>NW_026623019.1:16868349-18128349 GCF_023065955.2 Ursus arctos | reverse complement strand
GGCCAACACATGAAAAGATACTCGGAATTACTAATCAGGGAAATGCATTGAAACCACAATGAGCTATCGCCTCACACCTGTCAGAATGGCTATTATCAAAAAGACAACAACAAGGGTTGGCAAGGACGTAGAGAGAAGGGAACCTTTATGCACTGTTGGTGAGAATGCAAAATGATGCAGCCACTTTGGAAACCTATATGGAAGGTCCTCAAAAAATAAAAAATAAAACTGTCATACAATCCAACAATTCCATTTCTGGGTATTCATCAAAAAAAAAGTGTTAATTCAGAAAGATATACATTCCCTTATGCTCACTGCAGCATTATTTACAATAGTCAAAATACTAAAGCAACCTAAGTGTCCATCCACAGATGTATGAATAATGATAATGTGGTGTATGTGTACAACGGAATATTACTCGGCCATTAAAAACTAAAATCTTGTTATTTGCAACATCTATGGATCTAGAGGATATTGTGCTAAGTGAAATAAGTCAGGGAAAGACAAATACCATGTGATTTCACTTATGTGGAATAAAAAAAAAAAGACTCAGATACAAAGGACAATCTGATGGTTGCCAGATGAGGGTAGGGGATGGGCAAAATTGGACAAAATAGGGGAAGGGGATTAACAGCCCCAAACTTACAGTTATAAAATAAGTAAGACACAAGGATACAACATAATGCATAATACCTTAATATGTAAAAACTTTGTATGGTGACAGATGGTAGCTTGATTTATCATGGTGACGCTCTAATATATATAAATATTTGATCACTATGTTATAAATCTGAAATAGAATATTGGTCTTTGCTTTTTTTTTTTAAGGTTTTATTCAGTTGAGAGTGAGAGAGAGCAGCACAAGCTGGGTGAGGGGCAGAGGGAGAAGCAGATACCCTGCTGAGCAGGGATCATGACCCAAGCCAAAGGCAGACACCCAAAGGACTGAGCCACCCGGGTGCCCCTGAAATAGAATACCATATGTCAACTACACTACAATAGAAAATAAATGGCCCAGCATAGTGCTGAAGTGCTTTGTAGTGTTCCTAAGTGCAAGAAAGTTATGCTGTGCCTTATAGAGAAAACACATGTATTAGATAGGCTTAGCTCAGGCATGAGTTATGGTGCCATTGGTCGTGAGTTTAATGTTAACAAACAATATATCTTAAATAAGGCATCTTTAACAGAAACCCAGACAAAATAAATGAACTGATCAGTTCACAAAAATGTGAAACAGGGGCTCACAGGATCCTAACACTATATTTCCAGTAGGAACAGCTAGGCATTTGCTAATTTAGTATTCAAAGTAACTTTCTAGACCACGACTACCAAGAACAAAGAGAATCAACATATATCCTTTTCTCATTTAATTTCCACACCCATCCTTTGAGGTGAGGAGGTAATCAGAGGGTCATTTACTGCATTAAGAAAAAGTCACAAACTCGATAGGAATAGTGAAACATCTTAGGACAAAAAGGGGCTTGGCAGGGTAAAGAGGTGGGGGATGGGCAATGGGAATAGACAGGATCTGTCCACTGGAAAGTGAGGTGCTTAACTTGACCAAAGCACAGGGTGAATACTGAAACTTCTGGGGGCATTTCCATTTCCATGGGGTCCCTCAATATTATTCACAAGTCATTTGAGATGACTGGATGGGTTCTATTTATGATTCTTTCCCTCAAATCTCCTCTAATGAACTGAAGCACTTGTAGGGCACTTGTCTGTAATTAGCAAGACAGCAGTTGATACCCTAAATCTGGGATGAATTTCCAAAACCAGAATCTGATGACATATCAATAATATCACGGCTTTTTTTTTTTTTCCATTTAGTCAACATTTCAGCTAACTTGGGCAAGAAGGATGAAAAAATTCAGTGTGTCTCTATCTGGACACCAGCTCTTCCTGTCATTTTCTACCCTGAACACAATCTCTCTTGGACAGTGTAGGAATTTAGACAACTCTAAATAAAACTCTATTATTTCAGGAAAGTTTAGAATCAGTACTTTGGAGACAGGAAGAGAGCTTGCTCGCCATCTGGTTCAATTCCCTCTATTTCAAATAAGAGCTCTGAAGCTCTGGGAGTTAATGTGACAGATTGGGGACCACGGCCTATTTTTTTTTTCCAATGCCCAGTTGAGTGGACTTTCCACATGTATAGTAAACATATGTGCAGAATTTCCAGGAGAACTTTGAATTCTGAAAATGTTTGCTCCCATCATTGCTCTAAGCAGACTTGTACCTGTTAGTTTCTGGACCCCGAATTTGGGGGTCTAACAATATGGTCACAATTATTGTACCATGATTTATCTAACTGATAGCTAGTTCTCATTCTCCTGTAGCTGCTCATCCAGGCTGGTGGCTTCTGTTGTTGCATCTGTTTAGGTGATCCCGGAATCAAGTAAGAAAATTGCAGCATTTTAAATCATAAAGTAGCCTGATGGGCCATTGATAGCCAATTCCTTCATCTTACAAGAAATGGTGAAATCGAGTCTCCAAGAGGCCAAATCATGATCAACATCACACAGCTAGAAAGAGATAGAGTCAGAATATAACATAGTCCTCCAACGAATATTACGGAAGTACAAAGAAGTTGGTTAACGTGCTTTAGTTCAACATCATGATGGACATAAATATTGCAAGAACTCCAGAAGCTGCATCGCAAATATATTCACGCAAAACAATGGTGATGATTAAGACCTTTGGCTGTGTCCCCGTTGAGAGGCTGTAGGCTCTGGTTTCCTCATTACAACAGTATTTACTGGCCTATGTCATCGTGAAAAAGGATTGCCCTGAACACCTACGTGCAGAAACAACCATGAAAATATTTACCAGGATTTATATAATAAAAAGAACACCTTGAACAGAACACAAATACCTGGTCTACATTTTATTAGCACTTAGAAGTCAATTATCGCTTCACTCCAGAAGTCAAAGCAGTGACATTGTCAGGCTCTTAGCAATAAACCTGCACGATTTCAGGTCTTTGGTCACTCAGAGAACCTACTCGAGCTGCCAGAGGCCAGCACATCGCATTGAGGAAACAACTGTTCTAAATGATTACAAAGGCAAACAGTAATTTGTCTGCCATGACTCTGTGCCACTAAAGAAAAGTATTGTTTAAGAGGCACATGGGTTTATGAATTAGTGGGTGTCGAGCAATGGAAGGGCATGGGAATTGTCATCATGCTGCCTTCTTTCCAGAGGATGTGCTAATAACTGAGACTTTTATCTGCTTATATAAAATAGCTGAGTCAGTACAACCACCTCTTTGTTGAGCTCTCCAACCCACAACTCTTGCCCTTCTAAACCCATCCTACATTCTTTTGCCAGACATTTCTGCGTGAAACATGTTACTCATTCCAGCCCCGGCTCAAAATCTTCAATGACCAGAGGAAAACCAAAACTAGAAATTGCCATTTGGTTCTTCCTGTGGAAAGATTCCTTATATTGATGGTTTGGGTGATGACCTATGACCTAATGTCACAGGAAGACAGAAACCATGTTGGAAGGTATTATCCTAGTGCAACCAAAAAAACTCACATGGATTATAGGTGGATCCACTGTATGCTTCAGTTTTCTTGGTATATCCCAGTTTGTGCCTGTTATCACAGCTAATAGTATCCTCACCTGCTCTCAAATGTCCTAGTTTGGATGATAAATGTTACGAGAACCCTAGTCATAAGCACTACAATGCCACATGCCCTCCACCAACATCAACATTTTTTTTTAAGTAGGCTCCACACCTGGGTGGAGCCCAACACAGGACCTCAAATCACAACCCTGAGATTAAGATCTGAGCTGAGATCAAGAGTCAGACACTCAACCGAGCCACCCAGGCACTCCAACATCACTTTTTTTTTTTTTTTAACCAGAAGTTATAGACACCACAAGGAAGCCCCCAGTGCAGCTTATCAGTCTTCTGATCTCATCTTCCAGCCACACTGTATCATAGGCACAAGAGTGAGGAGGAACATCACTAGGATTGGTGGGATATATCAGCTAGATAATCAAAATTACTCTCTGTCCTGAGGTTGCTTCCCATCTTTTCCTCGGGTGCCCTCGGCATCTTGTGATTATCCATCTGAAACCACAGAAGGATTCAGGCTTTACCAGATCTCATGGTGCTTGACTGACTCCTGCATGCCCAGCATCTCTAAGTCAGCTACTAATACCCAGAATTACGGTAGTCCCACGTGTTTGCCAGGGGAGAGGTACAAGCTTTCCGCCACACAGGGAAATAAGATGGTCACCAAGAAACCGTGGCTAAGAGATTTTTCTTTAATTGTAGGTTAAAAGGTGTAACTTGCTTAATCCTGAAACATTTAAACTCCAAGTCCTTGATGTCTAAATGGAAGACCCTGAATATAGCCCCTATGTATTCCTGAGGTTCCTCTAACAAGAAAAGGAATTTCAAAAGTCATTTTTCCCTCTGTTTTGAAAATGTTTTAGAAATAAACACTCATAATCCTATCATCACACATCTATTAATATTTTGTGTACTCCCTTCCAATCTTTGTCATGTGTATATTTCCAGTCTGCATTACAGAATACATATAATTTCCTATCATGCTTTGATCAAAACCACTCTTCCAAGTTGTTACATAGAATTACCAATTATAATTTTAGACACTTCAGTGTTTTTTTTGAATTGATACATTACAATTTAATGATCTCCCTGGTTTTAATTTTTTTCCCTTTTTCTACTAGTACAAGGCATTTTGCTAAGCACTGGGAATAATAAAGATAACAAAATAAATGTTTTTACTAAGTAAAAATTTGGGGACTCTCTTTGAAGACTAAATTTGAATTCTTGTCATATATTCGAAGAGCTCTGGTATTTTCTTCATGCGTTAGTCACAAACTTGAAAATAAAGAGGATGAGAAAGGGAGGGAGAGAAGATAAAAAAAGCAGAAAAAGAAAGGGGGAGAGGAAGAAAGACAGCAAGGAAAAAAGGGGAGGGAAGGACTTATAATTACAAGGATAAATTGAGGGTCTTCTGTTCTGACATTTGCTTCATGTAAATGATGGAAATACCATACCAATTCATTTGAATACATGTCAAGTCCCTCCATGAATTATAATAAATGTCAGCATCATTCTAATATTTAAAAACAAAAGCTATCTATAATTCAGACATGACCCTTTCCCTATTGTCTACTCCATCATGTAAAATATCCATTGCCTGGCCTTTAAGCCCTTATATACTCTAGCCCACCACAGCTGAACCAATTTTTCTCCACACAAACCTCATCTCTAGTCAGGACTGCTTACTGGGAAACACAGACACTGCAGCTTCAGTCAGGGAGGAGTAGCTTGTGTCAGAATAAATCTCCTACAGCTAAGAATTTTACCCTATGGACAAAATTTTTAAAAAAACTATCTGAAAGTACTGGAGAATAACTAAAAGAATGCATGAATTGGAGGGTAGTACCCTTGAAAAAAAGAGAATTGAACTGGATAAGATCATTTTATAGCTTTTCTCTTTTTTAAGATTTTATTTGAGAGAAAGAGAGCATGAGGGTGGGGTAGGCAGGGGGAGAAGCAGACTCCCTGCTGAGTAGGGAGCCCAGCATGGGGCTCAGTCCCAGGACCCATGAGATCGTGACGTGAGCTGAAGGCAGCTGCTTAACCAACTAAGGCACCCAGGCACCCCTATAGCATATCTCTTAAGAGAACTCCCCAGCCCAAGGGATGCTGGACGGCTAAAATTCAAGCAGAACTGAAGTCTTATGGCTTAGAGTGTCTGGGGATGAAGTTCAGGGTCTCCAGAGATGCTGGAGATTAAGAAAGGAAATCCAGAAATGAAGGAGCCAGAAGGAACCCCAAATCTGATCTATAAACTCCCTCAAATGTTTGGCTGAGTTTAGACTACAACTGCTCAAGGAAGACTGCAAGGAACTCAGCAGACAGCAATAGTTGTAAGGCTAAGAGAGAGGAGCAGAAACCTTTGGTGTTACCTACTGTAGAGAAGGAAAAGTTTGAAATTTCAGTGTTTCCCAGTTAGAGGGTTTCTCTAAGCACCTTGGGCTTTCCATTGAAGCCCCAGAAGGACATATTTTAGGATTAAAGTGTATGTCTCTGAATTAAAGTCTTCATCCTATTAATACTAAGGGCAAAATCAACAGAACCACCTTAATAAAACCAAGTCTCCATAAGTTCAAGGGGATCAGTCCGTAACTTATCTGGCTGGAAGAACAGAAATCAATAGTCTTCAGTGTAAGATAAGAGAATCCAGGGATTTTACAGAAAATGTGACCCACCATCAAAAGAGAAGACAGTCTACAGAAATTAATCCCAAGATGACCTGAAGTTTGGAATTGGCACACAAAGTGTTAAAGCAGCTATTTTAAGTATATTCAAAGATTTAAGGGGCACCTGGGTGGCTCAGTCGCTTAAGTGTCTGCCTTTTGGCTCAGGTCATGAGCCGAGGGTCCTAGGATCAAGCCCTGAGTAGGGCTCCCTGTTTGGCGGGGAGTCTGCCTGTCCTCCTCCCTCTGCCTCTCCTCCCAGTCGTGGTCTCTCTCAATTAAATAAAATATTTTTTAAAAGATTTAAAGGAAAAATTGTCAGAACAAATAGAAAATTTTTTAAAAAGAACCAAAGGGAAACACTAGAGCTAAAAAGGCAAATAGTTGACATTTTATAATTCACTGAAAGGGTTTAACAACAGATCGGAGACTACAAAAGAAAGAGTCCATGAACTTAAATCATAAAAAATGATTCAATATGAAGAACAGAGAGAATTAAGATTCAAAAGATAAGGAGATCCTCAGTGACCTGTGGGGCAATATTCAGCTCTATAATACATACAATTGGAGTCCCAGTAGTACAGGAAAAGAAAAATGTGGAAGAAAAAATATGTGAAGAAATAATCACTGGAAGTCTCCAAATTATGATGAAAAACATTTACTGTTCTAAGAGCTCATTGAATTCCAAGGAGGATAATTAACAAAAAAACAAAAACAAAAACCACCACCAACAACAAAAATTCACACATCTAGAAACATCATAGTTCAACTGTTGAAAACCAAAAGTAAAAAGACAATCATGACATTCGGACGGGGGAAAAAAAAGACATGTTAGATGCAAGAAAACAACAATAAAAATGAAATTTAAGCTCTTATCAGTAACAGTGGAGATCAGGAGACAATAGAATATTTTCTTTTTAATTGCAGAATGGGGAGGGTGGTAATCTATCAACCTGGAATTCTATATCAAGTGAAAATATTCTTCAGATTTCCTGGTATTTCATGATACTGAAAACATGACAAAATATTCATCACCAGAAATACTAAATTATAAGAAATGCTAAAGAAAATTCTTTGGGCTAAAGAGAAATGAAAGCAAATATAAATCCAGATCTACAGAAATGAATAAGGAGCACCAAGAATGATAAATATGGGCATAATTATAAAGAATCACATCCTCTCTTAATTCTCTAGAGGGAATGTTAGAACTTTTTCTCATGTGGGTGCACAGTTTAACAGTTTATCATGAAATTAAATACAAACCTTATCTATAAACCTGCAACTCCTTATCTAGGTATTTACCTAAGAGTAATGACAATATATGTCCACAAAAAACTCTGTATGGAACATTTATCTTTCATAACTTGTAACAGCTGAAAAGTGGCAGTGATCCAAATGTCCATGAACCAGAAAAAAGATAAAATCATGGTATATTCCATGAAGTCTGCTCTATTACTTTCCATTACTAGCAATGAGATTGGTCTTAGAGGTCACGCAGCAAGGTCACATGCCTAAAAGAGTCCAGAAAGTGGACTCAAACCCAAAGACGCCTGATCTGGGACCTGAGCTCTCAGCCACTATGCTACTCTATGTTAACAGGGAGAAAGGGAATAAGACAACGTCATTTCACACAGAAAGACATGAAGCAAGTCACAGACAAGAGGGCCGGGAGCAGTAGCATGAGATAATTGATGAGAAAGTTGGGAACGAAGGATCTTAAAAAAATAAACAATAAATTTTTGCAATTTTTCCTCCATGCCCTAAGTATACTCTGACTAGAAGCTCCTCTCTGATAGCTTTTGGAAGTCAATGAATCATTTTCTAAGACATTCTTAATTACTATAGCTAGGAAACTTACAATAATGCAGCTATTCTGTTATCTGTGGGAGAGCACTGTCCCTCATTCCTCCTTTTCCATCACAATCCTACCTGTTGCGTGGATAATGGAAACATTAAAAAACCCCTCTCTGTGAGCAGTCTCTGCTCTGATGAATCGTGATCGGTCCATGTCATTGAGTTTTGCGGTCAAAACATCAGAGTTCCTATCATCTATATATCATCAAGATAGGTTTAGATAAATGAGAGACACCCATAATTTGAAAAAAAAAAAAAAAAAACTCATCTATACTTTGTAAAGCACCCTCAAGGCTAACTCTATTCTCCCTCTGAACTTCACTCAATCCAGCCCCCACCCCCACTACTAAGAGATCAGAAAATTTTCCCTAAAGGGATTACCCATTCCCTGGAGATGGGTAATGGCCAAACATTACTCTAGTTTTATTTCCCCCCTTTGAAGGTTTACAATGGAGTTCAACTAGGAGAGAGTGAGAAATTATTCTCAAGTTTAGTCAAAAAGAAAATACCAGTACATTTATCATTACTATGATAATAATTAACAAATGTCCAATAGTAGTCATCTGTGACTCATACAAAAAGCTAACGTTGAAGGGTATGCCTTAGTGCATTTAGACCAATCTTATCCCGCTCTCAATTTGCAAAAATAATTATACATTTCTGAATTCAAAGCTTTGGGTGCTATTGTTGACTGAAGCCCTTGAAATGTGCACTGATTACAGTGCCAGTGTAATGTACGTTAGCCAAGAGCTCAAGTATTATACAATAACCTTAAATCAGAGAGAGTTCTAAGAGGCTAATAATGAAGATGAAGTAATGCTGAAGGTACTAGCCTTTTATTCTGAACTCAAGAAATGCATTAGAAAATATGCTTTAAGAATAGGTCCTAGAGAACGTAAGTGCAAAGTAGAAGAAAGGAAAGAGGAAAAAATCTCTGTTGCTCTGGGTAAAGAGAAATGGAGAGAGAGGGAGGGAGGGCAAGACTGTACCTTAAAAGGATATGCATAATTTAGAAAATAGAAAGTGGACAGACTCCAGAACAAAAGTACCATCCATTCAGATGTAGGGACAATGAGGTCCACTACTACCACGCAGATCCTGTGTGAAGTCGTAAGAAGCAGCATTTGAGACTGAGGACACATTTGTACACAAGTCAGCAACACTGCATTCCTACGCTACGCTCTCAGACCAGCCCATCCTCTGTGCTGTTTAATTTCCAACAGCCCACAATAACCTATCTGAAGCTTATGATCACACATTTTCAAGTAGAGCAGTATGGACAATAAGCCACAAAATCATTTAGGAGCAAAACCTAGCATAAGGCATGAAGAAACACCAGTCCACAAATCTCACATCTTGTGATCTCAGTTAAATGCCGAAGGTGAACGACAAATTTGGCCTTGGGCTTCCTGGCTTCTCAAATGGGGAAAGCATGGTTATAGCCGCGGTTCTCAAACTTTTTGGTCTCAAGCTCCTTACACTTATTAGTGGACTCCAAGAGCTTTTCTGGTGGTGGTATATGCTAACATCTATCCATATTTATCTTGTTAGCAATTAAAATTTAAAATATTTATGAACTTTTAAAATAAACCTATCGCATATTAATATAAATTGTACTCATTAAAAGCAAGTATATTTTCTCCAAAAATTTAGGAGATTGGCATTTACATTTTCACAAATCCTGTTAACATCTGGCTTATTGAAGGCAGCTGGATTCTCACATCTGCTTCTGCATTCAATCTGTCCTGACATCACACGTGTGTAACCCCTGGAAAACACCACTATACACTCACACAAGAGTAAGCATACAAAAATCAAATCAAATCTGCATGTTACTAGGAACATAGTTTTTTTTGTTGTTTTGGTTTTTTGATTTTTTTTTTTTAACACACCTCAGGAACCCCTATGGATTCCTGAAAGCCACTCTGAGAACCACAAAGTTATAGGAAACACAGATCCTTTAATACAAAAGCAGAGATTGCTCAAGAGGTATATGGTCTTTTGAAGAATGAGCTCAGAGAGCTCATGTTCCTCTGAGTCAAAGGGAGTGACATGTAACATGGTGTATTGCATGCTCAACACCGTCCCAGTCTTTGATGCAGGAGTGGTATCAGACTGGCCATTCAGAAAGGGGATATACACGCATTCCCTATTTCCTATAATTTACAGCTCCTGGACAAGATGTGAGTTAATGAAATCAATACTTCCTTTAATTGATGTCAAGTGCATTTTGTAATTATGTTTTGTGGTCTGTGATTTTTACGAGCTTGCTCCCTAAAACAATTAACAACTCCATAAAAATACTTTTGACATTGGTTTTTTCATTAAAGTCCTCTATCTATCCATGTTGTGAAGAAGGATACAATAGCGCTCAGTTTTATGATTTTCAATACCTAAATAAGAACATTTCTTCTACCTTTCAACTACCCTATTATACTGTTTATAAATCTAACAAGATTGCATAGCAATTCAAAGAATTGGAGTCACATGCACCTGTGTTTGAATCCCAGCTCTACCCCTTCTTAGTTTGGTAACCTTGAACACTTTTATTTCATTGAGCCTCAGTGTGCTTATATATAAAATTAGAGTCCTAAGATTAGCCACCTCAGGAAGTCACTGTGAGATTTAAAGGTAATACAGATAAAAACATCTGCACAGTTCTTGGCCCTTAAAAAGCACTGGAAATGTTATTAGTAACCATAATTATTACAGAATTTCTGAGAATCACCCAGAATCACTCTGCTGGTTCCATGGTCAAGGGCACACAATGGACCCCAAAAGAAGGTGAGAAGTGATAGAGGAATGGAGACTAGCAGAAGAGAAGACCAGGGAACATACAGACATAGAGCGAGGAGTGTGGGACTGGACCAAATCTGGGGGATACTGGAAAAGGAATCAAGCAGACCATAAGGACGTCCATGTCTGAACACTCCCAATCTTTCCATGGGATAGACAACGAATGCCAGCTCACACTGAGTTTCTGTGTCTGTGTTTCTCTTTATTGTGAGCCTCTAATGATTAACAAATTTTATTGATGGACTGCTTGTGCCTAATACATTACCACCTGGTTCTCCTAGGGGTTGTGCTGTGGACTCTGGTCCACCCCAGGAGTTACTTTAAGTATTATTGGTAGTTTTCATTTCCCTTTGCAACAATTAGTTTAGTAATTAGAAATTCTGTCTTAGGGCCCATGACACAAAATCAGCTATAGGGGGAAGAGGTGTAATAGAATGGATTTTCATTCAGTTAATATTTACTACCCAACTCCTCCACTGTGAGTAGTTTGCTTCTCCATCCCGCTTATGTTGGGCTTGGCTATGTATTTTGTTTTTGGCCAGTGGCATGTTAGCAGAAGGTAAGTCACAGGACTTAAGTGTGCTTACACAATATGACTGGGCTCTTGCTCTCAGTTGATCCACCATCAGAAGAGCTGGCCTTATTAGCTTCTGTCCTTCAGCCATGGCCCCCAAACACACACCTGTGAGGCAGACCTGAAACCAACCCACAGCCTAGAGCTATCTGCAGCGGGCCCTGCAGACTGAAGCAAATCTGCCCAGCTTACTACAGCCAAACCACAGTGCACCTGTGAGTACACAAACACACACTTTTTATATACCACAAAGCATGGGGACACTTGTTTCTTAGCATTATTGTGGCAATAGCTGACTGATACAAATAGTTAGAAAAATCTTTCCCAGATACTCTGCCTAACTCCAAAAAAGAGACCTTCCAGAAAAGAACTCTGGATGTTGCATCAGGACCTGTTGCGGCTATCCCGCAACCATGAGGAAGCCAGCCTCACACTGAGGAAGCCCAATCCTCATTATCATTAATCACATTGAGACCACTAATAAAGCCCCATGTTCCTTGACTTCTATTATTCAATATACTTTTTTAATGATTGGCCATTAAAACAGTTTTTGGGGTTGGTGGGTGGCTCAGTCAGTTAAGTGTCCAACAACTCTTTATTTCAGCTCAGGTCATGTTCTCAGAGTGCTGAGACTGAGCCTAGCATGGGGCTCCACACTAGGCATGGAGCCTGCTTAAGATTCTCTTTCTCAGGGCGCCTGGGTGGCACAGTCGTTAAGCATCTGCCTTCGGCTCAGGGCATGATCCCAGCATTCTGGGATCAAGCCCCACATCAGGCTCCTTCGCTAGGAGCCTGCTTCTTCCTCTCCCACTCCTCCTGCTTGTGTTCCCTCTCTCGCTGGCTGTCTCTGTCAAATAAATAAATAAAATCTTAAAAAAAAAAAAAAAAAGACTCTCTTTCTCTCTCCCTCAAAAATAAATAAAACAGTTTTCTACTTACTGTAGGAATCTTCTATTTTTAAGAAGAAAAGAACAGTCACACAATGCAAAGACAGTTTAAATACACAAAGCTGACAGGAAAAAGGACACGCCATTAACTAATACCTTAGAATTCAATGCCTTCAAGAGGGGTGTCTTGAGATCTGTTGAGGTCAGTCCTGATTCGTTTCCTGTGAGCAATTGTAATTTTGACATAAAAAAAGAAGGTTCTGGGATGTGTGCTCATGAGCTTCTGGGCAACCAAGCTACTTTATGTAAGAATTTTCACAGAGCAATTGTCACTTAGAACTAAGGCATCTGATGAATTTGTGGGGTCATTGCTGAACCTCTGTATTCTTCCTCATCTGTTAAATGAGGTCCCTTTTTACTGGGGTCCCTACCACCTCAGAAAACACCATAAAATGACTCTATGAGTTTCCTGTGGGATTCTTGCCCTGTAGGTGCCCAGTAGCATCACACACATCCAGGCCTTCTGTGGGCCTCTGGGCACCTGAGATCTCGACCCAGCTGGGTTTGCACCAAAGCTGTTTGTTTGAACTTCCGTGCAATCCGCACAGGCTTCTGACTTCCTTATTCATCCTGTCATGTTCAGCTTCTCCACATCCCCTCTTCACATTCAGCATGGCTTTCCCATTTACAGTCCTCAAATGTCCCCCTGCAGTGCACGGCAGTCTTTTGGAGTTGTTGCACCATGTGGCCAAGACTCAATCTCTTTCCGTGTTTCCTACTCTACCCCCATCCAGGAAATCTTCTGGCCACAGCTATTTAAAGACAAGCACTTGGCCACTGCCACTCCAGTTAATGGCCTACACAAAATAACTGGTCTGCAGGGACAGTTATCCTTTGCTGGTGTCCACGCCATCACCACCCCCCTTGGAACCTGAGGTCAAATGATGGGGGGAGGTGACATGCCCTTCTACTCTATGTTGCTCTTTGTCATCTGAGCCAAGCTGAGACACTTGTACATATACATACTGACTGAAATTCTAAGACAATTTTTCTTCAAAATCCCAACTATCTGATTTGTAGAAATCAATATTCAATTCTCTATATTCTAATAGCATAAAAGATACAATCATTCAACCAAGAAATTTGGGCAATACAGTAAAATCATAGCATCTTCTGTCATTGAGCAGCTCCCACCACTTGGAGAAAAAATTGGCTTTGCTAAGGTTTAGCCAGGAGAAGGAAAAGAAAGATCCCCGGACTTGCCCTCGCTGACTAGTCACTTCTTCTGCCGAAACACCCTGGATGTTGTAATTCCATAACTCAGGGTCCATGGCATTCAGGGTACCCTGACTCTCTTACATTCTCTGATCCTGGCTGCTACCTTTCAGCTTCTGGGACCAGAGGAATGCAGACTAGCAAAATATCAGGAGGTCTCACACTACCGGTGTCACGCTACTGCACTGGTAGGGTGAAGGACCGTGAAATCAGATCATGCCACCCATGCCACCCAGCAATTACTGCTGACAGTTGCCAGTGTGCATATGCCTTCTGTCCAGGTCTTCTGCACACCTGGGACTTTTCCATCATTACTACACACACACACACACACACACACACACACACACACACACACACACAGTGTATCAAAGGGGGCCATAATATTTGACTAGGACCTCTCCCATTTGGGGACTCTACCAGCCCTTTTTAAAGGTCCCAAGCCTATTTCTAATTCTTCCTGGCCTTACAGTAAATTTCTGCCTTTGGTTAAGAATAGTCTTTGCCCTGGGGCGCCTGGGTAGCATAGTCATTAAGCGTCTGCCTTCGGCTCAGGGCGTTATGGGAGCTATGGGATCGAGCCCCACATCAGGCTCCTCCCCTGGAAGCCTGCTTCTTTCTCTCCCACTCCCCCTGCTTGTGTTCCCTATCTGGCTGACTATCTCTCTGTCAAATAAATAAATAAAATCTTAAAAAAAAAAAAAAAAAAGAATAGTTTTTGCCCAGCCAGCAAATGGGTACCGCATCCCTGCCAGGCACAAGCTGCTATGCTACTATTAGATTCTTCATTACACCTTGCCATTCTCTGCTGCCACACAAGCACACTTGCCCTCTCCATCCTGCCAGGGTCAAAAGCAAATGCTTAAATCCATAAAGAACATTCTTGCCACTCTTTCCTAGAGCCCATTATTTCATCACTGCAAGCACCATGCAGAAAATTAAATTTAGCGGTTAAATCACATTTTTATATCTGGTCATTCACTTCCTAGAACCTCCCTGTTCTCCCAAAGACACAGCTGGCAATCAGAAGAAAACACCATCTGTGCTCCAAGTCCATGTTCTTCCTTGAACTTCAAAGTGACTGGAGACCCATTGTCATCAAGAATGGGAGCATCCTTCGGTCTCCCATTAATTATTAATGATCTATTCCAAAGGTTTATCAACCCTTGGCAAATGTCCTATGTAGCAGCCATAATGATCTTTATAAAGTGTAAATAAGATCATATCACTCGTCTCTCTTAGAGAAATGCTATTTCTTACTTGGAAGTCTAGGGCCTTCACCTTCTCTAAAACTACCCGTCCCATGTAGTCTTTTCCACATCTCTATCACATAATTTTCTTTTATTTTTCACTATCTGAAATTACTTTCTTCATTTGTGTAACCAGCTCCCCTTAGAATGAGGTAAGCTCCTTGCCCTCCATGACAGCAGTGGGCATGTCTGCCTCATTTGCTGTCATTTGTTCAGTACCTAGCAGAGCATTTGGCTCATAGTAGGCACTCAATACATATCTTCCTAATGGGCTACTTTGTTAATAAAAAAAAAAAAAAGTAGGTACCCGTTTTCCTTAGCATTTCATAAATACCCTCAGTGAGGAAGGGGCAGCATCCTCCATCGTGGAAATTTCTATTTCTTGCAGTGGGAGGTCCCAGCAACCACTTTCTCGTCACCCTCCCACAACTGGTCACGTTTATAATGACCCTTTTAATACTTTCAGAAACCAATACACTCATTGAACCACTGCACACCAAAAATCTTCATGAACCACCACAGAAGCGTGGTTCAGCTCCACCCAAGTTATGGTCCCTGCCTTATTTTTGGTTTCTGGAGAGTTTTTGTTTTCTTTTCCCTCCCACCCCCAAGTTCAGAGACACAAGATCCCACGTCTAAATACAAGCCCACAACACACCTCCACCTCCCTTTTCTCCAATAATGACAAAATATGGTGCTTCATTTTTATGGGTATTTTTTTTTTCGTGTTGCCAGATTGGAGGTCTTTCCCAGTTCTTAACATGATAGCTATCAATTCCATATGGAGCTAAGAATTATTTAAAATGTTTTGAAAATCTATGAATTCAGTAAGCAGTGACTTGTAACCATGGTTTAATGAACTCTGAGGTCCAAAGAACTTGTTTTCTGGGGAAAGAGTAAGGTACCCAGGCAGGCTTGCCTTAAAGATGCGAACATAAAGGTAACTAAGAATGAACTAGAGTGTTGGGCAACCACAATGTCACTGCAGTACTTGACTTGTTGCTCCAACTGTGGGGGGAGCTCAGCATCTGTTCCTCCAGTCAAGAGTGACAGATAGATGGGGACACAGAGGACTCAGAGAACCAGCAAATGCACAAGCCTTCAGATAGCAGGGTGCCCACACCTCCGTATAAACTGGCCTAAACATCTTGGGCCTGGGAAGAAAAATCCATCGGGAAAGGAACCGGGAAGGATAGGATCTCTCTTCCCACGGCATCACCATGGCCGGGCCTGGCAGCCTGCCTCACTGCATGGAATGGCAGAGGGCTTGATGAAGCTCAAAGAGCTCTTGTTTCCTTCACTCCAAGTCGCTGGTGAGGTCCCAGTACAGTGAAACACACAGGAGTACAAATTCAGTGTGTCCCTGGGGATGGGAGGGAGATTAGGAAATAAAACCTTTGGACTCTATCTCTGAGAAGGTGGGGGGGGGGGGGGAGTCATGGCAGCCTTTGAAACACACATGCAGATCCATACCCAAGTCGTCTTCTTACTGACACCTGAGGATGTGCAATTTGTTACCACCATTAACTAAAAGGGCAGGGTGAGCTGGCTGGAAACACCAGGACATCTGGGCTCTGGAGAAGGCCGAGGCAGGGAGGTTTTAGCTCCTTTTCATAGGCATGCATGGAACACTGCAGAAGGCCACACTATCTTTGCTATGAAGAAGTCGTACTACAAAGCAGGCAGTGCAAGGCCATATTCCCGCCATGCTTCACCCTCCTTTCTACACAATGCCTAAGCCCTCTCATTTATTCCCATCTTATTCAATTCCCTCGAGCTGATACCAAGAACCCCAAAATATCCAGCTCCAAAGTTAATGCACGTTTACAATCAAGAAGAATTTCCTTTCACTGAATGGGGAATGATAAGCAGGCAAGGAGAAAGGAGGTAATTTAAGTTGCTCTACAGTTGGGAGTGAGGGGAGTAATTCTTGCTTATGTCAGCAGCTTGCTGAGTCCCACCAGCATTCCTACCCCCCTTTATTTTATTTATCTCTTTACAGCTTGATAATGCTATAACCATTTCCTGTTGTATACTGGCTGAGGAAGCTTTCTCCAGGCCCAAGAGCAAATCAATAAAAGTAAGCCATAGCTATTCATAAAAATAAAATTGTCATCATTATTGTTCAATTATTGCTGTGTCTGTGGAAAGAATCTCAAGAACTGAAGGTTTCTTGGCTAATATTTATAATCTGCGTTGAATGGTGCTAATGAATGAGTGGGTGTGCATTAGACTGAAATGTGATGGTGTTTGATTTATACCAAGTCCGGGTCTGATTGCTAATGTTAAATCCATTAAAGTGTCTCTTAGATCTGCCTTAATGTACTCCCCTGCATATAATAGAGCTTAAACATACCCGTTTACTTAGCTTTTCATTATTGGTTGAATATTTGTCTTTATTACATTATCCCCATGATAAATTTGACTTATGATAGTTTAAAAAACAGCACTTTGGGAAAAAACGAGGCTTTTAAGGAGAGCTACAGAAGGATCTCCAGATTCCCTGGTCTTCCTGCAGAGAAAAGAGCAGAATATCCCCCAATAATTATTTTTAAAAGTTCAAACTGTTCCATCCGACCGTGTCCCAGATCACAAAATCCAGACACTCGGGGGAAGAAGAAATATCTCATCCCGGAAGGAAAATAACAAACAGAGGAATGAAGGTATGTGCCTACGCTGCCACCTTTGGAGTGTCTCAGGGGGTGGAAAGGCTCTTTGTATTTCTTTAAAACACTTCTCCCTGAAGGAATCCGTAAAGCACAAGTGTAAATAGAAACAACAAGTTGAAAAGACTTAGGTGTAATCATCAAGAGCCCCCTCTAAGGTCAACCATTTCGCAGGGATTCTGTAAAGGACAGCGAGTATGAAACGCATCTGTGGCCGACTTTCCCTCCCTTTAATCTACAAGAGTTTTCCATTCACAGCCCAGGCCGTCCCAGGCGACAGGCGCCGAGTCGATTTGGGGTGTATTTCTGATGCTTCCCACCCCCCCCTTTCGTGCTTCACTGGCTCTACCTCAAAGCTTGGCTTCCTGCTCAGCCCGTGTTTGGTGATGTGTGTCTGGATTAGGACAAGGAACAGACTTCCTGTTTCTTGCTGACAATGCTGCTGCTTCCTCCAGCCCTAGGGCTCCAGTCCATCCCTCTTAGAGAAGACCCAAGACAGATTGCGCAGAGAACTAATCCCGAGGCTCCGGAGAAGATGAAGCGAGATAAGCAAGCAGGTAAAATGAGTAAATCCCACCAACAAAGCAGCTAAACGTGAATCATACTGCGATAGAGAGAATTCTCTGAATACCTCCACTGCTATTTGGTGTGGACAAGGTTGTTCCAATCCACAGGTATTGAGCACGCCCAGGTTGGGCAGCAGAGGAAACCAAGACAACACCATAGAGCTTCTTCCCTCAGAAAGTTCCTAGCTCCTATTTTGTGGAGGAAAATGAGAAACATACTTAAGGAGTTGCATAACCAGGGATAAAGACGACATACAACATCTCAACTACTGCAATGCACGTGAGCTGCCTAGACAGTAAATGCCGTGCGCACCATCGCTAAGGATACGATAGGCTGGTCCTTGTAGGAGTTTTTAGGGAGCAAGAGGGACTCAAGGTGGACCGTGAAGAGGTGGCTTTGTGGGAGAGGAGGGGAATGAGCTACCGCGACACAGAGGCATGCACGTGAAAGCAGCAAAGCCTAAGATATACTTGGCCTTCAATGAGGCAGACACATTTTAAAAACTGAAACATGCACGTGTACACACAAATGAAATTACCAAAATCCAAGTATTTATCACACATTTTCATTGAACCTGCAGAGTTAGTAACACCTGACAGTAAATACAGATATAGTTTGAATTTACATAAACAAATCTAATCCTGGCTTGGATCAACAGTCAACTCTATTTTTGATGGCTTCAGATCTCATGATGAAATTTTTTACACTACTCACTGTAAGACAAATGCCAAAATTAAGCTTTATCAAAGCGCTTTCTTTGGTATATAAATTGGGTTTTCTAATCTAGAGAGAGATTTAAGGTCACTAGATTCATTTGTTTAGCCTAGTTCTATGAGGTTATCTTCTAGATAAGAATGGAAAAAGAGGAATTTAAGGCTTGCAATATGTGTTGCCAAGGAGTTGCCACGTTAAGCAGCTGAAACTTGAAAACAATCATTTCCCCATCATAAAAATTAGCTGTAAGGGCACGTGGGTGGCTCGGTCATTAAAAATCTGCCTTCGGTTCAGGTCATGATCCCAGGATCCTGGGATCGAGTCCCACATCGGACTTCAAGCTCAGCGGGGAGCCTGCTTCTCCCTCTCCCACTCCCCCTGCTTGTATTCCCTCTCTCGCTCTGTCAAATAAATAAAATCTTTAAAAAGAAAAATTAGCTGTAGAACAAAAAGCATTTTTTTTAAAGATTTTATTTTTAAGTAATCTCGACATACAACATGGGGCTTGAACTCAATCCCAAGAGCAAGAGCGGCATGCTCCACTGGCTAAGCCAGCCAGGTGCACCAAAAAGAATTTTTTTTTTTAAACTGTTCACTGTCATTTGAAATAATGCTACTGACCCTCTTTCCATAGGAGATCAACATGGAAGTTTCCTCCAATAACAGGGATGAACTTCCTTTGATCCTTCCACCATCTCTCATTCCATTTTCTTGTGTCCAATGGTGACAAGGATTTGAAAATTGACTTACTGGGTTCCTGACACAATGAGTGTCCAAACAAATACAGGACAAAGTATACACCAAACAAGCTCGCATCTTGAATTAGAGATGTACAAAGGCAGGAAAGGCACCCAGGGATGACGGTCTGGATTACAGCCAACACTTACGGTGAGATATATCCCCAAGCCTAAAGGGCTATTGGACATGATGGCCCCAGTATTCCCTGCAATTTCTAAGGTCCTCTGATTCTATGATTGGTGCAACAAGAAAGAATAGTAACTATTGGAAGGGAAGGAAAAGCGAGACTATGGAAGATGAGAGCAAACATTCATTGAGCACCACTACTATTTGCCAGAGAAGATGGTAAACATTTACACACAATAAGTAACTGGAGCAATTGGTACCTTCCCAGGAGTCCTATTATCCCCATTTTACAGATTCATAAACTAAGGGTCAAAGGGTTACTTAATGAACACATGCTTACATAGCTACTAGGTGGCCGAGCAAGGATTTTAGCCCCAGTTGGTATAACCAGGGTTGATAGTCACAGGTTTTATCAGCCAGTCCAGTGTGGATACTGGCAAATCAGAGCAGACAGAGCCATCAGTCCGAAGACATGCTGGGTGTGAACCCCCTGCACAGTCAGACCAGCAGAGGTTCAACTCAATGCCCAGGTTCTTGCCAGTAAACATCAAAGACAAACTTAAATTGAGTCCTCCAAACCCTTGCTTTGCCTCTAAGTGAGACATTTCCTTTAACACTCAGTATGTATTTGATAATTTACACACTTTAGGTAGACATCCATCAATCCACTTAAGTACCTCTTATTTTGGGAGGAGGTGGTTGTCCTCTTTCATATATTAAAACAGAAAAAAAAAATCCCTATACGATTTTGTCTGCACTGTAGTACACAGGATATGCTTCAGTTATCACTGGCAAACAGACAACTCATTATTCATTTTCCCCCATGCTAATACAAAATTAATCTGAAAACACCAAAATAAATTACTCATTTTAAAATGTTAGGTATATGCCTTGCAAAGGGGAATCTGCGTTTATCTCTAAATTGTAAGGTAACATCAAATCAAGACAAATCTACTGAGTTACTTTAAATGTATCCCAATTGAATGTGATCCTGCAAATATTATTCAGAACCTGAAAATAAATCAGCATGAAAAGAACCTATGAAGACTGGCATTTTCGGAGTTGCCATTCACCTATAACATCAAAGATATTGACAGATACATAATTAATTAGATAAGTAGATAGGAAAGTATTTATCACATGAAGACATCATTGCAATCATCAGACCTTTCCTAAAATTATACGATGACCTTGAATTCACCATCTAACTCAAATCAATCCTTGGCATTGAAATTTAGCACCTCAGAATGAATGTTGGCATGGAACGTAGCTGGTAGAAAAATAAATGAATCAAAGTATTTTCAGACAAAGCATGCCCTGGGACACAAAGCTTTGTAGGGAGGAAATGAGAAACTGGCAGAGACTGATAAAACCTTTTTTTTTTTTTTAAATTACATAGCAATTGCAGTAACCCCAGTATTCAACAAAACCAGAAAGAGATGTTCTTCTTAATCAAGAGTTCTGGCTTTTCCATGTCATCAACCACATTCTCCAAAGATAAAGGGATTCCTGACTAAATAGCCACAAATTCTGTTAGAGGAGGGCTACATAATCCAGGGATTTCTTCAAGGGAAGTTATAATGAATGTGCTGTCCTTCATGGCCGTGGGCTCCAGTGGCAAGAGCAGGGCATGGAGAGGAGGGCACTGGAGCTCTAGGCCTAGCAGCACCATGGCTCTCTGAGCTTGGCCAAACCACTTTTTGTCTGAGTCTCAATTTTCATCTATAAAATGGTGATATTACCTCCTCCTACCAGCATCTAGTTATCACTCTAAGGCTAGAAAGATTACATATGTTTGCTTATCTCCAGTGGAGATACTCAAAATACTTAGCATCCAGGGGGACTTGGGAACTGAATATCAACCCTGCTTATCCTCTTATTCCAAGGAAGGACTCAAGACAACTGGCCAAAGAAAACAACCCCCCCAAAAAAATTATTTTTACATTAAAGATTTTAGCTCAAAAACAACATATAAGTCAATCAGAAGAAAAAGAAGGGAAGAAAGTTTGGGGAGAGGTTTCTCACAAGAGCCTGAACAAGAGGGACATTGAGAGTTGCTAAGTCAACCCTCTACACAGTAGTCTCAGTCTCCAACTTATACAATTGGTCAGCCTCTACTACTGTGATCTTTGGTTTTTTTTCTCCGGGTATTCTTTGAGCCTCTGTGAGAAGAAAGTAAAGAAACATTTACTTTGTGTCTGCTATTTCTGGTATAATATCAGCCCTTTATGAAAGTTATATAATCCTCATACCAACATTAATATCTTAATGTATCAATTAATTAATATATTAATTAATAATGAATTATTATCCCCATTTTACAGATCACAAGCGACAGAGGTTCTAAGAGGATAATTCTCATAGCAACGAGACTAATTGGTTCACTGCCATAACCATGAGTTTGGATGAGTAAATATGGATAAGTATGGATAAATAAATGAATATTTGTTGGATGTCAACAAATAACCTTAGGGAAATAATGGTTTAACACAGAACCCTGAATGCCACTACAGAAATGTCAGTGCTCCCAGAAGATACAGATGTGGAGGCCATCTTTATAGTGATAACATAGTAAACTGTCAAAGGAAGTTGGATATGGACACATATTATTTATTTCTACTGTAAAAGCTATATATTATTGACCCTAGAGAAATCTTTTTATTAAGAAATTGTCAGTTTAATTCACTTAAAATTCATGTTATAACTAGCACCATACAATAATTCATTCACTAAATGTTTATGGAATGCTGACCTATGTACTGAGCATGACAAGAGATATTGAGAATATAAAGATGAGTAAAATGCCATCTCCACCCTGAAGGAACCTGCATACGTTCCTTCATATATCTTCAGATATGACAGATAAAATGATATACTAATCATTATGTTTTTAGTTTGCATTTTGGCCATGATTTGTAATTAAAAATAGGTTTTTGATTTGTCTATAAAGACTGCAGGGGCATCTGGCTGGCTCAGTTGGTTAAGTAAGCTGACTCTTGGTTTCAGCTCAGGTCATGATCTCCGTCATGAAATCAAGCCCCGCATTGGGTTCTGTGCTCAGTGTCGAGTCTGCTCAAGATTCTCTCCGACTCCCTTTGCCCCTCCCCCTGTGCTTGTTCACTCGCTCAATCTCTTTCTCAAAAGAAATAAAATCTAAAAAAAAAAAAAAAAAAAAGACTGCAGAATCAGTAATCTTAAAAGCACGGAAAATAGGTATTGGCTGAAAATCTATTACTTTCTTACCATTGGGTTAGACATTATAGAACTTATAAAACCATTAAACACAGAATAGACGCTTCCCATCTTCACCCCTTACAGTTAGGCTGAATCAGCTACTAGGGTTGTTGAATTAGCACGACTAGACTCCTTGGCACCAACACTCCAATTGTAACACCATAGTTGGTTATGTTTTGACATCACAGCTCACTATCTAACCAACAACATCACTCTGCCACTATAAACAAAACTCTCTTTCCAACAGCTTCCTTCTTCAACTCTCCCTCTGTCCATCCCTAAGCCTCAGCATGCTCTGGACCATCCCCCTCAACAACCAAAGACCAAAGTTCATGGCATCCACCCATCATACCATCCCTGTTTCCTCTTTACAGTGAGTTGCTTCCTGCTTCCTGGCCACCCTTCTGTGCTATACCCCACTTTGGCAGCAGGGTGAGAGCGTGTCTCAGAGGTCTCCTGACCTCATCATGGTCAGATTCAACATCCGAATGTAGTGGTCACACCTCACCTTGATCCTCCTGCCTTCTTCCTCATCCTGTCTGCAATCCCTTTCCTAGGAACTCATCCATCTCCATGGCTTATTAGCCCTAATGATGCCCAAATAGCTATCTTTACCCTCAACCATAGACACGCATTTCTGTATGTTTGAGAGGCATGCCAATAGATGATATATGTGTCCAAATTAATTCATCAGCTTTCCTCATCCAACTCCCCAACCTCACATTTCTCTCCTGCTGCCTTCTGTCTCTCTCACTGCTCTGGCTTCTCTTCTTCTCGGGGCTTCAGATGACTGGCTTCATTTGTACTCCTTGTGCCCTGTCACATCCAATATGCTTCCGAGTCCCATAGATTTCCCCCAAGAAATGTCTCTCTTTACTTTCCTGCTGCTGTCCTTGAGGTCTTAACAGCATTGACTGTATTGTGTCATCTTTGTGTTTGTCAAATACCAACAACATTGTAGATAATTAATACACATCTGTTAAACTCTATTCTAGAATAGACTTTTTCACTTATTGCCAGGAACGGAACCAAGTGTTAGGTCCTGATGCTTATACAACCCAGGGAAAGTTTTTGTTTTTGTTTTTTTAAGTATACAATATTGTAGGTACAAAATTAGATACAGCAGGGTCTTGGAAGGAGCCCATGCAAATGAAGGGTCCTGAAGTTTAAGATGCATTGGCTTACGAATAATCCATACTTTACTTCTCAAAAGCAGATACAACCTCTAATTGAGGTATATATTTATAGTAATTTTTAACCCTAAGATTTCCTATTAAAGTGGACACATTGTGCAATCAATGGCATTTAAGAATCCAAACTTCTATCATCTTTCACCTGGTCTTTCATAATAGCCTGCTAAAATTTTAATTTCCCATTGCTCCAAACTCATTACTTTCTGATTTCTAGATTCTAACACATCATGCTCCATTCAAAAACTTCCCATGCCATCCCACTACCCTTGGACCAGACTACACATCCCACAATCTGGCACTCGGAGTCATTATTGAAAACGAGAAATTATGGTTTTGAGACGTTAACTACTTTTTTCTTCCCTCTCTCCCTCCCATGAATCCAGTCAATGTTTACTGCTTTAGGAGATGTGACACATATAAAGCAGAAAGAACTTCCTAGTATCTTCCTGGCCCCGCTTTCCAAAACAAAACAAACAAACCCTGAGTTTTCAGGGAATTGGAGAAGACCTGGAGTATAGTCAAAATATTACAAAGAAATAGAATTTGAAGACCAAATCCTTTCCCCAGCTTTGAGGAGAGTGGATCAAAAAGGGAAGATTTGGGTCCTAGAGAGAAGTGTACCAATTCCTGATTTCCATACAGAGACCTCCATTTCTCCAAAAAGGTTTGGAGGGCTCAAGAGCAGAAATCTAAAGAAAGGGAAACATCCCAGGATGCCTGGGTGGCTCAGTCAGTTGAGCGTCTGGCTCTTGATTTCAGCTCAGGTTATGATCTCAGGGTTGTGGGATCGAGCCCCGCATCAGGCTCTGCCCTCAGCAGAGTCTGCTTCTCCCTCTCCCTCTGCTCCTCCTCCCCCACTTGCTTTCTCTCTTTCTTGCTCTCAAAAATAAATAAAACTTTTAAAAAGGGAGAACATCCCAAAATGTCCTGGTAGACAAGCCAGGTGGCAACCTTGCCAAGATGCCCACGATGCAGGAAGGCATGGAAGTAGCAAGTGAACCAAGAGCCCCAAACAACTGCCCGTGAAAATGGCTGACAGAAGACGAAGATGGGCCCTGCCATGTCTTGACTTAGCCACAATTCTGAGCAAAGGTGGTGAGGTGAGGATGAGACACTCGGAACTTTCTGCCACGCCAGAGTAATAAAAATTAAGTTGAACTTCAGGAAAATGAAGCAATGTATGCTTCTTACACACTTGAGTGTACATGCAGAATCATATCCAGTCAAGTGCTTACATAGCCCTAAGGTTACAAACATATTAAAGGTACTCCAATTTTAGGCATTAATTCCAGCAAAGACATTCCAGAACTGGTGACAAAGAGCCTCCATAGGACCCTCTGTGCTTAATCTGCACAGGCACACAGTTGGTTTTCTTTTAAAACATCTATGCCTGAAACACGGTCTGGGTTAGTTTTTCTTGCCCGGGAAGATGGACATCAGAGCCATTGAGCACCTTGCCAAGAGGACTCCTCTCTTCAAAATTCGGAGATTTGTGGGTCTTTTCCCTCTAAACCACAAGTCTAAAGACCAGGAAAACCTTACCAGCAAATAATTCTGCTAAGAAAACAGAGCCCATTCTGGGTCAGATTTGGGTGACGGATGTGCTTACTCTCACTGGCTAACCACCAATAAATTATCTTTTTGGTAATGCACGGAAATGATTGCCTTGTATAAATGTCACCCTCCTAGATTTGTGCAGGACAAAAGGGGAGATTCATTAATAAGAGAAAATTAGACACAGAGGACAACCCAATAGAGAGAGATAAATGAGACACGGACGCCAGCCAATCTAGTGTGCACAAGTTACAAAGAAAAATGGGCACTTGGTTTGAAAATATAATTTCCCTGCTTATTTTTTTTTTTTTCGCTCTTACAAAATGCACCAAAGCACACTTCAGCTGTATTCCCACGTCCCTAATAGAAGAAAGAGCATAGGGAAGTGATAATACGGCTGGACTGGGCTTTTATCTTCACGCCTTTCATCCAAGTATCTTTCTGCCCTTAAATAATAATTGATTAAATCTCACTATATCCCTACTGAAGGTATCTTCTGATGGGCCGGGATAGAAACAGAAGAAGCGGAGTGGATTGGATCACCCAGGTTCAGGGCATGGGGCTCTAACAGACGCAAAAATAGACCCAAGAGAATCCCTTCCCATTACTCACCTTTAATCACTAGGAAATAGCCTGGCCCCTTGGGACTGTTAGCCAGACTCCCTCCATTTTTGGAGTTTGCGATGTTTTTCATTTCATTATTTTCAGGACAGACGCCTCTGACAGCTGTACTTCTGAGAACGTGACTAGAGAATCGTCAGAAGGCTTGCCTATGGCCTCCAGAAAGTGTCACCTCTGGGATCACTGCAGAGAGCCGGCAGGTAGCACATATCAAGTATAGTTGAGTAATTGGGGGTCTGCTGCAGAAGTACTTTCATGCTGACTAATTAATCTCTAGTAATTAGCACTCAGAGGTAACAAGTGTAGCATTTAAGATCCATAGAAAGGGAAATAAAATCTGCTCTTCAGAAATTTGCTGGAGAGTCTGATTGTCTTTTTTCAGATAAATAATGGCACCCATCCATTCAGGCGCAAACACCGGAGTAAGGAATCTACTTCTTATGAAATACTCAATACTGCCCAAGAAGTCTCCCAAATTAGAATACTTTAAAAATCTTTGCACAAGTCATACAATCCTAAACTTACCAGAACTGGAAAGAACTTCAGAAAATCATCTAGGCCAATTTTTTTGGCCAGCAGATAAGGAAACTGATGCCCAGAGAGGTCAAGTGATCTACCAGGCCCCCACAGCTGGTTAGGACAAAGCAGGGACTAGAAAGTGCATCCCAAGCACCCGGTTTTCTTAGAGGAGCGGGGCTTGGGTCCTGCCTCACACGGGGCATCCTCGAGATCAGCCTTTGAGAGTAGCCCCAGCAGCTGACTCTGGGCCAGATGTTACCAGATGGAGGTGAAGTCTCTCTGGGGTACCTTCCTTCATCTCTTTCACCTTGGACTTCTGCCTCTGCCTTCCTCTGCCACCAGTCTTATCATTCAGCTCTTACCCCGTCACTTATTCCTGCAACACCCTGCTCTAAGACAGAACTATTAGGTGAGCCCTACACTTAGCCAGAAAGGCATGTCCAGCCCAGGGCTATGTGTGTTCTGCTATAGAACCCCGAGTCTAAAAGTTTCTGTCTGCCACAGGGACAAAATTATGTCATACGCATGGGCACAGAATTGGTGGGGGAGGGGAGAGATCACACGCTCGAGAGATCACACTTCCTCTGAATATCCCTAAAGCCATTCAAAAAGGAGACACCGCTCTCCCTCCCGTGACCCTCAGGGCAAATGATGATTCTATGGCCGAATCATCTTCATGTATGCCTGCCACTCCCTCTCCTCCCTTTGCTTGTCTGCCCATGCATCTCTATTCTCTTCTCCCCCGACCCCGATGGGATGCTTTCCCATCTCATCTGAGCCAAATGGCCAACCAAGGGAAGGCACTAGGATCAATGGAGTTTCTCTGGAAAGGACAACATGGACACCTGGCATCTGCTTCCCTTGGGGAGCCTTGCCCTACCCTGGTGGTTGAGGGCAAGGAAAGGGAGGGAGACAGGGTTTGGACTCCTCACAGCCTCCCCTCCGAGGGGTGCCGTCCCTTCTCCTTAAGGAAGGAAACTCAACTCCCCTCGGGCTAGAGTCAGGCAGGGAGTCTTGCCACCAGAAAGCTGTTGCCCTTTGTTTTTCATTTTATTTTAGCTTTTCCCTTCCTTGAGTAGAAGGTGTGAAGGCAAATAACCACCTTTCTAGAGCTTTCCCTTCGTCCCCACATCTCAGGTAGCCAGCTCTGCATAAGCCAGCCCCACCATCCCTAAAGACAACGTGATACATCGGCTGAAGCCTGGAAGGATCCAAAGGAAGTACATCATTTAAACAATTCCTGCTTTCTTTATACCTCAGACTCCATCTACAAAATAAAGAGCTTAGACTGATGTTCTCAAAGTTTCTGCTCTAAGTTACAGTCCTGAATTTTTTTTTCAACAAGCGTTTATTGAGCGTCTATTGAAGCAAATCACTGTCCAAAGTACTGAAGATACAGAGCCTAATTAAGCCTCAGTCCCCACCCTTAAAGATCTCATGTAAATACAGTGGCCACAAGATTTGGAAAAAACAAGAGTGTATCCAAGTGCCGTGGGCAACTGCAGTGAGGCTGGGGGTAAGGACGGGGAAGAGGAGGCAAATGTATTGGGTCATGAAAGCTGAGCTGGAGTTTCCAGATAAACAAGGTCTGGGGGCAAGAGAGGGAGGACCTTCCCTGGACAGAAAGGCCAAGGTTAAGAAATACCAGAACATGGTGCCACTAGGGAGAGATGAACTGCAAAGACAAGGGACAAAAGGTGAGCTGCTACGTCACACAGAGGAGCTCAGACTTTGTATGTAAACAGGAGTTTATACAATTGCTCATGTGTCAGCAACAACTATGAGAAGAAATCGGATTTTTTTTTTCATTGCCAAAGGGATGCATGGGAGAGTTACGGAAAACCCTCATAAAATCTTAACATCTTCTGACATTACTTCAAAGTGATTTTTTTTTTTGTCTTTCTTGTGGAAAACAGGACACTAATAGACTCAGCCCATTGTTTTAAAGCAAGTTCAACAAGATCCCAGAGATCCTTTCCTGAAAGATAAGCCGTGTGTGGAAATTACGGAGGGAAGCATGTAGTAACTACAAATCTTCCAGTTAAAAAAATTCCTCATCTAAAAATCGTGCTGCCTTGCTTTCTGTTTCTACTGGGGGGGGGGGGAGGCAATAGGTTCTCCAGAATTCTGAAAGTAGGGAGAGGTGTGCTTACAATTCCTGCCCCAGGGACCACCTGCCCCCTTTTTAACAGTTTCCCTGAAAACCCCACAGAGCTTGGCTGCGGCCTTTGGGCACAAGCTCCTTGGTCAGCCTCTCTGTTCTTTAAATCCTCTCAGCTTGGGGGACCACAATTGTTTGAACACAAAGAAACCCCACCGGGGCACCTGGGTTGAACCCCACCTGGGCAGTCAGTTGAGCCTCTGGCTCTTGGTTTCCGCTCAAGTCATGATCTCAGGGTCTTGAGATCGAGCCCCGGGTCAGGCTCAGCACCAAGTTTGCTTGAGTTTCTCTGCCTCTCCCCTCTGCTCTCTATTTAAATCTTAAAAAAAAAAAAAAACAAAACAAAAACAAAAAAAAAACATCCACACACACACAAAAAAACAAAACACCCAAAACAAAACAAAAAATACAAAGAAACCCCACCTTTGGCTGAGCACTGAAGGCAATGCAGATTAATATCTGAATATGGCCAGACATCAAGTGTATAAAAAATAAAAAGATAGTAAATACACTGTGATTGGGACCAATCTTTTAATGTCCTGGAAACTATTGTCCCTTTGCAGAAGACTGAAGCAGGGTATAGCCCAGAGACTGCATTCCCCAAACTGGGCAGATTCTGAAAATACTGTTTCATAAAAATCTGAAATATAAAAAGAATAAAAACACCCCTTTCAACCTTAATCCATAGTCTCAATCCCCATGCAGCAGTTTTTGTCACAAGTTTGTAGTATATCCTTCTAGATTGCTTATCTCCAAAAAAGGACTTTTCCCTCACAGGCCACATAAATCTTAGATTGACTTAACTTATTTATTAATTTAAAATTGCTTGTATGGGCCCAAGACAAGGATCAACACATTTTTCACTCAGTATCCTGGTAGTTACTATTTGGGGCTTTACGGGCTATACAGTCTGTCAGAACCGTTAACTCTGTCAGCGCAGTGTGAAAGCAGCCATAGATAATTCATCCACAAATGAACGTGGCTGTGGTTCCAATAAATCTTTATTGACAAAAACAGGCCACAGCAGGATCTGACCCACAGGCCATAATGTGCTGACCCCTAGTCCAGACCGTGAACCCTGTGGGCACTGGCATTTTGTTTAAAGTAGAATAAAGTTTCCTATGCCTGTGAAGATTCAGACTGGAGCAGAGTTTAATTATCTGAAAAAATTACAGAACAACGCAGGACGGCAAATAGCAGGTGTAATGCCGGGGACAGGGTCCTCACTACCCACTGAGGTGCAGACACTGGAATCTCACTGGGTTGGGGCTACTGAAGGAGACTTACTTTGATCCTTCCAGGAGACACATTTCCAGTCCTCTTAATTAAGGCCATTCACAAATGGCTTGGAAAATGTTTGTGGAGTAAAGCAATTTGGGAAACCCGTGAAATGGTGAAATGGAACACACAGCCATTAGCCTCCACCCCCTCCCCACTCACTCCACCACCACCCCCAGCCTCCCCCTCCCCCAACGAACACACTGGAAGACAGCAGCACGCACAAGCGTGTTTTCAATGATTAATCTCACTGTTTCACTTTGAAACCTAAAAGGGAAAAAAAATGGAAGCATTCCTATTTCCCATTGAAAGTAATCACAGCTTTATATCCCTTGGTGTTTACATAAAGAGAGCTGTTTATTTAGAATCATTGCTGATAAGAACACCACACGCTCATAACTTATTATATATTCCCTTCCCATTTTGTCTTTTTTTTGGGGGGGGAGGGAGGAGGGGAGGGAGAATTATGTATATTTTATGATAACCCAAAATGACTTATACATAAAAAATACAGACTTTAAAGATAAAAAGGATTAGTCGCAGGTAATGCATTTTCCATGAGTGGCTATAGGGCTCTTGGTTCCAAGAGGTACCCGGCCGCATACAAATGAATTGATAAAAGTCTGACGCTGTGGCTGGGTAGCAAGGCTCATGCTTTGCTGGAGATGATTCTTAAAGTTACAATAAATCAGACAGACAGTGTCGGCCTTTGAGGATAAACCTGTGATGGCTTGTTGTGCCTCTCTGAATCGCCTCAGAGGCCCGGGGACGAAAAAGTGCCTAGATGTCACATTAAATCTACCGGGAGGATGGAGCACTTCAAAGACGAACGCAATCAGATCTGATGGAAAATACATTTTCTGAAAGCTACTGACAAAAAAGTAATCTTTAATGTGGATGTTGAATAACAATTGATATTGTCTTTCCTGACATTTTTCATTATTGCCGTCTTATACAGCCTACTTCATGTATTAAAGCAATATTAACTGTTTGACAGGGACAAATCCTCCAACTATCACATAAGCAATTGTTTCTGAATTGTCCTAGCCCACTGCCTGTAAAACCTATCCCAATAACTGCTTTTAAATAGGACGGTAGACACTGTCTCCTGACTAGCTAGACACTGTCTGAGCTTCTGCCTAGCGCAGTGGAGTCTAGAGAATATTAAAAATGGTTAGGTGGTTATGAGGTGTCATTTGATTATAAGGAAGGAGCAGGAGTGTTTTCTGAAGGTGAGTTTTAATGAGAGAGGTCCATAAAAGTTAGTCCTTATTAGTCCCCTATCTTCGGTACACATTTATTTCAAATAGATGTGCACAAAGCTCGGATCTGCTGCAATTCTGGGTGCTCAGAGGGGGAAATAAAGGAATGTACAGAAGATCTTTGTTATTTATGTAATGAAATCAAGCAATCTGTGGCTGTGTGAGAACCTATAAACTATACCGGAATGAAGTCCCCCAATATGCTTCTGGAGAGAAATTCAAGCAGTTCGGGGACACACATGTCACTTTCAAAACCCAGGGTACTTTTGGAGGTTTGATGTCTTAACCTTCAAGTGTAAATACATGCAGTTTCACTATAGGCATTCAGAAAGCTTAAAATCTCAATTTTGTGATGACCTTGCTTCTTGAGAAATGGGGTTTGGGCGAGTTCTACAGAAGAGCTGGATTTTTTTTTTCATGACACGGGGCTAATTGCATCCCGAAGTAAGAGACAGAAAACTAAAACCCCACGATTCAAAAAAAAAAAAAAAAATATCACAAAACCATGTCAACCTGTGTTGTAGACTCTCAAAGTTATCACTTGTAGCTAAGATCCCTAAGGGATATGATACATGTTCTTTGTTTACATTTCCCCACATTCCCTGGAGTCTCGGCTCACCCATGCCTTGACAATACTGTAGCTTACTTGTATTTTTATGGTCAAGTCTTACTGAAAGTCTGCTTCTCCACTGGGATCTGTGGGGGGAGGAAGCCTCCCTCTCCTTTAAGATACCTGAAATAAGGCAGGTGATGGTGGACAAAGTGAACAAACCACTTCCCACAAATGGAAGATTACAACATGGTGCATTGCCACTTAGGAGCTTTTCCGTGACCTTGGGCAAATTATTTATCCCTCTTTGTTCTCCAACGGGAGTCAAACATTTTCTTAAAGGACTAGATAATAATTAGCTGAGGCTTTGTAGGTCACATGGCCTGTTACCAATACTCAACTCTGCCATCAGAGCACAAAAGTTCAACGACCAGAGTGGCTGAGTCTAAATAAAAACAATTTGGAAAAACAGGTGGTGAGCCAGATTTGGCCCACAATCCAGAGGTGGCCCACCCCCAGCTCTGAATCATCTCCATAAGACGGGTACGGACATAAAATGAGATCGAATGTTCTTTATTGCTGAACAGATTATGTTAGCTCACATAGGGGACAGTGCTCTACTACTAGGAAAGGCAATAGGAGTAAATCCATACAACACAGTGGTAATTACCTTTCAGGAATCCTTTGATGAATACATTGCTCTTAACAAAAGGCAAAGACTATCATTGCAGTAAGCATATTAAGGCACTCAGTCAACTTTAAGATTTAGTCCAGCTATTGTCTATTCCAGTTCTTACATTACATCATTTCTCACAGGGTCACAAGGAGTGGAAGGCTGGTGACATGTACCTAAATTGTTTAAGAACAGAAGCTTCTAGGTAGACAGAGTTGCCTTCAGACAGGCCTCTCCTGAATGCTTCCTCCCAATACAAATGTAAGAAATAAGCATGCATTATGTATTAGGATACGGCAAGAACTGGGAGGCTAGCGCCTCCATACAATTACAGTCAGAACCAGCAAAGCTAGGCTGCTATAACAAGCAACAATGTCCCCATGGCTTAAAAAAAAAAAACACAAAGGTTATTTTTGTTCCATGTGACACTGACATCTTGGATCAGCAAGATGGCTCTGTTGTTGTCATTCAGGCCCAGCCTGACAGAAACACAGTCTGACACAGGCTTTCATCATCAAGAAGGCCAAGGAAAAGCAAGCATGCAGAACTTCGCATGGGCTCTTAAGAGTGGGGTATGTCGCACTCCCACTCGCATTTCATTGGCCAAAGAAAGTCACAAGACCAAGCCTGACATAAAGACGGTAAAGAAGGAGAATCCTTCCTATTGATTATATTCTCACATGTGAGCAACGCTGCTGGCTACCATAGGGACCAAAGGGTTTTCTTAGTAGAAAGAATGAAGGCCCTGACTTGTTAGCTTCTGACATGTAACTTGACTGAAAACTCTAGGTATCTGGCTGGAAAGAGCACAGAAGTCCTCAAAGAGGCTCACCATGAAGAGAGGAAAGCCAGGATCAGACCCAGGCTCCACTCCAGGGCCAGAAGATTCAAGGAAAGGGCTGGTTCTGGCACAGTGGTTCTCTAAACTCTGCCCCCATAGTCAAGTATCAGCCAAATAAAGCTGCAACCCTGAGGTCCCTAAGGCCTGACCAGGAACCTGGACTGTATAGGCATCATGTATAAGACAGAGCTAACCAGGCTGGACAAGAGTTAACAGTTCGTAGACTGAACAGAACAGTTCATAGAAGGAAATGAACATCAGAGACCAAGATCCTGGGACTGTTGGGGGCCCCAACACCCCACACACACACACTTCACTGTCTCTCTCTGCCTAGGGTGTGGAGTCAGGACCCACCCAACTGGACCAAATCAACTCCTAGACCCATACTTGCAGGCAAACTCAACTCCTGCCAATCTGGGGCAAGATGAAGCAACCTCACCGAGATTCGAACGCTGAGCACCATCTGACCTACATCTGAGGCTGGCAAAGGATCCCATCAGTCACACAAGGAAGAAGGTCTGTCCTTTGTTTACCACTATCACAGTGTGAGCTGGCCTGAGGAAGTTCCTCCCTTCCACTGAATTTGGGATACTAGCCTTCCATCCACCCCAAGTGAGGATTTAAAGAAATATGTTCTCCAACTGGCTGGAAGGAGAGGGGTTTTGCCATTTAAGCACTAAATGCATAGAATGAAGGCTTTGGGAAATGGTAAGGAGAGTCTGATCTCAAAAGCTTCCAAATGAGGCTACATGTCTGTGTTTTAAGGGGTGGCTGGAGAGGGTCCTCTTCTAGCCTCTAAAAGCCACACCTGTAGCTGACCCCAGCTCACTTAACAGTTCAAATCAGACTGAAGTAAAAACTCCATCCAAAGACTGGACACACACCTTTCTTCCCAGTGACCCTGCTTTTCTTGCTTTCTGACCCCTCATCTGCTCTCTCAGGGGGCAAGAGCCTCTAAGGTTTGAATATAACTTCTGTACAAGCTGTGTGACTCTGGGCAAATCACTTAACCTTTCTGCACCTTGGCATTCCCACCTGTAGAAAAGGAGATAATGCTTACTTCATATGGCCGTTATGAGGATTCAATAAATTAAGCCTAAGGCTTTCAGGGGGAGTGTCTAACATGTAGCAATTGTTCTAGCAGTAGCCAACATTATCATTTGCATCTAAACATCTGTCCACATTAGCAATTCTCACCCTACCCTTCTCTCTAGCCTTCCTGAAACTGTGAAGACAATGGAATTACTCCTTACTGACCAACTATCATATACCAGAAGATATATTTAATCTCTATATTTATGGATTTAGTCTCATTTACAAGAGTTCTCTAAAGGAGACAGGATTCTGTCCATCTTACAGATGAGGAAACTGAGACTCGGGCTAAAAATGAGATTTAGCACTGACCTTGAGGGGCGTCTGTGCTTTCACAAGAGTGCTAGCTCTCCCCTTCCCATTTTGAGCCAAACAAAGGAAGAGGTGGGGAGGCGAGGGAGGGAAAGGAGATTTCTTTGATGAATCCTTCTATCAAAACAACAGGGAGGAGGGGGTGGCATGGGAAAGGAGAAGGGACTACAAAACAGACTGTGGGATAGCAGTGCCATCGGAAGCCCTCTAAAAGGGGACTGTCTTAGTTCTTAATTCCAAGACGATCTGTGGCTCTGTTATTTCACAGCCAGGAGGAGGCACATATCCCTTGTGAACATCTGAAAGTCATTTCTGCCATCTCCACACTCCAGCTCCCTGCTGCATGTTCCTGGAGACCACCAAAGGACCTTCGGCTCCTCCCAAGACCTTCCTCTTCAACTGGAGACACATCCCCACCCGGATTTAACAGAGCTGACTTCCAAAACAAAGCAACCTAAGCAAGTGAAACCTCTTGAAAAGTGTCCTCCCAGGGATGTGTGTGCTGCCAGGCTCACCAGGCCTCTGGCAGTCAGGACTGATGAGTCAGGAGTCAGGATTCCAGTCCTGTCCCCAGCTCACTGGGGCAAGATCTCTCCCCCAACCCTGGAAGTTTTTGGAATCTCCTCACTTTACCCATCAGACAGCCTGTAAAAAAAGAGGAAATCTCAAAAATCCCTCCAACTCCAAAAGCAAATTCCAAATCTGTCCTCTTCCCTGAGATGTTCCAAAGCTACCTCTTAAAGTTCCAGAAAATTCCAAGTCAACTACAGTGTTGTCATTGTCAAAACATGCAGTCACCCTCACTTTTTTCATTTCAGTTAAACAGACCAACTTTAACAGAAGATAGTTAACCTTAAATATCCAAATAATTAAAATCAGGTAATTGCCACTGAGATATGGGAAGATAGCAACCATATTTCAAATGCTTCAGTTTAAGAAATTTGAGAATGCACACACACATACAAGCTGGGGAAGAGGGGGAGAGAGAATCTCAAGCGGCCTCCACGCTAAGCACGGAGCTTGACACAGGGCTTGATCTCATAACCCTGAGATCATGACCTGAGCTGAAATCAAGAGTCAGACCTAACCCACTGCGCCACCCAGGTGCCCCACTTCACTTTTAACACAAAGCAAAGCCCTTGTCCTCACAGTACAATAAACAGAAGCCAAAATAAAGGGAGGGGAGACTTTGTTCCCCAACAGGGAGTGAGAAGTGGTGAAAATGCTCGCAAACCACTAAGTACATACAATCATGTGATGTGCGGTGATGATGGGAACAGCTCTAGCACTGGCGATGCTTGCCTGCAGGCTTAGATTATCGTTCTTGGTAAGTTATGTAGGAAAGAAGAATATTCTCTCAGAAAGAGAAAGAGAAGAGGGGAGACCACTCTGGGGCAACTACTCCACACCAGGCCCCATGACAGGTGCTTGTGTACTTGACCTCATGGAACCTCGCCCCAGTCCTGTGGGGAAATTACTTCTGCTGTAGACTGGATGTTTGTGTCCCCCATCCCACCTCCTCAATTCCTATATGGAATCCTAACTCCCAAGGTGATGGTATCTGGAGGTGGGATCTCCAGAGGTAATTAGGCCAGGAGGGTGGAACTCCCACAAACGGGATTAGTGCCCCTTCCTTCGCATTCCCTTCGGCATGGGAGAGCACAGCAAAAAGTCCACCCATGAACCAGGAAGCGGGCCCTCACCAGACACCCCATCTGCTGGCAACTTGATCTTGGACTTCTAGTCTCCAGAACTGTGAGAAATAAAGCGCTGTTGCTTATAAGCCACCCAGTCTCTGGTATTTTGGAATAACAGACTGAATGAATGAAGGTAAGCTCTGTCCTTAGTTTTCAGACCAAGAAACTCAGCTTCATAGAGTCACAATGACCCTAAAACCACTCAAAACCATGCAGAGGCCAATTTGAACTTCAAGTTTCCAATTCTAAATCCAGCTGCATGAGGCCCTGTATCCAGCCATGATGTCTTGAAGAGCTAACGCAGGAGAACAAAGAGCTCACGTGCAGCCAAACAATTAGGAAACCATGTGAGTGTGCAGGAGACATCAGTTATCCTTGCTGTGCAATATCCATTTACCACTCCTACAACTGAATAGAAGCCATGCCCCGTGGGCCCATGCTGGCACTGCTGTCTCTACTTCCTTGGCTCAAGGGGTAGAAAATCACCATCCTGCCTGGCCATCAGCACCTGACTTCCACCGACCACAAGGCCAGCTTCAGGAACAGCTGGATCCACCCGTTGCAATGAAACAGGTCTGCTCTGTGGCATTGGCTTCTGTTTCACACAGCTGTCCCCACTCGGCAGCGAAGATGGCTGCCCGCCCCAGCAAGCCTATACCCTACCAGGCTACCAAACCAACAGTTTTGTTTTACTTATTTTTTTCTGCAAAGCTCCAAAAAAAAGTCCCAGGCTGATTCTTATCCATCGTGCTTTAGTCAAACATTCTCCTTAGAACCAACAGGGTTGGCCAGATACAACACAGGATGCTTCCTTAAAGTTGAACTTCAGAGAAACAATTTTTTTTTTTAACATGTTTCACGCAATATTGGAAACATACTTACAATAAAAAAATTGTCATTGTTTATCCGAAGGTCACAATTTAAAGGGTCCAGTTTTGTTTGTTGTTCCAATTTCTGATACCTCTAAGAGCCAACCACCGTGACCAATAGGGGAGAAAGAGAAGACTTCTGGCCACAGCTGGGTTGCATGCCCACCCCACAGCACCGGAGGAGAGTGGGGTCAATTTCCTCTATGCCCCATCAACTGAGATACGGGTAGCTCCCCCAAAAGAAAATGAGGTGCTTCTCCCAGGAGAGAGGGAATGGCTGTTTAGCAGCCAGGAACAACAGATGCACTCGAGAACCAAAGTGGGTGTCTCTAAGGAAGAGAAGCATATGTTTTTGGCGGGGGTGAGGGGCCTGTGGGCCAGCTAAGTGGGAGAAAGCAAGCCTGAGCCGGCTCTTCCTCCACCTTCCAAGTCTGTGTTTTTACCCACACACATTTGCCAGATTGCTCTAAAAAAGCAACAGCTGTGGAAACTGACAGTTTACAGTTGTAATAAATCGCATTAGTAAAGTATTTCAATTAAAGCCATATCTAACTAAAAAACAAGAAGTCATCTCCGAGCAAATAAATTAGTAGCTTCAATTTGTGGAGCCTTCAAGTGCAAGATTTCGGTGCTTACCTACTCTCTTATTTCACTTTTCTCGAAGGGAGTGCCTCATATGGTGTTTCAGGTGGGGAAGAGGCGCTTAATAAAGACACACGTGAAAACTGAAATCTGAAAGTAGGCATTTAGAACCTAACATTCTTCCTCGGGGGGTGTTAACGACTTAACTCCCAACCTGGTTTCAGATTTGCCTGTTATTTCCCTCATGGTGTGTCAGGGAACAGGGCATTCCAGAACCTCCCTGTGGGGTCCTTCTGTCCAGTCCCATCAGCGGCATGGCCAGGCCCCATGGGGCTGTGTTCTCTTTCTCAAGCCAATTCATCTACATCTGTAACATTTTAAAAGGAACGCACAGATAGGTCTTCTCCAACGGATTCTTTTTCCGCGGTTTAGAAAGTCATTCGCCTGCACAAAATGAATGGCCTGGAGAAATCACTGAGACTTTTTCTCCCAGGGTTGGAGCCAGCACAGGCCCCAGACTGCAGGGCCCCGGGGCCCCACAATGGACTTCAGGCCTTCAACCCCCGCCCTCCTTGCCTCCCCCCATCCTCTCTCAAGGAAATCACATCTTTTTCCAGATTCCTCACTTCGGCTTGATTTTTAGCAGATCCTTTAACCCGGTAGTTAGTAATTCAGTACTAATTAGGTGATTGCTTTCATTTATGGTAGCAGTCGGGAGTGAGAGTATGAAATGGCATTGCCCCTATTCTTGTTGAAAAAATAAATTACACCCATTGTTACTGAAGATCTTTTTTCCCCCCAATCAAGCAAATTAGCAGCTTGGTTCATTTTCCCAGCATTCACTCCTGAGCAGACGGCAGCTCCCTGGAATGTGGCTTGGAGCTGTGTGGTCAGTACAATTGTTTGGGGCTGTTTCTGCCAACAATGAGAGGAGACGGCTGTCTCCGAAGCCGAAGCCGAGTGGCACTTGTCTTGCTTAGGCCGAGGAGGGTTGGCGAGCTTCCACCAGGCCCGGCTTCTGAGGAAGATGTACACCGCCATCTACTGGAGACTGGGACTCACTGCAGTGCAATCCTTTACCACCTTTGCCTCCGGCCAGTAAGGACAAGCAATAAGGCCTCTTCGGAGTTCCTAAAAATAGGAAGGACTCTGCATCTCCAGGAGCAAGGAAATGTTTGCCTCAGTGGCTGTAATGAAAATGCAACTCAATGCTTGCTTTATGTTTCTCTTATGGGAGTTCTCATTGGTCTGGATTTCCCGTCCAAAAAGGGATGGTCTCTGCTTACACAATGGGTATTCCTGAACCTGGGTCATTCTCTTGTGTCCTAAGAACCAAGGGCAGAGCGCATCAGCACCTTCAGACAACAGGTTCTTTCCACTCTGCCCCTTCTCCATCACCCCTCACCTCCCCCACAGCAAGCCCAGTCCCAAACTGCACAAGGTAAAGGCATTCAAAGCAGCTCGCTCACCAGGGGCATGGCCACTGCAGAATGGAAGCCAGAAACAACCAAATCCTAAGACTTTTTCTGATCTTGGTGTGGAGGGCTGTTCCCTCTCTCTGACCCCTGGCAACACATGAGTCCGTGCTTTCTTCCTGCCCATGCTTTCTACCCTAAAGATCGCAGGTGTTCCCCCATTTTACTCCGGGAACCATGACTTTCTTGGGGTTTGTGTCCAGGTGGAAGAGGTCAGAGAGCACAAATAAATCCCAATACAGAAGGCTTCAGGGTAGTAGTTCTCAATGGGGGGAGGGGGGGGCAAGTTTGCCCCCAGGAGGTATTTGGTAATGCCTCAGGACATCTGGGATTGTCAGAACCCGGGGGGACTGCTAAAAATCCTGCAAATGCACAGGGCAGCCCCCCACCAGAATTATCCAACCTGAAATGTCAATAAGACTGAGGAAGCTCGGTTTAGGGTAACAAAGAGTGCCCTCGGTAATCGGGTTATGATAACACCAATTGATTGTCTTCAAATGAGCCACACTGCAGAGACTGGATAATTCATCCTCTTCCAAATCAGTATTTACCACCTTTTCTCGTCCTTTAGACTCTTCCATTTTAAACATAATTTAGCTGTCTTTTTTCTCCCCCCCCTCCTCTGCTGCTGGAAAGAGAAAGGATTGGAATGGGGGAGGGGAAGGCGACAGAAAAGGAGGATTAGAAGCATGACCTGTTTCTCCTGGAGAAGCTTGGCACATTCCTCTCTCAGATGTGCTTTGTGACCGAGCAGGGTACAATTAAAAGCACAATAATTTGCTTGTTATTCAAGTCAGGCATTAGTCCGGGTAATGGCGTGCTTGGTGGAGAGATGGATTTCCTTGTTAGGAGCTAAGCACAGGATTAGCTGAATTCTCCATGGAGAAATCTTGATTTGTTCAAGGTCTTTCATGTTTTCTACAGAGAAGGGATTATGTCTTCTTAAAGAGGGGCCTTGCTTAAAAAGCTACAAAGTATAAGAAAAGGATTTAGGGCAGAGGGGCCTGTGGTTAAGTAGCTGAGGGGTACAGGGAATTTTAGAGCAAAGGATTATTTAAAGCCATAAAGTTCAAAAAATAATTGGTTTAGCACTACTGGGTCAGCGCCGGCAAGTACGCTGTAAAGGCAATTAAGCATGAGCTAATATTCATTTTACTTTGGCTAATTATTGCATGGATCCAGGAGAGCGAGGGGAAAGAAAACATGCCCCCTCCTTGGCAATCAGGGAGCCCATTGTTTTCGGTTTCTGTGCCTTATCGGCAAGCTTATTTGTTGGGGTGCCCAGAATCCAGGATCACAAAGCACTTAGGAGGCAAAACGTAGGAAAATGGTTCTCTCAAGGCAGATCGGTGCAGGCTCTGCTATCCCGGGGACCAAGGAGAAGCCACTGTTACTTTAACTCCACGGAGATCATTAGCCAGAGAGGACACAAAGTAAAAAACAAAACAAAAACAAGCCTGACTTCACCAATGTCCCTGGCTAAGCCTGGATCGGGGGCTCAGGATCAGAGCAACTGTGGCCCCCAGGGACATTGGACGAGGACAGAAGACCTTTCTGGTGGTCACCACCGGGGAGGTGCTAGACATCTACTGGATCGAGGCCAGGGATGCTGCTAACTGCCACAGGATGGCCCCGAGGCAGAGCACCATCAGACCCCACATGTCACTAGTGCCGCAGCTAAGAAATCCTGGTCGAGACAGAGGCAACTGTCTCTCTTTGGGTAGATGTAGGTTTGCAGAATCTGCCTTTCCTCAAATGCATCAGAGGGCCACATTACACTAACCGACATGCTTTTCTTCCCTTTTCCACCCAGGCCTTCCCACAAACGAGGAAATGAGGGGATGCCAAGAGGGACCTGTCCTGGGCCCCCGGCTGTCCCTGCCTGCCCCTCCCACGATTCTCACACACCCAGGAGCAGAGAGCCGGCTTCTCTGCAACTTGCCTGGGTTCCGAGTGTTGAGGGCTTTGATTCCCGTTTCTGAGATTACACATGCGTCCTTATGTGAAGTGGGTTAAGGAAGTCATCGTCCTGCAGCTTTCAGGGCAGGAAGCGCCTGCGGCTCCAAGACGCCATTTTCTCCGTGGTCAGTGACAACCCTCTCCCTGAGCGGGGTTAACGCCCCAGACGGGGAGCTGCCACGAGCTGGTCAAAGCCAAGGGGCTGTGAATCAGGAGGATCGCAAGGCCTGGCCATTAACTCTGTGGGAGGGTCTCAAGGATGCACTTAAGCTCCAATCACACAAGAGAAGACAGAGAGCTGCAGAAGGGAAGTGCGCAGCCGCAGCAGTTCCTTCAAGTACAGCATGTGCGCCATTTTGGAAGGTAAATCAAAGGGGCTTTTATAGGTCTTTCTCTACCAAACATGAAACCACACACTTCAATAGCCTACCAGCCCCCCGGTTTCTTGGGTATCACTGCTACAGACAGGCTCAAAGAGGGGTCACCAGGATGACCCACCCCACGGACAAGCAACACTCAATGGTTGCCGCCAAGGTTTCAGCCCTTCAGGAGCTGTCCCTTCCACTCGAACTGCCCAGAAGGATTGATGACACATGAAACGGATTCCCAATCCGTCTGGTGTGGGTTTCTCATATTCTGAATTCCCAGGGGCATTGCCAAAAGGACCTTAGCAGCACATCAAAGCACCACTTCTAGTTTAAAAAAAAAAAAAAATTCTTTTTTTTTTTTTTTTTTTAAATGCACAAATGTTACAGCTCTTTTAGAATTTTTCTAGCAGGTTTCCTGGTCCTTACCGGAAGACCCCTAAAAAAATATTTTTTTATTCTCATTTCATGTGCTAAGTGATTGTAATTTGGGAAACCCCACATGTGATTTTTTTTTTTTTCTACCTCTAGCAGCGTTTGGCGTGTGACATGCTTTTACAAAAGCCAGCGTGCTCCCTGCATTTCAGTGTTAATATATAACGTCTGTCAGTCTCATGAAGGATAAACTTTCCAGTTAGGAAGGGGGAATTCAGAGCAGGCTTCTTCTCTACAGGAAGGGGCCTCTACACAAAGAACACAGACTTACATACACACAAAGGTAAAGTCACTTTCTGTCTGTACCCTCCGGGTAGGCCTTGAAGGTATTATTTATAGTCTGACACTAGGCCTCTCGGGAAGATACTCATGCACTGGAGATCCTAGGCCCCAGTGGCCTAGATCATCAGCTTGAGCTGTTACATTTCTGCAAAGTACTGACTCTACCTCACAGTGGCAACAATAGAAGAAAACCGGTACCTGTAGTTGGGGGGGGGGGGGGTGTTGTACTCATACCAATACATGAGTCGTTTCTCTCACCATCCATTAGGTGTCTACCCAGACAGAGAACATGAAACACAACCCAAGCATTCAGTATAGATCCAAGTGGAACCCACGAGAACCACTGGGGCAACCTGGGGACGGCGGGAAGGCAGGAGGAGGAAGTAAGGCTCGGGATGAGCCAGAAGAACAGATGGAGCAGGACGGTCAGCATGGAAACTGGAGGAAATTGCAATAGAGCCATGGAAGGAGTGGGTGTATTTTGGGGACTGGGAAGAGGCTGAAACAGGGAGTTTAGACTGGGAAGCAGAGAGAAAAGATGCTGGAAAGGAAATTCGGGGACGGTTTACCAGATCTTGAATGTCCAGCTAAAGCACTGAAACTTTACTGTGCAGCACTGACGCGCTATGCAAGGATTTCAGTGTAAGAAGTACATGATGCTGTAAGAAATGGAACCAGGAGGGACTGGAAACCAGGATCCAAGGCTACTATTATAGATTCTGTACTACTGGGAAAAAGAATCCCAATATAAAATGGTGTATTGGTCTGCTCTGACCACCCTAACAGGATACGATGGACAAGGAGGCTTCGGAAACAGAAATTTACTCTCTCCAAGTTCTGGAGGCTTGAAGTCCGCAATCAAGGGGCCAGCAAGGTTAATTTCCTCTGATGGGTCTTCTCCTGTCTGCAAACAGCCCCCCTCTCCTTGTATTCTCACATGGGCTTTCCTCTGTGTGCCAGGACAGAGAGAGAGGTTGCTGGTGTCTCTTCATCTTCTTTAAGAACCCCAGTGCTTTCAGACACAGGCACCAGCCTTTAGGCACTCCTTTACTTTCATCATTTCTTTTAAAGGCCCTATCTCCAAATAAGGTCACTTTGGGGCTGAGGGCTTCAACATATGGATTGGGGCAGGGATACAATTCAGTCCTTAATAAATGGGATGCACTTCGACTCAAGTAGTGACAATGGAAAAGCAAGAGAAGGAACTGGCAAGAGGCCTTGGGAGGACAAGTGGAAAATATTTATGAAGGGTAGAGAGGCATCCAAAACGATACCAACATTACCAACCCAACAGCATGGGGGTGGAGGGAGATGCTTCCCAGAAGAGAGAAGGCCCCCTGCAGGACTTAATATGCCATTACCCTCTCTGCACACCCCCCAACTGGGAGACTCCTGAGTTTTCTAACACAAGAACAACCCTTCTTTTATTATGTATAAATTGTTAGTACCAAATATAGGGAGTTTTTAGGGTCTTGATAGAGACTATAACTATGGAAAATTGAATGAAATTAAATGAAGGGACTTGAGACTTTAGCAAAAAAGACCATAATATGGAGCTCTGCGAGACAGGATAACACTCAGTTTCCCAAAGGAAGTAAGTGCTGCCACATTCATTCGGCGACCCAAAGCCAATTTCAAAATTGCACAGGATGTTCAGCATCCTTCGGACACCTTGAAGCCCCTTCCTTTTTCATTGGATGACTGAGATACTGGAGATCCAATGTCATGGGCTGGACCATCACGCCCTCTGACCAACCCAGCAGTTGGGGTGGCCCTTCATCCTCTTAACTAAAAGCTAATTCACTCAAAAGCCTGAATATTGTTCACAAGCTGGCTGAGATTGTGTTGCCCAGAAGCAGACCCCTAGATGAGGATTCATGCCCGTGTGGTTTATCACACACATGCTCCCAGGGAGACTGGCAAAGGAGTGGGGAAGCAGGACAGAGACAGGAGGCCACAGAAGGGTGCGTGCCCAGCAGGTTCGACAAAGAGTAGCTTCATCCAGTTCCCTTGGGGGACGAGGACATGCAATGTGCACCTCAGAGCTGGGGCAGAGGAGCTGGGCTTTCTTTCCTACTCCCTGTCCCACCCGTTACTGCTTCTGGGCTGCCCCAGAGTGATGTCGAGGCACCACAGGCCCTCCAGCTGTTCCGGCAAATTCTAGCCATCCAAGAGCAGTTTGCCCTAGAAGGAGCTTCAGGTTCCTTCTGTTGGTAGTGAAAGCAGGGACACAAAAAGCATAAAAAGAAATTCAGGGGGATCTATGCAAGCACACATACCCTAACTCCATAAATCTAAAATACACTCAAAGAAAAGTTATGGGTGTGCAAGATGATATAACTTGGTATGTTGTTGGTATGTTGGTATGTTGTTCTAGTGCTATTTAAAGTACGTGTGTCACCTCACAGGTTTTTGGTTTCAAGCACCAGTAATCTCCACCCAAACTGGGTTCAGTAATGAAGCAATCGGCTCATTCACATACAGCAAGGCCCGAAAGTACTTGGAGTCTCCATCAGAGTTCTGTGTGCACCCAGCTTCATTTTCCACCACTTTCCCTGGCTCCCCCGCCTTTCTCCATGTGCTTTGTCCTTAATTTGGCTTTAGCAGGAGGGAGGGAGGGAAGGAAGGAGGAAGGGAGAAAAAAGGCCTTAACTATTCTAGAAGCAGGGTTTTTTTTTCTCTTTCCCCAGCCAGAGAACACGAGTACCGAGGTTCATTCCAACTGAATTAACTTAGGTTCCTTGCTCACTCCTGGGGGGCGGGGGGGAGGGGGGAGTCACTGTGGCCAAGGGCATGGGGTCACAAGGAGTAGTTTAAGCCAAACAAGTCTAATTTGAGGAAGGAGGGAGGGAAAGACAAGGAAAATCCCACCCAAGCCACATCACTGATTAACAACAGACAAGAAGTTCTAGGTAGCTACCAATGCAAGGGCAAAACTGACCACCACCAGAATACCCTTCGCAGGGCATTGGTTTTACAAGTTAGAGTATCATTCGGTGAATTGCTACACATCCACTTAAAAACATGTAATAATACAAAAAGATGTCCCAAATGTGCTTTATATGGCAAGAGTAGACTATAAAACTCTTGGAAAGACCTACACCCATTCTTTAACAGGAGTCTTCTCTATGCAGCGGCATTGTGCTTAGTTTTCATGATTTTCGTGTTAAACTTTTACTTGTGCTTATTATTTTCCCGAAAGTTTTATTTAAAAAATCTATTACGTTGTAAAGAGAAAAACATCCATTCCATTAGCTTCCTGCTTTTTATGGATCTGTGCATTTCTCACATCACTTGCCCTTTCCCGTTAACCCTCCAAAGAGGCAGGGTTTTGTTCTGTTTTGTTTTGTTACTGAAACTGGTCCAAAAAAAAAAAAAAAAAAATGACATGCCCAGGTTCTCACAGTAAGTTTTACAGGCGTCAATATGAAAATGAAGTACCTGGGTTTCTGTTACAATTCTATTGCAAATCCCAGTTCCATCTTGCCTCCCCTCAGGTGAGAAGGGCTTTTGCTCTTTACACACTTGCTCCAAAAGGAATCCATGCTGACAGAGGGACCTCTCCACTAGGCACCAGAAAGCCTCACCATTTCAATGGACTGCCAATACTTGTCACCACAGAAGTTGACAAGGGGCCCCTCCTGCAGAGGACTACTAGTGACAAGCAGACCGTGAACTACTCCCAGGAGCCCCCAGAAGTGGTCCGTGGCTACCAGCTGGTGCCAATCCTGTTAGAACATGAAGCCTAACTCCATTTCCACTGGTTATTTTGTACTGCTTTAATTATCAGTGCCTGTGTAACAGAGAATGGATTCAACCGTCAGGGAGCAGGAACTCTCTCAGCCAACAGGCCCAAAGACGTGCTGGGCTGTCTTTCTGATCGCTCTATCAATAGCCAGCATCAATGTTTCCCTTGGACAAATGGCATTAAGGGAAAGATCAAAATGCCAGATCTATGCCCTTCGTGAACTGCACCAGATGGGATTCAGATAAATAATTGTCACACCCCCACCCTCATTACCAGAACCAAAGCTCTCAAAGCCACAAGGAATAGTTTCCTCTGTCCTTCATGCATTTTCCATGAAGCAGCAGCCTTCCTCTAAACTGGACTAGTATTTCAGATTGCCCAGGCCATAAAGAATCTGAGAATTCTCTGACTATGGAAAACTTAAGGTCCTTTTAAGGAGCCTGAAAGCTTCAACCTTCTGTGGTTCCAACACCAACAGATTTCTTGGAGGACATTTTCCTTATCCGTGGCTACACTGAGTGCCATAGATTTTTTCTTTCTATGTGGTGACATTGAGTGTGGGACTCCCGGGAAGATCAGGTCTCTGCTTCTTTTACCTTTGGGTCATAGGACTAATGCTGGCCAATTCATTATGAGTGACAGTGATGCTGTCATTGCAGAGCCAAAGCACCTCACTGACAGTGAGATGCTCCATTACCCCGCCCCCCCGCACCCGCACCATGCAAATACATGTTGAGACAGGCATGCCGCAAGGTCAGAGCAGCCTTTATCACTGCACCAACCCTTGGAAGAGTCTCCCAGACCCATAGCCAATACTGAGTGAATGAAAAATATGTGTGTCTTAAAGATACTTAAACCCAGGGCACCCAGGTGGCTTAGTCAGTTAAGCATCCAGTTCTTGACTTCAGCTCAGGTCATGATCTCAGGTCCTGGGATTGAGCCCCATGTCGGGCTCCCTGCTCAGCGGGGAATCTGCTTGAGGATTCTCTCTTCTTCTCCCTCTTGTTCTTGCACTCGCTTTCTCAAATAAATCTTTAAACATATAAATAAAAAAGAAAGATACTTAAATCCTGTGTTGATTGTTACAATAACACCTTGACTCACACAAGGGTTTAATAGGAGTCAGTGCTGGGCACTTCACATGCATTATTTCACTTATGCTTCAAAACAACCTGGTGAGATACAGTCCATTATGATCCCACTTCACTGAAGAAACAAAGATATAACTTGTTCAAGATCACACAGCAACGGAGTCCCGTGACCAGGATAAGACTCCAAAATCTGCACTCCTAACCACCACATTGCTACTGTGGGATGGAGTTTAAAGAAAAATGAAATAAAGAAGCCAAAGGTGAGCTACATAAGAAAGAGTAGGGTCAGAAGAAGGAGTGGAGAAGGGAATAAGAAAGCCTTGAGGTATTGAGTTAAGACAATTGACCATTAGAAGAAAAGTACGCGCCTTTGGAAAAGCCCCCAAGGTCATGGTCAGCAATTTATACCAGGAGAAGGATCAACAGTTAGAAACCACAAATGAGCAGTCGTCTTAACTGAATGACATTTGTGTAAATGGAGCATATCACAATCAATGTGTGTATAGAAAAGTTTTGCAAATTTTTTTTTTTTTTTAAGATTCATGTATTTGAGAGAGAGAGAGAGAGAGAGAGAGAGAGAGAGCTTGCACAAGGGGAGAAGGTAGAAAAGCAGACTCCCTGCTAGGCAGGGAGCCCAATCCAGAGTTCGATCCCAGCACCCTGGGATCAGGACCTGAGCCCAAGGCAGAGGCTTAACCGACTGAGCCACCCAAGGTTCCCAAGTTTTCAGTGTGAATAATCATCACCTATTTTCCTAGTGAGTAGGTGACTCGGCAGTTTTGCCCTCACAAAATATTTTACTTCCAATGATGATCCAGATGCCAACTTTCACAGAATCCCAACAAAAATTGCAGAGATTTATTAACCATTCATTTGTTTAGAATATCAGACTTTGCATTCCATTGGACCGTAAATCAAAGAAGCCAAATAACATTGAACCAGAATTATTAAGCAGTGTCATAAGCTGCAAACACCTACATTACCCCTTTTAAGACATTTTTCGGGATTAACAGACATCTCCAGAAGGTAATAAGGAACACATATCTAAATCCAAAGTTTCAAGCAGTAAACATGCGAAATGATTCCTTGGTAAATTAAAATTCACATTTTCTAATAAAGTTGATAGCTTCGAGGAAATCCAACTGGAAGAATCAAGATAAGCTTTAGAAATATTGAGACATGGTACGTTTAACTCCTCCTAAGGACAATGAAAATACCTATTTTAATTTGACCCTAAACTATGGGTTTGCTTTAGAATTTATGAAATTATCAGTTTCAGACACTACCTGTCTTCCCCTTCTGCATTTCACTCATGGTTTCAATTCTCTTCCTTTTATAGCCTATAGTATTTTCAGTTAGACTCAAGACTGAATTTCAGCAGAGGACAGAGACACCCCCCAAGGAGGGGGTTGCCATCTGCAGTCCTTAGTAAGCTGCACCTCTAAACACATAAAAAATGCCCAAGGAATCAACCAACAAAAACAAAGGTGTGGGGGGGTATCACCCATGGGATAGTTACAGAAGGTCGTGTCCATTGAGCATAAACACTCAAAGGATTCCAAAGTTCATGATTCAGTTGGTGGGTTTTTTTTTTAAAGCAACTGAAAGCCAAAAACAAATTTTGGAATGAAAGGAGACGCAATAAAGAACTATCCATCCATCCTCCTTCCCCACACGACTCTTTCTCGATTTGACTTCTCAGGGTTCTCAACACACACCATACCAGTACTTATACCCAAACCCTCACAAATGCTCTTCCCCCTGATTCCTTCCCTCTTCAGATCCTACACATCCTTCAGAGCCCTATTCTAGTGCCACTACCACCATGAAACCCTCATAAAAGCTCAAACCCCTGCCATCTTTCTTCCTCTAAGTATTATTCCAATCTTCTTTTATCACACACTTAGAATAGGGTTGGTTTGCCATCATTTCTGTAGGATTCGTCTTGTTCTTCCACTTAGAGTCCTTAACGATTGTCTCCAACACTTGTTTATTCCCCTGCGTAGCTAGCATGATCCTGATTACATAGCATAGGCTCCATTTAAGCTTAAGAAAATTATGTATAATATTGAAAATGGAAAGACAAAAATAGAAACTTAAAGATTGAAGTCCAGTTTCCTCAACATAAGCAAATATTGGTCTTAATGGTGACCAAAATGATCCCCATGACCCAATTCATCATTTAAGAACCCATAAATAATTTTTAAATACTCTTTCCTTCTAGGAGAGCACAAAAGGTTACAATCTTGTGCTTTGACAGTAACCTAAGAACCCATTTTCTGGTGCAATATGGCCTGAGAAAAGCAGCTCAAAAATCATGCCAAGACTGGATTCCTTTGGGGGAGACTAGCATGGAAGCAGGGACTCCACTGCTATAGGAACATGGATTTTCTGGAACCCTTGGTTTCAGTAGTAGCAGCTTTTGACCATTATGCCACAACCACTGCTGGGCATGTCGGACAAAAATTCTGAAAGCCTAACCTTAATACACATTCATGAGAAATTTTGAAATTCAATTTAGTTATGTTATTGAACAGAAATCTATCACTGAAAACAAGCTGACTAACCAGTGATAAGGGAATAGGTGAGTTCAATCTTTTTTTTTTTTTTTTAAGATTTTATTTATTTATTTGACAGAGATAGCCAGCGAGAGAGGGAACACAAGCAGGGGGGAGTGGGAGAGGAAGAAGCAGGCTCATAGAGGAGGAGCCTGATGCGGGGCTCGATCCCATAACGCCAGGATCACGCCCTGAGCCGAAGGCAGACGCTTAACCACTGTGCCACCCAGGCGCCCCAGGTGAGTTCAATCTAATTCACACTGCTGATGCTTTTCTTCCCCTCCCATCTCATACAGCAGCCACACTGCTTAGACAGAATTTCCCTCACCCCCAAAACAAGCCACTCCATGTCATCTCATCTCCCCCCCCCCCACCCTGCCGCCCGTGCCTTGCTACAATGATTTTATCAATTGCGGGCAAAAACTCTGCTCATCAGTTAGCTGTGGTCTCTGACTACCAAAACTGGTTGAGTTTAGTCCAAAGTGAAAATAGCTTTTGTTCGATAGTTTGGGGAGAAGATCTCTGCCTGCAAAGTCCAGTGCTGTAGAGTGAACTGCATTTCCCCCAAATTCCTATGTTGACACTCTAATCCCCTATGTGGTAGTATTTGAAGATGGGCCCTTCAGGAGGTGATTAGATTAATGTGAAGTAATGAAAGGGAGGTCCTCATGATAGGACGGGCACCCTTATAACAACAGACACCAGATCGCTTGCTTCCTCTCTTCCTGAGGATGGAGACCTTTGGAAAAGGACAGACCTCTTGAGAGAAAGAAATGGAAACAATGGCCTGATGGTATTACACCTAATCCCACTTGAAGTTTGGGTTTCTTTCACTTGCAAATAAAAAGTCTCTTAACATGTAGAAATTATATATGCACAAGGTTAAGGTTTAAAAGACTGAGGAAACATGAAAACATTGAATTTTGAGGATAGCAAGATGGATGGATTTTCTCATTTCAAAATCACTTAACCTTAAGATCTTAAAAAAGGTCATATATATGCAGTATCTCATTTAATCCCCTTTTTACAAGGGGCAACCTGTAACTGCAACTTTATTACTGTTTCTTTAGCGAGGGAACAAGAGAGAGAAAGACAGGAAGGGCAGCAGGAGAGAGGGACAGAGAATCTTAAGCAGGCTGCACACCCAGCACAGAGCCCAACATGGGGCTTGATCTCACGACCCTGAGATCATGACCTGAGCCAAAATCAGACACTTAACTGACTGAGCTAACCAGGCGCCCCTGTAACTGCAACTTTAATGTTGTCTGTTCCATAATTTAAAACTTGCACAACAATTGAGCTGTTAAAAAGATTAGTTTGCTTCTGGAAACCATCTGACTACAGAATATAAAAATACAAACGTTGGTTGATATGAAAGAATCACTCTCTACAACACATGAAAGGCAGAGGGATAACCTCTTATCCAAACAAGTTTACAAAGGAAAGGTGGCTCCAGCTGCTAACAACATAAGTATCCTTGAATCTGGCCCTCCGTTACAGTAACATCAGTATGGCTCACAGAAAAGATGGCCGACACCAGGAATATGGTAAATATTCACTAAGTAGTTGTTGAACTTGATGATCATATAGCTAACCCCTTATAAGGAATTACATTCCTTTAATAGTGTTTATTCAGATGCTTTTGAGTAGTTTCAGTTTGAATGTTGCAATATGGAAATACTAAATATTACCTGAATCTAGAGCAAGCTGTCATCTCATGACTTTATCTAGAAGTCTATGAGCTTTTAAAATGTTGATCTAGGTAGTTTCCATTGTTACTCCATACCCACTCTCCCCCCTTTCTACCCTGTGACCCATAGGGCCAGCACTGACAAGCTTCCAGTTCGGTTTGGTCAATAGAGAGACCAGACAGTAGGTAGGAGAATGAGGTTGGAATACTTACCTCTCTGGATCTTCCTCTCCAAGGCAGCACGGGCTGGTCAGTCACTTCCAGACAGCCTACCCCATCTCCAAACTCTGGGAGTTAGTACCTCCATTGTTATTACCTCCAGCAACAGACCCTCATTAGTCCCCCATTGTTTCTAGTTCCAGCATACTACACAATCACCTGTGATTCTGCTCTATACATTTATTAATCGTCTATCAAATTCACTACACATTATCCAACTATAATATAACATTTGGTTTTTCCAGGACGCTAGCAGACACAAACACGGTACCCAGTGGATTCTGCAATGCGATTTAAGATCAGGAAGGATAGGGGCGCCTGGGTGGCACAGCAGTTAAGCGTCTGCCTTCGGCTCAGGGCGTGATCCCGGCGTTATGGGATCGAGCCCCACATCAGGCTCCTCCGCTATGAGCCTGCTTCTTCCTCTCCCACTCCCCCTGCTTGTGTTCCCTCTCTCGCTGGCTGTCTCTATCTCTGTCGAATAAATAAATAAAATCTTTAAAAAAAAAAAAAAAAAAAAAGATCAGGAAGGATATAGACTCCCTTCTAAAAAAAAATTAAGATCTAAAAGTTAGATGGTTGTGGGAGATGTGTCTCACATTTTGACTTAGTGGCAAGATATTACATCTTACACTAGCAGTATCTAAAGATTTTTTCAGATCTCCATAGAAACCAAAAAGAAGGGGGAAAAAATTTAAGTCACCACACCCAATGGAAAGGCCACCCTGAATTCTTTTCTCTCTTCCACCACTGTCAGAATTTAAAGTCTCGGGGCGCCTGGGTAGCGCAGGCATTAAGCGTCTGTCTTCGGCTCAGGGCGTGATCCTGGCATTCCGGGATTGAGTCCCGCATCGGGCTCCTCTGCTAGGAGCCTGCTTCTTCCTCTCCCACTGCCCCTGCTGTGTTCCCTCTCTCACTGGCTGTCTCTCTGTCACATAAATAAATAAAATCTTAAAAAAAAAAAAAAAAAAAGAATTTAAAGTCTCACCCTTACCCCAGAGTGCTGATAGGCCAGAGGAAGAGAACTTAGGTGATGTACACCCTACTTTTTAGTCAAACATGGAGGGATCCAGGGAAAGCAGACCTTGGGAACAAAAGGAAGGTGATAACTTGTCAGGGAAACGGAAAGCACTAAAAGAACCTAGGCCTGGGGCGCCGAGGTGGTTCAGTCGGTCAAGCATCCAACTCTTGATTTCAGCTCAGGTCATGATCTCAGGGTCGTGAAATGGAGCCCCACATCAAGCTCCATGCTGGACGTGATGTGGAGCCTGCTTGAAAGTCTCTCTCCCCGCCCCTCTGCCCTGCCCCATTCACACAAGGTCTCTCAAAAAAAAAACAAAAACAAAACAAAAAAAAAAACCTAGCCCTGAGCTTAGGGGCACAGGATATGCAAAAGCAATAGTGTCCATAAACACCCATTGCCAGCTGAAGGAACCCCCATGTGGATATGCCTTGATACAAAACCATTATGGACAGGGATGCAGCTCCCAGGAGCACCGTTCACCATGCTACTGAACAGAAAGGGCTTTTAAGCAACAGTCCTGCATCTAAGTCAGATTCCACATCCTTACATGGTACCTCAGAATGATTAGCTAGACCAGAGGTCATGCCCTGCTTTCCAACCTCAAGCTTCTCTAACTGAACTCCATCACAATAAACATAAATAACAGATACAGCCTTTTGGGAGAGGGGGGTTGTATCTGTGTGAGTATACTCCCTCACCTTACTTCCAAATATCCAAGGGCTCTCAAGTCTTTCACATGAGTGAAAAACAGAAATTTGGGTACTATAGGACTAGCTTCAAAAGCTGTGGCGGTATTTGAATTGCCTGCCACCATTAAAAAAAAAAAAATCTGGATCGTGAGTTGGAAAAATTTCTAAGATCTGGCAATACCCCCCCCCCCAAAAGCTACCATCCCTGGGGCTAACAATATTGTCCTTTAGACCAGGCCTTCCACCACCCGCCTCACTCACCTCTATTAAATGATGGCTTCTGAAACCATGTGAGTGGGCCAAGCCTGAAAAGTCAGTGAGTTCCTGACCTCCCCCATCGTCTTCCCCAGGGAAGGACTACAAGACACTTGTCAGTTGATAGAAACTTCAAGGGTCACTCTGATGAGTGCTGAAATTTCCAGACCCTTGTAAATGAATGACAATCTCCTCGATCCTAAGTGGCATCAGCTTTACTCTAATGACACGAACAAACAACAACTTCCCTGGATTATAGAAAGACTTCTAAAGAAAACTGTAAATTCCATTCTCTCTACATTTTGAAAGTTCCAAGTTCACAAAGAACCACTGAGTGAAAAATCCCTTAACTTTTAAGCGGCATGTTGTTTTAAGTTTTACTTTACACTAAAGTCAGACTAGGTCTCTGACTTCCCAACTCCTTCCTCCACCCCAGTTCCAATCCCACCTTGATGCTGAGAAAATGTGCTCTCACCTGCAGTTCAGCCCCTCTGCTTCGAGAGGTCAAGGTTTGCCCCATATTCACCTGTCCTTGGAGCTTTAGATCTAGTTCCACTGGGCCTCTGATGGGAATAGAGGAGGAAAATACAAGAGCTTTTCATGAAACAAAGGGGGAGCCACCACTTTTTCAACTCTGTCAGTAAGGCTACCATGATGAATAGAAACAAGTGGGCCCTGATGAAGCTGGGGTTAACTTCTCAGCCCATTAGCCTCTAGAAGTAGTGAGGAAATCTTTTAGCATTTCCATCAGACTGACACCAAGTGCTGAAGACTGTTGCTTCTAAGGCAAGGGAGAAAACAGGAATGGGAAAATGTCAGCTTGGCAGCAAGAACCGAAAAGAAGTTGAAAGGCACTTTAGGAGTTCAAGGGCTCGGTTTCTTAAATATCATGGATGGCAAGAGCTGGACAGGACCTGAAATCTCATCTAACCCCAATTCCAAGATAAGAACACAGAGCCCAAACCATTAACTGGTTTGGCCAGGATGTCTGTCTTGTTAACCCAGCTCCCCAGGACTCTGCCCAGCGCCTGGCATATCATGATGGCTGGCTGATTAGCTGGTTAGTTGGCTGAATGAGAATATGGAGGAACCAGAACTGAAACTCAAGCGCTTTACAGCTAGTGTTTCCCAACCCCAGTGATCATCAGAATTACCTCAGGAAGCTTTCTAGATCAGTGCCTAGAACCTACCCCAAGGCCTCTTGAATCACAATCCTCCCAAGTGGGAGCCTAGTGATGTTAACAACCTCCCCCCTGTTCATTCCAATACTCATCCAAATTTAGGAACCACTGTCCCAAACAATGCTACCTCTTCATATCTAACAGACCTCAAACGGTTTCCCAGTTGTTACGTGTTTCACCATGACAGATTGCTACACACAGAGCCACATCCCTTATACAGTTAGGAAGTCAATGGTATCCCAAGTCGTCGGTGAAAAAAAATTTTAAGATTTGAAAGAGAAAGAGACAGACAAAGAGAGCAAGAGCAGGTTAGGGGAGGGGTGGAGGGAGAGGGAGAAGCAGGGTCCCCGCTGACCACAGAGCCCAACTGGCTCCATCCCAGGACCCTGACATCATGACTTGAGCCAAAGCCAGATGCTTAACCAACTGAGCCACCCAGGCACCCCTGAAAATTTTTCTAAATAAAGAGACAGAATTTTCAGGGCAGTTGTCACTTTTAACCCAAATTGAATTATGGGATCAATGTTGACTTTGAAACAATACAATTCCATGGCACTAAAGTGGCATAGGACTAATCAGCATGGAAAAATATGTATAGTGTGGAGACACCAAACTTAACGAAACCATTGTCACCCAGTCTGACAATGAGACACCGCATGGTCTGCATGGAAGGGGTCTTCACAGATATCCTAGTTTAATGAGGATGCTATGGCCAAGGATTCAGAAAATAACATAACTGAATTAGGTCTTCATTAATATGACAAAGAGGGTATTTTTTTCATTCCAACAATAACCAAGTTTTATTTCAGTAACAAGTTTGGGGGGGAGGTTCCCCCTCCCATTAAAATCTTTGTCTCATATGAAGTCTAGCATTCATCATGGGCTGATTCAGACCTATCTGGGATCTCCCATGAACAGGAAAAGGAGGTAAGCATGGGCTATGACAAGTCAGAGGTTAACATGTTATTTAACTGGGCACCATTCTCAAAGGTCCATTCCAAAGATAAACACATTTATGTTCACAAGGTTCTTTTAGCTCCTCAGAATAAGATGTGCTTTGTCTCTGGTCCTATTCATAACTTCCTTGGTTTTCATTTGTGCTCCTACCCACCGTAACACAAAAAGCTATATATTCTGCTTCATTCATTCGTTCAAATTTATGTAGGAAGATAAATAGTGGTTCCTCTCACTCCCCCCCACAAAAGTCTACATTCCTACATTTAATAAAAGGGGGAAAGAAAACCAAAATGTCTTTCCATCCTTGCTTCAACCTAAATCTCTAACTCCTTGCAATTAGTATATTCCAAGAGCAAGTGTTTTTCTGGAAATCTAATGCACAGCATGGTGACTATAATTAATACTGCATTGTATATTTGATACTTGCTGAGAGTAGCTAAGTATTTTCACCACAAAGTTGACTGTGTGACGAGACAGGTCAATGAGCTTGATTGTGGTAATCACCACACAAGGTATGTATCCAATAATCACCTTAGATGCCTTAAATATATACAATTTCTGTCAATTATATCTCAAAGCTGGGGGGAGAAAGGCAAATCTTCAAAAAGAGATGGCTCTGTCCTACAGGCGTCATCGATAATGACAGCACCTGTCTCAAGGCCTCAGCCCACTACCAGAACTCTACAAAGTCCAAACACAAGTTTTTAAATTATCCAGCCCTCTCCACTCCTGAAAGATAAGAAAGAAAAAATGAAGGAAGGGGAGAGCCTAAGGTGGTAAGACTGTGCTGAGGCAGAAACACAAACCAATAAACACGAGTAAGTTCAGAGTCAGGGCCACCACGGAGTCTTAAACCAGGCCCGTTGTGTTTTGATCTTGCAGAAGCACATATGGTCTTCCATTAGCGGGTCTCAGAGCAGTGGGCAATGTAACCATACCATATGTGCTGATCGCAACAACAGGGCTGATTTATGTTAGTGATTGCAAGGTTTTTTCTTCGTATTTCATCTCCTTGTTATTTCAAGAGAAATGTAAGGGTAGATTTATTCTGCCATTACGAGAAGCTTCCTAGGGTTTGTTTGTTTAAAGTTGATAGTTTCCTGTAGGGTGAAGCAGATCTGTTTCTTAGAAAATTTGGGGGAAAGCTAGCAGTTGCTTCTCCTCTGCCCCTAAAATGAAAGCAAATTTACCCTCATTCCCACCCCCCTCCTGAAGCTCCTTCTAGAGTCATAGACTAAGAGCCAAGACAAGAATACCAGAGAATAGTCACTCTACGTTTAATGCTCACATGCGGCCTCTCCTGGTTCCTCTACTTCTTTTCTTACCATGAGGATTAACTCTGGCCAGGGATGAATGACTTAACTGGCTAATCGGAGAAATCTGAAGGATGTCAAGTTACTTGGTAGTCATCTTGGAGACCATCTTCCTAGCAGAGTCTACAATCTTGCCTCTCCCAGCCCTGAACCCCACGTCAATAATCAGTTGCCAAGTGGGTCAAAGAGAAGAGGAAAGCAGGGGGTCTCAATACTGGCACACAGAAATAGAGGCTATCACTGCTTGTGCCATGTGAAAATAAGGTATCAAGAGCTGCTTCCCACATGCCCCACAGGATTCAGTCACCTTTGGTCCTTTGAGGCTAGAAAACCATTTATCTTGGTTATCTCTATGCCTCTATCCCACTAGATGTCACTCCCCATTTCTGAACCCCAACTAGCCAGCACACTCCTACAGCACAACAGCCTAGAACTTCACCTGCCCTCCCAATGCAGGTGTTCGATTCTCTATCAGATCGCCTGTTTCCTTCAATCAACACACATTAAATAGGTGGAAAGCATCCTAATGATTAAACCAACTGACCCTGATGTATGAGTGACTAATAGCTATCCTAGAGCTAGTCTAGCAGACTGTTGATAATGGTAAATAAATCTTAAAAAATATTATTTGAAGGGTGCCCAGGTGGCTCTGTTGATTAAGCATCTGCCTCTGGCTCAAGTCTTGACCCTGGGGTCTTCCCTCTCCCACTGCCACTCCAACTTGTGCTCTGTCAAAATAAATACATACATAAGATGTATTTATTTGAGAGAGAGAGAGAGAGAGAGAGAAAGGGAGGGAGAGAGGCAAGGAGAGAGCAGGAGCAGGGAGGAGGGAGAGAGGGAAAAGCAGACTCCCCACTGAGCTGGGAGCCCAACATGGGGCTCGATCCCAGGACCATGAGATCATGACCTGAGCCAAAGACAGAAGCTTAACCGACTGAGCCACCCAGCTGCCCCAATAATAAGTTTCTTAAAAAATACAGAATGAAGTTCTAACTGGTAAAAAGGCAAAATCTGAGACCAAGTGGAATCTTTTTTTAGGTATCATGAAGAAGCACATTTTAAAACTGGACTCTAGTGGCACCTAGGTGGTTCAGTTGGTTAAGCGTCTGCCTTCGACTCAAGTCATGATCTCGAGGTCCTAGGATGGAGCCCTACAGTGGCTCCCTGCTCTGCGGGGAGTCTGCTTCTCCCTCTCTCCCTCCCCACTGCTCATGCACACTCATGCTAATAAAATCTTTCTCTCTCAAAGATCTTTTCTAAAAAAAAAAAAAAAAAAAAACTGGACTCTAAATTTTATCGCATTATTTCCACCTTCTGTGTGTACCCCACTCACCTCTCTTCTTCTCTTTCCTAAAGCATGAGGAATAGGCTGGAGCGCCAAGTTAGTCATAAAGTCAAGGGCAATGACCCAGTGTTTGTAGAAAACTTTATTTAGCTAATAAATCTCCTTGCCCTACAGTAGAAAATTAAGTTCTCTTTCCCTCATCTACCTCTCTAAAACTGAGATGATCAAGAATCAAATCCAGCTTTTATACAACAAAGATCCTGAAAAGTAAAGTAAGGTGTTTGAAAACCCATACTGTAGAGAGGTTACAAGTTCAGCTTTAGATTCAAGCAGACTTATGTTCAACTTTGGGCTTTGCCGTTTACTACCTGTGTGATTTGGGATAGTCACTACCCCTGTCTACTTCAGTTTTCCTATGTAAAATAGGGTTATTCAGACACATCACGAAGTGTTAAGAGGATTCAATGAGGTCATGTATAAACAGTTAAAGTATGTGGCATGTCGTGCTCAGTATCATCTGTTTGCTGCTGGGGTGGGGATTGTGGTTATTGACATAGCCCCTCCCCACCACATTAAACACCAGTTCAAAGAGGCATCACGTCTCACCCCTTTCTCCCTTACCATAGTCCCATTCACAAAGCACATGTTCAATATTGGAATTGAGTAGAAAGCACCATGGGCACAGTTAATTAAGTCATTCAACAAGTATCTATTACGCACTTACTAGGTGTCACAGAATACCTGGAACTCAGGAGATAAAACTGTGAAGAAAACCCGTCAACTCCCTGAGGAGTTACATTCTAGCGGTGAAAGGCAAACAAGTAAACTAACCGGTGATGATTTCAGATGACGACACAGCAATAGGAGCTATTACACATCGAAGAGAATTAGGGAGTGGAGAATGACACAGGGGTGACCTAGTATAGAATCATTAACTCTGAGAATTAAAACCCAGAGTCAGGCACAAGCTTTAATATTTGAAGCACAGAAAAGAAGCCAGTATTGGCAAAAACCTAGTGAGTATTAGGAGACTATATAGCATGGGGGTCTAGGAGCCTAAAATCAAAGACAGAAGCTAGGGTAAATATTTTGAATTTTATTCTGATTATGATAGGAAAGCATCAGAATGTGTTAAATAGCTTCTCAGAAAAGAGACCTGTTGGGGGCATGATGATGTGATGGAGCAAACGGAGCTATTCTAGCTCCTGCATACTTGTTTCCTGCTCATGGAACACTTAAGATTGTCAAACCGACCAACTTCTGTGGTTGATGTTCAGAGCTATATCCATGGAATGTGTTTCCTCAATGAGAAAAAAAAATTCAGGACTTGCCTCTAACCCCAGAGAGTAGAAAATTAGGCCAAACCTATCAGTTTACTCAATGGGGAAAGGCTATAAAGATTTAAGGTAGTGAGGTGGGCTATCTTGTTTTGAATCCTAAAATATCTTCTCAATCAAAAAAGGTAGAAAATCTTATCCTTGATGGTCAAAGACCATTTCTCCTTGTATTAGAATTCAAACACCACAGTTACGAGGGTTCATACTCCTCTCTAGGAGGTAAAATTGTATAAGGATTAATCTAAACCTCAAGAACCCAGAAAATCAACCTTCCCGGGAAAGGTAGTATGCCATATTAGTACTGTGTCCTTCCATGTCCCAGCTGGAAAACAAACCACTCTAGGTATCTCAGAGGGAATTTAATACAGGAAATGGAAAAATGTGGGAAGAGCAGAGAGAAAAGCAAACAGGTGTAGTCAATCAGAGTAATTGCAAGCATCTGCCAGAAGTAGCTTGCATCCCCAGAACTGGGACACCAAAAAAGACAAAGCCTCTCAGATTCCATGATCTCCACGCCATTGCCAGAGCACACACTGCTGGTGGTGTGAGAACCACAGCCATGGTTTCTTTGCAGAAAGTGTGGAGCCCAAGTTGCCCACATCGGTCTCTGCTGCTAGTGGAACCAGGATCCACAGGTGCTCTGTTGCACTGCCTGACAGGATGCCAGGAGTCTAGGCTTTTCTACCACCACTCTTCCCTCTGGAGGATTTCAGAAGCACGGAAACTATCATCATCTCCTTCCTTTCTCCTGCCTTCACATCTCCACCAGGGCCTCCCATTGGCAGAGGAAGCCATTTGGCAAAGGAATTTCAGAAATGGAGTTTGTACACTTCCAGCCCCCCAGCAATACACAGAGCACGGAAGAGGGGGAATGAGCCAGGAACCAACATACAGATAAATCAGCACTCCTCATCTTGGTCTTCACTGTCAGAAGTCCTAGGAAGCCATAATAAATCCCGGATGCCTGGAGACATTCTGAAACACTTTGGAAACTAAAGAGCAAAGGGAGAATATCAAAATCCAGAAGACGAAAGAGGAAGAGCTCATGAGAACATCAACTTTAGTGCCTCGCTTTTGGTTTTTTAAGATTTCATTTTTCTAAGTCATCTCCACATCCAACATGGGGCTCAGATTTACAACCCTGAGATCAAGAGCCACATGCTCTACCAACTGACTCAGCCAGGCACCCCTTCACTGCTCCCTCTGCATCCCAGCTCCCTTCTCAAGCTACCTTCCTTGGCCAAATCAAGCTATTCAAGAAGCCAACCAAGTCTCATTCACTCTATTGTGGAAATGGATAGTTTCAAGAACAAGCCAGGCTAGTAGGCACGAGAAACTTATAAATAACATCAACACAAGCCATTTAAAAAAATAATAATAATGCTAAAGATATTCTATCTGCCAGGATAGAAAATCTTGTCCTCCAGTTCCTATCATCTAAAGGGGAGAAACATGGTTAAAATAAGTAAAATGCCATGTGGAAAATATCTAACAGGGCAAGAGGAAGGAGTAGTAGCATAATGAGAACTTGAAGTGGTTTCTCTGTCTCAGCACTATTGGCATTCTTTGTTGTGGGGGGGAAGGGAGGGGCCTAGCCTGTGTATTAGAGGATGTTTACCAGCATTCCCCGCCAGGAGCACACAGACTTGTGACAACCAAGAATTTCTCCAGCTAGGGGCGCCTGGGTGGCGCAGTCGTTAAGCGTCTGCCTTTGGCTCAGGGCGTGATCCCGGCATTCTGGGATCGAGCCCCGCATCAGGGTCCTCTGCTGGGAGCCTGCTTCTTCCTCTCCCACTCCCCCTGCTTGTGTTCCCTCTCTCGCTGGCTGTCTCTATCTCTGTCAACTAAATAAATAAAATCTTTAAAAAAAAAAAAAAAAAAAGAATTTCTCCAGCCATTACCAAATGTTTCCCAAGGCACAAGATCTAAAGTATCTTATCCATAAGTGGAGAGTAGAGTAGCTGAAGGAAATGCCTAACGAAAGAGGAAGGGAAGGATTCCAGGCAGAAAAACCAATCACAGGCCAAGGCATGAATGCATAAACCAGCATTTGGCTGGAACACAGGGCATGAGGAGGAGCCTGGAGAAAAAGCTGGGAGGCAGAAAGTATGTCCTAGGGCAAGCTTAAAGGGTGGCTTTTCATCTCTAGACGGTGGAGCCATTGAAGGACTTTGAGTATAGCAGGGATTTATTTGGATTTTGCATCTTGAAAGCATGTCTTTGGCAGCTGTGTGGTAACACAAGAAGGGTAGAGGAGGTAAAAAAGAAGGAACACAGCTAACTGGTTGCCATCATGCTGACAAGATAATAAGGATGGATATGAGGGCCATCAAGGCAAGATGAGAGATACTTAGGGAATCTACATTAGTGACGGAAATGAACATGGAAATAAAAAGGAGGAATACAGGAATTGCAGGCTTGAAACAATGGGGAAATGAAGCAGGTTGAAAAATGGGTCCCACCTTCAGATAGGTGAAGTTTGAGTTTTCTGTAGACCTCCAGGTCGGAATGCCTAGGAAGCAAGTCTACACGCGCACACGTATGTATGGATGAATACTTGTTGCTCAGGAAAGGGATCGGGGCCCGATCTGCTGGGGATGTTTAGAACAGGCAGCGACTGATATGCCCATGAACTGCCACCACAGAAAAACTATAAACAGCAAGGGTCAAGACCTAAGGACAGACTTCCAGGGAACGTTAACATTTGGGAAAAAGAAATCTAGAAAGAAAACCTTAAAGTGATTCTGCATAGAAACAGAAGGATACAAGAAATAAGAGCTGGTTGAATAGTAGCAGCTGAAGAAACAGGTGGAGAGGGAAAGAGTGGGTAATGTGCAGAGAAAGCAAGCAAGAGAAGGACTAAAAACAGAGCTTTGGGTAGCATGATCAGGAGTCCAGATAACCTCCACCAAGGGGAGGTCAGGGAGGTCCACGAGTCTGACTGCAAGGAGCAATAAAGATGATGAAAAACTAGAGGAGAATGGGCAACTGTATTCTATACATACAGACCATATTGCCATGATTGAAAAACCATATTGCTATTATTGCCCTGGTGAGATTGAGCATGTTTACAGGTTGAGAGAACAGATCCAGAAAAGGAACGATTAACAGTGGTCAGTCCCCAAGGAACAGAGTGGACTGAAGTATGGCGGGAGGACCGATTTGAAAGGAGGGGAGGATATGTCTGATGGAGAGGAGTTTGAAGTAGATGTGTGCAGGCATCAGAACTTTGTGCCGCCTCTGAGAAATAGATGGCAAGGCCGCCCAAGAATTAGATCAAATGAGATCTTTGGAGAGAAACAAATAGATTCAGTATTCTGGGCAAGCGCGAACATTTCTGAGAACTACCGTAGGAAGTTGGAGGGAAATCGCCAACACAGAGAAGACGATTGAGAACCCGAGATCTGAACCCCACTTGTTTTCAGAGGGTCCACTTTTTAGGGATGTGCAATTTTTCTGGGCTGCACCCAGCAGCTCAAGTGAGGGGTAGATGGACTTTGGTTGACCCTGACCACACCACCCAATAAATATGGTAGAAATGATGCTATGAAAGCTGCTAGGTCACACCTTTAGACAAAGGCAGCTTCTACATCTGGTCTTTGCAATATTCATTCTTGGAGCCCTGAGCCACCACGTAAAGAAGTTCAACTACCCTGCTGGCGGGACCACGTGGAGAGGTAGAGGCAACACAGAAGGAGGTGCCCAGTTGAGCCCAGTGTTCAGCCACCTGCTGCCATCAAGGGGCCAGGCATGTGAGCAAAGCCAGCTTGGACCCTCCGGACTACCTGAGCACTGAGTGACCCAGTCCATGCAACGTGGAGCCGCTGAGATTTCCCCGAATTCCAAGCCCACAGAATCATGACGGAAAATAATGGGAAGATGAGGTCTCAGTCAAGTTGGAGACTTCAGAAGTATGGCTGTCCCAAGTTTGGCATGGTCGGGGTCTTACCCTGGGAGTGGGCTGCTGGGCCAGGAGGTGATCAAGATCCTGGAGGTGCTATAAATAGGGGGGGAGTAGTAGTAAAAGAGGGGGGGGAGGAAAAAATATTGCCTAGGTTCAATTTATTGCTAATCATTTCTGGCTGTTACTGTTTTTTAAAAAAAAAAAAAAAAAGGATTCAAGGAGGAAAATTGTTCACTACCAGTCACCTCAGCTGCCACCGTGATGCCTGGTGACACATAATTAGAAAACAAATGACAGATTAGTTTAATAATATTCATTAACAACTAATGAAACTGACAGTGTTTCCTACTGAAAGCAGGTCGGCTGTGTGTGGATTTTAAGCAAATTCTGCTCCTCCCCTCCACCCTGCATTCCCCTCCCCTATCTGCCTTTCAGCTACTGAGTGAGGGGAGGAGGGAGCCCTGAGAAGGAGTCACAACACAGGGTGTCAGGGTGAGATGGTTGAGGGGACAAAGAGAACAAGAGACAACATCAGAGTGGGAGAGAGAGGTTCCTGGGGGTCCAGGGAGGAGGAGAAAGGAGGAGGTGAGTTTAACCTCCCCCACCAGCTCACCAGCTGTCTCAGGACATTGAACCATTGTCAAAAAAATGCAATTTCCATTTGCCTCGGGGATGAAACGGTTAACAGGAAAAAAAAATTCAGTGCTTCTTTTCAGGCATTGTTTTTTTTTTTTTTTTCTTAAGAAAAAAATTATCCTAAGTAAGAATTTTAACGATATGCAGAAATCATAGCTGTCTTGCTGAATCGCTGTAGGACTGACCCCCCTTGACAGTTCTTAAATTATTCAGCTATCAAGGGCCTGCTAAACATTAAATTAAGCATCCTCTCTCCCCTGTCCTAAACCATTAAGTTATGCAAATGCACAGATAATGGGGCATATGACAGCTGGAAGCATTAATCACGCAGCTCTGTCTCTGGGCTGTTGTTATGTAGAAACTGCATCTGCCAACAGACCGAACAGCCACAATTAGATCTCACTTAATGGAATGAGGAGACACTACCTAGCCCTCCACACTCGTGTTAGGTTGTAGACCCGGGAGTGAATAAGGCACTTGGGAGATCCTCCCGCTCTCACTCCCCCTCCCCCCTGCTCTCTTTTTAATACCTGCTCCTCCAATTGAAATGAAAAATTACCTGTAATTGTTAACATTTGCAAACAAAACCTGTCAGAAGACAAACCTGCTGTTTACAATGGATGTTTTTGTTGTTCCCCAGTAAGATTCTTTGGGGAATTTCCTTCATTTGTTGTTGTTTTTATTATTTTTTTTTTTTTAACCTAATTCTGTCTTTGAGAGGAGGCTGGGGCCTGGGAGTGGGAAGAAGCAAACAGACTTCCCAGTCCAGCCTCTAAATTGCCACCTTGAAGACACAGACTGAGTCCCCCAAGAGGCTGTTTGCTGGAACCCTCGGCAGCTTACCTTGTGCTCTTTGGTGCCCGCTTGGCAGGAGCCATCACCTGCCCGGAGGGAAAAGGCAGACAGCATCTCAGCTGTGCTCCACCCCTGTCTCCCCCAGGAAGCCATGAGCAAGATGCACTGGGAGACATCCCAGCCTCCTCCCAAGAGCTGTTCATTTCACTTCCTCATGATTTAAACATGCACTTTACAGATTATGTATTTTTTTAAGCCAAATTGACCACCATGTAAATGCTTAACAACTGGTTTTGGGGGTTTTTTTTGGGGGGGAGTGGTTTTTTTGTGGGGGTTTTTTAGTTTTAGGATACAAAGACAGCAGGGAGTCTTTGTAGGCATATCTATGATTTGCTAACAGTTGCCATCTGTCCACTGAGTTGGCGTATCTTTTAATACCAAAATACTGATTTCCAAATGGTTTGTCAAGAACCCTGTGGTTCCACACAGTACTTCTGGTTAACTAGGACCACAACTTCTTAGGGGAAATTCATGATCCCTACTGTCCCCGCCCCCAAACAGCAGGAGCACCACTTTTAACTGTTTCACATCCTGGAGCTTTTGTGTTAAGTGGGGGGATAAAAGTTCTATTTAAAATAAGTAGTTTAGGAAACCACGATTTTAAAACCAAGCCAAGGAGACATTCAGACTTGGACCCTGGCAACATTCAGTCTCCGATCTGCTGTTTGCTAAAAATAGAATCCTCTCCACTCCTAACAATCAATGGCACTTGCCTCCTTGCCTTAAAAGTTCTCCGACACTTCTAGAAAGTTTACATGTATTTATGAGCAAGAAACCAAAAGTGGAAACTAGGGTGATGACCTTTCTCTCTCTCCATTAAACTCCACTAACCCCCATTTAGGGCCAATTAGCTCCAAGCTGGGTGAGTGTACTCCACTACCCTCTAGAAACTATACAGAAACAGAGTAATCCAGTTGGGGAAAATCCGTAGTTACTACGGAGGGGAACACGCACGCACGTTTTTCTGGTAAGATTCAGTGAAGTCAGCTTGAGCATCAAGCTTCTGCCAAGCTTTCCGGGCCTACCCTGTTCCATACGGTCTTTGCCTAAACCTTCCAGCCATCCTTCCTCCTCGCGCCATTCCCAAGTCTAGAAGAATCCAACCACATGGTTTCAGGTCCTGCTGGTCTCATCTGAAACACTGGTCTCCCGAGTTCTGTTTCACCCTTCCCCAGCCCATCTTCCCACAGAGTGTTAGGAGTAAGTTGGACAGTTAGGTAGTCAGGACCAGGGTCCCCAACAAGGAAATAGGGAGTCAGGACAGCTAAAATAAAAACAGCACTAACATCCTGTTTTGCAGCTTAGACAGGACCACACTAGCATCCTTCTCTGCAGTCTTTGCAGAAATGACTTCTGCAAACCATCCTAAAATAAAACAATTAACCACAAAGCATTTGTCACTATCATGAGCAAGGGGCAGTTAAGACAGAAGACCCCAGATGTCAGCAATAAAACAACATCGGCACGCTGACATTAACCTAAGAGGTACACAGATACCTGACCGATGTCTTGATTGGCCCAACTCTGCGTGCGCGCACACACCGTGACCCAAGAGAGTTCCGCCAAAGAGCTCATGGAAACCCCTTAACTTAGAAACTCCGGGGGCAACCCTCTCAGGCTCCCCTCTCTCTCTGGGAGCTTTCGACTCTTGCTCAATAAGCTTTGCTTTGTTGCCCACCACACTTCGTCTGGTTTACCTCTTCGTTCTTCAAAGCGGCAGGACCAAGAACCACGAGCACTAAAGGCAGAGAATTCCACAAGAGTAGTACCGCAACTGCCCACCTCTGACCTTCCTCCACTCAATCCTGTATGCATCTGCCAGGTTCTTCCTCCTCAGCTGTGGTGCCATTACTCTGGGAAGCCCTCCTGAAGCCTCTTCCAGGCCCCATCACAGCTATGCCAGACGAGCATCGCTCACAGCCACTTCTGCACTCCCAGCCCCTTGTTACCTGCTTGTAGCTTTCACGGTGAGTAGTCCGGTATTTGCATGTCTGTCCATCCACAAACCTGTGACCCAGCCGAGGCCAGGGTCAGGGCTTATCCATTCTTACCTCTGTCACCTGAGCCAGTGCTTCTCAAGGTACATATCATGGTTCACAGATCTTATTTAAAAAACAGACTAGGGTGCACCCTAGTGGCTCAGTCATCTGCCTTCGGCTCAGGTCATGATCTCAGGGTCCCGGAATCGAACCACACATGGGGCTCCCTGCTCAGCTGTGAGTCTGCTTCTCCCTCTGCCTCTCTCTGCTCATGCTCTCTCTCAAATAAATAAAATCTTAATAAAAATAAAAAGACCAATTCCGTGATCTCAGGGTTGTGGAATCCAGCCATTTGTTGGGCTCACGCACTGGGCGTGGAGCCGACTTGGGATTCTCCCTCTCCCTCTGTCTCTAGAACTAAAAAAAATAAAAATAAATAAAAATAAATAAAATAAAAATTTTAAGTAATTCACCAAGTGTGGGTTGGGGCGTGAGATTCTGCATTTCTAAAATGTTCCCGGGGAGTGCCCCCGTTGTCCATCCACGAACCACATCCCAAGTAGCCAGGCCCTGAACAATTTCCTAATAGGGCCTCTGTCATAACCTCTCTGCTAAGAGTACAAGGCTGGAATGATTACCCACCTTCCCACCACTGGTTGTTAATGACCTACTGCCAAGTCTACCTAACAAGGATTGTGTCCAATAAACCCACAATAGGACCTCATATAATTAGCCTACTTGTTACTACAAACAATTCAGGTACACGGACAAATGGCTAATTAGCCCCCTATTCATCTCCCGGCTTCTCAGGCTAACCTCAGTAGGAAGCTGACTCCTCCCCCGCCCCAGCCTCTCAACCCTGCCACTCCCAACAGGTCTACCAGCAGTCTTCTCCCTCCAGGCACTGTTAGAATGATTTTTTAAATTGAGTGATGGTGCTCAAACACACAACACAATCTATTCACAGCTCTCTTTCCTTGCCTATTGTCCACCTTCCCACTGGAGGGGAAGGTCCACGAACCCATGTCTGTCTCCAGGCCCCATCACCTCATCAGTGCAGAACACAGTGCCTTGCTCTGAATCATCCGAAAGCAATTGGAGCACACAAACCAATGGGGCTCTTGAACCATAGGCTTCTACACGTTCAATGTGCCCACCCCTTCTTTGCATGAAGGCTTTTGAACTGCCCTTGTTCTTCGTGTTGTAAACACTGATAGACCCAGAGCCAAAGAGGGAGAGATCTGATCGAAAACATCGTGTCTTCACCTTGTAGCAGAGGTAGGGATTTATCCAAAGACCATTTGGTAGCTTTAAATATCAGCTGCTTTTTAAAATATTGGAGTCTTCTGGAAATGCTGATTTGCATGGGGGGGAAAAAAACATCATTCTTCCCTGATGATCTTTATTTTTGAGGATCCTAGTGCCTCCTGTGCTATTTACATGTGTTCTAAGAAAGAAGCTTTCCACTTTTGTCCCAGGGGTTCGATCTTCTAGGAAAGTTGTTTAACAGAGCCCCCACCCGTGAAGCCTGGCTTGGGGGAGGTGCATAAATTTGGAAGATGGTTTCACCAAGGCAGCTCTAAAATTTAGAACAATTCTTAACATGGCAGTAGAGGAAATTTACATGTTCTGGCAGTAAGAACTGGGCCTAGATTAAAACATTGAAGATTTTACTGTTTTCCATAAGCATTAAGTTACACAAGTATCAGAAACTATTTAGTTGAAAATTAAGAAACACAGTAGGAGGGACAAATATAGGCTCATCTACCTTCCCTTCTGTATTTCTAGTACTTTATTTTGTTCAGGTGTATTTTCGGAGTAACAGTAGGGAACCCAATTCATACCAGCTTAAGCTAAAACATAAGATGAGTTAGCTCATATAATGGTCAAAACATCACAGAAACAGCTTCAGGAATAGCTGGATCCAGGGTTTCTACCAAGGTCAGACGTTAGATCTGTAATTCACAAATGCTTCGGCACAAACAGTATGAAATTATATGTTGGTTAAGCTTTAATTCTAAAGACAATGTGCAGCCCTAGGAGAAACATTACATAAAAAGGGAAACCCACCAGAGGCAACAACTGCACGCACTTCTAGTATCTGTATCTCTGTGGACACCAAGGATTTGGCAATTAACATAGTAAGTATAGGAGCGCCTGGGTGGCACAGTGGTTAGGCGTCTGCCTTTGGCTCAGGGTGTGATCCCGGCATTATGGGATCAAGCCCCACATCAGGCTCCTCCTCTATGGGCCTGCTTCTTCCTCTCCCACTCCCCCTGCTTGTGTTCCCTCTCTCGCTGGCTGTCTCTATCTCTGTCAAATAAATAAATAAAATCTTAAAAAAAAAAAAAAAACATAGTAAGTATAAGGAAACACGCTAGGGGTGCCTGGGTGGCTCAGTCAGTTAAGCATCTGCTTCAGCTCAGGTCATAATCCCAGGGTCCTGGGATCGAATTCTGCATAGGGCTCTTTGCTCAGAGGGGAGTCTGCTTCTCCCTCTGCAGCTTCCCCTGCTTGTGCTTGCTTGCATACTCTGTCAACTAAATAAAATGAAGGGGGGGAAAGGGGCTAGTTAATTAGAATGAATGTTAGGAATGAGTTTTTTGGATTTTTTTTTTTAAGATTTTTATTTATTTGAGAGAGGGGGAGAGAGAGAAATGGAGAATGCACAGGCAGAGGGAGCAGCAGAGGGAGAGGGAGAAGCAGACTCCCCACCAAGCAGGGAGCCCAACAGGAGGCTCGATCCCAGTACCTCAGGTTCCTGACCTGAGCCAAAGGCAGACACCCAACTGACTGAGCCACCCAAGCATCTCAGAAATGCATTTTTAATGGTGAAATTTTAAGTTATATGGGTTGGCCAAGTATTTTTGAGATATTCCTATCCCTTCTAAGAATAGTATTCATCATTTCTGCCGACCTATAGCTTTCAGCCCTATGATGGATCCTCTGTGCTTCCCTAACCAATCTTGTGTTAAGCCATGGGTCTGGAAGATTTCTGGTTATCGGATGTTGACCTTAAGGTAAAAGAAGGCCACCTCTGGAATACCGCTGTCTCTACCTCCAGTGACTACTCCATGTGAAAACTCTGATGGGGTCACTCTGCAGAGAATGGACCCCACCCAACATTTGATTCTTTTTGTCAAGACTGAAGGAAAAGACACTGGGATGGGTTTTTATCATGATCAGGGGGTGGGGTCGGGAGCAGGTTCACACAAGGGAAAAGGCTTGCATGGTCTGAATTTCCCCCGCACCTAAGGAACAGACACAGAGGCTTTCTGGTCAACTTGCCCACATGTGGGGCGGAAGGGGAAGAGAAAGGCTTAGAAGTTGTCAGCAAACATCAAAAACTGACGTCAGACTTTTACCTGCAGGCCTAGGAAAACAGAAATTTTGGAATTCATAAATCTAATGAAACAAATTGATGTAACTATTTGGCTGGTTGCACTTAAATGTTACTTATTGCTTGTCTGTATATGTGGTAGAATTTGTGTCAGACCTACTTCCCTTATAATCAAGAAGCCGGGTTCTTGAGTAGTCAAGGCTACCCACCTTGAACATTTTGGCAGTTACAATTGCTAGACAAAACCACCTAAAGGAGTGTCCACTTTGGGGCGCCTGGGTGGCACAGCAGTTAAGCGTCTGCCTTCGGCTCAGGGCGTGATCCCGGCATTATGGGATCGAGCCCTACATCAGGCTCCTCCGCTATAAGCCTGCTTCTTCCTATCCCACTCCCCCTGTGTTCCCTCTCTCGCTGGCTGTCTCTCTCTCTGTCAAATAAATAAATAAAATCTTAAAAAAAAAAAAAAGGAGTGTCCATCAATAGATGAATGGCTAAAGGTGTACGTATACACACACACACACACACACACACACACGCTTGAATGCTAGCCATAAAAAAATGAAATCTTGCCATTTGCAACATGGGTGAATCTAGAGGGTATTACACTAAGGGAAATAAGTCAGAAAAATGCCATAGGATTTCATTTACATGTGGAATCTGAAAAACTAAACAAAAGCGGAAACAGATCCATAAATACAGAGAACAAACAAATGGTTGCCTGAGGGGAGGGCAAAATGGGTGGAGGGGGGTGGGAGATACAGGTTCCTAGTTATGGAATGAGTTAAATCCTGGGGATGACAGGTACAGTGTGGAGAATATTGTCCAGGATACTGCAGTAGTGTCGTATGATGACCATACTTGTGGTGTGAGCAGTGTAATGTGTAGAGCCGTTAAATCACCGTTGTACACGTAAAGCTAATGTAACCTTGTGTGTCCACTACCCTTCAATTTAAAAAAAGAAGGATTATCTCAGGGTTTTACACGATAGGTAGGTTTACAAGACCTCTGCTTTCTATCCACTCAAACAGATCCTCTCCACGTTGCGACAAAGAGGTCGGCACACTTGTCCACAGTGACCCTAACCAGGGGACAGGCCTCTGTTCTTATGAGTCCAGGAATGGGTGGAGCACAGGTCTCGGTTAGACCCACACCTCCGACAGGCCAAGCCTGCTTCCCCTCCCCTGGCCTGAAACCACATGGCCCGAATGAGGAGCAGGCATGAAAACAGACCTCCATCTCACGCCCTTCCCCAGTCACAGGTAAGATGCATCCTCTCCTACTTTCACCATCCTTTCCCAAACTGCAAGGGCAAGGCCCATCCAACAGTGAGATACTATTCAGCCGTAAGAAGGAAGGAAGTCCTGATACGTGCTATACTGTGCATAAACCTTGCAGACACGTTGCTAGTTGAAAGAAGCCAGGCATAAAAAACTCATACTTCGTGATTCCATTTATAGGCGATATCTTAGAATCAGCAAATCCAGAGACAGGAAGCAGATTGGAGATTGCCAGGCAGTGGAGTGAAGGGGGACAGGGGAGTGACCGCTAAAGGGCATGGTGTTTCTTTTTGGGATGAAGAAAATGTTTTGGAATTAGTGTGACGGTTATACTTCTGATGATCCTTATACTAACCTTATGAATGACCTAAAATCACTGAATTATATAAACGGTGAATTTTATGGTATGTGAATTCTATCTTAACCTAAAATAAAAATAGGAAGGAAGGAAGAAAGAAAGGAAGAAAAGAAAAAAGAAAGAAAAGAAAGAAAGACACCTGATAGAATTCATTCTAGTAGATGGGGTGCCTGGGTGCCTCAGTCGGTTAAGCATCTGCCTTCAGCTGAGGTCATGATCCCAGGGTCCTGGAATCAACCCCCACATCAGGTTCCTTGCTCAGCGGGAGCCTGCTTCTCTCCCTGCCTCCAGCTCCCCCTGCTTGTGCTCTTCCTCCCTCTCCCTCTCTGTCAAATAAAATCTTAAAAAAAAAAAAAAAAAATTGTACTAGAGACAACTTTGGGCCACATGGCTTTGGTCCCTTCTTTGACATCCAGGATGACTCAAAGAAACTCTGGACGCCACAAATGAATTGGTACTCTCACTGTGTAATGGCAGGTTACCCACGTTCTGGCTTCTCCTAGGGCTTTCTTTCTTCAAATCACAATTTCCCATACTGGTCTTTTGCTGGTGACCATTCCTCAGGAAGTTTGGAAATACTGGGTGAATTTAACAAGTTAAAAACCTTCCTTCTGGGGCGCATGGGTGGCTTGGTCAGTTGAGCATCCACTCTCGATTTTGGCTCAGGTCATGATCTCCAGAGTTGTGAGATCGAGCCCTGCTTCAGGAGTTTTCTTCTCTCCCTCTCTGCCTCTGCCCCTCCCCCACAGCCTGTCACACTGTCTGTCTCTCTCTCAAATAAGTAAATCTTTAAAAAACAAACCAACCTTCTTTCTGGAGTGCCTAAGGGGTGTAGTTGCTTAATCATTCAACTCTTGGTTTCAGCTTTGGTTGTGATCTCAGGATCATGAGATCCAGCCCTGTGCCAGGCTCACTGCTCACCCCAGTCTGCTTGACACTCTCCCTCTGTGCCCCCCTCCATGTACTCTCTCTCTCAAGTAAAATCTAAAACACACACACCCCTTCCTTCTGCAGGATTTTTGGGGGTCTCATGCTAATGAGCATTGTGAATCACTAAGAGGAAAATGGTATGCTACTTCTCACATTTATTTGACAACAGAATAACTTGGATTTTTTCCCTCTCCCCAAAGAAACATCTCCTGGAATTTAAATCTATGGAAAGTGGGTTGAAAAACATTCATCTACAGAGCTATCTGACTCTTCGTTTCTTTGGATTCTGTGAGCTCCATACATGAACAGGTCTCATTAAAAATGACATTTTTTTTTGGTTTAGTTGACTTCAGGGTTTGATTCCCAGCCTTATTCTCAACTGGCTATGTGACCTTACACACGTTCCTTTGCTGAGATGCAGTTCTCCATCCACCCAAATGGAGACAGTACCTACTTCCCAAGGATGTTAGAAGAATCCAGTGAGAACCGATGTAAAATGCCTAACACGCTACTTGGTACACAGCTGGTACTTAATAAATGCGCATCCTCTCTCTTTATTAAATAGATCAAAAATCCTTTGTGAAGTAGGCATAGATCTCTCTAACCCACCACCCACAACACCGGCAAGGAGCTGTGCCCACCATCGACTTTCAGTATTTGCTGAGTGCACGAATGCCTCTTCCATGCCCTGTTCGCTCCACATCCCAGAGCCACACAAATCCAGGGTAGACAGTCCATGACCAGGTGATGATCACAAAAGGGTAGAATTCTGGAGCTTACAACTCCTACCAGAATTTTCACCAAATCTCCCACAAAATCTCTCTCTGCCTTGCTCTTTACAGATCTAAGTGTTCCAAATCTTTACGTAAGGACACTGATGGATGACACAATGTTGTTTTTCTACTGTGGACACATGGACGATCCTACTACAGCCTTAAAGCAGAGAGAACAATCAGCTCACAAGGAAGAACAAAAACAAAAACAAAAACAAAAACAAACCCCAAAAAACCCCAGTGCTTGGACTTTGGAACGAGACTACCTGGGTTTGAATCCAACTCAGTGGCATGTGCCCGTAAGCAGGTACTTAACCACTTCAGGCCTCAGTTTCCTGTCTGAGCACTTATCTGTGGAGTGGTGGAAAGGATTAAAAATAGTCAATGAGAAACGCCCAGAGCAGGGCTTAGATCCTAGTGAGTACTCTGTAAATTCTGACTGCTCTTTTTAGTAATTGACATATTACAGATTCTTCCCTGTAAACCCTTTTCAGTCCTGTTCAGCCCTTGTTTCATTTAACCATCCTCAGATACCATGGTTGCAACCTAAGGGACTCAGCAGTATAGAAGGAATTACTGAAGAAACTGGATTCACAGAACAAGGGTGGAAATTTCTTTTTATTGGTATTAAAAGGGAATTTTCAGGCTGTAATACCGGCTCTTTATTCCTCAAAGGGAAGTAGTTACTGTAATGATGTACTTTGAGCCACACGGCTAGTTAGCACCTTCTCTCTTCATTGGAGAGCCATGAAATCTATTATGTTCCCTTAGGAGGCCAGTATTCAATGAGAAATTGCTACATTTGTAAAGAACATATTGACCATGATGGAAAAGATTTTATCCAAATCTACACAATGACGACAAAATTGGATGTGACTAAAAGGTTTGGGGCAGCCCAATTCTCAGGGACAAAACCTAGAAACAAATGTCATGATACCCAAAAAAATGCCTCGATGTGTCACAGGACACCAAGCGAAGCCTTTATCCACATTCTGGAATAGGTAGCCTCCAAGGTGTTTCAGATTAGCAGTTTCTCAAATCTTTGATGGGACTCAAATATGTAGATGAGAACATAATAGGGCTGAGTCACTCTGTGTTGAAAACCATAGCATGGCCATTCCTTCCACCCAGCAGTGACCCCTGAGCTCTTCAAAGAATTTTCCAGACTCCATGAGGTTACTGTGAGGTCTCAGGAAACCCCTCCTCCAATAAACTCAGACACGAACTTAAAGATCAGGACAAGTAGGGGAGGAGAGGGTCTTGCAGTGTAAGAGACTGGAATTATCCCCCAAAGACTGATCACGGTTTAAGGGAATTGCTAATATTCTTGGATCATACCAAGTTCTGGAGTACGTTCGAGTAAATAACGTTTTTTTTTTTTTTCCTTCTAACTATGTGGGACTCTTGAGGAATAGCAGACCCGCTCGAGGCAAGCTTAAGAAACTAGGCTTTCTCCACGTATCTCAGTTGTAGCTTAAATTTGCAACCCTGTGTGGTAATGGCCTTCTCATTCTCAACCAGGCTTTCCTCAACTTCCGCATGGTCAGCATTTGGACAGGGGTGGAGTCGGGGTGTGCAGAGGCAGGGAAGGAGGTATCTTGTGCATGCTGAGATGTGTAACAGCATCCCTGGTCTCTGAACACAAGGTGCTGGTAGCAACCCCCACATTATAAAACCTAAAATGCCTCCAGACATTGCCAGACGTCCATTGGGAGGAAAAAGTGCTCAACACTCCGTTGAGAGCCGTGTTCTAGACTTACCCCTTCCACACAATTTCCCAGAGTGGCAGGAGAAATCTAAGACACAATCTAACCAAAGGCCTCTCTGGCCATGTGATAAGCTCTGACAAGCACCTGCCATATGCAGGAAACTCCATAGCTCCCACAGTCTTCAGAAGGCACCTGTTGACCACAGGTCCTCTAGCACCTGAGTCCCCCTCCATTGGCATCTTGACCTCCGGCAGCCTCCACCACCCCGACCATCATGTGATATCTAAAGACTTGTTTCTACTCTTGGCACTTTGTACTTGCTTTCTCCTGTGTCTAGAATCCCTTTTCTCAGCACACCCGTCTCCCTGAGAGCCTTTTCCGCTCTTAAACCATTGGACAAAACTCCCTCCGTGTGCCAGGTTGTTAGCTGTGTAGTCAGAGGTGAGACAATTCCTGCCAAGACTTTGTACATATTGCAATCATTGGTTTACTCCTCTGCCTTTCCCTGGAGATCCAAACTCCTCGGGGAGTTCCTACATGTTCAGCACCCACCACCCAGTTACAACTTAGTATGCTAGTATTTTCCCATGCTTATTCGAATTCAAAATTTTGAGGGCTACAGTAATAGAGTTAAATGACTCTAGAGAGGAAAAAAAAAAACAGGCAGTGACACATAATCCACAATAGGAAAAAAAGACACTAAAACTTCTTCTATATTGTAAGGACATCAAGACTGCAATTGTTATACTTAGGAGAAATAAGTCATCAACTAATTTCAGTTCTTCAGATCTTAAGATTGCTGGAGAAAAATAAGCCTGGTTGAACCTAATTTTGAGCCTTCTCTCCCAAAGCTTTGTACCAACCAAAAGCGATGTATTAGGTTAAATCTCCGCTGGCTTCTCTAAATTTGTGTCCGGACAAATTGCAAACATCACACCATCCGGTGGTCACGGAGTCTGCTTTTAACAGGCTGATTGATTTTTATAATGTTCCAGGCAATTTCAAGTTGTCAGTAAGAACTAATTCTGTCTCGTTACTGCCTTCATTCTTGGCAGCTCTGTGACCACTTATTGGTTTTTCGTCTTCATGTTCATTTTCTTCTGCTAATTCTAAAGTCTTTTTTCCCCTCTCCAACCCCATTCAAAGGTCTGAAGCTATAACCGTAGGAAGCCCCCAGCACAATTATAGGTGAAAACCTCAGCTCTTCTCATGGGCTCCCAAGCTGAACCCTGAAGCCCCACAGCCCACGAAACCTTCTGCCAAGCCCAAACCCATTAGAGCCTGGGATGCTGTATTACTCCATCAATCCAGTGACTCTGTAGTTGATGCCCTCTCTCGAGTTGATATTAAACCAACTTGTCAATCCGTAATTGTGGAATTCCATACTCTCATCTCATGCAGCTTGGGAATAGAATTGGACCAGTACATACATGACCTTTCTACATGTATTTCCATACAATCTAAAATAGAAATAATTTATGAACCGCTTTACTCAGAATCCCTATAGTGGGTAAGACCTCATTGTCATGAGATCTCAACAAGAGCATTTTACAGTAGTGGGATTATTAAATATATTCCTAATAGGCCTCACATATTCAGAATAAAATTCTTGCCATTAAGCAGAAACATAGGCAATTATTCCCTTTATATCATACATACTTCTTAGGCAGTGGAAGTCACTGTAAGATCCAGACTCCGAAAACGACCAGCGGCATAGCATGCCCAATATTGTAAATACAACGCTCTATGCCTTTTCCCTAGTTGATGAGATCTAGGTTTCAGGCGGAAAAAAATGACAGATCCTCCAACAACGTTATATACGTCATCTCTTACCCCCAGTTGATTATGGAGAAGCAAGCATTCTTTAGGTAGAACCAATAAAACGAATAAAATATGCTTGTGCCCTTGAGGAACTCAAAAATCAACTGAGGCCCTTTAAACTGAGACAGGGCCATAAAAGCAGTAGAGACTATAACGGTCCACAGAGGAGAGAAGCACTGATCCCCCTGGAACTGAGTGTCAGGGTGAGTTCCACAGAGAAGGAGAGCTGTGCCTGGAAGGGAGGACCAGGGAACAGCCAGGACAAGGTAAGGCTGCAGAGCCCTTTCTAGAATGTTCCAGGCACAGCCAAAAAGGTCAGGGGGTATCAGTAGGCTTCAGAAAAAGGCAGGATGGCTACAGATGAGGCTCTAGAGACAGACAATGGGGAAAGGCTGGATTATCCTATATGGCTCAAAAATTGTAAATACATAACATACCTGTTTAGAAATCAAACAAGATGGCCTCAAAACTTCCCTCGGCTTGACTAAACTTCTTCCTAAGCGCCTAACCTGCTTTTTCTTAAGCATTTTCTTTAGACAACTTGTAAATTCTTTCTCTGCCCCTTTGAAATATACATAAATATTGTTAAAAGCCTCTTGCCCTTTTCACGGCCCAGGACCCTCTTTCTCAAGGACCTGGGAACCAGCTCTTAAAACACAATCACAGGAGATACTACCTGTAGCACCCAGTTTCTACAGGAGCATAGGAGCCCAACCCCTGAGGGCTCCTTGCCGCAAGTTGTAAAACTACCTCCTGTCATAAAGGTATGACAGGTTAAACATCCCCTTGGGCAAGTCAAGTAGAATGGTTGGCCTTTATCCTTCTTACCACAGCCCTCAAAAACCCTACCACCCCCTGCTTCAGGGCAGTCAGCACGGACCACAAATTGCAGGGTCTTTCCTCTATTGCAATAGCTGTGAATAAAATCCTCCTTGTCGGTTTAGCTTTGTCCAGGATAGTTTTCAGCTTGACAAAATATTCTTTCTTCCTTGGACCCTGCATACCCCTTCAGCTATTCCTCTACCTCATTTCTGTTCCCCTTTTACAGCACAACTCCTTCTTAAACTTAAGTATATTCTGTCCCTCTTCCTCCCTGCCCCACTGACTTTTGCACCCACTACTCCACCAAAACTGACCTGTCAACCTCATTGAGGGCCTCCTATTAGGACTTTGTTAAATTGACATTTGTTAAGTGGAACCCAGGGTGCCCCTTAGTGAGTTGCGGTTCAGCAGTCCAGAAGAGAAATTTAGATCTCACAGTTTATTACTCATAGATCCTGGAAGAGGTATCTGGCACACCTCGAGGTGCCACGCTGGGAAGTCAAGGCAGAGTGCAGACAGAGAGGCAGGACTTGGGGCACATGCCTTTATTAGGGTCTGTGAGGTGGAGTGCTTTGGGGTTCCTGGGCTATGACTGGATCGGTCAATTCAAACCAAAAGAGTTGAGTTTGGGTAACCTTGACAGGGAGGGGCATTATCTAAGGGGAACACCGGGGGAAGGCCCCGGAAAGCAGGGAAGACTACTGATCGCAACAGCTATTGGGGAATTCCTATCAGGAACTTCTATGTTCTTGTAACTCCATGGGCTATTATCCAGGCCATGTGTTTGCACGAAGGGCTAGTGTCAGTTTCAGGCCTGTAGGGCACTCAGCTCAACAAAATGGATGCTGAGGTAAGGATGCTGGGGAGTAGCTTAGCTAAATTCTTGGCACCTCCATTGCTAAATCCAAGGGTCACTTCTTTGTCCTCATTCTACTTGATCAACCAGCAGCATGTGACTCAGCTGATGATCCACCCTTCTAGAAATATCTTCAGCTTCTGGCTCTTCACACTCTTCCTCTTCCAACTGCTCCTTCTCAGGCTCCTAGTCACCCTCCGCCCCAACCTGGAACGTTGGAGCTGTACCGCCTCTCTTCATATGCTCACCCCTAAAGGTTCTCCTCCGGGCTACTGCATTAGGTATAGTGTATTTGCTGGCCACCTCCAAGTCCACGTTTTCAGCCTACACCTTGTCCCTGAACTCCAGATATGCACTCCAATGGGTTATATGCAAGTGATTACTAAACGTCTCTACTTGCACATTTAGCACACATGGCAAACTTGGCTTATCCAAGACTGAGCTCCTGTTCCCTCCTCAGACCTGCTCCTCCCCCACATCCTTCCCCATCATAAAAGGCAATTCCCAATCTTTCAGTGGCTAAGTTTAAAAAAAAACAAAAACAAAAAACAAGAAAAACATTTACACAAACCTAGAATCATCCTTGATTCTACTTTTTCATGTAACTACTTTCCATTTGTCATGATAATCTGTACATACTTTCCAAATACAACCAGAATCCAGTCAATTCTCACTTCTTCCCCTGCCACCACCCTGGTCTGAGCGCTCACCTCTTGCCTGGATGATTGCCAGTGACCTAGTAATGGTGTCCTTCCTTCCTGTGCCACCCCCACTCTACTTTAAAAAAAGTTGTACCTCTTCTCCCTTCTCTGATTGGTGTTTCTCCAAAGCTCTTACGCTCTCATACCTGCCATGTTTTTCTTTGCATTTCTTTACTGTAGAGCTCCCTTGCCTAGTGTGAGCTCCAGGAGATCAGCGATCTCCATGTAGCCTCAGCAAGTGCAACAGTACCAGCACCTAGCATGTGCTTGGCTGTGAGTGAGGGGAAGCAACGTGAAAGAGGAGGCAAAGAAGAGGGAAATAATGAAAAGTGGGCGACCAGAAATAAGGCTTCCACAGAGGTCCCAACAACAAAGGGGTCCTGACCAAAGGCAGTGACAGATGGAACAGACAGGACTGTAGACACAGAAGCTGTTCCTCTCTGAGGGGGCAACGATGCAATAGAAGGGGCTGCCAAACTTAACTGGCCACAGAACCCCTCTGGGTTGAAGAGTATTACATGTCTGTAGCTCCACAGAACCTATTGTGGGAAATGTGGGAGATGTTCCTTCAAGTTTTGGCCCACCACTAAAGTTTGAGGAGCCTGAGTCAAAAGTATAGAGGATTCAGGGGGCACCTGGGTGGCTCAGTCAGTTGATCGTCCAACTCTTGGTTTCAGTTCCAGTCATGATCTCAGGGTTGTGAGATCAAGCCCCATACTGGGCTCCACACTCAGTGTGGAATCTGCTGGAGTTTCTCTCTCTCCCTCTACCCCTCCCGCTTATGCTTGTGCTTTCGCTCTCTCTCAAATAAATAAATCTTTAAAAGCATAGAGGATTCAGTACACTTACGCCATGTGTTCTCTTGCTACATAAGAAGCACAGTCACACGAACCCATATGCAATGTGGACATCTGAGCTCAAAGACAAGGACTAACACTGCTCTATCAGCAGAAATCCTTCCAGTCTCCAGCAACAGAGAGCCAGACTGACATAGGCTAACGTGACTGACACATCTTCTCGTAACAGGTAATCTGTGGATAGGCCGTCCAGTTTTGGTGACAGCCTTCCAATAGCTGGGCTTCAACTACTTTCTGATTTTCTTTTTTCCCCTTTCTTAAATTTTTAACTGAGTTGTAAATTGGCTCCTACTGTTCCAGACATTGTATCATCACAGCTGTGTTCCGTACTGGAAGGAAGAGGTAGGCAAAGAAGTTTTCTCCCCGTAAAGGCTCTTTTTATTTGGAAAGTTAAAAAAAAAAAACAAAACAAAACAAAAAACTCTCTCCTAGAAAATACCACCCAACTCATTGGTCAGGGCCATGTGAGCATTAAGAGTTGCAAGGGAAGTTGGCAAAAGGAATGGATTACAACTGGCTTAGACCTTCAGGACCCTTCCCCCAGGGTGAGAGGAGACACCTCTGGTTCCCTAACATCAAGGGATCTCCAGCCTACCAGAAGGGAGGGAGGATAATGGCAGGTTGCTTGGGCAATAAACAGTTGGCCATGGCTGCCAGTGATTGTGGCTTTAAGGCTACCATACCAGTCCCAGCAGTTCCTGATACATAAAATGGCTACTACCCACCAACCTTGACTGCCTGCCAGGGGCAGCCCACAAGTGCTGTATTATTGGTGAATGCCTACAAATGAAGCACTTAGGATCCCATGAAAGAAGTGCTGTGAAGGGGGCACCTGGGTGGCTCAGTCAGTTAAATGTCTGCCTTCAGCTAGGTTTGTGATCTCAGGGTCCTGGGATCACCTCCCCCCCACCCAACCCCAGTCAGGCAATCTCCATGTCCTGGGATGGGCTCCCTGCTCAGCAAGGAGCCTGCTTCTGCTTCTCCCTGTCCCCTTCTCCGCACCCCCAACCCCGCTCAAATAAAGTTAAAAAAAAAAAAAAAAAGTGCTGGGACGCCTGGGTGGCTCAGTCAGTTAAGCGTCTGCCTTTGGCTCAGGTCATGATCCCAGGGTCCTGGGGTTGAGCCCCCGCAAAAGGCTCCCTGCTCAGCAGGAAGCCTGCTTCTCCCTCTCCCACTCCCCCTGCTTGTGTTCCCTCTCTCACTCATTCAACAACATCAATGTAGCTAGAGATTATGCTAAGTGAAATAAGTCAGAGAAAGACAAATAACATTTCACTCACATGTAGAAGAAACAAAACAAATGATCATAGAAAAAAAAAAAAAAGAGACAAACCAAGAAACAGACTCTTAACTATAGAGAACAAACTGAAGGTTATGGCGGGGGTGGGGGGGTGGAGAGGGGGATAGGTAATGGGATTCAGGAGGGCACTTGTGATGAGCGTAATGTGTTATATTTAAGTGGTGAATCACTAAGTCATACACCTGAGATTTATACTACACTGTATGTTAACTAGCTGGAATTTAAGAACATAAATGCTATAGAGCTGACCCTTGCGTATCACAAGTTTGAACTCCTAGGATCCACATATGTGCAGATTTTTGGTAAACATAGTACCATACTGTAAATATATTTTCTCTTATGATTCTTAACATTGTTCTCTAGGTTACTTCATTATAAGAATATAAGAATATAATACATAATATACATATAATACATAATATACATAATATACATATACATATACATAACATGAAATATGTTAATCAACTCTTTAGGTTATCAGTAAGACTTCTGACCAACAGTCAGCTATTAAGTTTTTGGGGAGTCAAAAGTTATATGCTAAGGCACCTAGGTGGCTCAGCTGGTTGACCATCTGAATCTTGGTTTCTGCTCAGGTCATGATCTCAGGGTCCTGGGATCAAGCCCCACATCAGGCTCTGTACTCAGCAGGGAGTCTGCCTATGAATTTTCTCTCCTCCGTCTGCCCCTCCCCCTGCTCACACATGTGTGTGTGTGCACGCACACGTGCTCTCTCCAATAAATCTTAAAAAAAAATTCTATATACAGATTTCCAACTGTGCCGGGGGTGGGGGGGTTGGTGCCCCTAGTGCCCCCCCCCCATAGTTCAATGGTCAACTGTACTTTCTATCAAAAGCTGTGAGGTCCGTGGCAGGTGCAGGGAGGAGGGTGGGGGTGGCCAAGTAGCAAGCAACACGAGGGTCCACACCACAAATCTTTTCTTCCTAACTAGACCTTCCCCAGCCTATGACAGGGGAGTCTCAACGTGCCCTACTCTGATGGCAATTCTTATTTTCTTCCCCAAAAAAACTAGTCTCAACCCCGCTCTAGCTACTTCTGCTTCCTCTGTGTCTGAACATCAGGGGCTCACATTGAGGGAGAAAGGATGAAGCCCCGGAGAGGCACAGGCAGATGGAACGCCACATTCTCCTGTTGTCTGATTGAAGCACGAGTGAAATGAGCCTTATGCTGTCCTCACCAAGTTCTAAATATGATGGACTGTACTATATACACAATCCTTGAATAAGAACTTGAGATAAATGGATTTGGAAACTTTCTTTCTGAAAAATCGTCTCAACCTCAGAGTGCCAGTTTTTCTGTACCATTTTTGGATTTTTACAAATCATTTTTCCAAAGTCACCACTAGCCCTAAGTCTAGAGCGTTCATTTCCAATCTTGAGTACTTGCATGCAAACTTTTCCTCTTCCTAGGCTAGGGAAGCCCAAGGAAAACATTGATATGCGCTGCATGACAAGGCTTGCCCCACGAGAACACAGGCTCCATGAAAGCAGGGATTTCCACCTGGTTGGTTCATTCAATGTCCCCCAGCACCTAACCCAGTGTGTCCATATCCAAAGCACCCAGTAGACATGGGCTGAATTAATGTCACAGGATGACAGTCCTTGTGCTACAGGATATGTCCTGCATCACTCCTCCCTTGAGGATTAAGATATTGATGGAGCTTCTTTCAAGATCAATGGCATGCCCTGATGAGAAATAGGGATGTATAGGAGGAAAGCATGTGAGCCAAAGCTATCTATTTAGTCTTAAGTGGAAACTCTCAAGAGACACGTACCAAAGATGCTGGTGGGAGGCTCAAAGTCACAGCTCTCCTCAGGAAGACCTGTGTCGTACTAGGAAGTCACTTAACATTAATAATAGCAAACACTTACACAAATACCAGGCTTTATTCAAGTGCTTCGTGTAAATTACCTCACTTAATCTTCGAAAGAGGCTGTAAAGCAGATACTATTACTATCATGTCCCTTTAACAGACTGGAAAACTGAGGCAGTGAATTCAACTGACTGCCCAATTTCACTTACCCAGTTTGGGTCAAAACCAGAATTTGAACCAGGCAATCTGGCTTAAATATCTGGGCTCCTGGCATCATCACTGTGGCCACATGGGCCTCCCAGGACCTCCAGAATCCCTGTTTCCGGTCTCGGGGGAGGGGGGGCGCTGGTGGGGAACGGTGAGGAATGACGAATCAGTAGCCTTCCAACGTCCTTGGCTACATCACTGTGTTCTTAAAAGACATCCTCCCTGGCTAGCCAGATCCACAGAAACAGGAAGTGGAGGGGTGGTTCCTAAGGGCTGGGGGGGTGGGGGGTGGGGGAGAAGGGGAATTGTTGTTTGAAGGGGTTAGTTTCCTTTTTGCAAGATGGAAAAGTTCTAGAGATGTATTTCATAACAATGTCAATATACTGAACACTACTGAGCCGTATGCCTTCAAGTGATTAAGACGGTAAATGTTATGTATTTTTACCACGATAAAAAAGAGAAATCTTACCTAGAAGCTCGATCAGTAAAACAGAAGTGTTGCTGCCTGACACAGTAGGGCAAGGGCCTAAGACGCCAGCCTCAGGGCTGCTTTTCCTAGACCGTGCCCACCCCCCACCCCGGGAATAGCCCCTTCGGGCACTAGGGCTCTAAGTATTGCCTATTTCATCCTTATTTATATATTTAAAAAAAAAAAAAAAAGGCTATGTGCTCAACCACTCTCCCAGCTGGGAAGACTCCTTCTATCCCCACCTTAGTTGTGGGTGAGGCCCTACCTCTAAGCCAGTCACTCCTACAGGTGCCTAGTGCCCCTACCCATGTTGGAGTCATAACAAGTGTCCAGGACTCCCAAATGGAACGGTAGAGGGACCAGCTCAGAAGAGACTCTGGCACAGAGAAGAGTTATGACACCCCATCCTTCCCTATCCCCCCAGACCCCTGCACAGCATGGTTCTGAGCCTGGGCATCAGGGAAGGAGTGGATGTGGGCAAGGCAGCCTCTGCCGTAACCAGCTCAGAGCAACGAAAACCAAAGAACTCCAGCACCAAAGTAAGTGAGGGCATTGGCACATCTTTTTCATTTAAAAAAAAAAAAAAAAAATCCTAACTAAAAGATGGAACGGTTGTCAGCTTTGACTGTGAAGTTCTTTGTGTCTTCCTTACGTTCCCCAGTGACCTACTTGTAGCACACCTATGTTGCACCTGTACCCCAAACTTCACTCAGCACTGAAGTTATATTCTGACCCAGTTTACATAGAGCGGACTGAAAGGAGGCACAGATCAGGAAAATAAGGCATTTGAAAGGGAAATCCATGCTTCCTCCATTAGATCTGCACCAGATTTTGCCCACCCCAGGAAATTATTTGGTTACTCAAAGTAACCCATTTCTCTTTGTTTGGGAACATGGTGATTATGCTCCCAAAAGGGAATAAATAAGATAAAGGACATAACGCACACCGGATTTCTCATTTGGCGAGCAGAATGAAAATCATTTGAACATATCCCCGTGGAAAAAATCATCAATTTTTCATAGACTTGTTATAGGTTTCATAAAATATATCGCGCACATATTTTAAAAAGAAAATGGCTTTTTAATGATATTTAAAATATATGGCACAGCAAGAATTATTTAAAGCCTGTTTCTGAGGCCCGAAGTTTGGTACTCCCTGCTAAAATATAGATGATTTGGATAAGTCTGTCTTCTTGGGATAAATGCGAAACCTAGCTCATCTTATTATAAAGCTCATATGAAGGAACTTGGTATTCAGGCGGTTAAGTAATTGGTATAAATCCTCCCAAGATATTAGATCCCCTGAACATCTACCAGTTAGCAGCTGCCCATTGGCCTGTGTGCATTAAAAAACTAGTCTTACGCTAGAGGACAGCAAGCCATGGTGCACACAGAAAAAGCCAACAGAGCACAAGAGGAAGCAGAGCTGAACCCAACGGAAGTATGAACACCGCTCGTCCAACAAGTGATTCCCGGGGAAGTGGAGCAGCAGGCACAGGAATGTAGCGATACATGATCCAGCTGGTCTGGGTTCTCAATCCCTGATCCAAGCATATTAACTTCATTTTCGGGAGCAAATGGCTTGATTTCCCACATTGGTGAGCATGATTTTCACAGGCACACTCGTCCATTCTAAGTGGAAGACGACGCCCCTGCAAGCATTTCCTGTAGGTCTACAAAGCACAGGTAAGAATAGGAGAACTACCTTATCCCTGCAACTGGGGAAACAGGCATCTTCAAAGCCATGGTCGTAAGTCATGAAGGTCTTGTCCCTAGAGCACAGGCAGCCCCATTTGTCACCGTTCCAGAAAAGCGAATTGTTTTCTCCACTCTTTGCCAAAGAGGGATGTGCGTGACATGTACCTGGCACTATGCGGTCATGTACACGACTGAATGGATGGATGAATTTTTTTTTTTTTTTAAATCTACCAGAAGCAGATCCAATATACAATAACCGGTCTTAAAAAAAAATTTTTGGCTTTAATTTTTTTCATGTAACAGTCTTCTTAAACATTACACTTTTTTTGTGTCTATCATCTTCAAGAAGCTATAAAGACATTCAACACCACTTATGTCAGAATTGACAATCTAGCGAAGATAAAGGGACGTGCCTGAAATGAAGGTCACGTCAAATATAGAACCCCAACTTTAAAGCTTCGGCGGTTTAACAAAAGAAAAAGTCGCTCCAGGACCAGGTTGACCGAGAGGATACTGAAAGGGGAGCATTAAGGGCATTGAAAGATGGTAGGCTTGAGATCACTAACGGGGTGGAGGAGGCATCCTGCAGAGGTAGAAGAACACAAGCAAAGCTTTAGCAGCAGAAACAAGCATCCCGTTTGTGGATAGCTAGGACAGCCCTTGCCCTGGCCACAGCTGCAGGAAACCCGACTCATTATAGGGGAGAAGCTTGTAATAGAGGGAAGGGTAACAGGCTGCCTGAGAAGTTGATTTGTTACATCAGGGAATCATTTTAGGGCCCTCGAGTAGGAGTAACGGGGTGTTCCAACAGTAAGGAGAGAACTCACCCCAGGATTGCTTTAAAGAACACGCTCCCCTTGACATGGAATCAAGGATCTCATTTGCACTCAGCTTTTCAATATCCCGTCTCAGTGGTTCCCAACTTACGGGCCACAGAGTTATGGCAGAGGTCCCCGAAAGTCAAATAAGCACTGCCTAGAAAATGACTTGCTCCCGTAACATTGCCACTATCTTGTCCTAATAAACGTAGATACAGCGTGAGACATAAAATGCAAATTCACTCAAAAGCAACAGTAACCAGAATTGCCCCCAGGCACCAGGCTGCGGCTGCACATGGAGTCACTTTAACAACAACCCCAGTGTCACTGGCACCAATCTCCCTGCTCATGCGGTACTTCAGCCTCCATTAAAATGCCCTTCAAAAATAAATAGAACGCCCCTCACACATTTCTAGTTTCCAGGGATTTTGCACCTGTGCCTGCAAACAGGTTCATTCTCTCCAGACAGCCACTGGGTGGCGCTGCGTCTGCACAGCTCCGTCTCCTGCTTCCTCCCACACCCCATGCCTCAGACCCCAGCTAGACCAAAGCTGCAGGATTGTTTGTACAGAACAGGGAAAAACGCCTCACTCCGCTGTTGAGCTACCAGCCCCAAAGCAAGTATATTTGTGCCATACACACTATTTTACCGAGGAATTTTGCCTTAAAAAGAGTGCTTCCAGGTTTTACTTAAAGCCCCTAAACTATAAATGAAAACTGTATTTGAACGTGAATCCAGTGGTGGTAGGTCAGGAAAACAAACAAACCAGGGACGGATCCTATTCTGTGCTCATCATCGTATCCCATAATCTGCTTTGACCCAAATTAAACTTGTAAGTGTGCAAGTGAAAAGCGTGGGAGGATTTTCACTACAGATCATTAGCAAGCGTGACAAAGCACATGAACATCTGGTACAGAAAGGGTTACATTAATTATGGCACTTATTGGGTAGGAGATAGGGGGTGCTAAAAACGAGGAGGTTGGCTTCTAAGTACTGCTCTGGAAGATCCAAGCTGTATTAAGTGAAACAAGTCAATTGAAACCGGTAACCAAAGAGTTAACAGGGCAGGTGTTTTACTCAGATCTGCTCATTCTGGGAATGCTCTCTGCCACCATGTTTCTCTAATATTCTTGCTGACACCATGATAACCAAGTATTAATTTAGTTGTTCTGCAGAGACTCGAGGTTTCATCAAGCAGCTGGCCAGCACCGGTCAGGACCACTGACCTCTTTGAGCACAACAAAATGAAAGAAACCCTCCCCCACTTGGTAACTTCCTTTGTCTGATTTTGAGTCACATAGCTCCTGTCCCCTTCACCCAAACCCTTTTCCAGTTACCTTTAAAAATCTCAGACTCTCCCCCTTCCCAAAGGAAGATCTGAGGCTTGCCCTCCCATCTCCTCCTTTGGCTGCCTCTCGAATAAACCCTTTCCTTGTTTCATATTCCTGTCTCACTGATTGACTTTTGCTGCACGGGTGGACGAACGTGGGCTCAGTTCCACAATCAGGAGACATTAGGAATAGCATGACCCCATTTCAAGACAGAGGGAGGGGGTTGTGGCAAGGAGAGAGGTACACATGGATATTATAGGTCAGGAATGAAGCCTATTGTCATTGAGACCTTTCCCACCCCACCCTCCCATTCCTAAAGGGAAGTGGTTTCTTACCGCTCAGACCCATCCTGAACTTACTTGGGAGACAAATACAGACAAGTGCCAGATTCCGCAGTTGGCCAAATTGTCTTCAATTGCTTAAGACCTGGACCATGGGAGAGAAATCAGACTGACTGTCACATTTAACCATCTACTGCTTTGTCATGTGCTGTATGACCCCCCCCCAGAGTCTGCGAATAAACCCATGACCAAGATCTAGAACACGGGTGAGGTTTGGGAATCAGATTGGTTTCTTTGGCATGTTTCTGTGCTGCCTAGGAGGGGAAGATAAGCCTAGTTGAAGGCTGCAAGTGGAAGAAAACAGCCAGGAAAGACATCCCAGAAATTGTCCCAGTGGTTACCCCCTGCAAAGTTAAACGAGGTACTTGGGGACTTTGTTACAACAGACATGTATTATATTTATGCCTTTAACAGACATGTCTTTTACTCACACTTGGGACAGAAACTTGGGTGAGGCAGGCAGGGTGCAGAATTTAAAGAAACACTGGCTCTCAGGGTCTTGCCAGCTCAGTCAGCAAACACCCCCATGAGGGACTGCTTACTTAAATTTAGCACCCTAGCCCCACTGCTTGCCTCACCCCCGTCCTGGCCCTGCTCACCTCTCTTCTAGTTCACCATCAGAGTTCTGAATCTCATTTAAATTCAAGCTGGATGCCATCTGCCACACACACGACATACAGAGGAAGCTGTCATTTCAAAAGTATTTTCACGTACATATTTCAGTTTACAACAATCTTGGAGGAAAACAAGACAGGTGTGTGAATTCCCATTCTACAGACGCAAGAACAGAAAGGTTAAGACACCTGTCCAAGGTCACACCGCTCAAGCAGTGGTGAATTCAACCCAGTACAGCTGACTCCAATGATTACCCATCCCCTAGGGTTTCCATGACACCAGGCCCACACAAAAATTGATATTGTTCTTTTATCAAAGAAAAGGGAAACTCGGAAATGAACCTAATGCAAATATTCATATCTTCCATTAAAGAAGACTGAGCATCCCTCCTTGCCCCCTTCCAAATCACAGCAGGCAGAAGCCCACCAAAGATCAAGGCGCCCTCTAGCCAAGATGCCCGCCCCGCTAGGAGCAGCCCGTCTGAATTCTCTATTAGACCAGCCTTTCACGAGGGCCTTCAGGCAGGTCCCTTGGCTGCTGGTTGGCACCAGGTGTGAGCCATAGAAACGCTTTGGAAGTCCGGGGGAGGGGCACACCTGCACAGGAGACATGAACCTAAGAAAGCCGAGTTAGAAAACGCTAACAGGAATGCGCACTTCTACTGGGGGTCAGCCCTTTCAGCTTTTCTCCTCAAAATGAGCAAAAGGGATAATACAGCACCAGCAGCCACTAACCTAGAAGCTCAGGCCTGGTGACCTGGAAGTTTGCTTAAAGAGTGAGTTCAGGCAGACGCTGAACCTCCCTGTCCATCCAGCCGAGTTTTAGGGTATTGCAAGATCCCAACGCTGCATTTGATAAAAATTAAGTCCATCCCTTGCCCTGCCCTCTGAGGATTTATTTTTCTTGGTTTCCAACTGGTACTTTTATTTTTTTTTTTTTAAAGATTTTATTTATTTATTCGGCAGAGATAGAGACAGCCAGCAAGAAAGGGAACACAAGCAGGGGGAGTGGGAGAGGAAGAAGCAGGCTCCTAGCGGAGGAGCCTGATGTGGGGCTCGATCCCATAACGCCGGGATCACGCCCTGAGCCGAAGGCAGACGCTTAACCGCTGTGCCACCCAGGCGCCCCATCCAACTGGTACTTTTAAAACTGAATTTTAAAAAATAAACTGAAAAAACACTCTGGCTTGCTAATTGTGTTTTTTACTCATTCATAGAGGCTATGTGGTCCCTGGCTGAATTCATCCAGTTCTTGTTTACTACTCCTCTAAGAAGAAAATGGATTCATTTCTCTCCAGCCTAGGTTTTAGGTGTAGTGTTTAGCCAAGTCTTTGCCTCCCTCTTCTGTTGAAAAGAGAAATAACATGCAGTAAATTCAAACTCCGTATTTGAGAAAACTTAAAAGGAAACTGTACCCTAGGATGTGTACATAAGCTGTGCAAAGTGGCTTTAAAGAGAGTCGGATATTACAGGGTTATCCATAGAACACTCAGATTAATACTTCCCAGAAAATATAAACTTTAAATCAGATCAAATCAGGATAAATTTCACACTACCTGAGTAACTGAACAAAAATCAATGCAGTCACTCCTTGGTCACTGGACTAAAAGATGCAAGATTGATTTTCCCCCCCTTTTAGTAAAATACAAAGCTCCCTGATAACGCAGCGTATTACCGGAGTCCAGTATCTTGCAAGAATTAACGTGCAAAGGCATAGCAATTTATCTAAAAACTTTCTTTCAACAGCTATACAGACGGCTGAATTTGTATGATCTCACCAGGCAACGATTTTTAGAAGCATTAACCTCACAAATACAGGGGGAAAATTCAAGTTTCTTGCTGAGTACCAGAAAGCTCAATAAATTTTGCAAACTCAGTTATATCCTAAAATCCTCCATTACGACTGCTTGCGATAGTGATAGGCAGGGAATGCTGGATTTTCTAAAGGGACTCATGCTTTCCAGAATGTAATGGAAGATTCCTTTAAGGGATTTTACTTTCTGGGGAAGACGCCCGTGCACTGTGGACTACTAGAAGTTTCGGTGGGGCCTACCTTAACAATGAGCTGTATCCCCCACGGTGGGGTCGTCTGGTCTTCATACGGTGCTGCTTCTCCTAGGAGAGTGTCCACTAGTGAGCATTGCATTAGGCACAGCCCACAGAGACAACGAGTTAGGATTATCTTCGTTTCTCAGGTTAGGAAACAGAATGAAAAGGAACTTACTGGAGGTGGCAGGGGAGGTGAGAGGCAGAGCCAGCGCGCCAGTCGTCGGAAACTCAACGTCTGTGCTCCTGAAGGCAAACGCCTCCCACGTCTTTTAAGAGCTCTGACCTGGCAAGAAGGCACACCTGAGACCCGTATTTCTCTGGTGATTACAACTACCTGGCAAGCTTGTTCACTATGGCTTCCCGAACTCCCTACCCTGCAGATTCTGACTCAGGAAGTCTGTGTTCGGCCTAGAAATTGTGCTTTTAACAAATGAACCTGGTGGTTCTTATCCTCGGAGAACTATGGGAGTGGTCTTAGACCAGGGGTCAGCAAGGGAAAGGGCCAGAGGCTATTTCTGGCTCTGATGAACACGTGGTCTCTGTCACAACTATTCAGTTCTGTCACAGTAACGCCAAAGTAGCAGGGGAAATTTCATAAATGAGTGGCATGGCTGGGGTCCAATATTTTATCTACACAAAACAGGTGGCTGGCTCTAATTTGCTGTCCCCTAGCTTAGACCCTTCATAATACCGTTAAAAAGACATGAATCCTTGCTATTTGCCACCTTACTAAGGTTTCTCACACAGGCAGCTGATCCAATGAATATCTCCCCAACACAATGAAACTTCACCTGCATTAAGGGTTGAAGACAAGGTTATGTCTTCCCTCCCTCTTCAGGAAGCGGCACTTTTAATGTCGGAGGCAGGTTTGTGACCAACTCTGTCGACGCAACTCGTGACAGTAGAGAAGGACATGAGTGGGTCAGGCACACGCCGAGAAGCAAAGCTTTCACTTCCGTCAATTGGGACGTGTGGTAGGCAGAATCCTAAGATGGCCTCCAAGTTTTCCAGCCCCCGTGAATTCACACCTTCTTCCAATTATCCAATCACACATGCATTTCAGTGCCACTCCGCAGGGATTTTGCAGATGTATTTAAGGCCTCAAATCAGGTGACCTTAAGACAAAGACATCATCCTAGTGGGCCTGATCAAATCAATTAAGCCCTTTAACCCTGAGTCCAGACGTCACAGAGGAGTCAGAATCAACATGAGGGGAAGATGTGGCTTGAGGGAAGAGTCTCCATTGCTGGCTTTAGAGAGAGAGGGGGCCACGAGGCAGGAAAAGTGGGTGACCTCTAGAAGCTGGGAGTGCCCTGGCTGACAGCCAGCCAGGAAAAGTGTCCTTGGTTCTATGACCCTAAGGAAATGCGTTCTTCCAATGACTCGTGAGCTTGGCAGAGGACAGTGATCCCCAAATGAGCACCGAGCCCTGGCCAACACCTTGACATCAGCAGGGTGAGACTCCAGCAGGACCGAGACCCAGCCACGTCGTGTCTGGCGGGGCTTGTGACCTACAAAAACCACGAGAGAATAAAGTGCTCTTCAGCCAACTGCTAAGTGTGGGCTCATTTGTTACACAGCAATAGAAACCACTATACAGAGGCCCAGGGCTTTCATGTCTCCATTACTGCTGGAGATTTCCTAAGCCCAACAATTTCTGGGTTTAAATAAAGGCGAGTGTGCCCCTTTACAGCCATATTCATTCACTGTGCCTGGATCCTCCTGTGACTCAGGCCTGTGAACACTGCCCGCCTTTCAGGAATACAGTTAGGGGCGCCTAGGTGGCTCAGCTGGTTAAGCGTCTGCCTTCAGCTCAGGTCATGATCCCAGGGGTCTGAGATCGAGCCCCACATTGGGCTCCTTGTTTGGCGGGGAGGCTGCTTCTCCCTCTGCCTGATGCTGCCCCTGCTTGTGCTCTCCCTCTCTATCTGGCAAATAAATAAATAAAATGTTTAAAAAAAGGAATATAGTTAAAGATGCCTCCTGCAATGATGTTTATCCAAGACCAACTTGCAGGCTTATTTCAACACACCTGTCTTATGCAAAGCATCATACCAGATACTGGGGGGTGGATGGGTGATAGGGGATAAAAAGATAAATAAGGAGTTTCCATCTTGGATGAGGGACAGATGTTGGAAAAATTAACTGTCAGGCAGGCATTATAATTGAAATCTAAGAAAACTGTACAGGGGCTCAGAAAGCAGGACAGTTAATTCTGATCCAAAAAAAAAAAAAAATGATGGCCATTTTCTAAGCCAGAGAATAGAAGTGCATGGCATTTTAAAGAACTAGAAATAGATTGTAAGTGTAAAATGTTGGAGTTTGGGGGGGGTTGCTTTGGAGGCCTCCAAATCTCTTCCTGCATCCTGGGAATTAGTAGCTCTGACAACCACATAATCTTTCAGGGCATCTGTTGTTGTGGGTTTTTTTGTTTTTTGTTTTTTGTTTTACTCCTTCATCAGAATGACTGGTGCTCGGCTGAATCCAAAGGAGTGTTTGATTTGCCTGTTGTCCTCTGGGGAAGTCCCTGCCTGAAGGCATGAAAAGTCACTCAAGATCACAGATCATTCAACCACGAGTGTGAGAGCCACTGTCCCCTTATACCGCTTACTATAGCCAATGTCCTCTTAAGATTCTCCCCAGGGCAAGATACAAAGGTGGGAGCGTAGAAGGAAATGAGGGCGTGTGGCTTAACACGGAAAAATTTCTATCGGCACCGACTCCCAAGCAACCTTTTAACAGAGATGTTTAATTGATCTTTATTGAGCAGAACCTTCCCTTCTGCTTATAAAAGAAATGATCGCTCTTCCCCCTGGTTCTATCTGGAGGACTTAATAGCCCCTGTTTTCCCTTAGAGCAGAGATACTTAACGACCGGGAGACCATCATAAATAGAGTTTATTGTCCAAAATACAACCCATGTTCTAATCAGCTTTCACACTGAGATGGCCTTGCTTGTATCTGTTGATTTTTGTAGGGGCTTTTTCCTGACTGACAAGTGCATTGTTCTTGCCCACTCCGGGTCTGCTGTCAAATTAACTAATGCCTTCAGCAAAATAATCTATAGGCCCTGGCCAAAGACGCTTGAGGATGCCATAGAGTATATCGATGTGATCTCTTCATGCAGCAGCTCCTAGATGAGGCCCAGGAGCTGAACCATAATCATTTGCACTCATTGTGTGTGAATATTGTGCAGGTATGAAGATGACCACTGCCATACTCCCAGGATTCAGAGATACTCCCAGGAATCAGTACAAATAGAACCACTGCTTGGTGAGCTATGAAGAGTAATTGAGAGGCAAAGTAGTATTTTCCAAGTTACTTTTGTTCGTTTTTGAAGGGACTTATTGATATTAGCATCACTCCTTGAAATAACCTTCAAACAAGCAAGTAGTTATATTTCCATTTTAGCTAGGAAATTTTGTATTAAATGTTCCTACTACTATGGTATTTAAGGAAGAAACTAGGGGCTAATACGTGATGCCATAGAAAACAATTATTATTTGGGGATGTGTTCTGGAGTTATGGATTTTCTGGGTTTCTTCTCGCCTCCTTCTGGCTGACCTCGCCCACCTGTGACGCGCCCCTCTCTCCTCATCCTCCAAGCTGCCATCTTGGTATGGTAGGCACCATGGCCATAATTCCTAAACCAAATTGTTGTGTAAAAAATACAAATGTTCTTAGATGGACAAGGGGACAGAATTTTTGAAATCATGACTGTCCAGAAAAATCTAAGATATATCATCACTCTGAGAGTGAGGCTCTAACATACCCCCCAAGGCTAGCAAAAGAAGATGTGGGAGGGAAGCATCTGCCCTTACTGACATAGGAATATCTTTTTTTCTTTAAGATTTATTTATTTGAAAGACAGAGCAAGAGAGAGAGTATGAGCGGGAGGGGGAGAGGGAGAGAGAATCCCAAACAGGCTCCATGCTGAATGCGGAGCCCCCACCCCCCACCCCACAGGGCTCAATATCAAGACCCTGAGATCATGACCTGAGCCGAAATCAAGAGTCCACTGCTCAACTGACTGTGTCACCCAGGCGTCCCGACATGGGAATATCTTTAAGGCAGGCATAAAACCTGGGCCTGAGGTCTTACGTGAAACATGACGGGGGAGAAGGGAGAGGCTTTCTCCTGTTGGCTTTCTTTCCTAGTGTTAAGCTAATGCATAACATTAGTTGAAGTTATACAGCACAACAATTTGATATATATGTATTTGTGAAGTGACCACCACACTAAGTCTAGTTAATACCCATCACCTCGGGGTGCCTGGCTGGCCCAGTCGGAGGAGCTTGCAGCTTTTGATCTTGGGGTCATGAGTTCAAGCCCCACATTGGGTGTAGAGATTGCTTAAATAAATTAATTAGCTTTAAAAAAATCCATCAGCTCACATAGTTGCAATTTTCTTTTCTAGGGATGAGAACTTTTAAGATCTATTCTCTTCGCAAATTTCAGAGAAACAATACAGTGTTAATTACAGTCATCATGCTGTACATTACAGCCCCAGGACTTATTTTATAAGTGGATGTTTTACCTTTTGACTCCCTTCACCCATTTCACCCACCCCCGCCCCATGACCACCAGTCTGTTCTCTGTATGTAGCAGTTCCACTTTTTGAGATTCTGCACTTAAGAGAAGACATACAGTCTTTTTCTTTCTCTGGCTTATTTCACTTAGCACCCTGCGCTCAAGCTCCAGCCTGGCTTTTTCAGCTGGTATCACAGTCAAACATTTCAGGAGCATGTTCGCATTATTACCAGGCCCTTGTCAGGTGCTGAGAGCTGAACTGTGTCTTCCCAAAATTTATACGAAGCCCTAACCCCCGGTGCCTCAGAATGAAACTGTATTCAGAGATAGGGCCTTTAAGGTGGTAATTAAGTTAAAATTAGGCCATTAGGGTGGGTCCTAATCCAATCTGACTGGTGCCCTTCTAAGAAGAGGAGATCAGGACCCAGAGACACCAGGGAGGCCCACAGAGGAAAGGCCATGTGAGGACATAGGGAGAAGGTGGTTGTCTGACAGCCAAGGTAGGAGGCCTGGAAAGATCCTTCTTACAGCCATCAGAAGAAACCAACCCCACTGCCACCTTCATCTTGGACTTCCAGCCTCCAGAACCGAAAGAAAAGACATGAATTGTTTATACTACCCCAGACTGTGGTGTTTTGTTGTGGTAACCCTAGCAAACAATAGAGTGCCCCAAAAATGAACATGGAAGGAGGCCTGGAACAGCTGGTACATGACAAGCACTGCTCTAAACACATGCACTATGCGGTGGGCACTACCATTCTCATCCCCATTTTACAGATGTGGAAACTGAGGCACAGAGAGGTTCGGTGAATTGCTTGAAGCCATACATCTGGCAGGTGGAAACCCTGGAATCTGAACCCAATTACAAGTCTGGGAGTTCTGTTTTTCCTCAAATTTCTGCCTGTATCCCCCAACTGATCAGCTACAAAACCTTCCAAAAAAACCTAAAAACTTCCAAGACTGGTCTAGGAGAGAGCGTGGATGGCAAATCTGAGGATACTGTGGCCCTCTCTTGAGAGGCAAGGAATTCCCAGTTGGAAAGCTTTGGAGAGACAAGGGAAGTTGGTTCCTCTCAAAGGCCCATGGGATGGAAGGAAGAGGTACGTGGGCCTGGTGAACTGAGGGCCCAGAGGCAGGAAGATTGTTCCCACAATGGCTGTCATCTTGATCGAGAGCCCTGCAAGGGATACAGCCCTGCCAGCAGGTAGCCCTGGGTTCCTCCAGGCACGTTGGCCCTGGCAGGCACCACAGAATGTGGAGTCAGAAATGCTCACTCCCGGGACGCCTGGGTGGCTCAGTCGTTAAGCGTCTGCCTTCGGCTCAGGGCGTGATCCCAGCATTCTGGGATCAAGCCCCACATCAGGCTCCTCCGCTGGAAGCCTGCTTCTTCCTCTCCCACTCCCCCTACTTGTGTTCCCTCTCTCGCTGTCTCTCTCTCTCTGTCAAATGAATAAATAAAAAATCTTAAAAAAAAAAAGAAAAGAAAGAAAAGAAACGCTCACTCCCTCTCCAGCAGCTATTTCTCCAGAACAAGCAGGGAAAAGATGCCAGACTGAGAGTCAGGGAGGATTGCCTTCACCCCCCAGGCCAGAGTTTTTCAACCCTGGCTCTAGTGATGAATGGCTAGATCTTTATTTGTTGGGGGGTGGGGGTGGTGTCATGTACGCCATAGGATGTTTATCAGCACCCCTGGTCCCTACCAACTAGATGCCAGTCGCACACCACCCACTTGTGACAAGGAAAAATGTCTCCAAACATCGCCAAATATCTCCTAGAGGACAAAATCAGCCCCATTGAGAATTTCCTATCCTCGAAGAGAAATAGAAAAGATACTTCCTCAAGACACTTATTTCCATCTGTCAGAGAGCTTTCATAATAATATATGCAACTGTTCCACATGAATGATGTTGTAGAGTGCACAACCTGCCCAAATGCCCATGGCAGTCCTCCTCCTCCTCTCTCCCTCTCAAGTCTCATAGGAGAATGAGGCTAAACTGGCTGCACTCGGTCATTCCCTTCTGCTTCCTATGCTCCTGAGATACTATAAGGAACCCGAGGTCTGAATATACTGTCAAAATTCTATCTTCCTGACCTCAGCTTGGGGTTGGGTTTGGGATTGACCTTTCTCCACCCTGAGGGAAAGATGAAGAAAATAAAACCCATACTAATCCTTCTGGTTTTCTAGTCCAGCCATTAATGTGACAGGCATGAGGTGCTAATAACCCTTTTTCTCCCTCATTGCTGAAGCAATAGATAAAACAATTTTATAGCTGTGTTCCCCTATCCCTAAAGCAGGAAGTATTAATTAGGAAATAAAGCAGTGACAGGGTGTGCGTTAATGGGCTATTAATGCCTGCCGTGGGTGCCCTGCGCGGTCCGGAGCCAAAGGCCAGGCAATTTCCACCGCCCAGTACGCGCACTAATAGCCAATTAAAGTTTGTCCTAAATCAGCTCCTTTCTCTTGGTCAGGAGTTTTTTCAATTTAAAAAGTGGTGAAGTTTCCAAGTAAGCATAGGTGTGTTCTAATGCATGTTCCTCTTCTCTTCTTGCAATAAAAGGCGAATCTACCCACCGGGGATCAGGGGAAGGAAGAACTGGAAGAAAGAACAGGAATAACGGGGGCTGACATTCCGACCCTGAAAGCAATGCTTTGAGCCTGGTGGCTGGCGGCAAGGGGCCCCTCGGTGTGGGCTTGTTTACTCCCCCTACTTCTCTCTCACGTGTCCAAGCTGCAGGGAGGGAAGAAGGTTCACATGGGTAGGAGCTTTTGTTCTAGAGAATCCTTAGTTCTGTTGACACCTCATCTTCTAACAATACTTGTCTCCTGGTAAAAATCAGAGCTGAGGTAACACAGACTCAGGGGTTACTATGTGGCCACGCTATTTATCTCATTCAATCCCCATATGGCCCCTGAGACATTATGATGATGGAGAAACAGACACAGAAGTTTAAATAATTTACCCAAGGGCACACAGCCAGAGGGTAGGAGAGGCAGTTTTTAAACCCAGACCATCTTGCCTCCAATTCCAGGTGTGGGGAACCACACCCATAGCCCACAGGTCACCTCTGCTCCCCTTGACCTGGTGGTACCGTCCCTTGCCTGTGAGGGAGGCAGGTTATAGAATTCCCATTACAGACGTTTTCTCTTTAGCAGCAGACATCTGGCTCTCCCAGGAGGCAGGGGCAAAGGCAAGAGCTACAGCCTGGCTATTGCTAGTGTGGCCCACGACCACAACCCGGGAGCTTCTTGGAAACAGACCCAGACCCACGGGAGAAGATCAGGTCCCGCATTTTCATAAGGTCTACAGGAGATGCATACACATCTTAAAGTTTGAGAAGCGCCAAACTGGAGTCCAAGTATCCCATCCCCCGGGGCCAAGTTCTTCTCTGCAACTAAACAAAAGGAAGCAAAGATTCATTCCACGCATTCCACGCCTACTCTGCCTCAGTCACCCAGATATCGCACAAGCTCATTGAATCCTCCCCAGGACTGCAAATGATACTGAGGATCAGAGTGGTCCAGCAGCCAACGTTCCACCAAAGAACGTGACCAAGGCACACTGGAGCCCAGGGCCCCCATCAGAAGAGCCCAGTGTCACTGCACAGCAACCCAAGCCATGGGTCTAGGAGGACGGTTCACACCACTCCGCCAATGTCCTTGGCAGAGCGCAAAGCGAAGGTGAGAAGTGAATTATTTTTGTGGAGTCTCTGAATTTTGAGATTTAAAGAAGAAAAAGTCTATTTCTGGGCAGGTTAAAATAGTATTACCAGGGAGTAAAGAGAGGGTGTCTCCAGGCCCCTTCTGGACTTAGAATTTAATGCCTATTTATTGAGAACTGCTTGGTGCATTTGCTCAGTACTACATCAAAATGGAGTTGTTCTCTGTGCCCTAAAAGCTTATGATCTAAAAGGGCCACAGAAATGGGGGAGACATAAAAAATGCCAGAACAATACAACAGCCTTAATCAGACTGTCTTTGCTTTTCTTTGCTTATAAGTCACCGGCTTTAAATTTAATATAGTGTCATGTCTTTATTTTTCTTGAAGTTTTCTTAAAAGACCATATAAAGATTTTCTTCCATGGTAAGACTTTTATATTGTATTTTTCTTAAAATGGAGTATAGTACATTTACCCTTCATCAGATGATTGCTTATAACTCACCTTGCTTTATTAAGAACACTGCTAGAGGCTTCTATGCCCCTAGTAATAAAAATGTATTTTCAGGCCCATTCAAACCAATGAAAATCTGAGTTTTCAGAGCACAAGATAATGAAAATTCTCTAGATCGGTGTATTTTACTACTTTTAATCTGTTAACAGACCCTGAGTGTCTCAGATGAAAGGTACTCTAGCGTGAATTGCTATCGTTAATAGCATTCCATACAGGTAAGTCTTGATTATTCCAATTTCTCACAAATTTGGACACGTTTACTACCTCTATAACATCTCTAGGGGGTGGGGAAGAAAAGAGACAGGTACAATTTATTTCTCAAAATATACACAAATATAATTGCACCTGCATAGAGGGAACCTTATGAATAATGTATGAGGAGTAATAGAATGTCAATACTAGAACTCCTCATTTGGAATGACAGCACCAGTCCCAAAATGCCTCCTCACCAAAAGTGATTGGGAAGTTTTAGGGACCACCAAACCAGAGATGAAAAATTACAGGAACCTGAGAGGTTTGAAAAATGAAGGTTCCTGACAACTTCTTTGTGGAAGACAACAGTTGTCTTCCAAAATGGCAAAAAAAAGGGTTCCAAATAATCTCCTTGTATCCTCACCCTTGGCAAGGTGACTTTCCCAGCTTCTCCCATGGAGAGGTAGACTCAGTTTCCCCACCCTGGAATCCGGGTTCACCATTTTACAGGCCTTGGCCAGTGGAATGGAGCAGCGACGACGGTGTCCCACTTGGGAACTAGGCCTCAAGACGCAGCGTCCCTCCTGGAGCCCTGCCACCACCGTAAGCTCAAGCCCCGGGGGGGGTGCCCGCCCTGGGCTGGCCCCACCATGATAAACTGGGTTTTGAGGGAGAATTAGCAGCATATACGTAGGCTGTCTAAACTGCTCTGCATACATAAGATACTACTTTCCAAAAGCGTTTTTCTGTTGTGAATCCCCGCGCGGACATCTTGAAAACACCACTCCAGTCACTGCCTGTGGAGAGTGAAGAATGCAGACGGAAATAGAGAGGAAACTGTATTAGCACACCCCAACTCACGGGAGCTGTGTGTCAGTTAGTAGACAAGCGTCTGAGGAAAAACAGACTCAGATGGAAAAGACAGTCCAAAGAGCAAGAAGCGTGAGGACACATGTCAGTGTAACACCAGCCTGGCCTCAAGGAGCTAATGGAAAATATACGTTTGGTTCTTTGTATGGTTTTGATCACAGAAGCATTCTTGGATTTGTGTCTCCTTGGAAGAAAACGAAGCATTAGGTTATCTATGGGTGTGCAACCCGGCCCCCACCAGAGGGCCGGAAAGGAGGGAAGATGGAGGCGGGCCACCGCAGATGGCCAGGTGGCAGTTTTAAGAAGCAAGGGGACTTACCCGGCTTGTCTTGGGTGGCCGCGAAGCGAGAGCGTCTCTGCACCCACCAGAGTCTTCAGAGTTTCTATGGAAGCCTTACCGGGTTTCAGGTGGTCGCAGTGACACACGGCTCTGCCAGGGCTGTGTCCCTGAAAGCAGCTCCCGCTGCTGTGGGAATGGCAGGCAAGAGGGGGTGGGCTGAGGAGCCTCCACTCGCCCAGATCCAGCTTGCGGGTCAACTGGAGGTCGTGACCTCCCGATGACCTCTGCCAACATTATTAGCAAGAACAAGGGAAGATACCAGAAAAGATAGCCCACGGCAGAAACCACTCTCCATGCTATACCAATTGCCAGGGCAACCCCAAGCAGGTAGATAGATACACATGCAAGTCTAATTAGGACTTGGAAGTAGGAAGCATTCGGGGACCAGTCCTAGGCTGGTACCGGCCTCCCTCCCCTGAGGGACAAGGACAGCAGGAAGCTGGGTGGGACCAAAAGAGAAAACAAAGGAAGGCAAGTTTGGGAGTGCCACGATCTGTGGATCCAAGCACACATGTCTCAGAACTGGAGCACAGCAGACCTGCCATCTCGACTGGGCGCCCGCCCCCCAGCCGTCGGTGCCCAGACTCAGGGCTGGCTCACTCGCTTGCCTCGTCACCCCTACCCACCAGTGTTGATGACAGTTCCTTCCCGCCATGAACCAACCTGGTGGGACCCCACAGCTGCTGGGGAGGAATGCGACCACCAGGATGACCAGGAGAGACAGCAGCTGTCAACAGGGATCAGGAGGAAAGGAAGAAGAGGCGCTCTGTGGACTGAACGGTGGATCGATGGTGTGGGGTTTGTTCTGAAGAGCTAAAGATGGCAGGAGTCGAGAAACAAAGGGAAGGGGGATCCTGAGGACACCGTTAATTTACATATTTTCTATAAATTCCATTAAGATTGCTCTGAATGAAAAAGGGGAATACGTGATCATTAAACCATGTCAGTGGTGGTACCTCCCACGGGGCTCGATGAGCTCCCAGCCCGAGTGAGAGGGAAAGGGGGCTGTGAGTCGGCCCGTCCCCTCAGGAAGCCTCAGGGCTCTGAGACTTGTCACTGCAAATTGCCTCTCCTTTTGCATTTTTCTTTTAAATACTTTATTTATTGGTTTGTTTATTTGAGAGGAAGAGAGAGCACAAGCTAGGGGGAGGGGGCAAAGGGAGAGGGAGAAGCAGACTCCCCCTGAGCAGGGAGCCCTCCACGGGGCTCGATCCCATGAGTCTGGGATCAGGACCTGAGCCGAAGGCAGACCAACTGAGCCACACAAGCGCCCCTCTTCTTCTGTGTTTTTCAAGCAAATACCCACCAGAGCTGGTTTCTGCCCCACCACTCTCACGAAAGCCCTCTCCTCGAGGCTCCAGTGATTTCTCTGCTGATGAGTTCAAAGCAGTGCGTCTCAAGCCTCATCTGTGTGACCTTTTCTTCTTTATTTATGTATGTACGTGTATATGTATTTATTTATTTATTAGTAGGCTCCATGCCCAGTGTGGAGCCCAACATGGGGCTCGAACTCACAACCCTGAGATCAAGAGTCGCACATTTAACTGGCTGAGCCCCCTCATCTATGTGACCTCTAAGCGAAGTTACCATCTCACACAGGGTCTCTATCGAGACAGTATCTTCTTTCTTGGGTTTCTCTGCTGGCCAACACTGCGGAAGTTGTTCTTTCTCACCCTGGTCTGCCGGTCTCTTTCTGAGACTTTGCCTTTGTCCCCTCTCTGCTCTCCTTCCTCTGTGCTGTCTCTGAGAGGATCTCACCCACTCCCCTGGCTTCAAGTACCACAGAAACCTGTCTCCACCCAACCGCACTCGCTGCGGCTTTCCACCTATGTATGTGACTCCCTGTTGAACACCCCCATTCAGTGTCTCATACGAGCACCTCCAGCTCAACACGTCTGTACTACTCAATGCCCACTCAGAAAAACAGCCCCCAGACGGGCAGTTCAACGCAGCAAATTTCATACAGTGACGGAAATCTAAAACACTGGACGGGATGGTGAGATAGCCCAGAGAGTCACAGCCACGGAAGCCACAGCCGCCCCACGGCTGGAGGGACGGAGCAGGGGATGGCATTGCCATGGCCAGAGCCAGGCTGCCAGGCATGAGCTGGAAGCACAGGAGAAGGGCTGACTGGTGGGGTGGGGACTCAGAGGACCGGCTGCAGGTGCCTGAAGCAAGAACAGAGAGGGAGGCAGGAGAGACACCTGGCTTCAACCTTCCTCCCGCTCTCCAAACTCCTGCCAATGCTTTGCACCAGCTGACCCTACCTGGAAAAGAGTTGGCGAGGAAATCTGAGAGAGAGAGTGTGCAGGGGTAGCCCCGGGGCTCTGAGCAGACCAATGGAAAGGCAGGGAGCAAACAGGCAAATGACAGCACATTACCTGCTTCTCCATGTCCCTGAGCCCATTGAGTGGAAGCATCTTTCACTCACCACTTACACCACACTCGACCTTTCCCTTCCCCTCACCTCCCACATCTAGTCATTCACCCTACAAGGAGCTCATCCGTCCCTGTCTCCTCCCTGCGGCCACCGCCATCACTCACTGTCTCCCATCTCCAGATTCCCCCCTCCAATTACCCACCACAGCCCTGCCAGGACTTTTCTCAAACGCACAGCTTACAGCCGTCTGAGGCTTCATGTCCTACAATGGCTACTCACTGTGCTTAGGATCAAGTCCAGATTCCAGGGCAGGACTTGGCTGCCTCTCTGTCTTCTCGTTGTGACAAAACTCCTCCACCTACCATGTCCTGAACTTCATGCTCACCCTTGAGTTCCTTGGGGCAGCTTGACTCCTGGTCTTCACACGTGCAGAATAGCATGCTCTTCATGGAACACTCCCCTCCCCCCACCCTCCTCCTCCCTCCTTACACCTGTCACATGGGTCTCAATAGCAATTCTCCTAGGAAGGCTTGCCCAGTCCCCCTTGCATGTGTTGCCTTGCACCTGACCCTTCCCCAGGCGGTGGGGTTACCAGATTTAACAAATAAACCACGCAAGTTCAACTGGACATCTTATATTTTACCTGGCAGCCTCACCTGGTTTTGTACTTGTCCCAGAGTATGACAATTGCATGTTCATATTTTCATCTCCCTCCCAGGCTCCAAATCCTTTCAGGATAATGATCTTGCCAACACTCTTCCCCATGTCATTAAATGAACAGGTAAGTGTGAGTGCCTTGGGCGGATGGATGAATAACGTGGGGATGGGAGCTTTACTCAAAATTCTGTAGGATTGGACCTCAGACCTAAACAGGAAAGATGCTTCAGACACTGAAAGGAGATCAAGCTGGAGGAGGTTAGTTCTAGGCCAGGCTTTCAGGCCATGAGAGCAAACTGTAGACCCAAGGGTGACAAGAGGGTGCAACCGGAAACAATGATTTAATGCTTTCATCCTGCACAGAGCTAACGGACCAACGTCAACTGGTTGGGGATTGCCCTGCTCTGTTCTCAGAGTCCTTCGCACAGTTATAAGGCTTGTTTGTGCTTCTGCAAAGCTGAAAATGGCAGAAGAGGCCAGAAGGATGGTACCAAGGATGATAAAATACCTTACACTTTTTGCCTTGGGATGGTTTTCTAATAGCTCAAATCTTACTATTTGCAGACTCAGCACCCAAGGGCCAGGTAGGTAAAAAGTATGACCAACAAAGTGGGCAAGGTGGGGGCACCTGGGTGGCTCAGTTGGTGAAGTGTCTGCCTTCAGCTCAGGTCATGATCTCAGGATCCTGGGATCAAGCCCCATGTCCGGCTCCCTGATCAGCAGGGAGTCACTCATCTCTCTGTCCCTCCCTCCACTTGTGCTGTCTCCCTCTCTCATGAATAAAATCTTTTTTTTTTATGAATAAAATCTTAAAAAGAAAAAGTGGGCAAGGTGGAAAGAAGGCAAATTAGAGTCTTTCTCGCCATCTGAAGAGCAGCATCTACTGCTTCCAGACATTTGTCACCACACCGGAATGCAGGCCCAAATGTTCTACCCCTTAAGACAAGAATCAAGATATTAATGCTTCATCTCATGATCTTTTAATGTGGCCCTTAATTTAATAATAAGTAGTAGATGGTTCAACCAAAAGCCACAACTGAATCGATCACTCCATACAGGCTTCCAAAACTGCACGATGGAATCAATGTGTATCGCCAGGCTGAGATGCCCTCACCCCACAAACCTCAGGCAGATGGTGATTCAACTTCCAGAAGCCTCTAGTACAGAATCTAAGACACTCTGCAGAATCTAGGGAAGCATTTGCTAATTTGTTCTGGGTGAAATCTTACCAATATCAATCAGGCATGAACACAGATTATATTCCCATGGCGATCAATATAGCCATCTATATGTTTAGCAAACATTTATTGGAGATCACCTATGGAAGGTTTGGTGGTCCTTAGACCGTGGGAAGAGATGAGAAAAGCAAGATACACTCAGGGCTAAAATCCAGCAGGTACACTCCTCTGCTGCCCTACCAGTTGTTTACCTATTTATCTATGTCCAACCTACTTGGTTAATTGTCACCATCCAAGCTCCAGCCCTGGTGGCCCTCAGATGCCTGCAGGAAAGAGAGTGCCGCAGGCACCACAATGGCCAATGCTGGGTGCTCATCTCACCCCGTGGTTGTGGCCTTTCTCGCAGTCGCCCTCCTGTCGCCACTTGTACAAACCGTGGCATCACACACCAACTCTTACGAGAGCAAATAAAATGATAAATGTCCCCCAAAATGCCCAAATTGCTCTGGTCTCTCCCTAATCTCTTTTCCTGATTAACTCCTGCTCTACCATTCAGATATCAACTCAAACATCACTTCCCACTTTCCAGTCGGACTGCATCCCCCTGACATAGAGTCTCACAGGTCTGTTTCTTTACTTCATATCTTGTATCCAACTATTTGTTTATTGTCTGCCTCCCCTCAGTAGGCTGTGAGCTCAATGAGGATAACAGAAAGCAGAATTTATTTGGTAAACTGTGCAGGCTTCCATGTGGTGTTGGTGGGGTTGCCCCCCGCCCCAGCCCCAAGGATGAGCTCTGATGTATTTACTCTAGCCAGTTAGCATATCCCTTCTTCCAAGCCCTAGTATTTGGTTCAGGAAAGAGAACCTGACTAGGGCAGCCCAAACAGAGCGAGCCTGGACGCACTCACTGAGGAGGCATAAGTACAGACCTATTCTCATCCCCTGGTCAACCTAAGTACTCAGCGCCAGTGTCTGGAACTACCACTGCCTCCATGGTTATTGTGAAGCAAGGCACGAAGGGCAAAAGGTCCTAGAAAGGTGAACACAAAAGCTACAGGTCATGGGCCTCTGGAGCAAACCAGACCTGGGCTGGCCCTGCCTTTGAATTTTTCAGTTCTATCAACCTCTGGATTCCTTCCTCTGCCTTTGCTGTTGTTGTTTACTTTAGTCAGTTTACATCAAGTTTTCTATCTATTGTGACCAGCAAAATCCTAAGTGATATAACGCCTTGATTATTTTGTTTGCCCCTGTATCTACAAGAACCTTGCTCATAGAAGACACTGAATTAAATATCTGCTGAACAGGGGCGCCTGGGTGGCTCAGTCGGTTAAGTCTGTCTTCAGCTCAGGTCATGATCTCAGAGTCCTGGGATCGAGCCCGACATGGGGCTCCCTGCTCAGTGGGGAGTCTGTTCATCCCACTCCCTCTGTCCCTTCCCCTGCATTCAAGCTCTCTTTCTCTGTCTCAAATAAATAAGTAAAATCTTTCTAAAAAAATAAATTAATATCCACTGAACAATGTGCTACTGGGAGACTGGAAATGGCTTAATGGGGGAAATGACTGGGTGATGGCCAGTTGGAGCCTCCATTTGAGCATATTCTTTAGAAATTGTGTAAGATTACCCCAGATTTAAATGCATCAAAAATTCAAAAATATTTCCCCCAGTGTATATTCTACAGCAGAATGGTTGTTACCTGAGGTTATTAAACTGCTCACCTATCATTTCCTAACAACTCCTGAAGATTTCTGCTTCAACCCCTGGACTTTCACCCTAAAGAAAGTATGGTTTTAAAGTGGGGGAAGGGGGGTGCCTGGGTGGCGCAGTCGTTAAGCGTCTGCCTTCGGCTCAGGGCGTGATCCTGGCGTTCTGGGATCAAGCCCCGCATCAGGCTCCTCTGCTGGGAGCCAGCTTCTTCCTCTCCCACTCCCCCTGCTTGTGTTCCCTCTCTCGCTGGCTATCTCTCTCTCCATCAAATAAATAAATAAAATCTTTAAATAAATAAATAAATAAATAAATAAATAAATAAATAAATAAATAAGTGGGGGAAGGGAGCAGGAAGGAATACTGAGCCAGTAGCCACCTTTTACTCTGCAGGATAAGATTATAATCCCCCCCCCCCCAGAATGACCTATAACCTCTTACGTTTCTTACATTTCAACTTCAAGTTTTATTTCTCAGGCATTTAAGATACTTTCAGCTTTTTATCTGGCTAGGTGGAAGCCAAGATTTTATTTTCCTCTTGGGGGCTATTCTGCTAGCTCAGAAACATCAGAAGCAACCTTAACTTTAGGTTGTTATATGACATCTTTCAAAGTAGAATCAGGCTGTGTGGTTCACGTTCCAGCTATTAGATGAAGGGTCTGTGTTGCCAAAGGGCTGTTTTTCTAAAAATATTGAGAATTAAACAAACCTGACTGGACAGGGAGGGAAAATTCCACAAGTTGTTTCCAAATCCTGATCAGGAGATTCTTTTCCTTCTTTCCTATTTCACCAAAAAGCACACTTACTCATAGTATTCACGTTCTCAAAGCACATTTGTTACTCTCAGGGCTCCTGGGATCTATAACCCCAACTGTTGGCTTTTGACTTCCCAATGTACTTTTTTTTACACACCTCTGCTTATATTTTAGGGCTTCTTTTCCCTGTGGGAGAGAGAGGAGTAGGTTATAGAGATATTGGTGGAAAATAAGCCATAAATCACTTTACCTTCTCCATCATGAAGAACAGAATAGTGAGAGCTTCGAAATATCTCTCCATAAACTACTTATTAACTACAAAGGGACAGATAGTAGCTTGACAGTGGAGAATCCTCATGGACACATCACTTCTGTGGTAGCCCTACCAAAACAGGAAACAGGATCAACTCAAACCGACTCCATCATTTTACAGTACAAGCAGCCTATGCTCTGCCATGGCCAATAATGTGAAAGACAAAAAGGCGGAAGAAGTGTTTCATATTTAACTTAAGGAGACGTGAGAACTAGGCATGTGGGTGGCTCAGTTGGTTGAGTGTCTGCCTTCAGCCCAGGTCATGATCCCAGAGTCCCAGGATTGAGTCCTGTACTGAGCTCCCTGCTCAGCGGGGAGTCTGCTTCTCCCTCTGACCCTCCCCCTTCTTGTGCTCTCTCTCTCTAATAAATGACTACGATTTAAGAAAAAAAAAAAAAAAAGGAGACAAGAGAACTAAGTACCATGCATGCTTGTGGACTGGTTCTCGGACTAAAATAACTATGAAGGATGTTACTAGAATAATTGGCAAAATTTGAATACGGGCTGCAGATGAGTCAACAAGTATCAATGTTCCATTTCTGATTTAGATCATCATTGCTGTGCTGACAGAAGAATGTCCTTATTCTCAGGAAATCGTCACTATTTGGAGGTAAAGGAGCACAATGTCTCCAGCTTGTCCTTAAATGGTTCAGGGGAAAAAAGGGTATAGATGGAGAGAGAGTGAATACCAAAGCACATGAAGCTAAATGTTAAAAAGTGGTGAATCTAAGTCAAGGAACTACAAGAGCTCTTTGTACGAATCTTGCAACTTCTCTGTTAAGTCTGAAACCAGATCTACATCTATTCATCAACAACCAGATGGATATGTAAAATAAACCACACAATTCTAAATAAATTCATCATCCAGTGCATCCACCTAAAATCCAGCCTATTCCTCAGGTGTTCTTAGGCAGTCTGCACAGAAACAAGGCTAGGATACCAACAGTGACCAGGCCAGCAGATTCGCTAATTACATTTCTACTAACTTATGTTTCATTTGAATAAAACATATCAGACTTCCTTAAACTTAGTGCTGATGACTTACACACTTAAACACTCAAAGTACAAATTCCATATTTTTCCCCCAGGGAGGCCCAAGGTTGTCAATATTCTCACACACTAACAAGTAAGCAAGGCTATTTGCTATAACTTGATTGTAGAACTTCTCTGTCCATAAACTTTTTCTAATGTGCCCAGTTTCCTATTTTCCTAGGAAATCCAATTTACATCTCCAGGATGTCAGATATCACGAATACCATACTCTTGTTTTTGTCACATCAAATGAACCATTTTATTCTTTACGCTTCTTAAAAAGAAATCAATACACCTTTGCTCACTGCTGGCTTTTCTCTCTCTTCCCCAGCACCTCCCTCTTTGATCGTTTTCCCATCCACTCTGGAATAATCCAGGGGTAATTAGAACTTCTTACCTTCTTTAGCCCAACAGGAGCCAATTTATCACAAACTGTCATGGATTCCGATTCTAAATTACCAAGAGTCCAATTACCGACAGAGGCAAGGAATCTTCTTTCCAATTAAAGTGATTGATTTCTTCCCAAACCCAGTAGCATTTCACTTTTTAATTATGTTCATTCTGATCAAATGTGAGAAAATTCTTCCTCATTTTATTTTCCTTCCAACGAACACGTTCCAACAAACATTAATCACGAAGTGATACAAGGCCAGACCTGCTAAAGCCTTCGGCAGAAATGAACATCTAATCTATCAGGGGGTCTTGTCCATTTTATGGGTCTTGGTGGTTCCTTCAGCTCCAAAGGGGAGAAAAGGAATAATTATCTGTTACATCACCTAGTTCCCCAAAGGACTTGTCAAACCTTCCAGTATCAGCTAAATTATGATGAAGCAGCACTGGCTATTTAGATAAACATAGACTAGCAGGGGAACAAAGACTTGGGGAGAGAACACAATTCTTGCTTCTTGTGCAAAGAACAGAACCACAGTGTTGGGAGACCAAGGAGTGTGTGGAGGTAAACATAAGGAACATGGAAACAATTTTGTTTTTTCTCACTCAAGCAGCATTAGAATGATTATGTATTGGCAAGAATTTTGAAGGAGAAAAATAAAACCAAATTCAGTTTTCGGAGGGGAGGAGTAGAATTTGGGAGTGTCCGAAGGAACGTGAAGCCGCTGTGCGTTACAGACTCTCCAAGGCCTGTAAGACACTGTTTTTTGTTTTTTGGATTTTTTTTAAGGATTTTATTTATTTATTTGACAGAGAGAGAGAGAACACTAGCAGGGGGAGTGAGAGAGGGAGAAGCAGGCTTCCTGCTGAGCAGAAAGCCCGACGTGGGACTCGATCCCACCATCCTGGGATCATGACCTAAGCAGAAGGCAGACGCCTAATGACTGAGCTACCCAGGCATCCCAAAACACTGGTTTTATCTACTTTGCTTTTCATCTTCAAGGGAAGGCTGGCTGGTTCTGGCTCGGGCAGCCTGCTGACCCATGAGCCTGCACCCTTATCTTCCCTCCCACCTCTCTCCACGTGGTCAGCAGGTTGGCATCAGTTCATTCACCTGAGACATACAAAGGCCAAGGTTTTCACTCGATGAGCATCTTCTGGCAATCTGTGTCCCAACAAGTGACTACCCTTTGTACTTGGATGGATGCAGTCGCTGACCATTTCCCAAAAGCTTTCACAGATTCATAAAGATGAGCCCTCCAAGACTTTAAACTTCCCTATTCAACCAGAGTCCTAGCTGACCATTTTAGTGGAAAATGAAATTGTATTGTACACTAAGCTTTTAAAAATTAAAAAAAAAATCCATTTATGTTAAGATTGTACATCTGCCTCTATTCCAGGTTCAGTTTGTGAAACTCAGGGAGACCAATACAACCAGCATAAGACTTCTCATTCCTTAAACAGACAGTTCTGCCCGAAGGGCAAGGAAGCCATGTGCTGGAAGTGGAGAAACATGGCTCCTTCTATGATGCTCTAAGGGGGGGAGCAGATACGCAGACACCTCGGTAGGGAATGCAGGTGTGTGATGGGTAAAAGGGTCACCTTTGTAAGAACATTGTTCCGATGGAGGCACAAGTGAGGCAGAAACTCCAGGCCAGGAGTACGTGTCACAGCATGAGCAAAGGCATGTCCCGTTCCAAGAACCAGGAACATAAGAAAGACAAGGCCAGGCCAGATGCTGCAAAGCTGCGAACCCTGGGTTTTTAATGTATCAAGGAGGAGCATGAGGGAGATGTAATAGTCCAACTGGCCATGCAAGGGTAGGGGCTAGGGCAGATGAGGCTGCAGAAATAATCTACCAAGGGTGGACATCAGAGCAGGCCCTGGCGACGGGAATGGACGTAAGTGGAAATTTGAGACTTGGGGTTGGTACAAAGCACAGGGACTTGCAACCATCAGCAAAGGATGAAAAAGGTGAGCACTCTTCCATAAGAACACTGAGGAGGATTCCACGGACCGGCTGGCTTTGCTATATAAACTTTTATTATAGTTATTATTCATACCCTGTCTTGAGCCTTTGTTTGAAGCTCTTAAACATCTCTGGGACAAACCAGGGAGTTATTTCAATCCTTCTTGTTACAGATGAGAACTAAGACGAGGGAAGCTTAGCCCTGACCAGGGGAACCCAGCTAACCCAATTAATTGATGCTGAGCTGGGATAAGAAATCAGCATTATTACACAATCCAACAAAACACTGAGATAGCTCAGAACAGGCCTATTGGCATGTTTCTGGCCTCTGTGGGACAGAGTTCATAGACCTTTATACCATGAGCTGTATTGTAAAGTGGTTTCTTGATCATGTCCATTCCAAAAGCCAACAGAAAGCCACGACTGTATGCCGAATCATTTTTAAAAAATGGATGCACGAGACTCAACACTTACGCCTTTGGTGGAACTAAATTACCCTTATCAGATGCTACTTTCAGACCCGAGTTTTTCCATCATAAAGTTTTTAACAGAACAATCTGTCTAAAAAGCAGGTAAAGTGGGGGCGCCTGGCTGGCTCAGTCAGCAGAGCCCGTGAGGTTCTAAGTTCAAGCCCCACACTGGGTGTAGAGGTTACTTAACATACACACATACATTACTAAAGAGCAGGTAAAGAAATTTATTGACCCGGGTTTAGATGTTTTAAGACTTTCATGTCTTCCACACCGGCAAGAGAAAATACTGACAATGGATAAACAAGAGGGAAAAGACTCTTCAGTAAAGATCTTCCAGAACTCACAGCATCACTGGTCAAACACTATAAAGAGAACTGTCAAGTGAACCAAGGAGAAGGGAGTTTAACAGAGAATTTTAATTTAACAGCCTAACTGAAAAATAAAGAACAAAGCAACCATCCTACCTTGTCTCCTACCCACTAAAAGGAACGTAAAAGGAAATCGGGGAACTTCTAAATCTTGTGAAGCAGTTTTTTTGGAAAGGCAGGAGGGAGGGGAGGGACAAACCGTTGCAAGCGTTAACGCGTAATACGTTAGGTCAAGGATTCTAACAAATTCTCCGAGTCTCTACAGGCAGCATCAAGAACTGTATTATTAGAAACAGACTGCATAGAGAGAGAAACTATTTGGTATTAAAAACAGACTTTGCTATATGAATATACAGTATGTCGCTTTTATCTCTTTATGAGAATAACAGGATAAAAAAAGATTCCCCAGTTTGCCCTTTAGACTGGAACCCCTAAACACTCACCACGCAGGCAGTGTGGACCTGAATTAACAGATGCAGAACCCAGGAGACCCCACCCTGTCATTTTGTAAAGGATCAAAATTCAGCACCCAGAGGTCCCCACCCAGCCTCCATGCTGTGTTTGTGTGTCTCCAGAAATAAGTAACTTCAATTTGCATAATTAAGTCCACAGGCAAGTTTGAACACTGAGATCTAGCCTAGAAAAAGTAGCAGCAAAGACAAAGCTGGAATCCGCTAGAAAAGCTAAAGGAAGATTTTTTAAAAAAATACTTCCAGTTCAAGTCAGAATTAAGGTGGAGGCCATTAAGTCCCACCAGCTTCGTACAGCTGTGGATGTTTTGCTGTTCTTTGAAAAAAACGAGATCTATAATAAGCACGTTCACTCGAGAAAAATACCGCGTTCGCTAAGTTTCTGTCCTCATTCCCAAGTTACTTTAAATTTTATACACTGTTCAAGGGCAGAGTATACACCGGTTAAGATGTGTTCACAGCTGATGCATTTCCAGAAAGTTCTTCATGAAGGCCGCCAGCTTCTGAACGTCCTCAATGGTGACAGCATTATACAGAGAGGCCCGGATGCCTCCCACAGACCTAGAGCAACCAAAAAGGCAGCCAGTGAGAACAAAAGCATCTAAGTTAGCATCAAGAGGACCCTCTTTCCAGTCACCCACTCCTGACAGAGACACAGCACCTGAGGCCATCATGTCCAACCTGTCGCCTGCAAGGCCCCAGGCAGCCATCAGGTTCAAACGCCTCATCATTAGGAAATTCTCCCTACTGTAGTGGTGGACCACTGCGCTCACACATAAGCCGGATTAACTCAGTGTGGTACCCATGGGAAGCAGGGAGCAGGCAACCCCTGCAGGGCAGGTGTCTCCCCTCCCCTGCAGAGAAGACACACACGTTTCACAGACCGTGCAGGATTAACTATCTGATGGCAGCCGCAGCGACAGTGATCTGTCCTCTCCAGTCATGGGATGGCAACCTCAGTGCCATAAAAGCCATTTCAGCTATTCTCAAAGGGAATTTTGACAAAAGCCTGTAGAGGTGGCCCCACCATGCCCCCCGGCCAGGCAATCGTGCTAAGGGTTCTGTAAGTCTGGCTCAGTCAGTAGAGCATGCGACTCTTGATCTCGGGGGTTTAAGTTCAAGCTCCATGTTGGGTGTGGAGATTACTTGAAAATAAAATCCAAGGGGTGCCTGGGTGGCTCCATCCAAAGAGCATCGGCTCCAGTTATGATCTCAGGGTCATGAGATCAAGCCCCATGTCGGGCTCTACACCGGGTGTGGAGCCCACTGAAGAGTCTCTCTCTCCCTCTCCCTCTGCCCCTCCCTCCACCCCCACTCTCAAGCTCGCATTCTCTCAAATAAATAAATAAATAATAAAATCGTTTAAAAAAAGGGGGGGTGAAGCATCTGCCTTTGGCTCAGGTCATGATCCTGGAGCCCCAGGATCGAGCCCCACATCTGGCTCCCTGCTCAGCAGGAAGCCTGTTTTCTCCCTCCCCCTCTGCTTGCCGCTCCCCGTGCTTGTGCTCTTTCGCTCTCTTTCTCTGTCAAATAAATAAATAAATCTTTAAAAAAAAGAAAAAAAGGAGGATTACCCCATGACAACTGGTCTTTCCAACATTACAAGAACCGCTACTCCAAGCTGGGCAGAGTCATAGATGGACAGATAGGTTTCATCCCACATTTGAAAAACTATGGGGCACCTGGGTGGCTCAGTCAGTTAAGCTTCCTACCCTTGACTCTAGCTCAGGTCATGATCTCAGGGTCGTGAGACAGAGCCCCGCCCCTGCTTAAGATTCTCTCTCTCCCTCTACCCACCCTCACTCCTACTTGTGTGGGTGCTCTCTCAAAAAAACAGAAAGAAAAGAAAAACTAAACCAATTCTCCGATAAGCTTGCGGACTGGATGTATACTCACCTATGCCCTTTCAAGGAGATCATATTGAGTTCAAGAGCTTTATCGAGAAATCTTTTTTCTAAAGCATCGTCTCCTTTGGCATTGCCAATGCGAAATGGAATATTCATCTTGCTTCTATTCTTGGGCTCCACTGGACATCTGAAAAACATATTGATTATTCCAGCTACTTTTCTGAAATGTGCGATAGCCATTAACAAATCAACAGAAAAATTGCTTTAAATATTTTGTCAATACAAATTGAAGATTAAAAAAAAATCTGCCCCAAGACATTGATAATTTTTACTTAAGGTGACCACTCTTGCATATGGAACAGTGACTTAGCATTCCCTTGTATGACTTGTACTTAATTTCCATGAGCCTCAGTTTTCTCACCTGAATAATGGAAATAATACCTTCATTTCAGACTGGCTATGATAGCTCAGTGGCACAACATTTATGAAACTTCCAGTACATGGCAACCACACGGCGATGTGTGTGACCCTTTCTCTACATGGCTAGAGGGAAAAAAAACATGCTGGTCCTAACATTAGCTGAATGAACAGCTTTCAAAGCCCTTGTCACACTGTACTGTCCCAAGCTGTGTGACCTTGAGCAACTGACTAAACCTCTCTGTTGTGTCTCACTTTCCTCATCTACTGAACAGTGGGAAAAGTAATGGAACCTACCTTCTAAGGTTGATGTGACGATTAAGTGAGCCAGTATTTATGGGGGGGGGGGTCGTGGCTTTTAAATGGGCACAAATTCTCTACAGCCCTCTCAGCATGAAGTGGGGTCTAGTTCTCCATTATTTTTTTTTATTTTTTTTATTTTAGAGAGAGAGAGAGAGAGAGCATGAGCGGGGCAAGGGGCAAAGGGAGAGGGAGAAGCAGACTCCCTGCTGATCCCAGCACTCAGAGATCATGACCTGAGCCAAACGCAGCTGCTTACTGACTGAGCCACCCCAAGCGCCCCTCTCCACACCTTTTAAGTCTGGCTGGCCCTGTGACTTGCTTTGATCAAGAGACTGTAGCATCAGGGTTGCTATGCAACTTCCAAGTCCAAGCCTCAAGGCTCAAGGGGAATACAGCCTCTACGCCTGCCCTCCTAAAACATGGTTGCCATGTAGGCCACCTGAGCTAGCCTGCTGGAGAGAGGAGGCCTGGCAACACCAGCAACAACTCCCAGACACGTGAGTGAGGTCACTGTGGGCCGCTGGCTGCTGCTGAATTACCACTGACTCTGACTGAATAAGCATCCCAGGTGAGAGGAGCCGAAGAACCACCCAGCTAAACCCAGCCCAGCCTGCGGACCCAAAGTCATGAGCAAAAAAAATGGTTATTGCTTTAACAACTGTCTTGTGTGTTCTGTGATGCAAAAACAGGTAACTGATACAGTTTAAAACAGTGTCTGAGGGGACGCCTGGGTGGCTCAGTCAGTTTAGCATCTGCCTTCGGCTCAGGTCATCTCAGGTTCCCCAGGATCAAGTCCCTCGTCAGGCTCCCTGCTCAGCAGGGAGCCTGCTTCTCCCTCTCCCTCTGCTGCTTGCCCTGCTTGTGCTCTCTCTCTCTTTCTGTCAAATGAATAAACAAAATCTTTTAAAAAATTGTTTTTAATACAAAATAAAAATAAAACAGTGTCTGGAACACATTAAAACAACCTAAGTATCAGTTAAATTCAAGAAATTCATCTTTTTGGTCCCAGCATTTTGCACAAGGCTTATACAAACTCTCAAAAACGAATGATGTGTGAGTTTTTATCTGGGAAAGGTGAGTATTTTGACTTCTGTTTCCGATTTGAAAGATAAGCAGCCAAAATTATGTTCCATAGACTATCAAAGGAGAGAAATGGAAGAGAGGACATCTACTCAGGAATAAAAGAAGAGTAGAATATGTAATACCCCCTTCTCCATTTTCAAGCTCACCTTGTTTTATTCTTACCCTTTTACAGGCTGTGATTCATTAAAATTAAACAGCAAATAAAAGCAGTGTGAGGAAGCCCCCATGAAAAGTTATGCTCTCCCGTAAGGCACATACATAATTCCGGCTAAAGTTAATAAAGAGTCAAGTGCACACCTACGGGCAGAAGAAATGGACGCAGGGAAACCAAATATCTGGTAATGGGCTTTGAGCCTGAATTCCGCGCACCCTCCCCCTTTCACGAGATGGTAGGTTTCATGGCTGACATTTAAATTAAAAATTCATCGGCTACCCTTCTGCTGCCTCGGACTCCCCACAGGAGGGTTCAGTTATAGAGGTGGCATGGCGAAGAGCACGTCTAATTGAAGGGAAAAAAATAATTAAAAGGAGGAAGAATCAAACAACTTATTTACAGTTCAGCCCTGCCCCAAATGGACCCATCCTATCATGAAAGCAAATGGTATCATGGGAGCCATGAGTCGGCACACAGCAAGTATTTACAAAGCACCCAAGAAGGTCTCTGGGAGAAGGCTCAGGGAGGGCAACAAAGATTCGAGGGGATTAAATGTTCCCAATCTAGTGAGCTGCTGTGTAGGGAATTAACATGCCATGTGAGAGGTCTGTAACAGCAAGCAGCACAGAGCCGAGACAGGAATTCCGCCCAAGAGGAAGCTGACACGTTTCAGAGGGATATGGCAAGGTTAGGACGAGTTCTGGCAAAATTGCATCGACAAAAGCGTGGGAGACCCCCAGTAAGAACTGCGGGAACTGGAGTGTTGGGCTTCCTGGCCAGGGGTAGGGCCCGGACGGTGCGGGGCCCTGCAGATACACCGATGGGAACTCGACTGCGTCCTTGAGCAACGAGGAGTAATCAGGTGTCCACAGTATGAAATGTGAATTTTAGAAAAAAAACAACAGCACACAGAGGAGAGAATGGAGTGTGGGAACACCAGAAGGTGGAGAGACCTGCTAGAAAGCTCTTATAAAGTAGTTTCCTGGGATGCCTGGGTGGCTCAGTTCATTAAGCATCTGCCTTAGGCTGAGGTCATGGTCCCAGGGTCCTGGGATCAGGCCCCGCATCAGGCTCCCTGCTCAGCAGGCCTGCTTCTTCCTCTCCCTCTGCCTGCTGCTCCCCCTGCTGTACTCTCTCTCTCTGTGTCAAATAGGTAAATAAAATCTTTAAAAAAAATTTTTTAATTTAAAAAATTAAAAAGGACCCTAGAAACAGCCCCCCATAATGCTCCTCATGTGCACAGCCTGGCTCGTTCCCATTTCCCAGCTGCCACCTTAACCTGTCTGTGCCTCTGGAAAACAGGCTTTAATATCTGCTTCACAGGGCTGTGCTGACAATAAAGTGTTAGTATCTCTAAGCCGCTAGGGCTTTTCCTGCTTTCCTTTGTGTTAGCGTTATTGTTAGACCCATCACATGCTCCCCTCTCTCCTAGGGTCTGGTCCCCACAGGAAGGTAGCAGGAAAAGTGACCTCAGGTCTGGATATGGATGCTATCACTTGGACATCTTTAGAATATCAAACTTCAGCATTCTGAGTGCTTTCCAGAGTAACCCAAAGTAGTACCAGTAACTAACTCTTAAGGAATGCTCCCTAGATGCCAAGTACAGCTTCTAGTGCTTTATGCAAACGAACCCATGCTGGAGCCCGTGTTCTTAACCACTGTTCCATATTCTGTATTCACATGGATTTTCACTTTGTCCTCAAGACAGTCGTAACAAGTATGTGCCATCACTATGCCCATTGTACAGATGAGGATATGGAAGTCTGGAGCAATTAGGTCATTGGCCCAAAGTCACGTTCTAATAAATGGCAAAGAGGGGGTTCTCTGCCCAGAATGCTACACTGTCCACGTGGGCTCAAGTCAGGGTCAACCAGTGCCAAGTGGGTGGTTAGGCCATGGGATGAACACAGGGACTTCGACAGCTGTCTCATCTAGTCTCGGTGTCCCTGCCAGGCTCACTGGCGGAGTCGGTGCAGCCCCCAGGAACCTTCCAGAACTGTGTTTAGTATTCTAATTCTAGGTTACTTGGTATTCCTCTGTAAAATTGTTCACCTCCCGGAGTACTTGGGTGGCTCAGTCGGTGAAGTGTCTGCCTTCAGCTCAGGTCATGATCCCAGGGTCCTGGGATCGAGTCCCACATCGGGATCCCTGCTTAGTGGGGAGTCTGCTTCTCTCTCTCCCTGTGCCCCTCCCCCTGCTTGTGCTCTCTCTCTCTCTCTCAAATAAATAAAATCTTTAAAAAAAAAATTGTTCACCTCCATTTTGGTGCCATATTTCTATAGTTTGAAAGAAAAGTGGACAATTTCCTGAAAACACAAGTGACTACAAGAAGAGCTAGTAAGCACCCAACTGTGAATATGGAGGAGGGAGCAAGGGAAGGCCTGCTGACTCCAGTTACAGTGTCCCGCAGGAACGTCAGGCACCGGGGTGACACTTTCTGGGCGGGCAGCCCAGGGAGGGTGGAAATTCCCAGAAAGAGGCTTACTCTGAAGAGGATGAAAATTCTGGGTCAAAGCTGTGCATAAGTAAATGAGAAGTTTTGGGTGGGAAGGTGACCGGATTCCCCAGGAGACAACCCGCCTGCCATGTTGGCTTCAGCAGGCTGCCTTCTGGGAAATGCCACATTGGGTGCTTGGAGTTTAAGAAGCTTGGGGGGAAAGGAATTCCAGGGATTCCCAGGGTTCCTCCTATACTTTGTTTTGTTTCTAATTCCTGGATTTTTCCAGAGGCTTTATCATTCCTTCTGTCCTTCCATTTTGTGCCTACACATCTGAGAAATAAAGGGAGCCAAAGCTAATAGAAAATCTGGAGGGGCGCCTGGGTGGCACAGCAGTTAATCGTCTGCCTTCGGCTCAGGGCATGATCCCGGCGTTATGGGATCGAGTCCCACATCAGGCTCTTCCGCTATGAGCCTGCTTCTTCCTCTCCCACTCCCCCTGCTGTGTTCCCTCTCTCGCTGGCTGTCTCTCTCTCTGTCAAATAAATAAATAAAATCTTTAAAAAATATATATATCTGGTATCCCCTCCACAATAGCCATGTGCTTTTACTCACATTCAGGTTCTGAGCACTCTTTGGGAGTCAGGAAAGATAACCTTGTTCTTCTGGGTAGCCCAGGGCCTAGAACACAGTTAGCCCAGAGTAGGTGCTCAGGAACACTTACTGGATGGCTGGATGATGGCTGGATGGACGGAAGGATGGGTGTGAGAGTGGATGATGGATGGTTGGGTAAGTGCGTGGGTAGATGGGTGCGTGGATGGACGGATGGATGGGTGTGAGAGTGGATGATGGATGGATGGGTAAGTGCGTGGGTAGATGGGTGGGTGGATGGACGGATGGATGGGTGTGAGAGTGGATGATGGATGGATGAACGGATGGATGGGTGTGAGAGTGGATGATGGCTGGATGGACGGATGGATGGGTGTGAGAGTGGATGATGGCTGGATGGGTAAGTGCGTGGGTAGATGGGTGGGTGGATGGACGGATCGATGGGTGTGTGGGTGGATGATGGATGGATGGGTGTGTGGGTGGATGATGGATGGATGGGTAAGTGCATGGTTAGATGGGTGGGTGGATGGACGGATGGATGGGTGTGAGAGTGGATGATGGATGGATGGGTAAGTGCGTGGGTAGATGGGTGGCTGGATGAACGGATGGATGGGTGTGAGAGTGGATGATGGATGGATGGGTAAGTGCGTGGGTAGATGGGTGGGTGGATGGACGGATGGATGGGTGTGTGGGTGGATGATGGATGGATGGGTAAGTGCATGGGTAGATGGGTGGGTGGATGGACGAATGGATGGGTGTGAGACTGGATGATGGATGGATGGGTAAGTGCGTGGGTAGATGGATGCGTGGATGGACGGATGGATGGGTGTGAGAGTGGATGATGGATGGATGGGTAAGTGCGTGGGTAGATGGGTGGGTGGATGGACGGATGGATGGGTGTGAGAGTGGACGATGGATGGATGGGTAAGTGCGTGGGTAGATGGGTGGGTGGATGGACGGATGGATGGGTGTGAGAGTGGATGATGGATGGATGGGTAAGTGCGTGGGTAGATGGGTGGGTGGATGGACGGATGGATGGGTGTGTGGGTGGATGATGGACAGATGCGTGGGAGAATGGGCAGAGGGGCAGACAGGTGAACAGAGGACTGAACAGGTGGACTAAACATGTCTTCAGACCTTTCCAGACCTTCCTTCTAATCCCAGCACAACCATCCCCTCCAGGCAACCCACTCTTTGCTCCCCAAACACAATGCACTTTCTTCCTTCAGTACCCTTGCAGAGGCCATTCCCTGCCTTCCCAAAAATTCCTAAAAGTACTTTTGCTCTCCTCTGACTAACTCTACTCATGCCCGAGCCTCAAGCTCATTTAAAAAAAAACCCTACAGCCTACAGGCAAAGTCATGTCATCTTGCTGCTCCAAGCTTATAACTACTATCTAGCCCTTGGCTGTGAACTCCTTGGATCATCTACCAAGCCCCCAGTCTGCACTTGGCTCCGTCACACAGAACCGGAGCAGGCAGAAAGCAGTGTGCACCCCTTCCCCCAGACTGCATGTGGGAGAGAGAGGAGCCTAAAGGCTAAGGCATCCAGCCAAACCCAACTCCCCCAGGGCCTGTGGCTGGAGGGTCACTGCATGCCAAGAACTCAGGGGGACAGGCAACAAGCATTTTAAGGGCAGAGGTAGCAGTAACATGCCGCTTTATCCGATCTGTTCCAAAAGTACCCCCCATCCCCCACCCTTGGGTGGTCATGGGGATGTATTAAAAGTTAGCCTTCAAGCATTGTTTTGTCCATCCCATGTGGCACATGAATTCTCAAAGAGTGTACATTCTCCAGTTACTATCGGTCAGTTGCTATCATTGAACCCGAAAGAGTACTGGTCACCAGGGAGGAAGTCCCAGGCTTGGTAAATGAGTATGTGTTTACGTACATGCATACAAATGTGTACAGACACCAACATCCTCATATGTGTGCACACGCACACAGCATAAAGCCTCATACACCTGTATGCCACCTTGAAGGCAAGGAAACGCAAATGAAAACATCATCTATTAAGCTCCCCGTGTACAAGGTGCTTCACACCTAGCATGCTGGTGAGAGGTCTATGGTAGGGGACTGGACAGTAGCCCCCCAAAAGGTATATTCATGTCCTAACCCCTAGAACTTGTGGATGTGACCTATTTGGAAAAAAGGGTCTTTGCAGATGTCATTAAGTTACAGGTCTCTAGCTGAGATAAATCGTTCTGGATTATCTGGGCAGACCCTAAATCCAATGACCAGAAGTGAAGACACACAACCTAGGTGAGGCCACAGACCAGGGTGACACACCACAGGCCAGAAAATGCCTGGAGCCACCCGAAGCTGGAAGAGACAAGGAATGGATTCCTCCTGAGAGTCTCTGGAGGGAGCAAAGCCTTGCTGACACCTTGCACCTCGCGCCTCCAGGAGTGCGAATAGATCTCTGTTGTTTTAAGCCACCAAGTTACCGCATCTTTGTTCCAGCAGTTCTAGGAGACTCACACAAGACCCATACGTTGTCTGTATCCCTCCCAGGCGCTCCCAGTGGTCCACACACATTCATGAATCATTTGGTCACAAAAAAGTTTAACTAGAAGTCTCCTCATACCATGGCCAATTCCATTCACGGAAGACAGGCCTGGGAGGGTAAGATCTGTCCTATGACAAGAGAAGCAATGAACTTTCCTAAAAAGGTAAATGACCGAGGGGTGCCTGGGTGGCTCAGTCGGTTGAGCATCCAACTCTTGATTTTGGCTTGGGTCGTGATCTTGGGGTTGTGGGATCGAGCCCCGCGTGGGGCTCTGCGCTCAAAGTGGAGTCTGCTTGAGATTCTCTCTCTCTCTCAAATAAATAAAACTTAGAAAAAAAAAAAAGGTAAGTGACCTGCCTGAGGGGCCCAGGAGTGGGTGTATATACCAAGGGTCTCCGGCTTCTAACAAGTACGCATGTTTTTTCCCAGGAGACGTCCAGAAGAAGCAGACAGTGGGAGAAGGGGTCTGCCCCGGGAGAAACTGAGATTTCCCCGGGAGAGATCTTTGGTGGGAGAGACATCACCACCCCCTGGGAAACAGGTCCCTCGGCCTGGGACTCCCCGTGAGGGGACGCAGAAGGGAAGAGCTCACCTGCCCCGTAATCCCGGGACCCAGGACTACCCAGTTCACCGCACTTCCAACAACTCAAGAAAGGGGAACATGTCCACTTCTCAAAGGCACATGACATAGACACATTTTAAAATTCCCAAGAGGCAAACTGTGAGATAAAAGGCCAGTAACTTACACATAGAATCCTTGAGAATTATCAATAATATCGTAAATCATCTGCGACTTGATGACGCTGAGCTTCTCCATGGCTGCTGCACCGCCGTTGTTCTTAATCCACTCCAGGACCGAGCCCATGACGTAGATGCTGAAATAACGAAGAAAACAGATCCATCCCGTTCAACTTTGCAAGAGTGCGAAGACATTCAGAAAACAGGTTTAATTAGACTCCTCTCTGGAGCTCACACCTGTCCCCACCTGTCCAGCCCCAGCCCTAGTGCAAACCCTCCACAACACCCGGGACACACATGCCTCTCTCCGCTGCAGCAGGCGTCCTCAGGACCCTGGCTCCCCGCCCCCCCCCCCAGTTAACCCCTTCACTTCCTACACTCCCAGAGCCCTCTGCCCATCCTTCCCGTTTTTGTACCATTCGCTCCCTTATTTACTATTTCTCTGTGCCCATGACTTGGACTCACTCTATGGTGCTGGAAGACCTGAAGCACAGTGTTCACCTTTTCTACGCCCGAGCCGTCACATGGGGCCCTCTACCTCGCAGGAGGCAGTGTGGCATGGCGCTAGGAGCACGGGCTCTAAGTCAGTCCTGACTCTAGTCTCACTGCCGCCGCTAACTCAAAAGACCACTAAAAAGATCACCTTGGGAATCCAAACCTCGGCTTTCCCACCTGGAAGGAGGGAGGCCTACCACCCTATGGTGGACAACTGGCATTTTAGCTGCCCAACAGGCAGATCCGGCTGGGTCCCTTGTCCCCTGGTCTCACAGCTGGGCCGGGGACATAAGTGGGCCAATCAGAGCCCTCCCCCGGACTCTCTGACTTGGGAGTGAGGACAAAGAGGCAGACCTGTGTGTTGATGACAGTGTGAGACATGAGTAAGAGCATCTGAGGGAGACTCATCTGAGAAAATGAAGCCAATATTCCAGCAGAAAGAAGCAAGGATCAGAAACAGAGAGCAGATGGGGTGGGATCTGTGTCCCTGCTTCCAGGAGCCACTGTCCCTCGGCCGCTCATGGAGCTTGGGAGGGCTCCTTTCTGAGCCAGAATGTCAGCTCTGCCACCTGCAAGGACTACAGGACAGAGACTAGGAGACAGCTGGGTGAAGTGCTTAGTGAAGGGCCCAGCACGTGGCACATGGGTCACACAAGTGCAGTCAGTGGCACCTTCATTACGAAGTGCTCAAAGCTAGCTTGACACATACAGTGTTGCTGAGCAGCGGATGGTTTCCCAGTGGTCTTCTGAAAGGCCATCACTTGCAAAGGTGCCAAGGGCTTCGTGTGCACCCCACTGAAAGCTTATGGGGGCAGGAGGACAGGTCTCCAAGGGAAGAGACCCGCTCCACTTGAGCTGGGGATCTGAGGTCAGCTCTCAGCTAAGCACTCTCCAGGGTTGGGACAAAGGTCTCCTATGCGAATCTGTGGAAACTGAGCTCCAGGAATCAATGCCCAGCGAAGATCCAGGATGGTAACCCCTGGACAAGAGCTACCTTGTTTATTAAATACCTTGGATCTCTTCCCACTGTGACAGGTTGAAGGGGGAGATACTGGATCCGGAAAACCCTCTAATAGCCAGAAGCCGGTGCCAGGGGAAGCCCAAGGCTCTGACTGGCTCATTCACTGTCTCAACCTGGGAGGTAAAGGACCCAGGTGTTTCCACCCCCAAGTTAGCAGAAGTCAATGGGCATGTAAAACCATGTAAAGGGCTTCCCAGAAGCTTCCCCAGCTTGAGGAATGAGAAACAGTAGCTAGTGGGCAGAAAAGGAAGGAAGAATAGAGCAGAGAACAGCCCCTGAGTAATTTACAGGCTGGATGAAGACTGAGAAATCAGAGGGACAAAGAGAAGGATGAAAGAGGCAGGAGTATTTCCTAACATCTCTTATGGGGCCAGGCACCCTATTCTGTTCTCCATTTTATTGATCACAATAATCCCACGGTCAGAGTTACCATCAGCCCATTTTACAGATGAGGAAACTGAGCTTTGGGGAGCTTAATTTGGCTAATGTTACCCATTAAGTGGCTGATAGAGCCAAGTTTACAACCCTGGTTGGTCTGACTCCAAAGCCCAAGCTCTTTTCACAGTAACCAAGGCATCTGGTTTAGGAGGGGCTCCAGGACCCTCCACCACTACCTCCCCTGCTCATGGGGTGACCAGGCTGGCACCAAACCTCACAGACACAGCTGCCAAGGGCGGGGCCTGCAGCCAGTTCACAGCACACGCGTGTGGATGTGTGTTCCAGATAGGATGCTGCCCGCCCACCACTCTGTTCAGCGAGATGCTCTGGAATTCCCACCTAACCCCAAAGCATGAACCCGGCCCCACGAGCCAAGCAGAGCCATTGGTGCCCATTCACTGACAGGACTCTTCGGAGGCCACATTCTGCTTCTCCCCATAGCTCTGTGAGCCTGGAGCTCACAGCTGCTTTCTCGCTACTCCAATCCAAGGCTGCAGCAAGGCCCAGGGCGGCTCCTCAATCCCAGCCAGTCCTCAGCACCAACACACTCCCTCTCTGTGGCTGCCACGCTCAGAGATCTTACCGGCATCTGAGCAGGCTCTCAGCAGAGCCAGCACCCGGGGCCTCATCTGTGAAGCCTCAGCAAGAGGCGGATCCCTCGGAAGGAAGCAGGATCTCCCTGTGGCTTCTAATTCACGATTCATTCAGGCTTCTACCCCCACACAATCCAAACTCTTCAAAATACCGGGACCTAGGTGCTTATGCAGCTCTGCAACTCAGCCTCAATTCTCCCCACTAGCCGATGGAACACGCCTGACGTCTGCCTCACATCTACAACGCCACCCGCATCACACACAGCAGCACCTCAAGCCTGCCCATTAATAAGCAACTAAATGAATCCCAGTACATCCGTTCCGCGGAATACCATACAGCGATTCAAAGGGGAAAAAAAGGCAGACGTTTGCGCTGACACGGCATGGTAGAGTGTACGCAGCATACTGCTGGGGAGAAAGGAAATTCACAGAACGGTCTATATGGTGAAGTTCCACTCGCGTAACACATGGCTCCGTATACTTGCATATGCCCAAGACACGCAGCAGTTAACAGCGGTGACCCCAGCAGTTTCTGCTCACTTCAGAAACCTTTGCTAAGAACACATGTTAATTTTTTAAAGCAATACAAAATACTCTGTGTGCGGAGCCTTAGAAAAGCACACCAGAGGGGGGCCTGGGTGGCTCAGCCGGTTAAGTGTCAGACTCTTAGCTTCAGCTCAGGTCATGATCTTGGGGTTGGGAGATCGAGCCCCACATGGGGCTCCACACTCAGAGGGGAGTCTGCTTCCCCTCTGCCCCTCCCCCGCTTACACACTCCCACAAACGCGTGCTCACTCTCTCTCAAATAAATAAATCTTAAAAAGAAAAAAAAAGAAAGAAAGAAAGAAAAGCACACCAGAAAGTCCTTGGAAAAACTCCCCCTGGCTGTTTGTTCTGAAGACTCTAACTGCAGAAGCACATGGGCCCCTGGGGTTCACGGCTGAGTGAGGCTACGGCCCTGGGCAGGCCCCCAGTCCTACTCTCCTGAGAAAGGTGGCCTTGATGGATGGGGTTATTTTGCTTCTTATTAGTTACTTACCTCATACGACAGCAAAAACAACTCATACTCACAAGTTCAGTTAGTTGTGGTAAATACAAACTGTTTTGTGGGGACAGAGGGGAAAGTTAGGCATCTTTTTGCCTGTTCATTCATTGGGTCCAGTGTGAACTACTAAAGGGCGAAAACAGAATGACCACGTGATCCTTTATTCCGCCCCAATTCACCGCTCAGGGCTACGGGCGACTATGTGAAGGCCCGTTACCCAGCCCAGTTCACACAAAACGCCCAGGGCCTGTGGTCATTCAGCTCTGAATTTAAAAGAAAAATAAATAAATAAACAAACAAACAAACAAATAAATAAATAAAGGACTTTTCTCAAATGTGGGGGCTTTTAAAGGACTTCTGTGTGATACAAAGTTCGGAAGCCTTTTGGGTGCCTTTATCGGCTTACCTTCAAGGACTGGGGAGGGGATTTGGCACAAATCTTCCCATCCCTAATTTGAAGCTTTATTCTCACTGGGCAAGCTGTAATTTTCTAATCTTGAATGTTTAAGTACCACGAATGAACTCTGGAGTTTTTCAAATCATAGATGTAGGGTAATTGCTCAATTGTACACACTTTTATTTTTCTCTTCTCTCAGGGTAAAAGAAAGCAAAGCAACTTCCAGGGGGTGTCTTGGTCAGAATGCATTTAACCCAGTCTCTTTTATCTGCTACATTTACACCATTCTAGTCAATATTCACAGTCACGTCCTGGGATGGTCTCAGTTTACATTATTCTGATCTGCCGGGGGGGGGGGGGGTGTTCCCCTTTTCTGCCCGTTTCTGGCTCAGCACCCCCACAGGCAGGAAAGCTGGGGAGGCAGCGTCTACCCTCCCCCACCCCCCACACCACCCTCCCCCAGGTGACCAGCTGACTCGACTGGTCAAGGCCACGGGCTGATGCCCCCAAGGGGCTGGCAGGGCAGTGCCCCCACATGCGAGTCACTGCAAGGAGCCCTTCCTCTCTGTGTGTCTAGGTCTGATTCTAGACACTGTTATCTCTTATCATTTTGTCATATTTATTAGACAGACTGACCTGCTTTCTAACTGACTTTTCACCCCAAACAGCATTTTAACATATTCATTGCCTTTTCCAGAATTTGCTTCACGGCAACTCTTACTTACCAGAGAAGGTGCCAGAGGAAGTGCCCTCCCCCAGCTCCTCCGGGCGGTTCTCTGATCTAAAGATCTGAACTTAACAGCTTTCAAGCCACATTGCAAGGACAATGGTCTCCCTGCCTCCTCCTGGAGCCCATGGTGGCCTCTGCCTCGCCCTGAAAGACTTAGCTGACTGTGAGCCAGGCCCTGGCCCCAGAGGCGGGACCAACACCTCCTGTCATTGTGCATCCTGGCACCTAGGCCCCTTCCCCAGCGTCCCTGCACCTGTGTCTTCACTGCACACCCAGTACTCTTGTCCAACTTGGCCAGTGATCACTGGTTGTTTCACTGCCTGGAACCCCCAGAGATAGGACAGGTGAGTGAGAAATTCAGTCCCACTGGTCCCACCCTTAACAGGCATTGCAGAAACCCTTTCAACCAGGATGAAACAGAGTGGGCTTTATAGGTGACCAGGAGAGTAAGCATCAGAACACCCCAATCCCTGGGGAAAGCAGGAGACACAAATGAGCTGCTGTGGCCCCCGTCCGCTGTGCAGAAATCCAGCGGAAATTTCTATCGGAATTCTAACTTTGAAAAATAACACCTTTCTTTCCTATAGTGAAGTATGTGGGAGATTTTTCTATAGGCAGCCCCGTGGGGGAGAGCTCTGAGAAAGTCCCAACCCCAAAGGAACCACTGCCTGCCCCAGCCCAAGCCCACCCTTCCACCGGCCACAGAACAATCCATGAATGGAAGAACCAGACTCTCACAGTGATCTATTCTCCTAAGATGGAATCCCTTCAGACACAAATAAATGCACACAGATAACTGCCCTTGTGGTGAGCAGGAAGCTACAGGGTGTATACGCCAGGCTCTGAAGCCAGGCTACCGGGTTCAAATCCCAGCTGTGCCACATCCGAGAAGTATGGCCTCTGCTTCTTCACGTGCAAAATGGAAATTAAGAGTATCTATCCCCTAGCGTGCTTGGGAGGATTAAAAGGGTCCTACGCAGGAAGCATCACCATTCTACACCATACCTGCCCTGAAAGATAAATCCATAAACTCTGTCTCTTCCCTCCCCTGCTAAGGCTCTGGGAACTAACACCAAGCGAAAAAACAATAATAATAATTAATAATAGCAACTACCATTTATAAATCACCAAGTACCAACCACGAAGTGCACTTCATCTGTGTATCACCTCACAGCAACCCAATCGTCAGGATACGTTATTACTCCTGGAGGAACTTGCTGCACAGAGAGGTTAAGTGACTTGCCTGGGGTCACACAGCCAGTAAGCACTACAATCTCCCAGGCAACTGTTAAATCCTAGGTGCCACAAGATTTTCACAAAATATCTGAGGCCAGCTATTAAAAGATCATGGGGGCAGGGACGCCTTGCTCTTCCTCAATGTGCTTCAACACCCTTTTCTGACTTGGCTAATGGGAAGCCAAGCTTACCTGCAGATTGGGTGAAAAACCAGAATGGTGTTTTCTTCCAAGCCAGCATGTTTGCTGCCATGCGGCTAGCTTTGGGCAGGCCCAGCAGGGCAGGAAAAGAAACTTGGGGAGGCCTGGCCTTTCAAAATCCTTTTCCAAAGCTTCACAGGTTGGCTGAGACACAAGCTTGCCACTTCCTTTGCAGAGAGCTTTTGGGTTAATGGTGAACCACGAAGGCTACCGAGATCAAACAAAACCACCCCCCAAAAGAAAGAGCAAGAGAAACGGATCTAACAGTACACAGAAGGTTCAGGCAGAGGCGAGCTGGGGCAGAGAAGCCTGATAGGATGTCTGAGCTAGGAGATCACTAGTTCAGGAAAACAGGCTCTACTTTAAAAAGCTACCATCCTCCACTTTGACGGGAACCGGTGAGACCCCCTCCTGAGTCCCCAAGCCACGCCCCAGAGTTCACCTGAAGCACGGGGGCGTGTTGTACAAGGAGCTGTTTCCAGCCTGCACTTTGTAATCCAGGATGGAGGGGCACTCTCGCAGCGCGAACCCCAGCAGATCGTCGCGGATGATCACTACCGTGACCCCAGCAGAGCCCACGTTCTTCTGCGCACCGGCAAAAATCACACCAAACTGAGAAACAGAAGACACGCTGTAGATACACGTGGTCATTTTTCATACACGTGGTCCGATTTCACCACCTCTTTCCAAAGTACGAGGAGCGGATTCTATTCCAATGCTGCTCGAAGTGCATTCCGTTCCCTGCCGGAACTCCATCTGGGACAGCAAATCAACCCTCCCGAGTTCTGAGACCAGCAGGTTACCTATGTGTCTGGTCCTTCTCACCAGTAAGGGGCTAGCGCAGGCCCATCACCATGAAGATCTTATACATGTCATCTTCGCTCTGTATACCTCCTTTCTACACCCAAACCGGTAATTAAAATGAGCCTGCTGGGGCACCCGGGGTGGGGGGCTCAGTCGGTCAAGCCTCTGCCTTCAGCTCACGTCATGATCCTTGTGTCCTGGGATCGAGTCGCATGGGGCTCCCTGCTCAGTGGGGAGCCTGCTTCTTTCTCCCTCTGCCTCTCCCCTTCCCCCTGCTTGTGCCTGCCGGTGCTCTCTCAAATAAATAAATAAAATCTTAAAAATAAATAAAAATAAAATGAAATGAGGTTGCTAATTGTTCTCGGTACCCAAAAGAAACAATTTTTAATGCATTCGTGTTTGCGCAAAAGGACAGTCAGAAGATGCCGAGAAATAACAGACAAGCTACCTGAGAAGAAATTTTAGCAAACAGGCTTAAAGGAATTTCAGAAAATGTTGTCATGTAAGATGCATAGCCCTCTCCCACCTCCTCCCGTGAAACCTTTCTAAATAGCGAATGGCATCCCAGGTGCGGGGCGGGAAGACAGTCTGGCCTGCTAGGCAGTATTTCACAGCTGGCATTGTTGAGAATTGTCAATGCATGGCAACGGGTAATAAAAAGCAGGCTATAAACAGAATGTGGTAGAACCACACAATGGAATATTATTCAGCCTTAAAAAGAAATGAAATTCAGGGGCGCCTGGGTGGCACAGCGGTTGGGCGTCTGCCTTCGGCTCAGGGCGTGATCCCGGCGTTACGGGATCGAGCCCCACGTCAGGCTCCTCCACTGGGAGCCTGCTTCTTCCTCTCCCACTCCCCCTGCTGTGTTCCCTCTCTCGCTGACTGTCTCTATCTCTGTTAAATAAATAAATAAAATCTTTAAAAAAAAAAAAAAAAAAGGAATGAAATTCTGACAATGGATGATCCCCAAGCACATTACTCTAATTGAAATGAACTTGACACAAAAGGACAAAAGTTGCACAAGTCCCCTTACATGAGGTAGCTGAAGTAGTCCCATGCAAAGAATGGAGGCTCCCAGGGCCTGGGGGAGGGCTGAGGACTTACTGTGTCATGGGCGGAGTTCCAGTTTGGGACGATAAAAAGTTCTGGAGACAGATGGTGGTGATGTTTCACAACAGTGTTAATGTACTTTAATGCCCCTGAACTCTACACTCAAAAATGGTTAAAATGCTATGTTTTATATTATATTTATTGTACCCCCATATTTTTTTTAAAAAGGCAGGCTACCATGTAGTGCATTCATTTCTAAAAGCTTTACAGATATCACGCCCCCTCACTGCACGCACCTGAGTGCACTGCTCCCCTGCCCGCCTTGGCGCGCCACCTGGGAAGTCTACGTGTCCTGCTGATGCTCTTGGAGTTGAGGCGGGCTCAAGGTAAGGTGGAGCTCCTTCAGAGAGCCCCCAAGCTTAGACCATCTGATTCCGCCCCGTAAGTCAGCAAGCTACTCCCAGTGTATTGGCCAAAACACTTCCTAAGAGGCACCCTCAAAGGCAGATGAATTCCCCAAGGAGTCCAGTGTGACCCTGTGAGCAATCATTAACACAGGGTGGAACACATCAAGACTTAACGCACTCTGACAACCCACTATAAACAAGCAACTGTCAGCCTAGGCATTGTGAGTTGTCTTGGCTTCTGAGTCTCTGTTGGCCCAACACATTCTGGGCCTTTCCTTGACCTCGTCTATCGTAAAATGCCCTTACGAAATCCAAGACACTGGGCTCCCCCACCAGGCCCTTTCACACTCTACCTTGGAAACCTCCACCGGCTTGGACAGGAAGTTGGAGGACATGTCGCAAACCAGCACTGTTCCCTTGACGTCAGGGATAAAGTCAAACTCCACTCCGTGCACAGTCTCATTGGCGCAGTAATACACATAGGAGGCGTCTGGGCTGAGGTTCCAGGTGCTGGGATCTGGAATTTCTATCACAGAAGAAAAGGTGGAGACACCGCGCTTTCATTCCTCTTTCCTTGTGCAGATGGGAATGACCAGGAATGACAGCCCTCCTCTAGCAGTGAAAGGCTGATTCCAAAGTCCTCCCAAGTGAAACCACCCTCTCCATCATATTACATTATAATCCCCGTCAATGACATAAAAGGATGATCCATCCCATCCTTTTGATGGTTATTGGAGGCAACTAATCTTCAAGAATGGTATGGTGGATATTTGGTATTTTTCCTATTACCCAGTACCCATCCATCCTATGTCCACTGAGTTCCTTCTTGGGGCTCCAGACTCCCCAACTCAGCCCATGTAGTTCCGGTGTAGCCAATTTTACCCACAGCCACATGGCTAAATGGGACACAGGAGATAGGAGGCTGTGATTGGGAATGCTTGAGCAAAGGTGTTGAAACTTGGGAGAATATAAGGTCAGGAGCATCTTCTAAAAGGGAAGGGGCAACTTTCCTGACTGTGGAGCCATCATAGAAGAGATGGGGAGAGACACCAGGACCTGCAGACATTGTTGGGACCCTTGATCAAGCCATACCTAAAGCCAAACCCACCTGTAGGCTTTTCAGCTGAGTAAACCTATGAATATTCTTTCTGCAGCAGCCAGTTAGAAGTCTTAACAAGTAAGACCATCCAATCTAAATGGTATCCAACCAACTACCAACAAGAAGAAGGAATTAAAAACAACAGCAGGTTGCTCTGGGCAGGGGTAGCTGAAGAGAGACCACCCACCCAGCAGGATCTGTCCACACTTCATTGTCATTGTGGAATTCAGATTCCAGCACTTACTCGTGTAACTCCCAAGTTTGGAGTGGACGATATTGACAGTCCCAAACTTCTTGGCTTCTTCTGCGGCCTTGGCGGACCAAGATCCTGTCACCACATAGTCGGCACACCTTCCGGCTTTCAGGCCAATCAAGTTTAAGGGGACAGCACTGAACTGGCCAGACCCACCTCCTTGCACAAAAATCACCTTGTAGTTGTCTGGAACGGCTCTGGGCAGAAGCGTGGGAGACAGTAAATGGAGACACACAGGGTCAAAGACAGAATGAGCGAGGCTCTACCAGCACTTTACCTTGGCTGGATATGCTACAAGTCCCACCCCTGATCTGCCTTCCCCAGCCCTTCCTTGGGCTCTGTGTGGAAGCCTATGGGTACTGTCCGGAGGAAAGCTAGCAATACCCCGCTGTTCCTCTAGGAAATCATCCTGCTTCCACTCTCAGTCTGCAGGTTCAAGGGTGGCCAACCCTGGCTCCAGCAGATGAGCACATGACCCGAGTGGCCAGCGGAGTTTGGTTCTGAGACCTTTGCTCAGACTTCTAGGAAAGAGGAACGGTTTCTATTGAGGGAAAGAATACACCAGCTAATCCCGCAACCACTGGTGGCCATTTGGTGAAGCCAACACATGAAAAGCAAAGCCAGGAGATGGAGGAAAAGACCTTCCTCGACATCACCTGAGCTCCTAAATCACTCCTGCCCTTTACAGTTACACGAGGTAATACATTTCCTCTTCTGCCAAGAGTTGGGCTTCCGTCACTTGCAACCAGAAGTCCTAAAAATAGACATGTGCTGGTCCATGCTCTGAACCAAGTGGACACTAGTAAAGGATCTTAGACAATGTGTTAGGCCTAAGCACGTAATCACATACTGATAGACATGGAGGTTAACAGTGAAATTTTTTTGACTCCAGCGTAGAAAACTAAGATGTTTGCTGGAATGGGCTACAGGGAGTAGGAGAAGGCCAGCTCCAGAGGGACTAGGCCATGGAAACTGGACCCCAGCCTTTGAGGAAGCTCAGAGCTCGGGAACAGGTATACAGAGGACAGATGGCTGGGGACAGAGACCCAGCACAGAGGCGTAAAGTACCAAAAGGCAGGGCAACGTGAGAGGGTCCTGGGGAATGGGTAGTACGCAAGTATCTGGTCCTGAACCGTATCTTCCTGCTGTCATGCAAGGCTTGCAGGCAGCTCTCATTAGGAGGCTCTAAACGTGAGGTTCTCTGCTGCTGGGAGGACTGGCAGCCCAAGGCGGGGTCCGTGTGTATGTTATTCAGATGCCAGACAGATAAGAAAGCCAACACGGGGGGCACCTGGGTGACTCAGTCGGCTAAGCGTCTGCCTTCAGTTCGGGTCATGATCCCAGGGTCCTGGGATCGAGTCCCACATTGGGCTCCCTGCTCCGTGGGGAGTCTGCTTCTCCCTCTGCCTGCTGCTCCCCCTGCTTGTGCTCTCTCTCTCTCTGACAAATAAATAAAATCTTTAAAAAAAAGAAATAAGAAAGGAAGCAAGCCAACACCAGGATGGAAGGTCACCAGACAGAGGTCTAGGTCCAGGGGTACAAGGCAGGCGCTTGGTTAGGGAAATAAAGGATAGGCCCAGAAATTGAACTGGGAGTCCAGTCCCAAGAGGCTCACAGCCATGTGGGTCAAATGCCACATGTTCCGGGCAAAGGTTTCAAATACCTGTTCCATGAAGGACGGGACTGTGCTATGAACATGACACGGGACCCACAGGCAGACCCCGGGTAGGAAGCCAAGCTAACGATGACAGGTTCTGGCCACTCACAATGCGATGGTTTCTAGTGCTCCTCACAAAAACAGCACCAGCCTGCACCCCCCAAGCACTTTATCAAGGCAGTTTAAAAGGAAAGTAATGGTACAATTCTTGTTAATGAAATCATGCAGACTCGGACCCTTAAAACATTCACAATAATTACCTCTGATTGATGGGGTTATGGGTAATTCCAGGTTAATTTGTGACATTCAGTTTTTCCTAAACTTTCTACCATAAATCTGCACTAGTTTTAGGAGCAGAAAACGTGGGTGTGTTTTTTTTCAAGATTATCATAGTTGCAATGTTTCTGTGAATATACTTAGATAATATGTAAATCTGTCCTTCAGACAGCAACTATTTACGAGTAAGGCTTCCTCTGGGTAAGGAGAGTAGTGCAGATCACCTAGGAGGGAGCATCTGAGAAGTTCCTGGAGTGAATTACCCAGAGTCTGTTAATGATGAAGTCTCTTTTTTTGTTGTTGTTGTTTTTAAAGATTTTATTTATTTATTTGATAGAGAGAGACAGCCAGCGAGAGAGGGAACACAAGCAGGGGGAGTGGGAGAGGAAGAAGCAGGCTCCCAGCAGAGCAGGGAGCCCGACGAGGGACTTGATCCCAGGACCCTGGGATCATGACCTAAGCCGAAGGCAGACGCTTGACGACTGAGCCACCCCGGCGCCCCAACGATGAAGTTTGTGCAGAGATTCTGAGTTAGCCGGCATGATAGGGCCCTGCACCTGAAGTTTTTAATACCTGCCCCCAGCAAGGTGATTCTGACAGATAGGAGGCCCATGCTTTAAGAACCAGTGCACTGACCAAGATGACCATTTCTTTGTTATTTAAATCCCTTTTAAGCCTGAAAAATCTTGCCTAGATATGATTTCAAATCTTTGGAAACACCACATAAAATAAAAACACACAGGGGTGCCTGGGTGGCTGAGTCAGTTAAGCATCTGACTTGATTTCCGCTCAGGTCATGACCTCAGGGTTGTGAGATCGAGCCTCATGTGGGGCTCCGGACTGGGCATGGAGCCTGCTTAGGACTTCTCCCTCTCCCTCTCTCTCTCGCTCTAAAAAAATAAATAAATAAAAATAAAAACACAAATGCAGGATGCGAAACAAGTAAAAAGCACCATGTACTACTTTAGTGAATCTGGGAGAAATCTTTAAAAGATTCTTTTTAATTATGAAATATTCTTCACACACAGCAGAGTAAATGCTGTTAACAGACACCCACATATGTGGATTATCAAACAAAAGTAACGACTTTGGTCTTTAAAATTTTAAACTTACAACAATTCCCGCACCAGATTCTCTGTGTTGTTAATAATCTTGGCAAAATCTGACGACCTGTGGCTCATTTCTGTGGCAGGAAAGAGAAACAAAAAGAAAAAGAAGTTCCCGTTTAAAACCAAACGCACAGAAGTAACTTTAGAAGTAGCTACACAATTTGCAAGTAAAATAATAAAGGGAAAACTTGGTTACTTTGCACTGAAATTGTGGGCCAAGGCTCACTTCGTTTAGGGGGAAAAATCCAAACTGATTTTCAAATTGCAAACATTTGAGCCTTACAGCCACAGCGGAATGATTTTTCAAGCGGCTATTCATTGAATGAGCCATTACTAATTCATCCTTCCGTCCCTGTGATTTCTCACATCCTTCTCACAAACACGAATCCGCGTGCAAAGGGTGCCCTGTAGAAACAACGCACAAAATTCCCCACTGCGGCTCTCACGGCGAAGAAACCCCAGTGCAAGTCCCAAACCCACAGGAACAACATTTAATAGCAGTGAGCATACAGTTAACCCTACGATCTCTTCATACTATGCAGCCTTTGGAATCACCAAAAAAAGAAAAAGGAAATGAAATTTTAAAAAGTAAAATTTAAAATTCAAAGGGCCCCTTCCTCATTGACGAAGGAGAAACTTAATGAAATGATTAAGGTGCAGGATCTTGAGCAAAGGCTTATAGACTTGTAAACTTTTACTAAGTTCACTTGTAAGTATAGTAAAAGCTTCCACAGTGAATGGGAGGCAAGCCTGCAGGGGTCTGGAGCCCTGTGGTGCAGATGCTGGGCATCTTCTGTTCTCAGATGCTGGGCATCTTCTGTTCTCAGATGCTGGGAAGAGCAAAACCCAATCGTGAAGTGGTAAACTGACACGCGAGAACCCCTCGCTGATTTCAAAACTGCTTCTAGGGGCGCCTGGGTGGCTCAGTCCGTTGAGCGTCTGCCTTCGGCTCAGGTCGTGATCCTGGGGTCCTGGGATCGAGCCCCACATCAGGCTCCCTGTTCAGCCGATGCCCTGCTTCTCTCTCTCCCTCTGCTGCTGCCCACCCCCCATGCCCTCTCTCTCAAATAAATAAATCTTTAGAAAAAACAACAACAACAACCTGCTTCTATCAAACATGCCACCCGTTACTGTAATGTAAAAATAAATCTACAAAGGCCTAAAGGAAGATGAGGTGAAAAATTTGAGGCTTGATATATTTTCATCAGTTCCCTTTGGAACCTGGATATTCAGAGTCAAAAAGTAAATCTTACCAAGAACACTAATCCCAATGCCTTTGTAGTCTAATAGTTCTTTTTGTATCTCTAGCAATACCTAGAAGAAATAAGAGAAAATAAAATCATTTGAATATTCTGCGCAGAGCCCTCCCCTCCTGACATCAAACCAGCCAGCGGGTCCACCCACACAGTCTCTGAGGTCCGGAAGGTTCTGTACCGCCCTTGGCCAATTCCTTTCCTCCCACTCAGATCATAGAGTCCTCCCTGCTCAGGCAACTTACACGTAAGTTAAGTGTGAAATTATGTAATGCAATTGATGTTAAAATACAGTCCACCCAAAGGCATGAATTTACTTAGATATAAAAATTCACCTGGATTCAAAAAAAAAAAAAAAAAACTGTCAAGGTAAGACCTTTGGGAAAACCAGGTTCCCCAGAAAAGTCCGCTCCACAATTACATTTGTCACTCTCTGAAAGCAAAAGTACAACGAAATGCATAAAATTCTGGGTTCAGGGAACAACAAAAAGAGCAATTAGGCTGAAATTAAACAGGTAACTCAATTTTCCATCTCGCCGGTCTAAGGTGCTCTATTCGGACACGTTGGGTGTGCAGCAATGAGAAAGCTCGGTTGTCAATAGGATCAATCCAGGGGTAATGACATACAGATCCCTCTTGCCAACAGAGCCATGAGGGTGATATTCCCGCCCCCAATTTGCAGATGAGAGACAGAAGCAGAGGCTCTGAAGGGTATGCATCTAGCCAGCCCCTTGAGCCCTCTACTAAGATGACAGCAATCCCTTACCCGCACTCTACCTTACAGGGACACCTGGGCAGGTGGGACCCAGTGTACTGCTAATCCCAAAGAGTCAGGAAACAGGGGAACGGCTCACCACCCCTTACAAAACACAGGTGGCCTTTGAGGAGCCCCATGGCTGTTTTCTTCCCCAAGGGGAGTAGAATGCAAGTAACTACACAATGAAAAAAACCCTCCAATCCTTTATTTATTTATTTATTTATTTATTTATTTATTTATTTATTTTAAGAAGAAAAACAGAAGTCCTATCAGAGATGAATGCTTAAAGTGTTTCTGTGAAATGACATAATATCTGGGATTGGCTTTAAAATAATCCAGGGGCGCCTGGGTGGCTGAGTCGGTGAAGCATCTGCCTTAGGCTCAGGTCAGGATCTCAGGGTCGATCTCCCAGCTCAGCAGGGAGTCTGCTTCTCCCACTCCCTCTGCCCCTCCCACCGCTCCTGCTTGCTCTCTCAAAAAAAAAAAAAAAAAAAAAAAAAAAAAATCCAGGGGCAGGTGGGGAGAAAGAGGGTATCAACGGGGGCTGCAACAAGACTGGCAAAATGTCCACAGAAGTTAAAATCCTCAGAGATGGGTACGTGGATTCCCCTGTTTGCCTTTGTGTCTGTGAGAACTGCCATAACATGAAAAGAGAGGGGGAAAAAAGCTCTGAAAACGTACACAGAACAGGTGAGACAAGCCCTCTGTAGAAGCATCCTGCCATCAGATTTCCTTGAATGACAGAGGCTAAATCGGATGTCATAAAACAATCTAAACCAGATTGCAAGTGGTCTGAAAAACAACATTTTAACAATAAAGAATTAGACAAAGATTTCCCTGGCAAGGGGAGGGGGGGTTTAAGAATTTGTCATTGTTGGGGTGCCTGGATGGCTCAGTCCATGGAGCATGTGACTCTTAATCTTGGGGTAGTGAGTTCAAGTCCCATGTTGGGTGTAAAGATTACATTAAAAAAAATAATAATAAAAGTTAGCATTTAAAAATGAAGTACTTGTCACTGGTTTTGCAAACTAGGGGATGATTATTAGCACTGGCTGATTAAACACACTTAACGAATCCTTTCTTTAGTGAACACAAACATAATAAAATCATCTTTGAACTCCCATTTAAGATGGGATTTCTCTTGGGGTGCCTGGGTGGCTCAGTCGTTAAGCGTCTGCCTTCGGCTCAGGGTGTGATCCCGGCGTTCCAGGATCGAGTCCCACATCAGGCTCCTCCGCTGGGAGCCTGCTTCTTCCTCTCCCACTCCCCCTGCTGTGTTCCCTCTCTCGCTGGCTGTCTCTCTGTCACATTAATAAATAAAACCTTTAAAAAAAAAAAAGATGGGATTTCTCTTAACAGACAGTATCCCCTGAAATGAGTTTATGATCCAAACCATTACAAAGCGTTCTAAAGCCTTCTACCCAAAAAGCACACCCCTCTACTCCAGTGGAGTTTTTGTCAATCACTCTTGTGGGTCACAACACATTTTTTTTTAAATGAAATGGAACAGACTAGCTTGGAACAGAGTACGAAAGTATGTATGTCATAGTTATTTAAGGCTAAATATTTCATAAGGCTTTAATTATAATTATATGCATACGCTTTGTCATTTTGTAAAATATATTTTTCATTGTGGTCACAGTCAAAAATAAAGTCTAAAAAGCTTCTCTAATCCTGACAATCAAATCAAATCAAACCTCATAAAAAGCAACATCTGCCACTTCCTCCCACCCCCACCCCCCCTCAGAGAGGGCATCTGAGGACAAAAATCCTCCCAAGAAAATAACAAATAATTGTATTACTAATGACAACTGCCATTAAAACAAATGCATAAGAAATTGGACAGGGAGGGGCACCTGGCTGGCTCAGCTGAGAGTCTTGATCTCAGAGTCCTGAGTTCGAGCCCCACAGGGGAGAGAGTACTTTAAAAAAAAAAGAAGAAATTGCACAGGGAACAAATACCCAGAGGACTCCAAACCACGGAGACAGGACAAAGGTGAGGAGGGTACAAGAAACGTTTGCACAGCTCTAAGCAGGGAAGGAATCTCGCCTAAAACAGACTGCAATAAGTGGGAAAAACCAAGCCTTGTTCTTCCAGCTACTATGAGCCCTGCCCCTAGGAAAGCACGAAGTCCTTTCCGTTCTAAAATTGTAAGATACTCTGTTCTTACAACACAGAGGAGGCTCTATCCCAGGGAGATTTCTACCCTGTTCAACAATAGATAATTGTAAAGCACTTGGCGAGGCCCCATGTTGCTACCACATAGTATCAGAGTCACCGTGGTTAGAAAAATAAAAGTATAAGAGCAGTGATAGCAGCTTGACAATCAAGGCACATCACGAACTGTCTTCTTCAGTTTGGGGGGGTGGGGTGGAAATGATGTGGGAAGGAGAATGGGCGTTGGGGGGAGGAGCTGAAACCTGGCTTGGGGCCTAGGAAGGCAGGGAGTGAGTTCCACTCGCACTTGAAAAGTCTGGTTGTGGCCCCAGGGAGAATTCAATCAATTTCCTCCAAAACAAAGTGAAGCGAACTGGGCTCACAGCCCATAGCCTACCAGAATTTGAACACTCGAATGCCTTTAGGAGTCAAGCCAGTTAAAATTAAAAAAAAAAAAAAAATCTACGAGTGAAACCGAGCTGAAAAAAGGAGGGGGGGGGAGATTCTCTTGGGAAACAAGGAAGGAAAGCCAGGACTGAAGGTTTTCAAAGTTACATTTCTGACAAGCAATGTTCCCAAGTGCTGGCTAAACCAAACACTCCTTACGAGGGGTCATGCGCGGGCCTCCAGTTTGCAATCCCCTCCAGTTTAATGCGATCCCCATTCACCATTCATTCAGTGTCCATTCACGAATCCACTCAACACTGCCTCGCTCGCAGCAGTGCCCGGCAAGGCGAACCCAGAGACGAGAGCTTTTTTCTTTCCGCCACGCCGCGAGCCCAGCCCAGAAGGCACAGCCCGGGAGTCTGCAGGTGCGCTGAGCCGGCGAGTCAAGTCGTGCAAGCCGCTCACGGGCACTCGGCGCCAGGGGCAACTGCACAAGCATGTTGCCGAGCTTCCTTCCCCCGAACGCCTTTTTCCAGAAGCCCAGTTGCGAGGGATCCCGAACTGGGCATGCATGTTGGTGTGGCGCGTTCGGAGGGCTCCCGGCAGGGAGAGGGGACCCTAGAGCCCGGCGCAGAGATGCACAGCCACCCGCGCGCGGGCTCCCGCTCGGCCCGTACTCCGGGCGCGCGCTCGTGGGGACTTACCGAGCGCGGCAGCTTGGCAGGCCCGGGCCCGAAGTTGACCACCTGCCTCGGGGCGCTCATGGTACAGCAGCGCAGGCGACGAGGACAACGGAGAGAAGCGTGCACGGCGCGAGTCTGCAGCAGCCACAGACCATCTGCCTTCTTCCAGCGCCCAGCCGGCGCCACCATTGGCCCGCGCTGTCGCAGGCCCTGCGCTAATTGGCTCGCGCTACGGGGCTCGCATCCCCATTGGTCGTGCTCAGCAGCCAAGGCCCAGGAGCAGTTGCTCCTCCTCTCGTTTACTGTTTCAACTCTTTTCTGATCAATGCAAGGCGCGCGGGAGATTGCACCAGCCACCGGGCTCGGCAAAGTGCCCGCCCTAGAATCGTGGGCGGCGGGAAAAGGCTGCCCCTGCCAACGTGAGTTAGTGCTTCTGCACCCTGGATCAGTCCCGTTCCAGTCCTCCAACCCTGACCCCCACCCCTCTCTCTCTTGGTCGCACCGGAAGATGTGAAGCCAGTCGCTCCCCAGTCCAACCACCGCTCTTTCACCAGCCCCTGGTCTGGGTTCTGATGCATATTTCAGAACCAGCAATTATTAATTTACCAAACTACTTTTCACCGAACTTGACTCCGCGGACCCCAGCTACTCCAGTGGAGAGGCAGGGCTCCCTAGAAAGGACCTGCAGGGTGAAGGATGGACCAGGAGTGGGTGGGTGGGAGGTTCTCTGCACGTGCCACAGGGGCCAGGTGTTTCAGCAGGATAAAGGATGGAGGTGGCCAAGGACTCGGGGAGGAGCACTAGCCTGGGAAACCTGGATGCCCCCCCAGGCAAGTCCTTGTAAGTTGCTGATTCTCCATTTACCCCTATGAAAAGAGCAAGCTAGAACCTGGCTTTAGCTCTCAGTTTGCGCCGGCGCTGACAAGCTGTGAGTTTAGAAACGTGAGGAGATATTAAGGGCAATGAGAAATCCCTAGGGAGTCAGCGCAAGCCTGGGGAGAGGCCCTGGGCCAGTCTGCAGCGCAAGCCAAGGGAGAGGCCCAGAGCCAGGCCGGGCGCGAGGCCAGCGTCGCTCAAACTTTTCCACAGACGCATCCTTCTCAAAAGAACCCCTGCGGGGTTCTGAAACAGGGAGGCCCCTTCCCTATATGAAAGACATTTCTCCGCAATCTGGAATTTCATCATTTTTTACACGAGGAAGTTTGCATTCTACTCCATCATTTAACCTAGTTTCTTTGAACATAAAAATATTGTGCCAAATCTTTGAGCAAAATTGATGCTGCAAGAATATAGACAGTGCCTGTCCTGGGACTTTCCTAACACCATCCACACAGTCAGTTACCCTGGTGTGAGAAGATTTGTAAGCTACCAGGGTTTTTGGCTTTTGTTTGGTTTTTTGTGGTATGTGGGCAGGATGAGGCAGGGGCAGAGGTCCTGCTTTGGATTCCTGAGTTGGAGGGCAGAGTTTCTAGAAAAAGCTGATATGAACAAGGTCACTGCTTTCCACAGCACCCTCAGAGAATTTTGCAAAACCAAGCAGATGATATGAATCTCAGTCCCTAAACTAAGATGTGCAAGAATTGTCATGTATTCATTGTTTTATATAATGACCTATCTGTAGACCCCTAACAGCTAGTCCCCTGGGGGCATGGGGGACCTGGCCTTCCTCCTTCCTGGAGTCCCTAGCCACAAGGATTTACATGGTCCTCCGATGTGGGTTGGAGGGGGAAGCACGCGTCTATTTGGTCCTCCATCCCCAGAAAGTGTGGCTGAGTTGTGTCCACTATCCAGGTTTATATGGCTGCTTCAGCCAGTTAGCTCTCTACCACTTCTATGTCCCACAAGGTGACGAAATTTGGAAGTTTTTGGATTCATGACTGAAGGAAGACGTGAGAGAAGAAAGAATTCTTGAAACATTTTTGGTGCAAAAAGGTGATTGCATTATAGCACAGAGACAGGACCCATGGGTAGAAAGAGCTGTACTGGGATTGTGAGGAGATTAGATACTTTTTAATTAGTGGGGTTTAGGGATAGTGTAAGTCTCCAAGGAATTTGGAAACAAGGCTTTCAGGACCTTGAGGGGCTAGCTGCTGCTAGGATAAGGTTACTTTTAGTCTACGATAACACATAAACATTCAGACACTAAGGCAGCCATGAGTTCCTTGAGGAAGGTCAGGCTGTGCACATCTCAGGTATCCATCAGTGGGCCGTCAACTGTAAGGAGATTCAATTTGAGCTACATTTCTCTTGTCTCTGTTTCCCTCATCAAAGGGACACAGGAAATTTGGGTGGGGTGGGGTGGGGGTGGCAATCATCCCATCTGCCAACACCTGCCGCGTATTCAGTCATGCCACCCAGGACCTTACAGTTTCTGAGATGATATTACAGGGACGTGAGGCACACAGACACTCTCCCCAGGGACATTGTCATGAGCAAGCTCCCCGTGAAGGCGCACACACGACTGGTGTCTCCCATAATGTCAGCTTTATTCAATCCTAAAGCAAAGTTAAATCACAATTATAAAGCAGATTCAGGATTCCAAACTCAATGACGACTCACCATGTGATTAAACTTGGCTTCTTCCAGCATACAGAGCAGGGCATAAGGCAAATCACACAACAAGCAAGATAACAGAAATGCTTTCTATGGACCAGTGGGCAAAATTACACAGGGGACTGCACACCGTTTATCTCGACAGCCTAAAAAGATTCTGGTACAGAAAAGGCATTAGGATTTTTTAAACCTGAAAATAGACTTATTTCACTACTTTTTTTTTTTAAAGGAAAAAAGCAAAACTCCTTGGCACCATCTCTCTGGTGTGTGGACATGGTATTCACCACACCCAGCTGGGCTGGCTCTGCTCTCATCCAGGTGAATTTTTGGATCAACACTCTTCACCTGGGCTACCTCATCCTAGGGTTCCACATGGAAGCATGAAAATGGCCTCAGAGCACTTATTTAATCACCTGTGCAGAGTCTCTGTGTGTTGGGGAGCCTGGGTGGCTCAGTTGGTTAAGTGTCTGCCTTCAGCTCAGGTCATTATCTCTGGATCCTGGGATGAGACCTGCATCAGACTCCCTGCTCAGCGGGGAGCCTGCTTCTCCCTCACCCTCTCCCCCTGCTTGTGCTCTCTCTCTCTCTCTCACTCTATCGAATAAACTAAAACCAAACAACAGCAACAACAACAAAAAACAAAGTCTCTGTATGCCTATTACAGAAATCATCGAATCTCTCTTAGAATGACATTTATAGTGTTAGTGATGTGGTGGTGGTTTTTTTCTTCCTTTTATTTCTTTAAAGATTTTATTTTTAAGTAACCTCTACATCCAATGTGGGGCTTGAACTCACAACCCCGAGATCAAGAGTCATGTGCTCTACCCACTGAGCCGACCAGGCACCCCTCCTTTTATTTTCTTTCTGGGGGCCAGAGCACATACTAAGACAAAGGAAGGAGACAGAGCAAAGCCAGGGATAATAAGCCAGGAGAGAGAGCCAGGGCAGGACTTGGAACTATATCCCAACTCCAACACACACTGCTTCAGAAATCGGCAGTCACTGTCATCTAATAGATTGACTAGCCTATGTTTGGTACAGAAATGCAGCGAAGATTAATAAAAAAAAAAATAGCAAGAATTCAGAGCTGCAGGTAAGAGCCGGTTCTCTAATCCTAGAGATGAAATGGAGGAAAGGCAGGGTGGGCAGTGTGGCTGGAGGACAGTGACTGAGAAGCATGGGGAGACCAGCTCAACATATCGTGGTTTATGCATGGGGTGAACAGCTATACCACTATTACACGTGATGCATACGAAGACCCTTATTTTTTTTTAAAGATTTATTTATTAGAGAGAGAAAGAGTGAGAGAACATGAGCAGGAGAGCCAGAGGGCGAGGGAGAGAGAGAATCTCCAGCAGACTCCCCACTGAGCACAGAGACTGACACAGGGCTCCATCCCAGGACCCTGGGATCATGACCTGAGCCAAATCAAGAGTCAGACTCTCAACCGACTAAGCCATCCAGGAGCCCCCTATGAAGACTTTTTAACGGTACAGGAATATGATCAGTATGAAAAAATCAAATGAAGGGGCTCCTGGGTGGCTCAGTAGGTTAAGCGTCCGCCTTTGGCTCAGGTCATGATCCCAGGGTCCTGGGATGGAGCCCCGCATCAGGCTCCTTACTCGGTGGGGAGCCTGCTTCTCCCTCTCCCTCTGCCTGCTGTTCCCCCTGCTTGTGCTCCCCCCATCTGTCAAATAAATAAAATATTTTAGAAAATCAAATGAAAACAAAAACCACTTTCCATCACTGCAACCGTTAGCCAGCTCCATTCTGCAAACATAACAATGATTCCCCCACTTAAAAAATAAAAAAGCCCACCTCCTTGGGATCACAATTCCTACTCAAACTTAAACAAGAATTTATAGTCCCAAACCGGAACCTTAACAAATGCATTCAGACTCATTTACTCATTCCACAAATACTGCATTCCTACCACGTCCCTCAAAGAAAGCAGGCATGGCCCCTGCTCTCCCCCAGCTTGGGCAGTTTGATAGGTTTATAGAGAATCTTTTCATATTTTGCAAATGTCATCAGCTCAGTGGGGCCTGCCATGATCACCTTGATAATATCAAAACCTCGCCCTCCACACCTGGGGCTCCTGCTTACTCTTCCTCTGCTGGCATTTCTCTTTTTCCCAAAGCATGAATCACGTCTAACATGCAATAGAATTTGTCCATTTATTATTTATTCATGTGTATGAAGGGAAGGAAAATTCTTTTCTATTCTTCAGGGTCTTCCAGCAGAACTAAGAATTAAAGTGACATGAGACCCATTAACAGGAGGAAAAACCAGAGTTTTATTACATGCTCATGGAGGACCAGTAATGAAACTGAGACCTAAAGAAATGACCAAGGCAGGCAGTTTTTGTACTTCTTAGACAAAGAGACAATAAACCTGCGAGAAATTGACAGGACAAAGAGAAGTTAACTTTGGGAGCTTCACTTAGTAAGGAATTTTCAACCAGGTTTGGGCTGGGGTAGTAAGTTAGTAAAATTAGTAAATTAGTAAAAAGTAACAAGTTGTTTATTCAAGCTTGTCTGCTCTAAATTTCCCATCTCTGGTGAAAAGGATGTGTCTTTACGGTCTGGTAGAGGGAGGGGACCTTTCACAGGGAAGGTTATTTCCTGCTTTCAGGGGGATGGGGGAGGGCCTGAGTGTCCGTCTTGCAAAGAAACTTTCATTTATAATAATCATTATGCCTCAGCATTTGGGGGCAGCCTGCCCTTGACCTCCACACGTATAGCCCGTGTGGTAGAACGCAGTCTGGGATTTGTTGGTACGCCTAGATCAGCGCCTTGTCCAGAGTAAGCTCACAAGGATTTGTTGAGGGAAAGACTGACTTTATAAATACTAGATCTACTATGATAATTTTCCTAAAACAAAGACGTCTGTCCCAAAGTTGAAGTCTCCACCTCTAGAGACAGAAAGCTGCTTGCCTTGGTTTTTTTAAAGATTTATTTATTTATTTGAGAGTGAGAGAGAGTGTGTGTGTGTGTATGTGTGTGTGTGCATGGGGGGGGGGGCAGAGGGAGAGGGAGAATCTCAAGCAGACACTCCCTGAGAGTGGAGCCTGATGAGGGGCTCGATCTCATGACCCTGAGATCATGACCTGAGCTGAAATCAAGAGTCGGACACTCAAATGACAACCACCCAGGGGCTGTTGCTTGCCTTATTAATAAACTATTCCCCACCCCCTTCTGCAAGGTTTCAGAGGAGGGTATACCTTCCCTCATTGTCATAGTCAATCTCTTAGCAAGTCTGTTGAACCTCAAAACTCTTCTCCACCCCATCCACTTCTCTCTATCTCTGCTTGCCTATCCAAGCTCCCATGGTCTCTTTCTTTCCAGACGCCTAGCCCTGGTCTACTTGCATTCACTTTGCCCTCTTAGAATCCATTCTCCAAACACAGCAACAGTCATCCTTGAAAGACACATATGAAGATCTTGTAACTGCCCTGCTTAAAGCCTTTAACAGCTGGCCATTGCCTTTAGAATGACAACCGAACTCCTAACAGACCCACAAGATACTCCCTGGCCTGGGCCTGGCTCCCCTCTTGGCTCAGTGCTTGACTTGCTTCCACCCCCATTACTCCGTCAGTCCTGGGACCCTCTCAAGCTCCTTCCCTCCCTGGCGTCCTCTGGCCTCCCCAAGCCTGGCTCTGCCCATCCCTCAGTCTGCAGTTCACACCACCTCCTCCAGCCCTGCCTGGCCACCTCATCAAAAGTGCCCCCTTCAGTTCCCACTCACCATGTTTCCTAGGTTATTTCTCTCAGAACTTGCCAGTCTCTGAAATACTCATGTACTTAGTCATTGTCCACCCTCTCATAGAACACATGTCCTCCGAGAGCTCAGACTGCACCTGCCCTGTTCACGCTATACCCCCAGCATCAGCACAGTTCGCACTTGGTAGATACTTTTTGAGTGAATGTCCAGGGCAAGAAGAAGGAATTAACAACATTGCTGACCGTCTTTGTTGCTAGGAGAAAGAAATTGTATCTCTTGCCGCTCCAGAATTTTCTATAGTGAATATTAAAGACAATAATCATTTTTTTTAAGTGAGTTATTTTTAGGGACACCTGGGTGGCTCAGTCGGTTAAGCATCTGCCTTTGGCTCAGGTCATGATCTCAGGGTCCTGGGATCGAGCCCCGCATCTGGCTCCCTGCTCAGCAGGGAGTCTGTTTCTCCCTCTGCCCCTCCCCCCACCTGCCATCCCTGCTCCTGTGTGCGCATGTGTGCTCTCTCTCTTTCAAATAAATAAAATCTTAAAAAAAAAAAAAAGTCAGCTATTTTTAAAGAGTGGGGTGAGGATAGGCATTCGGCCATGAGAAGCCCTGATGATCCTGGCATACCACTTTGCAACATGGTGACTGCTGAGGCCCGTCCTGCCCAGGGCATGTGCTGAGACTTGAAGGCTTCCTCTCTGCCTCGAGTATGAACATGTCGTTATGCAATGAGAATTCTAGGTAAGTGTTTTCACTGGTAAGTGAGGCTGCAAGTAGATTACCAAATCCCTCACTCCTGTCCAACTGGCGCTGGCTCCGTGTGCACTGCTCAGACTGGGCACAACCACCCAGGGTTCACAGCAGCCCTCAGGGAGTTGCAAATTGTGGGAGCGATGCATTTTGTGGGGGAAGAAGAGGTGGCTAGAGGAGCAGGGTAACAAGGGTGGAGACAGAGCGCCCACAGAACAGGAAGTAATCTTGGAATGTCATCTCGAATCATCCACCCACACATTGAGCCACCAACCTCTCCCAGCATTGTCCTGGGGCAGCAGGGAGGAAAAGTACATCCCCCTATAAATCCCACAAAGTCAGTCCCAGATGACTGCCCAAGGTTTGGGGTGGAGGCTTGCAGAACTGGAGCATGGGATGAAAGATTGAAGGTTTTTAATTAATAATCATCTGTCTATTGAGGATGTCTGTCCTAGCATCCCTGTAACTTATATCGCCCCAGATCCCCTCAGGTAGCATAGAATGACTTCGTGCCAGGCTGGCCCCAGGAGTCTCAAATCTCTAAGCATGACTGAACTTCCTCAGGTAACTGACCAGGTAGACTGACAACTTGGAACTCAGGAGTCAAAGGAAACTGTCTGCATTCTAACGCTAAGGTTACAGATAGAAGGAGGAGTAAAATGAAAAGCACGCACCCTCTTTCAAACATCATGGGATCATTCTCAGGTATTAAATATGAACTATTTCTGGTGTGTCTTACAACTCTTTGGGGGTGTTTATAGAATTCACATCATAGGGCTCAGGCATTTAGTGCAACTCCCCCAGTTTCTGATGAGGAAAAGGGGCGGTATAGGGCCTGTCCTGTGCTCTGGGGTTCCACAGCTGCTGCCTCCTGCTGATTAGACTAACCTGTGTTCCCATTCAGCAGAAGCAAATTTGAAACCTGGATCAAGGATTTGTCTGGGGTCCCCAAGAATCTGGCCAGTCAAGCCAAGGAGAAGATACCAAACCATCGCGTTTTGAGTCCCGAGAATATAACCCTTTGTCTTATACACACTTCCCTGCTTTTAAAAATGACTTCAAGGGGAGCCTGGGTGGCTCTGTTGGGGAAGCATCCGACTTCAGTTCAGATCATGAACTGGGGTCCTGGGATTGACCCCCACGTCATCGGCTCCCTGCTCAGTGGGGAGACTGCTTCTTCCTTACCCTCTGCCCCTCCCCCCACACTGGAGCTCTTGCTCTCTCTCTCAAATAAATAAATAAAATCTTTAAAAATACTGGGTGATGGACACTGGGGAGGGCACATATTGTAATGAGCGCTGGGTATTATATAAGACTGATGAATCACAGACCTGTACCCCTGAAACAAATAATACATTACATGTTAATTAATTAAATTTAAATTTAAAAAAGAAATAACAATAAATAAAAATGACTTCGAGACGTCAGCAAGATTATTTACCTTCTCCCAGAACACAGCAAGCTCAGAGAAGCACAAACTGAATCCCAGGCGATCTGAGATCTAGAAAGTGAAGGGCAGGTGCTGGGAAGGCAGTTGTACCAGCCTGAGGCTCGCCCCTCTGCCTCGCCCCCACGCCTCCCCCACCCCCACTCCCTGGGGAAAATGCTGCACTCTCTCCAAACTGCAGGCAAGGGCTTCATACAGTGTTCCTGTGCCTTTTGACACGTATTGCTCCCTTGTTCTGCCAGCCCCGGAATTGATCCAGCCTTGGTTACACTTCTGCGTTTTTCTCTGTAGGTCTGTGGTCCTTTTCCGTCCCAAGCTCATTATCACCTGGCTTCATCTGTTTATCATCAAGTCAGCGGCTGCCATCAGGCTGGTCTTCAATCCTTCTGTAATTGCTGAATAGAGGAGCAGCTTTCTGACTGATTGGTGAGCTAAATTTAGAGACGTTTGCATTAGAAGACCCCGTGGTGGCAGAGTGCTTCTTCTTCCCTACTTTTTGAACTTGGTGCATGTACGCGCACTCTTGGTCCCTGGAGAAATATCTGGTACTTTGCCTTTGTTTTCCTAGATCTCCTTACCTAGGAAAAATGTTAACAGCATGTCCTGTTTTCATAACAATTTTCTCCCTTTTGAAGTTTTCCTGAGGCAGATATAACACATGATTGCTTTTAAAATGTTCCATCATGGGCACCTGGGTGGCTCAGTCGGGTTCAGTGTCTGCCTTCAGCTCAGGTCATGCTCCTGGGGTCCTCGGATCCAGTCCCGAGATGGCTCTCTGCTCAGTGGGGAGTCTGCTTCTCCCTCTGCCCTTCGCCTTGCTCATGCATTCTCTTTCTCTCTCAAATAAATAAATAAAATCTTTAAAAAAAAATAAAATGTTCAAACATTATAGAAACTCAGAGCATAGACAGAGAATGTCCAACCTTCGAGACAATTTTAGTTTAGGTACTGAGTTTATTTTTTGAATTGGTAATATATTCCCATGGTTCAAAAATCAAACATATAAAAGATGTACAGTGAAAATTTCCTAACCCTCCACCCAGCTAGCTCCCATCTCACCTCCACTAGTAGACACTTTTGTCAATTCCTTTCATATCTGTGCAAGTTTCTTTAACAAATACAGGCAAATATAAATATGTAATTATTCCCTCTCCCCCCTTTATACACAAGGTAACATAATACAGGCACTGCTTTGCATCTTGCTTTTTTATTCTATGTAATAGATATTAAGCAAATTTTGATTCGGAATGTAAAAAAAACAGAAATAAAGGCCATATGCATATGTGCACGTGCACATACGTGGCTCTGTGTGTGTGACATGCGCACACATACACACCTTTCTTTCGTTCTCCCTTTCTTTCTTTCTTTTTTTTTTTTTGTATAACTAAGCAAGATAAATTAATTGAGCCAATGATTGTTCAACCTACTCCTCTCCATGGGCCTGAGGAAGAAATAAACCAGGGATAAGATCTGACGAGAAGATTCTGTTTGATGGGTAGGAGCAGAAGGTGGGGGTGGGTCAGCCCACGGAGGAGCTAGATCTGCTCAGGGTCCTGTCTTGCTTGTCCAGAAGATACTGTGAGATCCGGCTACTTTAGGGACAACCAAAACTGGGGATGTCTCTCCGCTTGGAACATTCCACCCTTTGACTCTTTTGATCCCCAGGAAACAAAAATTAGAGCATACCAAGGGAAAGAAACTAGAGAACGGGCTTCGTCTTCTTTATTCTCTATTAAATACAATCTCTATATAAATACAAAACTCCCCTATGTGTCTGAGAATAAGACTTCCCAACAGTCCAGATGGCCCCAGGGTCCAGAACTGGTAAAGTTCCCTCCTCAGCAGGCAGCCAACCAAGGATTTTTTGCTGTGAAGATCAGCCAATTCTCTGAAAGCAGAATTATTGTAAGGAATCCTCTGACCCATTTTTAAATTTCTCCCAACACAAACGCAAACTAAAAGTTCATGGTGTCAACCAATCATAATCTTCTTTAACTTCTTGCACACACACGTACTTCAAAGGAAGAAGCAAGAGTGTTTTTCAGAGGGACTTATCCTACTCAAGAGACAACACACTATTCCCCTCCTCACGACCCAGACAAGATATTTCCTGAAAAGAACAGAGAAAGCCCAATGTATTTTGTTGAAGAACAACAATCCCAGGCTGTCGAGAGGCTCTGATATGATTAGGTTGGGGAAACTCACACCTACACAGGGAGTTTTTCCAAGTCTTCCAAGGTAACAACCCTACCCACCGCCCAAAGAGCAGATCTCAACTCTGTTCATATCCCCTGCATTTGGAGCCACTTCTGTCCTGATGCAAAACATCAGCCCCATGGCAGCATTCGGCCTCAGGAGCAGAAAATGCCAAGGACAGTTGGTGATTCTTCTTTCTTCTGCCTTCCTTATGCCCTATGCTGCCAATAACATATCCGAGAACTCAACTGGGGAGATACAGGGTACACTATTTTTCCCTGTCTTACTCCTTCTAGCCAACACAGGAAGGACTAACATTTAAACCCTGTTAAAGTGAGCAAGACTCAGGCAAAGAACTAAAGGCAGAGTTGAGGTCAAAACCAAGAGAAGACTAAGGAACATAAATCAAAACGACATTTCAATATTTAAAAGAATATAAGCTGAAATTCCCTTTGGATGGCGTTGTCACAGAGTTCTAGAAGGGAACTCATCCAAGATGGCGCCGCTAGTGATGCAAACAGAAGGCAGAGTCCAGCGTTCAAGCCTACTTCCTGCTACTCTTTGTCTTCTCAGGAAGGGAAGGCAGTAGTCCAATCCTGCACTAGTTTTTCTTCGAGGGACACCTCCTCATCCTATGAGTGCTGGGTGGCCTGTGCGGACGCCCTGGACTGCATCCCTGGACGCTTTCCATTGAAAATGATAGAAACTCAACTCTGACCAGCTTAGGCAGAGGGGACATGAATCCATTCGTGGAAACTGGAGGCAAACCTCAAGGCGGCGGACAAGAGTGAGTCTTTGTTTCAGGGACAACCTGGACAAAACCCCCATGTGCTCTAAGCTGTGTATTTGCATACGTCTTTGTCCCCCATCTTTTGCTTCTCTTTTCACTTCATTTCATTCTCTCAAACTGGCTTTCTCCTCAGGCCTGAAACCATGGCCAGGGACTGTCCCATCTTTGCCATGAGAGAAGAAAAGACTCTCTTCCCTTGTTTCTAGTTCAAAAATCACCTTGAAAGGACTCCAGGGCCTTTGAGTCACACACCTAGTCCTGCACCCAGGGGTGCAGAGAAGTGGGATTGGCCCCAATACTGAAGTGAGGTGGGATTAGTTCAATCCCACAGTGGATTGGTCTTCACAGAGGCAAGGCAGAGGGCTGGGAGGGCAAACAGTATACCTCTCCTCTCCGTCCCCTCCTCTGCACAGCTCAGCCTGATGACCTCATCTCAAATTCTGTCAATAATCAGAATTCTGAGCTGTTTTGCTGATGTACACTACCTCTCAGACATTCCAGTTCATCACCCATGCGGGTAAGACTACTCAGTATGAGGTACTGGCCAGCGGAAAGCCAAGTTTCAACAGAAAATCAATGATTAACATTTTATCCTGAACCAAAGTGCTAGGTGACATTACAAAAAAAAAGACGTTTTTATTTTAAAATCACTAAATCCTTATTGCTGCAAGTTGCCCATGACCTTAAATGCCTGATCTGAGAAGATCATACATCAGTGGGAAACACTGATCATGCAGGAACACTTTAGCCTAGGGCCTCAGCAAAAAAAAATGGCCTGTCTCTCCTGCCCTTCCTGTCCTGGCATCATGTATTGAACTTCTGAGGTTTATTAATTTTATTCTTCCATGCTTGGACAACTCAGAGAGAAGAAGTACTTCACCCCTTCCTTTTACTGGTTAAAAAAGAAATACAGAATTGCTTCTTCTGCAAAAATTCCAATGACTCTTCAGTTCCATTTATGATTTTCTTTGCCACAGATATTTTTCAGCCACAGGATTCCAGAGCTTTCCAACATCTTACTAGTTTCAAATTATCTGAAGGCCAGCAGCAGCAGACACGCAGTGTTCCTGTCTTGGTAGGAGTGGAGACTCAGATGTTCTGATCTGACCCTGCCCATTGGCCACAGTTGATGGCTTCAGGAGTGAGCCCCTGATCCAAGGGGCATTCATCACAAATCTTCCCCAGGATTAAAAAAAATTGTGGTGAGATACAAATAACCCCAAAATCTACCATCTTACTCATTTTTATATGTACAGTTGAGTAGTATTAAGTACATTCACATTGTTGTGCAACCAACCAGCTTGCAAAACTTTAACTCTTTACCCATTAAACAACTTCCCCTCCTCCCGGCCCTGGCTCCTGTCATCCTACTTTCCGTCTCTGTGCATGTGACTACTCTATTGTATGTTGCATTAGAAAAAACCCAGTCTTTACTCCCACAAGACTACTGAGCTCACCACATTTCTGACACCGGAGGTGTGGGCATTTTCCCCCACGAAGCAATTCTGCAACACCAGCTAAGGGTCCTGCAATGTAACTCGCTTCTGACCTTCTCTGCCTCGTGTTAGTGTCAGATCCCACAGGGTAAGGGCTCAGTCCCTCAAGACTGTGCCCCACTTCGATGCCAATAGCAAGGAGTAGGTCCCCAGGTTACCCACATCTTCTGTCTGACTTAGCTACAACCAGAGGTTCCCATGACCTCCTCCCCCTTGGATTCGATTATTTGCTGGAACAGCTCAGAACTCAGGGACACTTATTTATATTTACCAGTTTATTAAAGGATATAATAAAGGATATGGATGAACAACCAGATTTAAAAAGAAATACATAGGGCAAGATCTGGGAGGGTTCCGAGTGAGGAGATTCTGTCCCCTGTGTGGCACGTGCCACCCCCTGGCACATGGATGTGTCCACCGACCTGGAAGCTCTCAGAACCCCATACTACTGAAGGTTTTTTTGAGGCTTTCTCACGTAGGCAAGGTCAATTATTAACTCCATTTCCAGCCCCTCTCCTCTCTCTAGAGAAGGAGGAGCTGAGCTGAAAACTCCAAGCTTCTAATTATGTCTTGGTCTTTTTGGTGACCAGTGCCCCTCCAGCAGCCATCCAGAAGCCTGCCCAGAGTCACCTCATCAGAACAAGAGACGCTCCTATTGCTTTTACCACTTAGGAAATGACAAGGGTTTTAGGGGCCGGGTGGCAGGATTGAGGAGCCTATATATATATATTAAATATTTGTATTTTAGAGACCGATATATCTATTTTCTGTTACCTCACATATGTATATACCACATTCTATTTATCCATTCACCCAACAATGGGTGCTCGGGTTGCTTCCACATTGGGCTACTGTGAATAATGCTGCTGTGAACATGGGTGTACGAGTACCTAGTGGAGACCCGGCTTTCAGTTCTTTGGGGTATGTGTTCAGAAGTGGAGTTGCTGGATCATATGGTAGTTCTAGTTTTAATTTTGGGGGCAAGCTCCATACTGTTTTCCGTAGCAGCTGCACCAGTTCTCAGTCCCACCAACAACGCAGGAGCCTTCCTCTCTCTCCACATTCTCACCGACACACATCACTTCCTGGGGTCTGTTGGTTTGTGAGAGTAGCCATCCTAACGGGTGTGAGGTGGTTTCGCCAGGATTTCTAACTGGAACTGAGGAAGATGGTCATTCTTGCCTAGGACAGAAGCTGCGATAGTGGGACTTCACAGTTAATTGTCGTATTTTCTTGACACGTGAAGGAACGCCATCTGTGTTGGTTCTGGGATGCTAGTTAATCCCACTGTTCTTTCCTTCAAAGTTCTGAAGCCAACTGAAACCTATTTACAGAAGCCCAATAGGCTCTAATGGGGAATAAAGTAGCCACTTTTCAAGGTGGACTGCAGGCTGGGAAGGAGAGCCACGTCCAGGCTAGTCTTTCTCTCCTCTTCCCTCGCCAAATGGAATGGACTTACCAGGCAATGGCAGGCAACGGGGACAGGCAGGATCCTGAAGATAGCCAGAAGGAGGAGGCTGACCCTGTGTAATGAACAACCCTACAGCTGACCTCAACAGCCGGAATAAGCCACTCCTTCATCCTGGGAGAAGGAAGGGGGCCTGACAAGGAGAATGAACGCTGAGTGTCCAAAAGCTCTGAGGAAGCAGACACTCACCTTTATGGACTTCGGCTGACACAAAAGGGAGGGGAAGACGTCTCTCTCCCGATGCCCCCAGTATTTCTAACATCTGGGTTTCTTAACACACAGGGCTCAGCCCTACAGCGGCCGTTCTTCCTGGGAAAATGCTGGGTGCTCCCCGGCCTCATCATCCCATTGTGAGTCCTCCTGAGGTCAGCCGTGGGACCCCGAAGGCTCTCAAATGAGTCTCAGCGCATTGATTAAATTTCCTCAAGGCTATCCCAATGTTCTAGCCTCAAAATGCACTCCCCAATCTGTTTTCTATCTTAGATTTTCCCAGGTAGGGCATTCAAGAGAGCTCGCTGGAGATTATGCAATGAATTCAAATGAAGGCATAAATCTACTCCAAATAATAAATGCCGGCAATATTAAAATGCCCTGATTTGAACTGTATGAAATGCCTCACATTATTAAATTCTCAGGGAGGAATTAAAGTCTAAAAAAAAATTAATATCCTTTCTCTTGAAGGTTGAGCTCTAAAGAAATTAAAAATCCACAATTATTTCCCGCCCAGTTTCCCTTCAGTTCAGGGTCAGTCAGAGGGGGCTCGTTCAGCGATGGTGGTAGGGTCTGGATCTTTCCACAGCTGCCTTCATTGCCGAACAGTCTCGGCTTCGGGTTCTCCAGGATGGCACTCCCTCAGCCGGTTGTCTGGAGTCCATGGCTTGTGAACTGAGACTCAACTGGGAGAAACCGCTTTTGTGGGGTCAGTCCTGCTGCCAGGGAGCCCTTCCCATGGTGAGCAGAAGTCCAAGGCTGGGGCAGTAGCTCTCCTCAGAAGCAGCTTCTGTTCAAAACCCTTCAAAGGAAACCCACTTTGCAGAAGCATGTCTGTCTGCTTGGAGGTAAGACTGCCCTTATTCTACTAGGCACCTTGCCTCTTCCACATGGGACGTTGGAGCCCCTGAAGAAATGAAGCTGTTTCTCATTTTGCTGAAGTCACCGGGCAGGACGGAAGCAGCAACCTAAGTGTTCCACAGAAAGCCGACCAACGGCCTGCAAGGCCCATTTCTAACCCAAGGCCTGAGGCATTGATTCTCCTTCAAGGGAGAATGGGGGAGATGGAGAAATATGTGGAGAGCCATCTTTTTGTCGTAGAGAAGAGTTATGGGTTTCAAGTTGACCGAACAGAGAGAAATCCTAAATGATTACAGTCTCTCTATAAATTGTGGAACAGAGTTAACTCAGGTTAGTGGAAAGTTCGATCCTCGTCCTGTTTATAAAAAGAAATACTCGAGTGCTTGCTTCGGCGGCACATGTATTAAAATTGGAACAAAGAGGAAGTACTTTAAAGGTATGCCAAAACCATGGACAACTGAGGGTTGTAGGCCTGAAGCTTTATTTTAACCTAAAGGTCTAAAATCTTAACCCCCAGTAAAAGATGCAGGGTAAATCTGCTCCTATCAGTGAAAGAAAACACCAAACTATAGCTTATCAATTGTATTCAACTCTGTTTAGGATGAGTGATTTATTTTTTTTTATTTTTTAAAGTAGGCTTCATGCCCAGCATGGCGCCCAACACGCCATGAACTCATGACCCCGAGATCAAGACCTGAGCCAAAACTAAGAGTCAGACACTTAACCAACTAAGCCAAGTGCCGCTGGAAAAAGTTATGTAATTAAAAAAAAATCCCAATATTTAATTTTTAAAAAATAAGAAATGAATGGAAATCTATATCAAAAATTTTGAGGCATTAGCCAATTTAAACTTATTATTATATAGTTACAAGGTTATTATATTAACTACGCTGGAGAAGAGAGCAACCATAGAAAATAATACAAGCCTAAGCATCCGTAAAGAACAGGAAACCAAGAAAACCATGTTCCATAGCTTCAAATTTGCCCTTCTTGCCACTTGTCCCCAAAACAGCCAGCATTTCACTTGAACCAGGGTACGACTGATATGAAGATAACACCTTTGAGCCCTCATAGGTTTTCAAGTCTTGGAATACAATATCTGGTATACAATAAAGCACTAGAGTATTTCTTTTTTGTTTGTTTGTTTTGGTAAATATTTTATTTATTTATTTGAGAGAGAGAACGTGCACACGTGGGGGAGAAGAGAGAAAATCTCAAGCTGACTCCCCACTGTGCGCAGAGCCCAATGCGGGGCTCGGCCCCGCGACTCTGAGCTCATGACCTGAGCTGAAATCAAGAGTTGGGTGCTTCACCAACAGAGCCACCCAGGTGTCCCCAAGGCGCTAGATTCCTAGGAAAGATTTAGTTTGACTTTGGTGTAAAGAAATTAGAGCTATTTAGTAAATTGATTTTAGGGTTTTTTTTCATTGAAATATTTTTGACATATAACATTTTGTTAGTTTAAGGTGTACAACACATCGATTTGATACATTTGTATGGTTGTCATTGTAGCAGTAATTAGGTACAATCTACCATGTCCCACAATTATCATTTCTTTTTAGTGGTTGGAATAATTAAGATCTAGTCTCTTAGCGAGTTTGATGATTAGAGTACAATATTGTTGTGTATATTTACGACACCGTGCATTACATCTGTAGGACTGACTTAGTATTCGTTGCAAGTCTGGAGCCTTACACTTCTCCCATCTTGTGTTTTCACACCACGGTCAAATTTTATCATTTAAGATAAAATGGCCTGGGATTGTCTCATTTTAAGATTTTGGTAAAGTTTTGTTTTTTGTTTTTCTGGTGCAGAGATAAAAGCCTCCTCCACATGTCAAGGACTTTGAGGACTATCTCTCGGAGACCTTAAATAAACCGAGTCATCCTCGGACACTGGTCACTCGGGAACAAAGTTAATGATTATCTAATCTATAGGAGGTGTCCTTATCTAATTCTACACTGCTTGGTTGTTTTTCTCTTTTTGTTTTTAAATTCACACTGGTTTAGAATGACCAACTGTACTAAGAGGGATTGAGCCCTTTCAACCCTTACAGTAAGAACATTACGTGCCTGAGAGCAACACTGAGTGAGTGCCTTAAATCACAGGACATTTGTCTTTTTTTTTTTTTTTTAACTCTTTGACCAAATTATATTTTTAGGATTTTGTGTAGATGCACCAGTTTAAAACTCAGGCTTTCAGTGTAACAAAAGGGTTTCTTAAAGGGGAATCTCACGTAAATTACCTACTGAGAGGGAAAGAGCTCAAGAAAGCTGGGCTTTGCAAGTAATGCACAAATGGAGGACTTTGACCCATAGAGGACCGAAGCAAAGGTGGGAAAGCCTCGCATTCCACACCCGCAGCAGTTCCGTCAGGAGTAGACAGATCAAATATCTGAAGCATTCTGCCCCATGTTTTCATACCATAGATCATGACCCAGTAGTGGATTGTGAAACCTACTTACTGGGCTGCAAACGGAATTTTCTTTAAAGGAATGAAACAGAACAGAGCATACTGGAGTGTCACTAGAAGGACAGTAAGAGCTGTTGGGTGAAATTTTCCGTTCAGTATGTGTGCACATAAAGCAGCTGTGGGCCAGGACAATTACCTTTTCCTTTGAATACAATAATTTTTACTGTGGGTTGTGGTTAAAAAAAAAAAAAGCAGTTTGAATATACTAAGTAGGAAGCCATCTGGGGTACAAAACTCTGAGAGGTTAAATGGTAAAGCTCATTTTCCACATAGATACTAGGACAGGCAGATTTTGAGAAATAAATGGACACAGGGGATGCCTCGGTGGCTCAGTTGGTTAAGCATCTGCCTTCAGCTCAGGTCATGATCCCAGGGTCCTGGGATCGAGTCCCGCATCAGGCTCCCTGCTCAGTGGGGAGTCTGCTTGTCCCGCTCCCTCTGCTTAGCTCATGCTCTCTCTCTCTCTCAGTCTCTCTCTCTCTCAAATAAATAAAATCTTTAAAAAAGAAGAAAAGTAAATGGACACGGGACACACAGGATGACAGATCATATATTTGTATTTTCCAAGTTCTCTGTGATGAAGAGAATTTAGAAAATTACTTGTCAACCATAAAAAGAGGCTTATTAAAAAACAAAATCGGGGGCGCCTGGGTGGCTCAGTCCATTAAGCGTCTGTCTTCGGCTCAGGTCATGATCCCAGGGTCCTGGGATGGAGTCCCGCATCAGGCTTCCTGCTTAGCAGAGAGCCTACTTCTCCCTCTCCCTCTGCCTACTTGTACTCTCTCTGTGTCAAATAAATAAATAAAATCTTCTTTAAAAATTAAAAAAAAAATTAGGGGTGCCTGGGTAACTCAGTTGGTTAAGTGTCTGACTCTTGGTATCAGCTCAGGTCTTGATCTCAGGTCTTGAGTTCAAGTCCTGCACTGGGCTCCATGCTGGGCATGGAGTCTACATTAAAAAAAAAATCAACCTAAAGTAAATGGAGTAAAATAGGAAAAGCCCCCTTTTATCCCTCCTCACAGTCCTACTGATTTCTGCAGAGTCACCGTCAACAGCTTGATGCATATTATTACAGAGCATTTTCTAGGCACACATGGAAACAAATGTACACTGTATATGTGTAAACAGGTTTTTAACCATATAAATGTAAATAGTGTGCAGGACGTATTATGGCAGAACTAGTTTTTCATATCATATGTCTTTTTTATTTTAAGATTTTATTTCTTAACTGATCTGTACACTCAATGTGGGGCTCGAACTTACAACACTGAGATCAAGAGTTGTACGCTCTACCAACTGAGCCAGCCAGGAGCCCCATATCTGTCAATCTTTTTTTTTTTTTCTTCTTTTTTAAAGATTTTGTTTATTTATTTGACAGAGAGAGACACAGCGAGAGAGGGAACACCAGCAGGGGGAGTGAGAGAGGGAGAAGCAGGCTTCCCGCTGAGCAGGGAGCCCAATGCGGGGCTTGATCCCAGCACCCTGGGATCATGACTTGAGCAGACGCTTAACGACTGAGCCACCCAGGCACCCTTATTTTATTTTTTTAAAAAAGATTTTATTTATTTGTCAGAGACAGAGAGCACAAGTAGGGGAAGCAGCAGGCAGAGGGCTCGATAGATTTGACCACATTAAAAAATGTCAAAATTCTGGGGTGCCTGGGTGGTGCAGTGGGTTAGGTGTCCAACTCTTGGTTTCAGCTCAGTCCTGACCTCAATGTCATGAGATCGAGCCCTGCATCAGGCTCCGAGCTCAGGGAGAGTCTACTTCAGATTCTCTCTCGCTGTCTCTCCCACATATGCGTGCTTGCCTGCACACTCTCTCTCTCAAATAAATAAATCTTTAAGGGACACCTCTTGCTCTTTTTCTTTATCATATTTTTCAAAGGTTTGCCTTTTACTGGTTTTTGCTTTAGAAACTTTTAATTTTATTGATCAAAATATTTTTGCTTTCTATTTTATTAGTTTCTGCTTTTAACTTTTTAAATCCCTTGCTTCTTTCAGCTTACCTTTTTTTCTGGTTTCTAAAGTTAAGTTTTATTTCACGTATTTTCAGCTTTCTTTTCTTCCTTCCTTCCCTTCCTTTTTTTTTTTTTTTTTTTTTTTGAGATTTTACTCCTTAGTAATCTCCACACCCAGTGTGGGGCTCAAACTCACAACTCAGATATCGAGTCACATGTTCCACTGACTGAGCCAGCGAGGTGCCCCTATTTTTGGTTTTCTTATTTCTTGAAAAATAAGTCAAAACCTATAAATTTTCCTCTAGCATCTTATTTGGCAGACTCTCCTAGGTTTTGAGAAGTAACTTTTATTCATTCTAAATTGTCTGTACTTTGTTTTCATTTCCCCCATCAATGAGTTAATAAAAGGTATAAAAGCTAATTCAAAAACGGCCAAGTGGACGGGCCTTTGTTATTAGTTTTATTCATTTTGCAAAAAAGAACACAATCTGTAGGATCTTTGCATTTTGCAAATTTTTCCCCTCATATCAGCCATTTTTATTAACGTTCCATAGATCTTCTGAAAGACTATGTACCGTATTCATGGTGGATACGAGATACGAGATAATACCTTCCCTATCTTGACCTATTGATGGGAGGGGGTGGGAGCTGAGTTTTTTGCTTTAACATTATTATACAGTACAAATGGCTTGGGAAGGGGTGCAGTTCCATGATTTTTGACGTATGTACGGGTTTGTATTACCACCACCGCAATCGTCATCACAATCATAATACAGAAGTTCATCGCCGGAAGATACACCCCTGTACAGCCTCTTCATAATCAAATGCTCCCCCTCCCCAACACCTCTATCACTACGGCTTTGCCTTTTCAAGAATGTCAAACACACAAAATCATGGAGTATACAACCTTTGGGCTTCTTTCCCTTAGCATATGACTTTGAGATTCATCCAAGTTGTTATGTATGTAATTCATCCCTTCTTATTACATGAGTGGATACGCTATCATTTGCTTATTCACTCGCCTGTTGGAAGACATTTCGGTGATTATGAAAAGAGCTGCTATTAACATTCATGTACAGGTTTTTATGTGAACACGAGTTTTCATCGATTTAGAGCGAACACCCAGGAGTGACGGCTGGGTCATATGGCATGTTTAATGCTTAGAGGCACTGCCAAACTGTTTTGAGTGGCCACATGATTTTGCATTTCTAGCAGCAATCTATGAGAATTCCCATTGCTCTGCATTCTCACCAGTACTTGTACCATATTTTTTATTTTAGCCATTCTAGTAAGTGTGTAGTGGTAGAGCCACTGATTTTGAAGAGAGATGGTTTCTCCATTTTTCCTTCTATTTCTTAAGTTTTCACTCTGTGTATTTTGAAACTGAGTTTTTAGGTTGCAGATATACCTTAAAAAATCTTTCAGCAAGGGGCGCCTGGGTGGCTCAGTTGGTTAAGCATCTGCCTTTGGCCCTGGTCATGGTCCCGGGGTCCTGGGATCGAGCCCTGAGTTGGCCTCCCTGCTCGCTGGGGAGTCCGCTTCTCCCTTTCCCTCTGCCCCTCCTCCCTTCTTGTGCTCTCGTTCTAAGAAATAAATAAATCTTAAAAAAAAAAATGTTAAAAAAAATCTTTCGGCAAAACTATACTTATTAGTCAAAAAGAAATGATTTTTCTTTGTCCCCTTTAATGGTTTTCATTTTGGATTCTATTTATTCTATTTAACCAGAAGTTAACAAAGCTGCGTACACTCGTTAGCATCTGCCTGGTGTACCTTTGTTTCTTTACCATCCATGATAGTTTAGATTTGCTTTTCGTAAACAGTGCACAGTTGGGTTTTGTGTTTACTCAAGCCTAAGGAATTTGAGAATTTAACCTACTTCAAGGTGAGAAAAGCACTTGGTCCTTTTTTTTTTTTTTCCCCTATGTAACTTGTCTCTTTTCTCTTTCCTGACTTTCCTCGGATCTTTAAATTCTTCCCCTCATTCTTGATAGTGCGTAGCTATGGAAGTTGTTGACATGTACGCATGCGCTTCTCTCTCCTCGTCCTGGCACACAGTTAAGTCCGCACTGCACTTTCCCGCTCTGAACTCAGGCATGGCCATGTGACACTCTTTGGCTAATGAAGTGTGAGAAGTGGCATGTGTGCAGAAGCTTTAAGTCCGTGAACATTGCCTCGCTCTCTTTTTCTTGGGTATTGCAACCAGCAATATTTAAATAGTGATGCTTCGTCAGCTGGCTCCCAGGTTGAGGGTGATATGGAGCTCACTTTATTTTCCCATAGGCATTAATATTCATTTAGACTTTTTCTGATTATAGGCATCTCATGATATAAACGGGAATGGCAGGTCCCATGGCATCATCAGTTGCTTTGATTTAAAATCTTATCATAGATTCACTGTTCAGTTTGCTTAGTAATTCCTAGAGAAAAATTTCTTTCAGTTGTTGAATAAGAAGTCTAATACTGAAATCCGTGTTGTCTCATTAATTCCACAAGTATTTGTGTACTTACTATATGCCAATTGCTTACTACTTGTGCAATTACTGTATGTCTGGGTTAGTGGAGGACTGGCCCTTTTCTTTCATAATATTTACCTCTCATCCCTTTGCAGGACATAGGAGGGGGAATCTCTCAAATCTTCCATTTCATGAATTGAAGCTTCGGCTGAACCCATCCTGCGATCTAGCCCATCTTGAGTGTTTTTTCATAATCATATTTTTAATTTCTAGAAACTAAATATTTTTTTCCTAGCATCTTATTCCTTATGGATATAATAACCTTATGACTCTCTGAAGACCTTACTTGTATTAACTTTTTAAATTTCTTCTGTTTCTTCTAGTAACTACTTTCTTGTACAGGTTAATTTGTTTTAATTTGGTGTCTCCTTTTATGTTACTGGTTTTCTTCAGATCTGATGATTTTTGCCATATTTATAGATGCGGACCTAAGATTACAGTTTGAAGTGCTTTTCCTCAGCCAAATAATTGTTTCCCTTTCAGTGAACACAGATGCTCATCATGGGCGGCTCTGCTGATCGGAAAGGGAGCGGCTGGCTGGTCACCACAGCCAGCCTGAGTGGGTGGGCAGCTGATCTTCAGTTTCTCCTTGTCGTTATAGGATAACACCCTTCTTCTCCATCCCAGTGTGCTCTCCGTCAGAACTCCTACCTCAAAGAGCTGCTTTCTTAGCTTTAGTCTGGTGGCAAACTCCAGAATTAGGTGCTTCAAAGGTGCGTGGAATGGCTTAGTTGTTCACTCTTAAATCAACTGATCCTTCAATAATCTGCTTTTTATCTTCTAGGAATTCCACACTGTTCATTTTCTGGTTTTCCAACTCTGTTAATCTATTTTTAATATTTCTCCAGTCATTTCAGTGAGATTCTGGAAGAGTAAAAGAATGTGTTCAGTCATCTCTGTTAAGTGATCAGCTCCAGCACGTAGTTTATACTCAGAATCTTTAAAAAAATTAATTATCGTCGCCTATCTTGCTGATCCTCTGAAAATTTTGAGATTAGGGATTATTCTGTAAATATCCATTTGAAATTAGACTGCTTCCTGGACACAGTACTGGAGTGGAGTAGAAAAGTAATTATTGCAATAGTAATTATGACCGATTGTAACGGTGTGGATTTAAAGCAGGACTACAAACTCTTTGCTACAGTATCACATCTGACACTTTTTAAAACTCAAAAAACTCTTTGCATAGACTGCGCATGCTCCGGTGGGCGCTCGGCAAAGGTGCACAGTAATTTCTCAGTAAAGGTACACGTAACTCCTCTAACCCAGATGAAAATACTGTATTTTACGACATTGCTTCAGGTGTAGTACTGAAAGCTTAACATCAAACTTCTAAAATCCTCACATTAAGTGACAAAGTATCCATATTGATTCTTTTATTTTTTAAAAAAATTTATTTATTTGAGAGACAGGAGAGAGAGAGTGCGAGCGTGTGCGTGCCCAGACGCGGGATGGGGGGGCAGAGGGACAAGCAGACTCCCTGCTGAGCAGGGGGCCCGACATGGGGCTCGATCCCAGGACCTTGAGATCATGACCTGAGCTGAGGCAGACACTTAGTGACTGAGCCTCCCAGGCGCCCCGATGATTCTTAATGACATCTTAATGATTTCAAATGATTAAAAAAACCCACATAAACTATGCAACAATTTTAAAACTGTAATTTGTATATAGGTAAGTCTTTAAAAAATCTGTGGTAAAAGAAAACTGAGGTTATCAGTACAAACTCATTTAACTTCTGCCTCTTCCCAACGCTTTCCCCCCAAACTTGCCAGAATTCATCCCACTTGAAGAGTACAAGTCATTCTTACGTATTTCGCAGTATGAACTATACCCCTGTTTTTTCCTTACCATATTTCCGTGTTTCCCCAATTCTCCAGTAACTTATCTCATCATTCTGCACTGCATGCCTGGAGGCGAGCCACCTCAGATTCTCCGAGCAATCAAGTCATCTACAACCACACCTGTTCACATCTCTTTGTTCCAGTCGTAACAGCATTAACGTGGCTCATGCTCCCCCCTTCCGGATCCTGCAGTGCGGGTGAGCCTCTCACTCCTCGGCATCTTCAGTATCTCCTTTGATGGGTTCGCTCCTTTCAACCTATAAACACTTAAGTCACTATCGTTCTAAAAAAGTTCTTTTTGAACTCATCGCTTCCTCTTCTCATCCAAACTCCTTCAAAGAGTAGCCTATACCCACTCTTCACTGTCCCCTCTGAGCGGCCCTGTCCCCTCAACTTGTCTCAATCTGGCTGCGTCTACCACTTCACTGAATGACTCTGACTAAGGTCACCAGGAACCTAACTGCCAAAGCCAAACACACCCTCTGCAGCATGACACTGCAGCTATTTCCTCCTTCTCGAAACGCTATTACCACTCTCCTCAAAATCCTTTCTCTGCTTCTGACTTAAACTCTTTTTTTTAAGTCCCCACAGTTCTGTGTGACCGCCACCAATTTCATGACTTTCACTACTGCTTATACGTGCTGACACCATTCAGATTTTTCTCTCTCCATGTCTTCCCATGCACATCCAGTGATCTACCCATCATCTCCTGAATTCGGCAGGTACTTTAAATTCAACCCGTCCAAGCCTCAACTCTTCTCCCCAATACAGTTCTTTATTCCCTGTTTCCATCCTCAATGATACGACCACCCGACCTCAGTCACACACATGGGAGTCCAGCCTCTGCCTCCTACTTCCTCCTTACTTCCCACAACCAAGTCTTGCTTAATTTTATTTCCTAAGTAAAATTCAAACATATTTCTTCCCTGATATCTTATTTCAGACCCCTTTTCCTCTTGCTATTGCCTAATTCAGAAGTTACCAAACTGGTGTTTGGGGGAACCAGTAGTTAGACACTCCTTTTGGGAAAGGAGGCTAGGGGTACCTGGGTGGCTCAGTCGGTTAAGTGTCCGACTCTTGATTTCGGCTCAGGTCATGATCTCAGGGTTGTGAGATCGAGCCCCGGGTCGGGCCTGGAGCTCAGTGCAGAGTCTGCTTGAGATTGTCCTTCTCCCTCTGCCCCCACTCACCCACCGTGCACACATGCACACTCTCTCTAAATTAAAAAAGAAATGAAAAACGATTCTATAATCGATATATTTGAGAAGGGCTGTGTACCCTATGCCTGTCTTGGAAATTCAGAATGACTTTTAGCTTGCAGTACCCGGAGAAGTCATACAGTAAAGAAACCCACTTAACTTTAAGCCAGGGTTTCCTTTAATTTTGTCCACAGAACCCTTTCAGTAAAGACAGGGGAGGAAGTTTTTAATTTTTATTTAAAAATAAAAACAATGCTCCTCAGAAAAGTGTGGCATCATCTCTGATCCCCATACTTCTTCAAACTGATGTTCCATACTGAACATTCATATCTACCATGTAACCCCCAACATGTTATTTCCACTCTTCAATACTTTGATTAGCTATTTCCTGAGGAAAAAGAACCAGCTCCATGCAACGTGGCTTGTAAGGGCTGCTCGCAATCTCCTTTTTGCCACTGCCTGATGACATCCCACCAACTCTGAAATCTGCATCTGGCGTTCCCCAAACACACCACTCTCATGCCCTCGGCTCTATACTTCTGCTTACGCTGTTCCCTCCACCTTGAGGATCCTTTCCCTTCCTCCCCATTTTCACTGGTTTCCAACTAGTCCTTCAAGACTTAGCTTAGGTGTGAGCTCTTTAAATGACCTTTCTTGGCCCCAAGGTTTTTCTCTCTTCTTCCCTAAACACAGGCTACATTCCCTAAGCAGTCCCATCACTGAATGTGAAATGCAGTATTAAGGTCCCTGCTTCTGTGTCTTCTACTCTCATTCTACTATTAGTTAAGGGCTTTATCTTTCTTTACTGTTTTATTCCCATAGCACTCAATCCATGATTCATGAATTCAATAGTACTGGAGTGGTCCTTTCGATAACAATCAAACAGGGCCTTCTAGAAGAAATCTGACACACCAGCTTTTCTGGGATTTTACCTCTCAAGTCACAGTCTGGTTAACTCAGGACTTATCTATGCATATTTTACCAGGGAGGCATAATTTAGTCCGGAGATGCACATTCGTATACTCTTACATAGTCTGCCTTTAAGTGCCCACCAAGATGGGGGAGGGGCAGGCGTACTTTCCGGTAGCCTCGCTCTGCACTTCCCATGCTCACTGGCTTCTCTCTCCAGGGCTTCCTCTTCTCTTAACAAGGTAACAGGACAACAAAGGTATTAAGAACATGGGTTCTGGTTCAAATCCCGGCTCTACCACTTATTTAAGGCTCTGTAATTTTGGGCAACTCACATAATCTGTCTCCTCAGATTCCTCATCTATAAAATGGGCCCAATAATGGTTAATCTGTCTCCTCAGATTCCTCATCTATAAAATGGACCCAATAATGGTTCCCGACCTCATCCCATTGCTGTAATCCATAAACATGCCTAAGTACCTTGGTAAATGTTTGCTGCTCTGGTATTAATTAGGATATGCCAAGGGCTTCTGGACAAGTGATTTATAGTATTTCCACATTTAGCCAAATGTTAAAATTCCCCCATTTATTACCCCATCCTTTCTAGTACCCTTATGCTGCTTTGGTATTTTTTTCCTCCCTCCACAGAATATTACTTCCATGAAGGTAAACGTTTTGTTTTGTTCATTGCTGAAAGCAAGAGCACCCAGAAGAGTATCGTACATATTAGGCCTGCAGGAAATACTTGTTGAATGAAAGGTGGAGAGTGTCAAAAAGAAAACATACCCCAGAAGTTTCATTACAATTAAAAGAATGGATAAATTTTTCTCGAATGGCTGCCAGTACTGTATTTTAAAACACCATATGCCACAATAAAACATAAGAAATTTATTAAAATTTGAAGGCAAAAACATAATTTCAAAAGATTTAGACCTATGTCAGGTGTGATACAGTATGGATGCTTTCTTGAAATTCAAAATCAGATCCAAGAGTATCACTTTCAGAGTGTTCTAACAGATTGAGTTTACTTTTAGTCGTCTTGGATGAAACAGTCACTATTCTACTTTCTCTCTTGACAGAAATGTGTTTTTTCAAAGACTCACTTTTAATTGGTTCATTAACCAAAGAATCATTTTGCCCAATTCCTTTACTTTTCCGATTTACAGATGAGTCAGAGCAGGAATGCAGGTCCTTTCTGGGCTGTTTTTTAGCACAGCATTTTTTGGTATATTCACCTGTTTTGGTCATGTTCTCTGAAGAAGATCTGCTATTTCTAGACAATTCATCTTCTTTTCTTTGGCTTCCAGTTCCAGACATCACATCAGCTGAAGGAGAACATGTTCTAGCAATGAATTCTTTGATAGAGTCCTGCTGCTGCTCATTGACAGGGACTCCCAGGTTGTCTCTAGAAGTTTCTAAGGGCTCCTGCATGGAAACCGGGACATGGAAGGAGTCGAGAGGCAAAGGAATTCTAGCATCACCTGTAATTTTCTGAAACTGGAGGGAAAAACAAAAGAGGACAAAACAAAAATTCAGTGATGAACAAAGCCAGCCATTAAAAAGTAGAGTCCATCTCTGAGAAACAAACTGAGGGCTTCAGGGGGAGGGGGGTAGGGGAATGGGATAGACTGGTGATGGGTAGTAAGGAGGGCACATATTGCATGGTGCACTGGGTGTTATACGCAACTAATGAATCATTGAACCTTGCATCAGAAACCAGGGATGTACTGTATGGTGACTAACATAAAATGTAATAAAAAATCATTAAAACCAAAATAAATAAATAAAAAGCAGAATCCATGACTTCAATGCTACTCTGTGATCTTATTATTAAGACAGTCAGTTGATTAATCAGAAGATTTTAGATCCAGTTTTTTTCTAATTATAACTTGCCAGTTGATTCCCAACTTAACTTCATTATATCCAAGGCAACGTCTACTACATTTTCACATTTTGTGTTTGGGATGATTATTGCCCACTTCCCTTTCCCTCATTAAAAATAATTAAGCCCTATTCCTTAAGAAAATTAATTTCTTTTCTATCCTCCAGGAACATGTAAGCAGTATCCAATTTGCGACGAGACTGTTCTCAAGCTATCAGTTCCCAAGACTGTCTGAGGTCGGCTGAGACGGGAGACGAAGGGAAGGTCCAAGGAAGGCCAGGAGAAAAGCAGACGGGTTGTCCCCTCTTGCTCCCATAACTGGGAGGTTAACTATTATACACTATTAGTTATGTCTGGATTACTTATTTATAAAAATTATCTGTATCAGTACTTGTACCTTCATTAGTGTTCCTTCATTGTAAGCTGACTGCATACAAATAGAAACCTAGATGAAATATGAATAGAATAGACATTTACACAATTTAAAATTTGGACTGTTTTCTCTAGTGTTTCATTTCTTTCTTCACTGAGGATAGTTTGCTTTAAATCATACATTTGCAAAAGACCTTCTAACTTCCTTACTTGTAACTACATGATATTATGAAATGGGTCCAAACTTAATAATTTCAGGTTTGGAAAGGACCCCGAAGAGGCTTGTCCCAAGTGTGTGCGTTATTAGGGACAGAGCATCGTTATTTTCTCTCTGACTTGGCAATTCCCTCTCGGCTAATCCCTCTTAGAATCATTATGTTCTGTTCTGTCCACTTACTTGGATATTTTGCATCTGTCCTACGGGGTTCTGCTTTGATTCTGGCTTTTCTTCTTCAAGGGCCTTCTTTTCTTCCTTAGGCAGACTACTAATAGTGGAATTCATCTGGGGACGACCCAGTAAATGAAAATCTGACTGATCTATACCAGCCATTGTGGCAAGCTGCCCAAGCCTGGACAAGAGGGAGAAAGGAGAAAAAAAGCAAAGGTTATTATAACTGCATATGATCAGCTTAGATGACCCCATACCTACAATCATGAAATACTTTTAAAATCTTAAAAGCCAATACCCTACGCCAGATACAAGCCCCTATTCTCTCCCAAGTTCTCAGCCCTTCCAGATTCACGCTCTGGGACCACATCAGCTAGTGCCATCCCTGCAGCACTCCCTCTTCCCCCAACAATGTCTTGACCACCACCCGATTTACCACTCCATCTCAATGCTTCAGCTTCTGGTATGCACACAGTACACGCCACCCCCACCCCTTGACCACCTTTCCTCCTGTTTCCAAAAATGTGTTTGTTCCTTCCTTCCCAACACCACCGCCTTCACCCACAAAACATAACTCCATCAATTTCAATCTCCGGTTCTCTCTTTCAGTGTCTTCCTTTAGCAAAACCGTTCCCGGTTGAGAATGACTGATCTGTATCTACATTTTCCCTGCAGATTAATAGTAATTTTTGTGCGCAGGACAAAAATCACTTTAATTCAAACTTATTTTACAAGGAAGATGAATAAAAGGGAGGGATATTCTGATGCATCCTGGAATATTTCCAAGTAAAATTATCTTCAGTGTAGTCTTTCCCAAAACTTTACCTACAAATTACTTTATCTACAGGTTACTCTTTTTTTTTTTTTAATATTTTATTTATTTGACAGAGAGAGACACAGCGAGAGAGGAAACACAAGCAGGGGGAGAGGCAGAGGGAGAAGCAGGCTTCCCATTGAGCAGGGAGCCTGATGTGGGGCTCGATCCCAGGACCCTGGGATCATGACCTGAGCTGAAGACAGATGCTTAACAACTGAGCCACCCAGGCGCCCCACTGAGCCACCCAGGCGCCCCCAGGTCACTCTTTTATAATGGGCTCTCTCCTCTACCAAAGCAGATTTACCATTTTGCATTTCTCTTAACTCCTCATTTAAAAAACACCCTATATTACACACTAAATAAAGACTACGGAAGCAATGAAAACTGCTCACGTTCCTCAGTAAACCATCATTACAAATGCAAAGAGAATAATGCCATGGAGAGAAATTAACTAACCCAGCATCTTTAAGGAGGTCCAAGAAAGCATGGAACTTCTGAAAAGAATTCTCAATGCTGCCCAAAACACCTTCATCATCCAGGATCATGCTTGTCAATGACTGTGCATGCAAGGCTTCAGACAAAGAGAAATTTATATTTCTTAACTGGGCATTTTCACGTTCCAGCTATAAAAGAAAATCGAAAATGTCTGACATGAGTTTCTCCCACTGTCATCAAAAGAAAATAGTTTTTAAGCAATAAAACTAAAAACATTTCAAATGTAACTAATTTGTAATTAATCTAACTTTCTGCCTATAAAGACAGAGACCACATCACATAATAATCAAAACACAAAGATACCCAACAAAGTTCCCTATATAACACTTAGGTGGTATATACATAAACCAAGTAACTGTTTTATTAATGATCTTTCGACAGATCACTTTCCTAACTGGTTATACTCATAACAGACCCTCATTTACATTAGAAAAATTAGCTGCTTAAGGTTTCTTTAAATTAGAAAGTGAAATACAGTCTGATTTGAGCAAAGTTTATTCCAACTCGGCTGGATGTTAAGGATTAACTTTACTGAGCAAAATATTAAATGTCTAAGTTTAAAAGTCCTAAATCATACCCAACTTATTAACCGTACAATGATTTAATATCTTCCTTGGCTTCTTGACAATGTTTCCTCCCTTGTGTGTCCCCTCCCCCTCACCATCTACTCTTCTAAAACCACAGATAAACCCGACTCTAGTATTTTTTGTTCATGACGTAGCTTTTACCTTACGGGTGCTCAGCCTTTACTGAGGGAGTAAGCGTTCTTCAATCCAATGTATGCACTTGCAAAAATTCCTCCCAAAACTCACCTTATAATAAAAAATTATATGTACATACAACTTTTGAGCTTATGTCCTGCTTCCATGCACATTAGCCTAATGTAATTCTCATAGCACATATTTTTATCTTTCATTGCATTCTTAGTTTTCCAATATTTAATACTTATTTATTTAAATTATTCACTGCCAGTACATAGTTTCGTCATGCCTTTTATGCTACTATATATGCAGTATAAGCATAAGTGCTTTCTTGAACTGAAGCGTCATGAACAGAAAATAAGCTAACGTCATATAGAAATACACATACACCAAAAAAACCCTGACATTTTTACTTAAAAAAAAAAAAAAGATCCATGCCCCATGTGGACCCCAGTGCAGGGCTTGAACTCATAACCTGGAGATCAGGACCTGAGCTGAGATCAAGAGTCAGATGCTTAACCGACTGAGCCACCCAGACGTCCCTAAGATTTTTACATTTTAAAAACATGTTTTCTGGAATAGAGATCATATGACCACTAAATGTAGTAAACACAAAGGTTCATATGGTATAACCAATTTCCACTGTATTAGTTCTAAAGTTTATAAACTGCATGTGTATGGCTTAATATCAAATAAAAATAAAACTAAAACACTTCCAAAAGTATAAGAAAAAACTTGTTTACCTCACTGACTCGTTTATCAGCCTTAAGCCTTATTACTCTTTCCTCCTTTAACTGCTTTAGGCACTCCTCCAGCTTTTCCTAGTGTGAAGAAATAGAGTACGTATTATGAACAATTCATAGTAGGATATCCAAAAGCCTTTCCAGTTAGAGATCTCACCAAGTATTTAGGCACAGAGCCAGAAGTAAACTCAGATTTCAGGATTATTATCTATTACTTATGATATCACCATGCTAGTGAAATTACCAAAAATATCAAATTAGCATATTAAAAATGTATTTGAGTATAACGCTTTCCAAAACAAATTTGTGGCAGCTCACCATAAAAGGCATATGTGTATAATAGTTAGGTCAGAAATAAAAAACTAAGGCCAAGAAAGGAAAATTCTACTTTTACTAATGTGTCCCTTTATAATAGGAAATCTTATTAACACAGTTAAGCCACCCGAATTATGTAATTGCAGATTCAAATGCATTTTTAAAAAGTAGACACTTTTAAAGCACTTTACTATGTGCCAAGCCCTGTCCCACTAGGAATTTCCTGGGTATTAAATAATTTAACGATCAAAACCCTGTAAGGAAAGAACAATTATTAAGTCCATGTCATCTTACAGGTGACAAAACAGAGACAGAGAGAAGTGGAGTAGGACACCCAAGACCATGTCACCTAAGATCGTAAGGTGTGGAGCCACATTTGAACTCAGGAAGTTGGGCGCCATGCCTGTTCACAGAAGTGGTAATCTCCCCATTCACCAATGTCAATAAAATAGAATGCACATTGGTAAACCCCCTTTTGATTTCCAAGAACAAGACACTTAAGTCCTTGCAGTGGGGGACACTACTTGTGGTTGGCAGAATTCTAAGATAGCCCCTCAGATTCCTACTTGCTAAACTATATAATCCTCCCAGTTAATCAAATGCTAATCTAGGTGCTGCAGTGAAGGGATTTTGCAGATGTAATTAAGGTTTCTCAAATCTTTAATTGATCTTAAGAGATTATTCTGGGTGGATGTGACCTATTCAGGTGGTCCATTAAAAGGGACTGGGATCTTCCTTAAGATCTAAAGTACAGAGGGACAAAGGGGAGATTCTCTGTTGCTGGCTTTAAACACGTCAAGTGTGATGTTGTGGCAAGGAATGCAGGAGAGAGGCTTCTAGGAGCTGAGATTGTCCCGACTGACAGCCAGCATGGAAAGGAGGATCTCGGCCCTACAACTCCAGGAGCTGAATTAGGTCAATGAGCTGTGTAAGTTGGGAGTCGATTCTTTCCCAGAGCCTCTTGATGAGAACGCAGCCTGACCGACAACCTGACTTCAGCTCTATGGGATGAAGCAGAGATCCTAGTCATGCCCTAGCTGGACTTCTGACCTACAGAACGGGGAGCTCGTCAGCGGGTGTTGTTTCAAGCCACTAAACTCACACCAACAGAAAATTCATATACTACTCAACCCCCATGAACAAAATGGTTCATGAACAAAATGAATGACTGTTCCTGTTTTAAGCCACTGTTTTGGGGGTGGTTTCTTATGCAGCAATAAATAAACAAAATACCTCTATTTATTAAAACAACAAGGTATATTTACACATTTTAAAGGCTTTTGAACAATCACTTAAACAAAGAATTTCAGCTTAAAGTTTAGTTTACCCCGGGTGCATGCAGGTTGGGGAAGGCACTCTATTATACACTGTCATTGAGAGAGGAAACCAGTACCTGCTTCTGCGCAGTGAGTACATACACCCAGGAATCTGCCCTAAGGAAATCACCAAAGACATGGGCAAGGATTTATCTACCGATAGGTCAATAAAGGACTGTTTAGAACTAAACCCTAGAAGTAAGCTACAAGCTCCCAAATTGGGTTGGTTTAAATAAAAACAGCATACCCATATGAAGGAATGCTCTGCGAAGGCCACTCAAAGATATTGACAACAAGAGGTCTGAACCAGAGTTAATGAATGGGCTTCAGGAGTTCTATATTCAAAATGTATCTGTGTTTTTCTTGGGAGATAGTACATAAACTTAATCTAAGATTCTCTGATGTAGAGAAGTATTTAGTGACAGGACAAAATATTTTTGATACCTTTTTAAGACAAAAGGGTAAATTAGGTGTGTGTACTACAGAGGTGGCTTTTATTTTCTTCAGTAAGTTTTTCATTGGTTTTAGTATTTAAAACCTATTTCGTAGAAATTCTCAACAAATAAGTAAACAAGAAAGTCTCACCACAATCAGAGAAAGTACATACTGAAATGCTCCATCCTCAACTGGCTCTGAACAGAAACAGCACATTGCGCAATTACACGAAACAGCTTCTCCCTCTAGTGGAGGGAGTTAGAACATCATGTTGGATTTTCATGAAAAAGTCTACCCTCTTCCTACAGAGTTTTAAGTAATTCATGCTCTTTAAAAAAATATGAAACCATAAAAGACTCTTAATCACAGGAAACAAACTGAGGGTTGCTGGAGGGGAGGGGGATGAGGGGGTGGGGTAACTGGGTGATGGACATTAAGGAGGGCACAAGATGTAATAAGCATTAGGTATTATATAAGAACGATGAATCACTAAACTCCACCTCCAAAATTAATAATATATTATATGTTAATTAACTGAATTTAAATTTAAAAATTTTTAAAAAGCTCAGTGTCTACACTTGAAAAAATACAGAGCCAAAATATTAGAAAGTAAAATTACTTGACATTCTGTTATGTAAATTAGACAAATGATCAGGTTTCAGAGAAATTTTCCTTCTTGTCATCTGCTCTTCTTCCCCTTCTATACATTGTTGACTAGTTTGATTTTTTTCTGGAACAAAGCTCCCATCATACTGTATCCCTAATTTTATGTTCAACTTTTTTCCATTTAACATTAGATCGATCATTTTTTTATATAGTCAGGGGATTCATAGCCTTGATTTTTTTCAAAGATTTATTTATTTACTTTTGAGAGAGACAGCGTGCACCTGTGAGCTGGCAGGGGAGGGGAGAGAGAGAGTGTGAGAGAGAATCTCAAGCAGACTCCCTGCTGAACAAGGAGCCCAACTTGGGGCTCAACCTCCCGACCCTGAGATCATGATCTGAGCCGAAATCAAGAGTCAGTCACTGAGCCAACTGAGCCACCTCTAACCTTGACTTTTTTAATGGGCTACAAAATATTCCATTGAGCAGGTCTCTTGGTTCATGTAATCATTCCTTTAGGGTTAAACATTTAAATTCTTTCCAACTTTTCAATATTATAAAACAAAATAACTACTCTGATGCATGAAGGCTTTCTCCCACATGCAGGATAATTTTTTTGCAATAAGTCAATAAAAGTGAGTTTGAGATCAAAGCAAATGAACATTTTTAAGGTTCTGTGATACTGATCTCCAAACTGCTTTCCAACAGATTCCTAAGATTTTAGACTGCTTTCAGCAATGTATCGCTTGGTAGATAACTTCTACTATTAACTGTTGGCTTGCTTCCTCACTTTAAAGTACAAGAAATTTAGGGGAAGGGGGTGTTTTTATCCCAGCACATAGCACATGAAAAGTAATTGCTGAATAAGGCAAACCCGTGCCAACACAAGATCTATGTGTATAATTAGTAGGTGAATTTCTCTTTCAGATTGTATTTTAAAAATTCAGAATCTCTGTGGCTACAACCTGGGCCTCCCCGTTAGCTATATAACCTTGGACAAGTCCAGTAACTCTAGGCTTCAATTTCCTCATCTCTAACATGAAAATAGGTTCCCACAACACACGGTTCTTGTGAGGATTACAGGAGTTGACACACACATAAAACTCAGAAGAGTGCTTGGTACATAAAGAATGTTCAATTAATGCTAATGAATATATATGAATGCAAATAGTAGCGAAGGACTTAAAATCAGATGGTCTCAACTCACTCACACATCCAGCCCCTTAGAGGCAACCTTTCCTTGAGCAGGTTTTAATTTTTTTAAGTAATCCCTACACTCAACGCGGGGTTCGAATTCACAGTTCCGAGGTCAAGAGTTGCATGCTTTACTGACTGAGCCAGCCAGGCACCCCTGCTTTAATTGTAAAATAGGATACACATACTGTTCATCAGTCTATCAACAACTGATGACGTATGCTGATTTTTATTTCTCAGAATTCAAATGTCCACCGTCCACCTTGATCTAAGCTGAGGAATCGGTGAGGGAAAGACAGAAGCCGCGGACAAGTTCATCCAGTGCGCTAAGCAGGCTTCCACCTGCCCAACAGCCACTACGGTTTGAAAAATAATCTCTGGATCTTTAAAGTGGAAACTTCGTACCTCTAATGCTTCTTGTTTCAAACCGGTTTTCTCGGGCTCTTCTTGAACACTTTCGGATGAATCGTCGACCTCTTCAACTTCTGAAGAGGAAGGACTCTCTACTGTCACGGTCACAGGAAAATCCGACTGCTTAGAGAAAGACGACAAGGTTGGAGAACAAAACCCGGATACCAAATATTTACAGGACATTTAACACAACGGATCTGACGTATTGAATCATTATTTATAAATGTCTTCCACTGCTTAGTCTAAAACAAGCAATGACGAAGTAAAATGACAATGACTTATTTTTGCTGTCACTGTATAGAATTCTGTTAAGATTTACATTTGGAATCGCCCATAGTAGTTTATTAACCTTCTTTCATATAAGCCAAGGGAGGAGCCAGGGTAAACATCTTTCTGAGACCAACTTTATACTACAGATGAGAAATTTACTCTCCACTGTCAGGTACAAAAAGTCCGGAAGAAAAATCCATCAGTAGGGGACTGATAAGATGAATTAGAAGAATAATTAGAAAGTTAACATATCTAGTGAAAAAAAAGGGAAACGTTTAAAAAATTAATCACTTACACATACACAACTAAAACAGACCCATCAAAAACCTCATCTTATCATCCTTAAGCCACCTTAAGCCCAAACTACTGTAGTGGCAATATAATTCTGTCAAGTCTCACTGCCTCGGGAATGCAGTTCAGTATGTTGTTTCCAAACATTTGAAAACTGATCTGATCACAACCCCATAAAAAGTCTACAGATCAAAAAGAGGAGTGCTGAGGTTACATAAGTGCACAGAAGACAAGTCACTAGACCATCATTTTAACCACGGGCAATAAATCCCAGAGTACAGGAAAATCTCAATGGTAGAATGAGGTGTGCACCCCTTCTTTTAGACATGCAGGGGGCAGGACTCACAGCCGGGGTGCTCTTCTCTCAATCCAGCAGTGTTACCTTACTCAGAGCAACTACGTAGTCTCCCAGGACAAGGGCGGAAGGAGAACCTGACACTCTGACAGGATTGGCTGGTTCTAACGCCATGAGGCGGATGGACAGGGAATGTGTGTGGCCTTGGTGAGAGAGGAAGAAGTGCTCTGGGAGAGCAGAAGCTCCGGGATTGGCTTATTTTGCCATTAGGATCTGGAACTTATAAAGATAGCCCCCAAATAACATTTCTCGAAAACATAAAGACATTCTTGAGAATGAGAGTGCCAAATGTTGGGTCAGAAATGGCAGTCAAATTCCTTTCATTGGGTAACAGGTGACTTGTGGACTGGAGAAATGGCTTTCCTGTTTACAGATGAAACCACAAGATGCCCAGTGTGTCATAGCCACACAACTACATAGTGTCATTGGGAGAGCAACCTGACAAGTTGCAAATGGATTTCAGAGATGGAAATGTTTCCTGTAAGGCTCTGTTTAGTTTGAAAAGCAAAGAGAACGCCCTCCCACCTCTCCCACTTAACCTCCTATATATTGTAAATATGAGAACTACATACCTGCAAATGATTATATACATCACGAGTTTTGATTAATGGAAAACCCCTAAGGAGAAACCAACAAATTAAACATTGATGTGAACATCAAGAGTTAACGCCAGTTAGCAAAATTTGCTAGTATTATCTACAGTAATACTATGAATAATACATATGAATTGTGTATAAGCAAAATCAGCTCAAAATAAGGACCTGGGAGGCTCTGCTGTGGAGAAAACGGAACAGCAGTCAGCAGCCTGGCTTGTCATAACTCTCTGAGCTCCTAAGAGGTGTCTTCACTTTCTATGCTCAAGACTGTTTCGATTTCCAATCTAACTTCTTTGACTAATAATTATTCTCCAACTGACAACTCCTTGTGATCAGAATGGTCTTGAAATTAATAACTATCATAAAAAGAAGATATGAAATCACAAAGTCATGAAACTGAAGTGTAAAGACTGGGGGCCTGGAACTAGAGTTTATGCAATAATAATTCACATCACCATTTGCAACGGAGATTATATTCATCAATTCAATGTGAGCAAGTGAACAATTATTTTACAGAGTACCTACCTCAAGTCTTACTTAAAATCAATTCTTTGCTTTCTTAAGCAATTGTTAATCCCCAATTTCTTCAATACTACCAAGTAAGTTACTTGAAAATAATCTACAGCAAACTAATTCACTCAGCAGGCCTAATATTATAGTTCAACCATTTAAAGAGACTTTTATACTCCTAGGATAAAAAGTGCTGTGCACCGTTATCCCCTGGGTAAGTAATCAGCTAAAGCTAGTTAAATCTAATTTGATTTACTAAATCTGATTCACTAAAATGAGTTAAGCCTGTTGACTGAGTTAGATTAAGTCTAATCCATACTCCTGATGCATTTGGCACTAAACTATTCCCCAGGCTGAAAATGCCTTTTTCCCCCTTCCTTACATATCCAAGTTCCTCCTCTTGCACTATAGGGCCCAGCTCAATTACACCCGCCTTTAATGAAACCTTTACTCACCTGTACAAGTGCAGAGAATGTTATCTCCTCTTGACTCCCACAGGGTTACATGTGTTGTGACACTAAAGAAATAACTTGCAGCTCCCAATTATCATTTTTTGTTTTTTTTTCTTCCTTCAAGGACTCATTAGGCAGAAGCCATGTGTGAGTTATTGTTTTGTCCTCTAGAGAAACCACTAGAGACCTCCCACATAATAGGAGCTCCAAAATGAAAATTTCGGAACGACTAAAGACAGGGAATAAATATACTCTACCTGCTCCTTTTTGCACGTTCCGCTGTGCGCCACGGCAGGAAACCAGACACGCCAGGAGGTAGAGCTTCGGGAGCATAATATTCTTTACCAAGGGACTGTTTCCTTCCATTACTTACAGGTTTCTTTGTGGCCAATCCTATGTTTGCGAAAGCATTAAAGGACAAAATCAAGATGCGCTGAATGGTGACATAGCAATCGTCACATGTTCGCACTTTCTAATACAGGCATCTGCCAACGACGCAAGGCCATTAATAACAGGGTCATTCTGTAAAAAATGCTCTTACAGAGTCTAGCAATGTTTACAAATATAAGTTCTCACAGAGTAAAAAGTTATCATTTTAACTAAAATATAAGTATATGAGATGCGTAAAACATGCAAAAATAAAAAATATACCCCAGAGAATGAAACATGCATGATACATCTTATGTATCATGCAGAAATATTCAGTTTATTCTGAGATTGAATCTCAGACTATCTTTGGTATTTCTGAATCTCAAAGATAGAGAAACACTGATACATCCCTGATTCCTGCCAAAGAGAATCTAAATTAGACCACAATTTCAATTTAAGATTAATTTTTTTATGTAAAAACAATCAAAGTAACAGGACTGAAAGTTGCTAAGTGGCAGGTAAGTCAATGTTACCCTCTGTAAGTCTGTCAACTTTTACTGCTCATTTGATTTCATATAAAAAACAAAAAAGAAACAAGACCCAATGGATAAAAGAGCAAGATATGGAGACTTGGCCTACATTTCAGGAGAAAAAGTCAAGTATCCTTAGGTGAAATACTTAGTAGCAAAAACTAGACCTACATGCTAATATACTTTATTTAGAATAAACCATATATTAAAATTGACATTTAAATATTTCTTTCTGTTACTGAAAACAAGTACTATAGGTTTGTTATATTTATTCTCCAAATTGATTTTACTATACTACTTTAGCAGATTTGGATAGCATGAAAAACAAAGCATATGTGGTAACAGACAGCAAATATTTCATATAGTGTAGCTTACTGATAATCACCGCGTGACCCTGTGTGATTTTTCTGGATAAATTTATAGGCCTCTTAAAAATATACAGAAGTGCCAGTTATCTTGCGCTATTTTCTGTTTTTTAACGTAATTACTCTCAAGGAAAAAATGTTCATCTCTATGTGGTGTGTACGTGTATACCTCTCCCCTGACTTTCAGAAACTAATGCGGGGGGCGCCTGGGTGGCGCAGTCGTTAAGCGTCTGCCTTCGGCTCAGGGCGTGATCCCAGCGTTCTGGGATCGAGCCCCACATCAGGCTCTTCTGCTAGGAGCCTGCTTCTTCCTCTCTCACTCCCCCTGCTTGTGTTCCCTTTCTCGCTGGCTGTCTCTGTCAAATAAATAAATAATAATAATAAAAAAAAAAAGAAACTAATGCGGATGCCATTTGTAATTAAATCCAAAAGAATTCACACTTATCTTGCTAGGAGATAAAATTCCCATTAAAGTTCTTCTTTCTGTACACAAGATTACAATATGAATGTGACACAACTCACACAATTATTTAACCCCTATACTCACCTGGATCTAACTAGATAGCCAGACACTGGTGTGGCTTACCTCTATGTCTCCATATAACTGAGGCAAATACAAAAAAAAGCCCAAGATATAAAATTACTCTTAAAACAGCTCAGCGAGCTAAACGTCAGTCACATTTCCACTTTGTTTAATCATGCTAAGAAAAAAATAAGATTTTTAATTTTTTATTCTCATTCCACGAAGTCCTATTATACACCACCAAACACTAAAATTACAGACATCTTAATATAACATATATATTTTTACCTATATATATTTCTATTTCTAAGATTATATTAAAATACCAACTTAAGACACTTTTAAGAATGTTTTACACATGATGTAAACTTTTAATAACAATATATAATTAGTGCGACATCACAAATCTTAGCTTCTTTGTATATATTATTTGACTACTAAAATACCAGTTTCAGGGGCGCCTGGGTGGCACAGCGGTTAAGCGTCTGCCTTCGGCTCAGGGCGTGATCCCGGCGTTATGGGATCGAGCCCCACATCAGGCTCCTCCGCTATGAGCCTGCTTCTTCCTCTCCCACTCCCCCTGCTTGTGTCCCCTCTCTCGCTGGCTGTCTCTATCTCTGTCGAATAAATAAAATAAAATCTTTAAAAAAAAAAAAATACCAGTTTTAAAATAAAAATTGGTAGAAAAATTGTTAAGCTTTCTTTTGATTTAATAAACACTTTTAATTTCTACTTAATATTTGTTGACCAAACAAGTAGATTAATGGAGAATCAAAAACATACCTTTTAATAGCAAAAAAAAGAAGTTGTATTTATGAAAATGTTTACAATACTATTAAAAAATTACATAATATTTAGGTTATTTTGAATTTTTCACCAATTTATTATTTATTTCTTTATTTTAGGTAGGCTCCACACCTGACGTAAGGCTTGAACCCAGGACCCCGAGATCGAGAGTCACGTGCTCTACCGACTGAGCCAGCCAGGCACCCCAAATCTTTCACTAATTTAAAAAATAGACCAATCAACTCAATGAAACCTTGTGAATACATAAAAAGTATAACTATGAAATCATGTAGAATTTTAATTTAACTTAAAATGAAATGGAAGAAGGAAAATGGCAAATTATATGCAAGCTATGTGGAATTACGTCAATATTCCAGGCAACGCGGTCACCTGTATGCCTATGTTGTCTATGCTAACAGACCACAGGAAGAGAAAATGAAAATCTTAACCAAGAAATATATTCAAAATAATGAACTTTTTATGAAAACAGTTAATTTTTAAAAAATGGAAGTACTGCCATCCCTTTTTAAAATTATTTCTGTATTCCATAAATTCTCATCATCTGTATCAGAACATTTATGGTCTTTCTGACATGCATGTGGTTAATACTGGTTGCTACCATCGGTATCATACGATGGGAAGAGATTCCAATTTTAGCACATCAGGGCACAAATGGGGCATAAACTCCAGCAGTGTTAAAAAGCCAGGAGAGAAACAGTTACCGATTCTAATAGTAGCTTTCCCTTTCCGACCACTTCCCAGAACTAGAGTTCTCTTTTTCTGTCTAGCAGTTTTGAATGGTTCCTTCACTGATGGAGAAGTTATCCACTGGTACTGGAAGAGAAATAATAAATACTCTTTTCAGTTACAGGTAATTTATGAGGGTTTGATCTCAATTGGAAATTAAGCTATTTTGAATTAATAAAGGTTTGCAATGTGCATTTCTGGGATCCCAAATTAAAGAATCATACAATGTTTTCAACACAGAAAAGCCATTTGATTTGACTTAATTGATTTAAGATGGCAGAAATATGCCTTGATAGTTTAATTAGGGGAAAAGAAAAAAGAAAAACACGCAATTAAAGAAAAATTCTTCCTAGAGAACTACAACATGTGTTACCTCTGACTTGGCGCTCCTTCCATTCTGGAGAACTTTTTTGATAACTGCTTTCATCACAGAATGATCTAAGTAAAATAAATTGAAATTATAGTAATTGCTTCCCAATGAGGGGTTATTCCCATTTAAAAACAAACACCAACTCATTACTGCTTTTCACATAAAATTAAATATAAAACCCACATTATGTAATTATATACCTATTTCCCCCTTTCTAGCTCTAATTTCTTCCTCAAAAACCTAAGATGAAAGCATGCCCCCTCCCACACTGCCCACAATGCCCACGCTTTGGGCAGCAGCAAAGATAAAATCTAAACACGTGGTTTTGGATACCTTTGGACAGAAAGCAAACGTCTGGGCACTGTCCAGACGCTTAGATACCCAAAGGGCACCTAATCCATCCAAGCCAAAGTCCTGATAGTCTCTCAAAGCTGCTCCTCTCCTCAGCTCCCCTTTTCTCAGTGAACCAACTCCATCATTTCTCCCTGAACTCCTCCACTAGAATGTAAGCTCCATGAGGGTAAGACTTTAGTCTATCTGGTTCACTGCAACATTCTTAGTGCCTAAAACCTGTGTCTGGAACACAGAAAGGATTACTTGCTAAACTGAGAAATGAATGAAATGCTCTTTCCAGGAATGCAGAGGTTCCACGGGAAGGAAATAATTCTCTTGGTGGAAGCTAGCTCATTATCTGTTTTGCTATTTGTTAATCAATTAAAAAAGGCGTAACATACCAACGAGTGGATTTTTTCTTATATCCAGAATGACCAGAGTTCTGTTGGTTTCGAGGGCCTTTAGTAAAGCCTTTGCTCCTTCATTGGCGAGGCCGCACTGCTGCAGGTCAAGTGCTTTCGATGAAAGACAAAAGGTCATTTGCCAACTCTACACAGATTTAACATACAGACAACTCTCACGTATTCACGCACATAAGATTTCTGTACAAGAAGTCATGGCAGGTTTTTAATCTTGGGTATTGAAAAAAGAAAAATAGGAAAGTATACACAACACATATAATACAAAATCCAATAATAAGTTTTGGATGGGCCACGACTATCCTACTCCTAGTACCAATAAATCACCCAACATATTTTACAATTACAGAGCTGAAGAATAACTCTAATTGTCTATGAGCGAAAAACATCACAAAAGGAGTCTCGGTTCATCATCAGCAAGGAGAGTGGCATAAACCTCATAGGCAAAAGCTGGGTGGGGCTCAGAAATTGCACTGCACGCCTTTGATAGGATCTTGAGTTCCAAATCACTTTTAAAACTAGTTAAAAGGAAAAAGCAAAATAACAGATCCATAATAATTGTTAGTTTTAGAAGAAAAAAGACAAAGACGTCTAAGAGGATGTAAATAATAACAAATCCAAAGAATGTGTGAATAGGGAACATATGCTAAGCACTTATCAGGAAAGAATGAGTCAAGAACAGTCTCTTTAAAAGATCAAAGAACAGAACAAATGATCATCAATACCAGTAGTTCTGAGGTTGAACAACGTACTCATTGAAACTAAAGGGATCATCACAAAAGCACAAGTATAAAAAACATTACATAAGAGGAAACTATCATATGAGCCCTTCTTTAAAAGCGTTGTGTAAACCATTGCATTAAAGTAACTGGGGTCTTTTAAAACCCTGTAACACACAGAAATAAGTCAGATATATGGAAACAATATGATGTGATCCTTACAAACTCTTACCACAGAACGGACAATGGATATAATTAACCAACTAGCTAAATCAATAAAAATAGCCACTACATGTCACTAGTATGTAAATACAAATTAAAACAATAAAATGAGATTGTTCCAACAGATTAGGTCAAGATCATATAACAAAAACCTTTTAAAAAAATGTGCATGCTGTTTTGACCTACCAACTCTCTAAGAATTTAACCAAAGGAAATAAGAGACATAGGCATAGGCAAGGATGTGTATCAGAGTACTCTTTTTAACAGTGAAAATCTGCAAATAGCTCATACATCTAGCAAGAATGAATAAGCTAGGTGTACTACGGCATATTCATATAATGGCACAGTCGCTAATAATGATGTGAGAGATGTAAATGTGTTGACTTATTCGGATGCTCATACTATATTAAATGAAAAAAGTTATCAAATTTGGAGTAATCCCACTTGCATAAAAAAGGGAAGGTTACTCACTTTTCTAGTGTTACAGTTTTTAAAAGTGACACAAGCCAGGGTTTTGCAGGGAAAGGCCTCACATGCACTGTTCAGGAGGATTATAAATTGGCACAGGATTTCTGGATGGTAATTCGGCAACATGCAATAAAAGTCTTAAAAATATGTCACATTACGAGGTCCTTCTGCTTTTAGTAACTTAATCTATAGAACTAATGCAATGGTCACAGAGGTGTGTTCACTATACATCGTTCCTCACAGAGAAAAGTACAAACTGCCTAAATCTAATTGCAAAGAATGATTAAACTATTGGACATCAATATAAAGGAGGGCCACGTGATCCAGCATTAAGTAGAAGAGCATGAAATAGTAACTGTACTAGGAAGTCCACTGTTTTAGTGTCTGAAGGGTACAAACACATTGATAGAAAAACGAAACACTAAAAGTACACCAAAATGGGTATGAAGATTATGGATAATTTTGTTTAGCTACTCTGTATTTTCTATAGAGAATATATATAACTCTTAGAGAAGCTTAAAAGCACAAAAGGTATCGGGAAAAAAAAGGCTTTAAAAAAAATCCTATGACAATGGTATCAAGCCAAAAGCTAAACTTATATTTAACATTTAAAAGTCCAACACTTTCCATTTTAGCATTTACCTCTAAGCCATAAATCCTCACTGAGAGATTCTGCAAAGGCACCTGCGCCAAGGTCACCAATGAGCGTGTTGCAGTTCAAAGTGATGCGCCGCAAACCAGCCATACCGTCCAGATCAGGCCTCCTGTACCGAAGACTCTCAGCCCAGATTTCTTCGTGCCTTCTCATCGTCTGATACTTCAAAGATTTAACAGGATGAAGTGAGGACGTGTGGCTACAGAGGCAGGGTATGCCTACTGAGGACGGCTTATCCTGTCACACATTTACACGCACATACCAAGCGTATCTGCCAGGGGGGTCAACCCGAGAGACCGAGCAGTCGAGCCCAGCTCAGGAGTCTCAGTGACCCAGACTCTCATTTGCCAGTGAGTAGACTCCAGCCACTGGGTGACCTGTGGCTGATTAGTTACATAAACCTTGACAATTACATTCTACAAATTTTACTTCCCTTATCTGCAAAGTCAGAGAATGGGTTCTCAATTCTGTTATTGCTGAGACTCTAAGTTCTACCATTCTGTCCTCCAGTGGTTTCCAAACACCTGATTGGGCATCCTGCAAGTAAACTCTCTGTAGCATGTATCTTATTTACTGATAAATTATGTACACGAAGTCATACATTCAGTTCTGCACATATATACTTCACGTACATTATAAACTACACATTTTTAAAATGCTACAAAATAAATATAGCAGTTCTAATATTTTCTTCCCTCAACCCAATGGATCTCACTTTAGAGTATGCACACCAACTTTAGAGGCCTGCAGTATGCAAAGCCAGTTTGACCTGCCTCAGGAAACTGATGGCTTGATTTTTAACCACAGAGAGAGTCGTAAAGACATAGTTCTCTATATTCATAAGACAAATTTTGGTAACAGGGAAGACTGACTTTAAAAGGAAGAAATCTTATTACATGCTCGAACACCAAAAGACTCAAAGTTCCTAAGCCAGTCTAAATGGAAAATCATTGGTGCCATTTTTCTATGAACGATAACTTATAAAAGCAACAAGTGGAAATCATAGCAAAACACTTCCTTGGTGTTTATTACATGCCAGGCACTATTTTATACAAACAAATTCATTTAATCCTCATCATAAAGCACAGAAGCTAAGTAATGTGTCCATAGTCACAAGCTATGAAATCGGAGAGCTGGAATTTGATACTAGGTTATTTGGCTTCAGAATCCATGCTCTTGACTGTTTTCTATATCTGGGGTCCATGGACTTGCTCTGTACAGGCCCAAAGGTAAACTATTCAGCTTTGTGGGCAGGTTTCTGTTGTACCTACTCAACTCTACTGGTGTAGGACAAAAACAGCCACGGTCACTACGTAAGCAAATGGGCGTGGCTACATTTTAAAAAAAACCTTAATTCCAGGTGATGGGCTGTTTTCAAGAACTAAAAATACATGAAAGTACATTAGATCCCTTATTCCTAGGATTAAATGGACTCTCTTTCCTAAATGGTAGAATCCCAAACTGGAAACTGGTCATAGTCTTTCAACAAAACTCAAACGGCAATCACATGTATCAAAAGACAAAGAAGATCTGCCATCTTGTATCAGAACATTAATGTGCTTCAATCACAGAATATGTTTTCACAAAAGTTTAAACATAAAATCACCTTTAAGATCTTGGCCATGTGATCTGCTCCCTGCCATGTCAGATTACACCCCGTGAAGTTTACTGTCTTAAGAGTGATAGAGTTCTTTATACCTTGACAAATAACTAAAAGGAAAAAAAAAAAAACCACACACACAATAAGATGAAGAGCCTACACAGTTTGGTCAATCCTGACTTATCTGCTTTTCCTGAGTCTACTGGAGGTTTCTAGCTGTAGTCTTAAAATCACTATCTACAATCTTCGCAGGCAACTGATGGACTGATGCACTCTAAACAGGTCAGTAATAAAGGGTTATCCCAGTTGACAGCAACAGTTTAATTCTATTGAGATGCTAAAACTGAATACTCTGAACCTGGCAAACTTTATTCCCAACTAGTCAGTAAAGTATTCTATACGTTTTGAGACATAGGAAAGAAAAAGAAACCTAAAAAGCCTAAGACTCTTCCTATTTTCATTTCCAATGATATAACCCAAACTCAGTTATGAGTCAATTTAAATGTCAACTATAAACCCAGGGTTTTATTAGCTGCTGAGCAATATACGAGAGCAATGTGAGACAGAACATGTCAAACTCTCAGTTCCCTCAAGTTAAAATGCAGCCTTCTTTACCACCCCAGACCACTAGTGGACACAGTGAACACACTGATTCTTTAGGACCCCAATCAACAACCACTTTCTCTGTGATGACTTCCATGATACGCTCCCACCAACACCACTGAATTTGCTGGCCTTTTATATGCTCCCATAGCACTTTGCATATATTTCCTATTTTTGGACATAACACAGTGCATTATATAATTATGACTGCATATAGATGTTTTAACTATTTAAGGATAATGATTTTTTTGTCTTTACAATTTGCTATTTCCCTTCCCGTAATTATTTCTTGATAAGAAAAAGATGAACAAAATAAAAAAAAGGGAAAATACAGTATAGGATATATTTGTGTGCCTTGTGGCTTAAACATAATCTTAGTGAAATTGGTTCGGAGAGTACCCAGCATGACAAACTTTCAGTGCACAGGTGAGATGAGACCAAGGTTTGAACAGGAGAACAGGAGACAACCCAGGTAGAAAAGATACAGACGGCAATTAACATGCATGCAGGGAAAAGAAAGGTGAAATCAGTCTGGTGGAAGGAGACTTAAACAAGACTGAAACTTACTTTCTAAACCTCCATCTCCAATTGGGCAATTTGCAAGAGACAGGTGCACCAGAGAGGTTGATTTATTCAATCCCTTTAATGGGGAGAAAAAGTTAAAATTTTTACGGTTTTAGTTTCCCCCCAAAGCAAACATCCAATGTTTGCAGGACACACTGGAGAAGACTTACCTGTGTCAAAACAGTTAAATCTCTCTCTCTCAGCACTAGTCCATTTAGCTCCAGGTTCTTTAGAGCACTCGACACACTTAAACAGCATTTGAGAGCTTTACATAACTGGAAGGTCACATCTTTGTTTCTTATCGCAGGAACACGACTTCTGCACACTTTACTTCTGTCAGAACCTAAAGTAAAATTATTGTAAGATATGTATTATCATCATGAGAAAGCATCTGCTCTGTGCTAAGGCACAGAAATGACCTGTCCTTAAAGCCCTCTTTAAAGAAGGACACGTATAAACTCAAATCGTCAACCACATGAGATACAGAAATATAAACTATGTGCATAGAGGTTCCTATGAAAGCAAAATGTTATATCTAAGCAATGGTTTCAAGATAACCCTGAAGTTGAATCCAGAAAGACAATGACCACATAAATCTGAGTGGGAGGTGCTTAACTGCAGAGAGAGCACCTGTCAAAGACATCCACGCCTGACACCTGCTGGCCACAGAAAATACTGCAGGTGAGGACGACTAAAGGCCAGGGCACAAGAGGGAGGAGACAGAGTCATAACCTCACTACAGAGGTTGGCCAAAGCAAGCCTGGGATAAAAAGCCTATGGCTTTTACCCCAAAGCTGATGAGGACAGGTGCTACCATTCGCAAAGTAAGAGTGCCTCTGAAGGTTAGAAAAAGGTACCTAGGGGCGCCTGGGTGGCACAGCGGTTAAGCGTCTGCCTTCGGCTCAGGGCGTGATCCCGGCGTTCTGGGATCGAGCCCCACATCAGGCTCCTCCACTGTGAGCCTGCTTCTTCCTCTCCCACTCCCCCTGCTTGTGTTCCCTCTCTCGCTGGCTGTCTCTATCTCTGTTGAATAAATAAATAAAATCTTTAAAAAAAAAAAAAAAGAAAGAAAAAGGTACCTAAATCAGATGGATTAGAAAAAGCACCTCTTCCTCAGGGCCAATTAGACCCTTGGGGCCTGGCAGAGCACAGCTCAGATTTCAAGCTTCTGTGCAGAACACAAACTATGCAGCCAATACACAATAATCCTGTGCTGGTGAGCCATTACAAGCATTACTTTAAGCGTGTATTTTCATTTTAGAAGATCACTGAAGGGGTGCCTGGCCGGTTCAGTCCGTTAAAGCGTTGATTCTTGGTTCCAGTTCAGGTCATGATCTCAGGATTCTGGGATCGAGTCTTGAGTTGGGCTCCATGCCCAGCGTGGAGTCTGCCTGTCCCTCTCCCTCTGCTCCTCCCCTTGTGCTCTCTCTCACAAATAAATACATACATACATACATACATAAAATCTTAAAAAAAAAAAAAAAAAAGATCACTGAAGCCCAGTAAGCAGAAGAACTGAGAGTAACTGATCCCAGAGGCAGCCAACACCAGCTAGAAGCTAGTGAGGTGGAGAGCCTGGGTGGTGCACGTGGTTAAGCAACTGACTCCTCATTTCGGCTGAGGTCCTGATCTCAAGGTCGTGAGATTGAGCCCTGTGTGGAGCTGAGCTCAGTGCAGAGTCTCCCTCTGCCCCTCCCCCTGCTCATGCTCTCTCTCTAAAATAAATAAAATCAAAAAAAAAAAAAAAAAAAGAAAAGAAAGAAAGAAAGAAAGGAAGGAAGGAAAGAAGGAGCTGGTGAGGATAAAGAAGCAAACCTAGGAGCCTGAAATCTATAGCCTGGACCCACTGAATGCAAGAGAAAACAAAGGTTCAGTGAAGGAATTCTGAAGAGAGTGGTCTCTATGATACATTTTTCTTACATTCAGTGTGAAATACTAGACAATATTAAGTACAATGGCCTTGACTTTGAGGTCTCTTCCCACTGTAACTGCTTCTGATTTCTAAGTTATTACTTTGGATAAATCAAGTCCCTTCAGAGGTATGGAATAGTTCCTACACCTGCATGAGATGTAGAGAATAATGTGACTTGTCTTCACCAGAAATATCCTTGCAGAAGAGATAACAGATGACGTGAAACCCAGAACCTAGAAAAGGGCCAGGCACATGACAAGTGTTCAGGTTTTTAAAAAATAAATCAGTAGTCATGTCCTCTCCTGGATCTTCACATCCTCCCTGTGTGCTGGCTACTCTGTCTCAGCTTATAAACATACTCAAGTGGGTCCGTTTTAAAGAACATCTTTCAGGCATAGGATTTTCTAGATCTTCTTTGTGGGTTACCTCAGTTTCTCCCATTCCTTCAAAAAGGGCCCAGAGATGACTAGCAGACATGTTCGGATGCCCCACAGGGCCCTCTTAAGGCATTAAGGATGAAGTGAGATTCTCTCCCCAACTCCAATCCCCTCCTACTGCGCTCTGTGTCTCACAGAAAGGTGTGCTATAAATTGTCACCCAAGCTTGCTGTGCCCCCCTCTTCTAACTGGTCACCAGGCCCCATCCATTCTGTTTCTTTGATCTCTGAAATCCAGCCCTCCCTTTCTATACCTTAATTTGGGCTCTCAGATTACAATTCACCCTCCTCCCATCAACTGTCTTCCATATGGAGCTCAGAGCAAGCTTCTATAAGTCCATTTCATCATCCTTGAGTGTCTCCCACAACCTTAGGGATAAACATCCAACCATTTGATAGGATAAACAAGGCCCCTCCCTGTGTGGCCCCCACCAGGTTTCCAGTCTCAGCTCTCACTTCTTTAACCCCTAAATTTCTAGTCCTGTACTTTAGTTTTGACATATTTTTATATTTCTCATACTTTTGCACAAGCAGCTCCCTCCTGCCATTTGAGTAGCTTTCACACATCCTTTCCTGAACTCTCCCTTCAATGTTCTCTGCTTTGCAGCACAAGAGGTCACTTCTTCCAGAACACTGACTACTGGGCTTGTGTTTACTTGCTGCCTCCCCCAGTAGAAGAGGAGATCCTCTAGGCCAGGAGCCTTGTGTCTCCAGCAGTGCTTGGTGCTGGCTGAGCTCGTTTGAGTGCCTGGAAACTTTATACAAACAACCTGCGTAATTTTTTGGGGGGGGGGGGAGGGGTAAAAATTATTTATTTTTAAAATTCCAGTGTACTTAACATACAGTGTTATATTAGTTTCAGGGGTACGATACAGTGATTCAGTAATTCTGTACATTACTCAATGCTCACCACCATAACTCTACTCCTAAACAACCTGCTTAATTCTAAGAACCCATGGAAAGTGTAGTTTAATGCCACTTTACAAGTGTGGGGATTGTAGCTCAAAAGTAACTTGATCAGGCCACACAGAGTGTAAGTCCTGGAATTCAAACCCTAGGCTCCCTTCACATCTGTGCTCTTATCCACTATAGGATGTCACTAAAAACAAAACAAAAACAGTTTGTTTTTCCTAACAGAGTTATGTCTTATCAAACTGAGCTATGTCATATCAAACGAAACGAAGCAGACGGCTGGGATGTATCACTTTTCTTAATTGCTTTGTTCTCTGTCAGGCTAAATCATTCAGAAAACCAGGTAACATCAGTCGAATTCTTAATGATGTCCCAAACGGCGCTAAGAGCTCTACAAGCAATAACTCGGTGCATCTTTGCAATCACCACGTACAGCGCGTCCTGTTAGCCCATATCACGGATGGGAACGCTGAGATCTACGGGCCTTAAGCGACTCGCCCCAGGCCACTGAGCAGCTAAGAGTCCTAGGCCACACGCCCGGTGTGCTGCCCCCAGACCGCGGCACTGGTCACCCGGGCCGGCGCCCAGCCGCCACCGGGCACCGTCTGAAATCCCGCTTCGCCGCCCCGACACAGGGCCCCTGGAAGCGGGAACTACAAACCTGTTTCGCCAAGCCACGGCTGGAAGAAGCTCTTGATAGAGACTAGGGGTAGATCTTTATTAATCTTGAGGGTGCTCAGGAGCGGCGCCCAGTCCACGATGCGCAGGCGGTCGGCATTGAAGTCCAGCACGCCCTCCCGCAGGCAAGCGCGCACCGACGGCAGCGGCACCGAGTCCTGCAGTGCGCACAGGTACTCATAGTGCGAGAAGAAGTCAGCCGCGGTGTCGCGGCGCAGCTTCACCGAGTCGATCATGGCCAGGGGGCGGCCTCGGGGGACGCCGGCCGCGGAGACAATGCCCTTCGGCGTCCGGGAGTGCTGGGTCGCCCACAGCCGGGCGGCTGCGATCCCGCGGCTGCTGAGGACCGGCGGCTCTGCCCGAAGACTCAGGGCCCCGGGCCCCAGCTAGGCCAGCCCCTCGAGGCCGCGCTCCCGCGCCGACCCCCGCCCTACGGCGCTGGCAGTTGGCGCCCGCCTCACCGCCCTCGGCGGCGCGGGCCTGCGGTTGAAGCCGGCGGGCGGAGCCTGCGGAGGGGGTGCGCTGAGACGTCAGCGCGCTCACGGTGCGTCAGCACGCAGCCCCCGCCCCTCGTGGGGATGGGGCCTGAGGACGAGAGGCGGGACCTTCGAGGCGAGGGACGTGCGGAAGGTAGGCAGTTTTCGGAATTTGGGGTTTGCAGAACGGTTTTACTGGTGGAATAAGAGTAAGCAGCACATTTAGAAAGTGCTCTAAACTTCTGACAAGTGTCTATGCTTGCACCGCCCGGGAGAGAGGACACTTAATGAGGGATGTGCGAACGACTGAGTGGATGTCCACTGCCGTCCATTACATCTTCAATGTCTGTGTTAATTTCTACAGAGAACTCTTCATTTCTGTAGTTTCTACTCACAGATTGTTGGCATGTGGTAAAGAGTTCCATGAATTCAGGGCAGTACTGTGATTACTAGAGTCGCTTTGTTTTGTATTGACAATGACAGTGATGGTTAACTCTCTCATAACTAGTACTTTCTCTCTCCTAGGCTTTTTTTTTTTTTTTCTTAGTAAAGGGATAGAAGTTTATTAAGTGAAGATACCAAAAAAAGCTCTCTAGAGAGAGAGGGGTCCCCACAGGGTCGCCAGTGAGGGCCTTTAGGGTTGGTCTTTTACAGAAAGCTAACCAGGGAACTTAAATCCTTTTAACATTTCTATTGATATCACCATTGAGCAAGGACTAGTCATAACACCTTCAATGGCTTACTTCCTTTTTAGGGTCTGGTTGGTTATTCCTTGTTGGTCACAAGTGATTATCATAAAAAGATACCCACCCAAGACACCCACCCAAACGCCTAGGGCACAGTGGCCTGACCCACCCTGTATGCCCTAGGCGTTATTTTTTTTAAAGATTTTTATTAATTTATTTGAGAGAGAGAGCATGCGCACTCATGGTCTCCCACACAAGTGGGGACCGGGAGGCAGAGGGAGAGTGAGAAGCGGACTCCCCACTGAACAGGGAGCCCCAGGCAGGGCTCAATTCCAGGACCCTGAGATCATGACATGAGCTGAAGTCAAATGCTTAACCCACTGAGTCACCCAGGATCCTTTCCTAGGCATTATTTTAAGCACTGTTTAAATATGAAATAATTTAATTTTCCTAACAACTCTATAAGGAATGTACAGTTGTATATGCACTAAGTGGCTAGAACTCAGATAGTTGGCCTCCGAACCTGTAGGTGTATCCAGTTTCTAGAATGCTGATAATCCTTTGGTCAGGCCTCAGGTGTTATGTTTACAGCGTTCCTCTTCCACTGTAGAACCAAACTAAAATGGAGTCACTTATGTCAGGGATAAAATGAAGATGCTCAATTGCCACACATAAAGGAAACTTAATCTAAATTACGGGAATGTACAGCTCTGCTTAGAAATCAGCGAAGGACACCAGCCAGTCCCCAAATGCCAACTCTGATCACACCTTCTCTGGACTTCCTTGTTCCCTTGACTCAGCTACCCTGATCCAAATAAGATAGAAGATGACTAGGCAACCAATCAGCTGAAAAAAAAAAAACAAATAACTTCTGCATTACCCCATAAAAATCCCTTAGCCTGTGAGCAACTCAGAATTGATTGCTCCCAGAGTTTTGAGTTCCCTAGGTTGAAGGTCAAAAGCCTTGAAATAAGCTCATCTTTCTGTTTTGTCTTATTCAGTATGTGGAGTTTGGTTTTTGACACCATCCATTGGTTAAGTGGGATCGTTTTACCTCTTATTTACTGTACTTCACTCCTGATCCATCCTGACATTTTTCCCAGACTTCCAACCCAACTTACCTTTCCATGGAGCCTCAGTGCAGATGCCTTCTGCTCATCTCTAACACTCATCTTCTCTGGACCTGGTTTCAGAGCAACGAGTTTGTTGGATCCAGTCACAGACCTGTGTCAACCTGGTCAATGACATAGGCTATCTTATTTTAACTGCGAAGTCATTCCCATTTCTTTTTTCCACTCCTTTACTTACAGCAATTCACAATAGCTCTTCCAGACCTCCTCTATTCTTTTCATGTCACCACTAGATGCTGTGTCCCTGCTGTCTGACCTAAAGAGGATACCTCTTACTTCACCAGGAAAATAAGTTTTCAGACACAGACTTCATCTTCCTTCCATGAACTCTGGCTGCCTTCCAATCCATGCTTCGTAATGCGAAGCACTACCACTTCCTCTTCGAACCCTTCCATGACTTCACATTTCTCTTAAGATGAAGGCAATCCTCCTCACAGTGGTTTAAAATATTGCTACTCAGTGTGGAGCCACAGACTGGGTGCAGTTGAGAACTGTTATTGTTCTATAAGATAAGGAGCTCGCTTCAGAATGTAAATGCACTAAACATCCTGTCCAGGTCAGCAGGCAAGATTTTCTTGATGGAAGCAGTGTGTTGTTACATTCTGGAACAAGCTCCTTATCTCATCATACACTGGTACTTTGAGTGTCTGGTCTACAGGGCACACTGCATTCCCTGGACGTGATGGGGGCATGATCTCTGCAGCCTCATGTTGGACCCCTCTCCCTTTCATTTTTCAGGGGTCCAGCCCATGGTAGACTCCTTTCAGATCTACATACTTCAGTGGTTCATTGTCCATGCTTTCCCCTCTACATGAAGTATCTGCTTCAGTCTGCACCTGGTTAATTTCTCTTCATTCTCTCAGGTCATGTGTCACATTGCCAAGGAAGCATTCCCTCACCTACTCTACTCATCAAATCCCCCTAGCCTAAGCTCTCATAACACCATGAACGTCTCATTCATAGCCTTCATCACATTTCATAGCCATTTTAAGATAGAGATCACCATAAGGTCCCTGAGGAAGAGAGCATGTGTGTTTTGCATCTCCACTGACTAGCAGTTACTGCATGCTATGTGTAACTGTAGCACTAGTTATAACACTTCTTAAATGAACAAATGAATGTACCTAATCAATGATCAAGCCCTGGCAGTTTTTCCTTTATAGCGTCTCTCACATTCCTTTCTTCCATTTGTGTTGCCATTACTCTACCATTTATTATTTTACATGTGGATTATGATGAATGCTTCAGAGAACAGTTTGTCTTCCTTCATTCAGGCTCTCCTTACATCATTTATTATGCCTCCCAAGGTTCATGGATCATGCTGTTGCTCTGTTCCCAAACCTTTCATGACACTTATTGCCAACACAATAAAGCCCAAACATTTAAGAATGACATTTAAAACTTTCCACAATTTGGCTTTAATTTCACTTTCCAGACTTGTTTTTAATCTATGGGCCTAATTATCTCTACATCTTTGCTCCCTTCCAGCTCTATGTAATATGTCAAAAACTCTCCTAGTCACTGCCCTTAAGTGTCTTTCTCTGGGAAATCTTCATTGAGAATCCAAGCAAGATATGGATCCTTTCTCTCCTCTGAACTTGTGGAACAGTTTAATTGGACACATCTGGAACTGCCTTAAGGCATCTACATCTTATCTTCCCTGCTGGTATCTAAGCTCTCGGAGAGCGGGGATACATCTTTGTGTTCTATGTAGTTCTCAGCACTGCTGTTACACACGTAGTCAGCCTGGTCAGTGACTATTCGGTGAATGAATGAATGAATGAATGAATGAACGAACGAAATGAGTTCTCTGGCTCTTTTTCTACTTTTTAAGGTTCTGTATTTCCTTACACTTGGAAGATAGGCTGCTTCATAGCAACATAATAACCAAGCTCACAGAGTGTTGCAAATAGCTGCAAAGAGCATCCCTCTGCCACTTTAGAACAGCTTGTTCTCCCTCTCAAATGAAGAGCAGGATTCCATACTTAAGTGCCTTCGTTCACTTGGTCTTTAGAGACACTGGGGGCATTAGTGCTCTACATTCAGCGAAATGCCCATTTTGATTGTAATTTTCCCCTGTGAATAACAGCTATCCAAAGATGTTTCTGTACAATTTTTCATCCTTTTGTATTCATAAAATGCATTTTAACAAGCATAGAATAAATAGAAGGAACTCTGTTTATATTTGATAAAAGTTTAGGGAGAGGTCTTTATGGCACATTACCAAACGTGTTTGGGGAAATTTTAGCCATGTGAAATGTGTTGGAAAGGCACCAAGAGTTCAAGGATTCTCAGAATTTCTGAGGACACAGTTGCCTCACGTGTAGGCACAGTGGCAGCCATCTGTGTAACAGTAATTTGGAAGGTACCACGTTAGTACACTCATGCTGTAATAATGTGGAACAAATCATCCTAAAACTTGGTGACACCAGCAAAAATTTGGGGTTTTTTGATCTAGCTATAGTGACTGTGGTAGACCTCCAAGTGGCTGGTTTTGCTCCATGGTTGAATCCATTTGAGGTCTGCCCACACGTTGGACTCCAGGGCCCAACTGTGGGGTAGCTGCCTCCAGGGCACACTCTTCTCACTGCAACCACTGAAACACAAGCGGTGAGCCCCCTTAAGCCCATTTAAGACCTCTGCCAACATCATAGCTGCTTACACTCCGTTGACCAAAACGTGTCCCAGATCAAAGTTGTATTTAGAATATGTGCGTATATTTAAAGTTGGCTGATCTCACAGAATATTGCAGCTTGGACAATGTTACCTTGGCACTTTTATTGACATTGGTGTACTTGATAAACGTCACAGAAACTTTTCACCTTTGAGAACTTTATGAATTTGTGGAACAATTTCTATGGGAACAGAGGAAGGTACACTTTAGAACCCAATGATTGTTACTGCATTGCTTGGAGAAGAATTGGTAAGGAAAAGGTCAATGCAAATGACAGATTTGAGATTCACATCTTCCTTACTAACGTCGACAGTCTATGAAACATTCCTGGGGAACTGGGATGGTAGCTTTATATGATTTCTATTACATTGCAGTTTGCCAAAGCCACTTAAGTAAAACATACATAACATAGTACATCTCGTTTTAGTTTTCCCCACCACCCCACCATGTATCTTCAGTCTGGTACCCAAGAGATAAACAGAAACTGAAGGAATTCATTGCTAGCACACCTGCTTCACAAGAAATACTAACGGAAGTCCCTCAGATGGTATCAGACTCAAATCCATAAAGACAAAACAAGACAAAGAATTCTGATTAATGGTGTAGGTAATTCTAAAAAAAAAAAAAAAAAAAAAAAACCAAAATAAATTCACATTTCTCCTTTCTTGACTGATTTAAAAAGTCCACAAATGTTACGTTTAGATTACTGTGCACATAACAGACATGTAGTATATCTGACAATACGGACAAAGGAGGTGGTGAGAACAAAGCTGTGTTAGGGTAAGAATGACACTAGAGCATAACCTGAATCCATAGGAAGAAATGAAGGGAACCAGAAATGGTAAATAAACAGATTAACCTAACAAGCTCTTTTAGTATTTATTTGTTCTTACTGCTTCTCTCAGCTCCCTTAAACGAAGTTAGATTATCTAAAATCACACTTGTAACAATGTATTGTTGAGTATGTGGCATATATAAATGTAATAAAAGCAAAAAGAGATGAGGGAAGAGAGGTATATAAAAGTAGGGTTTGTATATCTGACTGGAATGGAGTTAGTTTAAATTGAAGTAGATTCTGATAAGATGTAGATTGTAAGCTTTAGAACAGCCATTAACTTAAAAAATTGATAATAATAAATGGAATTAAATGTTACAGTAGAAACTATCCATTTAATATATAAGGAGACAATAAAAGAAGACTAGAGGAACAGCAACAACAACAAAACCCCCAAACATGGGACATGTAGAAAACAAAAGATAAAATGACATAGTTCCTACCGTATCAATCATAAAATTAGATGTGAATGAATGAAACAATCCAATCAAAAGGCAGGATTATCAAACTGGATAAAAAACAAAAAACATGTTGTCTACAGGAGATATTCTTAGATTTAAAGATACAACTATATTCAAAATAAAAGATAAAAAATGTTCATCATGCAAATAGCACCCATAAGAATGCTGTAGTGGCTGTACAGATACTGGACAAAATAGACCTTAAAACAACAACAACAAAAGGGAGTTGCTGGATTAAGAGGGAGATTTCATGGTGAGAAAAGGGTCAATCCATCAGGAAGACATAAAAATTATTAACATGTGCAACTTAGAACACCAAAACGTGAGAAGAAGGTAACAAAGCACATAAAGAACTGAAAGGAGAAATAGAGAATTCAACAATATTAGTTGAAGACTTCAATACCCCGGTGTCAATAATGGATAGATCAAGTAGGCAGAAGATGAACAAGTAGATAGTAGACTTGAACCACACTATAAATTAACTAGACCTAACAAAGGTCTGTAAAATGCTCAACCCACCAAGACTTAAGTTCACCTTCTTATCAAGTACATACGAAATACTCTTCCTTGGTAGATCACGTTCTAGGCTGTAAGACAAGAGATTGAAACCCACATACACTGCAGGTGGGAATGTAAAATAGTGCTGTCATTTTACAAAATGGTCTGACAGTTTCTCAAAATGTTGAACATAAGAGTTACTCTGATCCCACACTTCTACTACCAGATATATACTCAGCAGAAAATAAAACCTTAGGTCCACACAAAAACTTTTACGTGAATGTTCATAGAAGCATATTAATAATATCAAAAGGTAGAAATAGCTCAAATGTCAATCTATTGATCAATGAATAAACAAAATGTGGAATATTCATACAATGAAATTTTTTCAGCTATAAAAAGGAATGAATTATTGATACATGTTACAGTATGGATGAACCATGAAAGCATTATGCAAAGTGAAAGAAACCACTCACAAAGACCACATATTGTATAACTCCATTTATTATGAAATGCCCAGAATAGGCAAATCTGCCCAGATGAGTGGTTGCCTACGGTTGAGAGGATTGAGAGTTTTTTGTGGAGGGACAAAAATCTTCTAAAATTGGATTTTGGTGATGGTTGCACAACTCTGTGGATTGCATTGAATTGCTTACATTAAATGTGTGAAATGATGGTAAATTATATAATGTAAATTACATCTCAAAGCTGTTAAAATTATGTTAAATTTTATGCTTAGAAATTTGAAAATTCATCCAAAATTACAATTTCTTAAAAAATGCAACCTAACAATCACCGAAGAAAGAAAAGAATATCTAATAACCCTAATTAAGTACCTTTACAGAAAACAGTTTCCGGGGCTAAGTGGCTTTCTTGGTAAATTCTTCCAAATATTTAGGGAAGAAATAGCAATCTTACTTAAAAATCTTCCATGAAACAGAAATAAAAGAACACACTACTCAAATCCTTTTTTTTTTTTTTTTTCCAAAATGAGGCCAGCATAAGCTTCAGACCAAAGCTGAAAAGAGTATTACAAGAATGGAATCACAGGCCAATTTCTCTTCTGAACATGCATGCAAAAACTGTAAACAAAAGCACAAACTGTATCCATGGTATGTAAAACTATAATACATCCCAACTGAATTGGTTTTATTCTGGTAATGCAAGGTCAGCTACTGTTCAAACATAAAACAGATCTCAGGAATAAATTCGAATGGGAAGAATTCATTTTAAAAAGTCAATGAAAAAAAAGTCAATCAGGAGGGGCGCCTGTGTGGCTCAGTCGTTAAGCGTCTGCCTTCGGCTCAGGGAGTGATCCTGGCATTCTGGGATCAAGCACCACGTCAGGCTCTTCTGCTGGGAGCCTGCTTCTTCCTCTCCCACTCCCCCTGCTTGTATTCCCTCTCATTGGCTGTCTCTCTCTCTGTCGAATAAATAAAATCTTTAAGTAAATAAAATAAAACAATCTTAAAAAAAAATCAATCAGGAGACACAAGAGTGAATAAACACAACAGATAATGCCTTATGAAAAATAGATGAAAAATATTCCATAAATTATGGAATATTCTAAAATTTTAAAACATAAAAAGCAGTTGAAAAAGATTCAAGAGAAAGTGACAAATATTGAATATAGGCCAAAAAAAATTCAAATATACAAATGATAGGAGCACCTAAAGAATAAAGTCAAAGTGAGGAAACACAGCAAATACTAACAGTATAATTTTCAAACTTTTCTAAAAATAATAGTAATCGTAAAAATAATACTAATAGAAACTGTGTATTGAACAAGTATATTGCATACCTGAGAATAGTAAGTCAGAATGATCAGCAAGATGTATTCTAGAGAAATTTTAGACCTAAAATGGGAGGTTGGAATTTTAATCCTAACAAAACTAACTTTTAACTGTAAAGGGCAGAGACCAACTGTTAACCAAGACGCAAGAGCTCAGGTTATCTTAATTCCATGAACACTTCTGAAGGAAACTATTAAAGAAAGAGTATCACACAGCCCAAATGACCGGAGATAATCTATGTAAGTACTGCTAGTGAGCATTAAGTCTAGTACTACTGTAGAATGAGAAGTAAATGAGGGTTACATAGGAAAGACTATAAAGACTATTGTATGCAAAGACTGTATGCTCTGGCAATGTAGGTATCAGTCCTATAAATGACAGAGAAAGACTGAACAAACACCAAATGAAGTTAAAACTTTTCAAGCCTTGTTTATTAAACATAATATTGAAATTGCAATTCTGAGTCTGTTCTGTGAGTAACACGGAATGGAACAAATGAGAAATTATGGAGTATTCTATTTTTTTTAAAGATTTTATTTATTTATTTGAGAGAGAGAGCATGCGTGTGCAGGAGGAGAAGTAGAGGGAGAGAGACAAGCAGACTCTGCACTGAACACAAGCCCAGTACAGGGCTCAATCTCACAACCCTGAGATCATGACCTGAGCTAAAATCAAGAGTCTGACGCTTAACCAGCTGAGCCACCCAGGCGCCCCTGCAGTATTCTAGTTATACCATCCGCTGTGAGCTAGGGAACTAGGGTTCTCAGGATGGAGGAAATAGAATATAGAGGTGATATAGAGGAGGTTTACTGAAAACTGCCGTGCTGAATTAGAATGACCTGTCTGTAATTAATAAGGCATTTTAGCTATATATATATATATATTTTTTAGCTATATATATATATATATATATTTTTAAAGATCTCATTTGAGTGAGAGAGCATGTGCTTGCATGCAAGTGGGGGAGGGGCAGAGGGAGAAGGACAAGCAGACTCCCCACTGAGCAGGGAGCCTGACCCGGTGCTCAATTCCAGGACCCTGAGATCATGACCTGAGCTAAAGGTGGATGCTTAACAGGCTGAGCCATCCAGGCAGGGTATTTTAACTGTATTTATATAGATATAGGTATTTAGGTCTATGTCTATATCTATAAATTTATATATAATTATATACTATTGATGTAGATCTACTATCTATGTATATAATTATGTATCAAAAATATGTGTCAAACACCGACACACACACCCACCCCATCTCTGTCTGTTAAATAGGCCTAGAACTGATGACTAACCCAATACAAAAGACATCCATTGGGCTCAGATTATGGTCTTGAAATGATTGATTTAAGGTCTGTGGTGCATTTGTGTGAAATGTACTTGGAAAATTTTGTGATACCAAATAACAAGGAAGTTATCAAAGAGCACCGGGCCATTTCAAAAGGACTCGGGGGTCAAATGTGAGGAGGCTTTCCGTGGACAATAGAACAGTTTGAACTTCAGTAGGATAATAATTACAATGAATCGAAATCCATAACTATGTTTAAATCCATGGGTTTCTATGGATACAAAAAAAAGTCAACTTATGAGGATAATTGGGGAAAAATTTATTATGGTGAAAACTGATTTTTTAAATGGTAGGGATAGAATCGGTTGGGGTGAGAGAATAACCAACTTTTTATCCTACCTTTCTGTTGTGAACTGTATCACAGTGCAACCAAATTGTAGATGAGGGGATAGATCTCTTCATAAAAGTATTCCTGCCAATAAGTGGAAAAGAAGTGATCAAGTTAGAATATGACAATTTTGCAATCTCTGATGAATTTATGCTGGTACCTGGCAGAATTTGGAAATGCAAGATTAACTCAGAAGAACTGTGGGTTCTGGTGATTGAACAAAAATTTGTGTATTCACTGAGTATCAATGGCTGCCGACATCACATAGAGAGCAATAACCAGACATTATCTGCTCCCTGATGAATAATACACCACAGTCTATAGTCTTCCCAAAGGATTGATCAGTTTCTTATTTTTCAGGAAATATGGAGGACAAGGAGCATGTACTCCGCAAAAATCCACATGGTGGGGAACTCTACAGGTCAAGTGGCCAGTATTCTTCAACAGATTCATTGAAGGTCAGTAAAAGGATGGACTTATAGGGTAAATGAGAAAAAGTCATTATTTAAAACAACAAAATTAAACCATGCTGTCTAGGGATATGAACTTACATGATTAATTTATAAGCAATTTAAGGATGAATCAATTATAAAAGTGAGGAAAATGATAATTTTTTGGAAGAAAGAAATTATAATTGGATCAGGACACCAGGAGGGACTTCAGGCAAAGTTCTATTTCTTTAATTGGTTGGTGATTACAAGAGTATTTGTCTTAAAATATCATTAAGCTATATATTTGCCTTTTGTAGTTTCCTGACTCTATAATGTATTTTATAACAAAAATGTTTTAAAAAATCAAACACCGAGTAATAAATATAACAAAAAGTTTATGAAAACTCTATACAGAAAACTTAAATACTTTGTTGAGATAAATCAGACTTAAATAAATGGATATCATTGGTCATTGATTGCATGATTCAATATTGTAAATCAATAATCTATAAACTGTACAGACTCAATGCAGTAGGAATCAGTATCTCTTCTGTGTGTGTGTGTGTGTGTGTGTGCGCGCGCGCGCATGTGTGTCTGTAAATTGACAAGCTGAAATTAAAATTTATATGGAGATTCTTTTTTTTTTTTAAAGATTTTTTTATTTATTTATTCGACAGAGAGAGAGACAGCCAGCGAGAGAGGGAACACAAGCAGGGGGAGTGGGAGAGGAAGAAGCAGGCTCCCATCGGAGGAGCCTGATGTGGGGCTCGATCCCATAACGCCGGGATCACGCCCTGAGCCGAAGGCAGACGCTCAACCGCTGTGCCACCCAGGTGCCCCTATATGGAGATTCTTAAGGCCAGTCATAGTAAGACTTGAAAAAGAACAGTTGGAGGACTATATGTCAGACAACATGACTCATTAAATCTATGATAATTAAAACAATGTGGTACTGGCAAAAGAATAGAAACAGAGCAATGGAATAGAACAGCAGGTTTGGCCCCTACCCAGATAGATAAGGTCACTTCATTTATGATAAAGGTGACAATACAACAGATAAAGGATTTTTTTTCAGTAAATGCTTATATGTCATTTATGGAAAAAATTGCTACTGATACTATGTCACTCCATATACAAAAGTCAACTCCAGGTGGATTATTGATCTAAGTGGTCAGCTAAATGATCACTGAAGAGTGAAAAGGCAAACCAAAGAGTGATAGAGCTTTTCAACATTTATTTCTGACAACAACTTGGTTCCCAAAAAAGTTCTTGATTCCAGAAAAAGACAGACAACCCAACAGAAAAATAGGCAAAGCTTGGGGCGCCTGGGTGGCGCAGTTGTTAAGCGTCTGCCTTCGGCTCAGGGCGTGATCCCGGCGTTCTGGGATCGAGCCCCACATCAGGCTCCTCCGATGGGAGCCTGCTTCTTCCTCTCCCGCTCCCCCTGCTTGTGTTCTCTCTCTTGCTGGCTGCCTCTCTCTGTTAAATAAATAAAATCTTTAAAAAAAAAAAAAAAAGAAAAGAAAAATAGTCAAAGCTTGAACGGGCACTTCACAGAACAGACTATCCAAAATCACTCAAAAAAACTATGACAAGGTACTCATCTTAATAAGGGAAAAGAAAAGTAATTAGTTAAAAATGTAAAACACAAATTAATTAATCGGGGAAATGAAAACCACAATGGGATACCACTATATGTGCACCATACTGGCCAAGATGAAAAGAGCTGATGAAGATGTGGAGCGTTTGGAACTCCCATGCACTGCTGGTGGGAGAGTAAATCAATATGTGCACTTCAGAAACCGCGGGCAGTAGTGTGGAAAGTGAAGGTATGTGTAGTCTAGGACCTGGCAATTGTACTCCTAGTATATACTCAGCACATGTGTGTGTGTGTATATATAGGTCCCAAGAGGACCTATACTGCAGAAGAGTGTTCAAAGAAGCACTATTTATATAGCCCCAAACTAGAAATCACCCAAATGTCTATCAAGGGCGGAATAAATAAATGGTAACTTCATGCAATAGAATACAGTGAAAGTGAATGAACTCTTGCTCCAAGCAAAAATGTGGCTGAATCACAAATTTCGTGTTGAGTGAAAGAAGCCAGATGCAAATGAGCACATACCGTATATTAGTTATCCGTTGCTCCATAACAAATTACCACAGCATTTAACTGCTTAGAGCATGCATTTCTTTATCTCAGTTTCTGTGGCTCAGGAACCCAGGTGTGGCTTAGCCAGTGCCTCTGCCTCAATGCTGTAAATCAGGTTGTCAGTGGGAGCTGTCGTCTTGTTTGAAAACTGAACTGAAGGAGGATCTGCCTCCAAGTGTGCTTATTTGGTTCTGGACGGGATTCCTTCTTCATAGGTGACCGGCTGGGGTCTGTGACCTTGCCGTAGGATCTCTGATGGTGCAGTTCATTGACATGGCAGCTGTCTTCTATCAGAGGGAGCAAAAGGGAGAACAAGGTAGGACCTTTGTCCCCTAATCTTGGAAGTGCCATCCCTCACTTTTGCGACGTTCTATTGCTGTAAGTAAATCACGACTTCCAGGAGGAGATGACACGAGGACATCGATATCAGGATGTAGAGGTCACTGGAACTCATCTTGAAGCTGCCTACCATCTGATGTGATTCCATTTTTGAAGTTCTGAAACAGGTGAAATAAACTCATAATGATAGGAATCAGAATTGTGAATCCTGATGGGGTTTTGGGTTGCTGGTAATGTAAGAGTGTGAAGTTCTGGTTCCACAAGTGTTCTTTATAAAAACTCCTTGATACTTCTGATTTGTGCACTTCTTCTGAATGCATGTTACATTTCTACTGTAACATTTACGTAAAAATAAAGAGTTAGTTTTCTACCCTACAGGCTCATCCTGCTGATAAACAGCTTTCATTGTCCCTACTCATGATCTCTCCCCCCTCTTCTGGGCCAGGCAGTAAAATGCAAACCCAGTTTATATCTGCCACTTAAAAGCTGACAATTTAGCAGAAGTGCAGGCAGCATTGTGTTTGGAAAAAATATGGGTTGAGGAGTCAGACTAAAGTTCAAATCCAGGTTTCATCACTCACTGGTTGTGTGACCTTCGTCTTTATTTTCCTCATCTGTATTATTAGTATGCATCGAAGGATTGCATGGCAAACTGATAACTGGAAGTCATACAGTGTACACCTATTGTAAAAGGACTTGAAGTTCCTCCAAAGACTCATAATGGCTTCTTTCTTTTTCTTTTTTTTTAAGATTTTATTTATTTATTTATTTGAGAGAGTGAGAAAAAAAAACACCTCAAGCTGAGTCTGTGCTGAGCCTGGAGTCAAACACGGGGCTTGACCCCAAGACCCCAAGATCATGACCCAAGCTGAAATCAAGAGTCAGATATCTAACCAACTGAGCCACCCAGGTGCCCTTCATGATGGTTTATAATGGCAAGATCTGTACAATTTCCTCACATTTCTATGGCCTTCATGCTCAGGTTGGCCCGACTCCCAGACCTCTGCTCATGCTTACGCAGGTGGAGTACTCCTGAAACATTCTCTTAGATTTAACTTCATGTAGATTGCTCTACTATCCCTATGCATCTTCATCCTACAACAGTGATCCTCTCTCAGAGAATCTGAAGAAGACACTGGCTTTATTGTCTTCTCAGGTATTTTCCTTTAGGAATCACTGCTTAATCAACAGGGAGGTGGTTAAATGAATTATGCCCATATCCATTTTATGGACTCCTATGTGGCCAATAAAATATGTAGCAAATTTGTATGTGTTGATGTAGCAAGGTATCTATGATACATCGTAAACTGAAACAGGCGAGAAACAGGACAGTCAGACAAGTACCATGTCCACTAGAAGGTAAGATATGCGAGAGCGAGACCAAGTCCGTCTTATGTATCTGCAGTGTCTAGTGGACATACAGCAGACACTTGTAAATATTTGTGGACTGAATGTTAGAGCACAGGAAATAACCTGGAAGAACACACATCACATTGTTACCAGGATTACCCTTCTCTGGAGGAGCACTTTTTGTTCACCACACTTCTGATGTTCCAAGTTTTAGAATGTATTTAATGTTTTATGCTTTCTGGCACCTAAGGTGCTTGGCCCTCCAGCAGGCAGCACCTGTGTCTCTTTGTTGCTACGGTGACTTCAGGCTACTAGAAACAGCTTTGCTTGTGGCCTGCAGAGCCAGATATGGCTGGTCATTCGTGTTCCTGTCCTCACCCAGCTTTTAACAAATAACTGAGAAGGAGTAGACAGCCTCCCGCAGCCTAGCCCTTGATTGGGCAACTTGAAGGCATGCACTTTGATTCTGTACAGCTCCCCTGTGATTCACCCTAAATGACTTCATTGGCTTCAAGGGACTTTACTTGAAATTGCACTTTCTTTCTGGCCTCCTTCCAGTTCAAGCTCCCCTGGATTGTCTCAGAACAGTTTCCCCTCTGAGTCTGCATCTGGGAACTCAATCTAAGTCACTTGTGTAATTAAAATCCATAAAAACAAGTGGTGTTTATTAGAGGATGAGGCAGATGACCTCCTCACCTCAAACTTGTCACCCTCCATAACTTTAAATTAATCAGAAAATGTGTCCAGGCACAGCTCCATAATGTAAGGGGCCCAGGGCAAAATGATAATGTGGGGTCCTTTGTTTGAAAAGCAGGAAAAAAAGTGGTGTTGCAGTGCCAAAATACAAAAGCTTTTCCTTTTTTCCAAAGTCTCTCTCTCAACTTGTCAGGGTATTTTTTTATTTGCTATTGACTATTGTTCTAAGTAAAGAGAAACTAAAATTTGGCATGATTAGCATGAATTTTTTTCATATTTATCTTGGGCAATGTGTTTTAAGTGCATATATAAGAGCTTTTCACTTAAGTGCAGAATTACAAATTACACAATTTATCCTTCATAGATTGTATATTCATATGTATTTCCTTCTTACCTATGCTGTTGAAACGCGGCAAAAAACTAACTCAACTGTTTTAATTTTACTTTTCAACATGTACACTTTCTCCCCTGATTCCTACCTTCCGCTCGGTGTTATAAATAAGGACTGACAGGAAAAAGAACCATGGGTTGCCCTCCCTTTCCTTCTATGCCATCATTTCCAGGGTAAGCAATTGGCTAATACAGAGAAGTAAATGAGTAAGGAAGGATATGATAGGTTCCTTGGTTGTTCTTGTTTCTCAGAACTCCATTGCCTTCCCTGTGTCGGAAGGACTTTGATGAAAATGTAAAGCACAGCCTCCCGGGGCTGTCAGTCCCTCTGCTTACTCAGACATTCAGTAACACATGGTGAGTCTTGCTAAGCTGCCCCCACTGCAGGTCCAGCTGAATGCTGTGCACACGGAGCATGGCAACTGCTGTGTACGAATGGGACAGCAAGAGCAGTGGGCATGTACTGCGCGGGCTCCCCTCCTTACAGGCATGCGCCATGGTCCCCTAGACTTCACTTAGAAAACACAAGCTGAAAGATACAATTAAGAATTTCAAGACGGGGGCGCCTGGGTGGCACAGCGGTTAAGCGTCTGCCTTCGGCTCAGGGCGTGATCCCGGCGTTCTGGGATCGAGCCCCACATCAGGCTCCTCCGCTAGGAGCCTGCTTCTTCCTCTCCCACTCCCCCTGCTTGTGTTCCCTCTCTCGCTGGCTGTCTCTATCTCTGTCGAATAAATAAATAAAATCTTTTAAAAAAAAAAAAAAAAAAAGAATTTCAAGACAGATGAGAGTAGAATATTAAACCAAGATAGGGGTTCTTTTAAGTGTGGGACCCTGGGGGACTGCTCATGAAGGTAGCCCTCGCTGGAGTACGAAAGTAAATAAGGCCTGGGCCTTGCTCGTCCCTTGGGCAATTCGCCCACACATCTCTTGGTTGCTGGTTTTGGCAGACTTCAGGGCAGCTGGGGCTTCTGGGTTGGCACACCAGTCCAAGTCTCTTTCAGATTTCACAGACCTCTGATGAATAGTCATTTTTATTGGATGTTTCTTAAACTAATTTTTATTTTCTATCAGAGTAATGCATGTTTGAAACATCAGATCCTGGAATAAACAGGGTTGCTGGAGTGGGGGTGGGGTGGGGGAGGGCACGTGATGTAATGAGCACTGGGTGTTATATGCAACTGATGAATCATTAAACTCTACTCTGAACCTAATAATGCAACATATGTTAACTATCTTTAATTTAAATAATAACAAAAGAAACATCAGATCTTGCTAGAAATCTTTTAACGAAAAAGCTATGTCCCTTCCCCCCCCCATCTTCTTCTACCTCAAGTCCTACTTTCCAAAGGCAATGGCTTTAAATTCCTGTAGCCATTTCTTGCAATATTTATCTCCATGTTTTTAAATAGTATGCTTTTAATCATTATTTTACTGAATCGTCAGTTTTAGAACTTATACATTGTACTCTTACAAGGGAAGCTGAGAATACTGCTTTTATCACCAGCTCCGTCTTCCCACCCATATCCTCCTAATATAGTTAGTTTATAATGCATGGTTAAATCAATATGCAGTTTTTACATTATTGTTATACATTATGATGCATCGCACATCATTGTATACTACAGACATATTCAGTATTTACAATATTCAGTAAATTACATTCTTTACATGTGATCAGTTAAATATTGTTGACTGTTGTGTCCAGTACTATACTCTAATTGTGTTAACTTTCCAGGAAAATATTTTGTTCTTCATGCAGGGAATATATTTTAAATTTACACATATTATTTTTAACTCACCAGATTTCCTGTGTACCCAGAATTTCATGCCCATTTGCTACGTGCTCAAGACCATCAAGCAACCATTGCCTTTATCCCCCTGAAGACAGTCCTCCATCCTCTTATTCAACATAGACTACTTGTTTTCTGAACCTGCTACACAGTTACCACCCTGGGGCCTCCCTACCCTACAGTCTTGTTCGAGCACCCCATTTCCTGTATGCTAAGTTATCCTTTTTCTTGTTTTTCCCTCTCATTTCAATGGTGACACATCTGCCAGGAGCTCCCTGACACTAAGTGCAAGGGAGATCAATTTTTGGAGACCTCAAATGTCTGAAAAATGTTTTTATCCATCTTTTCCTCATGATTGGTTGTCAAAGTAGAGAATACAAGTTGGGAAATAACTTTGTTCATTCTTCACTGGCCCTGGCTTTCATGGCTACTCCTGAGAGATCCAATACAATTCTGATTTCCCTATTTTTTGGTTATTTGTGGTTTTTCTTCTGATACTGTAAGTAGTTCTCTTTTTATCTGAGGTTCTCTGAAATTTCCTCTGGACCTGCCTGACTGTGGATCTTTTCATTTTTTTGTTTGTGGTACTCAGTGGTCTCTTTATATTGAGAAGCTCACTCCTTCAGTTCTCACCACACCATAGGATATGCTAATAAAATAATTTTTCTCCCTTCTCCCACCTGGAGGACCTACTCAGTTGGATTCTGGTCTTCTTGGGCCAAGTCTCTAGCTTCTAATCTTTTCTCTTTTCGTCTTTTGGTTCACTTCTTTAGGACATTTCTTTAAAGACTGTTTTCTGTCCTACCTATGAATGATTTTCCTTTGGAAATCATTTTTGACTTCTAAGCATACTTCCTTGCACTATGGCATTCAATTTTTATGACATTGTAGTCACATTTCAAGGATGCAGTATTTTTTGTTACCTCCAAGGGTATTAATAATACAGTTTCTTTTTATAGTTTTCTTCAGCTTCCTTTATTATCTCCTTTTCCTCTAAGTTCTGTTATTTGTTTTTTTAAGTCTTTATCTTTCATGTTTTAGGTTTTTCTTAAGTGTACAGTGAACTTTGGATTTCTGTCAATTTTTAGAAATACGACCTTAAGTATATGGAGATTCTATGCACAAATATGTATTTTACTCCAGAGGAGTTGTGTGGAGAGCTTCTTTTTGGGATTAGACACTCAAATATCTGTATCTGGAGGGCTTTTCTCTGGAATTTAAATTTTTCATGGGCAAGGCCCACTGATCTCCTGCCTTGGTTTCTGTAACTGACTGCTGGAGGTTTTGAAGCAATGGTGGGCTCGAGCTGTGTGGTAAGAGGGGAACTCCCATTCTGAAGGCACTTTCAGGCAGTCCCTGCACTTCACCCCACACTCTGCTTTACTTGGATCCCTGAGTTCAAAGGCTGTTCAGTTCCACTTCTCCCGTGATTAATCACTGACCCTCCACTCTCCTTGAGGCAGGGTGCAAGGATGGGGAGGAGGTAGAAGGAAATGAATTTGGAGAGAGAGGTAAGATGGTGGAGGAGTAGGGGACCCCTTTTTCAGCCGGTCCCCTGAGTCGAGTTGCATAGGTACCAGACCATCCTGAACATCCATGGAATCAGCATGAGATGCAGGAAGATACATCTGGATCGCTACAAATGAACATCTCCAGCGCTGAGTATTGAGGTACGAAGCGGGGAGCCGTGAAACCGCGCACAGATAGCAGAAGATAAACGGAAGGGGGAGGGAGCCGCCAGGTTAGGGCACCGGGAAGCGGTAGCCACCTGCACGGGGGGAGCGGGCGGACTCGCGGACCGGCACCCGCGAGAGAGCAGACTGAGACTGTGAGCCGGAAACACGCGGGACCAGACTGAAACGGAGCTCCGGTGTGCTCATCGGAACCAGACTGAGACCGGGAGCTCCGGAACGCATGGGGGCGGCTGGTGGCTGGTGGTGTTAGAAACACAAAGGACAGAGACGCGCCGGCCCTAGAAGTGAGGGCTGGGACGCCGGGTGTGGGGTGCACATCCCAGGATGCTGCAGGGTTGAGCAGCACCAACAGAAACAGAGTTAAAGTGGCCAGAACATCAGTGGAGAACAGTCCACGATCCCTCTGTTCTGAGGCAGAGGCTGAGATTCAGCTACTGCTGCTCTGACTCTCAGAAGAGGCACAGCAAACCGCCAGGGAAAGCCGCCAGAGAACAAAAGCCTGGAAATACCAGCTCACGGTGTGCCCATCCCCATCCTCCCTCGCAGGGGACACGGAGACTCTACCCAAACAGGGTTGCCTGAGTATCGGCACGGCAGGCCCCTCCCCCAGAAGGCAGGCTGAAAAATCAAGAAGACCACATCCCTAAGATCCCTATAAAACAAGTGCGCACTGCCTAGGTCCCATCAATAATTTGGGCTCTGGACAACCCCGCAACCTCTCCTCATCAGAATGACGAGAAGGAGAAGTCCCCCCCAGCAAAGAAAAGACAATGAGTCTGTGGCCTCTGCCACAGAGCTAATGGATATGGATATGACCAAATTATCAGAAATGGAATTCAGAGTAACAATGGTGAAGATGATGTGTAGACTTGAAAAAAGTATTACCGAAAATGTTAATGAGAATATAGAATCTCTAAGGGTGGAAATGAGAGCGAATCTGGCAGAAATTAAAAATTCTATGAGCCAAATGCAGTCAAAACTAGAGGCTCTGACGGCCAGGGTCACTGAGGCAGAAGAATGTATCAGCAAATTGGAGGATGGGTTAGTAGAAGAGAAAGCTAAAATAGAATCTGGGCTCAAAACAATCCATTCTCAAGAATGTAGGTTACGGGAGATTACTGACTCAATGAAACGTTCCAATGTCAGAATCATCCTGACATTCTCATCTCTGAGGGGGTGGAGAAAAACAGAGGTCTAGAAGAGATGGCAGAGAGGACCCTTCCCAAGCTCAACCACGACAAACCTACGCCATGTCATGTCATAGTACAATTCGCAAATATTAGATCCAAGGATACAGTATTGAAAGCAGCCAGGGCAAAGAAATTTCGCACGTACCAAGGGAAAGGTATCAGAATTATGTCAGACCTGTCTACACAGACCTGGAATGAGAGAAAGGGTTGGGGGAGCATATTTAAAGCTCTTTCAGAGAAAAACATGCAGCCAAGGATCCTTTATCCAGCAAGGCTGTCATTCAGAATTGATGGAGAAATAAAGACCTTCCAGAATCACCAGTCATTGACCAATTTCGTAACCACGAAACCAGCCCTACAGGAGATATTAAGGGGGGTTCTATAAAAGTAAAAAAGCCCCAAGAGTGATACAGAACAGAAAGTCACAATCTATAGAAACAAAGACCTTACTGGCAACATGGCATCATTAAAATCATATCTCGCAATAATCAGTCTCAATGTAAATGGCCTAAATGCTCCCATAATGCCACAGGGTTACGGATTGGATAAAAAGACATGACCCATCCATTTGCTGTCTACAAGAGACTCATTTTGAACCTAAAGATACATTCAGACTGAAAGTAAAGGGATGGAATACCATCTTTCACGCCAATGGACCTCAAAAGAAAGCTGGGGTAGCGATTCTCATATCAGACAGATTGGATTTTAAACTAAAGACTATAGTGAGAGACACAGAGGGCACTATATTATTCTTAAAGGATGTAGCCAACAAGTGGATATGACAATTATAAATATATATGCCCCCAACAGTGGAGCAGCAAGATACACAAGCCAACTCTTAACCAGAATAAAGAGACATATAGATAAAAATACATTAATAGTAGGGGACCTCAACACTCCACCAGCAGAAATAGAGCACCCATGCAGAAAACCAACATAGAAACAAGAGCTTTGAATGCCATACTTGATGAGTTGGACCTCATAGATATATATAGAACACTACACCCCAGAACCAAAGAATACTCATTCTATTCTAATGCCCATGGAACATTCTCAAGAATAGACCATCTTCTGGGTCACAAAACAGGTCTCAACCGATACCAAAAGACTGAAATTATTCCCTGCATATTCTCAGACCACAATGCTCAGAAATTGGAACTCAACCACAAGGAAAAATTGGGAAGAAACACAAACACTTGGAGACTAAGAACCATCCTGCTCAGGAATGATTCAATAAACCAGGAAATCAAAAATCAGTTTAAACAATTTATGGAGACCAAAGAGAATGAAAACACAGTGGTCCAAAACCTATGGGATACTGCAAAGGCAGTCTTAAGGGGGAAATACATAGCCATCCAAGCCTCACTCAAAAGAATAGAAAAATCTAAAATGCAGTTTTTATATTCTCACCTCAAGAAGCTGCAACAGCAACAGAGGGACAGGTCTAATCCACGCAGGAGGAAGCAGTTGACCAAGATTAGAGCAGAAATCAATGAATTAGAAACAAGAAGTACCGTAGAGCAGATAAACAGGACTAGAAGCTGGTTCTTTGAAAGAATTAATAAAATAGACAAACCACTGGCAAGACTTATCCAAAAGAATAGAGAAAGGACCCAAATTAATAAAATTATGAATGAAAACGGAGAGGTCATGACCAACACCAATGAAATTGGAAGGATTATTAGAAACTTTTATCAACAGCTTTATGCCAATAAATTAAGCAATCTGGAAGAGATGGAGGACTTCCTGGAAACCTATAAACTACCGAGACTGAAACAGGAAGAAATTAATTTTTTAAATAGGCCAATTAATTATGAAGAGATTGAAACAGTGATAAACAACCTTCCAAAAAACAAAACTCCAGGACTGGACGGTTTTCCTGGGGAATTCTATCAAACATTCAAAGAAGAAATAATACCTATTCTCCTAAAGCTATTTCAAAAAATAGAAACAGAAGGAAAGCTACCAAACTCATTCTATGAGACCAATATTACCTTGATCCCCAAACCAGGCAAAGACCCCATCAAAAAGGAGAATTACAGACCAATTTCCCTAATGAATATGGACACCAAAATCCTCAACAAGATCCTGGCTAATAGAATCCAACAGCACATTAAAAGGATTATCCATCATGACCAAGTGGGACTCATCCCTGGGATGCAAGGGTGGTTCAACATTTGTAAATCTATCAGTGTCTTAGATTTTATCCAGAAGGAAAAATTCAAAAATCATATGATTCTCTCAATAGATGCAGAAAAAGCATTTGACAAAATACAGCATCCTTTCCTGATTAAAACCCTTCAGAGTGTAGGGATAGAGGGTATATTCCTTAATCTCATAAAAACTATCTATGAAAAGCCTACAGCAAATATCATTCTCAATGGGGAAAAGCTGGAAGCCTTTCCCTTAAGATCAGGAACGTGACAAGGATGCCCACTCTCGCCACTATTATTCAATATAGTACTAGAAGTCCTTGCAACAGCAATCAGACAACAAAAAGGGATAAAAGGTATCCAAATCGGCAAAGAAGAAGTCAAAATGTCTCTCTTCGCAGATGACATGATACTCTATATGGAAAACCCAAAAGAATCCACTCCCAAACTATTAGAAGTTATAGAGCAATTCAGTAATGTGGCGGGATACAAAATCAATGCTCAGAAATCAGTTGCATTTCTATACACGAAAAATGAGACTGAAGAAAGAGAAATTAGGGAATTCATCCCATTTACAATAGCACCAAAAAACCATACGTTACCTTGGAATTAACTTAGCCGGAGACGTAAAGGATCTATATTCTAGAAACTATAAATCACTCTTGAAAGACATTGAAGAAGCCACAAAAAGATGGAAAAATATGCTATGCTCATGGATCGGAAGAATTAACATAGTTAAAATGTCCATGCTACCCAGAGCAATCTACACTTTCAATGCTATCCCGATCAAAATACCAGTGACATTTTTCAAAGAACTGGAACAAATAGTCCTTAAATTTGTATGGAACCAGAAAAGGCCCCGAATCACCAAGGAATTGTTGAAAAGGAAAAACAAAGCTGGGGGCATCACAATGCCAGATTTCGAGCTGTACTACAAAGCTGTGATCACAAAGACAGCATGGTACTGGCACAAAAACAGACACGTAGACCAATGGAACAGAATAGAGAACCCAGAAATGGACCCTCGGCTCTTTGGGCAACTAATCTTTGATAAAGCAGGAAAAAACATCTGGTGGAAAAAAGACAGTCTCTTCAATAAATGGTGCTGGGAAAATTGGATAGCTACATGCAAAAGAATGAAACTTGACCACTCTCTCACACCATACACAAAGATAAACGCCAAATGGATGAAAGACCACGATGTGAGACAGGAATCCATCAAAATCCTAGAGGAGAACATAGGCAGCAACCTCTACGACATCAGTGAAAGCAACCTTTCTCATGACACATCTCCAAAGGCAAGAGAAACAAAAGATAAAATGAATTTGTGGGACTTCATCAAGATAAAAAGCTTCTGCACAGCCAAGGAAACAGTCAAAAAAAAACCAAGAGGAAGCCCACGGAATGGGAGAATATATTTGCAAATGATACTACAGATAAAAGAATGGTATCCAAGATCTACAAAGAACTTCTCAAACTCAATACACGAGAAACAAATAAACAAATCATAAAATGGGCAGAAGATATGAACAGACACTTTTCCAATGATGACATATAAATGGCTAACAGACACATGAAAAAATGTTCAAAATCATTAGCCATCAGGGAAATTCAAATCAAAACCACACTAAGATAACACCTTACGCCAGTTAGAATGGCAAAAATTGACAAGGCAAGAAACAGCAATTGCTGGAGAGGATGTGGAGAAAGGGGATCCCTCCTACATTGTTGGTGGGAATGCAAGTTGGTACAGCCACTCTGGAAAACAGTGTGGAGGTCCCTTAAAAAGTTAAAAATTGAGCTACCCTATGACCCAGCCATTGCACTACTGGGTATTTACCCCAAAGATACAGACGTAGTGAAGAGAAGGGCCATATGCACCCCAATGTTCATAGCAGCATTGTCCAAAATAGCTAAATCGTGGAAAGAGCCGAGATGCCCTTCAACACATGACTGGATTAAGAAGTTGTGGTCCATATATACAATGGAATATTACTCAGCTATCAGAAAGAACGAGTTCTCAACATTTGCTGCAACATGGACGGCACTGGAGGAGATAATGCTAAGTGAAATAAGTCAAGCAGAGAAAGACAATTATCATATGATTTCTCTCATCTATGGAACATAAGAACTAGGAAGATCGGTAGGGGAAGAAAGGGATAAAGAAAGGGGGGGTAATCAGAAGGGGGAATGAAGCATGAGAGACGTGGACTCTGAGAAACAAACTGAGGGCTTCAGAGGGGAGGGGGTGGGGGAATGGGATAGGCTGGTGATGGGTAGTAAGGAGGGCACGCATCGCATGGTGCACTGGGTGTTATACGCAACTAATGAATCATCGAACTTTACATCAAAAACCAGGGATGTACTGTACGGTGACTAACATAATATAATAAAAAAACATTAAAAAAGAAAGAAGGAAATGAATTTGGTTGTTCACTAATGGGTAGAAAGCAAAGAAGGGGAGGGGATCTTTTTTTTTTTTTTTTTAAGATTTTATTTATTTATTCGACAGAGAGACAGCCAGCGAGAGAGGGAACACAAGCAGGGGGAGTGGGAGAGGAAGAAGCAGGCTCATAGCGGAAGAGCCTGATGTGGGACTCGATCCCAGAATGCCGGGATCACGCCCTGAGCCGAAGGCAGAGGCCCAACTGCTGTGCCACCCAGGCATCCCAGAAGGGGAGGGGATCTAATTACTCAGAGCTGTAATCAATCTCTTGTTTTTAGTTTCCCTTATTCCCCCCTTATTTCTATTTGGCATCTGTGATAAGTCACCTGGTACTTTGTGGGCAATATTTTAAGGCATTATGTTTGGAAATAATTGCAAACTTTTAAAAAGTTTTATGAATTCCTGTATTTTTAAAAATGTTATCCATTACTCTGTCTCTGTATTAATCTCTTTCCTGAACATATGACAGTATGATGCACATAATATCGTCCCTTTCCCTGAATCCTTCAGAGTATTTTTCTAAAATAGACTTCTTTACATACCGACATGGGACACAGCCTTCTTCAAAGGCTGAGTGGAACAATACCTCTCAAAGACTCCAAAGAGGGTGAGACCACAAAGAAAAAGACAAAGGATATGTGGAGGTTCCCCATGAGTGTGTGATGAAATAAGCCACTGGAGCCACCTTGCCTACCAATATTGTCCTTTACTCCTAGAAGAGTTGAAAATTCAGGGGCAGTATGGCTCACCTGATTCCCCTAGGCTCTCCACCTGCCCTAGGTTCTGGTTTCTAGTCCTAGAAAAGCAACCTTTGGCTCCTATCACATGGGGCAGACTTAGAGAGCAAGTAAAGCCTAGAGTCTGAGAATTTGAATTTATTATTTTAATAGTCTATTGAATAATACTGTATACTATCATTGTGTTTGAGTTTTCCAGCGTGAAGTGCCAAGATTCTTCAGTGACCCATTAGGTAGAAAAAGGCAGAACTAAGACTAGGGAGATAAGCTTCCCATGCCAGTGATCTCTTTCATGTACTTGGGGCTCAGGAACTTCTCACCAAAGGAGAGTTTGTGGTTTGAAAGAGCTCAGAGACTGGTCTTTTGTTATATAGAAAGTCATTCCTGGATCCTATTTCTTCGGGCATCTCTGTACACACATCCTTCTACACTAAGAGGGCTAGTATGAAAGAGTCCCAAATGGAGAGGGGGAAGTTGTCTACGGGAGATGCCTCAGTCTTGCTCTGCTTCAAGCACCGTTTCCATCCCCTTCTCCAACTTTTGCCCGTGTGGGAAAACATAAAGGCAGGAAAGCTCATTGATAGGGAGATGAGGGTCCTCGCACTAGGAAACATGTTCAGCTGCTTTGTGACTGCTCCCAGGGCTCACAGCTGGTTTAACTAGGGGCCGTCATTCATTTTGTTCAGAGTTGGACAGAAAGCACAAAGAGTGGTTCCTTAGCAGGTGTCACTGACATTATGCAGAAGGGAGTTAATAGTCCACCATATCTCATACTCCACATCTCATGTCAGGGCAGCCACAGTCCATGAATTGGCTGCCCGTTGGGAATGAAGAGCACAGAACATTCTCAGAGTCCAGCTCCTTGGACCACAAAGTTACTTAAATTAGCATGGGCATGTGGATGAATGTTGTAGATCGTCACTCATTTTATGTTAAACCATATACTGAAGTCCATTCAAAGCTCTCTTTGTGGGAATAAATGAAAGTGAAAAATGGGGCGCCTGGGTGGCACAGCGGTTGGGCGTCTGCCTTCGGCTCAGGGCGTGATCCTGGCGTTCTGGGATCGAGCCCCACATCAGGCTCCTCTGCTATGAGCCTGCTTCTTCCTCTCCCACTCCCCCTGCTTGTGTTTCCTCTCTCGCTGGCTGTCTCTATCTCTGTCAAATAAATAAATAAAATCTTTAAAAAAAAAAAAAAAAAGAAAAGAAAGTGAAAAATGTTTTCTGTTCTTGTTGCCTTTAAAAAATATATGTATGTTTATATCCAGGCATGCATGTGCATGTGTGTGTGGGGGTATTCCCAAAATAAATCTCCACTTCTGAAACTAACCTCAGCACATAATCTGGTAAGAAGGAAACTCTAATTCTACTATCTTTACAACATCCATTGAAGAGTACACTGAAAACTGTATATACCCTAGGGTATAGAGTTCAGCAAAGCAACTGCCCAAAGATATTCAAGTCTTATGGATTGAGATTTTCTAATTATGGCAGATTGTATTTCTCAAAAATGACCATAGCCGTATTTCAAGTCCCACGTTCCCTTTCAGAGCTTTGCTAGCCTCTACTAAAAGTTGGAATCTATTTATCTTTCCCTTAAAGTTGGGTGGGACTTCCTGGCTGTCTCAATGAATAGAATGCCGCGAACAGGAGTGTGTTCATTTCTTAGGGCTGCTGTAACAAAGTATCTGTGTGAATTAAACAGTAGAAATGTATTCTCTTGGAATTCTAAAATCAAGGCATCATCAAGATTGATTCCTTCTGGAGAACTCTGAGGGAAAGTCTATTCCAAGCCTCTTTCTTAGCTTCTGGTGATTGCCAGGAAACCTTGCCACCCCGGTTTGCAGATGCATCATTCCAATCTCTGCTTCCATTGTCACATGACAGTCTTCTTTGTGTGTGTCCCATGACCAAATTTTCCTCTTCTTTTAAGGACAGCAGTCATTGGATTAAGGCCCACCCTAATCCAATATGGCCCCAACTTAATTTGATTAAGACCTCCCCCCCTTTTTTCTAAGTAGGCTCTACACCCAGCATGGAGCCTTCTGTGAGGCTTGAACTCACAACCCTGAGATCAAAACCTGAGCTGAATCAAGAGTTGGATGCTTAGCCAACTAAGCCACCCAGGTACCCCAAGACCCAATTTTTAAATAAGGTCACTGGTACTGGGTAACAGGTACTGGGGGTTACAACTTGAACGTGTCTTTTGAGGGGACACAGTTCAACCCACAAGAGTGAGGGTAAGTGATTTCTAAGTTTAAGTCGCAAGAGGCAATCCAGCTTCTCTCTGGATCTTTCTCTCTAAGGATACTCACCTTTGGAACCCAGCCACCAGTTTGTGAGGAAGCCCCAGACACAAGAAGAGGCCACATTTGGGTGTTCTGGCTGACAGCCTCAGCTAAGATTCTAATCATAGAATCACCAGTCATGTAACTGAAAAGGCCTTCAGATGATTCTAATTCCAGCCTCTGAGGGGTGCTTCCTGATACTGTTGAACTTTTTCTTCTGATCCCTGTCAAAATTGCAGGTTCATAAGCAAAACAAAGGTAGTTGGTCTTTTAATCCCTTAAGTTTTTGTTGTTGTTATTGTTGTTTGTTTGTTTGCTTGTTTGTTAACCCATTAAGTTTTAGGGTGGTTTGTTACACAGCGTTTGATTACTGGAACACCACCCAATGTCCACTGCCCTACCAGAGACATCTGAGTCTTCGTGCTTCATCCACATAACTTTTGGTAGATTCTTCAGGGTCAAAGATCAAACAGTATGGGGTGCCTGGGTGGCTCAGTCTTAAAGGTCTGCTTTCAGCTCAGGGCCTGATCCCAGGGTCCTGGGATCGAGCCCCACATTGGGCTCCGTGCTCTGCTGGGAGCCTGCTTCTTCCTCTCCCACTCCCCCTGCTTGCATTCCCTCTCTCACTGGCTGTCTCTCTCTCTGTCAAATAAATAAATAAAATCTTAAAAAAAAAAAAAAGATCAAACAGTAAATACGTATTACGGCAATATAGTCTTTTTTGCTACAACTCAAAAGGACATATTTATTAAGATTGGTGGCACTAAGCCAAGAGTGACTATAAAATTGACAAGTTGAAAAGAGTTTTCTTTTTCTAACTAGCTGTGGCCCCCTTACAAAAAAAGAGAAAAAAAAAAAAGCCTACATCAAATGCTTGGGAAATTCTAACTAAATAGTTTCTCTTTTCTGATGGCAAGATTTATCCACTCTATTAGAAACACACATGGCATGAGACTTTGTGAATTTTGCTGGGATGAGTTTGAAGACTATAGGATTAGCTAGATTTTGGGGGAGCACTTAATTGGTCCTGGAATCTCAAGTGGGAGCCAAGCTTAATGCTTCTAAGCCACGCTGTTTTTATATGTGAGATTCTATTCTGGTAATTTTTATTTAGCGTTTTGTATGTGTCAGGAACTTGGACATTTTATGAACTGCAAAATAAATATGAATTTCATCCACATAGCTTTTGGCAGAAGTTTCTTTCAACAGAGTCTATTTAGTTTTGTTTCTTTTATTCTCATACTTACCAGTGCATAATAAAGAGAATCCATTTTTATTTATATTACTGTCCTTTTTTAGAGACTTTTCCACTTTTCACAAACCTGGACTCTACTGGTAAATGACCTTTTGTCCCTGCATACCATAGAAGGCTTACAGACCCTGAATGATAACTGGAAAGTAATCAAAACTCAAACTTGCAAATCTCTGCACTTTAAAATGAGTAGCCAGAGTCAATTCTTTGTTTGGAGCCTTGATTCTGGAGCCTTGATTCTGTTGCTAGGTGGCAATGTTCCCTTACCAAAAGGGTGATTAGAGTCTGCAGGTCCCTTTCTGAAACAGAAAGGAAAACACTGCCTTGCTGCCTCTTCGTTAGCAACTTTTCAACCAGATTTCCTGGTTTTAGCCCACAAAGAGGCACTAACACTTTCAGAAATTGCCAGGCTGGAATCATCAAAACAAAAATTTCTTCCTCCTTGCCACTGTTCATTGTAGAATTGGACAGTCAGTGGTATCAAGCACATGGTTGTTTCCAGTATCTGTAAAAATGCACTGTAGGCAGGGACCAGAGCTATCCCAGGCCCTAGTAAACAAGTGTGATATAATCTTGCTTGTCCGGTGACTGCCAGTATAGTATTAAGTTCACAAAAGAGCTCTAGCGTTGTGGTCAAGAAACGTCTGTGGATGGTGTGCCTAAGAACTACTGAAGGTTCCTTTAAAAAGGGAGTTGATTTACTCTGATACCAGATAGGGTTGCCAGATTTAGAAAATAAAAATGCAGGGTGGCCAGTTAAATGTGAATTTCGTGTGAACAATGAATTTTTTTAAAAAAGTCAGGTTTTTGAAGTATCATTTAGATACGATAAAATTCACCCTTTTTAGGTATACAGTTCTATATATTTTTATAAACATATATATCATGTAACTACTACCACACTCAACATCTAGGATAGTTCCATCACCCCCAAAAGTTCATCCATGCCCCCTTTTAGTCAGTCCCTCACTTATCCTCCACTCCTGACACTCACTGAGCAGATTTCTGTCTTTGGAAGCTTACCTCTAACACAGTGTAGGTGGAATCGTACAATACAGAGCCTTTCGTGCCTGGCTTCTTTCATGTAGCACAATGTGAACTCTGATGGAATTTATTTTATTTTATTTTAGTGTGAGTATGAACCATGGATTAATTGGGTCTCAGTTATTATAAAAAAGTATCTGTTGTTTATCTGAACATTTCACAATCAGTGCCCAGGTGTGGTACTTGGAACTTGCATTTTAGCAAAAACCCACGGTGTTTCCCATGTAGGTGATTCTCAGACCACACTTTGACACAGTGAGGTTCTAAAGCAGTAGGGTTGTGAATCTCCTTGAGAATCTGCTTCTTTCAATCAAGTCTTTTACTGGGAAAATATTCATAGAAACTCAGTACTTTCACACAATTCAGAAGGTTGCAGGATTGACCAAAGTCCGCAAACTCCAAACTGAGAACTGGAGTGTTGTCATCTCATGTGCTTTACTGAAAAGCTCAACTTTTCCCCAGAAGTGAGAGGAAAAGAAGTTTGTCTGGGTTTCTCCCACTCCCTCTATTTGCCATCTTTCCCCATACTTCTCAGAGCAAGGGGGATTTTTTTGCCTTTCCATAAGGAATGAGGCCTTTCCATTACAATTTAAATTCTTGTTTATTAAAGCGAAAGTGGATTAATCATTTACAGATCATAAAAGCCATACATAGTGATGACAAAAAGCAAAAATTGCAAAGAAAATTAGAAAACAGAAAAACAGTAATGCATAGTCCTGCTGCCCAAAGAGGTAGTGAGATAATCATTTTATTTAATTGTCTTCATTTTTTTTTCACAGTTGTTATAAAAATGTAATGATGCCTGGGTCCTATGCCAACATTCTGATTTACGTGGTCTGGGGTGTATTCTGGACTCAGCAGTTTTCAGAGGCTTCTTGGGTGATTGTAACATGCAGCAGAGCTTGAGAGCCACGGCTCCAGCCACCTGCCGTGGATTTGCTTTCTGTGTTCTTTCTATATTCTCAATTGGTTGGCCTTGCACAATGGGTCATAGAACACACCAGGAATCGGTTGTTATCACAACTGTGCATCAACATGAAAGGGAAAAAATCTAATTACTAGCTCATGCTGGAGGGATGTCTACAACTGGCCATTCATGATGAAGAATAGGGGAGCCCAGCTTGAAGAAATAAGATTAGATCTGAATGGGAGAAAATTATACACTGAAATTATTAGATTTCACCACAAACCGCTGGAGTTGCCTGAATTCCTGTGATCATCGAGAGCTAATCAGGGCTGAGGAAGAAAAGGAGACATGACAGCAACACTCCAAGAGGAAGACCTAATAATAGAGTTAAGATTCTAGGCACAGGGACACCTGGGTGGCTCAGTAGGTTAAGCCTCTGACTCTTGGTTTCGGCTTAGTTCGTGATCTTGGGGCTGTGAAATGGAGCCCCACATTGGGCTCTGTGCTCAGCACAGAATCAGCTTGGGATTCTCTTTCCCTCTCCCTCTGCAACCCCCCTCTCAAAATAAGTAAATAAATCTTAAAAGGAAAAAAAAAAGATTCCAGGCACAAGGCAGACCCAAGTCCCTGGAGGTGACACGGTCATGCCCTGGTGACTCGAAATCCTATCTCCAACAAGCAAATATGTCAGACATGGGTACTCTTACAAAGGGAGCCTCACTGCTCCCCCAGTCCCACACTTTCACAGGGCTGCATAGGACACTCCAGTTTGCTTCCTGTGTAGTGAGAATTATCACAAGTGAAATCACTGTGCAAGTCCAGGCACCAGCGCCCCCGTGTTCACTAGTCCAAATTGCAAGGGTGTTTAAATTCAGTGGCAACATTTAGGTGTGTGTGTGTGTGTGTGTGTGTGTGTGTATGTGTGTGTGTATCTTTATCTATATCTATATCTGTCTTCTTTATTCTACCTTCTTTATCCATTCATCTATCAATGGACACTTAGATTGTTTCCATATCTTGGCTATTGTAAATAATGCTGCAGTGAATATGGGGGTACATATATCTTTTCAAATTAGTGTGTTTTTAAAAATTTTTTATTATGTTAGTCACCATACAGTACATCCCTAGTTTTTGATGTAAAGTTCCATGATTCATTATTTGCATATAACACCCAGTGCTCCATGCAATACATGCCCTCCTTAATACCCGTCACCGAGCTAGTCAAATTAGTGTTTCTTCTTTGGCTAGATATCTAGAAGTGGCATTGCTGGATTGTGTGGTGGTTCTAGTTTGATTTTTTAAGGAACCTCCATACTGTTTTCCATAGCATCTGCACCATTTTGCATTACTACCAACAGGGCACAGGGGCCCCCTTTTCTCCACGTTCTTGCCAACACTTCTTATTTCTTGTCTTTTTTGATAATAGCTGTTCTAAAAAGTGATATCTCATTTTGGTTTTGATGGGATGGTGACTCTTCTATGCTCCTATTACAGTTGTTGCAGATATCTTGTAATATAATTTACTATAAAATTATGGTAGTTAGCAGACCAGCTGCTAGATATTGTTATTTATTAATAAAGCAGCACATTAATTACCAAAACATATTAGTATTTTGACAACCGTATTTCAGTATTATTGGTATTCTTTGTAATACAATGTATTTTATGTAGTTGCAAACATGAACAGGGCTTCATTTTGTATTATTTTGATTCATGATGCTTGTCACTTCCATTTTTTTGGTTTAGAGGTAATTTAGGAATCAGGATCTGAAAACTAGCAGAAGGAAATAGGGACATTTACCTTGCTATAGCTTAAATTCTTTTATTTTACACTTTATTTCCCTTGTTCTCGGTCTTTTTTTAATCCGATAGTATGATTTACATATGCAGATTTGCTTTCTATAAGAGCTGCATTTGAATTACCTTTCCCAGTGAATAATTACTTGCTTCCCAATGGGAGGCTAGGACGACTCCTGCTGTTTATATTGCGGAATCAATGATAAGGTACATTAAGGAGTCTCAGAATCACTCCCACAAGACTATTTTCCTTTTTGTGCTCCATCCTGTTGATGTGGCCTCTCCTTTTCACGGTATTGGGAATTATAATTCAGGTACGATACTTAATAGCTTATCCTCTGAGTCTTACAGGTAGAGATGTGACTTTCAAAACCATCTCATATTCAGAGTTCCAAGATCAATAGCATAAGCCCAGAGATGGTTTATGTACCATCATGCCCCCCACCCTTGATATTTTAGGAATAAATGTTAAGAATAGAAATGGAAATTATCTATTCCAGGAAGCCTAATCATAAATGTTCTCAGAGCTATTTTTATGGGAGAATGTGCTGTAACACTGTTCATGAACTCTTTCCTCAGAAGGACACAAACCAGATTGGCACCTCAGAGCCTTGTTTTACCTTACGTAACAGTAAAGGAAACTTATATTAGTATTAGTGAAAGTTAACATTCAAAACAAATAATGAAATGTATTTGTTTATGTGCAATTTAACATCTCCCTATGTAACGAAGAAAATTGCATTTTTATCACATGTTTTTGTAGTGTCTTATGGAATTCCTTACCATTTATCCTGGGATGATAGGAGGTCAGCCCTTTTCATATTCAACACCTTTGATCAAACACCTAGAGACAAAGGGTGCAGGGGTAGATTAGTATGTAATGCTTTGTAGTTCAGTAGTTCTTTACCTCTCTGTTCCCTTCATCTTCTGTTGGGTCTGGGACCTGACAGGATTCTCCAGAAGTATCCTTTCTGCTGTTGGCATTAACTGTGAGAACTGATGATGATAGCAAGGCCAATGTAGGGGATTTCTTGTAGAAAACACTTTCCTGCTTATTTTTTTTTAATTATAAGTCTCCTGTGTATATTTTGCATACTCTTTTGTAGCTATTAAGCTATTTATTTTCATTGTAACAATGCATTACATTTATATATGCATACATTTAAATAACTCCAGTTTTAATGAAGAAGGATCATGGTGAAGGGAGTGTTTTCCATAATCTCTCTCTCTCTCTCTCTCTTTTTAGACAAAAAGAGCACAAAATGGTTTCATTCTCAAACATTTATTAAATAACTTTTGCACAGGGCTCTGTTTGAGAAATCAATTCCTCTTACACTCTGACAGATAATAATGTTGTGGAGAAACATAAACACAATTGAGTCTGTCCGTGCATATCTCTGTGAAAGGCGGGATGCTGTGTACTGCAGGGTATTCAAGGACAGTCTCTGCCTTCAGAACCTTTGAATCTTATGATGGGGAAGAGATAAGTACATCCGCAAAGCACAAAGCAGAGAGCCGTAAATGATATGAGAGATATACCTGAAGAGCTTTTGGAATTCTAAGGAAGATGAACATCAGATTCCAGGGTCTCACCCACGGGAACTTACTTAGAACGTTTGCCATGTGGCCCCAGGATCTGTAGTAGGTGTTTCAGAGCATCTGCTGTAGGTGGTCCCCACACGGCATTTGGAGGAATACCAATCTAGTGGTCTTTTAAGCAATACAGGGTTGTGTTTTTTTCTTTTGAGTAGCTGCTTCTTATTCCCTTTAAGAACTCATTGCATTAGCAAATTGCAATATTATCCACAACACAGCACTTACATACTGTGCGAGCAAAAGCCCTCTGCCATGCCTTCTACTAAATGACTACTAGGTCCACAATCTCTTATCTGAAACCTTTTTGGATAAATGTGTTCCAGACTTAAGAATTTTTTGTAGAAAGGTGCTAAATGATCCATCTCTAATAAAACTGTTAGCTTATGTTCTTCTGTCAGCATCAAAACTTTTCAGGACCCATCACCTCTCTCTCATCCTTCCATTGTGACCCTACCCCCAGCACTAAAAATCTTCCTGCACTGCTGCTGCTTCTTCCTTTTTTCCCCAAGGAAAGATTACGGGGAGAGGGAGGGCAGAGTTAGAGGGGGAGAGAGAGAGAGAGAGAGAATTATTTTATTTTATTTTATTTATTTATTTGACTGAGAGAGAGGCAGCGAGAGAGGGAACACAAGCAGGGAGAGTGGGAGAGAGAAGCAGGCTTCCCGCTGAGCAGGGAGCCCAATGCTGGCTCGATCCCAGAACACTGGGATCATGCCCTGAGCCAAAGGCAGACGCTTAACGACTGAGCCATCCAGGCACCCTAACAATCTAATATTAGATTGGCAAGAGAGAGAGAATCTTAAGCAGGCTCCAGGTCCAGCTCAGAGCCCAACTAGGGCTTGATCTCATGACCCTGAGATCATGACCTGAGCTGAAACCAAGAGTCGGATGCTTAACTGACTGAGCCACCAGGTGCCCCACCCTGCACTGCTTCTAGGAATTTCCATGTTTTTCTGAAATAATCTATAAATTTATTTTATATCAAAATTTTATCAAATTATCAAATTCTATCGAATTTTATTATGCTTGTTATGCTTCTATTTTCATTGACATCAAAACATTTGTATTATGCTACTCAGCCTTAGTATCAATTTTTTAGTTGTATTTTTTTTTTTTAAAGATTTTATTTATTTAATCGACAGAGATAGGGACAGCCAGCGAGAGAGGGAACACAAGCAGGGAGAGTGGGAGAGGAAGAAGCAGGCTCCTAGTGGAAGAGCCTGATGTGGGGCTCGATCCCATAACGCTGGAATCACGCCCTGAGCCGAAGGCAGATGCTTAACCGCTGCGCCACCCAGGGGCCCCTTTTAGTTGTATTTTTATTCACTGTTGCTTTTTTTATTTGTTGTATTCTTCCTCCTTGGGTTATACTTTATTCTTTCTGGAATACATTCTTAATTCTGTATAAAAGCGATGATAAGTTTCATGGAAAGCATTTCTTCTGCCATCTGCCTTACACACTGGTTTAGAGTGATAAGGAACTCTAGGTCAAAGTTTCCTGCAGAAACAGAAAGACATTATTGCTTCATCCTCTGGCATCCCGTATTTCAAATGAGAAACTTGAAGTCAAGCTGATTCTTGCCCTATTGTAATTTTTTATTCTCTCTGGGTAATTTAGTATATTCATCTTATACTTGAAATTTTACTGGGACTTTTGTAGGTATTTTAATAATTGTTTTTCTTGCTCTCCATTTGGTAAGGCAGATTCTTCTAAAATGGGTGCTCAAGCTTTTTTTCAACACAGGGAGATTTTTCTGTTCTTCAGTTATCTTCCTTCCGGTGTCTGGAAGCTGAGACCTTAGAGCCCCTTTGTCTCTTATCTTTTCTTCTTTTTTGCTTTTGTATGTTCTCTGCAAAAATAAGGTGATTGATATTCCAGCTCACTAATTCTGTCTTCAATAGGGTTCATCCTGCTCTTTAGCCTTCCACTGAGTTTACTTTTATGTTTCCAGAATTATGTTTTTAATTTCCCAAATTCCTGAATGCTTGTTTTTCACAGCAGCCTCCCTCCCCCCTTAGTAAAATATCCTACCAAATCTCTCTCACTTAACCAACTATATTCTTCTGTTCCCTATATTGACTCTGCTTCTCTGAAGACTAGTTCTGTTTGTTGAGTTTAATTTCTTTTTCCGTGAGCAAGTATTTCTTTTAACTCTAACAAATTCTAAGCAGGGCATATTTCAGGGATATTTCCTTGCAATAGTCTCCTTTTTCTCATATGAAATTGAGAAGTGTTCAGCTTTGTTGGGTTTTGCCATCAGTTTTTTGTTTTCTAGAAAACCCAAAGTGTTTTGAGCTGTGGTGGCATACCTTCAGGCTTACTGTACACAGGTGTACGTTTATGCTTGTGTATGGGTTTTGCTATTATTAAGAGCTATTTTGTTTCCCATTTGGTTATTGTTTCTTACACCTATTTGGTGTGAAATCCCATTAGGAGAAGCAGTGAGTGGTAAACAATCAGGACAGGATTGTTATGATCATAATAGCATATAACCTTTTCACCAAACAGGTGCATATTGACACCCAGTGTGGGCTCATGTGGGTATGTACATAAGAACTAGTATTTGGGCCAAAGTACTGTTTAGGGAGATTGAGTCTTGGTGCACCTATGATAACTGACACTGTCCCTTGAGTTAATATTAGATTGTTAGGAAAAGAGGTACTTTGGGGGGTCAAAAGATGGTCATCTCAAGATAGGCAGTGCTTCAATACGCAAGTATTTTAGGTACAGATTTTTTTTTTTTTTCGGTCACCAGAGCTTGTTTTTCCCCTCACTCTATTGTTCAGCCACAACCGTGGGCCAGTATTTTAAAGTGTAAAAGCCATTTAGTTCCCTCAGCGAACTAGGAAACACTGACGTGTGAGACATTTGGGATTTAAATTCTTAGTGCTTGGCCTGGGTAGGTGGCGCTAGAATTGTAGTTCCAACTCTAGTGTCTCCTTATTCTGAAGAGGATGCAAGGAAAGGAAAATCACTGTGGCATTCAGCTTTGGATTCATGTGGCTTGTCCTCAGCTCCTGGAATTCATTATCCTGGTCCCTCACCATCATGGTCTGTAACAGCACGTGCCTGTATGCTCGTTCTGACTTGTCCATTTCATAAGCCCAAATCACAGATGTGAGTCAAGCTTGGGAGTTCAACTGTGGTGGGGTCAGGGTAGGGGTTGGCATGGATGATGATTTCGTTTTAAGCAAATGCTTAAAGAAATGGAAATCCTTAGGTTGATGTAGAGAACAAAGAAAAAATTCAGTGTTATTAAAACCTGAGGTCTGAAAAGGAAATTTAAAAGCTCGTGCCCAAACACTATGCCTTCAGGACTCAGGTTTGCTTCAAAACTCAAAAAGGAATGTGATCATCTCATGAAATAGGTGGTGGTCATATAGTCAAAAAAGGAAGAATATGAAACACGTCTTTGATTTTCTCTCCACTGTTTTATTCGCCTACCCACCTTTCCCAAGAAAACATTAAGTCTCTGCTCTGTTCTGTGACTGCCAACACGAATGTGGTCTGGATTATACCATATGCTGGGATCTAGAGAAATAACTTCGCTTGGAAAGAAGCTGCTGTCACGACTTGGTATTAGTTTGTATTTTGTGGGTGTAGGATCAATTGACATTCTTACATGTTCTGCCGATTGTTATGAACTTGAGAAAACCAGAGCAGTGAGACAAGTCAGTTTGGGTTAACCCAATTTAATTTTAGATGCGTTTGAGGGAGCTTCACCCATCTTAGTGGAAGATGTTCCAGGCCACAGCTGTGAACAAAGGAATTGTTACTCTGTGTGAGTGAAGCAACTCCAACTGGGAGTGAACAAAATAAGAAAGGAAGGCAAGAAAAATGGACTATAACTTCTTTAAGATTTTAGCTTCACTAGAAGGAGGAGGATTTTGTTTTAGGACTTCCATTTCACTCTACTGAATTAAATGGGAGAAAATTCATGTCTTTCAAGTTCGAGTTATTCTTTGTCTTATTTAGGCTTATAGTATAAATTCTGATGAGTCAATCTGAACATCATGATTGCACATAGGGGATGAAAAATAGAATAGAAGGTGAATTTCTTGCCCTAAGTAACCTGTGATGTTTAAGTTAATATGCTGTTGTGGCTCATGTTAGAGGCTTTTGGGGAGAATAACTAAACTAAACAGATTCTCGATGATTCTAAGGAAAATTGATGAAGTGATTGATATTGAGGGAACTTTTCCAAGTCTGAGGGAAGCTCCACTACTTTAAAATACTGTTGGGCTCTGATAGGGTAACCAACTTATCCTGATTTGCCTGGAGCTTTCTTAGTTTTAGTGTCCCAGGAAGCCTTCCCTATTTCTGTGTATTAGGGTTCTCCAAAGAAACAGAACCAATAGGGAGGAAGGAAGGAAGGAAGGAAGGAAGGAAGGAAGGAAGGAAGGAAGGGAGAGAGAGAAAAAGAGAGAGAGATGTATTTTGAGAGATTGGTTCACACAATTATGGAGGCTAAGCCCACAGTCTGCCCTCTGCAAGCTGAAGACCCAGGAAAGCTGTTGGTGTAATTCCAGTCCCAGGACCTAAGAACCAGGGGAGCCAATGGTGCACACCTCAGTCCAAGTCTGAAAGCCTGAGAACCAGAAGAGCCTGTGTCCCAGGATAGGAGAAGATGGATGTCCCAGCTCAAGTAAGAGAGGAGATTTGCTCTTCCTCCACCTTTTTGTTTTGTTCAGGCCCTCTGTGATTGGAAGTTGCCTACCCACGTTGATGAGGACAGTCTTTTTTTACTCAGTCTATTCAAGTGCTTATCTCTTCCAGAAACACCTTCACAGAATGACCCCAAAATAATGTTTACCAGCTATCTGGACACCCCTTAGCCCAGTCAAATTGACACACGGAATTAACCAGTATACCCTGTGTGGCTGGAGGATAGCCTACCATCAGTGGACCTTAATCTCTGTTTGCAATCCCAAGGGGATTTCATATTTCAAATATGAAAATGAAAGTAATGACTTTTCTCTCTACCCACCTATATACTGGTTCCCTGAGGAGGACAGAGTTGTTAATGGACACAGTAAGAGCCCTGGACATTCACGGGGTGTTTTTTTGTTTGTTTGTTTTTACTTCTGGGTGAGGTTACTGCATTTGAATAGTCTGCACCCATGTAGGCCTTATGCTCCTGCTCCTTCCTCCGAACAAAGCAGAATCTGCTTCCCAAAGACAGGCCAGCCATTCTCTTCTCCATTGGTTCCCAACCCAGGGGGAATTTTGCCTCCCAGGAACATTTGTCAATGTCTGGAGACATTTTTGGTTGTCGTAACTGGAAGGGTGTATGTGTGCTATTGTCATTTAGTGAGTAGAGGTCAGGGGATGCTGCTAAAATTCCAATGATGCGCAGATTAGCACTCCCTTTATGCACAAAGAATTATCTCCTCTAAAGTTTCAGTAATGCCCAGATTATGAAACACTGTGCTTACTTTCTTATTCCATGAAGTTATATATGTGAGTGGACCAGGGTCTGCAAGTATAATTGAATGTGTTGCTGACATGTAGGGGAGCAGGATGCCTTATTCTGTCTGCAGGTCTCGGCTAAGTTTTTAAACATAGACTTAGTGAAACAGTCTTACATTGCTTATCTTGTCTAATGATGTAGAAGGTAATAATGTATTTCCTTTTTGCCTATTACTCCTCACATTTCGTTCCCTCCATTGGGAATTCTATAGGGAAGAGTGGTGAATATCAAGTCATGATTTGGACATTCCTTGTTTCTGGGCTATAATACCATCAAAATATCATGAAAACTCTGCCTCTTTCCACCATTTGTTCCCTAAGAGTGTATCTTCAAACTTTTCCTTTATCCTGACTTCCCTATTGGTGGGAAAACATGTTCATACTTCCTCCTACAGTTTAACAGATATATTAAAAGTCATTTTAAAAAACCTTTTCCCTTTCTCCCATATCCCTGTTCTCTATTTAATATTGAAGGTTTTTTGAGAGTCGAGAAATGACACATTTAACACAGCCAATGAGTGTTCTGTTGGTAAGTGAGGTAAGGGAGGTAGGTGCACACTGAGACCCAGATGAGATTATGTGCCTGTAATCAAAGCATGGATTATTGCTCTCATGCAGCCCACCCTTAGTAAATATTGTTATGGATGAATGTAAAAATATATATCACCTTTCAGAGCTCCTGCAGAAATTTGGACACAGGAACATTAAAGAAAGTCAAGAAAATTTCAAAGTTGAGGATCCTTGGGGTTGCGGACAGATTGATTTTAGCTATGGAAGCCGGACTCTCACTTTCTCTGACTACCCTGATGCTAAACACAAGCCTCTGACTTACAACTCACAACCAGATGCCCCTGTGTCAGACTGAGACTCAGAAACTAGTGACACAATGAATCTGTGCATAATGGGTTTTGAGGTTGGAGGGTGGCATCCTGGGCAGCACTCTTCAGTTTCCAGAGGCAGTAGTGATATTTCCTGTAGCCAGGTCCAAGATCTGGAAGGGGTGGTGGAGTAACACAAGAAAGTTTTCTTGTCCAACAGCAGAGGCCGTGTGACCTTCATGGGACCAGTCTCTTAGATTTTGGATATTGTTCCGTGCTATGTTGCCTCTAGACCTGGTTCTTTAGCCTTTCTACATATGAAGTGAGCTATTCATATAATTTAATTCAGTCTTTTCTGGGCAAATTACCCAGAATTTGTTTCTATTGTTTGCTGCTGAGCACCCTGATTGGTACCCAGTGGAGCCTCCTTGGCAAGATGGCAGCCTGATATGGAATAAATATAACATAGTCTGTCCTTATCAGAGAAAAAGGGCAGTTAAATGAATTGTTTAATAACAACCATATTTTACTCTTTGGATTCTCTGCTCTAACTTGCCTCTTGCCTCCTACCTCCATTCAAGTAGCTGCATCTGTTAAAATAGGAATGGTGCAAGTCAAGCCATTTTTTCCTGGATTTTAGGATTAAATCCCAACTTTCCCCTTAAGTTAAAACTAAGCCTTGGGTACATAGTGATAGATGAATAACAATAAAAGAAAGGAACAGAAAATAAGGGAGAACTGATAAGTATGGATGTGGACTGTTCAGATTTCAGTACTCTGTGACAGAGGCCTGCAAATGTTTTCTGTAAGGAAAGAGTAAATATTTTGGCTTTGTGGGCCATAGATTTTTGTCACAGTGACTCAACTCTGCCATTGTAGCAAGAACAGAGCCATAGACAACACTTAAGCAAATAGGTACAACTGTGTTCCAATAAAACTTTATTTATAAAAACGCATAGTAGACTGAATTTGGCTTACTGCTTATAGTTTGCAGACCCCTGCCCTCTTATGCTAGGTTCTAGTTTTTTTTTTCCCCTGTTTACATTTAGGGCCAATTTTCTTGTATTCATTCATTCATTCATTCATTCAATAATCATTTATTGAGTATATATTTGTTTCCACAGTCACAGGTTCTTAAAAATACTCAAGGAGCTTACAGCCTTTGGTAGGTCAGGTAGAAGTATTACTACCCTGTTGGTGTCCCAGCCGTGCCCCTTCAACCTTTATCTCCTCAGTTCTCATCATCCAACTTTCTACTGCCGGAAGCTTCATTTCTTTGCCTCAGGAATTTCTCTGGCCATGAGTTGTATAGACTTGTATCCCTCAAAGTATCCTAACACAATCCTTCTCTTGAACCTGGGAGGGCTCTGTGACTAATTTGACCAATAGACTGTTAACAGGTATAAGTCCAATAATATCTGGGCCCAGGCCTGAAGAGACTGCCAGCTTGCACTTCTTTACCTCTTAGAACATTTGCTCCTAAAGTCTAGGCTCCATGTTAGGAAAAAGTCCAGTGAGCCTCATGGAGAGACCAATATGGAAAGGACCCAGTGCCAGTTTGCAGTACCCAGCCATGAGAGTGAACCAGGAAGTAGTTCCTCCAGCCATAGTCAAATCATCCCAACTAATACTGCATAGAGCAACAATGAACTCTCTCCACCGAACCCACCCTATATTGCAGATTCACAAGCAAAATGAGCTACGTAGTTGTTATAAACCTCTAAATTTGGGGAGTTTTTTAAAAATTGAAATAGAATTAATATACAATGTTATATTAGTTACAAGTATACAACATATTTATTCAACAGTTCTAATAATTACTCAGTGCTAACCATGATAAGTGTAGTCACCATCCAATGTTATTATAATATTAATGATTATATTCTTTATGCTGTAATCTTTTTCTCTATGACTTACTTATTGTACAACTGGATGTTTGTACCTCTTAATGCCCTTTATCTATTTCACCCATTCCCCCCACCCACCTGCTGTCTGGCAACTACCAGTTATCTTAAGAGTCTGTATTTTTTTGTTTGATTATTCATTTGTTTTGTTTATTAGATTCCACATATAAGTGAAATTATATGGCATTTGTCTTTCTCTGATTTATTTTGCTCAGCAAAATACTCTTGAGTTCCATCCATGTCGTACCGTAGCAAATGGCAAGATCTCTTTTTTTTATGGCTGTGCAATATTCCACTACACACACACACACGTGTACATACATACACACACACACACCACCTCTTCTTTATCCCTTCATTTATATATGGACACACTTGGGTTTCTTCCATATCTTGGCTGCTGTAAATGCTGCTATAAACATAAAGGTGCATATGTCTTTTTGAATTAGTGTTTTGGGGTTTTTTTGGGGTAAATCCCAGTAGTGAAATTACTGGATTACATGGTATTTCTATTTTTTTAAAGATTTATTTACTTATTTTAGAGAGAGAGAGAGAAAGCATGGGCAGGGGGAGGGGGAGAGGGAAAGAGAGAATCCCAAGCAGACTCCCTGCTGAGCATGAGCCTGACATGGGGCTCCATCTCATGACCCTGTGATCATGACCTGAGCTGAAATCAAGATTCAGATGCTGAACCAACTGAGCCACCCAGGAGTCCCTGGTATTTCTTCTTTAATTTTTTGAGGAACCTCCATACTGTTTTCCACAGTGGCTGCACCAGCTTACATTCCCACCAACAGTTGCACGAGTTCCTTTTCTTCTACATCCTTGTTAACACTTGTTATTTGTTGTCTTTTTGATTCTAGTCATTCTGACAGATGTGAGGTGATAGCTCATTGTGGTTTTGGTTTGCATTTCCCTGATGATGAGTGATGTTGAGCCTCTTTTCATGTGTCTGTTGGCCATCTGGATATCTTCTTTAGAAAAATGTCTATTCATGTTTTCTGCCCATTTCTTAATTGGATTATTTGTATTTTGATTGAGTTATATAAGTTCTTTATATATTTTGGATACTAACCTCTTGTCAGACATAACATTTGTAAATATCTTTTCCCATTCAATAGATTTCCTTTTTATTATGTTGATGGTTTTCTTTGTTGTGCAAAATCATTTTATTTTGGTGTAGTTCTAATAGTTTAATTTTGTTTTTGTTTTCCTTCCCTACAGAGACGTATCTAGAAAAATGTTGCTAATACTGATGTCAAAGAGATTACTCCATATGTTTTCTTCTAGGAATTTTATGGTTTCAGGTCTCACATTTAGGTCTTTAATCTATCTTGAGTTTATTTTTGTGTATGCTGTGAGAAAGTAGTCCAGTTCCATTCATTGGCATGTGGTTACCAGTTTCCCCAGCACTGTTTTTTGAAGAGACTGTGTTCTCCTCATTGTATATTCTTGCCTCCTTTGTTGTAGATTAATTGACCGTGTAAGTGTGGATTTTTCTGAGGTCTCTATTCTGTTCCATTGATCTGTGTTGTCTATTTTTGTGCCAGTACCATACTGTTTTGATTTCTACAACTTTGTAGTAGATCTTGAAATCTGGGAATGTAATACCTCCAGCTTTGTTCTTTCTCAAGAATACTGTGATTATCCAGGGTCTTTTGTGGTACCGTACAAATTTTAGCATTATTTCTTCTAGTTCTGTGAAAAATGCTGTTGGTATTTTGGTAGGGATTGCATTAATCTTTAGATTGCTTTGGATAATATGGGCATTTTAAGAATATGAATTCTTCTAATTCATGAGGATGGAATGCCTTTCCATTTGTTTGTGCTGTCTTCGATTTCTTTCATTAATGTTTTATAGTTTTCAGGGTACAGGTCTTTCACTTTTTTGGTTAATTTTACTTCTAGGCATTTTATTCTTTTCAGTGCAATTGTAAATGGATTTTTCCCTTAATTTCTCTTTCTGCCACTACATTATTAGTGTATAGAAATGCAACCAACTTCTGTGTATTAATTTTGTATCCTGCAACTTTATTGAATTAATTTATGACTTCTAACAGATTTTGGTGGAAGGGTGTTCTATGTATAGAAGTACATTGTACAAATAGTGACAGTTTTACTTCTTCCCTTCCAATTTGGGTACCTTTTGTTTCTTTTTGTTGCTTGATTGCTGTGGTTAGAACTTGCAGTACTGTGTTGAATAAAAGTGATGAGTGTGGACATCCTTGTCTCTTTCTTCATCTTAGAAGAAAAGCTTTCAGTTTTTCACCGTTGAGTGTGATGTTAGCTGTGGGTTTTTCATATATGGTCTTTATTATGTTGAGGTATGTCCCTTCTAAACTTACTTTGTTGAGAGTTTTTATCATAAATGGGTGTTGAATCTTGTCAAATGCTTTTTCTGCATCTATTGAGATGAGTAATTTTTATACTTCAGTTTGTTGTTGTTAATGTATTGTTACTATGTATCTTTCATAATTTTGGTATATAAAGTGATTGATTTGTGACTATTAAATCATCCTTGCATCCTTGGAATAAATCCCACTTGATCGTGCTGAATGATCCTTTTAATGTATTTTTTAATTCAGTTTGCTAATATGTTGTTGAGGACTTTTGCATCTATGTTCATCAGGGATTTTAACCTATAGGGCTTTGTTTTGTTTTGTTCTGTTCTGGTTTTGTTATTTTTTAATGTCTTTGTCTGATTTTTGGTATCAGAGTAATGCTGACCTCAAAGAAAGTTTTTGGAAGCTTTTCTTTCTTTTCTATATTTTGGAATAGTTTGAGGAGAATAGGTGTTAATGCTTCTTTAGATGTTTGGTAGAATTCATCTGGGAATCCATCTGGACCCGGACTTTGCTTTTTGGGAATTTTTGGATTACTGATTCAATTTTGTTGCTAGCGATTGGTCTGTTCAGATTTTCTATTTCTTCTTGATTCAGTTTTGCAAGACTGTTTTTAGGAATTTATCCATTTCTTCTAGGTTGTCCAGTTTGGTGGCATATAATTTTTTGTAGTAGTCTCTTGTAATACTTTGTATTTCTTTGGTGTTGGTTGTTACTTCCCATTTTATTTCTGATTTTACTTATTTGGGTCCTCTCTTTTTTCTTGATGAGTCAGGCTTAAGTTTTATCTGTTTTGTTTATCTTTTCAAAGAACCAGCTCTTAGTTTCATTGATCTTTTCTATTGTGTGGCATTCTCTTTTTAATCTCTATTTCATTTATTTCAGCTCTGATCTTTATTATATCCTTCCTTCTACTGACATTGGCCTTTGTTCTTCTTTTTCTAGTTCCTTTAGGTGTAAGGTTCAATTGTTTATTTGAGATTTTTCTTGCTGCTTGAGGTAGGCCTGTATCGCTATTAATTGCTCTCTGAGAACTGCTTTTACTTTATCCCAAAGATTTTGGACATTTTTGTTTTCCTTTTCATTTGTCTCCATGTATTTTTTTTTTTTTGTCTCCGTGTATTTTGTAATTTCCTCTTTGATTTCTTTGTTTACCCATTGACTATTTAGTAGCATGTTGTTTAACCTCCACGTGTTTGTGGGTTTTTTAGTATTTTTCTTGTCATTGATTTCTAGTTTCATCTGTTGTAGCTAGAAAAGATACATGTTAGGATTTTAATCTTAAACTTTTTGAGACTTGTTTTGTGGCCTCACATGTGATCTATCCTCAAGAATGTTCCATGTGCATGTGAAAAAATGTGTATTCTCTTGTTTTTGAATGGAATATTCTATATCTGTTATGTCCATCTGATCTAATGTATCATTCAAAGATACTGTTTCCTTATTGATTTTCTGCCTGGATGATCTATCCATTGATGTAAGCTGGGTGCTAAAGTCCCCTACTATTCTTGTATTATTGTTAGTTTTTCCCTCTGTCAATATTTGCTCTATGAATTTTGGTGCTCCAATAATGGGGTGCATGGATATTTAAAATCGTTATATCCTCTTGTTCAGTTTTTGGAAGGTTTTTAATGTAGTAGTAGATCCTCAGGACACTCACCCTGGACTGAAAATAGTTATTTTTATCAGCCCTTAACAGATAAAGGACCTGCGGTTTAAAGAAATTATGCATGCCTTGCCCAAGGCTTTACAACTAGTATATTACAGGTTAAAATTTCAAACCCAGCCAGAAACTGAACTCAATTAAAATGAAATAAAACAAAATTAAAGAAAAGGAAGAAATAATAAGCCAGGATCATAAGGGATTGCTAAGCCAAGTCTGTCTAGTGATGCTTTTTTGGGAAATATTTCAGGATTACCATTCTTCCCACCGCCCCCCTCAGACCCGCACTTGCCCATGTTAACTATCCCTATTATTATTACTATTATTATTACTACTGCTGCTATTGTAACATTTATCACATGCTCTGCTTGTCTGTCTCCTGAACTTGGGTGAGCCGCTCCTAGATATCTTTAATATATGTACTCCTGTGCCTGGCGTAATGCTTGCCTCATAGCAGAAACTCAGTAAATGTTCTTTGGATGAATGAATGAATTCCAGAATGTATTGTGGATGTACAAGGACCTTATCAACTAGACTAGAGATATAACTATTAGACATGTGCTGCCTCTAACCTGAAAAGCAATGCATAGATTATAAATAAAGAGGTAATAAACTCTCTCACTCCTTTTATCTCCACCCACACCTGACTCCCCAAGGTAATCCATGTTAATAATCCAGTTGTGTCTCTCACCTCTTTTCTTCGTGTCCATACAAATCTATATAAACACATAAATTCATTATGTAGTTTTTTAGCTTGTTTGCTTTTATTCAGATGTTGTCTTACATTCTATCTCTGAGCAATTTGTAAACTAGTGTATGGATAAAAAACAGATTCTTGAGTCAAACAGATCAGGCTTGCATCCTGGCTCCTTGTGAACTAGCTCTACTGTCTTTGGTAAATTACTTAACCATTTTTGTGCTCAGTTTCCTTATCCATAAAATAGAGCGGGAGAAATAATTGTTCTCATTTTATAAGATTATAAAGTATATAGCACAAAGCTGTCTCACTGTAAGCATTCTAAAAATGTCAGCTACTATATCTGCCATCAATAGATGGGGCCTAATTAATTTTTGTTTTATTTTTTTTTTAAGATTGATTTATTTATTTTAAAGAAGGGGGAGGGGCAGAGGGAGATGGAGAGCGAGTCTCAACCAGACTCCATGTGCTGAGTGCAGGGCTTGATCCCACAACCCTGAGATCATGACCTGAGCTGAAACCAAGAGTTGGTTTTCCAACCGACTGTGCCACTTAGGTGTCCTGGTGACTCATTTTTAAATAGCTACATAACATTCCATAGAATGGAAGTACCAAAATTCATTTAACCATTCTTAATGATGGCCTTTGATTGCTCCCACTGTTGTTACCACTATAAACATTGCTACAATAGGCACTTTTGGGCATAAATCTTAGTACTTTTATTTTAATAGGACAGATTACTCAAAAAAGGATTGCTGTATCAGTTCAATTAAATAGATTAACACCTGGCATAGGAGGGAGTGTATCATTCTCCACGCATCTGGATCTCAGAGATTCACTACTACAATCCAAGGTTCTTTCGAGATTAACTACTCTAATCACTCTGTTCCAGAGACTGGGTAGCTGTTGTTTATAGCTGGAAATCAGATGAGCTACCGTGAATCATATGTCTGTCCTACTTTTGGTTAGAGGTTCAGTTGGCTTTTTTGGTATGAGGTTCTAGCTCCTTATGGCTGAGAACTTTATCTTTCCTGAGCAAATTTATTTTAATAGCCACACAGGTAAGAGTGTTGAAGAAATGCTTGGTAATGAGGTTGTACTAGAGCCATCGATTTCTTCTCCTTAGCAGAGCAGCTTTATAAAATATAAAATATAAAACACAGAAAGAAATAATAGACCAACCCCCTACAATAGCCCCCAAATTGGGGATACCTTATTTTTTCAAATCTCTTGCACTATGTGATTCAACTCAGCTGATCTTCCACTTGGGAATCTATTGGTAATTCAAACAACCCTGCATGGAAATGTCTTTGGCCTAGTACAGGATCCGTGTCCAGTGGAATAGGCTATCTCTTTTCTAAATTGAGTTCTTCTTGTTCCCTATTTTTCATTTCCTCTTTCCTTTGTACTTAGACCTCAGACCTTTGGATAGGCTTACAATACTACCTCTGAGATTTAGAAATAGATTACTTTCAAATTGCCATTTCCTTACAACAAAAGCAGCTTTTCTGATTTCTCAGGCACTGAGCACTTTGAAAGTTCCTAAAACAGAATACACAATATTCCTTGACATGTTCCTGCTTATCACTGATCTTCTTTCCTAAATATTTTTTAAAAATTATTTATTGCTCCCCTTTTGTGGGAATGAAATGATCTGGCTTTCTTCTGCTATTTTCTAGTGGAAATGAATACCAATATGCTTTCCAAAATAAACAGGCCTCAGGCACCCATGAACATTAAAAAGCACTCACCCATACAGAGGTATTTGAATCTGTACTCAGCAGCCTTTTTTTTTTTTTTTTTTTTGTCGTCAGTGTAAAAACAAAACAGGCCAAGCCTGTGTCTTTATGAGTTACTCCTAGCAGCCTTATGTCAATCTGAAACTGGAGAACATGGAGCAACAAATATAAACAATATAAAGGAAAGTAAGCATTTCTAATAAACTGGTTAACTTTAGTATTTTTTATGAGAGCCTTCAACAGTAGCAATATGGCTTTTGGAACCTGGGCAGAGCCCTAAAATGTACTAATATTATTGCAGTTGTCTTAAAATAATTTTGGGGGGTTGTTTTTGTTTAAACCTCTTCTTTTCTTGTCCTCCTTTCTATTTTTACTCTAACTTCAGGCTCTGACCACATTCTACTTACATATATTTTTTTTAACCCACTGATTTTCACTTCTGGTTTCTGGCCTTGGAAACAGAAGGGAGAGAATTTTTCAAGGCTGTTCAGGCTACTTCCATCAGTTGGAAGAGCACACCTTCTGAAGACTGCTCTCTGAAAATTCTTAGATTAGATCTCAATTCAGCATATTTTTGTCTCTGGCCAGTTGTCCACACTACACACTGACTTAGCAACCCTTTTGAAACACAAACAAATGAGCCCTCAAAACTTTTCTAATTTCTTGTGAAAAGACAAACTCTTACTTATGCCAGTTATTCCTATCTTATCTTTTTCAATTTCCTTGCTTTTCCAGGCCAAGTTGTATAGATCTAAAAAGCATTTCACACACTGGAGGAGTAAAATATCCATATCAAAGATACTGCTTTTCAAGACAGGTTAAAAATACCCCTGAAAATGAAACAAAACAGAATGGTTAAAATAAAAGGAAGGGCAAAGTTATGTTAGGTGAAGTCTCACAAAAATAAAGCATATGACAATATTTAGTTAAATATACCAGAATTAAAAAGGTTTTTGAGAAAAGGTGGAATCCTCCAAGGAGATAAAAAGTTATAAATCTTTATGCCCCAAGTAACATAGGACAAACATAAAGGAAATACCTCTAGAAATGCTGAGAAAATGAAAAATGCATGATGATAGTGTCAAACTGTATCAGAATTCTGTCAGAATTGATCTATCAAATGGTCAAAATTTAAATAATATAAGACTTTGAAAACTTAATGTCTCATTAGTAAGAATGATTTAGTAGATATATTGTTAACAGTGTTCCCAATGAATAGAGGATCATGTTTTTTCTAATAGCTATGAAACATATGTAGCACTGGACTAAACATTAGGTCACAAATAAAATATCAATAGATTCTAGAGAAATATATTAGGTTATATTCTCTGACCATAATTTAAAAAATCTAAAAATCAATATTAAAAGGTAATTATATGTGTGTTTATTTAAGTCACATATACAACTGGAATTAAAGTTTTCTAAGTGAATCTTTGGTTAGAGATTTTTAAAAGCTAAAATTACAAATTAATTGGAAATAAGTGATTACGTTAAGTCCACATACTATCAACAGGATGTGGCCAAGAATACAGACAGAAATACAGAATTCAATGTACAAGATAGGGATCAATCCATGTGCAAGGGAGGAGACAGCAGGATTAGGCAAAGAGAGAAACCCATCAGTGTAGTCCTGTAGGGTTGGGCTCTTATATCCCTGCTTTGATCAATCACTGGCTGAGGCAGCTCTCTGTAGCTGAGCTGTGGCAACAAGTCCCCTCTTGAAAGGGGATTTGGGTGGTTCATCTCCATGCCCACCACAATCTGATTTAAAAAAATAGTGACTTAAAGTTGTCTCTAGTAAAGTTAGGCAAAGTGATTGCTAATACTGCTACTAGTCATGATAGCAAATCATGGACAATGCAATAACACAGGAAAAAGAAACGGTAAGAGGTGTACATATTGGAAAGTAAGAGACAAAACTATTATTTGCAGGCAGTATGACTGCATACAGAGAAAATGTAAGAAAATCAACAACAGCAAAATAAAACCCTAATATTTGTTCTACAAGATTTGCAGAATACCAAATCAGCAGACAGAACCTAGTAGCTTTTCTAAACATCCACTCTCCCAAATACCATCTGAGAAAAATAAAACATTAAGTAGATAATAAATGTTTATAAATAAAATGTTTTGCTAACTTGGTAAATAGAACTAACATAAATCCCTCACCCTCAGCCACAAACACGTTGAACTGCTGGATAAAATATGGATAAAAAATATTCAATACTTAACAGAGCTCAAAACAAAAAAGGACATTCCCCAGAAGGGAGAGCTCAGATGAAACATAGCCTCTCAGGGCTACAGCTTGAAATTGAACCCCTACTAGCTGAGAGGAAACAAAGCACAATGTGAATGACAGCCATAAAGACAGTTCCGGTGTGAATGGTATTCTGTGGATGTGTGCAACAAAACATTCTTCTTGAAAAGGATAAATTCTAGATAAAACCAGGTCTGTGGAAGAGCTGCTGCTTCTGGAAAAGGAAAACTGAAAAAAACTATGCTCATTGTTCCTGGGAAGCCAGAAAAGAGCTTGACTGTATGAGCCTCAAAATAGAAATGAAACATGCCTTCCATAAGACATCAAAATCCCACATCTGGACTTTGTATTACAAAGTCAATATACAAAATATTTGTATACAATATACAAATACAAAATACAAAAATTTGTATTACACATTTAGTGTGACATTCCCCACACTGAAATATTAATATAAAAACAGGTCTTAGATTAGTCAAAACTCTTGGGAATCCCGGATGAAGCAAACATTTAAACAAACTGGTAAAGCCACAGACCAGTTTTACAGTGCTGTATTTATAAAATTCTCATCAGGGAAAAAAATTCCTAATGAAGGTTTGCTCATTATAAGATGAGCATGAGAGAGTGATCAATATTGAGACAGCCAGCAAATAATCAGGAGTATTATGACCCTAAAAATGTAAGTAATAAAATGATCTGAATAATTCTTTAAATATTTATTAATATTTACATAGATAGATTTTTCTCAAGGAATAGATACAGTGACACATACTCTTGATTGTGTACCAAATAGCTCTTTCTTCCAGTTTCTTGCTTGTAGTAGGATGCTACTTTTGTTTAGATTGTAAGCAGCCATGTACTTCAGAAGAGAATGGATTCCTTCCCAGATTTAGGAGGCAAATCATAATTGGTGTAAGTCATTTATGGTAATTCCAACACCTTTTAATTTAGGAATGATATGTCAAAAATCTGATCAATAATAAAGGAGGAAAAAATTGCTGTAGGCTTTTGGCAAAGTCTTCTTTGATCATACAAAGGGATGTTTGAAGAGGTATCCTCCTTTCTGCCCCTGGACAACCTACATAAGGATGAGGTCCTTGGAGCTGCTGCGGCCATCTTGTAACCATAAGAGGAAAAGGTTGAGGACAAAAGCCAAATACTTTAGATTGAGAGTAGAAAGTTGGAAAGACCCTAGGTCCTTGATATGCCTGACCAACTGAATTTGACTGCTCTGGAGCTGCCCTATCTCTGAATTTTCTGTGTTGTGGGATAAAATTCTTATAGTTTAAATGATTTTCCCTTAGTCTTTGTTATTTATAGACCAAATCAAAGTAACTGATAAATTACACTGGGAAAAAGAGGATACTATTAAAAAAAAAAAAAAGAACAAGGACAAACATGTTTGAACACAGTCAAATAATTTTCTAGAAATGAAAAATGTAATTATTGACATTACAAACTTATTGAACAGGTTAAACAGCAGATTAGACCCAGCTGAAGTGACAGTTAGTAAAATAGAGGATAGATCTGAGGAATCTTGCAAAATGCAGTGTAAAGTCAAAGAAATATGAAAGAGAGTAATCGACTGAAATTCCGGTCCGATTCACATCTAAGTTCTCCAAAGGAAGAGGATAAAGAGAATGGTAGGTGAATGGTAATATTTACTTATTTAATAATGGATAATTTTAAATAATTGATGAAACATATCAATTCTCAGATGAGAGAAAGACAATGAATCTTGAGCTAGATAAAGTAATTCCTCAAAGGACACATTATAGTGAAAGGGAAAACAGAAGGGGAAAACTTTGATCAGAGAATAAAATGGAATTATCTATGATGAAAAATACAGTGGCCTTCTCAACAAATATCTTTCTGAGCCCACAAACCACTGGTCTTCTTTCAAAACTCTTATTAGAACGCTGATTTTGTTCAAGCATTGGATGGAGATTTCTTGATTAACCAATAAAATCTAAGTCATTTCTAGCCATGATGAGGTAATTACTCTTGTGATACATATATATATATATATATATATATTACGTTATTATATATGTAAATAATTGGATTTTTAGACAATGTCCAGTAGACATCTCAGGACTGATCCCTGAGAGAATGGAAACAAATGAAATCCATAAGCACCCTGGATTTCTGCATAGACACATCTTCTGCATGATGGTGGAAGGCGAGGTAACTTAAATAGAGCACAGCAGTCTCAATGAGGTGAAGAGACGGAAATCAGAATCCAGGGACCTTACAGTAGCTGGAATTTGTCTGGAAGGCTAATGTGGAGAAGGGAGCTATGTGCAGAAGAAGATCCAGAAATCTGCATTGCAGACCCCTTCAATATTGACTAAATGCTAAGATGTTTATGAGCAGTGTTAGATTCACAAGGCCAGGAAAGAACCACCACTAGGGAAAGAACAATGACCAGAGTGCTGTGAGATAAACATCCTTGGGTGGCACAGAGGTGGGAGATATTTGAGTACTGGCCACCCTGAGGAGAGAAAATTTATTGAATACCAAGAGCATGCAATAGAGACCCAAGAAAGGCCACAATTTAGGAACACAGCCAATCTGGCACCACGGGGAGAAAAAGCCACGTTAGACTTTCCCAAACAAATCTTATAAGGAAGACTGGGAGAGATTAAGCTAATCCTCAAGTAAATTACCTACCTTCCAGAACAAAGCTCAGTGCTCTGTTAAGGAGACAACAGAATCCAGATACTCAAGAAATTAGCATATATCTAGCATAAAAAACTTCTAGACATGTGAAGAGGAGGAAAATTTGACTCATAATGTGGACAAATATCAACCAATGAAAAATATCTAGAAATCACAGAGATGATAGAATGAGCAGCAGAGATTTAAAACAAGGTCAAGGATTTGTTTGTTTTATTTTTATTTAAATTCCATTTAGTTAACATACAGTGTAATATTAGTTTCAGATGTACAATAGAGTGAGTCACACTTCCATACAACACCCAGTGCTCATCCCAGCGAGTGCACTCCTTAATTCCCGTCACTGATTTCAGCCATCCCCCTGGCTACCTCCCCTCTGGTAACCATCTCTGTTGTTAAGAGTCTTGTTTCTTAGTTTGCCTCCCACTCTTTTTTTTCCCCTTTGCTCATTTATTTGGTTTAAGTTACACATATAAGTGAAATCATATGGTATTTGTCTTTCTCTGACTGACTTATTTCGCTTAGCATTATACTCTCTGGCTCTATCCATGTTGTTTCAAATGATAAGATTTCATTCTTTTTAATGGTTGAGTAATATTCCATTGTATATATGTATCACATCTTCTTTATCCATTCAGCAGTCGGTGGACACTCAGACTGCTTCCATATCTTGGCTATTATAAATAATGCTGCTATAAACATAGGGGTGCATGTATCACTTTGAATTAGTGCTTTTGTATTCTTTGGGTAAATACCCAGTAGTGCAATTGCTGGGTCGTAGGGTAGTTCTATTTTTAACTTTATGAGGAAACTCCATACTGTTTTCCAGAGTGCTACACTAGTTTGCATTCCCACCAACAGTGTGCAGGCGTTCCTTTTCCTCCACATCCTTGCCAACAACTGTTGTTTCTTGTGTTGTTAATTTTAGCCAATTTGACAGGTGTGTGGTGATATCTCATTGTAGTTTTGATTTATATTTCCCTGATGGTAAGTGGTGAGGAGCATCTTCTCCTGTGTCTTTTGGCCATCTGTATATCTTCTTTGGAGAACAAGGTTAAGGTTTTAAAGGAAAACATAATGAGAGAATAAATACAGAATACAGGAGAAGTGAAAACAAACTGTTTTAAAAAAAAAAGTTCTAGAACTGAAAACCAGGAGAAGAAATTTGAAAATTACTGATTGACTGACATATTGGATACTGAAAATGAAAAGATCAGTGAAATGGAAGACTTGGCAATATACACTATCCAAAATAAAGCATACAGAGAGAGTAAAATAAAGCTAAAATGTAAATTAACAGAGCCTCAGTGACCTGTGAGAAAATATCAAGTAGTCTAAGATACGTGTATGTAGAATCCCAAAGGAAAGAGAATGCAGAAAAAAACCTTGAAGAAGTAATGGTTGAATAATCTTTCAAGTTTGGTGGCAGGATAAACCTTTATATCCAAAAAGTTTAATGAACTTCAAACAAGATAGGCATAAAGTAAACTACATCAAGGCACATGATAGTGAAATTGCTGAGGACCAGTGATAAATTGAAAATCTTGAAAGTAAGTGGAGGAAATATCTTGCCTTTCTACCCTTTTAATGGTATCCTTGGATGAGCAGACATTCTTAATTTTAATATGGTCCAATAAAGTGTTTCCATTTATAAACTGTAATTTTTTACCCAACCTTAAGCTCATGAAGCTGTATTTTCTTTTAGAAATATTATAGTTTTACTTTTAAGATCTAGATCTTCAACTCAGATTGAATTATTTTTTTACATGGTATGATATAGTGGCCAAGATTTGTTTTTCACATATATTTCGACTCCCCACTATTTATTGAAAAGTCCACCCTTTGCCTTAAGCCATGCTCTTGTTTCTATTTGTGTGCCATACTCTCTTTTTGATTACTATAATTTTATAAGTCTTGATATCTGATGGAGTAGGGATACCAGGAGATCATTAAAAACTATTGCAGTAGAACTGGAAGAGTTGATGGGGAGACAGCATAGTGCATGCTGTGGTGTTCCACCAAGACACCCCCTTTAGGACTGAGGAATTTATTCTTCCAGATGCTGAGAATGTTGCTCCATGATGACTCTCAATTGGATCCTCTCTAGAAATTGCCTTTTGTTAAAGAAAGCCTGCTATGTTCAGTGTAACACTATACCCCAAGGGCAGCTTGCTTCCAATGACAACCACAACAATCAATGCTGAGGTCTAAAGTCTGGTCCCTCCAGGCTCAAGGTAAAGACCATCCCAGTTCCAGAACTCCCAAGTCCTTTGTTGCAACTCCATCTCAATTCAGTTCTCCCTCTGCAGATTCTTTCTTTTATCCTTTACTTGAGAATATCCCTAGTAAATTTTCTGCATGCAAACTTCCACCTCAGAATCAGTTCCCAAGGAACTTAACTTAGGCCACATGGACCATTATAGAAGAAATAGAGGTGTTGAAGAGTGAAAATATTTAGTTATATATTTAAAGCAGTGCTAGCATGATTCCCCGATGGATTTGATGTAGGATGTGAGGGAAGGGGAATAGATAAGGTACATTCCAAATATGAGGCTGAGAAATTAATTAATTAAATTATGTTAAATTAATATATTTATTTAATTAATTAAATGGAGGTGCCATTTATCAAGTAGGAGAATCACTGGGAAGAGAAGAGTATATGGATTCTATTTAAGAAATAGGTACTTAATATTTTGGGGTGCCTGGGTTGCTTAGTTGGTTGAGTGTCCAACTCTTGGTTTTGGCTCAGGTCATGATCTCATGGGTTGTGAGATGGAACCCATGTCAGGGAATCTGCTTGAAGATTCTCTGTCTCTGCCCCTGCCCCTACTCATGCCTTCTCTCTCTCTAAAATAAATAAATACATCTTAAAAAAAAAAGAATTAGGTATTGAACATTCTAATGTTGAGATACCTATTAGATATTCAAGAGGAATCTAGTTATATAGTTGGATAAATAAGTCTGGACATCAGGGAAGAGTTTGGGATAGGCATTACAGCATTTAGCATGTTGTAGAAAAATTTAGAAAAGTCTTTCTAAGGTGAACAGCATTTTAACAGATTAAAGAAAGAAGAACCATATGACCATCTTTATAAGATACAGAGAACAAATAATTCGTTGAAATCCAACACCCATTCATTGGTAAAAACTCTTTGCAAATTAAGAAGAGAAGGGGATTTCCTTACAAGTGTACAAAAGGTATGTACCAAAATATCACAGCAAGCATCAGTCTCTTTCTTTTCTTTTTTTTTTTTTAAGATTTTATTTATTTATTTGACAGAGACAGCCAGTGAGAGAGGGAACACAGCAGGGGGAGTGGGAGAGGAAGAAGCAGGCTCCCAGCGGAGGAGCCCGATGTGGGACTCGATCCCGGAACGCCAGGATCACTCCCTGAGCCGAAGGCAGACGCTTTAACGACTGCGCTACCCAGGCGCCCCAGTCTCTTTCTTTTTAAAGATTTTATTTTTAAGTAATCTCTACATCCAATTTGGGGCTTGAACTTACAACCCTGAGATCAAGAGTCACATGCTCTACTGACTGAGCCAGCCAGACGCCTCCAAACATCAGTTTTAATAGGGAAAATTTAGGTGAATCCTGCTTAAAATCAGGCATGGGACAGGATATCAAATTTTATCACTCTGTCATCATGACACAAAAAGTGCCTGTACAATAAGATAAATGGAATAAGAGGAATAAGAACTGAAAGTAAATTAATGAAGAGGTTTGGCTCCATGTGTAACAGGAATTTTTGAATAATCAATTTAAACAAGATAAGAGGTTATTTTTCTCTCATGTAAAAGAAATTCAGAGATCGGTCATCCAGGGCTGGTGTGGCAGTTCTGTGAAATAATCAACCACCAAGATATCCTCTGACTTTGTGTTTTGCCATCCTGAGTGCTTTATTTTCAATCTTAGTATTCCTCATGTTCCAAGGTGCTTCCTTTTAATCCAACAGTAATGTCTGTATTCTAGGTAATAGGAAGAAAGGAGGTGAGAGGGATAAAAAGGTATACCAAGCCATTTGTCCTTATTTGAAGGTCTGTCCCAGAAATCTTACATATAAATTTCTACATGTAGCAAGCAACAAGAGAGGTTTGGTGTTTTGGTTTTTGTTTTTTTTAATTTTATTTATTTAAGCAATCTCTGTACCCCATGTGGGGCTCAAACCCCAGATCCTGAGATCAGGAGTCATATGGTCTTCCAACTGAGCCAGCCAGGAGCCCTGAGTTTTTTTATTTAGTTGAAACTATTTCTCTCTTAAAAAATACTTGCTTCTATTCAGGAAGATGGGAGAAATGTATATTGGTAGGAATTTCAGGCTGTTGACTCAAATCCAATCTCACTTTGTTTCTTAGCACATGGCCATCTAGCTAAAGGCTGGTTTATTAGCTTCCCTTATTGCTACATATTGGCCCATGGCTAAATTCTGTCTTTTGGAATGTGAGTAGAATTGGTGTATATAGTGTCAGCTCCACTTAAAAGAAAATCTTGCCCTGGTTATTACTTTTCCCCTTCCTGGAGCTGTAGTATGGACCTGCAACAGTCCAGCTTTGAATATGCATTTGAAGACAATCCCTTAGGGATGGAAGAGAATCAACATTGAAGGAAAATTGGTTTTCCACATGGAAAGAAATGATACCAGATCCCTACCTCACACCATCCAGGGATATAAATGCCAGATGGATCAAAGACATAAATGTGATCAAACAAAACTTTAAAAACTTTTAGGAAAAAAAAATCTTACAGTCTCCATATCAGAAGGCATTTCAGCATTTTGTATAGCTACTCCTTTCTAATTGGTGAATGGGACACTGTCTGATTTTGGATCACTGAATAAAACCAATTAGAACTTCAAATAAAAAAAATAAGACACAGAAACAAATCATAAAGGAAAAGATTGAAAATGTTGACAGTACTAAACTTTGAAACTGCTTAATGATAAAGGAAAATATAAACATTTAAAAGACAAGATAGGCTGGTGGCTAAACTCTAATATACAAACTATTCCTACTCATTGATAAGAAAACTACACAATGCAATCAAAATATGGACAAACATTTATGAACCAGTTTAGAAAAGGGAAAATCCTAATTGGCCATGGAACAGACAAAATCAGCTCAGCCTTGCTGTTGATCAGGGAAATTTCAGGTAAAACAACAGGGTATTTTTCCTCATACCAACAAAGATTGCAAAGATATTAAACATTTGATTCTATCACAGAAAAAGAAAAAACTATAAGAAGGGAAATTGTTGAATAAAGTGGAGTAGGTTTGTGCTATAAAACATTATGCAGTTATTAAGAGAGTGAGGTAACTTTCTATGTATTTGGAAAGAAGTCTCTAATATATATATTTTTTTTCTAATATATTTTTTAAAGATTTTATGTATTTCTTATTTAGAGAGAGAGAGAGCACGAGTGGAGGGAGGCACAGAAGGAGATAGAGAGAGAGAGAGAATTTCAAGCAGACTCTGCTCAGCACAGCCCTGATGGGGCAGCTTGATCCCACAACCCTGAGATCATGACTTGAGCCAAAACCAAGATTTGGATGCTTAACCAGCTTAACCCAGGCGCCCCGAAGTCTTTAATATTTTTAAATGAAAAAATCCTGTCTTAGAATAATAAGCATAATGTAATCTCATTTTTATAAAAACTGACTAATCCTGCCCCTTGTAAGCAAGCACGTCCTTATAAGTGCATGTAAAATGGAAGCATTTATTGATAGTAAGTGGGTCCACTTACTAAGGTAATTCCTGCATTACAACATGGGAGCTTTCAGGAGGCTGTGAGTAATGTTCTTTCTGCCGTTGGCACTGCTACCCATTTACTTGTTTTCCATTATTTATAAAAATCTAATATGCAAGTTTTGGCTTTTATAGTAATACCATTCCCCAAGGGCACAGTGATAAGTAGATGAGACCTTAGCAAAGAGACATGCACAAGCTTGAATGTTCTTAGTGCTTCTTTGATACCTATATGAATGTTCCTGAAAGCTTTCAAGAACATTCATTTCCAGATCTTCAAAATCTTGAATCTGCTGAGAATTTTGGTCACAAAATCATTTTGATTTTGTTCTGAGGTTGGGATAAACCATTATTCAGGAAGTTTTGAAAAGGCTATTAATCTTAGAGACAGTGTGGCATGCGGCCAAGTCACTTTCTATCAAACGTTTGACACTTGAGTAGTAACATTAACTGGTTCATGCCATTAGGATGCTATTATTTAGTGCACCAGTAATGGGCCAAATGATTCTCAGCGTAATGCCTATTCCCAGGGAGATTCTTAAGAAGAATAGAGTTCATTATGTTCACTGATGCTGTGATATTAGGAATCAACAGAGTAATCACAGGGAGATATACAAGTGGTAGAGGGACAAAGATATAAGGCAGCTTGATGCAATTGGAAATACCCTCTGCCTAGTGGTGCTAGAGACCTTTACTACAGACCGAATTGGGCCACTAGCTATGTACGTATGCTGGGGTCTGCTCATCTGAGAATGAAGGACTTGTCTGAGATTACGAATTTTTTAGCCACTGTTTCTGCAGTTCCCCAGGGTCCATGAAGATTTCTCAGGGGTAGAGATGGAAGAGGCTGCCCTGAGTGCTAACAAAGGTGGAGCTCTAGTCTTCTTGGGCCTGATAAAGCCAGAACAACTCTGCTTCTCTCAATTTTGTACACTAGGGTTCTATGTAATATTTAGTTTGAAATAACAAAGTTTGAAAACCTCTCTGTCAGACTATTTCTTTGTTCGCAGCTAGTTCTCAAAATTCCGTGGTTACAAGTGCAGATGGAAGATGTGACAAAGGACTTTACTGAATTCAAAATTTTCACTGTGTCAACAGGAGTGTTTTCCAAAGTGCATTCTTTGGAACTCTGGTGTTAATAAAAAAAAGAGGGGAGGGCTACTGTCTGGACAAATATGTTTCATAAAATCTTAACTGCAGGACTTCTCAGAGCTTTTTATATGTTTATGCACAATGTGAGTTTTAGACGAGCTACTGTAGCACTTCTTTATACTTCTTTGCACTTTATCTTGTGTGACCTCATTCCTACTGAGCTCCACCTTCCCACACCTTTACACTATGATCCCAGCAAGTTGAATTTCATAGAGAAAATACCTCCACATCCTATTTTACCTTTTGATTTTTTTCTTAAAGACTTTATTTATTTTTGCAAGAGAGACTGAGAGAGAGAGCGAGGACACGTGTGCACAAGCAGGGGAGTGGGACAGAGGGAGAAGCAGACTCTCTGCTGAGCGGGGATCTCGCTGTGGAACTCGATCCCAGGATCCTGGGATAATGACCTGAGTCGAAGGCAGATGCCTAACCAACTGAGCCACCCAGGCACCCACTTTTTGATTTATCTACAATTTCTTTAAGTCTAAGAACCTTAGGATAGAGAATGGGGCCACCATTAACCCAACTTCCTAGCACCATATCTGAGGCATTATTACTCCATGTGTTTCATATCCCCAAGTTTACACCATCTACTTATATTGTTGCAAGCCTCAGTGTTGCAATCCATGGAGATTTTGGGGGAAGGGGGTTGTCTTAGTCTGCTCAGGCTGCCATAACAAAAGACCTCAGACCAGGTGGCTTAAACAACAAAAATTTATTTCTCACAGTTCTGGAGGCTGGGAAGTCCAAGATCAAGGTGCTAGTTGATTTGATTTCTGGTGAGGCGTCTCTTCCTGGCCTGCAGATGACCTCACATGGTAGAGAGTACAAGTGAGCTCTCTGGTGTCTCCTCTTCTAAGGACATGAGTCATATTGGATCAAGACCCCACCCTTATGACCTTATTTAACCTTGATTATTTCTTTACTTCAAATACAATCACGTTGGGTGTTAGGGCTTCAACACAGGAGTTTTGGAGGGACACAATTCAATTCATAGCGGGGGTCCCTTGTTAACAGTGGCATAATCTAGCCTTTTTTTTTTAAGCAATGGGGAACTGGGCAGGAAGGTTTTTTTTGTTTTTTTTTTGTTTTTTTTCCTAAGATTTTACTTATTTATTTGACAGAGAGAGGCAGCGAGAGAGGGAACACAAGCAGGGGGAGTGAGAGAGGGAGAAGCAGGCTTCCCGCTGAGCAGGGAGCCCGATGCGGGGCTCAATCCCAGAACGCTGAGATCATGACCTGAGCCGAACGCAGCCCCGTAATGACTGAGCCACACAGGTGCCCCTAATCTAGCCTATTCTAATGCATCATCTACCTACTTGCAGAAGCCAATATCTGGATATTATCTTTGACTTCTCCTTCTCCATTACCCTTCACACAAGTTCTGTAGTATTTAACTTTTCAAGATCTCTCTAGAACATTCACCATCTTCATTCTCACTGCCAACTCAAGCCATACAAAAGGAACTGTCCCATGTATTTAATCATGCTTCCTATGCCTCCAATCTAATTAGATTCTCTTTCCCAGGAAATAGCGTTGAGAAACAAGGTGAATACGATGTGATGAAAAGGAAGCTTTGAGCAAATGGAACAGAGAAACAGTATGTAGAGAAAGAAAGGGGGGAAGGCAGGTGCAATGAGAAGCAGAAATGAATGACCTCATGTCCAGTGAGGAGAAGGGGCAAGTAGCTCTCTGGGCCTGGTGACTCTCCTGTTCTAGAGTTCAGTTCCTGGCTATGCTGCTTTCTTTGCCTCCATGTTTCTGCCCCGATTCTGAGTGTGATGATCCTTTTCCTCCTTGCTGTCACCCTCTAATTCCACTTCTCTTGTGCTGACCGTTGTGCTGGTATTGATAACAAAGGACTCTGTTTTGAAAATCTTCCAGAATCAGAATTCAAATACTAGCATAGCAGTATTTCTAGGACCCATCACAAGTGTATGTATTGCCAAGGAACCTTAAGAAAATTTTGGAGAACTGTATTCCATAAAAAACAAGGATCTCCAAAACTCGTAACCAGCATCTCTTTCTTGCCATTTGTATGGGCAGCATGATGTCCCCCCTCTCCCCCCCGCCAAAAAAAGATATATTGAGGTCTTCACCTCCAGTACCATAGAATGTGATCTTATTTGAAAACAGTGTTTTGCAGATGTAATTAGTTAAGATGAAGTCACACTGGAGTAGAGTGGGCCCCTAATCCAATATGACTGGTGTCCTTTAAAGAAGATGGCAGTGAAGAGTATGTGAAGACATACAGGGAGAAGATAGCCACATGACAACAGAGGCAAAGATCAGAGTGATACATCCAAAAGCCAAAGAATGCCAAGGATGCTGCAAACACCAAGAGCTAGAAGAGCAATGAAGGATTCTTCCTTAGAGCCTTGAAATAGATAACGTGGCCCTGCTGACATCTTGATTTCAGATTTCTAGCCTTCAGAACTGTGAAGTTAATTTCTGTTGTTTTAAGATACCAGGTTTTTTTTTTTTTAAGATTTTATTTATTTATTTGACAGAGAGAGAGAGACAGCCAGCGAGAGAGGGAACACAGGCAGGGGGAGTGGGAGAGGAACAAGCAAGCTCCCAGCGGAGGAGCCTGATGTGGGGCTCGATCCCAGGACTCTGGGATCATGCCCTGAGTCGAAGGCAGACGCTTAACAACTGAGCCACCCAGGTGCACGCCCCTAAGATACCAGATTTTTTAAAAAAGATTTTATTTATTTATTAGAGGGAGAGAGCGAGAGTGAGTGTAAGTGGGGAGAGAAGCAGAGAGAGAAGCAGTTTCTGTGCTGCTGCTGAGCTGGGAGCCAGAGGTGACGCTCAATGCCAGGACCCTGGAATCATGACCTGAGCTAAAGGCAGTTGCTTAACTGAGCCACCCAGGCACCCCACCACCAGGTTTTTTTAAAATTAAGTTTTTAATTTTAATTCCAGTATACTTAACATACAGTGTTACATTAGTTTCAGGTCTATAATATAGTGATTCAGCAATCTTATACATTACTCATTGCTCATGATGGTAAGTGTGCTCTCAATCCCCATCCCCTATTTCTCTTTTTTAAAGATTTTATTTATCTATTTGACATGGAGAGGGGGAATGAGAGCACAAGCAGGAGAGTGTCAGGCAGAGGGAGAAGCAGGCTCCCCGCTGATCAGGGAGTCCAGCATGGGACTTGATCCCTGGGTCCTGGGATCACGACCTGAGCCGAAGGCAGACGCTTAACTGACTGAGCCACCCAGATGCTACTCATTACCTATTTCACCCATCCCTCCACCCGCCTCCCCTCTGGTAACCATCAGTTTGTTCTCTATAGTTGAGAGTCTGTTTCTTGGTTTGTCTCTCTCTCTTTCCCTTTTTCTTTGTTTTGCTTCCTAAATTCCACATATGAGTGAAATCAGATGCTATTTGTCTGTCTCTGAATGACTTATTTCTCTTAGCATAATACTCTCTAGCTCCATCCATGTTATTGCAGATAGCAAAGTTTCATTCTTTTTTATGGCTCAGTAATATTCCATTGTAGATGTATACTACATCTTCTTTATTCGCTCATCAATTACCACATCTTCTTTATTCATTCATCAGCTGATGGACACATGAGCTGGTTCCATATCTTGGCTATTGTAAATAATGCTGCTACTAAAATAATGGTGCATGTATCCCTTTGAATTAATGTTTTTATATTCTTTGGGTAATATACCCAGTAGTGCAATTGCTGGATCGTAGGGTAGTCCTATTTTTAAATTTTTGAGGAATCTCCATACTGTCTTCCACAGTGGCTGCACCAGTTTGCATTCCCACCAACAGTGTATGAGGGTTCCTTTTTCTCCACTTGTTGTCTCTTATGTTGTTAATTTAGGTGCTTAGTTCATTTTGGTTTATTTTTGTGTATGGTGTAAGGAAGTGGTCCAGTTTCATTCTTTCGCATGTTGCCATTCAGTTTTTCCAACACCATTTCTTGAAGAGACTCCCTTTTTCCCACTGCCTCTTTTGTTGAAGATTAATTGACCATATAATTGTGGGCTTATTTCAGGGATTTCTATTCTGTTCTGTTGCTCTATGTGTCTATTTTTATGCCAGGACCATACTGTTTTAATTACTATAGCTTTGTAATATAACTTGAAGTCTGGAATTGTGATACCTTCAGTTTTGTTTTTCTTTTTCAAGATTGCTTTGGCTATTTGGGGTCTTTTGTGGTTCTGTGCAAATTTTAGGTTTATCTGTTTTAAGTTCTGTGGAAAATGCTGTTGGTGTTTTGATAGGGATTGCATTAAATCTGTAGATTGCTTTGGGTCATGTGGGTATTTTAACAATATTTATTCTTCTAATCCATGAGCACGGAATATCTTTTCATTTGTTTGTGTCATCTTCAACTTCTTTCGTCAACATTTTATAGTTTTCAGACTACAGGCCTTTTTATTTCTTTGGTTAAGTTTATTCCTAGGCATTTTATTGTTTTTGGTGCAATTGTAAAAGTTTTCTTAGTTTCTCCTTCTTCTGCTTCATCCTTAGTGTATAGAAATGAAACAGATTTCTGTGTGTTGATTTTATATCCTGTGACTTTACTGAATCCATTTATCGGTTCTAGAAGTTTTTTTGATGGAGTCTTTTGGGTTTTCTATGTATAGTATCATGTCATCTGCAAATAGAGTTTTACTTTTCCTTACCAATTTGGATGCCTTCTATTTCTTTTTGTTGTCTGATTGTTGTGGCTAGGACTTCCAGTACTATGTTGAACAAAAGTGATGAGAGTGGACATCCTTATCTTCTTCCCGATCTTAGGATAAAGCTCTCAGTTTTTCCCCATTGAGTATGATGTTAGATGTGGGTTTTTCATAAGTGGCCTTTATTATGTTGAGGTGTGTTTCCTCCAAACCCGTTTTTTTGAGGGCTTTTATCATGAATTGATGTTGTACTTTATCAAATGCTTATTCTGCATGTGTTGAAATAATAATATGGTTTTATCCTTTCTCTTGTTGATGTGACATATCATGTTGATTGATTTGCAAGTATTGAACCACCCTTGCATCCCAAAAATAAATCCCACTTGGTCTTGGTGAATGATTTTTTAATGTATTGCTGGATTTGATTTATTAGTATTTTGTTGAGGATTTTTACATCTATGTGCGTGAGAGATATTGGCCTGTAGTTCTCTTTGTTTGTGGTGTCTTTATCTGGTTTTGGTATCAGGGTACTGCTTGCCTCATAGAATGAATTAGGAAGGTTTGCTTCTTCTTCTATTTTTTGGAATAGTTTGAGAAGAATAGGTATTAATACTTCTTTAAATGTTTGGTAGAATTTGCTTGTGAAGCCATCTGGTCCTGCATGTTTATTTGTTGGGAGTTTTTTCATTACTAATTCAATATCATTGCATTGCTGGTAATTGGTCCATTTAAATTTTCTATTTCTTCCTGCTTCAGTTTTGGTAGGTTATGTTTCTAGGAATTTATCCACATCCTCTAAGTTGTCCAATTTTTTGGCATATAATTTTTCATAATATTCTATTACACTTGTTTGTATTTCTGTTGTGCCAGTTGTTACTTCTCCTTCATTTGTGATTTTGTTTGAGTACTTTCTCTCTCTCTCTCTCTCTCTCACTCTCCTTCTCTTTGGATGAGTCTGGCTAGAGGTTTATCAATTTTGTTGGTTTTTTTCAGAGAAACAGCTCCTAGTTTCATTGATCTGTTCTATTGTTTGTTTTTTTAGTTTCTATATCATTTAATTCTGCTCTAATCTTTAGTATTTCCTTCCTTCTCATGGCTTTGAGTTTTGTTCTTCTTTTTCTAGTTCCTTTAGGTCTAAGGTTAGGTCATTTATTTGAGATTTTTGTTGCTTCCTGAGGTCTGTATTGCTATAAACTTCCCTCTTAGAACTTAGCGCTTTTGCTGCATCCTGAAGATTTTGGACTGTTGTGCTATCATTTTCATTTGTCTCCATGCAATATTTAATTTTTTATTTGATTTCTTGGTTGACCCATTCATTGTTTAGTAGCATGTTATTTAACCTCCATGTACTTATGCTCTTTCCAGATTTTTTCTTGTGGTTGTTTTCTAGTTTCATAGCATTGTGATCAGAGAGGATGCATGGTATGACTTTGATCCTTTTGAATTTGCTGAGATTCGTTTTGTGGCCTAATACGTGATCTGTTCTGGAGAACATCCTGTGTATTGTGCCCTTTTAGGATAGAATGTTCTGAATATATTTGTTAAATCCATCCAGTCCAGTGTGTCCTTGAAAGCCACTGTTTCCTTGTTGATTTTCTGCTTGGATGATCTATTGATATAAGAGGGGGGAGTGTGAAAGTCCCCTACTATTATTGTATTACTATCAGTTAGTTACTTTATGTTCATTATTAACTGTTTTATATATTTGGTGCTCTCCTGTTGGGTGCATAATTATTTACAATTGTTGTATCTTCTGGTCGGATTTTCCCCCTTATTATTATAGATTGTCCTTCTTTGTCTCTTGTTATAGTCTTTGTTTTACTTTTTTTTAAGATTTTATTAATTTATTTGAGAGAGAGAGAACACAGAGGAGGAGTGAGAGGGAGAAGCAGGCTTCCCGCTGAGCAGGGAGCCTGATGCGGGGCTTGATCCCGGGACCCCGGGATCATGACCTGAGCTGAAGGCAGACGCTTAACGACTGAGCCACCCAGGTGCCCCATAGTCTTTGTTTTAAAGCCTATTTTGTGTGTTATAAGTATTGCTACCCTGGCTTTCTTCTGACATCCAGTTGCATGATAAATGTTTTTCTATCACCTCACTTTCAGTCTGCAGGTGTCTTTGGGTCTGCAATGAGTGTCCTGTAGACAGCATATAAATGGGACTTGTTTTTTTTTTTTTATCCATTCTGTCATCCTGTGTCTCTTGATAGGAGTTTTAGTTCATTTACCTTCAGAGTAATTTTTGATAGATATGTATTTATTGCCATTTTGTTACTTGTTTTGTGATTGTTTTTGTAGTGTTTCTCTGATGTTTTCTTCTCCTCCTCTCTTTTATGGTTTGCTGCCTTTCTTTAATGATGTATTTGGATTTCTTTCTTTCTCTCGCTCTTTTTTTTTTTAAACATATCTATTACTGGGTTTTGATTATCTATTACTGGGTTTTGATTTGCAGTTACCATTGCGTTTGTATATAACACTTCTGTATGTAGCAATCAATATCAAGTCAATGATCACCTAATTTTGAACCCATTCTTTATGCCTCTTCCCCATACATTTTAGCTATAAGTATGATATTTTACATCCTTTTATCTTGTGAATCAATTGACTGATTTTTACAGATCTACTTATTTTTACTGCTTTTGCGTTTCCTACTTTTCATACTCTAACTTATCATCTTTCCTTTCTACTCAGAGTCCCTTTTAAGATTTCTTGGAGGGCTGGTTTAGTGGTAAATGAAACTAAACTCCTTTAGCTTTTGTTTGTCTGAGAAATTCTTTATCTCTCCCTCTGTTCTGAATGACAGCCTTTCTGGATAGAGTATTCTTGCCTGCAGATTTTCCCCTCTCAGCGCTGTAAATATATCATTGTCACTCCTTAAGCCACCAGTTTTTGGTACTGTGACAGCAGCCGTAGGAAATGAATACACCACTATTCTGGAGGTCCAGCTCTGAGAAACGTCAGTTACTCCTAGGAAGCCAAGGATTGAGTTACTTCGGGAGTACTTAGGCTCAAAGTACTTAGAGGCCAACATGAGAGACATGGCCATGCAGATAGATAGGAAAGAGGACAGCCCCGCCAGGCTCCTTCATTTCCCTTGGTCCACAGCAGATCCTTCCTGGACCATATGAAGGCAGGTGCGGGGGTGAGAGGGGGCTTCATCTAACTCTACCTCACTCTCTCCTCTCTCCTCCCCATCCCCACTGTCACTACTCACTGCCACAGCCATCGATGTATATGTTTTCAAACAAAATTTAATTAAAAGATTTTTTTAAAATATCACAATCATCGGTATACCATTTGGAAATACAACCCCTTGAGACGATGCAGAAGCAGCTTATAGATTTGGGCCAAGTGGTTAAAGGCCATTTGTACCAGGCCATGGCCCCTTTAGCATCTCTTGAGGTTGCCTCCCAGGCATCCTTACTCTCGCTGCTCTTTCCCTACAGTGTGAGACTGTTCCCCCTAATGCTGCAGTTCTGACTTCCACCCTTTGGGGTTTACCAGTCTGGCTCTGTGTGTATTAGAAAGTAGCTTTCCTTTCCCAGCCGACTCTAAACTGTTAATACAATGAATCAACGTCCTTTTCTATGGAAACTTCCACTCTGGTGGACATCTGCTCCCTTGGGTGCGGAGAATAGATTTAGTTGGAGTAGGGAAAGAACAAAATCAGTCAGTCCATCTAGATTACCTCTCCAAAGACTGGACACATTCCATGCCAGATCACAGGTTTGGGCTTCCAGGTATGCTAACGAGCTGCTGTTCCTCTGTCTGTGTCAGTAGAAGGATTTCAGGTTTCTGATATCCACCTAGCACAACCAATTTGCTCTGTTGAGTAATCTGGTTCTGTTATAAAATAAGTAAATAGCAACAAACTAAGATAACTAAAGTGGATGCATAAAAAAAGAGTCTAGAAGGAAACACAGCAAAATGGCAATTATGGTTTTCTCTAACGAGTAGAACTAAAAGTGATTTTTACTTCTTTTTTGGTATCTTTCTGAATTGCATGACTTTTATTTTTTAACAGTAATAAGTTTTAGTTTAGAAGCAGACGAGTAAAGTTGTCCATGTTTCAAGGCAACTACCACCACTCAGTGCAGAGAGTAGGTAATATGCTGATTTAGCTTAGCTAAAGAGAAACTTTCTTGATTAGCCAGTAAATAAAAACAAAACAGAAAAGCAGCTATTAATGTGCCTATTTACCAGCATCGGTTATTAAAATGCTGGGTTCATTACAAGGCTACACAATTTAAACTAATTGTGGATGTATTTAAAAGATACTTAATGGCTTCAAGAAATAGAACATTTGACTAAAAGTAGCTTAAATAATAGAGGTCTATTTTTCCCTTATAACTAGAATTTGTAGGTAGCACTAGGGTTAGCTTCTTTGTGGTTCTTTTGGCCTCTCCTCATGGTCACAGTATGGCTGCTATAGTTCCAAACATCATGCTTTCCAGTAACAAAAGCAGGAAGGAGACAGTTTCTGTTTCATTAAAGAAGAAAGTCTTTTTTCAAAAGTTTTCTCAGCACATTCCTCTCAGATCCCATTGGCTCGATTGGCTCACTTACCCATTCTGGCAGCAAGGGATGATAGGAAGCTGAATATCTGATTTCTTCAGTATGTAGTGGAAAGGAAGGAGTCTCTTTCCACTAAGAGGCACTATTAGCGCGTGGCTATGGGCTAGGCAACCAGGATTATCTGCCTCAGTGGAGAACTTGGAGGAAGTCCAGAAAAGAATATATTCAAAATTATTGAGTCCTTTACAAAACCCTTCATTATAATATAAGATTTCTTAGCCTGAAGAAAAGAAAGCTAGCAATCGGGTTAATAACTTACTTTGAAAGTATGACATTTTTATACCACAGATAGCTTCTCACTATCTATCATGTAGAAAGCACGATTGTAGGTGCTTTAAAAAATATGAAAGTGTCATGGAAGAAGGAAAAATATCTACTACATGCTTACTGTAAGTCAGGCACTTTGGCCGATGACTTAAATATATATCATTTCTTTTACTACTTTAAGGGAGGATTTACTGGGTTTATTTTGCAGATGAGGAAATGGAAATCTCAAGGAATTAGACCATTTTTGCCAAGCTTCTTTCCTCCTGTTCCCTTTCACCTTACACCAATCCCATACTGAGCAATGCTCCTTCTAGAGAACACAACAACATGGTCAGATTCCACAGGTATACGCAGAATATGACTCAGTCAAATGGTGAGTTTATGCCTTGTAAGAGATAGTGGAGGTAAACATGATGATCTCAGAGCCGATTAGGTGCTATTTATTTACCTCTTACGTTTACTTAATTTTAACAGTGTTTTGAAGGATGAGAATGCTTTTGAAAGTTTTAGTAAAGATCCAAGCTAGGTGCAAGAGGGGTGTGTTTGGCTAATGGTAAATAGTTCTTTTCTATATATATGTTGTTTCAGTGGTTTAAAAAAAAGAATGGTGTATATGTTATATACTTTATATTTACTATATTTATATTATATACTTTATATATATTATGTTTTTATTAAGTGTAATACTGGAAGTCCTGGCCACAGCAGTCATGTGACAAAAAGAAATAAAGGGCATCCTGGGGCACCTGGGTGGCTCAGCGGGTTAAGTGTCCGACTCTTGGTTTCGGTTCAGGTCATGATCTCATGGTCGTGGGATTGAGCCCCACGTTGGACTCTGTGCTCAAATCTCTCTCCCAATCTCTCTTCTTCTAGCTCGTGTATGTGTGTGTGCTCTCTCTCTCTCTCTTTCAAATAAACAAATAAACTCTTTTTAAAAAAGGAATCCAAACTGATAAGGATTTTAAGAATTTTAAAGGCATGGTTTTTTTGTTTCCTAATTCCCATTTCTATGTATAGATCCGTTTTTCTCTCTCTGAAAGCTTTTAGAAGTGTAGCTCTATCCCTTGTGATCTAAAACTTTGTTGGTGGGGAACATATTTTTTTATCCATTATGCTTCACACTCAATAGCCCCTTCCACCCTAAATTTTCATTCTTTATTTCTGGAAATTTTTCTCATATAAGTCTTCAGTAATTTTCTCCTCTTTAATTTCTCTATTCTGTCCTTCTAGAATGTCTATTAGTACAATGTAGAATGTCCTGTCTGATCCTCTCATTTTCTTTTCTCTCCAATTTTCCATCTCCTCTTTCTCTTCTAATTTCTAGAAGGTATCTCCGCTTTATTCTCCAACCATTCTATTGACTTTTATATATCAGCTATTATATTTATAATTTAAGTACAGCAATCTGACCCTCTTTTGGATGTAATAATTCTCCCAAATCTCTGAGGATGTTAATGATTTAACGCCTTCTTCTGATCTTGGTATTTACTATTTTTCCTTGGGGTTTCCTCTTATTCCCATCTGTTCTGGTCTCTGTGCTTACTGTTAGGGGTTGTCTCCAAATGCCTGGTGATCCTTGGTTTTCTAAACATGTTGAGTTAGGGCCTCAAAAGCTGATTGGGAGCTCTTTGAGTAGGTGGTATAGTAGACTTTCCTAGAAGACCATCTGGCTAGTTTGTGAAGAAATACCCAATTGTGAACATCTGTAGATCTTTTTTAAAAAGCCAGAATAGAGAGAGATCCAGTCTTCAGTATAAAAACAGTATGCAGTTTGATAGGTTGTGTTCTTGGAGGTGAGTAGGGGAAATGGGATCACTCAGTTAATATCCCTCTTTTTCTGCTAGTCCCCATCCAATAGTTTATTCAAACATCTTGACTTCCTCTGGTTGAATTCTCAGGTCAATAAATCTTCAGGATTTTGCCTGGATTGTGTCTGGTTGTGTGAGGACAGCAAGAAGACCTGTATGGTCTAAACGTTTTTAAAATAGGTGTTTAAGCAATCCTGTACCTCTGCTATCAAATATAATCAACTTCACGAATTCCCGAGCCTTTCATGGGTATGGAGGCATGAATTGGCTTCCTTTTTTGTTTATGCCTTTCTTCTTCAGCTTCCTCTGGTTTTCCAAGTCAGCTAACACTTGCATATCTGCTATTAGGGATCTAAAATTTAAATGATGTCTCTCATCCACTGGTATCTCTAAAGGCGTTTTCTTTGACCTTTTGGGTGTATTCTCTTTGTTAGTTTTTTTTAGCAATTATTTTGTCATCATTTAACTGTGGTTTCGGGAGGCAACAGAGAAATACTTGCATTCAGTCTATAATGTTTAACCAGAAGTCACATCTAATAATTCTACATGCTTTTAGTTTACGTAGTTGGCCATATTGAAGAATACAATTTAGTATCCTATTCTTTTATGTATTATTATTATTTTTTTAGAGAGAGTAGGAGAAGCGGCAGAGGAATAGGGAGAAAGAGAATCTTAAGCAGGCTCTGTGTTCAGCATGGAGCCCAATGCGGGACTCCATCTCATGACCCTGAGATCATGACCTGAGCTGAAATCAAGAGTTGGATGCTCAACCAGCTGAGCCACCCATGCACCCCGTCTTTTATGTATTATTTTTAAAGCATTTTTCCAAGATAATATGTCACCACTTTTTGAACACTAGGATGACAGTCACATAATTCACTCTTATTTCAAGTATACTACTGCCTTATCTCTAATTAGCCTCTCTCTCTCTCTCTCTCTCCCCCCCACCCAACCATATGTGTGTGTGTGTGTGTGTGTGTGTGTGTGTGTGTGTGTGTGTGATACACATGATGGTTTTGGGAAATGCTACTGAACCATTTGAATGTAGGCAGAACCAATCATCTCACATTTATCTTATGGTTTTATGGAAGTAATGTTCATAATCTTTGAAGAGGGAGAAAATGAACTTCATTTAGCATTAGAAGAAAATTGATCTTTTATCAGTTATGTCTGGCCAGGGGTATAAATACTGTTAGACTTATGTACTTTAAAAAAAAAACTCTGTATTACTTTTGTTTCATGCTTGGACTGCTTTTTGTATATATTAATACTCTAATCAGCTTATCAGTACCTGGTTCTTTCACATTTGATATTCAAGACACACAGAGCCAGCTATTTTTTTTTATTTGGGTGTGCACATTCCTTTTCTGTGGATCCCAGAGGAGCCAATATGTGTATGATAGTAAATTATGGTAATGGAAAATGTAGTTTTCAAAAATCATTAAACCTCATGAAATTCTAATCAGTAAAAAAAAGGCACCGACCCTACTTATAATTACCAAACCACAAAAACAAAACAAAACGAAACAAACCCCAACAACATAGATACGGCTGCTTCTGTTCTTCCACTTTCTGTTTACAGTACTAACCCATCTTCCCTTGAGCCTGACACTCCTTCCTCCTAACCTGGGGCTTTGATGGCTGTTGGCAATGTTGCCTGTGCCTTGCTGCCCTACCCTTGCTAGGCAAAGTAATAGAGGACAAGAGACCTGGGAAAAATAACAAATAATCATCATTTAACTATGAGACATTGTTACCTAGAAAGAGCCGTATCCTGTACCAAAACCAATTCTATACACCTTCCCCATCAGTAAAATGGATTCAGAGGCCATTTGGCTGAAATTAAACGAAGAGAAGAATAGATGGGTGAATGTAATAGGAGAACTGCCTCAGGAATGCTTTCCTCATGCAGATTACAAGATTGGCCTAGAGACAAGATATAATAAGGATGGGGAACTTCTCCTGAGTAGACAGATGTCTGTGCAAAGTCTCAATCTTCTAAAAACAGAGCACTGGTAAATTCTGCCCTTACAATCATTTTCCCTGGAAGCAGGTGGTGGAAGGAGTAAAGAGAACTACAAACTTGGACCAAATTCTAAAGAACAACGAAAACATTACAGTGATGTGGAAATGATAAAATTCTGAGTTTCATCAGAATTGACAGTGTCACAATGGGGGAAGGGAAAGCTAAGAAGTAATCATACAGATACTCCATACTATAAGAAAGCAGTTTTAAGAAAATGCAGAAACAAAAACAATTAAATGGCCAGAGAGAAGGGGATTCTATAAATAAAATTCTTGCTTTCAACTGGGAATGCTTCTGATGCGGAAGAAAATTCTTCAGTGTATTTGATGATGTATACAGGCAGTTGTGAATTTATATTCTTAAAGAACAGGTACAGAAGTCATTGCCCTTATAATCTCTGAATTCCAGGAAGCTTGGACATAGATTAGTACACAACTGAAGTAGCTAAGCTCCTTAGCTTGAATGTTTTGATTAGTTATTTAAATATCCTGTCTTTTTTTTTTTTTTCAGCCAGAAGACAGTAAGAATCTGGAATTACCCTCCCACTGTAACCAACTAGAAAAGTGGACAAAATATAGGAAACACCTATTTTTAGTTATTAGATATAAGGCAACAGTGGACTTTATCCCTGAGAAAAGAAAAATAAAAGAGGTGAGCCCCCCTCCCATTGCCTAGGTTTTCTGTCTTGGGATAATTCTTAGACTATGACACAGAAAGAGTTTGACAATCTTCTGGGATTAAGGAGACAGATATTAGATTTCAGGCAATTAGAATTTATAGGACCAGAGAGGATAGAGCTAGACAGAAAGAACTTCAGAAATTTGCATAGGTTCCCTCATGTTTTGACAAAATACCAATCTGAAACTATATATGATGAGACCCCATGAAGGAAGGAACTGGAGAGCTGTAAGATGAATAGTCTACATGCCCACGCATTAATTATTAGAGGCTTCTATCCAAACTAGAGAGACTTCACTGAATACAAAGGACATTTGGTAGACACTCCACAAGGGATATATCTTAGAAATGGGACTAATTAGCTCCAGAAAAGAGCTCTACTAGACTCACCCTAAAAAGACTTTTCAGTAACTTTAAAAGGATCAAACTAACCTGCCAGTAACTTACCTATTGGTCAGAAAATATTTAACATTTTTTAAGGAATACAATATTCATTCCCAAGTAATGTGACATTTGCAAGATCCAATATCCAATAAAAAATTTTTAAAGAACAAGACAATGATGTCCACTTTTGCCACTTTTAGTCAATACAGTATTGGAAGTCCTAGCCAGAGCGATTAGGCAGAAAAAGAAATAAAAGTCATCCAAATTGTAAAGGAAGTAATAAAGCTGTCACTGTTTGCATATGACATGATATTATATATAGAAAATCCTAAAGACTTTACCAAAAACTGTTAGAACTGATAAACAAATTCAGTAAAGTTTCAGAATACAAAATCGAAATATTAAAGTCTGTTGCATTTCTATACACTGATAGTGAACTATCAGAAAGAGAAATTAGGAAAGCAATTCCATTTACAATTGGATCAATAAGAATAAAATACCTGGGAATAAATTTAATCAAGGAGGTGAAAGAACTCTATTCTGAAAACCATAAAACACTGGTGAAAGTAACTGAAGATATAAATAAATGGGAAGATATTCTATGCTAATGAATTGGAAGAATTAATATTGTTGAAATGTTCATACTACCCAGAGCCATCCCCAAATTCAATGCAGTCCCTATAAAAACGCCAGTGGCAGTTTTTTATAGAAATAGAAGAAATAATCCTAAAATTTGTTTGGAAACACGAAGGACCCCAGATAGATAAAGCAGTCTTGGGAAAGAAGAACAAACCTGGAGGCATCATTCTTCCTGTTTTCAAAGTATGTTACAAAGCTATAGTAATGAAAACAGTATGGTATTGGCATAAAAACAGACACATAGATCAATGGAATAGAATGGAGAGTCCAGAAATAAATCAGCACATATATGGTCAGTTAGTTTATGACAAAGGCGCCAAGAATATGGAAAGGACAGTCTCTTCAATAAGTAGTGTTGGGAAAACTGAACAATAAGTAGTGTTGGGAAAACTGGACAACCAACTGACAAAAGAATAAAAGTGGACCGCTATATTACGGCATATACAAAAATTAACTCAAAATGGATTAAAGGCTTGAAAATAAGCCCTGAAACCATAAAATTCCTTGAAGAAAATAGGCAGTAAGCTTCTTGACATTGGTCCTACTTATGATTTTTTGGATTTGATACCACAAACAAAGGCAACAAAAGCAAAAATGAACAAGTAGGACTACCTCAAACTAAACAGCTTATGCACAGCAAAGGAAACTCACAAAATAAAAAGGCAACTTACCAAATGGGAGCAAATTTTTGCAAATCATGTATCAGATAAAGGGTTGATATCCAAAATGTGTAAGGAACTCACAACTTAATAGCTAAATCAATCAATCAATCTGATTAAAAATGGGCAGAGGGTCTGAATAGACATTTTTCCAAAGAAGACATACAGATGGCCAACAGGTACATGAAAGGTGCTCAACATCACTAATCATCAGGGAAGTGAAAATCAAAACCTCAATGAGAATATCACCTCACACCTCTCAGAATGGCTAAAATCAAAACACAAGAGTGTTGGCAAGGATGTGGAGAAGAGGGAACCCTTGTGCACTGTTGGTAGAAGTGTAATTGGTGCAGCCACTGTGGAGGAGCCTCAGAAAATTAAGAATACAACTACCATATGATCCAGCACCTCTGCTTTTGGCTGTTTATCTGAAGAAAACAAAAACACTAACATGAAAAGATATCTGTGCCCCCATATTCACTGCAGCATTACTTACTAGCCAAGACATGAGAGTCATGTAGGTGTCCATTTATGGATGAATGGATACAGAAAATGTGGTTTATATATAATGGAATATTATTCAGCCTTAAGAAAAGGAATTCTTGATATTTATGACAACATGGATGGACCTTGAGGGAATTATGCTAAGTGAAGTAAATGAGACAGAGGGGAACCTGGGAAGGCTCAGTCAATTAATTGTCTGCCTTCAGCTCAGGTCATGATCTCAGGCTCCCTGCTCAGTGGGGAGCCAACTTCTCCCTCTCCCTCTCCCTCCGCTCCCACTTGTGCTCTCTCTCTCTCACTGTCTCTTGCTCTCTCAAATAAATAAATAAAATCTTTTTTAAAAAAGGAAATAAGTCAGACAGAGGAAAACAAATACCGTATGATCTCATATGTGAAATTTTAAAAACCTCCTAGATATGGAGAACAGCTTGATGGTTGCCAGAGTTAGCGGGTGGAGGTGAGTGACATAAGTGAAGGTGGTCAAGATACAAACTTCTCATTATAAAATAAGTCCTGGGGATGGATGTACAGCACGGTGACTATGGGTAACAATACTCTATTGTATATTTGAAAGTTGCTAAGAGAGTAGATCTTAAAAGTTCTCATCACATGAAAAAAATTGTAACTATATAAGGTGACAGATGTTACCTGGACTTATCATGGTCATCATTTCACACTGTATACAAATATTGAATCATTACATTGTACACCTGGAGGTAGTATATGTTATATGTCCATTGTATCTCAATAAATAAAAAGTTTGACACCCTTTAATTCCTTTCAACTGAACAAAATGGCTTAGGAAAAGGATACTAGAAGTGTGACTTTCTCACCAGAGTGTGAAAGACTTACGTATCCATGAGCAAATTGCAAGAGAGGATGATACTGAAAAGCCTTGAAGTATTGCAAACTGAAGATGCATGACGAGAAAATAACTCGAGTGTGGCTACTGACACATTAGTGCTGAGAGGAATTAATCAGATACAAAGCTTACCAGGGATGCCTGGCTAGCCCAGTCGGAAGAGCATGTGACTCTTGATCTTGGATTCATGAGTTCGAGCCCCACGGTTGGGTGTAGAGATTTCTAAAAAAAAAAAAAAAAACCCAAAACATAAACTTAAAAAAAAAATTAAAAAGGCTTAAAAAACTTTGGAGGACATCAAGAACCGACAGTCTGGGGAGAGAATTAAATGAGTCCTTTCACAGAGGATACAGGGACGGTGATGTAGTAGCTAGTTTGGACACACCTGTTGTGGCAGTTTCGTAACATGGCCACAAGTTCTCTGGCACGTGTTTTATCTGTGCTTGTGACTGCTTCAGTCAGTATTGTACAGTAGAAGTCTGTGTTTTTTGATCACTGGAACACTCATTCTTGGAGCCCTAAGTGAACATTTAAGAGGTCCATCTTCCCCGAGGCTGCCATCTGACCAGGAAGCCCAAGTCACATGGAGAGGCCACACGTAATTGTTGTGGTCGACAGTACCATCTGAGCGTATATTTCAGCCATTTTAACCCAAGCACAAAACACGTGAGCGAAGAAGCCATCTCAGAAGTGGGTCCTCTCACTCAGCTGTTGACCAGCACCCCGCCATTTACGTCACTCCCAGCATCATGGAGCAGAGAAGAACCATCCCCACAATGCCCTTTCTGAATTTCTGACCTACATAATCTGTGAGTTTGTAAAAAATTTTGTTTTTCAGGGGCGCCTGGCTGGCTCAGTTGGTATAGCATGTGACTCTTGATCTTGGGGTCATGAGTTCAAGCCCCACATTGGGGATAGAGCTTACTTAAAAAAATTTTCTTTTTGTTTTATACCACTGAAGTTTGGGGTGAGTTGTTAGGCAACAGATGTTGATCTGTGTTCAGAACTGTGTTCCTCCCTGGGGCGCCTGGGTGGCACAGCGGTTAAGCGTCTGCCTTCGGCTCAGGGCGTGATCCCGTCGTTATGGGATCGAGCCCCACATCAGGGTCTTCCGCTATGAGCTTGCTTCTTTCTCTCCCACTCCCCCTGCTTGTGTTCCCTCTCTCGCTGGCTGTCTGTATCTCTGTCGAATAAATGAATAAAATCTTTAAAAAAAAAAAGAACTGTGTTCCTCCCAAATTTATATGTTGACACCTCTGTACCTCAGAATGTGACTGTATTTCAAGATGGGGCTTTTAGAGGTAATTAAATTAAAATGAGGCCATTAGATGGGCCCTAATCTAATCCAGTTGGTGTCCTTATAAAGAAGAAGGGATTAGGACATACAGAGAGACATCAGGGATGTGCAGACACAGAGGGAAGACCATGTGAGGACACAGCAAGGAGGAGGAGATCATTTGCAAGCCAAGGAAAGAGACCTCAAAAGAAACCAGGCCTGCTGACACCCTGTTCTTGAACTTCTGGCCTGCAGAATTATGGGAAAATAAATTCCTGTTGTTTAAGCCACCCAGTCTGTGGTACTTTGTTATGGAAGTTCTGGCAAACTCAAGAAAAATCTTTCTCTCCCCACCCTCACCCCCATTCCCACCTGACTCTGTCAAATCATTGAGTGAACCTCAGACTCCTCCCCCACTTTTTTTGTGCTAAGCAACCCTCATTTTTAGCTCAAAATCCAGACCTGTTCAAAACTCCTGCTCAAACCTGAGGGAATGGCATCTTCTTAGCAGAAATTGGATCTGAGATTTGGGGAGAACTTGGGGATCTCTCCAATGTGGGCTCACAGGGCAGAAAGGGCCAGTCTGCAAAGACAAGCTGATAGAGCAGACACCCAGAAATGAGTAGGGAAAAGAGATGGGGAAAAATTCTCAAAGATTTCCTTTTTCTAGTTTAATAGAACTTTCTTAAGGCCCAGCTATAGTCCATATGTTCTGAGAGATGGCCTATTATTCTTACCGTAGACTCTCCATTTTGATTAGATTAGCTCAAGCTGGATTCTATGACTTGCAACCAGAGTCCTAAATAACCCAAGTGTCAAGTTGGGTCCACCAATAATGGATATTTGTGGGGTGGGGGCCTAGGCAGAGGAATGTGATAAGACTCCTGACCCTAGCTCTCGCTCCTGGCACACCCAGAAATAACTGGAAAGACCTTTGGTGAGGTCAGAAGCAAAGGGGCAAGATGAATCAGGGAAATTTGAGTTATTACTGTAAATGTGATCTCATTTGTACTCAGCCTTGAGTAGAAACTTGAGTTACAGAGAAATAAATAAAAAAGAATGACAGAAACCTGTGACAATAGTGCCAGGAAGGCCAAAACCTAGAATGAACTGGGGCTTTAAAAAGTGCTAAAGAAAAAAAAGATCACTTCAGAAGGAAACACAAGAAAAATTGAATCTACTGGCAGTGTGTTTTGAAATGGTTGGCCAGGATGAAAAAATATAATAACAAAATAAAACAAAAGCAGTCTTTCAGGAAGAAGCTGTATGGGCCAAAAAGGAAGCTCAGGGAAGGCCTGTGACCCAGCTGTTAGTAGGAGAGGAAAGAAGACATCCCATGCTTGTTCCTTATCAATCCTGACCTAAGCCTGGTTCCTAAGCAGGCTGGGAACTCACAGTGAATGGGAGGAGGAGAAGAAGAAATGCTGGAAACCTGTCTTAGGGAGGAGCTAGGGGGTCAGTACACCAGCCAGAAACTGTCATAGCCAATGACTCAGAAGCTTCTTGTCCCTTTGCAATGGCACTGTTAGAGAAGCAGATCAATCCTGATAGGCACACGAGCCCTGAAAACAACATATATCCTAATAGCAACAACATATATGGTAAACTGAGTGATTATTCCTAAAGACATGCCCCCTGGGGGGAGGATTATACTTCCCTGTAGCACTGATGTCAGGCCAGTCCATGAGATTTCCTTTGGCCTATGAAATGTCAGTAGCAGTGGCATGCGTCATTTCCAGACAGTCACTTTTAGATCCAGTGTGTGGTTTGCCATTTCTCCTTTCTCTTCATGATGAGATTGGCAGTGTTCCAGATGGACGCTGTTCTAGCAACCAGTGTCCCAAAGTCAAAGCAATATGAGCAAAGCTGTGCCGGGTAATGAAAAATTAGTCTTTGTGTTAGCCATTGTGATTTGAGAGGCCGATTGTTACTGCAGCACAACCTGGCTTCTCTTTACTCTTATAACCTGCAGGATCACTAGCACTGGGGATGAGAATAGAGCATATCCAGTCACCAGGGGCAATCGACAGGCTCCAGAGGATGGCAGTGGGGGAGTATTATAGGAACACCCAGAGCTATCTGCTGGAACCTCAGGGCCAAGAGAAGGGTGAGAATTGTCTGGAGAAAGAAGGACATAAGAAATCCCCTGGAATACAAACTGTATTATTAACTTTTACTTCAACTGAAAACACAATGGGCTGATGATTGTCTGATAAAACAGAGGTTGTATTAATGAAGAGGGTTTGAGGGGATTTTGAGATTTTGTTTTGCTTTGTTTTTCAGCCAGGTCCCGAGCCAACAGGAAAAGTGAGGATTAAGCTGACTTATTTGAGGAGGAAGAGCAGAGGATGACAAATGCACACATGCTCCCTGGAACCACCAGTGTTTGGGGATAGAGTCTTTTTTTTTTTAATTAAAAAATTTTTTTAAAGATTTTCTTTCTTTGAGAGAGAGAGCACAAGTTGGGGGGAGGAGGAGAGGGAGAGGGAGAAGCAGACTCCATGCTGAGCAGGGAGCCTGGCATGGGGCTCAAAGCAGGGCTCAAACCCAGGACCTGGGATCATGACCTGAGCCAAAGGCAGACACTTACTGGCTGAGCCACCTAGGCACCTCAGGGCAGAATCTTTGGAATGTAGAATCCAGAAATGGTGGTGCCCTACTGTTGATCCAGGCCTCAACCCCCTTTTCACATACTGTCTCTCCATTATAAAAGCCAGTTCTAATCTTCTATTTAAATAAATTCTTCATTGCAGCCTTGCTTTGCTTTATGCAACAACCCTTCTGGGGACAGGAAATATGCCCTGAACCTTTGCCCGAGGGCAAGGACCCTGTTGGCCCCTGGCACCAAATTCCCTTCCCACTATCTGCCCGCCTCCCAGGTTCCGAGTGTTCCACATCCGACTCCGTTCCAGGTTCACTGCTCACTTCTGAAGACATCAGTACCATCTTGGCATCGTCACCCTCCTGTCCTTGCTGGCCATTTGCCTGGAATAAAACAGGGATTGTTGGGACTCTGGGTCATCTTTCTTTGCTTGCCATCCAGAGTCCCTGAGTTTGTCTCAAGGCTCCGTCAGTCTGCCCCGTTCTCATCCTCCCTGAGTGACTGACTCCTGTGCTCAGCTCTTCTGTCCTGCTACAAAGCTGTGCTCATCATGTGTGGGCATGTCACAAATCGGGGTGACAACCATATGAATGAAGGGAGATTTAACTTTCAGAATGATCTCTGATGTAGGAAAAGACGTGAGGGTTCGAAGCCGATGGCCAAGAAAGAATTCTTGAGATGTCTTTGGTGCAAAAAGGTGATTTTATGAAAGTACAGGGACAGGACCCATGGGCAGAAGGAGCTGCACCAGGGTCATGAGGAGTGGCCCATTATATACTTTCAAGTTGGAACGGGGTTAGGGATAGTGTAAGTCTCTAAGGAATTTTGGAAGCAAGGTTTCCATGACCTTGAAGGGGCTAGCTATTGCTGGGAAAAGGCCATTTATTACTGTCTAGTAAACCCTGAGACATGAGACCCTTCAGATGTATATCGGTGGGTCATATGCTTGGGGGCTGATTGCCTACATGTATCTTGGGGGATGGAGATAAAAGAAGTTTCTAAAGAAATTTTTATATGTCAAAATAGTCTTACAGGGTCCTGGGGGTCGGGCTAAGATTACCGTTGCCCTTAGCAAAGTATTAACATCGGGGCAGTTGAGTCCCTAAAGGGATGTCACTCTGCCTGTTTCAAGGACTTGTCAGTGGGCTGTAGGTAGAAGGAAATGTAATAATTTTTCTTCTGCCTTTGTTTCCCATATCAATCTCAACTATTTTTCATGAGTGATCCAAACCAATAAGGAAGAATCCACCAGGGAGGTTTATTAGCAAGGTCGAAATTGGAATTACAAGAGTCCAAGATAGGGAGAATCCAGAATGACAGGTATTCATGAAACAACAATAACAATAACAAACAAACAAAAAAAGATAGGCCTGGGGTGTGGTCTGTTTGACCACTTGAACCAACTGTCTATTGCAGCTACTGAAAATGTTATCAAAGGAAAGTAGATATTAATCTTCCTCTAATTATTTTTGCCTCTCTACATCTGGAGAAGGTTTTGGGCCCTGACTTGTCAGATTGAGGTCAGTCAAAATGGCTGGATTAAAATTTTAAATTCAGCAATGTCATGAGGTTCACACAAAGTTAGAGGGACTATTCTAGATTTAAAAAGACTGAAGAATCATGAAAACTAAATGCAATGTGAGCTCCTTTATATGATCCTACATTGAAAAACAAACAGCTTTTTAGCTATTTAGGCGTTATTTGAATCACAGGGAAATTTTATACGGTCTGTGTATAACATCATTAAATGTATTAGATTGCTGTGAATTCTCTTTTAAAAAAAAAAAGATTTTAGGGGCGCCTGGGTGGCATAGCGGTTAAGCATCTGCCTTCGGCTCAGGGCGTGATCCTGGTGTTATGGGATCGAGCCCCATATCAGGCTCCTCCGCTATGAGACTGCTTCTTCCTCTCCCACTCCCCCTGCTTGTGTTCCCTCTCTCACTGGCTGTCTCTATCTCTGTCAAATAAATAAATAAAATCTTAAAAAAAAAAAGATTTTATTTTTAAGTAATCTCTACACCCAGTTTGGGACTTGAACCCACAATTCCGAGATCAAGAATCACACATTCCACTGACTGAGCCAGCCAGGCGCACCTTGCCATTAATTTTCTAAAGTGAGATAATGATGATGTAGTTTTGAAGACAATGTCCTTGTCCTTAGGAAATACACATTGTCATGTTAAAATAGTTAAGTATGAAATAGTATGATGTTTCCAACTTTCTTTCAAATAGCTCAGAAAAAGAAGAATTATACAAAAGTAAAATCGAGGTGAAGGATATACAGGTACCTATTGTATTCTTCTTTCAACTTTTTATAGGTTTGAAAATTTTAAAGAGGAAATTTTATCTTGAGAAACCATTGAGAGGAGAGTAACTTGGGTTTCAATGAAGAGTGAAAGAAAAGCCAAGATTACTGTGTTTCCTCAACTACCTCAGAGGAAAAGGGTGGGGCTTCTTCAGGATGTCTCCAAAGAGCAGAGGTAGGGTCTAGGCATGGGAGAGACCAGAAACTAGATTTTGGCTTAACATAAAGAAAACCTTGCAGTTAAGACTCTCATGCCTTGGCTGTAGCTAGCTCCAGTGGCAGAGAGAAGACAATTTTAAAAGCAACAATGTGTTTGTCACTTAATATGATCTTTGGATTTTTACGATCAGAATGACCAGCAAAATCAAGGGAGCTGCTGGAATTTTAGTCTAAGAGCAAGGGAATGTCCGCACAGAACGAAAGTTATGAAAACAGTAAAGATTCTTTAAATTATGGAATAAAGCTTGTTCAAAACACTGAAAGCAACCTATCTAACTATGAACATACAAGATCAAACAGTGGTGTAAGAGATGATTCCACCTGATACATAGATTTTGCCCCTTTCACTCTCCTTTAAACTCTTCTCGGTAGTCAAGATGAAAGGCTTAATGGTTTTATATCTCAGACACCTACCCAGAATTTTAGCAAGGTACAATGCTTAATAAGGACTGAAAAAAAAAAAAAAAAAGAACTTGTATTTATTTTAATGGTTGCCTTCTTTTTAAAGTAACTTTCCTGGGTTTCCATTTGTGATATAGTCACATATTTTTTCCACTTTAAATATATTATAGTCTGAAAAAAATATATTAGATCTGAAAAAATTTAATCAATTAAAAAATTGTACCTGGGTGGCTCAGTTGGTTAAGCGTCTGCCTTCAGCTCAGGGATCAAGCCCCATGTTGAGCTCCCTGCTCAGCAGGGAGTCTGCTTCTCCCTCCTCCTCGGTCCCTCCTCCAGCTTGTGCTCTCCCGCGCGCTCTCTCTCTCAAATAAATAAAATCTTAAAAAAATAAATAAAAAATTATACCAAGGGGTATACCAATATGGCAAAAACTGTGCAGGGGATATTTAGGTATTTGCCCTGGAAGAGGTTCTTTTTCTCTCCCATGTAACCGAAGTGCTAGAGGCCATTCACTTACAAACAAGACTCATCTCTAAGGAGAGCTGTTTCCTTTGATCATGAGCCTCTGAAGTTCTCCAGGGTTGATGTGGACAGATGCCATCTCTTCATGTGGAATAAAGCTACAAAAGTAGTCTGTCTTCATGGTTCTCTCTTTACTGTCTTGAATCTTCTGCAACTTCCCCTGAATTGCAGTTCTTTGCATGCTGGTCTCCAGCCCTTTGGTTGCTTTCTCTTTGATGACTTTCAAGTCTTTGATGACTTTCAAGTCTTTGAAGACTTAGCAAATATTCTAAGAAAAGAGACAGCTTAGGAATTTCCTGGATTGTGACTTTCCATGCAATATTTCCAAGCCTCAAGAGATGGTTGAGAGGCGTCACATAATACGGTAGCACCTACATCAGGTTCAACAGTCTTTACAATCTTTTCCTCACCATTGAACATCATTTGCCCCATTGAAACATGTGAATGTAAGAAGGACATCTTACTTTCTTTGGTCTTCTTCAGCTTGTCCTGTCATATCTCATTTTATACTGTAAGCAAGAGCTTTCTTTCCTTTTAGTGTTAATAACTTGATGTAATGTGTTTTCCTCCTTTTTCTCTGAGAGGTCAAAGACTGTAATATTATAAATTATAGTACCGGTGGGAGTCAAAACAACCTAAGTAAACCACTGAACCATCCTACTTGAGAATACAGTACTCTTGATCACAATACAATCAAATGGCCTACCCTCTACAAGCAAATCCCTCCCCATTCCTTGCTTGCTGCCACTGATTGACCATTCAAATAATAGGGGTGATTGATTACTAATTTCTCTTGAACATCACAACATAGCATATCTACATGTTTTTTTGAAATCACAATGTTCATAAGTAGAAAAATGTTAATACCCAGTTTTCTTAATTTCAGAATTGTATATTGAGCATTTATACACCTGAAAATGAAAGTATTATCTAACAATGAAAATTTTTGCCTCGTGAAGCAGTAATTTTCCTCTTATAGGATCCTTACAGATGGTGACTAGATGATCACATGTTAGAGTTACATTTGTGAAGTGGGATGGTGTAACCATTACTGCCTCACGAATTCAATATTATATAAAGTTTCTGTGGCATAAAAGGACAATTTAAATGATATGTGTGCTTTCCTGTGTCAGACAGCCCTGTCAGAGGAAAAAAGGAAGATGATAGTTCTGCCAAAATTTGAATCAGACTGTACATATTCTGAATTATGACCAGGTTGTATTAGTAAAAAACAAATTATTAGAATACTGTTCTGGTGAAATGTATTTCTCACACAGATTTCCTCTGAGTCTTTCCAGTACAGTAAAGCTAGTGATGCCTCATAAGAATATGCACCATGGCTGGGTAAGTAAAATTTTTTAAGTACCAAGAACATTCCAAATAATTCACGAAGTATAATAAACATACTCAGGCATGTCAAATCCAAACTTTGATGTGTATTAATGACTCATGTTTTACTTACAGTTGTTATATAAAATCTTATTTTCATTTTAAATACAATATAAAAAGTTCAGAGGAAAAACCAAGACCCTAGAAGGAGGATGGACATAAAAACTTCCCCTTCGATAATTGGTTTTGTCATTTTGTATTAAAGAGTTGCAATGTGGTTGCCTGGAGAATTAAATCACTAGGAAAATTTCACTCAAATGTGGGAAGAAAGCAGTTTACTGTAAGAGTAAAAAAATATTTTTTTTCTGTATTTTGTATTGCTCTGTATTGTTTTCAAACCCAGTTTTCCAGAGCCAGGGTTTCAAGGACAACCAGAGTCTGATGTTACTTTCTCTAGATTTTCTTCTTGAAGCTCATCTCCCTCCAGCCCATCCCTGGTCATGCTGGTGTCTCCTCGTCACACACACACTCAGCATAACCACTTAGAGCTTCATGTATATGTTTGCCTAACCTACAGTTACATTTTCTTTCCCTTCTACCTATTCCCATTTTATTTTTTTAAGATTTTATGTATGTATGTATGTATGTATTTATTTAACATGAACAGGGAGGTGCAGAGGGAGAGGGAGAGAATCTCAAGCAGACCCCATGCTGAGCACAGAGCTCAACTCGGGTCTCAATCTCATGACCCTGAGATCATGACCTGAGCTGAAATCAAGAGTGAGACACGTAACTGAATGAGACACCCAGGTGGCCCAAAAGCTGACTAACATAGCTGTCTTGTGTTTTTATTGTTGTTTTTTTTTCCCCAGTAGGCTCCACACCTAGTGTGGAGCCCAGTGCGGGGCTTGATCTCACGACGCTGAGATCAAGACCTAAGCCGAAATCAAGATTTTGCTTAACCAACTGAACCACCCAGGCGCCCCTACCTATTCCCATTTTAGAGGAAGGAGTTGTATGGCTCCTCTAATACAGTTCTCTCATTTTTAAATTGAGAACCTGTAGCCTAGCAGAACCATTCGAGATTTGCCCAATCAAAAAAGGATAAGTCACAGCACCTCCGTGAAGTTTGATTGTTCCCATAGCACTCATTTATCTGCCTCTCACATGAATTCCCTCAAAAGCAACATCCTTTTACATCTTTGCCAATACTTGATATTGTCAGCCTTTCCAGTGGGTGTGCAGTGGTATCTCATTAGGGTTTTAATTTGTATTTTCCTAGTGATTATTAATACTGAACATCTTTTCATGTGCTTATTTTCAAGTCTTTTATTTTCTTTGGTGAAGTGCCTATTAAAATATTTTGGCCATTTTTTTATTGGGCTATTGGTTTTATTATTGAGTTGTAAGTTTTTTCTTTTTCTTTTCTTTCCTTCTCTTTTCTTTCTTTCTTTTTTTTTTTAAGATTTTATTTATTTATTCGACAGAGATAGAGACAGCCAGCGAGAGAGGGAACACAAGCAGGGGGAGTGGGAGAGGAAGAAGCAGGCTCATAGCAGAGGAGCCTGATGTGGGGCTCGATCCCATAACGCCGGGATCACACCCTGAGCCGAAGGCAGACGCTTAACCGCTGTGCCACCCAGGCGCCCCTCTTTCTTTCTTTTTTAAGTAGACTCCACGCCCATCATGGAGCCCAGTGCAGGGCTTGAACTCATGCACCTGAGATCAAAATCTGAGCCAAAATCAAGAGTTGGGTGCTTAACCTAGTGAGCCACCCAGGCCCACCTAAAAGATTTTTCTTATATGTATTTTGGGTACAAGTCCTTATGTATGTTTTGCACATGTTTTCTCCCAGTTTATGGCTTTTCAGTTCATTTTCTTAACATTGTCCTTTAAAGAGCAAATGTTTTCAGTTTTGATGACTCCAATTTGCCAATGATTTCTTTTATGGAGTATCCTTTTGGTGTCACATCTAAGACATTTTTGCTTAACCCAGGATTGCAAAGACTTTCATCTTTGTGGTTTTAGTTCTTATATTCAGGTCTACAGTCTGTCTTGAGTTAAGTTTTTATACATGGTGTAAGGAAGAGAACTAGGTTTTTGGGGGTTTTTTTGCATTTAGATATACAGCTTTTCCAGCACCATTTCATTTGTTTATTTCCAGACTCTCTATTCTGTTTCATTGATCTATGCCTGTCCTTATGCTGGTATCACATTGTCTTAATTACTGAAACTTTATAGTAAGTCTTATATCAGGTAAGGTAAGTCCTCTGACATTGTCCTTTTTCAAAATGATTTTGGCTGTTCTGTTTGTATTTCTCCATAAATTTCAGATCTCCTTGTCAATTTCTTCAAAAACCTTCTGGGATTTTGATAAAGATTGCATTCAATCAATGGGTTAACTTATTACAAGGAACTGCCAACTTAACAATATTAAGTCTTTCCCATCTGTGAATATGAAATTCTTCTCTATTTAAATAAGTCTTTAATTTCTTTCAACAGTCCTATGTTTTTGGGGTGCCTGGGTGGCGCAGTCGTTAAGCGTCTGCCTTTGGCTGAGGATGTAATCCCAGCGTTACGGAATAGAGCCCCACATCAGGCTCCTCCGCTATGAGCCTACTTCTTCCTCTCCCAGTCCCCCTGCTTGTGTTCCCTCTCTCACTGTCTGTCTCTATCTCTGTCAAATAAATAAATGAAATCTTTTAAGAAAACAAAAACAATCCTATGTTTTCACTGTACAAATTCTACATTTCTTTTGTTAAATATATTCCTAAGTATTTTGATCTTTTGATATTGTGAATGAAATTGTTTCCTTAATTTCATTTTTGGATTGTTCATTGTTAGCTTACAGAAATAAAATTGATTTTTCTGTATTGATTTTGTATACTCTGACCTTGTTAACCTAAATTGTTAGTTCTAGTTGTTTGGGTTTTTTTTTTTTATTCCTTCTACATACATGTCTCTGTCATCACAAATAAAGACAGTTTTACTTCTTCCTTTCCAATCTATGTGCCTCTAATATCTTTCTTACTGCACTGGGCAGAATCTCCAGTATAATCTTGAATAGAAGTGATGAGAATGGACATCCTTGTCTTATTCCTGATTGGGGGTGAGGGACAGAATACAGTCTTTCACTTCTATGGGTGATATTAATTGTAAGTTTTCAGAGATGCTCTTTACCAGGTTGAGGAAGTTTGTTGAGAGTATTTTTTTTAAAGCATAAATAGCTATTGAATTTGGCCAAGTGTTTTTTTCTGCATCTTGAGATGGTAATATGGTTTTTTTTCTCCATCACTGTATTAATATAGTGCATTACATTAATTGATTTCCAATGTTGAACTAACCCTTGTATTTCTGAGTTAAACTCCACTTGGTCATGATATATAATTGCTTTTATATGTTGCTGAAACCCAATTAATATTTTGTTAAGGATTTTCCTTCTGTATTCATGAGGAATATTGGTCTGTAGTTTTCTTATACTGTCTTTATATATGTGTGACTTTTTGACTTGGAAACAATACTGTATGTGTGTGCCTTAAGGTTACAAATACAGCAGTGAATAATGTTCACTACATTCTCTTCTCTCATGGAGTTTAAAGTCCTGTTGGAAAAATCAGAAATACTAAAAGAAAATAAATGTTATTTTAGATACACAATTGTAGTTGTGATTGCCTTAAAATAAATAAATAATGTTATATAATTGTTTAAAGTTATAGAACCAAATGGAGAGGGGTAGGTGGACATTTAAAAATTTTTTTAATTCCAGTAAAATTAACAGAGTATCATGTTAGTTTCAGGTGTACAGTGATTCATCAGTTTTATGCATTACTCAGTGCTCATCATGATAAATATACTTTTAATCCCCTTCCCCTGTGTCACCCATCCCCTCACCCCCCTCCTCTCTGGTAACCACCAGTTTGTTTTCTATACTTAAGAGTCTGGTTTTTCATTTGTCTTGTTTTATACTTCGTTTATTTTTGTTTCTTAAATCCCACATATCACTGAGATCACATAGTATTTTTTCTTTTTTGGACCATTTTTTAATTGGATTATTTGTTATCTTGGTGTTGAGTTGTATAACTTCTTTATAAATTTTGGATACTGACTCCTTATTGGATATGTCATTTGCAAATGTCTTCTCCCATCCAGTAGGTTGTCTTCAAGCTTTGTTGATTATTTCCTTTGCTGTGCAGAAGCTTTTTATTTTGATATAATCCTAAGAGTTTATTGTTGCTTTTGTTTCCCTTGCCTCAGGAGACATTTCTAGAAAGATGTTGCTATGGCCAATGCCCGAGAAATTGCTGCCTATGCTCTCTTCTAGGATTTTTATAGTTTCAGGTCTCACATTTAGGTCCTTAATCCATTTTGGGTTTATTTTTGTGTATGGTGTAAGAAAGTGTTCCAGGTTCATTCTTTTGCACGTAGCTGTCCAGTTTTCCCAATACCATTTGTTGAAGAGACTCTCTTCTTCCCATTGCATATTGTTGTCTCTTTTATTGAAGATTAATTGACCATATAATTGTGGGCTTATTTTGGGGATTTCTATTCTGTTCCACTGATATATGTGTCTATTTTTATGCTAGTACCGTACTGTTTTAATTACTATAACTTTGTAATATAACTTGAAATCTGGAATTGTGATACCTCCAGTTTTGTTTTTCTTTTTCAAGATTGCTTTGGCTATTCAGGGTCTTTTGTGGTTCCATATAAATCTTAGGATTGTTTGCTCTAGTTCTGTGAAAAATGCTGTTGGTGTTTTGATAGGGATTACATTAAATTTGTAGATTGGTTTGGGTAGTGTGGATATTTTAACAGTATTTGTTCTTCTAATTCATGAACACAGAATATCTTTTCATTTGTGTCATCCTCAATTTCTTTCATCAATGTTTTATAGTTTTCAGAATATAGGTCTTTCACCTCTTTGGTTAAGTTCATTCCTAGGCATTTTATTGTTTCTGGTGCAATTGTAAATGGGGTTGTTTTCTTAATTTCTCTTTCTGCTACTTCATTATTTGTGTGTAAAAATGCAATGGATTTCTATATATTGATTTTTTATCCTGAACTTTTCTGAATTCATTTATCAGTTCTAGTGGTATTTTGGTGGAGCCTTTGCATATTCTGTATATGAATCATGCTGTCTTCAAATAGTGAGAGTTCTACTTCTTTCTTTCCAATTTGGTTGCCTTCTCTTTCTTTTTGTCATCTGATCGCTGTGGCTAGGATTTCAGTACTATTTTGAATAAAAGTGGTGAGAATGGACATCCCTGTCACGTCCCTGATCCTTAGGGGAAAAGCTCTTAGTTTTGAGTATGATGTTAGGTGTGGGTTTTTCATAAATGGCCTTTATTATGTTGAGGTATGATTCCTCTAAACCTACTTTGTTGAGGGTTTTTATCATGAATGGATGTTCTATTTTGTCAGATGATATTTCTGCATGTATTGAAATGATCTCTTGGTTTTTATCCTTTCTCTTATTGATGTGATGTACCACATCAATTAATTTGTGAATGCTGAACTACCCCTGCATTGGTAGGGGGACATGCTTCAGTGGTTAGTAAGGAAGAACTCTTCCAAAGGGTGATATTTAAGCTAAAACCTAAAACATGAGCCAGCTGGAAAAGTGAGAAGAGATATGGGGGGTATTTCAGACAGAGGTAACAATAGGTGCAAAGGAGCCAGGCAGGAAAAACTTTGATGAAATAGAGAAACTGGGCCACATGAAGAAAAGCAAAATACATGAATGACTAAAGGAAGGGGAATGCTTGAAAGGTAAAATGCTTTACTTCGTCTTCTAAAGGTACTGAATTTGGCCCTGAGAAAAATGCAAGTATTATCAAAGAAGCCAAAGAGTTGCTTGGATGGAAAGAAAATTATTTCTAATCCTGTCTTCTTTTCACTTGGGAGGTTACTAGACGCTGAGTATGATGGTGCTTTCACAAACCTTAAGATTACTGGTTGAATGTGACTTCAGGGATTTTCAGACATCTTGTATATCAAAACCCAAATAAGAGAAGCCTGCCCACTGCATTTTGCTGGAAGTACTTGTTTAAATAGTTCAGTATGGTTTTTATTCTTCAATTGTCATAAGGATTTTTCTGGCACTCAAAGAGTTACACACCCATTTGTCCGTCAACTGAAATAGAAATATTACTCAAGAGAGTGTTCACAGGCACATGTCTAAATAAATGCGGGTGAGACAAGTGAAAAATGGCTCAGTCCTACATACCCTCGGCATTCTAGGAAGCATGTGTACATTTTGAAACTGATTGCTTTTCTAATTCTCTGTGTATCATATTGACGGCTTTAAAAAGAATTTACTGATTTCCTTGATGAAGAGTTTAGCAAATGCAGAATTGAATCTTAATTTCTGAATGCTTTGATTGCTTCTAATTGCCTTTTGTTTCTTTATGTATCTCAGTTTAATACCACAGAAAGCTTTTGAATCATTAACGCTGGAAACATAAGCCCACCACTTCATCCCACAATAAGTAAATCATAGGCATCCAGGCTAGCCAGCAAATCTGACCTGGAAGTGTCTTTTCTAAGGTTCAGCTGGGAGATTTGTCTGTCTTCAGCGGCTTAAATCATTTGTCATCTTAGTGGAAATTTTCAGGATGCCCTCAGAGCTATAAATTTCCAGCCTGGTATGGAAATTCATTGCCCCATCCACATCTGAACATTCTAGATATGGAAAAAGCTTTAAGTTATATTCACTGTCTGAAACAGCAAGGGAATCTTAAAGTCCTCTTATTGCAAGCTCCTTCTCCTCCTTCTCCCCCAACCCAGCAGAAGTAAAGGTATAATGCAAAGGTAGCCTTAAAATAACATGTACCGAAGGTTATGGTTAGCTCTTAGCTTAAGAATACAAACTTCAGAATTAGACCTGGATTCAAATCCAGACTCCCAGCTTTTAGTTGTATGCCCTCGGGAAAGTTATTTACTCTCTGAAACTCAGATTTTTCATCTAAGGAATGGAGGGAATAATCTCTATCCCAAATGGCTGTTATAAGAATCAAACAATATACATAAAACATATAGCCTAGTTCTCAGCACACAATAAGAGCGCATGAAACTTATCAATGGATTGTTACCCAAGCCAGTTAATTTATAGATAAGGAAACTCATCTATCTGTGAAATATCTAAGAGGCCACACACTTGTCCAATGTCTAATGGAATGACTGGTACAGAACCATAGAGTTGAAGGCTCTTACTTTTTACACCAGAGTTCATTCTGCTCTAAATGCTCGAGTACTTTGGTCCTCAAGTGCTAAGTGCAGAATTGTTCTTCCTGCTTTCTTATTTTTCTTATCACTTACACTTTTGGTTCTAGCTTGCCATCCGTGTGAACCTTAAGTTAACCAATATACTCATCTGAAAAAATATAAGAACAGTGCAAAATAATTAGAAGGTGAAAAACCTAATTAGAAAAGAAATATTCTGAGAATATGGTACAAAATAGTTAGAAGAAATACATATGCAAAAAAACTGTAGAATAATGGCTTTGTTTTGAATGATGGTACTTTTCTTTTTAATTTGCTAAAGGAATTTTTCTTGCTAAAGGAAAAACAATTCTTTTTTTTTTTTTAAAGATTTTATTTATTTGACAGAGAGAGAGAGAGACAGCCAGTGAGAGAGGGAACACAAGCAGGGGGAGTGGGAGAGGAAGAAGCAGGCTCCCAGCAGAGGAGCCTGATGCGGGGCTCGATCCCAGAACGCCGGGATCACGCCCTGAGCCGAAGGCAGATGCTTAACGACTGAGCCACCCAGGCACCCCAGGAAAAACAATTCTTGAAGCAAACTTTAATATATAGTCTTTGTATATGAATGTATGTTTATATTACAAAAAAAATGTTTTTAAGAATTTTTTCCCCCTAAATGTCTTGGCTAAACAAGAAGGGTTTATAGAGGTGAACAAGAAGAGAGACTTAGTGCTGTTCTTCCCCTGTGACAGGAGGGATTTTACCAAGAAATAGAAGATGGATGCCACCTTGTTCCCACTGCCAAAAGGAGTTCCACTGAAGTCCAAAGCAGAAGAGGGAAGTGAGTAAGTGATTCTTGCTGATCTAGAACAGTAACCTGGGAGTCGAGAAGGAGCTTTCCCCTCTTGTGCTAGCTGAGCATTATTTCAGCCTTGTTTTCTTGGGCCCCCAGCCTCTTGCCCTTGGTATCACCCCTGACCTGGGAGGGCATAGCCCAGGACCTCTTGCTGCCTGTGGGCCCCCAGTGAAGCTTACTGGAAATGTGACAGCAGTAATAGTACTGCTGTGGTTCCTTGGTTGATATTAAGTAAGATTCCTTTTATTCTTATTTACATAAGCAAAATGTGCTAGTAACCACAAATAATACAAGTAATATGAAACGTTAGAGTGAGAAAAACAAGTCCTCTTTGCCCATAGCACTTGGTATCTTGCTTTTTTCACTTGACCATATGTCTTGGAACTCTCACATAGTAAATATAAATCTCATTTTTTTTTTCAATCTTCATATAGTATTCTACAATATAAATGCACAAAATTCATTTAACCATTCCCTAATTGAGGCAAATTTCTGCCCTTTTCCAATTGTTCTTTATTATAAATAAAGCTGCAATGACTCTGTTTGTTTTTGAACATGAATGAATGTTTCAAAAGAATAGATTCTTAGAAATGTAATTCAGAATTCCAAGGATATGCTTATTTTAAATTTCAATAGATATTTCAAAGTTTTCATCAAAAAAGTTTGTATCAGTGTTCTCCCTATTACAGACTGTCTGGAAATCACCTATTTCTACCTGATAATACTGGTGTCGATCTATTCTTCACAACCTGATTGGTTATAACGTGTACCTCATTGCTTATTTTGCATTTCCTTTATTACTTTTGAGACTAAGCAACTCTTTAAGTTTTATCATTCTTTTTGTGTGTGTGAACTCTCTCTTCATTTCTTTTAACCAGTTTTACATTTTATTCTTTTCAATAATTTCAGGAGATTTTAATAGATTTTTTATATTATATTTTGTTTTATATATTTTGCAGAGACTTTCAGTGGGACCTTTTATTTTAGGGGTCTTTTGTCATACAGATCTTTCAGTTTGTTCAAAGTAAGACTTTTTTTATTAGTGGCTCCTGGAATTTATGTCTTTCTTAGGAAGACCTTCATTACCATCTCCCCTAACATTATGAAAGCTGATGTACTAAAATTTACTGTAGTTTCTTCCTGCTTTGGGTTTTTTTTAAATTAGTGTTAGGATTTAATCCATTTGGATTTTGTGTGCGTGATGTGATACTGGCATCCAAATTAAATCTTTTTCAGATTTTCCAACCCTCTCAATATAATTTTTGAATAGTCTGTCCTTTTTGCTCTGATTTGAAATGCATGTTCCTTTGTTTTTGAATTGCCTTCTTCAGTTTGATTTGTTCATTTCTTTATTCTGAACCAATACAACATTATTTAACATAAACCTAGCATATTTTGATAACTGAAAAGTCAGGTCCTTCCTCCTTGTTCTTTTTTTTTTCAAATTATATTGCTTGTTCTTGTGCATTTTCTCTTCCACATGAACTCTAAAATCAGCTTATCAAGTTCAATAAATCTCGTGTTGGGATTTTTATTAGGATTGCATTGAATTTATGGATTAATTTGGAAAGGTGACATCTTTATAATATCAACTCTTTCATTCAGAAACATGTATAGCTTTCCATCCATCAGATCTTCTTTTATATCTTCCATAAAATTTTATAGTTTTCTTCACATGGACCTGGCATTGTTCTTGTTGGTTTATTCCTAGGGGATGGTTTTTAAAGCTTATGTTGCCCCTGGGAATGGGCTCTTTAGATTTTGGTTTTCTGCAGAGAAAGAGATATGAGAATGAAAAGAAAGCAGGTGCTGAAAGAACAGGAGAGAGAAGAAAAAGAGAAGTTAGAAAGGGAAGATGAGATATGAACAAGGAAGACAGAGAGGAGAGATTTGGGGGTTTTTTTGAGTATCTATCATGTGACATGTCCTATGATGGAGGCGTTCGTGAGCACCATCTCACACACTCTTCCCTCCAGGTGTCTCATCTGAGAAAACTGAAGCTTAAAAAGGTCAGCAAGGAAGCCTGGAACAGGAAATGGAAAGGGAACAGTTTTGGAGTGAGATCTGGGAACGGCTCCCAGATTCCAGTCTCACCAGCTGTGTGATTTTGCTCCAGTTACCTAATTACATTTCTCATTTGGAAAATTTGAATAATATCTGCTCAGGTGATTGTGAGGAGTAATTGGAATCATGGATCTAAAGTGTCTGCTCATTAGATGCTGCTCTCAGTAAGTGCCAGTTCCCATCCATGAATTTCCCATCCCTTCCTGTCCCCCACTTTCTGCCATGGCAGGGAGTCCCAGAGTCTGCTCAAGATAGCAAGGAGCCTTCAGGTTAATATGCAATGTGATTTTTGTTCCCTGAGTCCATTACATCCAGGAATGCATACCTAACATTCTTAAGAAACATTGTAGGAGAAACAGTCGTTAGATACTGTGATCTGAGTCTGAAAAAATCACATAAACCTAAAAAAAAAAAAAAAAGCACCCATTTTTACAAAAGGAGGCATTGTTGAAATGTGAATCCGTATTCAAGCCCAAATCCCCAGTGAGAAACACCCTCTATTTCTACCCAAACAATAGTTCCTTGTCCTGAGACAATGCTGTCTACATAGCCCTGGAAAGCATCAAATCCCCATGGTGATGGCAACGGTTTCTCCTAGGGACACTGGAAACAGTGTCTGGAGGAACTACAGCACCTGACCCAGGGCTTTGGCCCTTGAATGGAGACTCATTCCCAGCCTGAACAGTAGGAAAAACAGAACTGGCCCCTATATCCCGGCTATGTCTTGTATTTGCTGTAGGGCTCTGATCCTGTGGAGAAGTTGTCCTTATAAGAGTCTGAAGTCAAGAGGGGGTAAATAAGGCATGCTGAAATGTTCTCTTCTAGGCGCCATGCATATTCGTTCCCAACACAATACTCTTACTCATCACAAAAATGTATGACCTGGTCTGGATGAAAATCCTCTGCTCTGAGCCTTATTTCCCTCATCTGAAAAATGGGGGTCAATAACAAGGATCTCGAAGGATTGCTGTGAGGATTAAATCACACAAATGTAAAATTATGCCCAGTGAAAATCCAAAGTATTCTTTCATCATATAGGAAACCGCATTCATAGCTGGTGAATGTTTTCAGTGGTTCTGTGTTTCACTATTCAAGGGGAAATGTGATTTCTGCAGTAAAGCCAAATGTCACATGATTCTGGAACTAGTAAATAATGTTACGTGTAATTAAGCTGAGCAACCGTATTTTTTTTTTTTTTTTTTACTTTTTTTAAAAGAGCGATCTCTCTTAAATACTGAGACTGGTTTCCATATGTGACCTATAAATTGACCTCAACCCTTCAGATCTATATTCAAATTATATCCAGAAGCCAGTCACTTCTGACCACCTCCTATGCTATCACCTGTTCAAATTGAAGCCATTGTCATCTTTCCAGGATTATTGCAAGTAGTGTCCTCCTCAATGGTTTCCCTACTTCCTATTTCCCAAACAATATTTTGAGCAATGACAGTATCATTGAAATAAATGTATCATCTCTCTATAGAGGGATGTTTTGGCCATCGCTTAGATGTTCACTCAGTTAACAAATATTTACAGAGCTCCTACCCTATGCCAGCATTTTTCCCGGCTCTGATGATACAGCAGTGAACACAACACACACAGATCCCTGCCTCATAGAGCTTATATTCTTGGGTGCAATGACTAACAAATAAACAAGTAGAACATACCCAGTGCCAGAAGGTGATGAGCATTATGGAGAAAAACAGTGTGGAGCAAGGGGAAGGGGTGGGGAAGGAGCACAGGAGTGGGAGTGGAAAGTACGGTTTTTAAGTTTAAATATGTGGCTGGAAAAAGTCCCTCTGAAGAGCTGACATTTGAGCAGAGGCTGGAAGGAGAGGAGGGAGAGGGCCACATGGTTATGGAGAGGATAGTCGGGAGAGAAGGGAGTAGAGAAGATGTTCCAGGCAGAGGAAACAGCAGGTACAAAGGCAAAGCAAAGGGCCAGACTGGCTTGGCAGAGTGGATAGAGGGAGAATAGAGAGGTGGCTACACATATGGTGGGAATGGGAAAGGGATCACAATGATCACTGCAGACCTTCATGAGGACTCAGGTTCCTACTCAAATGAGTTAGAAAGCCACTGGAGGATTGTGAGGGGAGAGGTGACTGTGACCTGATTTACATTTTTAAAGGATCATTCTGGCTAACCACTTCTGTAGAGCAGTGGTTCTCAAACTTGAATATGCATCAGTCACTTCCGAGGGCTTGTTACAACACAGTTGCCGCATCCATCCCCAGAGTTTCTGATTGAGTAGGTCTGGTGTGGTGCAGGAGAATTTGCATTTCCAGCAAGTTCCTAGGTGATGCCAATGCTGTTGGTCTGAGACCACACTGTGAGGACCACTGGTGAACAGAATAGTTTATAGGAGAGGGAATAGTTGAGGCAGGTGAGCCAGCTAGGGGGCTATTTGAATAATCCAGAAAAGAAGATGATGATGACTTCAGTTCAACTAGGTGGTAGCAGAAGAGTGGTGAGAAGAGATTAGATTCTGGATAGAATTTGGATATAGATCCAATGGGATTTGCTGAAGCATTGAATGTGGAGCATTATGAAGAAAGAAATGAATCCAGGGTTTAGATTAAGCACTAGAAGAATAGAATTACCATTTATTGAGACGGCATAGACTTAGGTAGGGTGGGGTCAGATATCAGGTGTTAGTTTGGGGGAGTGTTGTTTTGATGTGCCTGTTAGGGATCCAAGTGGAGATGTCAGTCAAGCCTTTCTTTTAGAAGAGTCTAGAATTCAGGAGAGAATTCTGAGCTGGAGGTAGAAAGGCGGGAGTCAGCCGCATGCAGATGGCTTCGTGAAGCCTGGCTGAGATCGTCACTGGAGAGAATGGAGGTAGGGAAGAGGTTTTGATGCCTGATGCTGTGGCAGTCAGTCCTGGGGTCAGAAGTCAGGGCGAGGAGACGGACCAGAAATGAGACTGGGAAGTGATCAGGGAGGTGAGAGGAAAACCTGGAGAGTGTGGGGGCCTGGATGTCAAGGGAAGCAAGTATTTCAACGTGATCAGGTGCATTTGCTATGAAGCCTCCTTATCATAATAGTTACCGCCAGGCATCCTCTGTGAAGGAGGAGATACTGCCTACCATGGAATATGCTAGATTGTGAAATGGTTCCTTATGGATAAATTGTCCCCATAGGAAAAGACAGTTACCTTGATTGAAATTTCACACACACACACACACACACACACACACACACACACACACACACTTTTGAGCTGATTTTACTGTTGCAACCAAAAAAACACACCATTGGCACATTTAATCATTGACATAGACTAGAATCTTTTCTTTCATCTTTGAGCATTCTGTCTAGCTGACTTTTGTCTTTGAAGCAAATTGTCCAACTTTGAGGGTTGGAGTTATATGTGTGATCAGACTGCTGGGAATTTGTGTGAGTGAATTGTATAAATGCTTCAGAAAGTACAGATTTTTTTTCTTGCCCCCCTTTTATTTTCTGATATTGGGTCTTGGAAATCTCTAATTTTTCAACACAACTGCAGCTACCTCAGCTCCCTGAAGTACTTACTACAGGATGCTGTCACTTGCTTCTCTTGCGAGAATTACAGAGAAACTCTGGCAATTCAGGATTCACTGAGCAGAGCTATTGGTTACATCCCTTATCAAGGTACAGCTGATGGCGAGACAGCCTTACTCAGTAACCTAGTTAATGAAAATTCATTTCACAGACTGATTACATTGCTTCTTTTTGCGAGTTGCAACTCATCTTTAAACCTGTGTAGTATATTAAAAAGGTACCCCACAGACTGTGTAATGCTCTCATTTTAAGGAAAAATACTACTTGTAACTCAGCATTACACTCCCCAAATAAATTGGGTAAAGAAGACAATGCCCAGCGCTGTGGGAGCTACAAGTGGTGTAGGGGTGAATGATACGCACAGTACATTGCTTCGTGTTACCTCTTTAAGGGGGACTGTGGGTGCTGGTACTCAGCACTCCTCCCCATAGGAGATGCCCAAGGAGACTACGTGGAGCTCTAGTCTGCTTCTCTATAAGGAGAAACAATTGTTTATTATTCAGGTTTACTTACCAAATGGAATGTTGAAATACTTAGGACTAGGTATGTAACCCCTTCAGGTCTTATTCATCCAACAGATACTACTATTAAATTTCAGGCACTGACCTATGTGTCTGAGATATATATGTAAACAAAAGAGACGAAAAGTCCTGCTTTCTTGGAGCTTACATTCTAGAGGGCGGAGAAAACAGGTAACTAAAAGCATAATAAATAGTTAAGTAATAGAATACGTTGCAAAGTCACCATGCTGTGGGGAAAACAGAGCATGATAAGAGGTTTGGGCATGCAGGGGGAAAAACAGGTTGCAGTTTTCAATAGAGGATTCAGGATAGCTCTCATGGAGAGGGTGACATTTGAGTGAAGATTTGCAGGAGGTAAAGTAGTTAGCCAAGTGGATTTCTGAGGGAAGAATGCTTCAGGCAGATAAAAGAGCCATGGCAAAAGCCTTAGGGCAGACTCAAGCCAGGAATGTGTAAGGAATAGCATGGAGACCAGTGTGTCTGGTGCAGAGTAACAGGAGATGAGGTCAGAGAGGAGATGGGGTCCCACTTGTAGAGGGCCCTGTTGGCCAGTCTAAGGACTTTGGTATTTTCTTTGAGTGAAATGGGAGGACTTTAGGCAGAAGAATGATATGATCTGAATTACATATTAGGAATATCATTCTGGTTTCTTTGTTGGAAAGTCTCTTAAAAGGCAAGTTTGGGAACAAGAAGACTAAATAGGAGGCTGTAGCAATAACCCAGGTGAGGGATGAAGACTGAAACCAGAGTGTTGGCTGTAGGGATGGAGCGACATGGGCAACAGTGATTCCCAGGTTCTATATGAATAACTGGAAGGATGTAGTTGTCATCAACTGAGATGGGAAAAATGTCTGATAGAAGAGGTTTGTGGTAGTAGCCGAGAACTTCATTTTCAGACATGTTAAATTTGAGATGTCTGTGAGGCATCCAAGTCGAGATGTCAAGTAGGCAACTGCATGTATGAGTCTAAAGTTGAAAAGAGAGGTTGGTCACAAGATAGAACTGTGGGAGTCATTGTCATATCGATAAAGGAGTTCATTAAGAAAGTTGGTGCTGGGGCGCCTGGGTGGCACAGCGGTTAAGCGTCTGCCTTCAGCTCAGGGCGTGATCCCGGCGTTATGGGATCGAGCCCCACATCAGGCTCCTCTGCTATGAGCCTGCTTCTTCCTCTTCCACTCCCCCTGCTTGTGTTCCCTCTCTCGCTGGCTGTCTCTATCTCTGTCGAATAAATAAATAAAATCTTTAAAAAAAAAAAAAAAAAAAAGAAAGTTGGTGCTTATACAACTCAACACCAAAATCCAAATAATCTGATTGAGAAATGGACAGAGGACCTGAATAAACGTTTTTTCCAAAGAAGACATACAGATGGCCAATAGACACATGAAAAGATGCTCGGCATCACTCATCATCAGGGAAATGCAAATCAAAACTACAATGAGGTATCACCTCACACCAGTCAGAATGACTAAAATAAAAAACACAAGAAAGAACAGGTGTTCGGGAGGATGTGGAGAAACGGGAACTCTTATGCACTGTCAGTGGGAATGCAAACTGGTGCAGCCACTGTGGAAAACAGTATGGAGGGTCGTCAAAATATTAAAAATAAACTTACCATATGATCCAGTGTTTCCACTACTGGGCATTTACCCAAAGAACACAAAACACTATTTCGAAAAGATATATGCACCCCTATGTTTATTGCAGCATTATTTACAATAGCCAAGATATGGAAGCAACCCAAGTCTATCATCTATCCATTGAAAGAAGAATGGATAAAGAAGTTGTGGTATATACATATACACTGGAATATTACTCAGCCATAAAAAAGTAAAATCTTGCCACGTACAATAACATGGTTGGACCTAGAGGGGATAAAGCTAAGTGAAATAGTCAGAGAAAGATAAATACCATATGATCTCACTCGTATGTAGAATGTAAGAAACAAACAAATGAACAAAGAAAAAAGACAAACAAAAAACCAGACTCTTGAATACAGGGAACAAACTGGTCGTTGCCAGAGGGCAGGTGGTTAGGGGGATGGGTGAAATAGATAAAGGAGATTAAGAGTACACTTATCATGTGATGAGCACTGAGCAATGTATAGAATTGTAGAATCATTGTACACTTGAAACTAATGTAACACTGTATGTTACTTATACTTCTATTTTGAAAAAAGTTGTTACAGGGAAAGAAAAAAAACTAAAGACTGATCCCAGGGGTACTCCAAAATTAGTAGGTCTTGGAGAAGAGGGGGAACTAACACGAAGACTGAGAAGGAATAACCAGTGAGTCAAGAGGCAAATAGAAGAGAGTGTGGTGTTCTGGAAGCCAAGCGAAGAAAATGTATCGAGGAAGAGGGAGTGATCAGCCATGCCACTGGATTTACAGGTGCATTTCCTTCCTCTGCAAAATGCAAGTAATAATAGTGCTTGCCTCATAGGCTTAAATCAGATAATTTATATGAATGGCCAATCACAATGCTCTCTGCCAATAAGGGCTCAAAAATACTACCTATTATTTCTATTCCTAACACCTCTGAAAAATCACTTCTCATTATAAAGCTGGTCACTGTACAAGATTACCCCTAGGGGGCGCTCAAAGCCTTCCCTTCTTTCCCGGTACCGCCCTTCCCACCAGACACCTCAAATTTAGATGCAGGACATGGACCCAGTGGCAACCGAATCCTCTAGGGTAAAGGTGGGGAAAATGCAACGCAGTGGATATCAGACTTCAGTGAGGGTAAGAATTGTCCAAGGAGCTTGTCAAGATGGAAATCTACAGCGGGCCCAGGCACCAGAGATTCTGATTAAGTGCATTGAGAGGGTACCTGAGAATCTGCAATTTCCCACTCCAGGTGATTCCAGGGTATGCCCCCCACACTGCTGCAGTGTGGGAGAACAAGAAAGCCAACTGGCCTGTAGCAAATATTTGCTTCTTCTGTTCTTTTTAGGACCTTCGAATAATTTTTGCTTCTCTTTTGTCTCTTTTCTTCCATGTAGCCAATGAAGTTAGCCAACCTTGGGACTTCTTCCAGACGGGGAGCTCCTAACAGGACCAGGATGGTTCTACAGAAAGCAGGCCTGGGGTGAGTGGCCTGGCCCATCTTTTAGTCTGTCTACCTTAGAGGACACAGTGTGGGGCCTCCCAGTCCTCATCTTGCCCCCCCAGGTCTTTTGGTTGTTGTTTTGATGACATATACATTTATGTCCAACGTTTACACCTCAGGTGATTTCACAGACAAACCCAGGCTTCCTGCTTCTCTAGGACAATAAGAAGATTTGAAACCTGGGCCTGCATTCGCACATAGCAAAGTTGTTTCCCTCAGGTGGGCATGGGCTCTGTAAATTGCCACTATCCCCTTCCTTCTTTACCCCCCAAAACTCGAAGCCAAGGGTCCATTGCCATTTATCATCATAATTACACTTATATTTTCCTCAATGAACTATTTCTTTGGAAAATAAAGTTAAAACAAGAGGGTTTAGTGTTTCGAAAATAAATTTTCTTATACCAGCCCCTTTCTTTTATATTATTTGTCTGGCTTCTCTAGGCACTGAAGCTTGCTATCTCTGGTCTAGCTCTAGCCAGAGGTGAAAAAGTTGTTCCTGTATTAAAAAAATGATCTGGGGGGCGCCTGGGTGGCACAGCGGTTGAGCGTCTGCCTTCGGCTCAGGGCGTGATCCCGGCGTTCTGGGATCGAGTCCCACATCAGGCTCCTCTGCTATGAGCCTGCTTCTTCCTCTCCCACTCCCCCTGCTTGTGTTCCCTCTCTCGCTGGCTGTCTCTATCTCTGTCAAATAAATAAATAAAATCTTTAAAAAAAAAATGATCTGGAATACTATTCAGCAATAAGAAGGAGTGAACTACCAACATTCACAATAAAATGAATGAATTTCAAAAATTTTGGGGGCACCTGGGTGGTGCAGTCAGTTAAGCGTCTGACTTTTCGTTTAAGCTCAGGTTATGATCTCAGGGTTGGGAGATCGAGCCCCACATCGAGCTCTGTGCTCAGCGTGGAGTCGGCTTGGAGTTTCTCTCTCCCTACCCTTCTGCCCCTCCCCCTGCATGTCTCACTCTCTCTCTCAAATAAATAAATAAATCTGTTTAAAAAATTGACTGAGCAAGAGAAGTCAGACATAAGAGTGTAATAATGTATATTTCCACTTAACATGAAATTCTAGAAAAGGCAAGACTAATCTATGGTAACAAAGCAGAACAGTGGTTTCCTGGAGTAGAAATTAGCTGCATAGGGCATGCTTTGGGATGATGGAAATGCTCTCAAATATAGTGGTGCTTTTACATGGGAATATACATGTGTTAAAACTCATCCAATTGTACATTTTAAGTGAATGCATTTTACTGTATGCAAATTTTATCTACTAGAGTTAATTTTTTGAAGTTATCGAATAGAGTTGCACTGGGAAAGAGATGGGATAAAGTAGGCCCTTGCCTGGAGTTCCTTTCTGCCTGTCACTGTGGATCACAGTCAATGGCAGGACAGATGTCAAGGTTTCAAGATTCATAAGCATGGTGGTCAATATTGAGATCTCCTAGACATAGAAATAATATTTGGCACCAGCCAGCAGATCTAGATGAGTTGACAGAAGGGATTGCAGGTGTGGGCACAGGTTCTCAGGGGACTTTCCATGGAGTTGCATTCGGAGAGAAGCTCAGGGCTTCCCCGGCGAGAGGACATAGGAACCTAGACAAAGCATTGGCAGGAATGCAATGTCTTGTCTTCCTCTGCCTCCTCTTCTCCTTTCCCCTCTTCCTACCCCTTCTTCTTCTTCACCAGACTCACTCAATAATCTCAACCCACAAAAGTACTTTTCACAGCGGATGGGGGTGGGATCTGGGGTTGGCAATCCTTGTCATTCTCCTCTGGGGACAGAGCAGTCTCACCTCAAAATACACAGGGTGTTGGTGTGTAGGCTGTTGGTTTGATTGTACCTGGCACTGGTGGAAAACATCCCTTTTTTCTCCTTTTGTGTTTCTTAGGATCATGGATAAAGCATTTAGGATATGCAAGATAGTGAATCTTTATGGCTGGGTTGGCCTACTTATAAGAACCCGACAGAACCCTCAGTAAATCGGAACCTGAAGTACAGTTACTTGGGGATGGAAACAGATGCTGTGGGTACCCCACCCATCTTCTCTTGCCCTAACCACTTCCTCATAGGCTGCCTGATTTCACCTGCAGCACCTACATTTCTTTGCCTAAGGTTTTCCAAAGTGGCTGTACCAGTGTGCATTTCCAGCAGCAGGATCTGAGATTCCAGTTGGCCCCATCCCTGCCAGCACTTGGAGTTGTTGGGTTCCTTTTTTTTTTTTTTTAAGCTATTCAGTTAGGTGTAGTGTCTCATCATGGTTTTAATTTGCATTTCCCTAATGACTAATGATGTTGGACATCTTTCATGTGACTTTTGGCTCTGCATGTATCTCCTTTAGTGAAGTGTCTGTTCAAATCTTTGCTCATTAAAAAAAAAATTCAGTTGTTCATTTTCTTATTGTTGAATTTTGATAATTCTTCATATATTCTGTATACAAATTTTTTGTCAGATAAGTGATTTGCAAATATTTTCTCCTAGTCTGTAGCTTGTACTTTCATGCTGTTAGCAGGGTCTTTCCCAAAGCAAAACTTTTGCATTTTTATGAAGTCCAGTTTATCAATTTTATTTCTTTTATGGCTTGTGCTTTAGGTGTCCTGCCTAAGACCTATTTACTTAACCCAAGGTCACAAACTTGAATCAATCCTAAATGTTTATGATTCATTTTGAGTTAATTTTTTAAGAGATCAGAAATAAATCAGAATTCATTTGTTTGCATTTAGATGCTTCTTCCTATTATTTTTTAATAATAAATTCCAGATAAAGTCCTTTTCAATCATTACATCACTTGTTTTTCCTTTCTCTGCTTCCCAGGCATAGCCAACATCGAGGTTTTTGTGGGGATCCTTCTGATCCACACATATATATATACATTTGAGTATATATCTATATATAGATAAATATATAGAGATACATACATATAGATATATACATTTGGGTATATATCTGTAAATTAAATATGATATTGTATTTATTTTTTTTTACTTTCTTAAAAGATTTATTTATTTGAGAGAGAGACAGTGTGAGCCGGGGAGGGGCAGAAGGAGAGGGAGAGAGAGAATCCCCAAGCAGACTCCCCACTCATCGCAGAGCCCGAGGTGGGGCTTGATCCCGTGACCCCAAGATCATGACCTGAGCTGAAATCAAGAGTCAGCTGCTTAACCAACTGAGCCATCCAGGTGTCCCAGTACTGTATTTATTTTAACATGTTTTTGAGGTCTATCTTGATACATGTAGATATAGTTTATTCTTTTTAACTGCCTTGTAATATTGCCCCACGTGAGGATACCACCTTTTACATAGCCTTCTCTTTATTAATGGACATTGCAGTGGAATCCAGCTTTTCACTAGTACAAACACTAGTACAATAACCATCCTTGCACATGTCCTTTGTGCCCATGTAAGAGTTTCTCTAGGGTATATAACAGAAATTCAATTTCTAGGTGTTAGAATGTGCTTTGTTACTAAAATGGCTGAATTCGCTGAACTGATCGACAGTTACACAGCACAGTATGGTTTACAATCTCACAGCTTCTCCACATCACAAGTCTCTGAAACTGTTGCCAATCTGGCAGATTTGAAATTGTTACTCTAAAAAAATTTGCATTCACCTGATTACTTGTGAAGTCAGGCATCCTTTCATATATTTTTATGCTTTATTTTTTTAATGAAGCATGAATGACACACTAGTTTCAGGTGCATAACATAGTGAATCAACAACTCTATAGGTACGCTCAGCACAGGCGTAGCCGCCATCTGTCAGCTTCCCTTACAGTGTTTATTGATCATTTCTGAATTGGCCTTTTCTCTACGTCTCCTCTTCACATGAATTTCAAGTTTTGATAAAGATAGTTATCAATATTTTCTATGTAGAGTATTGTGATCTTGTTTAAGAAATTGTTTTCTACTCTGAGCTCATAAAGATATTTTTCTATACTCTCTCAATTTGGAGCCATATCGAGTTCTTCAGTTGAGTATTTTCCCCACAGATTAAGTCTCTTCAGATAAAACTTGCATACAACAAAATGCACAACTCATAAGGGTATGATTTGATCTGTTTTGACACATACACTCATGTAATCCATACCTCGGTCGAAATATAGAACATGTCCGTGACTATAAACTTCCCTTGTGTCTCCTCCCAGTCACCTCATATCCCTTCCCTGAGGCCACCACTGGTTTTTTTCTACCATAGATTTTTTTTTTTCCTACAATAGATTAGATTTGCCTGTTCTAGAAGTTTATATGAATGAAATCATCCAGTGTGTACTCTTTTGTGTCTGGCCTAGCTTCTTTTATTCAGCACGATCATTTTGAGATGTACTTATGTTGTTGTATGTACCAGGAGTCCCTCCGCTGTTGCCACTGAGTATTTCCATTGCATGGACAAACCACCATTTGTCCTGCAGGTGGACATTTGGCTAATTCCATTTGGGGGCTATGATGAATGAATTTGATGTGAACATTCCCATACAAGGCTTTTTGTGGACTTAGTCTCTCTCTTCCCTCAAGCAGATATGTAGGAGTGACATTGCTAGGTAGCCACTCGAGTTTTAATTGACAGGTGATGGTGACTGGGCAGCTGGCATAGAGGGATTGATTGCACTTGGTGAATAGAAACCACGAAGCTTTTCTTTTTTTGTTGTCTGGTTTTCTCTGCCTGTTCCCACTGGCCTCCCTCCCCTGCAATCCCATCAAGGTCAACAGCTTTAAAAGCAATGTGATTCTCGGTTAGGAGACATTTATTGGAGTCTGAGAACACTACTTGGGCTTGGAAAACACTATTTTATAAGGGCAATAGTTCTTAAAATTTTGCAGAGAGCAGAACCTATTTTTCAAATAAAATATTCTGAGAAGCCCCAGTATATTAAAAAATACTTTTTAAAAAAAGATGTCATTTATTTATTTGAGAGAGAGCAAGAGTGAGAGAAATCACAGAGAGAGGGGGGGAAACAGACTCCCTGCTGAGCAGAGAGCCTGACGTTGGGCTCGATCCCAGGACCCTGAGATCATGACCCGAGCCAAAGGCAGAAGCTTCAACAACTGAGCCACCCAGGTGCCCCGAAAATACTTTTAAAAATGAAGCTGCTTTAGTTTTGTGGGTACACTTCTCTGCTTGTGCCCCCGGTCCCCATCCTTGCTAACTAAGCAACTCCTTAATTTCTGTAGCATGTTTTGAAAAAAATTTGGTCTCAGGAAACTGATACTTAGACAGTGGCCAATCTTGTTGTCTTGTCTAAATTGTATGGATATGGGTGTGGGTCTGTGGCTGTGATTTTGTTTTAAAGATTTATTCATTTATTTGGGGAAGAATCTCAAGCAGACTCCTCACTGAACTCAGAGCCTAATGTGAGGTTTGATCTCATGACCCTGAAATCATGACCCGAGCTGAAATCAAGAGTCAGATACTTAACCGAATGAGCACCCAGGCACCCCATGGCTGTGGTATTTTATGTGTTCAGTTAATAAGTTCATAGTACACCTGAGAGACTTTATTTATTTATTTTTTTTACCTGAGAGACTTTAAATTAGAATTCTCTAACTTAGGAGATTCTGAAAAGCTGCTTGATTCTAATCAAAGAATACTTCGCTATAGCTGTTTGAAGAAGAGAATTAGGCACCTAAATGGGATCCCTCTGGCTTTTTTAGTGATACAAGGGGATTGAACTAATAATGAGGCATGTGCTTGTGTGTGTATGTGTTTGTGAGAGAGAAAGAGAGAGAGAGAGAGACTGAGCTATCTTAATGCTGTAATAACATTTTAAAAATATAATATAAAAATATAATATGTTATTATCTAAATGTTGCTGTAAAATCTAATCATGTAAGGTTTTTTTGTTGTTTTTTGTTTGTTCGTTTGTTGTTTGTTTGTTTGTTTTTGGTAGCAGTGTATTGGAAAGAGACTAGGGGAGCTTCCTTCATCTAGTGCATAATGTGACTTAAAGGGAGGACTCATTTTAGAAAATTCTGCAGCTCCATGAAAGCATCTTTCACATATGACATATAGCCTCAGCTGTCCATGTCCTTGGTCCCAGGTAAATAAGAGGACTGATGCCTTGGATTAGAAAGCTGTTCTCCTCACCCATTCTGCTGGTATTCCTTTGTGGGGGTGGGGAGGTAGCAATCATGTCAACTCTGGTTGGTCTACAGTACAGCTGGGTAATCCAGGAAAAATGGACGTGGAGGGGAATATTGCCCTCCTGTGCAAACTCCTGGCGAACAGTCAAAACTCTGTGTCTTCCCTCACCACTTCCCTGTCCTCCCTAAAGGGGAGATGTCAGGTATAGGTTGCAGACAAAATGGACACCAAGGATAAATTTAAGCTACCATACTAAGGAGTAGAATTCTGATGGGAGGAGGAAAGGTACTATAAATAAAATAGAAGTGAGACAGAAACACGCTTGGGCCTCTTTGGCAGTGTTTCATGTTCTTTCTCCCTTTCTCCGAACTCATAAACTGGTCCCTTACCTCCTTCTTCTGCTTGAAGGGAGGTGCCCCCATCAGAGTTGGGCCTACAAGCAACTGAGGACTTGCAGGGCAGGAAAAAGTCCTGTGGTGCATGCAAAGTCCAGCCTAGTTTAAGAGTCCTTAAGGACAGAAACACCTTGCACAGGGAGCTGTGGTCACAACAACCACTCGTGTTCCAGATCCTGCCTCTGCTCCTACTTGGTTCCAGTTCAAGTCAGCTTTTGACCCTTGAGTTGCCTCTCTTCTTTGTCTTGTTTCTTGTTCTCCCCCTTGACACTTGCTCACTTACCTCAATTTCCCTGACTTGCCCCTCTATATTCTTGAATGACCTGAGTTTAGACTCAACTTCTTGTTCAACCCTTCCCTTGTAATTTCAGGAAGCTTCTTTAATTCTAGTTTGTTCCCCTATTCCAGACCCCAAATGCTGGCATGAATGAACCGATGGATGCCTCCCTTCGCTGACTAACTCTTCTTGATGTGGGTACCAACATCAAGGGACTGAAAATTCCAGTGCATATTTGAAATACATTTTGAAAAACAAGCACTGTTCTTGTCCTCAGAGAATTATAATAACACAGAGACAAAATACACTGAGTATGACATTAGCAAAATTATATAAAGCATTATTATTCATGTTAGGTCTAATTAGGTTCACTAATCTTAGGGTTATCTAAATTTACTGCCTTGGAATAAAATATCTAAAATTACTTACATATTTAAGTAAAGTTGCATGGTGGTAGCATTTGTTAGAAAAAATTTGATCTGTAATTCAAACACTTTGAAAAAGTTTAGCTGTACAACAGAAAGGATTATTTGAGAATATTTTTCAGGAAGAGATAATTCTCAGGTTTGGATTTAAATCAGGAAGAATGTGAGTCAGCATTCAATTATTAATTCAATGAAGAGAGAGAGATAATATCATTTATGATTGCTATTGTGGGATCAGAAAATTTATCGGATTCATCTAGCACTTAGATAAATCCCACAGCCCTTAGAATAGAACTCAGTAATATTACGTGACAGAGTTTGTCAAAGTGAGGCTTGAAAATAGATTCTCCTCCTTCTCCCAAGAACATCAGAGCTACTGATATGGTCTGTAATGATTACTGAGGTTCAATAAGGTGAGAAAAAACTAAATTTGCCCATTATTTTTAAGATGCTGCCTACCAAGTCATAGACACACTCCCCCCACATGCACCTAGAGTTAACTAAATTCATGTGTATTCTGAATAAATGTCTTCTACTGTTTTTGTGTGGGAGCCCAGCCAAACAGTGATAACTAACTCCAAATATGATATTTATGATGCAAGATACTCGCTCCCAGCGCTCTACCAGAAGATCGGAGAGTTGAATCATAGCTTCACGTTCAGCTCCTTGTTTTTCAGGTCAGAAGAACTCCAGTAACTCATCAACCAGGTTCCGAATGGCTCATACCAGATTATCTCTGAAAATCTTTTCACCATTCAGTCCTTGCTCAAAAAGACTTCTAAATAATGGTTCAAGTTCAACTTGAGGAGGGACACAGTGACCATCTGGACTGGTTTTCAGTTCAAATCCCCATTTGATTTCATCCTCTCCTTTAGAATTCTGCAGGGCCTTTGTTAGCTCAACAAATAAACTTTAAGCTGTAGAGCAAACACTGGGTTTCAAGTGTCATAAAAGGTAAATCAAGTGCTTGAAACCAGAGCAATATATATATATATATATATATTTTTTTTTTTTTTTGCAAACACACAATAGGGGGGAGAAAAAAAAAAACATGCTTGTTTCTCTCTCCCATGCATTTTTTTTTCACCAATCAGCTTTTTGGTCTGTTTCGCTATTCATAGAAATTTGCTTATCAACTTTGATTCTAGTTAGAACAATCTGTCTAATCTTTGTAGATCTGCAGTGTCAACCGCCCCTATTTTTCTGACAGCTCAAACAGAATATAAAAGATACTAGCATGTGTTATCTAATTTCCTGATCTTTCTCATTCTGACATCTTGTAATAATTGCAAAATCATAGTTAAATACCAGTCTGGTGATACTATTTATTGCTTTTCAGTTTATTGACTTGGTAGTACAAAAAGCATTCCCCTGCCCGCCCCCCAACTGCGTTTATGTACAAAGTAGTCCCAGGTTGGTAGAATTTTAGAGTCAGACAAGGGCTTTCAAAGAGCATTGAGTCCAGTATCTTCATTTCACAAATGTGGAAAATGGAGAACAGAGAGTGCAGATGACTCGTGCAAAGTCCTCCAGTGTTCTTCAAAGTACCCTTTATTGGAATTACGAGAGTTATTAGCATCTTCTAAACATGCCCTAGCTTACTCCTATGTCTTAGCTTTCCTTTCCCCCCTCCCCTGCCTCAAACATTGAATCCATCATCAGGCCTTATCCGTTTTACCTACTGAGACCTCCCAAATTTGTCTCTTCTCTCCATTTCCAACAGGCCATATTTTAGGTCATCATTGCTTTGGGAATACAGTCCAAACTTCTTTACCTCGGTAAGAGCCCTTTTACAGCCTTAACCTTCAGTCTGTTTGCCTTTTTGTCTTCACTGGTTCCTTTCATCCTCTGACCCAACAAATGATAAACTACTCGCAGTTCTATGAATAGACTACATTCTTTCTCATTTCTACGTCTTCTAGCTCCTTGTGCTTATTTCCTTAACATACATCTGCTTCTTCTTCCCCCCACTCATGTCCATTTACCTAACTAGGGTGTATTCACCAAGTAGCTCTTCGCTACGTTATCCCTGCCCCTCAGCCCATTTTGAGGCAAGGCCCTTTTATATATTCTTACCATACCCATATTTCTCAGAGTAGTGTTTTGCTCTCCTAGTATTCAGAACGCTGTATTGTAATGGTCAGGTAGCTTATTAGGATCCATGTTCAGACTGTAAGTTCCTTGAGAGCAAGGGTTGGTATGTTGTGAGTTGTTATGTACTCAGAATCTAATCTAGTACCCAGTAAAAAAAAAAAAAAAATTAGGTAATCAGTAAAGAATAATAACAACAGCAGCAATAGTAATAGCTATTTTTTATTGTGATTGGTTTTTTTGTGTTAGACATTGCACTAAATTTGTTCCTTGCATGATCAGTACTTCTTCTGTGATGGTTAATTTTATATGTCAGTTTGGCTAGGCCAGAGCATCCAGATATTCGGTTAAACATGTCTGGATGTTGCTGTGAAAGTATTTTTTAGAAAAGATTAACACTTAAATCATTAGACTTCGAGTTAAGCAGATTACCCTCCATAGTGTTGGTGGGCCTCGTCCGGTCCGCTGAAGGCCTTACGAAAAAGACCGATGCATTCCTCAGAAAGACAGAATTCCGCCAGCAGACTTGCCATTGGACTCAAGCTGCAGCATCAGCTTTCACCTGGGTCTTGTCAGCTGGCCTTCTTGGCAGAGTTTGGACTTGCCAGCCTCTACTCTACAATCATGTAAGCCAATTCCTTAAAATTTCTCCCCCACCTCTCTCCACATACACACACACACACACACCCACGTCCCGCTGGTCGTGTTTCTCTGAAGAACACTAATACGCTTCCCAATTTCCAGTCTAGCTGGTGCATCTTTCAGACTGTAGTATAGTTTAATCATCTGGGCGAGACAGTGGGATAAGTAAAAGGAAGCAATCTGATATGTGAAATTGAGCACTGGGGGTGTACTGTATGGTGACTAATATAACAAAATAAAAATTAAAAAAAAAAAAAGAAGTTGAATGTTTCATTGAACTCTTCAGCCAGAGTTGGGAGCTCCCCTCTTCCATCTTCCCATAGCCCTGAGAACAGAACTGTGTAATTTCAGCCATTACGAAGGCTTTTAATCCTTTGTTGACCGTTAGGTTAATGATATTTAATGGTGCCTGTGATACTTTTGTATCTGTTCAGTAAATATTTGTTAAATAAATGATGTGTGCCTATTCAGGATGATGACTGAGCTTATAAGATTGATAGAGATTTCAAGATGCAAGATAAGCTCACCTCAACTTCCCAGATTTGTCTTTTCCTTCACAGGTAACCAACATGAGTGCCTTGAAACTGCCTTAATATATATATTTTTAGAGGGGGGTGAGAGGGGCAGAGGGAGAAGGAAAGAGAGAATCTTTTTTTTTTAAGATTTTATTTATATTTATTTAAGGGGGAGGAGAGAGAGAGAGAGAGCAAGAGCAAGCAGGCGGAGGGGGAGAGGGAGAGGGAAAGGCAGAAAATCTCAAGCAGACTCCACACCCAGTGCAGAGCCCAGTGGAGACTCAGTCTCACAACCCTGAGATCATGACCTGAACCAAAATCAAGAGCTGGATGTTTAACCAAACTGAGACATTCAGGTTCCCCCCAGCTGCCTGATTATTAATGAGAACTCATGAAGATATGCCAGGACAGTCATACTCCTTACCTTCAGGGAGAATACTGTGTGATATTTTCTTCCCTGCTCATTCATTTCAGGGTTAGTTTTTATGATGGAATGAGACTTCTGGTCTTTATGTTTAAGAGATCATGTAAATATAGCAGGAACGACAAGATGCAACTAAGAAAAGAGGAAAACTGATAGCAGCTTATACTCTCTGGTGCTCAAAACAGAAACCACATCAGGGAAAATTTTATCTTTCCTTTAGGAAGATACCTCAATGTGTCTCCTGGTGATGGAAGAGAGGGGCCAGGCTGACAGGGATGGAAGATACTAAATAAAAGGGGGGCCCAGTTCCTCTGCATGATAAGGTAACAGTGATTTTTTTAGGCTGGCTTCTCTGGTACTTCAAGGGAAATAATTGGGACAAAGGTCTACATACGAATGACAGGTTCTGCCACACAGCCAACACAGTGGTTGACAGGACTCTGAAGAGTATCGGCCTGACATAGATTCTGTATAGCAGAGAAGGGAAAAGATTTTAAGACAAGTGATGTCTGCTCTCAATTTTTGTTTGTTTCTTTTCCTGAGGTATAATTCACCTTCTTTATCCCTAACCTTTAGTAAAATCTGAAGCACACGAGAGAGCATCATGATAAGGGTGTCTCGGGGCACGAAGGAGAGAGAGGGAAAGGTCGTGGGAAACTAAGAGCTGCTGGGAAACTAAGAGCTGCTCAGAAGTCAGCAAAGGACATGGAGGGGAGGCCAGAGTAGAGTTCAGAAGGAAATGTGACCATGTGGCCCAGGGAGTTACTCCCCAGAATCAGAGGAGCGAGGAGATAACTGTCGTGATTCAGGGGAAGGCTTCACGTGTAACCAAGAGTTACCTGGGAGGCCTGGAGAAACGGAGGACATTCTGTTTGGATCAGAATGCAAACATCAGTTAAGATGATGATCACACTTCGAGGCAGAACTCTTGGTAATTCTATGCCTGTCTCATTGCAGAGCAGTGCTAAATAAATAAATAAACCAACAAGCAAATGAATGAATGCCTCTGGCTGAGAGGAGAAGATGATAAAGAAGAAGAGGGGAGAGAGGACATTCCAGCTGGGTGAGCCAGAGATTCTTTTCTACCCATGACCCTCACTCTACTTCGTAACCAGAAAACTCTTCTAATCTTTCTCTTCTCTCTCTCTCTCTCTCTCTCTTTTGAGAGGGAGCGTGAAGGGCAGAGGAAGAAGGAGAGAGAGAGAATCCCAGGCAGGCTCCATGCCCAGTGCAGAGCCCGATTTGGGGCTCCATCTCATGACCCTGAGATCATGACCTGAGCTGAAATCAAGAGTTGGACGCTTACCTGACTGAGCCACCAGGCACCCCTTTCTCTTCTTTAATAAAGGAATAATCATAACTACACTGTAAGATGGTTGAAAGAAGTAGCGCTAAAATACCTTTCACGGGGTTTAGCACAAATTAGGCACTCAGTGAATGCTACCTATTGTATTAAACATTACCATTTCTAAAATAATAATAGCAACATGGCGTCTTGAGCACAAAGAAGATTGAGGGAGTAAGAAAAAAGTTTTCTTTGCTTCTTTCTGGGGCCTCTTTATGCCCTTCTGGACAATTAACTAAAATAAGAAAAAAAATAAGGAAACTGCTTTTGAGTATCAGGTGAGGGTGAGTTTTGATTTCAGTTTCTGTGAGTCACTGTTAAATGCACCTGTCCTGAGTTAAGGCCATTAGCCTCGTCTTCTCTAGGCCAGATCATCTTGGTTCACATATGCATTATCCTTTTGCATTTCTGCTCTACTTCTCTCCTTGTTGAGGTTGTGATGCTGGCCAACCTTTCCAATTTAGCTTGAACAGCCATTAAACTCATCCATTAAAATTCACTTCCCCACAGAGCTAAAGGGTAATTTTCTGCATAAACCTCTTAGGGTTGTTACAACAATCAAATTAAAGGAAGTGTGAAGAAGCTTTTTGCAGGCTGCTTTGCTGGAAGGGGAGAGAGATAGATTGGAACATGACATTTAGGATCAAAATTCTTCTTTAAACAGAGCCATCTGACTGCTTCCTTTGCTCTCTGTGCCTTGGTTTTCTTGTTTATGAGATAGTAATGTAACTACCATTTATTAGATGGCTTCCATCCCATTGATTAAATTTTGACCATGGTACATGATCTATAGATATTATTAGGCTCCCACAATCATTCGAAGAAGCATAATTCTGTTTTCTTCAAGTTTACAAGTGAAGAAATTGAGGGTTAGGTTAAGTAACTCACCTGAAATTACACAGCTATTAAGTGGTATATTCAATATTCCAAACTAATTCAGTTGGACTCCAAAAGCCATGCTAAATGAATATGTTGTGAAGACTAAGTGAAATAATCTATGTGAAAAGCCATTCCAAACTGTAAAGTTGGACGGTATTGTAAGCAGTTACTATTCTCGTTTAAAACGTGGCTTATCCCCAAGTGAAACAGGGATTTCAGAATTAGCTCTCTATAGGCAGAAGAAAGCCAATCCAAAATAAAGGGACCTATGTTTTAAGTTAGTTTAGGTAAAGGAGCATAAGGAAGGGAGGACTCCCAATTTGCTCCAAACTGATCAATTTTGTTGAAGACAGAAAATCGCTATTATCCCATTTAGTGAAATACTATATTAGACACTGTAGGAAATGATACTCATCAGGAGAGAGTACAAGCAAATATGAAGAAATACATAGGGACATGCCAAGTAGAGCAAGGTTTTCTGGAACAATGCTATGGCACACATGGTGAAGCTGATTTGAGGCTTGTGGACTTATCATCAAAGATGTCCTATGGAGAATTCTGGAAGGTTTTGAATAAAGAAGGTTTAGTGTGAAAAATGGTGAGCAAAGCATCAGACACACTAAATGGTTTGTGTCGCAACACCATGAAGATGGAAGAAGGGAAGAAGAGAACTAGCATTTAAAGCAACTATGATGTGCTATGTATTAAAATGTTTACTTTTCAGTTATCTTATGTATTCTTTATAACAACCCATGAGGTGACTACGTGTTCACTAGTTCATGCAGTTCTCCTAACAATTATTGGTTAAATGTCTATTCTGTGCCAGGTGTTGTGTGAGGCATCAGAATACATGATGGATAAGAAAACAGTCAAATGCAAGAAATAGCAAATCTAGACATGTAGTTTTTTTTTTTTTAATGTCTCCATTTTGACAATTAGGAAACTGAAGCTCAGAGAAGTTACATAATTTGTCCATGTTTACCCAATAAGTTATTGACTGAACTAGTATTAGAGCTAAGGTTCACATCTTAACTTTTTCTCTAGTCATGACTTGATGTGAGAAAGAATTTATACCCTGGTGAAAAGGTGTGATGAATTCCCCATGTTTAATGTGGCCAAGTGGGAAGATTTGGTATCACTTGGTGGTAGTGAAACCACAGTCCCTCATGTCATCCTCAGTAACTATGCTCTCAAAGGTTTTATGATGAAGAAGATATATTTTTTTTAAGATTTTATTTATTTATTTGACAGAGAGAGAGACAGCCAGCGAGAGAGGGAACACAAGCAGGGGGAGTGGGAGAGGAAGAAGCAGGCTCCTAGCAGAGGAGCCTGATGTGGGGCTCGATCCCAGAACGCTGGGATCACACCCTGAGCCGAAGGCAGACGCTTAACGACTGCACCACCCAGGCGCCCCAAGAAGATATTTTTAAAATTCTGATTATTTATTTGCTATATATTTTCACTAATCTCGAGTATTGCCTGGAAAACATTGCCTTAATATCATGGGTCAAGTGAGTTAATAGCACCAGAAAGCCGGTGTTTAAAACTTTTCTTTTCCTGCTTCTGAGAGAGGATGTAGAACTATATGGCTTTAAATTGGCTCAACTTGGAGAAGTATCCTGAGAGGAAAAAACTTGCGGTCATGGGTTCTGGTAAGTAAGGCTCCTTTGAATGTGAGTGACAAACTCAATTCAGTGTACACTGAGGAATAAATGGTTAAGTGATTTGCACACATAACTGGTAGATCAGAGGTAAATCAAGAGACTCAAGTAGATGTTCTGAGAGCTATTTTCTCCACTGCACGCTCTTCTTTTCTCTCCGTGGCTTTGATCTCTCTAATTTTACATTTTGGGATTTCCCTCCAGTGGGGAGAAAGGGCTGCCAACATTCCCAGGCGTACATCCTCACAGCCTTACACCCTCACATAGCAAATCTTATGAAACAACTCTGATTGGCCCTGCTAGTATCACGTGCTTACCCCTGGACCAATCACTGTCGTCTAGATAATGCGGGGCCATGACTGATCAGGCCTGGATGCCATGCCCACTACTGTAATGGCTGGTGATTGACAGCATCACTAACATAGCTTGGAGTGAGGAAAGAGCCTTTGTCCCAGAGAGAGGGATGCTGGGAAGGAAAAGGAACCAAACTGAAGGAAAACATCTAAGACAGGATCTCTCTTTCCAAAATGCTACCGCCTTTGAAAGTCTAATTTGACTAAAAGCGAAAGATGTCAATAACTTCAGATTTATTGATATACATTTTCCATTGTATGTTTTTATGAATTGTAGCAGGGACACAATGCTGTACAATTCAGAGGGCATCATGTCCATTACTGACAATAAGTTGTAATTGAATAAAATGTGAATAGTGCCCCTGAAGTTGTGCATTGTGGTAATCCTGAACTAGAATAAAGTCATTAGAAGTTGGTCCAATTGAGGAAATAATAAACAGTAAGTAAGTAAGTAAATAAATGTTATTTAGCTGATTGCTTTTATATATATATATATATATATATATATATATATATATATATATATATATTGATCAAACGTGCTAAATATTTGAGGCTTCAGTTACATTATTGGTTGTTGATAACAGTGTCTACCTCATGAGAGCTTTGGAAGGACAGATTCTCACATAAGTTGTTGTCATGCTTCAGTCCTCATATCAGTAGAGTTTTCTTTTGACTATTAAAAACAAAAACAAAAAACAAAAAACCACTAGCAACATCCAGCCTTCTTCTGCTTGATGAAATGTATTTCCAGGTAGAAAACAAGCAGAAGAGAATCCCTTTTCCTCTACCTAGAGTGCATCATTGTCTTCCAGAATATAAATACTGTACCCACATCTATGTGCCCCAAAGGACTGACTCCTGAAATGGCTGCTTGATGGTGTTAAGAGAGCAATCAGGGCTGCCTTTTGTTTTGAATTTCCAGCACCGATCTTGTAAATAACATCAAGCTCAGAGCCAATGTAGAGGCTGTTCATTTTCTTGAATTTTTGTCTCAATCAATGATGTTAAAAATGGTTAAAAGATGGGGCGCCTGGGTGGCACAGCGGTTAAGCGCCTGCCTTTGGCTCAGGGTGTGATCCCGGCATTATGGGATGGAGCTCCACATCAGGCTCCTCTGCTATGAGCCTGCTTCTTCCTCTCCCACTTCCCCTGCTTGTGTTCCCTCTCTCGCTGGCTGTCTCTATCTCTGTCAAATAAATAAATAAAAAATCTTAAAAAAAAAATGGTTAAAAGAAAAATAAACTGCATTGTACATCAATATGCCATCACATTAAATCAAATGATTATACGCAGGGCATGAAGGATGTGGGACCCTTATGCTTTTAATAATTTGCCAACATGGGCGCCTGGGTGGCTCAGTCAGTTATGCGTCAGACTCTTGATTTCAGCTGAGGTCATGATCTCAGGATCCTGAGATCTTGCCCGGCCTTCGGCTCTGTGCTAGGGGTGGAGCCTTCTTAAGATTCTCTCTCTCCCTCTGCCTGCCCCAACTGCCCCCCACTCCCCCCACCCCCGCTTGCACTCTCTCTAAAAAAAATAATAAATAAAATAATAGCAATTTGCTAACATGAGAATATGACTTACTTATGTGGAAAAGAAATCATAGCCCATGAATCATTGACTTTTCATATATATGTTACTACTGAGTATGTGTTTTGAGAGTATCTCACAGAAGAAAAATATTATGACTTTTACAGTAAACATTACAATATGAACGACAATTTGTCCATGACAACTATTAGTGGGATTGAAAAGGGCTTTGGGGCAATTGAATTTCTCTCTGAATTTGTTGACTGAACAGCCATCATTATTTCTTAGCTTCCTCGATAGGGTGGCTCTCAGAGCCAGTCTGTGTATTACCGTTGATGGCATTTCTGCAACATTAGTGGGCGTCGGGCTCCATTACTTGTAAACCTTTAAAAGTGTTCTTCTTTTTGGCTTGAAAACTTTTTGCCTTAGCTCCTAATCTTTCTTGTTGAGTTACCATTGTAGAGAAATTCCAGACCCCTCTTTCTCTGCATCAGATTTTATCTGTTAATAACATGTCCGAGCATATGCACTTACTTAGAATGTCATCTTTCCCTTGCGAGTTTTCTATAAATATTTTAGTGTCAGGTTGGTCCGCAGTAACTTCTGTCCAAACCTGAATGATTAGCTGGATAGTATACACTCTGAAAACCTAGCCCTGCATGCTGAGTCTTTTTAAAAAGGTATTTGTCTAGTTGATTCCCAGTCCACTCACCCACACTCAAAAATTGGCGCATTAACGGCATACAGTTCTTTTTCTAAAGGCTTGGAGAGAGTATCAGGTTGAAGTCTGCTCCCTGGGGCTGCCTTACTTTGTGAAGTAGATGCCCGTAAAGGTGACAATCAAGAATGTTAGAGCCTGAAGTGACCTGTGGAGAATGGAAGGCCTAGAACTGTCACTGATGTGTCAAGGTCACACTCCAGTTCCAGGCAAAACTAAAATTCAATGTGGTGCCACCTATGGACTAGGTTAGTGCTCATCTTTTTCTGCCCCCTTTTGTTTCCTATATGAATTTGACCTTGAAAACCAGGTCTGTGTAAAGGTTGATTTAAATTAGCCCGCCTGGGGCACCTGGGTGGGTCAGTCCATTAAGTGGCTGCCTTCGGCTCAGGTCGTGATCCCAGGGTCGTGGGATCGAGTCCCGAAAGGGGCTCCTTCTCCCGTTGCCTGCCACTCCCCCTGCTGTGCTCACTCTCTCTCTCTCTCTGACGAATAAATAAATAAAAGCTTTTTAAAAGTCAATCAATCAATCAATCAATCAATCAATCAACTCACCTCTGTAAAATAAACAGGGGTGAGTCAAAGGTTAGTATGGCTCAGCTCCTAAATTTTATCATTTAATGCTCCATATATCAGCAAATAATTATCCCTTGATTTATCTTCCTTTTTAAAAACAAATTTTTATTTTAGAATAGTTTTGGATTTACAAAATTATTGCAACAATAGCACAGAGTTCTCATATACCCCACAGCAAATTTCTCTTCTTGGTAGTATCATACAGGAGTGTATTTGTCACAATTAATAAACATATATTTATACATTATTAATTTTCTCCTTAGCGTTATAGTTTGGATTTACATTGAGAGGTGCTCCCATAATATTTTTAGGGAATACATAAATTTCTCTGGGGTGTTAAATGAAAATTATAAGCAAATCATTATTGTTTAAAGTTATTCATATATTTTTTAAAGATTTTATTTATTCATTTGAGAGAGGAAGACAGAGAAGGAGAAGCAGAGTCTGTGCTGAGCACAGAGCCCCACTCGGGGCTTGATCCCAGGACCCCGAGATCATGACCTGAGCCAAAACCAAGAGTCAGATGCTTAACTGACTGAGCCACCCAGGTGCCCCTTATTCATCATTTTTTTTTTATCTCATATCCTCTTTTCCAGTGGACAACACTCTCATCTATTTATTTAATAAATACTTTAATTGTGTTTATTGTGTGCCAGACATTGTTCTGGATTCTTTATAATTAATCCTCATGAGCCTTATAACATCCCTGCATACTAATATTGTCCCTCAGAGAGGTTAAGTAACTCGCTCAAGGTCACATGGCACAGTGTAGCTCCAGAGTCCTGTTCTTAATCATGCACTCCTATGCGTCAGTCCTAGAAGGCAGAGTCCTTGCCTTGTTCATTCCTGTGACCCCTCCCGTCATCTGAAAGTGACAGGGTCGGTGTATTATTTGGCTCCAGCTACCTAACAGAGTATCACAGACTAGGCGGCTTGAACAGCTGAAATGTGTTTTCTCATGGTTCTGGAGGCTGGACATCCCAGATGGAGTGGCCAGCAGGGTTGGCCTCTGAGTCCTTTCTTCCTGGCTTGCAGATGGCCTTCCCTCTGTGCAAATACCTTCCTGGTGTCTCTTTCTCTTCTTAGAAGGACGCCAGTCCTGTTGGATTACGGCCCTGCCCTTATGACCTCATTGAAGCTTAATTACCCCATCAAAGGCCCATCTCCAAATACCGGCACACTGGAGGTTAGGGCTTCAACATGGGGATTTAGAGGGGGCCCAATTCAGTTCATAACACTGGATAATCCTCACAAATGCCTCCTAGGTTAAATTTACATTTAAAAATTATGCAGTCAGTATCCTCTCAAACACATAGGGGTGTTTTTGCTCTTGTTCTGTTTGGTTTCTATCACCCTGGATGCATGTTTACAATAATGTTACAGCTTTGTCCCAGGTCTTTCTAGTCTGTAGCACCATCTTGGTAGTTTATCTTCTTTTCTTTCCAAGTTATTTCCAGGCAACAAGATATTTGCCATTGAAGACATTGTTACAACTGAACACATGTGTTATTTTTTTCTCAAAAGCTTTTATAAACACATCATGGTGAGATCAAAGCAGTTAATTTATCATTGCAAAAAAAAAATCATTATGCTATCATTTTAAGCAACTTGCTTTTGTATTTTAGATCCCAGCTGGTGATTTATTTACTTACTCTCTTTTCTTTGTGTGGCATATTTAAAATTCAAAAGTAATTAATTGCAGGCAATTCAAACAGTACAAAAATATGTGATGTATGTCATCTTTCTTCATCACCCCTGTTCTGTCCCTAGCAAGTTCACTCTCCTGAATTAACCACTATTTACAATTAGGTGTGTATTCTTCCAGATTTGTTCTATGCATGGGTATAGATAAATGATAGATAGAAAGATGGATAGATAGGGTGCCTGGATGGCTCAGTGGGTTAAGCGTCAGGTCGTGACCTCAGAGTCCCGGGATCTAGCCCTGCATGGAGCCCTGCATGGAGCCCTGCATGGAGCACCGCATTGGACTGCCCGCTCAGCGGGGAGTCTGCTTGTCCCTCTGCCCCTCCCCCTACTCGCGTTTTCTCTCTCTCAAATAAAATCTTTAAAAAAAAAAAAAGAAAGATGGATAGACAGATCCTTCCAACCCTTCATACACACAGCTTTCTTTCTCATCTTTATTTTTTATGGTCTTTTATACTAATTGTTCTACAACTTCCTTTTATTCATCAACAGTACATCAAAGGGATGATCACTTATGATCACAGAAGGATCTCAGTTTATCTGAAATAACCCTTAGCAAATACCTGTGGACTCTACCCACCTATACATTTCTTTTTCAAACTCTGAGAACAGGTCACCAGGACCTGCAAGGGAGGGAAAACTCTTAGAAGTTAAGGTTCCTGTAAACTTAAAATCAAATAGTTGCTTTATCCTGTTCCCCAACACCTTTTCCAAATTTTCTACGCATTTGATTATTTGTGGTTTACGTATATGTGTATTTATTTATTTATTTATTTATTTATTTATTTATTTATTATTTTAATGTTTTTTTATTATATTATGTTAGTCACCATACCGTACATCCCCGGTTTCCGATGTAAAGTTCGATGATTCATTAGTTGCGTATAACACCCAGTGCACAATGCAATACGTGCCCTCCTTACTACCCATTACCGGTCTATCCCATTCCCCCACCCCCCTCCCCTCTGAGGCCCTCAGTTTGTTTCTCATAGTCCATAATCTCTCATGCTTCATTTCCCCTTCTGATTACCCCCCCTTCTTTATCCCTTTCTTCCCCTACCGATCTTCCTAGGTCTTATGTTCCATAGATGAGAGAAATCATATGATAATTGTCTTTCTCTGCTTGACTTATTTCACTTAGCATTATCTCCTCCAGTGCCGTCCATGTTGCAGCAAATGTTGAGAATTCGTTCTTTCTGATAGCTGAGTAATATTCCATTCTATATATGGACCACAGCTTCTTAATCCAGTCATCTGTTGAAGGGCATCTTGGTTCCTTCCATGCTTTGGCTATTGTGGACAGTGCTGCTATGAACATTGGGGTGCATATGGCCCTTCTCTTCACTTACGTATATGTGTATTTAGGCTTTGCTTATTCACAAGTGATTTCTGATTTATACAAATATTATGCAGCTTGTTCTCGTCTATCACTGAGAGCAGGATAATTCCAGATTCCAGAGCACCTCCACCTTCTGCCTTATATATTGCCATGGGAGGAGCTGCAATACCGAGCAATAAGAACCAAAAAGTTTTTGGTTATCATAGTGATGTTTCCTTAATTTGATTGCTACAGAGCTGTCAAAGGAACTACGGAGAAAACAGAAAACAAACTTAGCATAGACAGAAAACGGAAAGCCATCAATAGATTCTAACATCTTTTCTCTGCTTAACAGCAAGACGATGACTTATTAGTGGGAATATCCAGCCAGTTCTCTCTGTCTTTCCTCTACCTGCCCACTCACCAAAAAGTCCCTCTCTCTTTATTTTATTTTTAAAATTTTATTTATTTATTTTAGAGAGAGAGAGAGCAGGCAGGGGTAGGGGTAAAGGGAGAGGGAGAGAGAGAATCTCAAGTAGACTCCCTGCTGAACGGGGAGCCCGATCTAGGGCTCGACCTCCCGACCCTGAGATCATGACCTGAGCCAAAGCCAAGGTCCAATGCTTACCCGACTGAGCCACTCAGGTGCCCCAAGAGCCCCCCCCCCCCGTCTTGTGGAAATGCGGGTGTACTTCAAGGTCACAGAAGGGAAACTGATGAATAGAAATGAGAGTGGCAGGTGCTGAAAACAGAGGACTACAGTCAACACTGGCGTAGTTGTTTATGGATCACCAGTTTACAAATTACTAAATTATGCACATCTCCTCCAAGGTGATGATATCAAGTGACCAACACATTTTTGAATGATTCCTCTCTCTCTGCAAGAGAGCCCCTGATCATTGCCCTCTTCCATGTTGTGTCTTCTTTACTTCTACTGCGGCTCCTTCTTTTCGTGTATGTAATGTTCACAGAATTCAACGTTCCGCTGAAGCCCACCCTATCTCATGGAGGCATCCTCCTTTTCTAATCTCATAGTCCGAGTTATCTATACCAAGCACTTACCAACTATTTAGGCATTTCTTGGATATATCTTGTCGTCTTGTAATGCGATTTAATTTTCACCAAGTGTTACTTTTACAAGTTTTTTAACTCCCTAACTATGACATAAACATTCTTAAGGCTTTGTACTGTGTGTGTTTTAGAAACTTTGGACAGTTTCCAACAGGCTTCTTTCAGGACCAGCTCAAAAAAGGACCTTTTCTGTGAAGATTTGCCCAAGCAATACAGTGAGACTTACTGTTTACCATTTCTTCAGTGTGGACTTGGAGAGCCCCTCTGAAGTGGGAAATGAGAAAGCATAGTGTTTTCCTTCAATGCTTAAAGAAGAAGTGTAAGTTCAAGATTGGCCAAGTAGGATGATTCTTGTACACAACTTAAGGCTAACACCTAGCCAAAGCAAGTTGCAAATGACAAATTCTGATTTAATGGGTCTCCAATGGAGGACACACGTAGACTGGCAGAGGCTGGAACTGGAGGATAAAGATAGAATTAATGTATTCCACTGGCACACACACAGGGGGTGTCCACTAAAAGGAAAACCTGCTGTTTATCTCAGGGCATGTTTCCGTGAACAGCATTACATTTACAGCTAGAACCATAATTTGATTCAGGCATGTCTCAGCTAATGCAGTATAATTTTCTCTAATTTTGATCCCTCTTCCTACTTCTTTCGGGTACATAAAATATAAAATCTTATAAATACCCATATGCTTATACATATGCACATGCACACACATAGCTGTTGTGTGATTTAATCAAAACGAGATGGAGTTGCCGTGATATTAACACCTTTCTCTCCTTAAAACATGTTTATTCAACTATTAGCTTCCTATTTCAGTAAGTAATTTTCCTCCATTGTTTGACAATTTACCTTATTTGAGTATATAATTTCAATATTTTTCTTTCATCATGGCAAACAAGAACAATTTTACAGCTTGAAAATTTTTTAATCACAACTTTTAATTGAAATATATTTGACATAAAACATTGTGTAGGTTTAAGGGGGACAACATGTTGGTACATTTATATTGGAATGTGATTGTCACTGTAGTAATAGCACCTGTGTCACGTCACATAATTATCATTTCTTTTTTTGTGTATTGGGAATAATTAAGATCTAGTCTCTTAGCAAGTCTGATATTATAATACAGTATTTTGGTCTATATTTTATAGCTCTTTAGGATGTAGCTTGTATGTAGAGTAATCCTGTATGTATGTTAGTGCTCTAAAACACACGTCCTACATAATCTCTCTTTCAAATCAAGTTTCTTAAACCTCGTTTAAAAAAAATCTTAAAAAAGCAATTATCTTTTCTATGCTACTATACACTGTTTATTTCTTTGTTGAATTATAGTTTATAGGATTCAGTAAATCCTCATATCAAGAATTTTAACTTTTATAGCTCTGGAGATTTGCAAATCACCCAGAAAGTCTGTGACCTGTAAATATTTGTCATTTTTATCATACACGCACACAATTTTGATTTTTGAGAGCTATGAAGCTGGCATACAGGGTCAAGTCATTTTGCTAGTAAATGAGATTGGCCAGTGCTCAGCACTTAGGTTTCACCATGACTTCATGGTTCTCCACTTACAAACATTGCTCTGTGTGATAAGTCCTGGGGTAGTAATACTTCCAAAATTTAGGGCATCTTAGATTCCAAGGCTCTCCTCTGCTTTCTCTTGTTACTGGAGGGTAGGTTCCTTTAGTGAGAACATATCAGGTCTTAGTATTATTGTAAGTTCTTTTTTTTTAAAAGATTTATTTACTTATCTAAGAGAGAGAGAGAAAGAGAGAGAGCAGGGGGAGAGGCAGAGGGAGAGGGACACAAGCAGACTCCCTGCTGAGCAGGGAGCCCAATGTGGGGCTCGATCCCAGGACCCTGAGATCATGACCTGAGCCGAAATCCAGAGTCAGATGCTCAATGGACTGAGGCACCGAGGTGCCCCCGTATTATTGTTAAGTTCTGATGCTTAGCACACTGTCTGCATATCCTGTTGGGAAGCTAAATTCTGCCCCCCTAAATACACACAAAGAGTGGTCCTCATGTGCACATTCATGCACTTACACACACTCCTGCATCGTCTTTCTATAATAGGATTATGATTTTTAAAATAATCTGTTCTTTTGGATTCTCTATGCCTCTACTTCATTCCATCAGGATGGATCATTGAGAATTGATTTGATCAGGTGTGATTCTTTTTTGTTTGTTTGTTTGTTTTTGCATTGATCAGCGTGTGGTATGGAGTAGTGAGTCTCCGATGTGGCTACATCTTAGACCCACATGGGAAGTTTTGTAAAGCTCCTGCTGCTTAGGCTGCACCCCAGACCAAATAGTCAGCATCTTTGGGAACAGGACCCAGATATCAGTATTTTAAGTGCTTCCCTTGTGATTCCAGTGTGCTGCCCAAGTTGACCAGCACTGCAGGAAAGATTCTCTCACTGTAAGTGAAAAAGAAACACAAAGACCCTAGATAAAAAGGCAACATCTGGAGTGGTGGAAAGAATGCTGAAGTAAGAACTGGAAAACTTGGATCTAAGTTTTAACTCTAGTCCTTAGAAACTACGTGACATTGGACAGTGTCACTTCCAGTGTTCTCTGTGGTTGGAGGAAATCACAAGCTTGCCCAGATGCAAGTAGAGGGAGGGGACCTAGAACTCCCCTCTGGATGGCTGGAGTGTCCAAAAATTGAGGGCCATATTTTACTATTTCCGTAGACAGGTTGCATTTGGTCTCAGTTTACCCCTGGTGTTAGTTATCTATTGCTGGGTAACGAATTGCCACAAAGCAGCTTAAAGCAATGTGCATATATTATTTCATAGTTCCTGTGGGTTAGGAATCTAGGCATGGCTTAGCTGGCGTCTGTACTTCAGGGTTTCCTATAAGCTGCAATCAGGGAACTGGCTGGGCTATTGTCATTTCAGGGCTTTAACTGGGGAAGGATCCATTTTCAAGCTCTCATGATTATCGGCAGCCTACTGTTCCTTGTCGTGCGAGCCTCTCCAGTGTGGTAGTTTGCTTTATCCAAGCATGTAAGCCAAGAAACAGTAGAGAATCTGCTCGTGAGACAGAAATTACAGGCTTTTCTAACCTGGTCACAAAAGGACATCCCCTCACCTTTGCTGTATTCTATTTTTTGGGGGGTTTTGTTTTGTTTTATTTTATTTCTTTATTTGACAGAGAGAGACAGCAGCGAGAGAGGGAACACAAGCAGGGGGAGTGGGAGAGGAAGAAGCAGGCTCCTAGCGGAGGAGCCTGATGTGGGGCTCAATCCCGGAACACCAGGATCACGCCCTGAGCCGAAGGCAGACGCTTAACGACTATGCCACCCAGGCGCCCCTGTATTCTGTTGATATAAGAGCAGGTCACTAGGTCCAGCCCACAGTCAAGGGGCAAGTGTGATACAAGGGCATGAATACCGGGTAGGGGCCTTGAGGGCCACTGTAGCAGCTGGCTTAACGAAACTCCTCTATGAAGTAGAATAGTAGCTCTGGACTGCCCAACTCACAGGCTTTTAATGAGAATTCGGTAAGTTGTTGGGGCCTCTGACTGGCTCAGTCAGGAGAGCATTCAACTCTTGGTCTTGGGGTTGTGAGTTCGAGCCCCACACTGGGTGTAGAGATTACTTAAAAATAAATCTTACAAAAAAGAGAGAGAGAATTAGGAAGTTGCTATCTTTGGCAGTGTGTATATCGCTGTACAAAGCGAGTAATTTTCAACGGAGAATGCATTGTGACTCAGGATGGGCCTTTCCTTGGAGAAGGAGAGGTCTCTGAATGTAAACTGGTAATTTTCTAGGGGGAAGAGAATTTAAGTTCTTTTCAATCAGTAATTTCTCTGTGATTTTCTTTTCACTTATAGCTACCTTTGTTCAAATAAAGAATATGACCTCTTGTTCCCAGGATAAATGGAATTTATTTTTTATTACAAGCGTTTACTAATGCTTAGATCCACCACATCTTGCGCTTTCCCAAAGCAAACTAAGCAAAAGGTCAATGTAAATGTTCTTATGAATCAAATCTTAAAATGTTCATATCCTATAAAGGCCAATCTTTAGATAAAACTACGGAGAAATTCTTGTTTTTTAGAAAATGCTACTTTCTAGTTCTTAAGCTAGAGAGCATTTTTGATGACCAGAAAATACCAACTGGTGGGATTACATGTGAGTATACCCATTTTAAAAAAGGCAAATGAGTGTTTCACTTTTTTTATAAAAGCTTTATTTGTAGATATCAACTAGCATTTGTAAAACCTTCTAGAGTGTATAAACTGAAATCTTTAAAAATCAATACCTAAGTGAAACATTTTACACCTAATAGGCATTTAAACAAAGTTACACCTTAAATGTATAATGTGCTGTTAACTTTGTAAAAAAAAAAAAAAGGTATATAATTTTTATATATACTTAGTCAAGATAGACACCAAACTGTTCAAAGTGATTATCTCTAAGTGATATTAGAATATTTTTATTTTATTCTCTTCCTTTTTTGAGTTTCCGATAGTAAACATTCTTTGCTTTTATAGACATAGAAAAGCTGTAAAAATTGAAAAGAACCTGTATGTTTCCACTTTTAAAATTATCGTGTACAGTCATCATCAGCACATTGACAGAATGGGCATAACGTGATAACGGGAAAGCAGAGCTTGATTGGGAGCCAGGGCATCCTCACCCTTTCAGAAAGTGCCCAGGGCCCCTAGGAGTCCCCTGGCTTGCATGCTTCAAAGCTCAGCCTAGAGCACTGCTTTATGCAAACCAGAGCTAGTACAGAGTGAAAATACCACAATGCCTCCTCTTGTTTTCTCTGATTTAAGAAGTAGAAGTCTGAGAGAACTACTTCTTTTTTTTTAATAATTTTTTATTATATGATGTTAGTCACCATACAGTACATCCCTAGTTTTTGATGTAAAGTTCCATGATTCATTACTTGCGTATAACACCCAGTGCACCATGCAATACTTGCCCTCCCTAATACCCATCACCGGCCTATCGCATTCCCCACCCCCCTCCCCTCTGAAGCCCTCAGTTTGTTTCCCAGAGTCCATAGTCTCCCGTGGTTTATTCCCCCTTCTGTTTACCCCCCCTTTTTTCTTCCCTTTCTTCTCCTACCGATCTTCCTATTTCTTATGTTCCATAAATGAGTGAAACCATATGGTAATTGTCTTTCTCTGCTTGACTTATTTCACTTAGCATTATCTCCTCCAGTCCCGTCCATGTTGCTGCAAATGTTGAGAAATCTTTCTTTTTGGTGGCTGAGTAATATTCCATTGTATATATGGACCACATCTTCTTAATCCAGTCATCTAGCCACTTCTGGCTGATACTTTAATTTTGAATTGCATTCACTTAAGAAATAATTGAAGTTAAAGAAGGTAATATAAGTTTACTGCAGGAGGACAGCAGGAGTAAAGCAGGAGTAAACTTCCTTCCCTCCTCTGGTGTGTATCAGGATGAGTTGATGGTTTCCCCTCAGCTCCCAAACCAGGTTACAATAAAGTGCAGGCTCCTCTCAGGGTCCATACTCCTGGCTACTGCGTGGAAACCACCTCAAACAGACTTACCTGAGCTCGTAGCTCTTGTCAAGGCTTTTTCTGGGGGACAAAACCTAAAACAGAAATCTGAGAATAAAGCACCCCAGCCAGACGGGTGAGGCAAAATGTTTCTAAGGAAACTGCACAAGAGAAGGGCTTCTTGGGGGCCTGGGTGGCTCAGTTGGTTAGGTGTCTGCCTTCAGCTCAGGTCATGATCCCAGGGTCCTGGTATGAGTCCCGCATTGCAAGGGGCTCCCTGCTTAGCAGGGAGTCTGCTTCTCCCTCTGCCCCTCCCCCTGCTCGTGCTTGCTCACTCGCTAGCTCTCACACACAAAAATAAATTAATTAATTAAAAATCTTAAAAAAATAGAGAGAAGGGCTTCTTAGCAAAATTTTGGGCTGAGAAGTAAATTCAGCACTACGTAGATGCTTCTGAAACTGCCGTGACTGCCGATGGCTTGGTCGTTGCTGTACAGTTATTCTTTTTTTAATAGAAAATTCTTGCAAAAGGATTAGATAGAGACCTGCAAAGGAAATAAGATAAGAACAGTGGTGTGGGTTTTTGAGAGGAAGAGTGCAAAAGACAAGTCTTCGAAAGGAAGATTCAAAGAATGATTGGTATCTCTCGTCTAAGTAGATTATGTAGCCCCTGGCAAGCACCTTGCATTTAGCACCACTCAGCAAACATTTGCTGAGTGAGTGAATAATTGCAGGGGTGGGGGTGGGGGAGGGGTAAGTGAAATAATAAATAAGCAAATATTCATTTGCTCTGCCAAAGAAACCCTCTTGTCCACTCCTGTAGATGAAGAGGAAGAGGAAAGTGCATGGTGACCCTCATAATCAAATGAATGTCGAACGCTTTATGATGTAACTCAGGGCAGGGCAGAGTTGCAGGCTCACCACGGTAAGGCCAGGATGGGAGTTCAGAAGAGTGGAGATCATAAGGGAAAGATGAACTTGTCAGGTGAGCCTAACTGTGCATGGGAACAAGTTGGAAGTAAACTCTGAGAAGTGAGGTGTGAGTGATTTTATGTGATTTTAGATGTTCTAGAAGAGATTTGTGGACTCCTAGATAGTAAGGAGCTAAAGCTGGAGAAACAATTTTTTTTTTTTGGTCTAATACAGTGCTTCTCAACCCTTAGTGTGCATATAAACCACCTAGGGTGGGGCCTGAACTTGCGTTTCTACCAAGGCCCCCGGGGGCTGCTGGGCTACTCAGCGACTCACACTCTGAATCGAAAAGATTAAATGATATAAAATCCATATTCAACTTTCTTCAGTTGTCCCAGAATGTGTTTGTTTTTTAATGGAGGTAGAGCGGACACACAAGTTTACATTAGTTGCAGGTGTACAGCGTTCGGATTCGACCGGTCTACGTGTTATACCGTGCTCGCCACAAGGGAGCTACCGTCTCCCGCCACACCACGCTATTCCAGTACCATTGACTATATTCCTCATGCTGTGCCTTTCATCCCTGTGGCTTATGTATTCTATACCTGGAGGCCTGTGTGAAGAACTAGTATTTTTGACATTCTGATCCTAACCATTTTAGAGAAACCTGTCTCACATATTACATTTATAATAGTTTTTACCCTCCATCCTAAACTATCTCCCCCCTCCTTCCCTCCCTCCCTCTTTTTCCTTTCTTTCTGTTAATAATTAATTACATTGCAGTTAAGAAAAGTGATAGGTGACTTAAGTGAGATGTCAAAAGAAGATGAACTGTACTTTAGGGAGGGATAATAAATCAGGAAAGAATAATTTGCAGAGAAGCTCTAGAAAGCAGGGCTGAGGAAGGGAACTGCAGACAGGAAGTGCTGAGTGTACGAAAGAATGAGGTATTATGTAGGGCACAAGTCACTCAGTGTGAGAAGAGGTAGTGTACATTGGTGTGGCAGAGAATGCAGCTGGAACGTTGACAGGGGCCACATCTTGAAAAGGCTTGGACCTGACACTTGAGCAGCTCCTGAATGTGAACATCTCTCACTTCCATAAGGGTACAGAGACTTGAATAGCACACCCTTGTTTCCCACGGATGGAAATTCATATATTTCTTCTGATGTCTGAGTGGCTTTGGATCATGCCATCTACAGTGATTAAGGCTGCAACTATTAGGTGACACTGCCCATGTGGCTTAACCAGACCAATTACATGGAGAACCAAATCAAGTTTAACAAGAAAGCCCAAATTATGACCTGTATGTATTCCCATGGGTCACATGCTTGTATGTGGGGGGGAAGATGGTCCATAGAAGGTCCTTCCAGTGGGAATAAGAGTTGCTTCTCAGCATACCTATTATTCCCTGTAATTATTGGCAATGAAATCAAAGATCAGCAACTCAGTCTGTGGAAGGATTTTATGAAAGAGTATGGCGTGTTCAGATTTGGATTCTAGAAAGAAAATATAGGGTAGTTGAGAGACAAACTTTAGCTTAATTTAAGCTCAAACTTTGGTTTTTGTTTTTTAAAGATTTTATTTCATTTATTTGACAGACAGACAGCAGGAGAGCACAAGCAGGGGGCGCAGCAGAGGGAGAGGGAGAAGCCCGCTCCCCACTGAGCAGGGAGCCTGATGTAAGGCTCGATCCCAGGACCCTGGGATCATGACCTGAGCCGAAGGCAGACGCTTAACCAACTGAGCCACCCAGGCACCCCTACACTCAAACTTTGAAACTTAATCCCCCTGTGGAATGTGACTCCTTACATTCTTACACCGACAGGAAAGGAAAGTCTCTCAGCGTGCATTAAAGTTAAAGTTACAGAGGCTGAATGTTAACAAAACCTAGCAAACACTCTGGGATTCCCCACCCATTTACCATCAACACAAGGGAATTGATAGTCATCCTAAAAAAGCCTGGTCTGACTGCCCAGAAAAATGAACTTATTTTCCTTCCCTTTTTTATGTTAGCTCAGTGGTTCTCAAACTTTGATGCGCATGAATTGAGTTAGGCTGTATACACAAAACCATATATGCTATGCTTTGTGGTAAATGTTGGAGTCATTGTGACTCTATGAGACCTTGGCTTTAGGCACTGTCCCTGTCCTCTAGCATAAGTTTGATTCTCATCTCTAGTCTTGTACAATTGTCCTGAAGAGAGAGAGGGAGAAAGATGAGGAGAGCGGGACCTGAGGAAAGGCAATGTCTCCTGTTCACTAGTCTCATCATTCCCACTCTTTGCTTTCTCCAGGCCTTCAAGCTGCCCATCATGTGGTAACTGTTGGGTTTGGCAATGAGCCCCTGGGATACTCTGGTATCCGGGATGCACACACATTCTTCTTTCTCTCCCTCCCTCTCTATGCAAGCAAGTTCATGGAAGCAAGCATGGTAAGTTCTAGACCTGACCTCCACACATATTAAACTAAACTAGATTCTGGGTGTGAATCTCCCACAATGAATATAATTTTCACAGAGTTCTTTCTCAGTTCTCCATCCATGAGTTGGGGGCATAATAATGGTATTGACCTCCTCGTCGTCAGGAGATTAAGTTGGATGGTGAAGGTAAAGTTTTTGGTAGAATGACCAGCTGGATGGGGTAGGTTCTCAGTGCACGTTAGCTGTTGCTTCTGTCCTCATGTCTAGGAGTTTTTACAGAGTGATCCATTTATTTTTTACTTGATGCCGAAGATAACAATCAGAGCTACATCTATGTTGCCTTTTGCCTTGATATTCTGCCAGAATCTACTCTTTGGCTCTTCTGGTTTCAGTCTTTGCTATTGCAGGGCTGAAGAGCGGTTGCTCTTTTTACTCTCATTTCTCATATTCCTGAACGTGACCATGACCAGTGACTATGTGTTCAGGTAGGTCACCATCACACATAATCAGCGTAACAACTTTAGTTATGCCAGTAAGACCTGTCACTCAAATTTTCTGTGACTATCTAAATACTTGCTTTCATTCTACTGGTAATTTAAAGTGAAACACACCCTTACGTGTGCTTTGTGTATTGAAATTCTAGTAGTCAGTTGAAGTACATGCATATTTATTAACGTAAGTTGATGTGTAATGATAATTTTTTTCTTTTCTTTTTTTTTTTTTTAAGTAATCTCTACACCCAACATGGTGCTTGAACTCATAACCCCGAGATCGAGAGTCTCATGCTCTTCCGACTGAGGCAGCCAGGCGCCCTGACATGTAATGATAATTAATGGTGACTTTTAAAGTTACTAAAATTATTTACAACAGCACATAGGAATTTCATTTTTTAAAATATTTTATTCATTTATTTGAGAGAGAGGGAGTGCACAAGTTGGGGGGGGCAGAGGTAGAGGGAGAAGCAGGCTCCCCGCTGAGGAGGGAGCCCGATGCAGGGCTCGATTCCAGGACTCTGGGAGCAAATCCTGAGCTGAAGTCAGATGCTTAATTGACTGAGCCACCCAGGCACCCTGCACATAGGAATTTTAAAATAATTAGATGAGTGGGGAAAATAGATCGATACTTAATTAGAATATTAGGAGAGTATACTATGAGTATGTAAGATTTTATGTAGTTACTTTATTTTGACAGAGAGAGACAGAGGGAGAGAGAGAGAGAGAGCTCTGTGAAAGGCAAAGGAAGAGGGAGAAAGAGAATCCCAAGCCAACTCTGTGCTGAGTGCAGAGCCCGAGGTGGGGCCTGATCTCAGGAACCTGAGATCATGACCTGAGCCAAAAGCAAGAGTCAGACGCTTAGACTGAGCCACCCAGGTGCCCCAAGGCCTATGAGTATATAAAGGAAAATTCTTTTTTTTTTTTTTTAAAGATTGTATTTCTTTATTTGACAGAGAGAGAAACAGCCAGCGAGAGAGGGAACACAAGCAGGGGGAGTTGGAGAGGAAGAAGCAGGCTCCCAGCAGAGGAGCCTGATGCGGGGCTCGATCCCAGGACTCTGGGATCACACCCTGAGCCAAAGGCAGACGCTTAATGACTGAGCCACCCAGGCGCCCCTATAAAGGAATATTCTTGTGTATGAATTCTTCTCATCATACAGGAAAGCAGAATACTGACCTTACATTTCATTGTTTCACAAAAAAAAAGAATAAAGTGCATACAGTAACATCCATGATTAATCAACTTTGATGTAGAAATAATAAATATAAAGAAGAGGAGAACGTAATAGAAAAGCTCCTATTTACAGACCCACATAGTGAATGGCAGTACCTCATATTGTGCAGTGTACACCCTGAGGTACTGTGCATGGTGGACCTATCTAGTCAGTGTCAGCAGTGTGCCAAATAGCCATCTTAGTAACAATGTAGGAGCTGGCAATGCTGAGAAATGATCACTCCCATGCTGTGATGTCAAAAATTTTAGTTTGTTGGGGCACCTGGTGGCTCAGTTGGTGAAGCAGCTGCCTTTGGCTCAGGTCATGATCCCAGGGTCTTGGGATCAAGCCCCGCGTAGGGCTCCCTGATCAGCAGGAAGCCTGCTTCTCCCTCTCCCTCTGCCTGCTGCTTCCCTTGCTTATGCTCACTCTCGTTCTGTGAAATGAATAAATAAAATCTTTAAAAAAATGTTTAGTTTGTTTACTAAGATTTTTTAAAATAACATTTTCATAAGAATTACTTTTAAGTAAATATTTTCAGATTGATTCTTGTAGGCTAGAAGTTCATCCTGAAACATGATTGTTGTTTTCAGCAGAATATTCTTTTTAACACGTGGCAATCAACCAAAATGTGTATTTCAGCACACCTGTAAATACATGAGGATTTTCCTTTCTGTATTCTTTTTCCTGTTACTATGAAGATAGTCATACTTCATATTTTGGCACTACTCAAGTTTGCAAAAGTGTTTCTTTGCTTTTCTCTAATTAAACCGAGCTGAATTCATATGAACCTCCATTACTTCTAATAGCAAAAAAATATAATCTAGCTAATTCAAAGTAAACTCAGCGCCTTTTGGATTAAGACCTCAACTTCTTCTAGGTGAGTAATCAGCCCTGTTCCAGGCCTCACTGCTCTCTGCCCTCCTTTCCTTCCTGGTGATGATCTGAGATCCACAGCACCATCCCTACATCCTGCCCTAGGGCAGCCACTGCTCGGCTCTAGCCAGTGGTCAGTGTCGCCACTCGGGGCTGCCAGAACATCTCATATGACAAGAGAAGCTGAAAATCCAGAATTTTATATAACAGTCTTTTTAATTTGTAAATATTGGCAAGTGTTTCCCATCCAAATCCACTCACTACCCTTCGTGACTCCGTTCCCTGTGGGGAGGCTGGAATTTAGGGACAGCATCAATGGGCTTCTTTGCTGTCTGGGTTCCTGTTGTGCTCAGCAGGTGGGAGTCACCAGCCTGTGATCACTGAGGGAGGGAGGACATTGAGGTAAGAGTGTTCCCTCTCCGTCTCCCTCTCTGCAAGGTATTGGGTTAGGTTGGGTTGGGCTGTCCATGGCTATTATCCTCTACCAAAGGCCCCTGTCCAGAAGCCCTTCCAGATAGGGGATGTGATGGTTCCTATAGTTACAAACCCCAGAATGTCTTGCCATCTTTGTTGTTTCCCTTTGTTGTTCATACCCTTAGGAAGAGTTTGTATGAGGGTCCCATCTGTGTCCTGGCAAAACCCAGACTGATTCAGAAACAGATGCAACTTTTTCTTTTTTCATTATATGGGCCAGGTAAAGCATAAAAAACTGTATGGGCCCAGTAAAACCATGTCTATAGGTCAGATGCAGTCCTGTAAATATTTTATTTACAGCATCTCCCATGATACATTCTTGCCTAAAAAATGAATCTAAATTCAATCAGCTATCTGTATCCATATTTCAGTTCAGGAGCAGTAAGAGAGATGGAAGAACCAATTAAAGGACATGATCCAAAATATGGGACACTGCTCTTTCAGGGCAAATGCCCCAGTTTCTCCAGTAAATCAAAGACATAGAAAACAGGCAGCTGGCAAGGAATAGAATAAAAGAAACTCAAGGCAAAGCGATCGGAATCAATGTGGGAGTCATGTTTGGGTCCTGATCCAAACCAAATACCTTTGAGACAATGAAGGAATTTTAATGTAAACCTGGTATAAATAACATTAAAGACGTGTTAATTTCTCCATATACTTTTCGATCTACTTCGAGATGCCTTCGATCGAGATACTTTCGATCTACGTTTGAGATGCCTAATGAAGAGTATGAAAGGCCTGATGTCTGGAACGTGCTTTAAAATATGCTGGCAAGAATAATGAATGAGTAAGTGTGGGGAGGGACAAATGAAAGAAGACTGACAAAATTGTGGCAGTTGTCAACGTGGGGTCATGGTACACGGGGATTTATCATTCTCTTCTCTCTGCTGTCGTCGAGTGTCTAAAATTTTCCAAACTAAAATGCTTTTAGTTAAAGGGAAACAAAGATTTCCTTATTTGTACGGAAGCAAAATTCCACTGTAGGACAATGCCACGACCCACATTCTGTGCTAACTTTTCCTCTTCCTAAGAAAAGCCCCGAAGGACTCTGCCCCCCAGGGAAGCCTCTTCCTTCATGACAGTTCAGCCTTGCAGCGTCCATCTGGAATGTGTTCGGTCAACTCTGGTGTCCCAGCTCCTACCCTTTTGTCTCCTACTTGCTTTTATTTCTTTGCTCAGTTCACCGGATTCACCTTTCTCTCCATCTGTCCTGGTTCAAGGCTTAGCCCTGGGCATTGGATCTCCCTGCACCTTGGCCTCTATGAGTTGGAAAGTACCAAGTCCAACCTGACACAACCAGGTTAGCCAGTGGCCATCAGTCTTTCCTTTCTGGGATGATAGAATTCCCACATTAAGACTACCACAGAGGGGAACCTGGGTGGCTCAGTCGGTTAAGCGTCCCACTCTTGATTGCGGCTCAGGTCATGATCTCGGGGTTGTCAGATTGAGTCTCTGTGCTAGGTGTATAGCCTGCCTGAGATTCTCTCTCTCCCTCTAACCCCTCCCTCCCCTCTTACAAAAAAAAAAAGAAAAACTGCAGAGATTTTAAAAATTTTTTAATTTTATATTCTTTAAATATAAAATGTTTATTTTTGATTTATATTTTAATATTTTAAATTTAAATGTAAGATATTTTAATATTTTAGTATCTTAAATTTAAAATATTACATATATTTTTTAAGATTTTATTTATTTGAGAGCAAGAGCACAGGTGGGGGAGGGGCCAAGGGAGAGGGAGAATTAGGCTATCTGATGGGCTGGGGGCCCAAAGCTGTTGTTGGGCTCAATCGCAGGACCCTGGGATCATGACCCGAGCCAAAGGCAGATGCTTAACCAACTGAGCCACCCAGGTGCCCCGACCACAGAGATTTTTATGGCAAATTCACTTTCTTAAGTAAACATGTAAAAATCAGTATAATCAGTATATCTTCATTTCATAAAAAGGAAAATGGAGAAATGTCACCAAAAAATAATAAAAACCTTGAATGAAGACAACAAATAACTCTTTGGAGTTGCTGATACTATAAGTCAAATTGCTCTAACCGGAGGTTATCATTTATAATCCTACAAAAAAATCACTAAAAACCCTGATCTCCTCCTTAAGAGCAGTTGCTGATCAGTAAAATTTAAAGCTGCACAGTTGCATACACATATGCACAAACACACTCACGTATGTGGTCCAGTTAGCCTTTTCAAGAATATGTTGTAAGTCTTTGAAATATGCCACTATGTTTTTGTATTATCTCTACATATGTCATGTGTTATTCATGATTATTATTTCTCCAAAGGTAAGCTTAATAATAATTGTAAATGCTAAATGATTTAAAGTTCGGTTTACAGATGGCAGGACTAGGTGATATACTATATTAGTTGAAAGAAATAGAAAGAGCTGGATACTGCCCTTGAAAATTCCAGAATACTTCACTCATATGTGCCATTCTATAAATTATTTTAGCTTTAGTTAGTTAAAATCATGAACTTTTAATGCAAAATACATAAATCCATAGAAAGCATTGTTAGAGCACTAAGAAAAAAAATGTTTTCAGATTCTAGTTTGATCATCTCTCCATGTGGTCAACTTCATTCTTGTTTTCTTTGGGTTTTGCCACTTTGCTCTATTTAATGATACTGTACAAAAGTCATCTGACCTGGATCAGAAGAATTCAAGCCCCGGGTTTGCTGACAAGCAGATATAGAATAGCATGTGCCTGTGATATGGCCTGGGGCGCGTTCTTCAACATTTTGGTCTCGGTTTCTTTATTTATAAAATGCAAATGTAATATAATCCCCCCAACATTGGGGTAAAACACCAAAGATGTTTGATGTGTTGGAAGTACTCTCCTATGTAACTCTTAGCCATAATTGTTGTAGATCCGTGAGTAAGTCCCTGAACTTCTTTGAATCTGTTTTCTCATCAGAGCGATGAAGGCAACACCTCCTTTCCATGTTAAGGATTACATGAACTAATACACGTGAATGTGCCCCATAAACTATTATTTTTGCTGAAGATTCTGGTTATCATTCTGATTGCATGCCAAGATTCATGCCCTGACGCATCTTTGACAGTACTTTCTACTCTGAGGAGAGTGAGATTAATTGAAATGAAGGATTTTCAAACAAGCACCTAAAATACCTTTTGTTAACCAAACCTGAAAAATGAGCAGTCATAGTATCTCTTAGATCAGATTTGTGTGTGTTTTTTAAAGATTTATTTATTTATTTGAGAGAGAGCGGGGGTGGGGAGAGGATCTCAAGCAGACTCCACGCTGAGTGCAGAGCCCCATGTGGGGCTGGATCCCACAACCCTCAGATCATGACCCAACCTGAAACAGAGTTGGACACTCAACCGACTGTGCCACCCAGACGCCCCAGATTATGTGCATTTTTAAACCAAGACCCTGCTGGAAGACACACACACACACACACACCAATGGGGGGCTGGTTTCGAATGGGGAAGCTGAGAGTAGGGTAACGGGGAGCAGACTCCAAGGGTTCACGGAAGAAATAAGTACATGGACATGTGCTGTCAGTGAGTACACTAAACGGGTCTTTCAATCGAGGGTGGCAAAACCCAGCTCAGACTGGCTTCAGCAAAAGGAATTTTCATGGGTTCATACAGGTGAAAACTCTAGGGGTAGATCGTTGCTAAGCATGATCAAATCCAGGGAGGATAGTTTTCTCAAGGAAAAACAGGGATTTGGGTACCAAAAGATTGATGAATGGATTCTGGGGAGCCAACATGTCCATAACAGTAAATATTCCAGAAACGGTTTAGAATGAGAAAGGTAAAACTCATACTCTTCCAATATACTTGATAGACACTGCTATTTAAGTCTTAAAGTTGTATCAAGGTTGTAATGAAGGCCCCAACTCAAGAGGCCAGTTCAATTCTAAGATAGAAATCTTAGTCCCAATTCTAAATCCTCAGGAAGGAATCCTGATCGGTCCACTATGTCCAGGAGTGATCCATCCAATCAGCAATGGTCAGGGAGACGGGCCACCTACTCTGAAAATGACAAGGGGCCAATGAATGGGGGAAAGGAGATATACTCAGAGAAGTAGAAATCGTGAGAGGGGGATACACCCAAAAATCTAGATGAAAGACTCCTCCAAGTAGGTCCGGCCCCTTTAATTTTTCAGAAGCACCAATGGGACACAAAACAGTGACTGGCAAGGATACCATCAACATTTTTCCTCCATTTAGCTAAGATCTTTAGGCTGTGAATTGGCCTAGGAGAGGTAGCAATCTGTCATACTCAGGAAGGCAGCCAAGTCACTGGCCAAAGGCAGCTCAATGCTAAAGACCCAGAGAAGCATGCATGGGTAGAGAAAATCAGGAACTTTCTACCTAGGGGACTTATAAATCCTCCATCTGGCTGTATACAGGTACCCTTTTACTGTGGAGACCAATCTTAGAAATTGGGAGTGCATGACAAGTTACTTTTTTTACCTAGTAGAAAATATAAATAATATAAAAACAAAGCTGATCACTAATTTTCCAAGTCCTCGTTCTTTTTAAATAAACTTTTGGTTTTAGAATAGTTTCAGGTTTATAGAAAAGTTGCAAAACAGTAGAGACTCCCCATGTCTTCTGCCCTCAGTTTCCCTTCTTGTTAGCATCTTATGTTAGGATAAGTTCATCACAACTAGTGAAGCAGTATTGATACATTATAAGTATTTACTGAAGTCCATACATATTTTATTTAGATGACCTTAGTGTTTATTTGTTCTTAAAAGAACTTACCATGTGAAAAAGGACTCCTATGTTCCTTGTGTGTCCCGGGATCCCACCAAAGATACATTACATTTAGCTGTCACATTTCCTTGGGGTCCTAAGACTCTGACAGTTCTACAGACTTTCCCTGTTTTTGATGACCTTGACAATCTTAAGGAGTATTGGTCAATTGTTATGTAGACTGTCCCTCTGCTTGGTTTGTGGGATGTTCTTCTCATGGTTAGAAGAAGGTTAGCGTTTTGGGGGAGGGAGACCATAGAGGTAATGTACCATCCTTGTTATATCAAGGTTATATACTATTAATATGACTTACCACTGATGACATAAAACGTATTTATATGGCTGAAGTGTTTAAGTTTTTCCACTGTAACGTTACTCTTTTTCCTCCTTCCATATTAAACTTTTTGAAGGAAATCATGATACACAGCCTACACTAAAGGAGTAGGGAATTACATTCTCCTTTCTTTAGGGGTTAGCACCTACATAAGTCACTTGGAAATCTGTGCAGGAAATTTGGTTATCCCCTATTTATTTATTCAAGCATCATTTATATAAGTATAGACTCATGGATTTAGCTTTACTTGTTTTGTAGCTCAAATTGTTCCATCCTCCATTATCCATGTACTTCCTGCTCAATCCCAGGTTTGCATTTTAAGATATAGGAGAAATAAATACACCACCAGCTCAGATGGGGATGATAGGTATTAGCTTAAAAGGACCTCGTGAAAGTCTGTCCCAAAGAAGAAAATTTATTCATTCTCATTCTTTTTTAAATACCGTTTTTAAAAAAAGTTTATTTATTTATTTTAGTTATCTCTACACCCAACGTGGGGCTCGAACCTACAACCCTGAGATCAAGAGTTGTGTGCTCCTGTGACTCAGGTGTTCAGGCACCCCAATTCATTCTCGTCCTTACTGTTTAACCAGAAATGTCCATAATTTGTAACCTCTCAAAACATTTTGTGGGAGCAAATACTTAAGAGGAACGACTGGTCTTCTAATGACACTCTTGCAGTTTTCAATTGGGACTAATTGGGCCTTCCAGAGGCAGCCCTGGAGCCAGAAAATGTGGGTTCTAGAGGTGGCCTTGTCACTAGACCTCTGACTGTAGTGGCCACTTTCTTTCTCTAGGCCTCATTTCTTCATCTGTAATTAATTCACTCAGCAGACATGTATTATGTCGCTACTCTTTGTCGGCCCCCATGGGAGAAGCTCTGCAGAGAAATGCAGTGGAGGGTCCAGGGAGGTGGTGCTCAAAAGTTTTAAGCTAGGACGCTGCCATTTTAATCTTGTTAACAAAAAATTGAAGAAGTGATGCCCCACAAACCCAGCAATTTCACTTCAAGATATCTGCCCGAGGTCAATTCTCCAAGGATGTTCCCTGCAGAATTAGTTGTGAAAGAAAAATGTTAAAACAATCTCATGACTTACCATTATAGGGCAAGACAAACGGAGGTTAAACATGTGGTGGAATATTATACAGGCAGTAAAAATATGACCATGACTATATATTGAATATAGAAAGTTGAAAGAAAAAAACAATTTGCAGAACAACACATACAGCGTAATACTGTGTCAATGTCGAAACACAGAACTGAAATCCTATATTTGTAGTAAAAGTATAAAAATGTGGACAGGGCAAAGAGACATCAAGTTTGGTTTAGTGGTTGCCATGGATGAGGGAGGGAGATGGGTTCAGGAAAGAGTAGCATTAAGCTTCCACTCCATCTGTAAAAATATATTTCCCCCAAAATTAAAAGATCAGAAGCAAATCTGGCGAGAAGCTGATAGTTGTTAATTCTGGGTTGTGACCAGACACTATATTTAATATGAGTCTTTATACTTGTTCATTTTGGGTATGTTGACACAGATTTTTCAACGAGTGGCTCACAGTTTGCTTCATGCAGTGGGGACCTCAAGTCACCACGGAGGTGATTTTGTGAACATCAGAAGTCAGGGAGCAGGCAATCTCATTGTCCCTTCACCTCCAGGAATGCCCACGTTCTGCCACCTGCTTGCCTCTGCTCTTTGGACTCCCCCGTCTGCTCTCTCTACCTCAGGAGTAAAACCAAACTTCTCTCCTTTCTTCCTGCTCTGCAGTTTAGCCATCCCCTCTGTGCCTTGGCCCCCGCCCTCAGACTCTCCTCATTTACCCCAATCACATTGTCATAGGATTGTTCTGTTTTGTTTCTAAGGGGAATTCAGTCCAAGTTGCAGAATGAGACAAATTTCACCAGCTTTCTATGTGTACAGGGAAAGTCACCGGAATGAGCTTATGTAGTTGTACATGCCCCTTCACTACCCTGAAGGAAGGAATAATCCAGAAATGTTCTGCCATACCAGGGGCCCCCAGGTGATAGCTCAGAGAGTAGAGGGAGGTGGGGTGGAGGTGATGAGAATGCTGTCAAGGAAAGACTTGCCCTGCGGCTGAGAGCGCCCCATCAGACAGCGTTCTGTCAGCTCCCTCAAAAACAAAACTCACACGGCGAAAGGCCTGGTCATTTGGCCCAATGCAGAACATCATTTATGGTCCATTTTACCTCCATTTTACCATCAGCCGAGGCTGTTGTCAGGCTGGCATTTCAGTTCGACTTTTTCCTGTGCCCAGTCCTGCTTCCTTTGCTCCCAAGCAAGTCTCAATCCCTGGGAGACTCTATTAAGCATTCTGCGCACTGAACTCCTGCAGGTTACCTTGTTCTCTTTCTCCCATACTCACTGGCATGTGAAGTGTGTTAGTCAGCTATCCCTGCATTGATGCTGAATAACAAACAACCCTCCAACTCTCAGTGACCTGTAATAGCAAACATGTATTTCTTGCCCAACTGTCTGCAGGTCAGTTAGCATCTGCTGGGACTGTTGGTTCTAACTGGGTTCAGCTGGCTTTGGCTCCAGGCCACAGCTTTGTTTCAGGTCTAATCCACTGGCGTTTATGCTAGAACCAAGCCTAAAGGAGCAACAGCTAGGTGGGACACATTCTTTCTACAGGCGGATGGCAGAGGAACAATAGGGCTGTGTGCCTTGTGAGACCACAGCTCAGCTGAAACTGTTGCTGCTACTCCTGTTCCAAGGGCCAAAACAAGTCACATGGCCAAATTCAACATCCTTGGGGAAGGGAGGCTGCTCCACCCTGTATAGCAAAGGCAGGAACAGAGGACTGTGTGCGGGTAATGCTTGTACCACAAGTGGCCTGAAAGGTAGGTAGATTCTCTTTTAGAGATTTATTTATTTGAACAAGATGAAATCAGAGAGGGAGACAAACCACAAGAGACTCTTAATCATAGGAAACAAACTGAGGGTTGCTGGAAGGGAGGGGGGTGGCGGGAGGGGATAACCGGGTGATGGACATGAAGGGGGACACAGGATGTGATGAGCACTGGGTGTTATATAAGACCGATGAATCACTGACCTCTACCTCTGAAACTAATAATACACTACATGTTAATTAATTGAATTTAAATTTAAAAAAAGATTTATTTATTTGAGGGGGGGGCAGAGAGAGAGGGAGAAAGAAACTCAAGCAGACTCCACGTTGAGTGCAGAGCCCGATGCAGGGCTTGATCTCACCACCTCGAGATCAGACCAGAGCGGAAACCAAGAGTTAGATGTCTAACCAACTGTGCCACCCAGGTGCCCCAGTAGGCAGGTTTTCTTAAAACCAGAACCCTCCAGGGAAAAGGGGGAATGGCAGTCAGACTTCTTCTCTTGGAGGTTTGGAATTACTAACACACTATTGGATGAACTGGGATGGTCCTAACCAAGGCGAGGTGCAAGGAGGGACAAAAAGCCCCCTGATTTAAAAAGAAAAGAAATCATCATAAGGCTAGAAATAGAGGGGATTGGTGGAAGCTGTTTTTAGGCACACATCAGGCTACTACTAGAACACTTAGCAAACATCTTGGGTGGGGGGCAGTGGAGATGATTATTTCTATGTATACAAAGTGTTCCTAAAGGGGCATAAACATTAGAAGCTCCAGCCCATCCCCTGAAACCCAGCCTCTATGGAAGACCAGTGGAGGCCAGTCTGATAAACAGAACCTTGCAGTGAACCCACTGCACCCCCAGCTTCATATTGACCTTACAGGACAATGAAGGACCCATCGGGGAAATGGCTACTTTTCCTGCTCTACTTTTCAGGGCAACAGTAAGCAAGATTGACCCCTTAGACAGTCAGCATCACACTGCTTGGGGCCTTGGCCTCAGCATGAGGAACTCAGGGAGGAAACACATGCTTGCAATGAAGAGGAATATTTCCTTCTTGGAGGGGTTGTCATATAAATAATCCAAATTATTTTGCATGCCAAGTATAAAGCAGCAAGTCCTGTTGATTGGGAGTAAATAAGACATCATCCCTCCTTTCTAGGATTTTACAGTGTTTGGGGGAATACATGTGAAACGAGGGTGCACGCTTAGATGTTTTTCATGTCTTTTGGCCCAACTATTGTATAATTTTAAGATGTGACGCATCTTCCCTGTGCATAGTACTTGCATAGCAGGGCCAAGTGTGCAATATAAGGCGCCAGATTTAACAAGCTGTTTCATGCCAATGTCAGCACTCCCTGTAGGGTAGAGATTTGAGTATCTACTGATCTATAACATCAACGACCCAATTGCAACATCAAACAGCAAGCCGATGACTTGCCAACTTACATGAGAAAGTACCTGACATTTCAAAATGCTTAGCTCCCGGCAAGGCTGAATCCTGAGGTCTAATGGGAGTCATTGTTCTCATGACAGTATGCAAGCCTGACTACTATGTTTTACTCTGTGTACTGGATTGGTATTTTAAGGACAAAGAGAGATGCATGAAAATAGAGTTAACATCAGTGTCACTTCCTGGCTCCTTGGAGTTGTCAAGGCTCAGTCAAGCCCCATGCAGTTTCTAAGTCATTATGGACCACAGAGGTGCACTCACTACAAGCCCATTCATACCAGTAGTGGGACCTTTCACTAGTGTGTTTGCTCTACAGAGAGAACTGGCTTGTCTGGGGCTCAGGGGTGGCTCAGTTGATTAAGCGTCCAACTCTTTCAGCTCAGGTCATGATCTCAGGGTCATGGGATTGAGCGCCACACAGGGCTCTGCTTGAGATTCTCTACCTCTGCCCCTCCCCCTGTGCACGCTCGCTCGCTCTCGCTCTCAAATAAATAAATCTTAAAAAAAAAAAAAAAAAAGGAAAGAACTGGCTTTCTCTTTTGGTTACCTGATTCCACTGCAGGTTTTCAGAGGGGCTCAGGTCTTAGGCTCAATTTCACACCATGTGGCTGGGATGGTCCAAAGTGCCCAGATCTGTCCAGCTTACTCACCTCAAAAGGTAGCTAGCTACAAATCTCCTATTTCCAGCTGATGGATAATGTTCTGTTAAAACTCAGAAGCCTCATGAGCCCATGTATCTTTGAATAATGGTGGTGCCGTGAGGCCCCTTTGGTTGTCTTCTACCCGCCTGAGAAGATCCCTTGGCGTAAGCAAGACTGAATTAGCCACACTGGTATTCATACTATTTGTCTCTATTATTCGTTTGGAGGGTCTTACCCGATCCCCGTCCCAGCACTGAAGTCCCAATATGGTTCCAAGCTGACGCATCCATGCCATAAAAAAAAAATCTTTGTGTGTCTTCACAGAGAATAATAAATATATTTATGTTAAATGAATACTATTGGCATCTTATTTTTTCTAATGCTGTAGTATCATCAGAAATGACAGAACTCTTAAGGTTTATGCATGTGAGAGTTTCACCCCTACCTTCAATTGCAACATTTATTGGACTCCTGAGAAATTGGATTGCCAAACTTCCCATGGGTTATTTATTCAAGATAGTGAAATTAGTTAATCGAAATGTAAAAACAAGGAGGCTTGGGACTCTCTGAATCAGTGATCGAATCACTGTTACATAATATGAAAATTATCTGCTTGAAAATTTCTAGAGGTTGCTATCAGACACCATAAATTACCACACAACATTAAATAACCAGGGGTAATTATGGAAATGAATATTTTAAAAGCAGAATCATGACTGGGAACAGTGACCTTTACTTTGGTAAAGAAGTGTGTTTTTTCAAGGTAAATAATACTTTAATGTAATATTTTTGCTTATGTTTATGAGACTATATTGGTACATGATTAGTAGGTGAAGTCCGTAGTTTTCATAAGCATTCATTCTTTGTGTTACATGTTCTGTGAGTTTTGACAAATGTACTGTGACGTTTTCCCACCATTACGGTATAAAACAATAATTTCACTGCCTTAAAAATCCCCTGTGCTCCAGTATTCATCCCTCTCTCCCTCTCCTGAAAACCTGGCAACCACTGATCTTTTTACTGTCTCCAGAGTTTTGTCTTTTCCAGAATGTCACAGAGTTGGGATCAAAACGTACGTAGCCTTTTCAGACTGCCTTCTTTCACTTAACAATATGCATTTCAATTTCCCTCATGTCTTTTTGTGATTTGATAGCTCATTTCTTTCCATTGTCTGGATGTCGCACAGTTTATTCACCCGCTCACCCGCTGAAAGACTTCGCGGTTGAGTCCAAGTTTTGGCAATTTTGAAGAAAGCTGCTATAAACATCTGGGTGCAGGTTTTTGAATATATAAGTTTTCAACTCCCTTTGGGCAAATACCAAGGAGTGCAATTGTTGGATCGTATGTTAAGATTATGTTTAGTTTCATAAGAAACTGCCAAACTGTCTTCCAAGGTGGCTCTGCCATTTTGCATTCCCACCAGCAAATGAATGATCATTTCTGTCGCTGCACATCCTTGCTAGCGTTTGATACTGTCCGTGTTTTGGATTTTAGCCATTCTAATAGACAGGTGGTTGTATCCCATTGCTGTTTTAAATCTGTAATTCTCTAATGACATATGATGTTGAGGATCTTTTTATACGCTTACTTGCCATCTATCTTCTTTGGTGAGGTGTCTGTTCAGGTCTCTTGCCCATTTGTATGTTGGGCTGTCTGTTTTCTTTTTGTTAAGAGTTCTTTCTGTATTTTGGATACCAGACTTTCATCAGATATGCATTTCGTAAATATTTTCTCCCCATATGTGGCTTGTCTTTTCATTCTTCTAACAGAGGCTTTCACATTTTTTTTAATTTAAGTCCAACTTTTTCTTTCGTGGATCATACTTCTGGTGTTGTATCTAAAAAGTCATCACTGGGGCGCCTGGGTGGCACAGCAGTTAAGCGTCTGCCTTCGGCTCAGGGCGTGATCCCGGCGTTCTGGGATCGAGCCCCACATCAGGCTCCTCTGCTATGAGCCTGCTTCTTCCTCTCCCACTCCCCCCGCTTGTGTTCCCTCTCTCACTGGCTGTCTCTATCTCTGTCAAATAAATAAATAAAATCTTTTAAAAATAAATAAATAAATAAATAAAAAATAAAAAGTCATCACTAACCGCAAGGACACCTAGATTTTCTAATGTATCCTTTTATTGTAGTAAAATATACTTAACATAAAACTTGCAATTTTAACCATTTGTAAGTGTAAAGTCCATTCACATTGTTGTGCATCTCATAAACTTTTTTTTTTTTAATTTGAGAGGGAGAGTGAGAGAGCGCATGCACACAAGTGAGCAGGAGGGGGAGGGGCAGAGGGAGAGAATCCCAAGCAAACTCCCCGCTCAGCGTGGAGCCCCAGGGCGCGGCTCAATCTCATAAACCAGAGATCATGACCTGAGCAGAAATCAAGAGCCAGTCGGTCAACCAACTGAGCCACCCAGGTGCTCCTAAACGTATTCTTAAATACATATTTTTTTAAATTTCAAGAGTAAAATACGTTCACTTTGAAACTTTAAAAATACAGAAGAACACAAAGTATAAAGTAAAAATCACCCACAGTTCCCCTTCCGGGAGATACAGCTATTGATATTTTGGTACACAGCCTTCCAAACACACACACACACACACACACACACACACACACATACACAATTCCCATTATGTATATATAACATGCTGAAAAATGCAATTGGGATCATTCTGTTCACATTGTTTGATAACTTGCTTTTTTAAATTTAACAATGTACTTTGACATTTCATTTTCTATCACTAGGTATTTTTTATATAGCATGATTATTCATTGTTACTTCATATTCTATCATATGGATATAATGTATTTAGCCAGTTCCGTAACATTTGACTCATGCATTGATTTCTAGAAACGTCATTATGAGGTTAAAAGATATGCATATTTTTCATGTATGTATGTATGTACATATGTATTTACTGTCGCCAAATTGCTCTCCAGAAAAGTGATGCCAGTTTATAAAATAGGAACATGCCCATTTTGTCACACTATCACCAATGCTTGACAATTAATTAAGAAAGAAAAAGAAATCTCCACCAAACAAAATGTATCAGTGCAGTTTGCAAGATGAGAAAATGGAAGGAGGGGCCATATTCAGCAACTTGAAGATCAAAATTAAAATAGTCACCTTCTAAAAGCACCCAAACTGGAAGAAATTTAAGAGCTCAGCTGAAAATTTGAGAAACAAGGACCATCTCCATTAAATAATATAACATATTTTCAAGGAAAGCCTTGTTGCATTAGTCTTAAAAGTGCGCAAATGTGAATTTCATGGCTAGAAAACCTGTATTTCAAAATTTTCATTGTTTTAAGCTGTGTCTTTTTTTTTCCTCCAAAGCACGGAGCCATTTAAGTACCAAGGCATGTGAAATGTCAGTTTCTGCCACTATTACATTCTCAATGATTTGAGCATAAGGGCATGTCCGTACATAGGATGAGACTTTTACGGTCTTCGGTTTTGCAACAGTCATTATGAGATGGCTACATCATTTTCAACCCCTGCATGAGTCTTCTTAAATGACAAGAGGGGTTATTTTTTCTAGTATGAATGATATTTATCGCCTGAAGATTGGATAAATCACCAAAGTCAATTATAAGACTTTCTACTTTTGGTGAAATTAATTGAATTGACCACCAACAATAGAACACTGCCTCTGAGGGCTTTTTTTTCTTCCCTTCTATTTCAAAGACTTCCAAAGATTTGCAAAATATCGCAGAAGTTTTCCTGGCAAGACATTTTTTTAAGGTTTTAAATTTTCTATAAATGTCAACCTATTTATCATATATGTACCTTTAAAAAAGGCTATAATTTATAATGTAGTTGAACTTTTAATTTTTGCAAAGGGAATGAAACATTGCAAGGAATCTAGGTGCTGTTCTATAGATCTTTTTTTAAAAAAATAATTTTTTATTATGTTATGTTAGTCACCATACAGTATAATCCTTAGTTTTTGATGTAATGTTCCATGATTCATTATTTGTGTATTACACCCAGTGCACCATGCAATATGTGCCCTCCTTAATACCCATCACCGGCCTGTCCCAATCTCCCACCCCTCTCCCCTCTGAAGCCCTAAGTTTGTTTCCCAGAGTCCACAGTCTCTCATGGTTCATTCCCCCTTCTGTTTACCCCCCCCTTCATTCTTCCCTTCCTTCTCCTACCGATCTCCTTGCTATTTCTTATGTTGCATAAATGAGTGAAACCATATGATAATTGTCTTTCTCTGCTTGGCTTATTTCACTTAGCATAATCTCCTCCAGTCCCGTCCATGTTGCTGCAAATGTGTAATCGTTCTGTTCTGTGGATCTTTATTGTCACACACGGTGAAAATGTGCAAGCACTTATTACCGGGCGCACAGTTTTTAAATGATCCCATGCAGTCAGAACTTGAACCACATGATTATTCAGCTCATGCACTCCACCAGAATCCATACAAGAATCAAGTGTGGTGTTGACTATGAAGCCGGTTTTGATAACCTTGACCTTCTGCAAATCAATTAGGAAGTGTCACCTGAAGACTGTGTACTGTTAACTAGCAAAAGTATATCCCATGCTGGAGAATGTTTATATCTCACACTTTCTGTTTTCATTGACATGAAATTTGCATGGTGCAATCCATTTGTAAATAAATGATTTCCACAGAATGTACTTGATTATTCCTGTCCCTCCTCCTTTAGATTGGGTGAACTACATCTAAGTTAGAAATCTCTTCCTTTAGACAAGCTTCTTGTGAAGAAAAAACCCGCAAGCTTCTTTCTTGCTAACTTGAATGTGAAATTAGCATTTTTCATAAGCTCCTCCAACATTTGAACTATATGTTTGAAATGAATAGCCAACGAGCACGAACTTTCTCCCGTCGTCTTGCCGGTGTAATTGCTGAAGGTCAGGAGCTGCACCCTGCACAACCCCAACAGCACAGCAGGTGTTCTCGAACGACTGAAGGTTTGGAAAGAGTCTAGGAAGCCCCTCCATCATTTTGTGATCTTCAGCAGAATGAGATGTTGGGCTGGAGTTTCACTTACCTTAAATCAATGACCACAGATGTATCTGAGATAAACATGGCTCACAATGGCATTCAGCTGTTTGACATTTACTACCACCTATCCGAATGAGCAGAGACGCCTTTGTTTTCCCCCCAGGAGAGGCCAAATCATATGACCCTGCTGGGGAAGGGGGAGGGTATCAGTTTGCTACCAACTATTTAAAAGTACCAATTTGATGAACAGGAAGGGTGGCAACCCTGATCACCTGGATATACTGGGATCCGTCCTCTTCCATGAGCTCAAGGTGCAGCTGTTGTGGGGATTCTCTTAACCACCATCCCCCAGAATCTCTGCCTGCCACATAGCTGCTGCTCCTTCTCGAAGTCAGCTGGAATAGGACTCCTGGGCGGCTGAAACCTAAGTCCCAGTGTAGGTTCCAGATAAAGGAGAAGTTAGGACTCCAGGTAAGTGGTAGTTAAATGTCTTGAATCTTTCCTCCGTTCATAGTGTCTCCTCCTTAGAACTTATCTGTGGTTTAGCCTGACAGCCACTGCCAGTGCTCACCAGGATTCCCAGTGCACCCCTGCCTCCAGGCGTGTGCCCATGTGACTTGCTGTGGCCCAGGAAATGAGGGTGGAAGCATTTGATGACCGACACTGGACTCTCTGTCCTCTTTCCCCAGTGCCACAGCTATGGACGATGCAGACCATTAACCTGCGTCCTAGAGCGAGAACGATGTAGATTGGTGTGCAACGGACATGTAGCATAAGGATGAAATATGATTTTGTTTTAAACCCTTTAGATTTAGGGCATGTTTGTTACAGCATATCCTACCCCAATTTAACAGACACACTTTCCCCTAAATGGGATTTGTGCTCCAGATTATTTATTCATTTATTCGAGCCCCAGGTTGGAACTTTTTCTCACTCTGCAAGTATGGTTCCAGCCCTGGACCTGCTTCCTCGGGGCTGGGATCTGTTTCCCTGCTTCCTTGTCTAACTCCTGCTACTTCCTGATCTTGCAGACCAGATCCTTGCCTCTGAACTAGAGCGTCTGCTAACCTATGGACAGATCTTACGCGTAACTCTTGCCTACTTAATCCCTCTGTTGCACTTAGTCTGGATTCCACACAGCTGGCTCCTTCCCTTTGCTAGAACTTTCTTTTGTAGCCCAGAATTGCCACAGATCTTGCTGGGTCCCCTGGATGAGGTATATGATCGATAGCTGTGCCTTCCCTGTGAGCCCTAAGCTGAAACAGCCTCTGCAGTGCACACCCAGTGCCCTCCCGTGGTTCCAGACCTGGCTCTTGGCTCCCTCTGCTCTGTTTGCCCTGAGCTGTCAGGTCGCATTCCTTCCAGAATAAACACCATGTGATCAGTAGCGGCCAGGTGGGAGGAATGAGACATGAAGACCAACAAAGCAAGGTCTGGCAGGTGGTAAGAATTAGGGAGTTTGTTTAAGATAAAGAAATAGGATTATCTCTTCCCTATGTTTTGATAGTTTCCTAGTTTTGAAATATGTCCCTAAAAATCATCTATAATAGGACTTGAATCCTCTGTCCCAGACATTAAATTCTGACTGGGATGACAATATGGGGATGTTCATAAGGCGTTAAGGCCAGGATGTCTGTGAGAGTGCTGTTTATAACAGTGGAGAGAAAACGTCAATACTTAAATGTGTACCAATAGTAGAAAGGTGCATATAAATTATGAAATGCTCATATGATGAAATAACATCATATTATAAAATGTTAGGATGGAAAAAAGTAATAGATTACTAAGTAAAAAGAGCAGTAATTCAAAATGGGATGGGCTATCTAATTCTAACTATATTAAAAATTCATATTTATGTTTGCAAAAAAATCAGACAAATGATAGAGCAAAATATTTGCCATGCTGGGCTTCAGAGTGATTTTACTTTCCTCCTTTATACTTTTTGTGTTTCCCAAATTTCAATAATAAGCACGAGCTCTTTCCTAATAAAAAAAATAATGTTATGAAATACGATAAAAGCATGGCTTCGGCTTGGGACATGGTCTAAACTGTCCTACTGACGGCCCAAGATGACTATTCCCTGTCTTTTCTTTGCAGTCGAGTTCCCTCAGATGTCATAACAGGTTCCTTTCTTGCTTTGGTCTTGCTCTGTTTATCACAAAAAAAATTTAACAAAATTTCCAAGTACTAACATTACCATATAGAACACAATATGGAGGGTTCCAGAAATGCTTATCTGGGGATGTGTATTATATACTCCTGGAAGAAATATGAATAATTTTGAAATTTCATGGTTATTTTCTAAAACAACTTGCCTGGGTGGGCGTAAAGCTTTGGAATAATACATCCATTTGGATGATTATTTTTTTTAAGCCCAGAAAAGCCTTTATTTGAGGACTAGACAAGAAAAAATCATGAATGATAAACTTCACAGAAATCTAAAGTTGTTGGAAAGTGGTTTTAACTAAATCCAGAACTGGAAATCGTTAGGCAGAGCCTGCTCAGAAGGAGAAGAAAAGAATTCTCTAGCACAGTATGCTTTTGCCCATTCCTCCAAATAGCACTGGACCATTTGGTGTCCAGCTCAGGAACAGCCCATGTCCGGCTCCTAGGACTAATCCAGGACTTGCTGTCAAGCCTAACTTTCTGGAGATCAGCATCAGGTCACTCTGTGACAAATCTCCCTTTGAGGCCATGTGCTGATTGGAGGCCGATTTCGTCCCTGACCCTGAGTTCTGTTCTGCTAACCTCCCTTGAACCCAATTCCCCAGGGCACGTGGCCCAGCCCAGGAACTAGAGCCGAGTCCCAATCTTCTTGCCTTGGGGCCAGCTTTCCTCATCCTGACTCCAGTTCTTCCCATCACAGATTCCTTTTTCTTTCTGTGTCCTGCCTTGCTGCAAACTGGGAATCAAATGAATATGACAAAATGAGTGAATGGAGTTATTTGAACTGCGAGCTTATGTAACTCTACTCCTTGGATGCTGTATAATCATGAACTGCCTGGGACAGAACCTACGGCAGGGTCTCTTCTTGTCAGGCCTTAGTGGGCAACCTAGCATGACCCTCCCCTCCTTCTGCCCAACCGTCGTCCTATTACCCTAATACTGGGCCTGCCAACCCAGTCCTCCGACGTGCTAAGCGTAGTCCCTGTAGTTAGGTCAAAGAGTTTGAGGTGAAGTCATTTAATGACATAAAAGCAGTCTTTGTAAGACAAGTCTGCTTTACTAAGTTGACAAATGTGGCCTAAGAACAAAAAAATTAAAAGCCTTTGAATCTGATGCATTGAGGAGATACAAATTCTTTTCCTGCCATTTTACCAATATTTTACCTTCCACATAAATCAGGGCACCAATTCCCCCCATGGACCAACCTGGCATCGATGTATTATTCCCTATGGAGAGAAGAGAATGATTCTAGAATCCTCAGATAACCTTTCTTTTTCTGTTCCTGCCTTGAAGAAGTTTAGAATCTGTAGTCCTGGAATTATAGTTAGTGAAATTGGCAGCCTTGCGCCCATCCCCATGGAAAGACGGTCACTGAAATCAATACCTGTGGCACAATGACAGGGCTCAGGTGGCGTTTCAGAGCCCACGCCAGGCTTGTGAGCAATCTGCCATCTCAGTGACATTCCACCACTTGCTTCGAAGTTCTCCAGGCAGGCCCAAGGCATGTGCTTTAGGTAAATCCTGAGTATAAGTTAGGTGCATTTGAGTGATTCCAGACCTTCAGATATTAATCACTTGGCAGGACCTAGAGTCCAAGAGACGTGGTGTGTGATGACTTTAAAAAGATTTAAGCATGAATGGTCTGAAAGTATTCCCGTGAAATTGCTTTACCCTTACTTAATCTGGCTCTTGGTTTTTGAAATCAATTGAAATGTACTATATTTGGAGATTTTCCCTGTAAGTACTGTAGCAAAAGAGCAGCCTGTAGCCTATGGCTTGACGAGGTAGGTATTAAATAGGACTTCCTGTCTTCCCGGGGAGCAAGTTTTTTCCCCCTGAGTAACTAGTAACATCCTTCCCCTGATCCTGCAAAATGGCACTGATGGGAGCCCAGTCCTCACGAAGCTGGATTCTTCCCTTGCATTCATGTGAACGAAAGGAAGCCTTAGCCTGTAGGATTCTCATTTACTTAGGGCAAGCTTTCCCCCTAGATGCAGAGAGTTACAGCGGTGTTTAGCCTCTTCAGTATGAAGTTCTGGAAATACATCTAAAACAAACACAAGATGTATCCAAACTCATGGTCTGTGGATTTGTGTTAAAAGAAAGTCTGGAATCTCTGGGATGTACTACTGAGTACACTATTCACTGAATAATGGCTGTTATTAGAACTCCCTAAAATAAAATGACTTTGAACTTTTAAAAACGTAGCTGTATCTAAATGGCTTATTATTCAGTAAAAAGAGTGTTCGTGCTGATTTGGAGATAGGTGCTCAGGCTTAGAAAAACCTCTGAAGTAATTAGAGCCTCAGAGTAGTTCGTAATGATGAAGAAAGATCACAGTTTGAAAAAAAAAAACAAACCCTCAATATTTTGACCCCAAACCAATCCCTAATTTTTAAATCAGTATTTGTGGTTTTACAAAGATAGAGAAATGAGACTTTTCATGAAATGCTGGTGGGAGTAAAAATTGCTATTAGCTTTTTGGAGAACAGTTTAGCGGTATCTACATTTAAAAGTGCATGTCCCTTGGACCGATAATTTTTCTCTGTCCAATCTATTCTATGGATACAGAGATACACACAAAGATTTATATACAAGGATTGTTCACTGCAGCCTTATTCATAAATGAGAAAGAATTGGGAAAAACATAAATATCTAACAATTCAGTATTATTTGAACAGATTATTATAAATTCATACAATGTAACACCAAGATGCTACTCACATAATTTTTGAAGCATATTTACTAAATGGAAAAAAAAATCATCGGAAGAGCAAAGAACTAAATACATAAATATTTATGATAAAAGTAGCAGGGGCGCTTGGGTGGCACAGCGGTTAAGCGTCTGCCTTCGGCTCAGGGCATGATCCCGGCGTTATGGGATCGAGCCCCACATCAGGCTCCTCCGCTATGAGCCTGCTTCTTCCTCTCCCGCTCCCCCTGCTTGTGTTCCCTCTCTCGCTGGCTGTCTCTATCTCTGTCAAATAAATAAATAAAAAATCTTAAAAAAAAAAAAGTAGCAAACACTGGAAGCAAATACCCGTCAATAATGGACTGGGTAAGAAATTGTGGGGAATCTGCAATAGAAAACTGTAGTGTTAAAAAGTGATGATATGGACCCATCTCTGAAATACATTGAGTAGGAAAAGCAAGTCATAGAATAGGTTGAACAGTAGGCAACTGGTTTTGTAACTAAAAGATGTATATCTATCTCTACACACACACACACACACACACACACACACACACACACACAGATATTTCTGGAAGTCTGCCAAAAAGCTAGTGACACTGGTTGCCTCTGGGGAGGTGAAAGTGGGTCGGGAGTGACAGAGAGACTGACTCGTGCAAAATTTTGTTCTATTTGAGCATTTTCCCCTATGCCTGTGCCACTGAAAAAATAAAGAAATACCAGTATGTAAACTGCTATCTTACTTTGTAAAAAATTTCATGTCTATCCACCTGGATAGAAAAGACTCAAATCCAAACAAAAACATGTAAACAAGAGTTATCTTTGGGTGGTAGGATTATGGGTCATGTTCTTTTTCTTCTGTGTGTTTTCTTGTATTTTCTGAGCGCCCCCTCCCCCAGGATGATTAACATCGATACGAATTTAAGAAATTAGGGGAGAAAAGGCAAAAAAAAAGTGTCTACGGGTCTAATTGGACAGTGAGAGGGGAAGGGGCCAGCGTGGCTCTCGTGAGCACTGAGCCTGATACCGACTGGCTCTGTGTGGGGCAGGACTGGCCTTCCCTGCTGGAGTAGGTCATTACAGCTGCATTATCCACCTACCAGCTGAGGCCTGTGCAAATGTAATGAGCTTTATTGCTCTAACTCAGTTGTTTGCAATCTTGCCTGCATATTGGAATACCTGGGGGGCATAAAAAAAATACTAAAAATATATCAAGCCCCATCCCAGACCAATCAAATCCAAATATCTGGGGTGAGAAACGGGCATCCAAGATTCAAAGTGTCCTCAGATGATTCTCATGTGCAGCCCAGGCTGCAACCATGCTTTAACTTAGGGCTCTGATCTGGTTCAAAATGCAAAGATTCCTACAAGGGTGCTGTGATTTATTATCTGGAGGTTATGCGGCTTCCTGAGAATAGGTAAAATATAAAGCAAACCACTGATCTTTTCCAAAACGTTGAGGACCAATTCTGAGACCAGGAAAGCTGGACCCCAAATATAACTCCCCCCAGGACTTGTTCAGTTTAAAGGAAGAGGGTCTAGGGAAAAGACATTGAGAATGCGAAATCCCAAATTCTAGTTCTGCTTTCGTCTCTTCCTACCTGTAGAACCTGGATCAACGCACAGACCCTCTACGCATGGCCCTGCTGTAAAAAGTGGCAACTGCATTAGCTCAGAGGCTTTGAAAATAGCCGGAGGGAAGAGGAAAGCGGAAGTGTGGGCGTTCCGTGTCACCCCTCCCCCAATCAGGATACCCGTACCTTTGCCCTTTTGTAGATTAGCCTTCTCCCACGCTTGAGTTTGAAGGTATGATTCCTGCATTTAGAAGAAATTCCCAGGATCACATGGCTTTCTAGATGTCTTTATTCAGTGGTCTTTGCTACTTAATGTAAACCAGAGAGTAAACCTAAAATATGTAATCTTTTCTGCATTTTTCTCATTATTTTTGGAGATTTGATTATCCTGATACATGTGTATTTGAAGAGGCTATGAAAATTTATACTGCTTTCATTTGGACAATCAATGGCTTTCAACCCAGTTCTTTGGTTCCAGTTCCACAGGCAGAAGTCATGTATATTTTTAAGATACAAAGAATAGATAATCCGGGGCGCCTGGGTGGCCAACTCTTGATTTGGGCTCAGGATATGATCTCGGGGTCCTGGGATAGAGCCCAGAGTGGGCTCTGGCTCCATGCTCAATGGGGAGTCAGCTTGGCCATTCGCTTTCCCTCTGCCCCTCCTCCTGCTCGTTCGCTCTCTCTCTAAAATTAATAAATAAATCTTAAAGAAAAAAAAAAAGAATAGATAATCCTCTGCAGCTCATTTTTTCCCTAGAGTGACAAATGCTCCATTTGTTTGCCAGTGCTGGTACAACTTCCACATCAGAGCCAGGAAGGGGTGAAAACAAGTCCCACATTTGCCTTGGGTGCAAGAGTTAAGAGAGCCCCAAAAATATCCGTAATCAAGATAAATGATATTTTAAGACAGTATTTTCAAAAATTAATGCAAAATCCATGATGAACAAATTATCAGAATTTTAAATAAAGGGAGAATAATTAACAGTTCTGTGCTAAGCCATATTAAAGCCTAAGGCCAAATATATATATATATATATATAGTGCTCCCTCACCTTACCTTATTCCAGGCCTCATTCCATATTGTCCAAAGTACTCACCCCAGGGGCGCCTGGGTGGCTCAGTCCCTTAAGCATCTGCCTTCAGCTCAGGTCATGAGTGGGGTCCTGGGATGGAGCCCCATGCCCAGCTCCCTTCTGAGAAGGGAGTCTGCTTCTCCCCCTGCCTCCCCGCCCCCAGCTTGTGCTCTCTCTCTAGCTCACTCTCTCTCAAATAAATAAACAAAATCTTCAAACAAACAAACAAAACCCTAAAAAACTCACAAGGTACTCACCCCAAATCCAGGGCTTAAGAATCGGTATAAGGATGGACAGATGGAAGCACACTGACAAATTTGGAGGGGGCCTTCGGAAGTTTTTGTGGCCCAAATCTTGGGTTTAAGAGTTAGGAGAGGAAAGAAAAAAATAAAATGAGAGAGATACCTTTATTTCTAATGTTGTGTTTAGGAAGAAATATTTTTATGTTCCTCTTCAAAATTGAAAAGCTATTAGCTTTCTTATATCTTGATAAAATTCAGAATGGCAGCTAAAAATTGACAAATATAGCAACTAATATTAAATAATAAGTAATAGTAATTAATATTAAGTCCATTTCAGCCATTGAGAAGTCAGCACAACAGACACTCTAATTACTTATGTATTTTTCATCAACATGTGCGGTATTTCATTAATTAATCACACATTGAGCAATTAACAACTTTGTCTACCGTGTCATGGTCTCCAGTATATAACATGCACAGTACTTGAAATGAATTTGTGTCAGGAATATCAGCTTTCCTGCAAGGCTGACTTGGGTGGAATTAATACATGTTTCCATCTGGGTTTTGAACAAACATGTTGCATCTTCAGTTTTCTTGATATCCTAGTGATGGCTAATTTTTCTTGGTGAACTCGCTTGAGGCAAGATTTTGATGCACGGGGCCAAGGAACGTTTTACAGAGGGAGCCAAGCTTTGGGGGGTACCATCTGGCTAAGAAAAACATAAAGACATGAAAAGAGGCAGGCTGCCATGTGGGCAATATGCAGCCCTTTTGATTGGGGGATTTCTTTTTCATTCACGGAAGGACTTTTTATTGAGCATCTAATATCCTCGGCACTACGCTAGGTGCTAGATCTGGAATGAACAAGACAGACAAAATCCCTGCCCTTATGGAACTTTATATGAGAAATCGTCAAAGGAGATAAATGTAATAGAATACATGATTATTTGATTTAGAAACATAGAAACAAAGAGTGGGAAAGAAACCAATTGCCTAGATCAACTATCTAATTCGGTTCAAAATCCAATATTCTCCGCTAACTGCCTTAGAGAGCCCACCTGGCGTGCCCATGGCTACCGGTGCTACTAAATGCGGAATAGAAACTGGTCCAGATTATACAGAAATGGGGGTAAATCAGGTGATGGGAATGGTCATCATCTGGGAATAGAGGGCTGGGATTGTTGGATCTTTTTTCTTTTTTTTTAAGATTGTATTTATTTATTTGACACAGAGAGAGAGACAGCCAGTGAGAGGGGGAACACAAGCAGGGGGAATGGGAGAGGAAGAAGCAGGCTCCCAGCGGAGGAGCCCGATATGGGGCTCGATCCCAGGACCTCGGAATCATGCCCTGAGACAAAGGCAGACGCTTAACAACTGAGCCACCCAGGTGCCCGGGGATTGTTGGATCTTGACCAGGAATTGAAATCCAGATATCTGCGTGAATCTCTTGATGTTTAAGTTCTGGAAGCTAATTCAAATTTTTCAATAGCACCATTATGTCAAAAGCAATACGTCTTCAGGCTAAAGACCACCAGTTTGCACTCTTGGTCTTAGGTGGGAGGCCAGCAAAGGCAGGGGGTCTTGGGAGTCAGGTGGCTCCAACTTGTAGTAACTCCAAAGCAGGAAGGACACACCTACACTAGCTAAGTCATTCTTGATCCTTCGGGTGCCAGAAGCATTTGGATCGTGATTTGGGGGTCTCACTATATGCCCTCATTCATTCATTCGTTCATTCATTCATCGAATATTAGTAAATGGCTTCTCTGGTGTACTCAGCTTAAAAATATCTCCCATCTGGTCAGCCTTTTAGGGCCTTCCAGTCTCGTGGGACTCGGTGCCTTTACACTGTGAGGTACAGTGCTTCCCCTGATAATGCTAATCTTGGATAAGCATGAAATCGATACATTTGAAGAGTGAAAGGGTCACTTGGATGCATCTATAAGGGTGGTAATGGCAAGATGTCCCCGAGGTACTCGGCTTCATCTAGAATATCTGTTTGGTGGCTCTGAAGGGTGGGTATTTTCTCTTTCAGAAGAAGGTGTTCTGTTTCATGCCTGGTTTTCCATCTTCAGCATGTTGGCCCTGAAACCCTCTTTCTTGCAACAAAGAATCGTAATCTTTCTGCTGTGATGAAAACTCTCCTCTAGGTGGCGCCATTTGCAGCTCTCTGAGTCTCCCGGGCCTGCTTGCCAGCCTTCCCACTAACTAGCAAGGCTACTTTATTCCTTGGCTAGACAGCTGCGCCAGCAAGCTCTGCACAGAACAGCTCTTTCCCAGCTCTTGTTAGGATCTGCAGTGCTTCAGGGCTGACTTCTAATTAGTCTTTCAGGTGACCGTCGTGTGCCTACCCATGCTCCTTCTGAACTCCTGTAGCAGTCCATTCTCTATGCTATAGGTTAGCAGCGAGTGCTTCTCATGTTGCATTCTTGTTTCTTCTTTTATGCATGTGCACTGTCTGCCCAAACAGATTATTAAGCCTTGAAGGGCTTTGTCTGCCTCAGGCATCTGGCACAATGCACTGCCTAGAACAGGCAGTCTTCGAGCGTGTTTGTTGTTGAGGTGGGTTTGGGTATTCTTTTGTTTATTCATCACTTACTGGGTCTCTGTTCCAGGCTAGGCACTGTTTTTGGGTGCCCTGAAAACAGTTATGAAAGACAAGATCCCTGCACTCAAGCAGTTCCTACTATTGGGAGAGAGAGAGAAAGAGAGAGAGAGAGAGAAATAGACAATTACAGGGGTGTATGGGGTGCTATGGGACTCTGGGAACAGGAGCAGTGCAGGCTTTTCTCTCCCCAAGTGCTCCTTTTACAAGAGTTCAGCCTTTTACTCTATTATTCTAGGATCACTCCTGGGACTGAACTATGCCTTCAAATGTTTTTCTTTTCTAGTCTCCACAGGAGAGGGTGACAGGAACATGAGGGCAGGTGTCCATCTCAGGATACCATGAAAAAGGTGACAGTCGTTACATCTGCCTCTGGCTTTCCATGCCCCTAGGGTTGTGTGGTTTGCTTTTCAGCCATCTAGTAACTGCCCTTAAATTCTCAAAATGGTTTATCATCTCACTGTCTGTCTGGGGGTGATTTGGAAATGCTGATTGACTTCAAGTGATGTAGATATGTATTTATTGAAAACTTGTTCATTCTGTAAGATGCATCTCTTTCCTGTGAAGTGTCCTCCGGTTCTAACAGAATGAGTTGTTCCTGCCTTTTTATACCTTTATTTCTGTTATGTCTACCCCAACTTTAATAAAAATTGATTTTATTTTGTCTTTTATTATGGCTGTTCAGAGCCCCATGCCTTAAGACTGTAAGCCTATTGAGGGCAAGGACCATACTGTGTTCGCCTCTGGATATCTCACTTCCTGCACTTTCTCCTGATTTACACAGAGTAGGCATGTTAATTTAATGAGTTGGAACTCTGTAATATGATCCAAGTTTAGTTACATATTTTAGGGTATTTACTTCCAATATATGGTCAATAACTTCAGGAGTTTCTACATGGATTTTGTTTGCTTGACTTAGGTTGTATGAATATTTGGTTGGCAAATGCTTTCCAGATATATATACAAAGGTTTCTGGATCGATCTGGGCTCCTACTTTGAATTTTCTTTTCCTGTTTCTTTCTTGTCATCTTTATACGGCTTCATCACTGTAGGGTATTGGCTTACTTCCTGATTTCTTTCCAATATTTGAAGAAACATCCTCTTATTGATCAGTTTTATCCATTCAAATATCTACTAAGTGCCAAGGAGTATCCCTGATTCTGGGGATTCATGGGTAACAAAACAGATTTTGATTGTACCTACGATGTGTTGAAACAGTGTAATTCCTTTCATCAAAAGCTAAGCCAATTCAGTCAAAACGGATTACCTGATAGCCTGATAGTACAGTTTAAGAGGCAGTTTCAAAATCGCAGAGTCCTTGGCTAGGAAACCAGAGACTTGAAGCTTCCTGTCATTTGATTTTTTTGGTGTTTAGTATTACTCTGAAATATATATAAACATATATATAAACACATATATATGGATGCAAACTTATGATTAAACGTTTCCCCTGAAGCCATTTAAAATCTCTGCATATTCAATTTCAATCTTTAATTTCATTAATCACTTAACTTTGAATTTTAATGTCACAGAAAGTCTAGTGACTTTGTACAGGGGTTCATATGAGGGTGGTGAGGTTTGTTTTCTCTGCTTTCCTGGCCTATGTGAAAGGTAATCATTTTTTAGGCCAGGTATTCTTTTAAAAAGGGAGCCTAAAGTCTAGATCTAATGTCTCCATGACTTGTTGGATCTGAGTCCTGGTGTGTGTGTGTGTGTCAAGGGGTGATGTAATGGCACATGAAAGAAGGTAGTCACACAGCTGTCCTCCAAGGAGCCCATGTGCATTCTTGACCTGTAGCAACAGTAGTCATAACCTTATTTTACACTCTGGGTGAGCAGATGGCTCCAGAACCATCTCAGAAAACATAAAACGTGGAAAAGGGATTCCTTTCACCAAATACAATTTACTCTTGAGACCACAGTTTCCATTAAAGCAGGAAGCAATCTGAGTTTCACCTCTTGCAGCTATTAGACCAACTAAAACCTGAATGAGCAAGGAGATTTGTGTGTGTGTGTGTGTGTGTGTGTGTGTGTGTGTGTGGTCATTTATCAATCGAGTATGACAACAAAATAAGCACACATTTTAAAGGAAAGTGCCTCAGTCGAAGGTGGACTCTTTGAATGGGATTTTGCCCGGGGCAGTCTTGTTTTCCCCATTTCCCCCGATTTTATTCTTTCCTTTCCTTCCACATTATTTTGCATTTCCCCGTTAAGTCGACCATAATTCAATCTCGGGCCAGAAGGGCAATTTGATTACTTGGCTGTTAAACATCGTGTCCGTTTTCAAAGACAAGAGAGGAGCTTGTTACAAAACAAAACAGAAACCACCTCAACGGCATGAAAAATTGGAGGCCCTTGGAACTTGGACAGCTTCATTTTGCAGCTCAGGATTTAGATTTCTATCTCCCGTAACTTTGCCGACAGTTTCGCCTATTAACCCCCCCCCCGCCCCCCACCTCCCTCAGGGCACCAGTGACAGTTCCTCGTCTTCCTCAGTCTCACTCCACGACCAAGTACATCCTATGTTCCAAGACTCAACTGGGGTCAGAGGTGACGCGAGATACTTTTCTCACCGAATGGCGTTTTAGAAATAGGGACGGGACAGAATACAGAAGTGGCCGAGAGGCGGCCCCGGGGCGCCCACCTGCGCGGCCCGGGCGCGGGGGGCGCGAGCGCGGTGGCCGCCGGCCGGGAGCCGCACCGGGGCTTCGCGGAGCCGGCCCGGGCTAGGGGCTGCATCCCGCGACGCCGCCGAGGGCCCAGGCCGCCATATTCCTGCTCCACCACGCCCGGGCGGCCGGCGGGCAGCGGCAGGTTGGCGGCGGCCCCAGCCCGCCCCTCGCCGGGGGCGGCCGTGACCGCTGCGCCCGCGGGCCCCCACCGGGGCGCGGGAGCGGGAGGCGCCCGCAGAGCCCGAGGGGCCGGCCCAGCTGGGAGCGGCAGGCGAGGCGAGAGCCGCACTGGGAGGCGCGCCGCGGCGGCTGCGAGCCCAGGAAAGCCTTCCAGGAGGGGCCGGGCGGCACCGCCTCTCCGCTCCCCTCCCTCCCTCTCTCCGCCTCCCCTCCTCCTCCTCCCGCCGCCGCCGCCTCCCTCCCGGATCTGTGCTCCAGTTCAGAGAAAGAAGAAAATGTGTGTGTGTGGCGAGGGGGAGGGAGAGCACTGAGCAGCCGCTCCGCGCCTGGCAATCGGGGCCGGGGGTGGGCGTCTGGCGGAGGCGGAGCGGAGGCGGAGGCGGCGGAGCGCGCGGCGGGCGGGCCGGCGAACGGGGTTTGCGCGCGAGCCGGGCGGTGGGCGCGGGCAGGGCCCAGGGCGCCCAGGAGCCGTGTCAGGCGGCGGCGAGGAGCGGGCGCGCCGGGCGCGGGGAGCCGTCGGCGGCCGCTCGCTGCGGGGACGCCCCGGTGGATGTGCTCTCGCCGCTGGGCGCAGGGCTTAGGGGAACCTCGGCGGCGGCGGCGGCGGCGGCTCGGGGGGCGAGGCGGGCCGCCCGTTCCCAGGGAAGGAGGCGCGGGCGTCTGAGCGAGGCCGGGCGCGGCGGCCTTCCCTCGCGCGCCCCCCGAGCCAGCGCCCGCGGCTGCCTCCCGCGCCCGCCTCGCTCCTCCCGGCGGCCCGAGCCGCCCGCTCCCGCCGCACCCCCGGCCCACCTGGTGGCCCCGGCCCTGGCCGCGGACCCCGCGGCCGTTCCCCGAGCTCGTCCCGGACGCGCGCCCGGGCGGCGGGGGCTCGGCGGCCACCGCTGCCTCGGGGGAGCGAGGGCGGGAGGGTGTGTGTGCGCGCGTGTGAGCAGGGGGTGCCGGCGGGGCTGCAGCGGAGGCACTTTGGAAGAATGACTCTGGAGTCCATCATGGCGTGCTGCCTGAGCGAGGAGGCCAAGGAAGCTCGGCGGATCAACGACGAGATCGAGCGGCAGCTCCGCAGGGACAAGCGGGACGCCCGCCGGGAGCTCAAGCTGCTGCTGCTTGGTGAGTACAGCCCGGGGCCGGCCTCCGTGGGCCCTCCCGCCGGGCCTCCGCGGCCCCCGCCCGTCGTCCCCGGGTCCCCGGGTCCCCGGGGCCGCTGCCTTCCGCGGCCCCCGCCCCCGGGCGCCCGCGGCTCGCCCCGACCCTCGGCGGGCGCGTCCCCGGCCACTACCTGCACCCGCGCGGGCGCGCGCGGGCGCGTAACACACGCGCACGCGCGCACACACACACGCGCAGAGGGGTCGGGGCTGCCCTGCCCCGGGCCTCCGCGTGTGCCTTTTGGTATCCCCGAGGGCTGTGCCTTCGGGGAGTGCGTTTATCTGCTGTGCATCTGCTAAATGGCAAATCGCTTCGGGGGAGAGCCGCGGGGGTGGGAAGGTGGGCAGCGGGGTTGAACTTCAGCGTCTTGGCCATGGCGCCCCGTGCTGGAGAGGGGAGCTGTGTGTGTGGCCCCGGGGTGACGAGCCGGGCTGGGGCACGTTGGGGGACGGCGTGCGGTGGGGTGGCCCGTGTGCATCCATTGTCAGTGCTTTCTGGGGTCAGCAGGGAATGGTGGTAGGGTGGGCAGACTCGCGACTGGATTCCCCAAGGAGTGATGATGAGGGAGCCGACTGGTTGGCCCTCCAAAGAAAGGGGGGTTATGTATTGGGGGGGCGGGCAGGCAAGCTCGGATGTGGCACACAAGTGCTGTTCTCTAGCCACCAGACCACCGAAAGGAGGGACCCAGAAGAGTTTCTTGACCAGTGGATGGTGGCAGGCTTGTTTCTCGTCTGCACCATTCCTTCCAGATAAAGAGGAGGGATACGGGAGGGTTGTGCTGTGTGGTTGTTGACAGCGACGGGTTTCTTTTGTTTAATGAGGCAACCCAGATGTAGGCCTGAATTCACAATAGTTACTACTGAAAACCAGAGCAGCCTCTCAATTACTCTCACGGCAACAAATAGAAACCTTTTGTTTAAAACGGACAGCATTTTAATATCCTTGGGATCTGGACTGGAAGGAAAACGGGAAGTGTATAGCAAAAATTTCCCTTTAATCTCTAAAAAAAACACAACCCAGCATTCTGCCTTCACACTAAGTTATCAAGAAAATGCCATTTCTCAAATAAGAATTCTATAGATAATTATCTTTGAGAGAATGTTCAGAATCAAGGATCAGGGTACACATAGGAGCCGGCCTGACAGAACTCTGAGCTATGGTGGTAGGGGAGCAAGCAGCTTTGCAGTAACAGGCCTGAAAAATGTCTGCACTTGTGTTCAAGATATTTGCGTGTATCATAAATATGTTTCTCAGACATGTCTGGAAGAAAGAAATATTGTACTGTCAATTCAGATTTAAGAAGCATGCAGTTTCTTTCTTGAGCATTCCATCTCCTGGTTCAAGGAACCAGTTGCCTTTGGGACTGCTCTGCTTATCTACAGGATCATTTACAAGAGGGAGCAAAATATAATGATCACAAGTAGTTACAAATGGTTAACTCACATGCCATGCTTTATGTCTTCATCTTGAAACATTAGATAAACGTGCACGTGTTTGTAAGGAACAGAAGGCAAAGCGAGGGATAAAAAAGGTGGGCTTTAGGTAATGAAGCCAGGGGAGGGGAAAACTGCAATTGGATAATGAAGATTTAAAAAAAAAATGTCTTATTCTCGTTTTGGGCTACTTCTAACAGCTGAATAATGTGTGATTGAATATGTTGTGAATTCTCAAGATTGAGAAAAATAGGGGAAGAGGAATAGGCATGGGGTGTAGAAGTGCACGATAAAGGGGAAAAGCGTGTGTTTTAGAGAGACTGAAGAATAGGTTTTCTTTTGCCCTGTTTACAGTCTTTGTTTATGGTTAGCTGTGAATGCAGCGTTTGCCATCTCTCAAGCCATCCCCATTGTCTGAAATGTGACAGCCCGAGGTTCCTAGCAGCTCTGAGTTAGAACCCTGGGGGTTTGTCTTTTTGAAGGCCTCAGTTTGAATGTCTAGGAGGACGACTTTTAGGCAAATACACATATATGGACACTTAATTACATACTGCATATTTCAGTAACATACGGTGCTTGAAAAATGCGCTTGGGGAGATACTTTTATGAGCAAGGAAGTGAAACAGTTTTACTGCTAAAGTGGTAGGAATGGAGAACTTTTTCCCTTCTTAGATATTTGCGTGGGGTTTAATACAGCCTCACCCCAGCCCCCAAATAGGGGCTATTAGAAGTGGTGGGAAAATATGGCATTAATTTAGCACCTACATTCATTAGTACCATTTGAAACTCATACATTTAGTTACAAACAAGACCCCTAGGCACCTGGTAAGATTTGTTACAGTCTCGTATTCTAGGTATGTTGCTTCTGTAGCACAATGCGTTTGATACTTGTACTACTTTACAGTAAATGTTCTCTACTAAATGCAGATGCGTGTGTGTGTGTGTGTGTGTGTGTGTGTGTGTGTGTGGGCGGGAGTGTGATTTCACAATTTTTTGAATCCAGGAGAAAGATGATGGTTGATTTGAACCAGGCAAGGTACCGGGGAGGGCTTCTGTTTGAAGGACGGCTCTCGCGTCGGCTGCTTGGATGGGTTCACTGAATCTTCCTGTTCCTGCCTGTCCAAAGGAGGTTATAGGATTTATCTTTTGACAGTGGCAGGATTTATCAGTATTTCTAACTACCTTATTTAAATGGAGGGGTCACTCTTATATTTAAGTGACATTCAGTAAATTATTTTCAAAGTGAATTTTAGTTCAAGACATGACGCCATTTTAGTGGAAATGGATTTATTTGGCAGGGGACCTTTGCATTTGTTCACCAGTTATTTTATATATTAATAATATGAAGAAAAGAGAAAGAGAAAATAGGGGTTACCTGCCTAGATGAAAGTATAGCAGTGAAATTTGGGTTGTTTTGATACCCATACGGCAGTTATGCCAGTGTATTCCAAATTCTATAGTAGTAATATTTTTTTATTTTTATTATTTTTTTAAATGAACCCAGAAACTTACCACTTTAAAATACCATATTTAATAATCAATTCTTGCTTTCCTTACCATATTCATTCTCTGAATTTATTTACATGTTTTTCTTTGACACCTCATGAAAACTTTGTATTCTAACATATATGCGAGAGAATAACCTGATTTTAACTTGGTTTAAGTTTCTATATGTTCTGTGGGCTATAGTACATCACATTTATTTTAACTGATTAATATTTATGAATATTAGCTAAATGTTTCTATTTGTAGTACGTAGGTCACAGTATTAATATTAATGTGTCTTGAAGTCTGTATACAACAAGTGGCTTTGAATCCCTGCATTCAGTCACAGATACCATGCTGAAATTTTTTTCAGTTCCTTGAAGAGAGACATCTATCTATCTATATATAGAGATATAGAGATATAGAGATATATTTCCTGTTAACCTGTTCTTATTGTACATGTTTTTAAAATCTTGACTCTTCAGATCTTAATAATCAAACAGGAAGATTTAGCAAACCTTTATAATTGATTGGATTCCACCTATTAAAAACAGGCTCTTTAGGCCAGTCTGAGATGGAAGAATCGATGTTCTTGGTCTTCTAACCGAATTACATATGTGATTGTGGATTTTCTTCCTAGGAGGGTAGGGATTGTGTCTCTGGTGCTCACTGTTAAATCCCAGCTGCTAGCACAGTAAGTATCTAACTCATAGCATGTCTCAATAAGGACTTGTTGAATGAGTACATTTATTTGTGACCCTCCCGATAGAAACTGAGACCATGAAATAATGAATAAATGATGGAGACACAGGGAAATGTACTGTTCTTAATCTGGCAGATAAAAAATCATGATCTTTAAAAAATTGTATGTAACTCTTTGACCCAATTGACTATAAGTGCTTTCCAGAATGGGAAGTGTTAATATAACACGTTACATCACATACTGAACCAGTGTATTACAGTGCCGTGCTGGGTGTATTTGGGAATGGTAACAGTCATGCTTAAAGTATGAAAGTTTAAAAGGAAAAGAAAGAGACACCATTCCATATCTTGATTACTTTTTATTGTGTGGAAGCTAATTTAACCCTGTCATCTTGTGGCCATACACTTTCTGTATGGTACTCTCAACAGAGTGAGTTTTAAGTTCTTCAGAGCATGGGTGGCGACTGCAGATATTTTTATGATTTATGTATACAGTTAGCTGAGAACCACAGTGATTAGATACAGTTTTAAGAGTTGCAGATGGTCTAATTTGAATTGAGAGGTATATAGTTGCACTGAAAACCGTACAGTTATAGAGCAGGAGGGGACTTGGAAGGCTGGGAATGCTCTGGCAAATTTAGAGAGGGAGAGTTCATTCACGTGGGTCTGGGTGAAAGCGCCTGCCCCACGACCCCTTTGTGGAGTTCCCTGGAGAAGAATGGGGGTTGATAGTCTGAATTAACCTAGAAGTTAGTAGCCATCTAGGATGGCCATTCAGACCCGCAGAATGCAGGGATCTCTGTAAGCAGCCCTAATAACAGCCTCTCCCTGGAAATACCAAAATACGGTGTTACTGAGGCTGCTTTAAAACCAACTAGTTTTATTTTTTGCTATTCTTTTAGCTTCCAAGTGTTAAATATGTTTCTAAATGTCAGGATTTATTTGGTTGCATTTTCTCTTTTTCTTTTCTGCTTTTTTTGTTGTTGTTGTTTCTTTGAAACAAAGTACTTACAGTTTACATCCGAAGGGTGAGATGGGAGCATCCCTCGTAAAAATCAGGATTGTAGCTCTGACTCTATAGCAAAGCCTTTTGCGTTGAGCCACGTAGATTCATTGTCTAGATCTGCCCTGTAACTCATTCCTCTGTTTATATGTTATTTCTTCATATGGGAACTTCACGCATTAAAACCAGACTCTGTAGTGAAGTCACCTCCTGTGTATCGATACAGATATTTTTAGGTAAATTTAGGAAGGAGAACCGGAAGAGTAATTTAGTGGCCATTTTTTTTCTTAAATATAAATTTGATAGCCTCCTTTTCATTAAAAACAATAACACCACAACAACCCAGCTCCACTTTGTAAGAAATGGCTTATGTTCAGTTTTCAGAGGTGCCTATTCAATATAGTTATGATTTTTATTACAGATGAATTTTTAAGGACCTGAAGCAGCTTTCACAGTTGTGAGGCTGCGTGCTGTGCTAAACTTAGCAGAAAAAAGGAACAGATTTTTCTTCATGATCCAGGCAAACTTACACTTGAGAAGAAATGAACTAGATTTTCCAAGGATGATTTTGTTTCCAGCATTCATATTAATTTTTCTTCAAGGGGAGGTTATTAGTTCTGTTGATATTAATGGAAATGTTGACTGGGTGTTGTAGAGGAAAAATAGGGAGCTCAAATGGTACATCTTGGGAAAGAGAAGCCATTTTAAGAAGGTTAGGCTTGCTTGCTTCTTAAGAAGGGGGAGGGAGGGAGTCTGTTTCCTCCAGACTCTATGTTTTGGGTTGAGGGAAATACAAGTATTTGTAGCAACAAATTTAAAGCCTAGTTTCCTGGTTGGAACAGGGAGGGCGATGACATTTTTCAAAAGGCACCTTTTTTTTTTTTTTTTTAAAGATTTTATTTATTTATTCGACAGAGAGAGAGACAGCCAGCGAGAGAGGGAACACAAGCAGGGGGAGTGGGAGAGGAAGAAGCAGGCTCATAGCGGAGGAGCCTGATGTGGGGCTCGATCCCATAACACCGGGATCACACCCTGAGCCGAAGGCAGACGCTTAACCGCTGTGCCACCCAGGCGCCCCCAAAAGGCAACTTCTACAGTGGCTTTTCAGCAATGTTAAGATCTTTGCAGAAATAATCCTAGGCAAGTGTGAAGCAGCAATAGAAGGTAAAGTGTGTGATTGTTGGTAATTAAATCTGTGGCAATAACTGACTACAGTAAACAGTGAATGTTTTCTCTTGTTCTGCCGAATGGAGTAACGTTAAAGACAGAGCTATTCTCAGACCTAAACACGATTTTGTGTGAACAGCTGTTACTAATAAAATTATAGGAAGTTGTTTGACAATCACCTTTGATTTGTTGTGTTACTGATACGTAGAAATCTGTCCGATTTCTCATCTAACACATAGTAAAAGGAAGAAAAGGACCTAACCCCATGCTGTCGGAAACAAGTTCATAAATCCTAGGTGGTCGTGGATCTGAACTTGATAAGCAAAGGCAAATATCCATATTTGGTGCTGAGAACCAAAATCTGCATTCGCTTCATAGCTCTGGGGTTGGCCTTTATACCTAGCCCTCATTTCTGAGATCAGTGCAGGATATTTTGTTAAAAGCCTTCATGGTTGAATTTTAAGAACAAAATGAGGATTATTTAAAAATGAAGTTATGAACATACTTCAAATTCATTTATTCCACAAACACTTGCCAGTTATTGGAAAATAAACATTTCCTCCAATTTTTTTTTAAACAGACATCTCTAATGAAAGAACAGTTGCATACAGAATGCTGGTCAAATGAACAAACAGTAAGCACCTAATATGTGCAGAAGAATGTGCTGGATGAGACACTCCTAAACCCTTATTTGTCAACAGGAAAGACTACAAGCACTTTTTCACAGTTCTTGTTGTTTCTCAGTTGACGCCCTCGGAGGGACATGTCCTTCTGAGTTTTATCCTTCCTGGCGTTGGCTTTTTTATTGGCTCTTAATACAAAGAAAAAAAAACCCCCAAATAATCTGAAGGCCATTGTAGAGGCTTTCCAGGGATTACACAACTGGGGAAGGCAGATGATCTTGAGAATTATTTCCTCGGAGCATATCGTTTTTTGCCTTTAACTGTGAGAAATGATTACCAACCCCTTGCCCTGAGCTCCAACTAGACTGGAACTCACGAAGGCAAAGGTAATGGCTTTTGTTGTTCTGTGTCTCGACGTAACACAAAACCTTGCTCAATTTACCGGGATTCTCTTGTCAGGCCCTGGGGGTGGGCGGCTCGTAGGCGGGGGGCTCGTGGGCATAGGAGAGGGTGGGCAGCTGGATTCCCCCAAAGAAAGAACAGTTGGAGGACGTGAAGGTTAAACTTTTTGCTTCCGTCTAACGGGTTACCATCCGTCTGTTCTCCATTTGCCACTCCTTGCTGTTTCGGGGGCCACCTGGGGCACCGTAAAAGGAATTCTGTTTTAACGCTGAAATAGTCTTTGTCTCCTTGCCTGCTTCTCATTCATTGTCTAGCGAGAATGATTCAGTTGAACGTTCTCATATTGTTTCGGGTTGAAAAGCCAATGGCAGTTTATGCAGCAGTTTGAATGGAAAACTGTTACACACACAAGTCCTTTGAAATTTAAAAATTCCGTGCACCTTTATTACAGGATTAATTTTGGCCAGTGAGTGGTTTGACTGCTTTAGAAACAAAGTAGTTGTTTCAAGGAAGTGTGTAATGGATTGTGGGGCAGTTGGGAACTCGAATGTTATTAATGCCATTATATTTCTGAAACCTCACAGAGGGGACAATAATTGATCCACAAATTAAAGAAAAAGAGCGAGAGTGAGACTTTTTGGCTCCATTGCAGGCCGTGAAGAGTGATGTTTAGAAACCTATTCCTGCATATTTCTAAGAGATAGCCTTGAGTTTTTCTCCCTTTAGAGAACTGAAATGATGAATTTGTTGCCTCTTCCCAAAATCTGACTTTGTTGTTGTTGTTGATGTTGTTGTTGTTGTTTTTTGTTCACTATCGCTTGTGAAAAAATCGGAGGAGATTTTTTATATTTTTAAGACTTAAAAGCTTCATTTTTATTGTTTCTCTCCTGTTTCCTTTTGCCGTAGGAGCAAGCAGGCTGATTGGTGGCACCTGCCCTATATTTCCTGGTAGCTGCAACTGACCAGTTGCTTCTAGAGACAAGTGCTTCAGTGTCTCCCCCCCCCCCACTATTCCAGCTGTTGGCCAGAGGCCCCCCAGGTAGCCCTTCCACGCAGATACCACCCACCCATTCACAGTGCTCTCCCCGCAAGGAGGGGCGCCTTCGACTCCCTGGCATGCGCATTTCCTTGTGATTTAGGGAACTTCCCAGTTGGTGGCTGGGAGCTGGTGAGGGGAAGTTGGAAGTTGGGTGCTTTAATACATTCAAAGGACACTTGTGAATGTGCTTTTAGGAGATGATTAACTTCCTTCAGCAACAGTTTAGCCTGGCAAAACCAAATAACGCTGTTAATTGAACAAAATGCACAAATCTCCTTCCTTTTCCAGGGGGCAGGGACTTGAGACTGGTTCATGATTACCAGCAGAGAGCGGTGAGCCCGCGCTGGGCGAGCAATCATGCACCACGGGGTTTCAAAATAGGATGCAGTGTATTTGCTAGAAAGGAGGAAGGTGCTGTAGGCCTGTGTTGAGTAATGGCGAGTCTTTCTCGTTTCATGACGAACATTCTCATCTCAGTCGCTGGAGAGCCTGGAAGCCTTCCTTTCTGCTTGTATTTCTGTACAGATAGGGTGGATAGCATTAGCCGAAGCCTTTGTTTTGTTACACCCAGGAAGCTTGAGTAGGTTTTTGGGTTTTGGGGGGTTTTTGTTTGTTTGGTTTGTTTTTTTATGGCAAAGATGCAGTGTGACCTTCTGACCCTGTGAATTGATATTTTGGGACCTACACTCTCCAGAGCTGCTTCCTTATTCTATATGTTCTTCTGCAGATGGCGAATGCAGTTTTCCTCCTGTCCTAAAGAGCTGACCCATTTCCTGTGACTTGTTCTAATAATACAGGATGACTTTAATTCTTGTTCCTAGTTTGCCCTTAAAAGAATGCCAGGGTCCTTGTTAAGTGTTTAACTCTTGTCTTTCTACAACTTACGATACAGTTTTGAAAATGGCTAAACCATGCACAAGCAGAGGATGTATTCGGCTGCATACATCCCCCTGCAGCTCTGCATCTTGCCTTAGTTACGTGGATGTTTTCCTGAAACCTGTAACGGTGGGGAAGTCAGGGACTCCTGCCCTGTCTCTTTTGCACTAACCTGAAGGTGTTTCTTTCGTTTGTTCCTTCACTGTTTCTCTAGAAACCTGTAGAATGACGAGATCGGACCAAATCTAAGGGCTGCTTTGCAGCGTTCTCTGCTTTCCCTCCACAGCCCTGGCATCGTGGCCACTTTCTGCCCCAACTCCTCCCGGGACGAGGGGCCCGAGCCCCAGCCCTCTGGTAGTGACAGGCTCTCCAGGAGGCGTTGGCAGGTCCGGTGGACTCCTGGCTGCCCTCACTGTCCTCCCCCTCCCCTCCGAAGCAACTCCGAGCGCCCTGCAGGCAGCTCCGACAGCTCTGGGCAAGAGCGGAGAGGCATTAGCGAGTCCGTCCGGAGCTGCCCTCATGCTGCCTGGCGTGCTGCTGATAGTTTCACTGCCTTCACAGGGCACGGTATCAAAAGCCTCCTGTCGTATCAGCATGGGTCTCTTGCTTCCTGCAGGAAGGGCGATATCCTGGCAGGCGCAGGGCTGGAGCCGGAGGGGCAGGCGCCCTGTTTAAGCGCTGCCCTGCTCAGGCCCCGGTGCTTTCGTAGGTACTGGGAGGCCACTACCTTCGACTCACTACTATTTTTTTTCCCTCTTCATTGGCCTTTAAGCAGTGCTTTTCACTGGCTTACGGAGAATCTCTGTTGCCCAGGCCCTGCAGTTTTCAGTGAGAGCAGGTTGGCCATTCGCGCCTGGGCACTGGGAGTCCCCATACGCCTCGGTGGAGTGCATTTGGGCGACTGCCTTGTATTTGGAGCCAGTAGTTCGGTCCATTTCTTCTTCCATGACTGTGCCCACCCCCCCTCCGCCCCCCATGGGGCTTTCATTGAAACCAGAAAAACAGATAGTGGGCTGATTTTCCGAACTGCCCTCAGTTGTCATGGCCATGTCAGAGAAACTTCAAGAAGGCGACTTCCTGTGTCTCTTGTCTGCGTTCTGGAGAAAGGGCTCCATGACCAAAGAAGGAACAGCTAGACTCTTGGGCCTGGGTCTTCAGAAGCGCCTGATACCCTTGGAGGTGCCGGACGGGTGTTTGGAGTTTACCAACCCTGCTTTCCTCCCGGCTGTGGACTTTTCCTCACGTTCTTTTCAGCTGGATTGCAGATTTGGAGTTGGGCAGGTGCAGGGGAAACGGAGAACAGACACAGGCGTAGGAGAGTCATGGGGAATCTCACGGGGCTTGGCTGGGCAGAGGGTGTTGTTGCTGGTCGGGGTGGAGCAGTCGGGTCTTGCCAGACTCTGGAGAACAAGGGAGAGGTGCTCTGCTCCTTGGCTTGGTGTCTTTGCTCAGAAAGAGCCGGGCCAGTGCAGCTTCTCTTGCCAGCCGCACTGCCCTGCCGCATTTCCTCCTCATTGTCACGTCCCTTGTGCCTTCCTCTCCCAGATCCCTGGGTGGGAGATGAGCAAGGGTGGCAGGCTGGGTTGTACGGAAGGAGTTTTGGTGGCGCGCATTCTCTCCTGACCTTTCACTCCCGGAGGTGGTTGCATAGACCAAGCGCAGAACTCGTATGTCAAGCAGTGTCCTGAGAAAAACCATTCACACGTTATAAAGGAAACTTACAACGTGGCTCTTCTCTCTCTCTTTCTCTCTCTCTCTCTCTTTCTCTTTTTTTTTTTTTTTCGTATCTGACAGCTGTTTAAGGTGATGGAAATACATCTCTTACTGTATGGAGAACTCTGCTAATCTGGCCATGGGTTATTAGAATGTCTCTTGAGAGATCCTTGTCCAGGAAATCTGCTTCACCTGGCTTGCTTCTCCTACAGTAGAGCCCCTGCCAGTTACCCAAGGCACTAAATAGATAAGTAGTAGCCTGAGATATTCTTGCCAAGTGGATTCACACTCAGGTGGAGGCACGTGATACAGAAGTAATCTTGTCATTTTAGTTGAGAAAGGCACCTATCAGTTGGTGCTGTTCCCATTCTCTTTGGAGCTGTTCACATTCTGGGCTATCACACGCAAGCCCAGGGAGATTATTCAATAGGCCCTAAAGCCTGTTTCCATTTATGACCAACATTCAGAATGGGCTGCTTTTGTCCAAGATAGAAACGACTTATGAGGATTTCTTGACTTGAAATGTAGGCAAATATATTTCAAATAATTTGAATAATTTTGAATAATTTGAAAGCAGAGCTAGGGAGTGCTGAAACAAAAGATACTTGAAATCAAGCTCTATTTTTGTTACCAGTCAATTCCTAATGGGAACTAATAAATTGGCATAATAGTGGCTCCTCTTGGAGCCATGCGTAGAGGGGACACACAGTCTAGAGATGGAAGGGCCATGATGTGTTCGAGGACTAATAAATGGTAGGAACGTCCTGGTTTCTCTTATTTGGCACTGGGTCACCATCTGAGATGTTAGTTACATGGAGCACATTAGAAATGACTAAAAATTTTGGGCACATACGCATCTCTCGTAATGATGAGTCCCCAAAGTTTCCCATGTTTTGTGAGAGAAGATACCTATATGTTGCTTGATTAGTTTCTGATAAACAATTTGTATTTTCCTATCCGTAAAATTCTAATGGAGGAAATCATAGGAGGACTTCATTAATAGTATTTCTTAGGAAATCTTGACTCCAAATATATTTTCATCAAAATCCCCAGCTGTGTCCTTTGAGAAACACATTTGCTGTAGGGCTTTCCACCCCAGGCCATGCTTATTATGGGAACAGAGAATCTTGTCTAGGGTTTTTCTAAATCCCTAGAGTCTTATCTGTGAGTTGCTACTCAAATTATGATCTATCCTTCCCAGAATTAATTAATGCATGTGCATCCCAGTGTATTGACTCATAGGGTCACACAATGATTTATTTTTTTCTATTAAATATATTCTTCCTTTATATAATGTATCTTCAAACTGCTACCAACTGAATTTATATTGTATTTTATTCTCTTTTTGGAATGAAGTAAGAGCACTTGAGATAGCTATCCTTTGGTGGTATGATTGTTTTCTAAAATAGTAAAGTTTAGTGATGAGAAAAACCATTGTATTTAATAGACAGAGTTTGAATCGAGAAGTGTTTATTTTCTTCCACTTAAGAATTTTCTTACATTCCTAAGAAATACATTATGTTGTTTTGATGTTGACCTTCAAAAGAATGACAGTCCATTCTGTGTTAATAACTTTTTAAAAAGATATTAACTTTTTTTGAAGTATAGTATTTTTTTTTAAAGACTTATTTATTTATTTGACAGACAGCCAGTGAGAGAGGGAACATAGGCAGGGGGAGTGGGAGAGGAAGAAGCAGGCTCCCAGCGGAGGAGCCCGATGTGGGGCTCGATCCCAGGACCCTGGGATCATGCCCTAGGCCGAGGGCAGAGGCTTAACGACTGAGCCACCCAGGCGCCCTGAAGTATAGTATTGACACAAAATGTTACAGTAGTTTCAGGTGTACAGTGTTTTTTTATGTCTGATTTTTCAGTGATTTTGAAATACTATAAAATAATGGAATCAGTTGTCACTCAAAGTTTGAAAACCTTTTTAAATTTATTCATAAGTTTATCCAGAGTGTACTAACCTAAGAAACATGATTTTGTGTGTGTGTGATCCTTTCTAGTTTGTTTTATTTTTATGTTTCTTGCAAAGATGTAATCATACTGTGTAATTTTAACATTATGTTCTAAGCATTTTCTATTTAGTTGTATATACTTCACATTAATATTTAGAATTGGTGATAATATATATTTTTTAAAGATTTTATTTATTTGAGAGGGAGAGAGTGCGAGGGAGAGTGCATGAGCGGGGCAAGGAGCGGAGGGAGAGGGACAAGCAGACTCCTTGTTGAGCGGAGCCCTACGTGGGACTCTCATCTCATGACCCCGAGATCACACCCAAGTGGAAACCAAGAGTCAGACACTAAACTGGGTGCCTAACTGGCTGAGCCACCCAGGAGCACCTGTATAGTATTCTTTTAGAGGATATGTATTAATTTGCTTGCTTATTCTCATTTTTGGGGGGGGGACATTTATATTTCTCCCAATGTTCCCATTTTCTCTCTCTCTCTTTTTTTTTTTTTTTTTTTTTTTGAGGGTGGAGGGGCAGAGGGAGAATGAAAAAGAGAATCTTAAGCAGGCTCCACACCCAGTGCATGAGCCCAACTTGGGGCTTGATCTCATGACCCTGAGATCATGACCTGAGCCTAAATCAAGAGTTAGTCACTTAGCTGACTAAGCCATCCAGGCCCCCCCACCCCCCGCCAATGTTACCATTTTTAAAATTTTGCTGTGATGAATTTCTTGATGGAGTTAGCATTTTTTATTTTATTTTATTTTTTTTAAGGTTTTTAAAAATTTGTTTGACAGAGCACAAGCAGGGGGAGTGGCAGGCAGAGGAGAGGGAGAGGCAGGCTCCCCGCAGAGCAGGGAGCTGGACTTGGGGCTCCACCCCAGCCAAAGGCAGACTCTCAACTGACTGAGCCACCCAGGCGCCCCTGGAGTTAGCATTTTTTAAACACACACGCTTTATTAGAATAGATTAATAGAAATGTTAATTGTATGTCCGAGGAGATGAAAAATTCTATGAGTTGACTGCACACACCTAAAACACATCTTGAAGTGATTGTGTGTGATTTCTAACATCATGAGCAATGTTATGAGGGTATCAGTAAGTTAATAAGCAAAGAAATTGAATGTAATTTTAAAATTTGCATTTACTTGATCACTCATGAGAATGATCATTAGCCCATGTGTTTGTTTCTAGTTGGATCTCTTATTTTGTAAGTTGTCTCTTTATTTCGTTTGTCTGTTTACGAGTTTTGAACATATATATGAAATTAGGCTTTTTCATATTTACTGTAAATAACTTAACCCCAGTCTTTTGTTTTTCTCTTTGTTTTGTACTATTTAATACAGAAGCTTTTAATTATTTTGAAGCCAACCCTGTTGGTCTTTTGCTACTCTGTTTTAAAATGAAGATTTTTTTTTTAAAGATTTTATTTATTTATTTGACAGAGAGAGAGACAGCCAGCTAGAGAGGGAACACAGGCAGGGGGAGTGGGAGAGGAAGAAGCAGGCTCCCAGCGGAGGAGCCTGATGTGGGGCTCGATCCCAGAACCCTGGGATCACACCCTGAGCTGAAGGCAGACGCTTAACGACTGAGCCACCCAGGCGCCCCTAAAATGAAGATTTTAATCTGGTTTAGAGACTGCATGAAAGTTAGATATACTTCTGTTTCTCTGGGCGAAACTAGTCTGAACATAGTGTTGATACATCACTGTTGTATGATTCTTTTTCTTCTAAAATGACAGAATACACACACGTAAGTTCATACTGTTAGAGATTATACAACATAAGTTGTTCTGTATGTAATTGGCTGTTTTCATCCAGTAATATGTAATGGATATCTGGCCATGTTAATATAAATCTTTTGCATCATGTTTATGGTTTGTTAGAGTTGCAGTGTATCTTTGTTGTTAAGTGGTGTGCTGCATTTAGCTTATATCTGCTCATGAAAGCCAGTTGTACACATTTCTTCTTTTTTTTAAATGATTTTTTATTATACTATGTTAGTCACCATACAGTACATCCCCGGTTTCCGATGTAAGGCTCGATGATTCATTAGTTACGTATAACACCCAGTGCACCATGCAATACGTGCCCTCCTTACTGCCCATCACCGGTCTATCCCATTCCCCCACCCCCTCCCCTCTTAGGCCCTCAGTTTGTTTCTCATAGTCCATAGTCTGTCATGTTTCATTCCCCCTTCTGATTACCCCCCTTTCTTTATCCCTTTCTTCCCCTACCGATCATCCTAGTTCTTATGTTCCATAGATGAGAGAAATCATATGATAATTGTCTTTTTCTGCTTGACTTATTTCACTTAGCATTATCTCCTCCAGTGCCGTCCATGTTGCAGCAAATGTTGAGAACTCGTTTTTTCTGATAGCTGAGTAATATTCCATTGTATATATGGACCACAATTTCTTAATCCAGTCATCTGTTGAAGGGCATCTCGGCTCCTTACACGCTTTGGCTATCGTGGACAGTGCTGCTATGAACATTGGGGTGCACACATTTCTTCTAAATTCTCTGTTCAGGGACTTTACTTTGATCGCTTGAAGTCAGCCGTGGTGGGGAGTATTTACACTGTGGAAACTGGCAAGTGCTGCAAAGCAGGACTTACCCCTCCCACTGGGAGAAGTTACTGGTAAACATTCACCAGCACACTATCATTTATACCTAACCCTTACTGATGGATACTTTTTTTTCCCATTAAAAATGTTATAATTAATGCTACAGTGAATATTGTAGGGGATCCATTTTGTAGACTTGTACAGTTGGCCCTTTAGTAGGTAAGTTCCTCAGAGGTAGGTCATCAACCAAATGACGGACTTATTTTAAATTTTGATACACATCACCACCTGATCTTTCAGGAAGGTTGTATGAGTTTACTTTTCCACCTCTAGTTTACATTAGTGACTGTCAGTGATTTAAAAAAAAAATCTCATATTTATATGCGTTTTGTTGGATTAATTTCTGTTATACAGTCTTTTCTATACGACCTATTTACAAAAATACCAAGTACCTCTATTATTTAGTTTAGTTCATTTTTTTAAATCACTTTTAACTTCAACTTTATTAGCTTAGATATTTCTAGGAAATTGACCAGTTATCTACAGAAGGATGGAGTGCTCTAGGATGAATGTCTCCAAGGGGGAAAGAAAATAGAACTGATAAGATTATATGACAGGGGCGCCTGGGTGGCACAGCGGTTAAGCGTCTGCCTTCGGCTCAGGGCGTGATCCCGGCGTTATGGGATCGAGCCCCACATCAGGCTCTTCTCCTGGGAGCCTGCTTCTTCCTCTCCCACTCCCCCTGCTTGTGTTCCCTCTCTCACTGGCTGTCTCTATCTCTGTTGAATAAATAAATAAAATCTTTTTAAAAAAAAAAAAAAAGATTATATGACAGGTTTGGCCATGTACAAAATTGTACTGAAACACAAAGTTTTTAATTGTGATGAAGTCCAATTTATTTTTTCTGTTGTTTCTTGTACTTTTGGTGTCATATGTAAGAAATTTTTGCTAAATCCAAGGTCACAAAGATTTACCTTCATGTTTTCTTCTAAGAGTTTTATAGATTTAGGTCTTAGATGTAGGTCTTTGATCCAGTTTGAGGTGATTTTTGTATATGGTGTGAGGTAGGGTTCTGACTTCTTCTTCTTCTTCTTTTTTTTTTTTTTTACAAGTGGATATCTAGTTGTCTCAATACCATTTATTGAAAAGAGAAATTCTTTCCCCATTGCATGGTCTTGGCACCCATGTTATTTATTCTTGCCTTTATTTCTGTCTTGCAATTTCTGTACGTTTATTTGGTTGTCCTTTTTCTATTTTCTTGAATTAAAATTGATTATTTATTTTAATATTTTCTGGATTTGAGTTAGAAGTGTTGAATTAGTGTTAGAAGCTTTGAATTTTTCTCCTTGTTTCTATGTAGTGTTTATATCATTCTTTTACGGTTTTGATTTTTATGTTTGAACCAGGGTTGTTTAAGATAATTTTAAATTTTCTAAATGTTTGTGATTTTTGTTGTTTATTCCTACTCTTACATCATTTTGATAGGAGAATGTGGTCTGTATTGTTTTTACTTTTTAGAACGTATTGTAGCCTAATATGTAGTCATTTTTTGTTCTGTGATTACATAAAGTATATATATATGTAATAAAACATAAATTTATGAGTGTTATTTAATTTTATTGCTTATATTTGTGGTGAATCTCCATATTTATATTATGAATCTGCCAAGTACTGAGAATTGAGCTGAAGCCTTCCATAACTCCAGTGTTTATGGCAATTTCTACTATTTTCAGAGATTTTTGTTCTCTCTATGTAAGTATTCTGTTTTCATGTGCCTTAAAAATGTCCACAAAAATTAAACTTTCATTGTATAACATTACCTTCTTATATAAGTCAATTCTGTTTGATCTTGAATTCAGTTTTGTTGGGTGTTAATATGGGTCTTTTGTTTCACTTTGCTTGGCCTATTTCTCCATCTATTTTCAGCTATTCTTAATCTCTTTCTTGCTCCCCTCAGAGGTTTTGTTTTTGTTTACCCTCAACTTAGAGTCTTTTTCCTTAAGTAGGTGAGTTCATTTTACTTATACATGTTGATGTCATCGATACAATTGGGTTTTTTGCATTTGATTTCTGTCTTCTGATTCTTTCATTGATTTCTGGTAGTTCTCTTCCTCTTTCATTTCTTCCTCCTTCCCTCTCTCCTTCCTTTGCCATTTGGTTTGTGTTGGGTTTCTTGTGTTTTCCACCTCTGATAATTTGAAACATCATAGTGTGCTTTTAATTTTACTATTGGATAATATAGATAATAGTATAGATAGTATAGATAATTATACTATCTGTATCGCTTGTAGTGGTATTCTTCAGGTTATGTTTCTCAATTTATCAGCTTCAGAGGTGGAATAGTATTTATTGTCCCCACCCCCAGGACCCCCATTTTTTTTAATATAGTCTCCAGGCCCAGCATGGAGCCCAACATAGGGCTTGAACTCATGACCCTCAGTTCAAGACCTGAGCTGAGATCAAGAGTTGGACACTCAACCAACTGAACCACCCGGGCGCCTTGGGGTTGGGAAACTTCTTTTTTTTTTTAAAGATTTTATTTATTTATTTATTTGACAGAGAGAGAGAGAGAGACAGCCAGTGAGAGAGGGAGCACAAGCAGGGGGAGTGGGAGAGGAAGAAGCAGGCTCCTAGCAGAGAAGCCTGATGTGGGGCTCGATCCCAGAACGCCGGGATCACGCCCTGAGCCGAAGGCAGACGCTTAATGACTGAGCCACCCAGGTGCCCCATGGGGTTGGGAAACTTTTAATGTAAAGTGTGAGACAGTAAATATTTTTGGCTCTGTGGGCCATATGATCTCTGTTGCAACTGTTCAACTCTGCCGAGACTCTATTAGTGAATGGGTAGAGCTATGTTCAAATAAAACTTTATTTACAAAAATTGGCAGCCAGTCAGATTTGGCACTATAACCCCTGATCTATGTTACTTCCATTCTCTGCTCTCCCTGGTATGTAATTTGCATGTTCTGAATTTTTCTTATTCCTCTTATAGACAAGTTAGCGATACCAGACTTACAAGGGTTCTCTAAATCTTAATGGTTAGTAATACTATTAACACGTTTTATTTTATATATATATTATATATATATGTATATGTATATAATATATATATATATATATATATTTTTTCCGTCTTCCCTGAGACAACACTGAATATATCAAATGACAAATCTCTTATAAGAACAATGTAAACTTGTCTATGGCTAAGGACATTTTTCTGGAAGTTCAAGTCTGTCCCTGTAATTTAACTGATGGTCATTGAAAGGCTAAAGAAAACTGAAATTTCCTTAGTTTGAATGTAAAAAGGATATTTGTGTCAGTTGGCCTGAGAGGCATACATGGTCTTCAAGTTAGTTTCTGTGCTCTTTTTTGGGGGGTTGTTGTTATTCATTGGAGGGGCAGAGGAGGAGGGCGAGAGACAAGCAGACTGCCCTGGGAGCCCGATGTGGGGCTCAGTCTCACCATCCGGAGATCATGACCTGAGTTGAAATCAAGAGTCAGTTGCTCAACCGGCTGAGCCCCCAGGCGCCCCGCTCTTTTTTTTAATCCATGTTCTGTGTGTTCTGCTCTTCCCCTGATTACAACTTTCTGACTCTTCAGATTGAGTATATCTGCTCTGTTATCCTGAAATGGTTTGTTCTTCTCCTTCTGCTTGTATTTCCTCCTTCTTCCTGTTCTTGTGCACTTGCCCTGAAATACAGTTAATGTTCGATCTTGCAAACCTATGTGAACTTTAACATTTCACAAATGATTCTATAGTTTTGCAAAGTTCCTACACAGAGTTCATTTATTTTCACACTTTCTGAAACTCTTAATTTTTTGGTTTCATATTCAATACCTGGAATCATCACAGGGAATCATTTCTAGTGAAGCCTAAAGAAACCCATCAAAGTATTTTGTTATGTGATGCTTATTATTCACATTCATAGATTTTAGTATTTATATGTATTTGTGTCTGTAATTAAAACGACATGTTTAGCATTAAGTCGGCATTGAAATAAGCGCTCATCACCAGATATTTCTTCTCTCATTTTCTTTAATCGTATGCTTTTATTTATTTTCATTCCCTTATGAGTTGGCTGGATTACACTTTCAGATAGATTTTTCATGAAGGGTCCATGGCTAATATACTTACATTCGTTCTTGTGTATTTGAGAATGCCTTTCTGTGGAATTCATGTGCTCATGACGGCTTGCAGGGGGATAGCGTTCTTGGACGATGTATCTTTTCCATCCACGTTGCTTGCCACATGGTGACCATTGCTCTGTTGTTTCCTGACATCTACGTTTGATGAGAAGGCTGCAGTCAGCCAGGATAGCTCTTTCTTTGTGATTTGCTTTTTCTCCCTGGATGTTCTTTCTTTCCTTAACACGGAAGTTTAAAAACTTGGCCAGGTTTTGCTTCAGTGTTTTATATTCCTTATTATTTATCCTGAAGCACTCTGAACCCATTCCATCTATATCTTCATCCTTTCATTTCAGGGATTTCCCCCAATTTATCATTGAATATTTTCCCTGTTCCACAGGAACATTTCTTGTCTTTAGGTGTGCTAGTTCCTCATGTATTGGACTTCTGTTGTTTCTCTACCAAAGCTGTCAACTTGCCTCTAATTGCTTCATTTCTCCGTTCTTTTCCTTGTGTGATTTGCTCAGATTTCATCCCTGCAACACTGATTTGGCGTATTACTGGCATGCGCTAATAAGTAGGTTTGGAATGACGGAAGTTCCTGCTTTACAGTTTTTATTCTTCGATTTCATTTTTTAAGGGCTGCAGTATCATTTTTCCCCCTCCTCATGTCCTTTCTCAGCTCTGACAGTTTCTTTCTACCTTCTGTTTTTTTAATATCCTATTTCAAACAGTCCGCATTTTCTTAAATGTTCTCAGTAGTACGGAACGGTTACACGTTGTTTTTTTTCTTCTGTTTCCTGGAGTAAATCGTGCAGAGTGTTGTCTTCGTTTTCCTTTTTGCACGTTCTGTGCCTTGTCTTCAGTTTCTCTTTGGAGTGTTCCCAATTTTGCTTGGCCCTACTGTTTGTCCAAAAATGGTGTGGGTGGAATCTCATTTACTTCCTTCCCTATTTGTCTTGGGTCTGTTGGTGTCCTTCCCTTAGCACTTGAGCTGGCGGGCTGGAAGAGGATGGTCTATGTTCTGTTTTTAGTCCCTCGCTTGCCAGAGAAGGTGGTATGGGAGGCTCTGGAGCAGGGCACAGCCTCAGTCTGCAAGCTTTGCCGCGGCTTCATTTTGTATTTTACGTCCGGGCCCATGTGTTCCTTCTCTTTTGGGTGAGCCAGCTGCTTTGATGAGAAATCCTTCAGAATGACACCTTGCCGTAGGTGGGCTGTGGGTTCTAAGCGCATCCATTGGGTGTATTTCTCTGCATTCTGAGGCCACTTTGCAAAGCAGGAGTGCTTTCAGCCCTGGATGGGCTGCTAGACGCCTTCTCTGTAGCTCCTCGGCAGCGGGTAGAGGTAGCAAGGTGAGTTTCCGGAAGGCGTTCCTTCCCCTTCCTTCCGCTTCCATGTCAGGAGATACGCAGGAGCCTTGCAGGACCTTTGCCACTTGCAGCCCTCAGCCCTGCCCTGTTCCACAAGCAGAAGCACCGTGCAGATTTCCAGCGGGCTCTCTCTCTCTTTGGTCCATTCGTATTGCTTCTGATTGATCGGTCCTTTGCAGATGAGGTTTTTCTCTCTGCTTTTCTTCTGTTTTTTTTTTGTACATTCTGAGGGGTAGAAAGGAAGTTGTTGTTTTTGAGAGCCCTTTGCTTTCTTTCCAGGAAGTCTGCTTTATGAGTCTCAAAGACTATAATTAACACATGTGAAGTTTTTCACGGGGAGTTTTAATTCTAGAATCCCAGTTAGGAATGTGCTTTAAAGTCCAAGCTTGCACCCCATGCTTGAGTCACCTCTCTAATGTCCCCCAGTTTATCGTTAGCTTGTTGCCCTCTGCATTCAGTGGTGGGAACATCATCCCCTGAGAGGAAGTCATTCTTTGGTCATCTCTGTTCGTTAGGAACTTTTCAGGTATTGGGCTGTAATCTGTCCTGAAACTCATTTCAGGTTCCATCCTTTGGGGACACTGGGACTCTGGAACCCAGTGGAACATAGCTACTTTTCCAAATAATGAGGTTGGCCTCATGATACTCTTAGGCCTTGCTTTCTTCTTTATGTGAAACATGGTGAATTCTTTCCATCATTTCTCAAAAGGCAGGAATGAAACCTTGTCCTGTATCATCCTAGTTGTTTTCTTTTTTTAAAAAAAACAAATACCTGTAACGGAACCCAGCACTTGAGGTATGGTTATAAAGTCAGAGTAGATAGTATTTCGGTATCTTCTCCCGAACTGAGATATATGTGAGTTCAGAAGTCTTTGTCTTTTGTCTAAATAAATCATCCCAAGAAATAGAGCAATTTTGAGTGCAGAGGGCTTCTGTACCAGTACCTTGTTTGTTTGTTTGTTTTTTTCCAGTATAATACTACACGGCTAGCCCTGTTTTAATGTACAGTCATCTGTGTTCTGCATATAGTCCCCTGCATTTTTGCATTTCCCTTCATCATGTTTTTGCATGGACCCGCCCCTCCCCAGTTGCCGAGTGTACTTATTCCTGTTGAATTTCATCTTTATTCTGTGGGAACATCCTTCCAAGGTCAAGATCACTTAAACTTTTTTTCCAACTTCAGCATTTGTAATCCTACCCAGTTCATTCTCAAAGGAAAGTAGATGAACATATTATCAATAAGATTCATAAAGAGTTGCATCAGTAAAACAGCATTTTTGTTAATACTGTCAGTAAAGACACAGGGGGTATTAGATTTCAGGACAGATCCCCGGAGTCTGTCATTCAGTATGAGTATCTGGTTGACTCCGAGTCTGTAACTTTGTTGTTTACTTACCTAAAAGATACAGTAAAGCCAAACATACACTTCTTGAATTTGACTCATATTTGATTTTTTTTTTTTTAAAGATTTTTATTTATTTATTCGACAGAGATAGAGACAGCCAGCGAGAGAGGGAACACAAGCAGGGGGAGTGGGAGAGGAAGAAGCAGGCTCATAGCGGAGGAGCCTGATGTGGGGCTCGATCCCATAACGCCGGGATCACGCCCTGAGCCGAAGGCAGATGCTTAACCACTGTGCCACCCAGGCGCCCCGACTCATATTTGATTTATGTTGGTGTAAAAGAGAATAGAGAAATCAAGGGAAGATAATCTACTCTTCCTTCCTCATCTGTGACCTGGTCTCCTGTCATAGAAGGACACCAGGTTGTCCTGCCTGAGTGGGTCTCTCACACCCCACTGCCTTTTGGGGAGAGGGGAGGTGGGGGTGGTCACAGCCCTGGCATTGTACACTGTGGGTGGGGTCGTTTTACTCATGCCTTATTACACGTCCTCAAGTTTGGGTTACGTCCATGATCGTTAAGGAAGGAGCCTTTTTTGATTCCTTGTCCTCTGTGAGCTCAAATTTCCATGTAGAACTAAAGGAGTATTTTTGGAGAAGCAAATGTCAGTTGGTACCTATTTGTTTCCAGCCAAATTGCTTTACTCTGTCTTTTTCTTCCCTTAAGGTAAGTGGTTCTTGAAGAGAGAAAGCGAACTTACAATTCTGCGTACTTTATTTTACAGAGTTTGACATTATGTTCACATTTTTAGCAATAATATTGAATTTTTTCATTTAGGAAATTGAATAGTGGAGTGGAGGGGTGTGTGTGTATGTGTTTAATCTAGCTACCTGATTATTTAGCGTAAGGTAAACTCAGTTCTTCCAGTTGGATGGTGGTGGTCATGATGGGATGGGAGTTGGTAGCGAATGATTCTGTTTCTTGGGCAAAGAATTGAGACGGGATCTTGCTCTCCCTTGCCCCTGCTTCTTGGTCGAGTCTGGCCAATGCCCATGCGGCTGTCAACCATGGGTAGAAGGCCCTTTGTCACAGTGGGTGGATGCTGTTTTCAGGACAGTGGTCAGCCCAGGATGTTGCCTTTTTTTCTAGAACTTTTCATCAGAAAGGTGATGTTGTGAAGCATGTCCCCTTTGGAGGGGAGGTCATTCTCCCTGTCCTTGTATATGTATGGTGGCTCTTCAGGGTGCTCAGACACATTTTAACATCATCGTTTTGAGCCTCACCTTGTTGGAGAGACAGGCACATTGCTTACAAGCAGTGCTGTCAGGAGTAAGTTTGTTTCCTCATTAATTTGGTAATGTACCAGGACGACTTCTATTCCAGCCCCAATTATTATACCTTGTCTAAATGCCTGAGGGCATTTTTGTTTCCTCCTCTCTTACCCATGAGAATGATTCTAAAACAATTTTTGGCCTTTACACCAATGGTTTAAAATTGTTCTCTACCTGGATTTGGAACGCGGCACACTGTCCTAAATGCAGTTATGGTGAACAAGATATTATATGCCTTTCTGGAAATGTCAGCCTTGGAAGCCAAACGGAGTTTTAAAAAAATGTGCTGACTGTGTAGGGATTAATTATGGCCGTGTTCCAAGATGTGTGGAATCTCGCAAGGTAACGATCACATGTTGGAAGTATCCCCGATTTACCAGGGGTATTTTAGGAGCCTCCTTCATTTTAAGCGTGTGTCTTGTGTAAACTCAGTGCTCAAGGTTCCTTTTAAGAAAAAAATGTGGTTGTGCTGACATTTACTTCGAGCAAATGAAGCATAGTTCATATCTGTTGAAATTGAAATTAATAATACATGAGTGCTTTTCCCGACCCTCTTTGTGTGTTCTTGCATATTAATTTTTAGAACTCATGGTAAATCAGATGGTGCAGAGGCTGTTTGTTTTTTTTTTTTCCCCCTGTCTTCCCTGTTTTCCAGTGGGTGGCTGGCTTGAGCAAGAGAATGCAGTGAATAAATGTATCAACATCAGAAGCTGTATTTGTACAAGTTTATTTCTTTTATTAAAAATTAAATATTTTGGTCTAAAGGCTTTCATTTTCTTAAGTGTCCTTTGTTTGCAAAAGAAAATCATCTTTTGGATTGCTCTTTACTGTGCTTTCAAGTGTTCTTTTCCAGCTGAAAATGGAAGATAAGGGACAAATATTGGTACTTATTCTTTTATTGGCAAGCATTTTCCCTTGTGATTGTTCCTTTCCTCGTATTCCCTGGGTGATGAGTAAGTTAGAAGCAAACTTCACTTATCTTGAAACCATAAAGACTCCGTGTTTGTCCCAGTGCTCTGCAGGGGTGGAGCGCGGTCTGGCCGGCCCCTGTGTGCACGATCTCCCTACTGCCCAGCAGGGAGAACCTTCATTGGCTTCATACCCCGACAAAGCCAAACACTCGAGGTTGCAAAGAGTGCTGGGCTCCTGTCTCCTTTTCAGGAGGGATAGCAGCACACACAGGGCTGAGCCTCAGTAGCAAAGAACTGAAATGTACTCCTGGCAGGCAGAGAAATGCACCCGGTCACCTCACGTGATCTTCACGCCGTGCAGCCAAGGCCGTATCTCCGAGGTTAAGAAAATTGTGCATTACGTTGCAAAATCTTCTCGTGAGTTAGAAGGGAAGTCTGAAAGCTGACTTCGTGGCTTTAGGTAGTTTTAAGTTCCCACAAACAGGTAGACATCTCAACTTCTTTCATAACTTTGCAGTAAGTTTGCAAAAGGCAGGTTCAGGAGACCTTCAGACAAGTATTGTTTTTGAAAACATGATAAAATGAAAGGGGAGAAGCACTCAGTTTAAAAGATGCTTTAGAAATGCTTTTTAGTCTCAGGGTTTTAGATGATTTATTTTCTTGGTAGTACTAATTAGATACAACAGGGGGAAAAGAATAGTAGCTTTATTCCTTATTGTGTTGTGGGGTTTTTCTCTGCTGATTTTTTTTGCATTTAAAAGCTGACTTTTTGGGGGCTCCCGGGTGGCTCAGTCAGTTAAGCATCCGACTCTTGATTTTGACTCAGGTCATGATCTCAGAGTTGTGAGATCGGGCCCTGCGTGGGGCTCCGCACTCAGCACAGAGTCTGCTTGAGATTCTTTCTCTCCCTCTCCTTCTGCCCCCCCTCCCCCGCTCGTGCACACGGGCCTGCTCGCTCTCTCTCTCTCAATAAATAATATCTAAAAAAAAAAAAGCCAACTTTTTTGTGGGGGAAAGGAAAGAGAGGAGGAGGAGGTGGGGGGAAAAGGCAACTTTTTTTTTTGGTTGGTTCCATATCTCAGGGTAAGAAGACAGTCCTAATGAATTAGGATCTTGTGGGACAGGAGCTGTATATTTCTTTTTTTATTGACATAATTGCAGCCAGATGGAAATGTGTAATTGCATTTCTTATTATACATACATAATGGATTTGTTTTATGTCTTACTACTTCCTGAAATTAGCCAACAGGTTAGAACAAATTTTTCCAAGTAGAACTGGCATATGTACCTGGAGCCTTGTGTTTAACATAGCCGGCCTCCCCAGAATACCTGTTTATGGCAGTTTGCCTCTGGTGAAGCAGCCAGAGCTTTAAGCCAGCAGTGTGATTAGAACTCACGCTCCAAAAGTATGTTGTGACCCTCTGTTGGAAAGAGTTAACACTGCAGGTCTGACTGCTCTCCCTGGAAAGGCCTTGCTTGCAGGATTGACCCTTGGTTGGTGTCTGGGAACTTGGATTTCTAGAGAGTTCCCACCACTCTCAGGACTGATGAGAGTGGCTCATGGTGGCCTAAATGGTACAAACAGTGTGGTTTATATTGAGCACCTGTTTCCTTTTTGGGAGTCTGGAATTTTGGCAGGTGCTAGGCAGACGGTGCCTATTTGACGGACCCCCAATAAAAATGCTGGAGTCCTAGACTCAGGTGAGCTTTCCTGGAAGACAGCATTTCACATGTGTTGTTACAGCTTGTTGCTGGGGGAATTAAGTGCATCCTGTGGGACTCCCCTGGGAAAGGACCCTTGGAAACCTGTACCTGGTTTCTTCCAGACTCGCCCCGTGAGCTTTTCCCGTTACTGATTTTGCTCTGTTGTAATAAATCAGAGCCTGAGTACAACTGTATGCTGAGTCCTAGGAGTCTCCCGGGTGAACCATTGAAGCTGGGAGTGGTCTTGGGGACCCCAGATGCAGACCCCATCATCATCACCTTCGGAGGGTCTCAGCCAGATTAATGTGTAGTCCTCTGGGCCTGTCACCAGAGGCTGCACCGGGGTGTGAGAGGAGCATGTAAGTTCCTCGAAAGCACCAAATCCCTAACCAAATAAAGGCACAGGGGTAGTGTTATTATTTTTTTCTTCCATAATATGTTTTGGTCACTGCCGTGAGTCAGACATGATTATGTATGCATAGAACACTCAGTTATTTACCCTTCGGGGGGTCGTACAGTCCTCTTCCTCCAAACTGGACCGCAAACCCCCACTGCTCCAGTGTGCTGAGCTTACAGGAGTGACCGACGATGGGGCACAGTGCGGACACGAACTCCCCATGCTCCCTACACGTTTCTCATTGCTCTCAGGTGACTTTTCTTTAATTGATTATAATTATCTTCTATTGAAACCATGAATTTCTTCCCATTAGTTGCAAAATAAAGGCCAGATACCTTCCATCTGTCATTCAAATTCATCTGACCCCACCCTTTCTTTCTAGCCTTATTTCTTACTGTTCACCTCTAGCATCTGACACTCCTGCTAAACCCAACTCTTGGGCATGAACGCTTTTCCTTCCCTTTCCTGTCTTCACATCTTCATTGCTATCCTTCTGCCTCCCCCCCCGCCCCCCACCTGCCAGCTGCCTCTTCCTCCCACCATTGCTGCCTGTGCAAAGCTACCCCTTCCTGAACAGCTCTAATCTCTGTATTAGTTGGAGTCTCTTTGAATGCCCAGGACATCTTATCTTTGTCGTGTGTCTGTGTTTATTGGGTGTGTTTGGGAAGCATCGGTGGGAGAGCGGGGGCAGGAGACAGCTCAGGGAAGGCAGCCAGTAAATATGCATTATTAAGCCAGCCCCCACGGTGGGCAGCCGGGGCTCAAGCTTGGGGAGAAGCTGTGGTTGACGGTGCCGGGCAGGGCTTCTCAAACAGTAATATGCATGAGACTCACCTGGGGTCTTTGTTAAAAGGCAGAGGCAGACTCCAATGTGCAGAAGACTTGGTGCCGGTGACACTGCTGGTGTGGGGTTTGCAGACCACATCTGGGAGAGCGGTGAAGCAAAAAGTTGTCCCTCCTGAAGGGTGAGGGGGCTGGGGTATTTATATTCCCACTCGGGATGCTTATTAGGTGGGGGCTGTCTTGCCACCGTTGGCCTGTCCAGTGGCTGTCCCTGGCTTGGTGCAAGCCCTCAGGCAGAAGGGTTGGAAGTCCGCTTTGGGGGTTTCAGACGTAGTTGGCTCCATCTTGTACTTGTGGTTATCGATACACTTCTCTTCCTCCACGCCCGGCCGTCAGATCCCTGAAGGTAGGATCTGTAATAAATCTGCTTCCCTAGCAGCATCCAGTACATGCTATGCTTTTGTCTTTGCGCGGTCAGTGAGTGGATTGCTCTCCACTTTGGTAAGCTGTCACACGTGCAGTTTATGGCACAGTTCCCCGACAAACTCCATTTCGTCATCCCTAACCTCGAGGTCTAAGATACAGGTCCACCGGGAAGAGAGCCTTCTTTCTGGGTCCACATTTCTGAAGCTAACCGTGGCCTGGTCCTTGGGGGACAGAGTTAACAGGTACGAGAGAGGAGAGTGCCTTGGAAGAAGCAAAAATCACTCCTTTAAGGATTTCTAACACCATTTTAAGGGGAAAACAGAGAAAACGGCTCAGGAGAAGAATTCTGGTAAGGAAGTTTTGGGGTAGCTATTGCTGCCTCATCTAATTTTCCCTCTTGAAGGCACTTAAATTTTATTTATTGATTAATTGATTTATTTTTTAAAGTTTTACATTTAGTGCTGGTAACTTTATTTTTTTTTTAAAGATTTTATTTATTTATTTGACAGAGAGAGACAGCCAGCGAGAGAGGGAACACAGCAGGGGGAGTGGGAGAGGAAGAAGCAGGCTCCCAGCAGAAGAGCCTGGCATGGGGCTCGATCCCAGAACGCCGGGATCACGCCCTGAGCCAAAGGCAGACGCTCAATGACTGAGCCATCCAGGTGCCCCCAATTTTTTTTTAATTAAGTTATCTCTATGCCCAATATGGGGTTTGAACACATGACCCCGAGATCAAGAATCATATGCTCTGCCGACTGAGCCAGCCAGGTGTCCATTGAAGGCACTTTTCTATTCATTCCGTCAGGGATTTCTGTTCTTGTTTTACATATTTTTTCATATTTGATCGATTTTCCTATATGGGGAACAAAAACTTGGTTGTCTTGTCATCAAGGTTAAAACAGATCTTTGAACCTGGTTGCTCAATTTCCTCTAAATTGTTAAAACCCCTTTTCTTTTGAACATCCTTCCCTAAATTTCATTTTTCCTTTGACTCATAAAATCTAGCATTTAAAAAACTTTATATGATATGGAGCTTTTTTGATGTTTTATATGAAATAACCACTCAGTATTTATTTATTTATTTATTTATTATTTTTTTTTTTTTAAGATTTTATTTATTTATTTGACAGAGAGAGATAGCCAGCGAGAGAGGGAACACAAGCAGGGGGAGTGGGAGAGGAAGAAACAGGCTCATAGCGGAGGAGCCTGATGTGGGGCTCGATCCCAGAACGCTGGGATCACGCCCTGAGCTGAAGGCAGACGCTTAACGACTGCACCACCCAGGTGCCCCCCACTCAGTCTTTATTGAAGACTTCCTGTGTATCTAGTTCTCTGGTTGATTGAAAGGGAATGTGAGACTTTCTCTTGGCCCTCAATTATTTAGGTGGGGATGAAAGATAATATGAAAACGATAGAGAACCATTTGTGAGTGTTTCAGGCTGTGACAGTTGGATGTCTGGCCCCCCTCCCCCATTCATTCCTGATTTCATATATTTCCTCTTGTCGGATTTTATAAATTGGGAGTTCAAATTCCCACTGGAAAAGATATGAGCCTGTTAGATACAGAAATTTATCTAAAGACAGGATTGCGTGCTGGCATGATTAGGGAATTCACAGAGAATGTATGGTATTCTGGCTTATCCTGGAGAAGTAGGTCAGTGTTGAAAAGACTGCAAGGAGATCAGGGACATCACCGCCATTGTGTGCCTCGGTGCTCAAGGTCTGGTTTGGTGTTCAGGTGGGTCCTAAAGTGAGAGATGATGCTTCTGTCTTTCCGTATAACCAGCAACTAAATCAGGATTCTTGATTTCGTTTTTGGCATGTCTTTCTCGTGTTCTTTGATTCTTCTCTTGAGAGTCCATAAATATTTTAAATACTCATTTCATAATCCTGACCACTTTGGTCCTTACTGGCCTTTCCCTGCTGGTATAATCTCTTTCCATAGATCCTCTCCGTGGGGTGGTTTAGGGCAAGGAGTAAGTGATAAACTTGTTTCTCAATTAGACAGTCATTTGGGGAGGAAACATGTTTTCCCTTGATTCATTCTCATCACCTGTTGAATAATATTGTATGGAATAGTTGAATGCTCAAGTAAAAAGAATGCCAAGAAAAAAATGAAAATCACTGAAAAATGAGACCAAGTTTTTCCGTATTGACAAGTCCTTGTCTTCTGAATACATAGGCAACCATTTTACTTTGTGACGCCCTTCCACTTGTGTGATTCCATTGGAAACGTAGAGAATTGTGATGGAATAAACATACACACTCCCCCTCGTGAGTGGCCCGGAGAGGTTATGCGACCTTGTGGAGTAGCGTCTGGCAAATCAGTACTACTTGCTTACTAGTCTTACAGCTTTGGTGAAGTTCTCAAGGCCTCACAGCCACAGCTTCTTTATTTTTAAACTAAGGGTAGTAATATCTTCTACGGGTTGCGGTGGAGAGTGGAGAAGTTGGTGAAGACAAGCATAGGAGCTCTCAGTAAGTGTTTCTTTCTCCTCTCATCTCACTTTCCAGTTAATAGGAGCTGGTGCCCTAGGAAAACTTAGGCCTTTCAACTCAATTCATGGCTTCTTGGGGAAAAAAGTACAAAGGGCTATGACAATTTAAAATAATATTTCTTTTTATAATCTCACCCAACTGAAGCTAGCTCATGATTATTGATAGCCCTTTGCTTACTGTGAGTGCATTCTAGGAATCCACTGTTAGGGATGGTTCTGTTTCTTAACTCAAGAGCTTTAGTCCCTTATTTTATAGAAATAACTGTCACGACATAAATGCCCTGTTGAATTTATTTATTTCTTTACTGTAACATGCTTGTCTGCAACTCAACTAGTCCCAACATTACTGCGGCATTCTTCTGTTTTTTAGCCCTGTGTTTATTCTGATTGGTTGCTGTATTTGTTTTGATTAGTTGGTGTGTCTGTTCCGATTGGTTGGTGTGTCTGTTTCGACGGGTTGGTGTCTCTGTTCTGATTGGTTGGCATGTCTGTTCCGATTGGAAGGTGTGCCTGTCCTGATTGGTTGGTGTATCTGTTCTGATTGGTTGGTGTGTCCGTTCTGATTGGTGAGTGTATAATGTTTGGTTATTAAATACTTTGAATCTCCCTGGGGATTACATGTTCTTAAACATTTTTCTTTCTTTGTGAAGGGTTTTGGGATGTGTCTTTTAAGAGAAGGTTATTTTAGTAAATTCTACCAAATTAAAAGATGAATAGTAAGAATCTGCTGGTTTCCTGTTTATGACTCTTTCTGAGGAAGCATTCATAGTTATTTTCTAAAATAACCTTAAGTGAATGCTAATGGAACTATGTATTATCAGTCCCACATTGGAAGGCTAATTATCCGTCTGTAATCTTAGCAAATTATTATGCTTGTTGGTGTACTCCATGTCAGCGAGGTGACACATTGTAATTATGTATTCATTTTCGCTTACTCTTTGTCTTTTACATGTATCATCAAACACGCTTTCTTTATTGCAGTTATGGTTATTTTAGTGGCTTGCCACTTTCACTTGAATTGACACAGAAACCATCCCTTGTCTCTGGGCCACATGGTCTTTCCTGAGACTCAAATGTGACGTAACATCTGCTGTATAATCTTTCCTAATGATACATGTGTAGACACCTTCAAAGCTCCTTTGGTTTCTGTGTCTGAAGTGCTGGATCATTCGATTTACCAGCGGACTGATGTGTTTCTCTGAATTCTACTGGCATAGACATGTGGGCCTGTTTTTCATTGATCCACGGTAAATTTTCTCTATAAATGATCCCATAGTTTTCAGTTCCCATAGTTTTCAGTCCAGGAAAACAAATGAGTCATTGATGTAACTCCCCTTTTTTTTTTTTTATTATTATAAAAGTTTTTTTATTATGTTCGGTTCCTGCTCTCAATTGCAAGTTGAGGTGGTATACTAGATTTTGGTTACTACTAGTTTATGTTCTCTACTATTTGAACCTCAGATGGTTTTCTAAAACAAAAGTATCTTGTTCTACAAGCAAATTTATTTGTTAATGTGTACTTTGAGTACTTTCTAAGCATATTAACTTTTCTTAAGTTATCATCTAAAACTGATGAGGGATTAATCTGTTTTGACTCAAGGAAGCCTAGATACTCATTTATTAAATGTTACCTTATATTAGAGCTTTAATAACGTTATTTTGTTTTCCAGCTAGGGAGCTAACCCACTTATGGGACGCTGTTCTTTCATTATCCGTATTGACTTCAGATTTTCCATATTTGGGGATTTTTGGTAGGGTAGTGTATGCAGTTTGATTTTAGAGTTGGCTTAGAGCTTCAATAAGAATAAATCATTTCTTTGTTATTCCTTTTCATCTGTGTATTCTCATCTCTTAGCACAACACTAGGCCCAGAATAGACAATAAATATTTGTTGAAATAAATAGCTCCCTAAAGGCTTGCTCAAGTCTTTCTTTTGTTCCAGTCACCTGGCAAGAAAATGAGGTCTTTACACCGATTTTGTCTTCAGAGGCCTGATTCCTTCGTTCTTGTGCAGATTGGCATTATGTAATCTTTCTACTATTGGAGAACATTTTCTGTGACAGCAGACTCTTCTGGGTGAATGAATTTCTCTATCAGCTGTTGAAGCACTGAGTTTGGGTTTAGAAAAATGCAGAAACCTTTGTCAAGCCTAAAGAGATTGTTTAGCAGAAGAGAAGGGAAGTATTTAAATCAGAAAAATTTGCTTTCTGTTTGAGATCCTTTAAGCTATCCGTGCTGGCCATCACTTCCCGGATGGAGTAAATTCTTTTGTTAGATAATTGGAATTGAATCTCTAAGCCAAAATTATTTGCTTGCTGATTCTGTTTGCATTTTAGAAGAGGGGTAATTCTAGACTTCGACAGGTTGTCTGTGCACACACCAGATCGATGGTTCTGTGTTGCAAATTCACCTTTCTCTTCAAGCCTCATTGCAGTGGTTCTTAAGTACAGTTAGTGAGCAGTTTTGTTTTTGATTTCATACAGTACAGAGTCATACTGATACTTTTGATAGTGGTTTTGTGAACCCCATTAAGATGTCGATTTATTTTACTTTATGTGGTGTATTCTTTCTGTTGTCTATGTTGATGTAGCGGGAGGTAATTTCAAAGTAACTGCATAATCAGAGAATTTGAAGGCATTAACATAGAGCTAGCGGTGTATGCGTGTCACCTAAACAGGTTCAAGTCCAGTGCTCTGGGCGCATGCGACAGGTTGTGGTGACAGTCCAGACGTGGGGAGGGAAGAGAATGAGGAGAACAGGGATATCGTCCCTTTTTTCTTGGATATCAGCTAGAGCATAGATTTACGAAGAATCACAAAGAGATATTCAGCGTAAGACAGTGGTTTATGCAGTTCGAGGTTGGGGTATTTCATCGAAACCAGATCTTCACTTCAACTCTGTTTTGAAAGCAAGTACTGTGCAAAAATGATTTAAAAACGCCGCAGTCAGGAAAGGCGGCTTGAGCCCTGCCGGTGCCCTTTTTCTTCCTTGGGCGACTGCTCCGCGAGCGAGCTGTGTTGTCATGCTCAGTTAGTGGGAACGCCTGGGGCAGGCTTCAGCAGGAAGCCAAGTGGCTTGACCCTGCCCTTCCTGCTTAGTGAATGGCCACTCGCTCTTACCCAGGCCCTGGAGGGAGGGCTTGGTGTGGTGTGGGGTGGTGTATGTGTATGTGTGTGTGTGTGTGTGTGTGAGAGAGAGAGAGAGAGAGAGAGAGAGAGACAGAGAGAGAGAGAGAGAGAGAGGCTCTTAGATTCCGCGAGCTACGTGAATGCCTTCAGTTACGGAAACGCCGTAGCTCTTCCCTTCATCTAGTTCCTTGGCGTGAGTCGCCTAACGTGGTGCCCGCCGAGGGCGTCCCTAACCAGATTTATTAGTACCACCATCATTCACCGGAGCCTCTTCAAACTCCCCTTCGGAGATGCCCTTTGGCTGAGAGGCGGAGGTGCCGGCGGAGCGCCCCTGCTCACAGGGTGCCCGTGATTAATAGCTTGGCACGATTTCAGTGGGAATCTGGGTCTCGGGTGCGGATGTAGGCCGGCGGCCGCCTTGCGGTGCACCCTTCGCGGTCAGGTCAGGCTTGATCGCTTTGGCAAGCAGCCTCTTGCCGGAGGCCTTCGTACAGGGAATCAGGCTGGCGGGGCCCTTGACGGCGGGACGGGGCTCTTGCACTGAGCTCTGCTGCCCGGTGAGATGAGCCCACCGGGTCCCGGTGGGGACAGAGCATAGAGCACAGCCGGCTGAGGGCAGGAGGTGGCCCAGAGACCGAGAAATCAGTGCGGCAGATTGGAGCCGGAGGTCACAGAACAACCGAGCCCTCAGGAATCTCTGGAGTCAGAGCGGCAGAGGTGGTCATGCTAGTTGACTGTGGGAGGGGAGCTTCAGCCCTTTCAGATGACATTTTATAGAGAAGAGTAACCACATAATCTGGGGCCTTGGCAAGGGAGGGGGACCCAGACAGGTTCCCTCAATATAACTGTTACCTGTTTTCCTGAGACAGCTCACAAGCCGTATTTGAGGATGAGTGAAGCATGGTGGCTCCAGGAATGGGCGGTGGCATCACCTGGCCAGGACTCGAATCCTGACTCCCCTACTTGTTGCCTGGGTGATAAAGGATAAAGGCCACTTTATCTTTCCAGGTGTCACATGCCTCATCTATAAAATGGGAGATAAATCACAGCGATTGTTGTAAAGAATAAAAGAGAGAATATATGTTAAATGTTTTGTATAGGGCCCAGAAGTAATAGATACTCAATAAAAGTTAGCTGCTTTTATCCCTACACAGCTGTTGTCAACATGTGTCTGACTTACGTCGGTGGAAGGAAGGAACAATTAACAATTGTAAAAAAATAAAGCAAAACACACAGCTTATTTCTTAGTTAATGAGTCAGAACAAAACATATCCTTGAGCCTGGATTCTTTTTGTGAAATACAAGGGTTACAAAATTAAGTTTTATGTGCGTAAGCAAAGGAAAGGTATCTTAAAATCTTTTATTATTTTGTTTTATTTTTTAAGTAATCTCTACACCCAACATAGGGCTCGAACTCACAACCCTGAGATCAGGTCACACGCTGCACGAACTGAGCCAGCCAGACACCCCTTAATATCTTGATTTTTTTTTTTTTTTGACCATTGTCTCTGTCTGATAGCTGGGTACAAATGATTTCAGTGATGGTGTTTGTGCCTGTTGTCATGTTTGCACTGAAAATCGGTGCATTTTTCATTATCAAAAAATAAAATAAAGCCCTAAACCACCAAGAGAAGTGGTATGAATTGGTCCTGGGAACAGCAAAGTCTTTTTTGATGCATGTTGAAGAGCTCTTGCGTCCTGACCATTTCAAGTCTGCAGCCTGTTGGGCCCCATACCGTACTCCATGCCTCCGAAGGGTGCCGTTTTATATAGAGTCCTGATTGTGTGCCGGTGGACGGGGAAATCTTTCGATAAGGTGATCCTTCCCTTACAAATAAGAAGTTCTTTAGTCTGTTTTCTGTCTGCAAATCCAAAGTGTGGCCAAAACCAGTCACATAGATTCCTAAGGAATCTTAAGTCTTTCACTTCTAAGGAATTAAATGTATTAAACCATGTATCTTTCAAATGAAAACAAATTCTTGTCATTTTATGGAACCAAAGTCTCTGATGGCATCTAGAAATGAAGAGTCTTTGTGGCATGACAAGTTTAAGTCTTCATATAGAATATTGTGTCAATGATAATCCTTATGCTTCTGCCTTCCCACCTTAACTTGAGACTCTGAACCCTGCCCACCTTCATTTTCCCATCTCAGTTGTACCCTCACTGGTCATATTAATATTCCTTTGAATGATAAAAGCTGGGAGAGGCAGCACCACACGGTGTTAAGAGCATGGCCTGCTGAGCCACAGAACCAGAGCTTGCGTCTGGATCGGCCACTTATTTAAAAGCCGGATCATTTTGGACAGGCTACAAGTTTTCGCTCGGTCCTAGGTTAGTTTCAGCTATAAATGAGGGTATTACTAGTACTTTCTCATCTGTACTACCTTTGCTGTGTGGGTTAAATCACGAGTTTAGAAGTGTAGAATACTTAAATTTGGCCCGTAGTCAGCACTAGGGAACCATTAACTTTTATTTTAGAGCATCGTAATACAGTACGATGAGCTGCTGTAACAAACATACCTCGTATATCAGTGACTTAATTTAGTAGAAGATTTTCTCGCTTAATTGAAGTCTAAAATGGGTTTTCTTGACTGGTAGGGACCTATCAAACCAAGTGGCACTTGTTATTAATAAGAATATTCAGATGTTAGAGTATCTACCTTGAAAGAGGAGACATTTCAGCTAATCCTAGGGTTAGTCATATATGTTCCATATTTAGGCCTAGCACCAGGAAGCTGCTAATAAAGATATATGTGTAATAAGGGAATGCCCAAGAGTTTTGTAAAAGTCCTTATAGGAGGGAAGTTAATGGTTTGGAGAGGTGGAAGGAAGTAAAAGTAAGCTCGAATGCGGGAAAACAAAGAAGTAGTTCAGTCTAGACGAGAGGAGAAAATTGTGGTCCATGCCGAGTGCAGGGAGAAAGGGACTTTTGAGTTTGGATCCTTGTTAGTGATTGAGGTGTGTTGTAAGTGATTATAGAAGCAGGAGCTGGTAACAGTGAAATTAATACAGGTGCTGGAAACCAGTAGCCAAATAGATGAACCTGAGGTGATAGCAGCCCGTCAGGAAGGATGGGTGAAATGTCTCATGTAGTTCTGAAGGGATAGTAATGGATTCATAGACTTCTCATCATAAAGAGAAAGCAAGCAGAATAATAAGGCTAATTAAGTCATTAAAGAGTATTAACGGGTTCCTGGTATCTAGAAATAACGTTAGACACACCTCGTCTAAAACAAACTCAGTATGTGTGCGTTTACAGAACAGCTTCACTAGGGAAAATTCTGAGTATTTCCTCACTTCGTAAGGATTTTACCATAGTTTTTTTTCATACCTCACTAGCTTAAAGTATGAATTTATGAACCTTAATTCTATATAAGTCATTTCAAAATGATGATTTACAGTTAAACTGGTCTTGAAATATTTTTTCCATTGAAAGAAGATTTCAAGCAGTATTATAAATGTGACTACTTCATAATAAATTATAAATTTAACGGCACTTTTATATACTTTTTTTCTATTAGATGAATATACATAAATCAAGTGTGTTTATAGTCCTTTGGTATTTGCTTAGCTTTGCTTACACTGAAGACAAATCTGGAATATCTGATATAGTCTACTTATATATCAGCTGTTAGATAGATTTTCTGACAACTTATTTAAAAAAAATTGAGTAACAAAGCATATTTCTCCATTAGAAGGCAAGCCATACATTTTGTGGTTTTGACTTTTAGAGCATATTTAGAGCTAAAGTAAGTTGACTTGCATTGAATTCAATGAGCTTCTGATCCAAATGAAGGTCCATGTTTTATATATGAGGTCGCCGTTAAGATAGCCAGATATTTAAACTAACAGTATTAGAATGTGCTTTATAGAAGCTAAGGGGTGTTTTACTATTACAGTAGGGAAACAATAAAAAATAATTCCACCGAAAATCTACCTCCTCTTTCTTTTGTTTCAAATCTCCTGGCTTTTGAAAAGTTATAGAAACAAAATAAATTATTTCCATACCTTTTATAGAGATTATATGGATCAAGAATTTTCCATCTTTATTTTTTAGGAATTGTTCTTCTACTTCTAGGCCTTTGGCCAGATTTCTGTCCTCTCTTACTCAAAAGTCCGAAAGGCTTAAAAAAAACCAAAAAGCATATTTCAGTGTTTCTAATTCTTTGTTTTCAGAATAACACTCACACCTATAAGGCAGTATAGCATTCGGTGACCTTAGTCTTTCTAATCATTGACTAAATTTGTGTATGACATAAAGAAAACATTCACGTTCTTGTAGAAGTTAAAGTAATTGACTTGTCAGATTTAAGTGTTTCTTGCACAGTGATCGGAAAACAGTGAGGAGGGGTAAATCAAGAGGGAAAGGAATTCTGAAAGGAGCTCAGAAGGTAATGGGTAGGTCGGGGAAGACAGAATATTGGAGTTGATTCTCGTGGTGATTTTATCTCCTGCTGTTGGTTGCCCTGCTGGTCTCCATCAAGGACTGTAGTATTTATTGAAAGTTGAAATGTGTCCAACTTTAGGCCTTTCCTGGTATGTGAGGCCATTTCCATTCCACAGTGGTTTCTAACCGTTCATATATTCTTTCTGCTATGGTGAGAAATATCACTGACAGGAAAATGGAAATAGGTCAACTTTTGGTGTGTATTTCTTGAAGTGACTGATGTAGTCTGGTGAGCCCCATAACTCACCTGGGCGTCCCAGTGCCGCTTACAAGCACCTGCTTTGCTGTGAAGGGTTCTCTGACCGAGTAAGGGCTGGGCCAGCTTATATGTCATATGTCAACGATAAATGGCAACTATTCTCCAACTAGTGCAGAAGCAGCACTGTCACCCAAATTTTCTGTTTCCCTCTGTGCAGCTTCCGTTGTGGAGATTCGAAAGTAGTTTCTGCAGCTTGAGTGTGTAAGTTGCCTTGAAATCTGAAATTCACAGTCCTCTATTAAATACATTTTGAAGGAATTCACTTGGCATCAAGATAACGGACTCCAGTAGCAATTTGCTTTTGTACGTATAAAAAAGGTCAACATGGAGGTATGCGAGGAATGCATTCTTAGGTCATGTGTGTCTAAGAAAGCAAGCAAATAAACGTCTTCTCTTTGTGTGCGGAAAGGGAGGAAGCGCTGTTTATTGGCATACCGTAACTACACTCAGCTCTTGTGAATCCGTTTTGCAGGAAGGCTGTCATCTGGTAAAGTAGCTAGGCAAGAGTTTTGGATTCTAACATCTTTCTATACTTACATTGCTGTCTCCGAGGACAGAACTTCTGATAACGTTCGATTTACACACATCTGTGCTAGTGTGGATGCCTGCACGCATAGGCCCCACGAGCTTCTTCAGACACTCAGGGAAGAGTGTGAAAAGCCTGAAGCCTTTGGGAAGGATTCAGGAAAAAGCTCAAAAGAAACTGGTTTTCCACAGAAATCCTGTAAGCCCCTGAGGCACTGAATACCTGCAGAATAAAAGCGCAGCTTAGAGGTTGTTGGAAATCTTTCCAACCTTCTAGTTACCAAAATACCAGGAATCTATGTGGGGACGGTGTTTTCAATAGCTTTTATAAATAACCAAACCGGGATACATGGAAGTTTGATGAAAATGAAGACACACTTTAAGGAAAACGGAGACTTTACTCGGGTCATTTATGAGAGTTAGAAATAATTTCCAGGGGCGCCTGGGTGGCACAGCGGTTAAGCGTCTGCCTTCGGCTCAGGGCGTGATCCCGGCGTTGTGGGATCGAGCCCCACATCGGGCTCTTCTGTTGTGAGCCTGCTTCTTCCTCTCCCACTCCCCCTGCTTGTGTTCCCTCTCTCGCTGGCTGTCTCTCTCTCTGTTGAATGAATAAATAAATAAAAATCTTTATAAAATAATTTCCAAAGGGAATGTACATTATGCTTATGATAAAAAGGAGTAAGGGGGAAAAGGCATCTCTTTACTTTTGTGCAAATGTGATGTCATTTATCAGAATAAATTTTCAGCAATAATACTGGACCAAAAGAAAATTAGTTATAATGTATTAAAACAGTGTTCTCCCAGGCTGTAGGTAGCAGAAACACCTGATTCTAACTGGCTTCAGCAAGGAGGACATTCATTCTTTCATGTAACAAGCAGTCCAGGAGTAGGGAAGGCTCCACATGTCACAGCGCGGGGCTCGGGCTCTGCTGTGGCTCGGGCTGCTGGGAGATTCTTCTGCTTCAGGCTCACGGCAGCTCTGGCGAGGGTTTCCAGCTCCTTATCCGGATGCAGCAAAACCAGACACAGCAAGGTCTCTTTCTTCTGGCGTTTCCTTTTTGGGAGCAAGGCAACTTCCCCAAGGCCCCTCCACCACATAACCACCGGTGGTGACAGTATCCAGTCCTTTAGGGAGTCTGAGAGTCAGACCTGCCTAAAGGGTCAGCCCACTTGAAGGGGAGCCAGACCTTGGACGCAGTGATGGTCCCATTCAGGATTCACACGTGAACTGAGGGCAGGGTCACCCGCCATCCCTCGAAGTGTGTGACGGAGGGATGGATGCCACAACAGAATCGGAGCTTTGCTAGCAAAGGTTAAGGGGGAAATGGTTGTTGGGTCGGCAACCAGAGGTGTCTGGTAAATGATGGAAAATGATGGAAACAGAAAATGATGGAAAAGAGTTAATTTTAAAAAACATTATAAAATGTGTCTATCAAATGAAACCTTTGGTTTTCTAGGTTAAAAATTAATATTTTTGTGAATAACTCTATTTTTGTAAAGAGAAGGACATTTTGCTAAAAAATAAGGAATTTATTTTTAAAAACTTCCTGAATAGAGCAATTATAGCCTCTGGCATAGGGTTGAGGTTGAACAGCATTTTATCTTTGTCACCAAGAGTGAGCGAGTTGGAAGTCCATAGCTGAAACTCATCTCGGATCTGTTTGGGAGAGCTACTGGCTTCCTTGCTCAATCTCGTGAAGTTCAAGTCCTGACGAAATAGGAGTATTTAGACTTGGACCAGCTTTGGATTAGTATTATACTCGAAAGTGGGTTTGGCCATGAGAGTAGTGAGAAGGATACTATTATGTCTTCATAGAATCTTGTAGCATGTGGATTTTTGACGAAGCCTTGGGGTCGCTGATCATTGTCACTAAAATGATAATGGTACGAGTTCTCCTTTACTCAGCACCTGCCTGTTCTGCCAGGCCCCATGCCCAGTAGGTAGTAAATTCATCTTTTTTTTTTTTTTTTTAAAGGAGCAAACATACTTGGCCCCTGCTCCCATCCTCCCAAGTGGAGCAGGTCTGTCCCATCTCAACGCCCATTTCTGCAATATATCATTCCTCTTCAAAAGCAGAAACGTGAGGACGCAGTGTTTCTGGCCTCTATTCATGGAAAGGTGCTGGACCCGGTCTGTGGGCAGATTAAGCAGTGCGCTCCGACATGCCTTTCGGTCGTGGCGCAGAACACAGGCTGTGGTGTTTCCAGTGTGGCAGGTAGTAGAGGAAGTTCTCTTCCCTGTCTCCCTCCCAGTTAAGGCTTCCCAAAGCAGCCAGTTATGCTATCCAAGCAAAAGGCAGCTTTATTGTTGCTCTGCCGAGAGGCCCTCGGGCGGCTTCCTCTTGGAGTAGAAGCTAAAATTGTAGAGGCTCTACTGGTCCTCTGCCTTGCCTGTCCCTGACCTGGCCTCCTTCTACTCTTCTCTTCCTTGACTCTGTTCCTTCTTCCTTCCTCCGTAGTGTTCCTTGAACGCATCAGCTTCCTTTCTGTTTTCAGCCCTTTGCCTTGGAGGTATGTCCAGCCTGGACTGCTCCCCCACCAGAAGCAGCCTGGCGTGTTCCCTCCTCTCTCTCAAGCCTCGACTTGAGTGGTTTCGGTGAGCACTCCCCTCACCACCAGTCCCCATGGCAACTCTAACCTGTTGCTAGGAGTTTTTGCTGTTTTACATTCCGTACTTTGATTGGCCTGATGTCTATCTCCCCCTACTAGAAGCTCCACGAGGGGTCTTGTCTTGTTTTGTGTATCGCTAGACCCCATGTGCCAAGAATGGGACTCGAATTAATAGAGGCTTAGTTAGTATTGTTGGCCAGGTGAATGAGTGAGTGATTCACCCACAGATGACAGCCCTGGCTGTGGACCACTGAAAGAGATTGACAGGAGCATGGCGTTACGTAATTGGAGGACCTCCTTTAGATGCTCTGTCAGGTGAGGGATGTCCCGCCCTTCTCTCTCACCAAGAGTGAATCACAGTGTCTGATTTTGTTCAGCGTATTATGCTCTGACATTCCTTAAAACATGGAACCTAGATAAAATTCTCAGCTGCCAGAAAAATTTTCCAGCCTAATTGACTTCAAGCATTTCAGAAGTCTTAAAGGCGGTCACCCAGAAGCTTCCATGTGACTCTGGAGACCCAGAGAAATGCTGAAAGATAATCTTGATCCTTAAACGTAGTTTGCATGGTGCTGCTTGTGATAAGCCAAAGGAAGGCAGAGCTTCGTACAGAATCATTATTGTGTTTGCTACCCCAACAGCATGATGGCCAGCAAAGAATAGAAAACCAGGTCAGACGACCCAGTGTGTACATCCAGCAACGAAGGAGAACAGGTGACTCTCCCATTCTGGACCAGACTGAAGACGCATATGGCAATGGTAGTAACTGGCTTTGAGGGATTAGACCTTTGCACCTTTGGGATCTTGAGTGGTTTCTATCACTTAAAAAAAAATATTTCTGAGTCACTTGGCTGGCTCAGTAGAGCATGCAACACGTGATCTTGGGGTTGTAAGTTCAAGCCCCACCTTGGGTTCTGTAGAGTTTACTTTAAAAAAAAAAAATTTCTTTGACCGTGTGTTAAGAGGTCGGGATACAGTGATAAATAACACTAAGATCCCTATCCTTGTGGAGCTTCCGTGCAAGTAGGGAAAGCAGACATTTAACCAGGACATGCATAAATAAATAGAAACCCATGATCAAAACTCTGGAAAAAAAAAAAAGAAGAAAAAAAATAGGCAGTGTGAACGGGAATCATAGTGGGAGGGGCCAGGGTGGATATCTTCTAGAAACTCAAACTTATTAAGGTTTGACCTTTGAGTAGGTGTGAGAGTCCTGCTAAGGAGACGGTTTTGTAGCGTTACTAGCAGTTGCCACAGTGAGCCTCAAAGGTCAAAGCCAGATCTCTGTCACAGGGGACACAATGTTGGGAAGCTCCGTTAAGATTCAGAGGTTCTAGGGAGAGAATGGCAGTTTGTATCAGGCTAAGTGTGTTGCTTAGAGCAACAGGGTTCTGTTGCGTGGAACGTGTATGTGTGCAAACAGCACATATGACCAGGCTATCTGGACAGCGGCTCTGCGACAAGGGGGAGGGGCGGTGGCGGCTGTAATCCACACGGCGGAAGAATAAGCAAATATTGATGTGGACTCACTGCAGTGCTAGGAAATTCTGGGAAGGAGCCGCAGCAGTAGGGGTGGATGATACTGTTTGGGTTAGGGCGTCTTGGTGTTTCAAATAGTAAGGCTGTGCAAAGTCAGACTGTTCCAGGAAAAAACAAAAATAGGAAAAAAGTCTTCGTGCCGAATCAAGAAGATCAAAGTTGGTTTAAATTTGGATTGAATGGCGCTGATTTTTAAGGACTTTTCTTGTACAAATCTAGCCAGACCCAGTTGCTTACAGTGCTTTGTGCTGCAAAGGTTAATCCCTTGTACCTGTTAACAGTGTGTAATATTCTAAGTGGCGGACAGCTGTTCTTTACTCCGTGGAGTAAGGGTTTCTGCAAAAATGACTGCTCACAATTAGTTTCTTCAGCCTCTTCCATTATATAAAATGCTATGGGTTTCCGTAGGAGGAAAACCAAACCAAACCCAAACTCCACAGACTCTTTTGAAAACCATTTTGGAGCAACTGGTGTCTGTCCATGCCATAGAATTGCCGTTTCTCTGCCGTGCTGTTGGGACGCTCAAATGGTAGCCCACTTAATTTTGGAATTCTCTGCCTTCTCCCCTCAGCTCTTAGAGGCCTGCGTACACGCTTGAGGATTGTTCCGCTACGGCCTTGGAAACTTGGTCCCTTTGTTGGCTTCAGTAGTAAATCAGGGAATTTTTTTCTCCCTGGCTCTGCTCAAAGTACGGAAGGAACCTCTGCATCAGAGCACCTGTACCAAAATCTCCTGAGATGCTTCTGTTAAAACTGCAGATTCCTGGGAGGGCTTCGGCGTGGAAAACTCAAGGATGAGGATGGGAATTAGCATTGCAGCTCTGTTCCTACAGGTCGTCGGGACTCCGTAATTATCATGACTTCATCCCACACGTTTGAACATTATTGTGATAATTCTGCGATGGCAGAGAGCAACAGAAGCTTAAACAAATCCACTTTGGGGCTCTAGCCTACACTTACCTAAAAGGTTACTCATAGCTGGCTCCCCCCCCCCCCCAATTTTGACCCAATTTCTTTTCAGAATAGACTGGCAATTTACCTGTCTGTTCTCCATGGGCCAACTTGTAGGGATGTGATGGTATATGACGGGGATTTTTTTTCCCCATGATGATTAAAAAAAGATATTTTAAGACAGTAAAGGCATAGTAATTTGTAAAAGTGTTCTAAAGAAAATAAAAATAAAATGAAGTGATCCTTTTAGGAATTTTAATGTTTTCCAGGGACTTGGCTAAGATTTCATGAGGTCCGTAAGGCACTTCATGAAAACCACGGTCATACAGGTAGCTCACCTGAGATTTCATAAGTTCCTGTCGGCGCCCTCCTTGGCCACCTGACCACTTGGTCTAGCTGTTGTTTTTCTTTTTGCGTATCAGACAGTGATCTGGGATGACTTTTGAGGGGAGGGAAATAGTCCTTGTATGAAAGGATAAAAGTTCAGTCTATTATTTCTGTATCCCCCCTGATGCCGAGCAAAATGACCAATGTGCCGCGGGTCCCAGTCAAGCCGGCTGTTCTCTACGTTAAGTTCAGGTTGTCAGTTCCCAGGAAAGAATCTCGCTAAGAGAGTAGGAAAGAGTGAATGGTCATTTGAGTCACCAAAGTCTCCTACTGAGGATCCGAAGCCAAGAGCAGACATACCAGTGATGCTGATTTTACATGTATCGGTCACTAATATATTTGCTGGGTTTCCGTCAAATGCAAGCCAATGATCCCGGACCAAGTGCTCATAAATCGGCCAAACCCCGTGCCACAGGCAGGAGGGCCTCGAGAGAAGCGAAGTGTGCAGCTATGAGCTGTGAGGAGTTGTCCCAGGGTCCACCGGAGAAGTGAGAGGCGAGGGGGAGTCTCCCAGCAGGCTGAGAACTTCTAGAAGGGTTGTGGAGATGCCCTGAGGCTATCCAGGGAGTTTGGAAGTGAGTAAGCAGAGCCACGTCTGCACATTCCCTTAGATTTTTCGCAGCTCAAACTGGCTACTGGTAGGTAGGCCCCTTTATGCAAGAACCTTTAAAAAAAAAATGATGCAGTTGCTTTCTGTGGAAGTATGATGTTCAGCACTCTCTAAATATATACTAAGTAAGTGTTATTACCGTACGTGCCTTCATGCTATTACATAGAATTAGCTCCTAAGGTAAAAACAAAATGCCTGTCCCTGTGCAGGAGTCCGCGTTGGCACAGTTTCTTCGGTGTTTCATCCGTCAGTACGGCAGAGTGCAGGGTAGTTTAAGTATTTGAAGAATTCAGGCATTGGTGTATTATAACAGGTACTGAGTAGAGACCCATTTACGTATTTTCTTTATGATGCTGCTTCTAAAAATATTTATCCTGTTGACACTTTTATTGGTTTTGGCTTTTGGTTTTTCATTTTTTATTTATTATTTATTTTTTAAAAAGTTTTTATGTATTTGAGAGAGAGAGAGAGAGCACGAGTGGGGAGGGGGAGAGGCAGAAGGCAGAGGGAGAGGAACAAGCAGACTCCCCACCCAGCGTGGAGCCTGGATGTGGGGCTCGATCCCAGGACCCTGAGATCATGACCTGAGCCGAAGGCAGACGAAGGCTCAGACCTCTGAGCCACCCAGGTGCCCCTTGGATTTTGTTTTTTTTAGACACAGAATCAAACACTGGATCCAGGGAAAGGATTCTTTAATGAGAATGCATTTTTCACTGGTGCAATGAATATTTGACGGCCTTTTTGTTGCCTTGGCACAGTAAGGTGCAATACCTCTGAGAGAGCTTTTCAGTAAGTTCACGTTACTTGTCAGGAAAGGCTGGTGGTTGTCCAACAATTAGAAGGCATGGCCGTCGTCTCCCTTCCTCTAAATTAGATGTATAAGTCTCTTACATTCATCCAACTCCATGAAAAGGTGTAGAGTTTCCATATGAAAAATTCCTTTGAGGTTTCAGTAGCTCATGACGCCATTACCATAATTGATCAGTCTTTAACCTGCTCACTTCTTAAATAAGATTCACTTTTTTTTTTTTCCATTTTGCCAACATCGGCAGTTAAATGGTTCCCTATTTTTTTTTTTTTTTTTTGTTAAAACAGTGTGTGTCAGAAGTAGAATTTAAACCCAGGCCTCCTTGTGAAGACCAGAATCATTTCCTTGTCATAAAACTCTTTCTGAGAATAGTGACAATGCTTTGCTCAAAGTGTTCTGTAGGAAAGGCTTCCCATATGCGTGCAGACAGACACGACGAGCGCGTAGGAGATGCGACCAGTGATGGTAGCCACACTTGGCAGAGGCCGTGTGATCATTCAGTGCCAGGGGCGAGCAGCAGGGTTGTGAGTTGTCGGCCTGGGGGGTTTAGATGTGGCCCAGCCTCCTGGGAGGGACCTGAATCAAATACCAAGAGACTCCCTGCCTCAGGAGGCCAAACACAGAAGCCAGCACTCTCCTCAAACCCATCGAGTCAGTTAATTGTTAGATTTATAATTCCATAATTGATACTCACTCTATGGATGGTTAGGCAGTTAACTAGCCATATGGAAGTGATGTGGAATTACAATCAAGGTAGAATTGAACGGCAGAGTAAAAACTCAGCAGCTTCTTGGCTTCTGTGCTGTGGGAAAAAGGGATCTGGACCAAGGATGAATACCGGGTTAATACGTTCTTGAGAAGTGCCTAATAGCTTTCCCTTAAGACTAGGGATGCAAGGAATAACCATGAAAGATGACAGAAATGAGATTTAAGGTAAGATTGGTGAAAGGGATGAGTATTTTAAAGCCATTGCAGCCCATTGGACTTTTACTCATTCTCTACAATGGTACATATAAGCTGGGAGTGGACTACAAGCCACGAATTTACTTGATTCGTAGTAGATGTGATTTTTGTGTCTCTGCGTTTACACCTGCCTCAGTCAGCTTTCGGGTGCTGTGGCTATCCCTTCCTCCTCCCCCAAGGCTCCCCGGCTGTGCCTTTTCGCAGGATAGAATTTTGTCGATCACCTCCTGCAAAAGAAATGCTCAGAAGGCTTACGCTGCAGTGAATTTCCGAAGTAGTTGAAGATATCACCTTCATAAACAAAAGGACTGATTTTATTTTCTTTCTCCCTTCCCTTCTTTTGATGATTAAAAGAAAAAACATTTAAAGTACTCCCCATTTCCCCCCCTGTCTTGACTGATTAAAAATAAATACTGTTAGATGGCACAGTATTGGCAGTGAGTAGAAATACAAAGCAGGTTTAGTGTTAACCTTATGGAGGAACAGTGGAAGACCAACGAAATGATGAAAGAAAAGACTTACTAATAATATTACCTACTGCTGTAATTAAATAAATATGGAAAATTTCATGCACTTAGATGGTGGTCTAGAGCCTAACACTTCACCACTCACTTTCAAATAGAAGCTATTTTTGTAAGCATGTAGGAGTCCAGTAATATCATTTTGGCTAGAAATGATTTTAAGTTTTCATCACTGATATGGATGGATTAAGCAGGTGCAAGGAAATTAAAGAAGAGACTGTTTAGATTTCAGAGAGTGAATTCCGTGTAACTGTGAGAGGTGGAGCTTGGAATATTGCCACAGTTTGGGGGAAGATGTTTTAGTGACACCATGTTTTCTGTCCATGATTCTTTATCTATCTATCTATCTACACACACACACACACAACATGTGGGAGTAGTCATTGTCCAGAATTCTAGAATTCACAGTTTTATAACCAGCTTGTAGAGGGATTCATGCAAAATCTTTTTCTTTTTTTTTCTTTTTTCTTTTTATTTATTTTTTTTAAAGATTTTATTTATTTATTCGACAGAGAGAGAGACAGCCAGCAAGAGAGGGAACACAAGCAGGGGGAGTGGGAGAGGAAGAAGCAGGCTCATAGCAGAAGAGCCTGATGTGGGGCTCGATCCCATAACGCCGGGATCACGCCCTGAGCCGAAGGCAGACGCTTAACGACTGAGCCACCCAGGCGCCCCTCTTTTTTTTTAAATCATACATTTGAATAAATTGTGAATTATGGATTTTTTTTTTCCTTTTTACTAGTAAAGTGGTATCTCTTGGAATGACTTCTTTTTTTTTTTTTTTTTTAAGATTTTATTTATTTATTTAACAGAGATAGAGACAGCCAGCGAGAGAGGGAACACAAGCAGGGGGAGTGGGAGAGGAAGAAGCAGGCTCATAGCAGAAGAGCCTGATGCGGGGCTCGATCCCATAACGCCGGGATCACGCCCTGAGCCGAAGGCAGACGCTTAACCGCTGTGCCACCCAGGCGCCCCATCTTGGAATGACTTCTTAATTGTCCATGGTAAGGTGTATCTTGCTGGTCAAAACATCTTAATATATCTTAATATAAGGTGAAGTTCAGAATTAAAATTAAAGAAGGGACTTAAACTTTTTTTTCCCAGCAAGTCTGATTATCAAAGAATTTTGTAGTAACGTTACGCATGATCAGATTTGCAGCTGGCATTGTAGGTCTTGTCTTCATTTTGTACATTTCTTTCAGTTTTATGATTAGATTCTTCTTTTTAAAAAATATTATTTATGTGACAGAGAGCGTGAGCGCACAAGCAGGGGGAGAGGCAGGCTCCCCACTGAGCAGGGAGCCCGATGCGGGACTCAATCTCAGGACCCTGGGATCATGACCTGAGCTAAAGGCAGATGCTTAACCCGCTGAGCCACCCAGGCGTCCCTTATGATTAGATTCTCAATACTGCTTGCCCATCAGTCCCATCCTCTGTTCCTAGGACCCGAGTAAATACAGCTCGATGCATGGTCTTCAGTTATTACATCTCACTGGAGAGATGCTTGAGCCTGGACATGTAGGGTCTAGTGTTACCAGGCACTGATTTGTAAGCGCCCGGGACTGTGTTATACTTACCATTTTGTCTTCACAGTGCCCCTGTCTGTGTGAAGGACATGGTATTCCGTGTGCTTACCCATCAGCAAAGAGGTTCACAGAGCTTCACTGACTCTTCCAAGGCACAGGGTCAGACGGCCAGGAAAGCAGCTTAGCCAGGGTTTAAACTCAGCTTTGTCTTACCCCCAAACCGCGGCTCTTTTTTCTGTGCTACGTTGCTTTTCCTGTAGCTTCGCCTATTTCAGAAATTAATTTATCTCCCGGAACAAGCCATTTTCTCTCTGCTAGGTGTTATGACCTATTTTCTGTTTCGTAACATTGCCAAGGACATAATTTAAGACTACGTGTGTTTTTTATTTTATTTATTTATTTAAAAGATTTTATATATCTGTTGGAGAGAGGGAAAGAGAGCAGGAGCAGGGGAAGCGGCAGAGGGAGAGGGAGAAGCAGACTGCCCGCTGAAGAGGTAGCCTGCCGGCGGAGGTGGGGACCCTGGGATCTGAGGACCCTGGGATCAGGGCCTGAGCGGAAGGCAGATGCTTAGCTTAACTTACTGAGCCACCCAGGCGCCTCTAGACTATGGTTTTAATCGTCAATATGTTGCTGTTTTGTTTTTTGAGCAAATAAATAGTAATAACAATCAGGTAGGTAAGAAGCTAAATCACATAGCAGCCTACACATGGGAAAAGAAAAGAAAAAGTCAGCGTGCCCCGGGGCGGGGGGGGGGGTGTCATCTCATCGGATGCCAAGCCCTTCCCTTGGGCATATGCCTTGGAGCATTTGGGCCTCAGGGGTGCTTGTTATTGGCTTAATTGTTGAGCTCAGTAGCTGTTCCCTGGGTTTTTGCAGTTGTGCACTTCTTTATGAGAAAGGGATGAATGTCAGATTGTATTGAGTCCGTATGCATGTAGTTTTGATTTAAAAAAAAAACACATGGGCTCAGATATCAGCTTGGACAGGTGGATAATCAAGGAATCATTTCCTATGTTTTTTTAAATGTAAAAGTAAAAACAATCTAAGATGTGGTATCATACAATTTTGAGCGTTTTGTGCAGGGTAAGAAAAGAGAACCGTTTGACCTTGAGGTTCAGCCAGGGTCACTGACAGAATTGTATTGACTTCTCCAGGAGGTGAGATGTGCTCTTGGTTCTGCAGGAAGTAATGTTTGCGTAGTCAGAATGTTTAAATGTAGCTAAATAGTTTATTGGTTAATCTCCACACAAGACAAGACGTAATTATAACTACAAAAAAAACCCCCAAAAACAAAGACCCAAAACCCAAAAACAAACCAAGGCGTAAAAACCTGGCAATTCGGGAAGAGGGAAAGAGCGGACAGAAGTCCACGGCTAGACAGCAGGAGGGCAAGAGGCCATAGAGGGATACGTCGGGATGCTGATTTCCTTCTCTAACATGGTGGGATGTCAAGATACACTGTGTAAGGCTGTTGAAACAAGAAACAGAGCTAACCAATTGAAGAGCTAAAAATAGCATAATCAAGAAAACTAGGGAAGAATTAGAGGTGAAGGAAGTGTGAATGAGTTAGATACGAGGGAGGCAGGCAGGCAGTCAATAGATTCTGTCTGAGGTTGACAAATCAAGAAGAGATACAAGCGTATTATTTGGTTAAGCTGATAACCACAAGGACTAAAAACAATAATAGTGGAAGGGAGTGGAAATGGGGACTCTGGGCTCAGGGACACTTCCTTACCGCTTATTTTCACCTGGTTCTGTTTGGAAAAATTTAACTGCGTATGTGTTACTTTTAAGATAATTTGAGAAAAAAGATTTTAACAGTTGTGGATGCACAGTCTGGAGAATAACTTTCCGCTCTTGTATCAATATACTCTTATATCGCTGCTGTTTCCCAGGCACCAGGGACTGCTATCGCTAATGGCAGAGGGCTCGAGTTCCCAAAGAACCAGGACAATGGTAGGCTGGGGTGGGGTGGCAAACAGCTTACGCCCACAGTCGCATTCAAGTCTTCAGCCGTTTTCATGTTTGGATCCGGATCAAAATGTGGCCGAAAACGACCAGCCGTCCTCAGACGTGCAAAGTGAGAGGCTGACGGGGCTCCGCAGACCCTCCCTGCCAGGAAAGCTTAGCACCCGGTCCTCACTAATGCTCCTGCTGCCTTGGGACCCTGCTTCCTCTAGTAGGATGCTGTGGCCCTTCTGGAGCGTACATGCCTGCATTGCCTTTGTTTTCTCTGGTCTGAGGAGTGGCTGAGCCTCAGGGCACCGACTTCCTTCCAGGAACTTCCTGCGAGGGGAAATTTCGACTTTTCTGCATGAACTCTCCAAATGCCTGTGGGCCGAACAATGGCCACTGCAGTTGTTTTTCCAGGGACTTGGTTTTGTTTTGACCTTGAGAAGTGTGGATTGTTGTGTTCATGGCGCCTCCAGGTGGGCAGTCGAGGAAGGGCGTCGTGGGGGGTGGGTAGGAGCCCCTGGAGAACGATGACTTGCTTGTGCCATTTTCCCTTTTCGCCCTGGGCTGTGTGGTCCTGGGGACAGCCGGTCAGTCACGGGGTTTGGGTGGGGAGTGGAGGCCAGGGTGCGGCTGGGGAAGGAACTTCCTTGGGAGTTCTTGCCAGTAGCTCAAGGATGCGCCCTGGCTCAGAAGGTTGTGTAAATAGAGGCCGCTATCCAGTGTGTCCCTTCTTACCTCTCTCCAGCCAAGTTTCCAAGCAATCCCATCCTTTGAGATCCAGGAACTCCAAGGGGGCTATTCTGAGGTTCCCCCAGCAGCTGCAAAACCTTGTCTAATAATTGTACGTGCACGTTTATTTCCCTATCAGGAGTAGAGTTGCTGTTGATCGAGTCCGGGGCTGCTAAGCTCGCCGCCACCATGATTGAAGTGGGTGGTTTAAATGAGTGGCACCGTCTGGGTGGGGACTTTGGCAAACTAAAGTCTCATGGCTCATTGACGTTGGTGTTCAGCTGCAAATGTTGCTTTGTATGGAGCGCAGGCGTAGGGGTTGACAGAGCTTCCAGTTTTTTAAGAAAAACAAGGAATCTGGGTTTATGAGTGAAATCCCTTGTATTTTAAATGTTGCCAACTAATTAAAAAATTTAAAAACTATTGCCTAGACTTTAAAAACAATTTTTATTGGCTGGGTAAAGTCTGCGAACTGCCAGTTCTTTCCTCTGGTTAGGACTCTAACCCTTGCCTCCCGAATGTTCTTTTGCCTTGATTGTTGAAAAGGAGCTGAACATGTACTGGGCACTTCATTTGCAGTCTGTCTTGTCCTCAAAGCATTTTAAAGATGCTCTCATTTTATATATAAATATAAGATAATGTAAGTTAGAAGTAGGTGAACACGTCAAAACAACCATATGATGAAAAGTGGAAGTAGAATGAAATTGTGTGTACGTGTCTGTGAGCGCATCAGTGGATCTCAGGTGGGGCATGGAACTTCCTAGCAATTTGCTCACCACGGAAGCCAGAAGGCTTATCACCTGGACAATTTGTGATGTCCTTTAAACAAACTGTGTAACACAGAGGTTGATGCCAAGACCAGAGGCTGCTTCCTAAATGGTCTTCAAAGGAACGCAGTGAGTCATAAGACAGGCAAGGCCCTCATGGCAGCATGGGCTTTATGGGACTTGTTCTTTTCTATGGTCCTGCATTAAAAGACTGATGCCATGTACACTAACATGTAGTTTAGGAAGTGAGGAGGGTTGAGCTGCAGGTACAAGTCTTCTGGTGGTCTAACTGCAGGTGGGGAGTGGGGTGGTGGTAGAAGATGGGGATAGTTTGGGAGACAAAGAGTTAAGAGCTCATCTCTGGAAGCAGAGGGCTGGGTTTGAATCCTAGTCCCATCCCTTACTCGTGGTAGAACCTGGGCTAAGTTGCTTTACTTTTCTAAACCTCAGTTTCCCCGTCTGTGAAATGGGCATGATTATGTAATAGGATCATTCTCATAAGGCACCGTGCGGCTTAACTGATTTAGTTCAAATAAAGCTCTCATTGCAGTTGCTGGTATCCACTGAGCATTCCTTGAATGTGATGAATTAGAGACATTGCTAGCAGTGGGAACTTAATTGTCAAAATGATTCATGTGGCTGTCTGAGATTTATTTACGGGATTTAGAATGTTTTTGTTTGCCGTAATAAAATATTTTATTCCACTTAATCCCTGGTCACCAAAAATATGTCGAGTACCTATGTACAAAGTGTTTTGCAAGGTTCAGTGGGATGGCCCTTGGTCTCAAGGAACTTGTATTTTGGTTAATAAGATAAATATGCAGGAAGAGTACAAGACAGGGTGGACCAAGGGTCATCCCAGTGCGGCTGTGGCCATTCAGAGACGGCTTGTCACAGTGGTCTGATACCAGAATAAGGTTTCACAGACTGATGGTTGACTTTATTATTTTCAGGCTAGATTTTTGTAGTTTGAATCATTCCAAACACCGTGCAAGAATATTTCCAGCCATGTAACAAAGTACAGTGGGGATTTACCTCCGTATTTTTATATGAATCATTATAGGAGAGAGCGTACCGGCAGCAATTAGCCATGCTTGGCAATTTGTATTAATTAAACGTTATCATGGGTAATTTAGCTGGGCCCTCGTATGCGTATTTTAGCATTGGAGAGAGTGCTCTTAGTTGCTGGCCTTGGGGTGCACAGAGGGATGGAGATCTGTGTGACAGGCGTGGCTAGGCACTCTGATTGAAAATGGAAGATGCAAGCCCAGAGCACAACCTAGAACCCCCCCCCCCCCCGCTTTACCGTTTGTGGCCCCTGTGGCCTGGGGGGAGTTAGGTGGCCTCTCTGTGCCTCGGTTTTATCATCTGTGAATGGGGGTATGATTGTACGAGTGTCCGCTTTGTAAGGCGTGCTGTAGAGATGACATGACCAAGTATCTTTGAAGTCCTTAGAACAGTGTCTGGCAGAGTGAGCACGACATGTGTTAGTTATTATCATCGGTCCCTCTTGGAACAATCAATATTTAATTTTTAAAGACTGCTGTCTGGTCAGGCTTGGGCATGCGGCCTGTAGTTTCAGAAGGGAACACAGCTGACTGTGCACAAGGGGATGGAAGCTTGTAACTTTCTGGCACCCTGGACCTCATTAGCTCCATGACTGTGGAAACACGGCCGGGGATGGGGGGGAGGGTTCCTGTTTCAGACCCAGACGTTGAAAGTGCAGCTCCAGCCTCAGCCGCAGCTCGCTCTGTCTGTGGCACATGGCAGGTTTGTCAGGCCCGTACCGCCCCTCACCTGTGCCTGTAAAAGGTGCCTAACCTCTCCTTCCCGGGTTGAATTTTCATCCGCTCAGAAAGCCCTGGGAGCAGGTAATGGTTGAGAAATAGGTGGCTGAGTGGGTTATAGTCTTAGAGTGCTATTAAAATGAAAGGAGATGTAAACGTCACTACTAAAAATGATCGATCTGATCTCGGGTTTCCATGGGCATTCGCATAGATCGTTTTTGTCATATGAAATCGTGAAATGTTGCTGTATTACCTTACTGTGGCCCCATAAAGACTTCCATTGATTGGTCAGCGTCTGTGTTTCTCCAGCTTTCTCCCTCTTTCCCATCCGAGGAATGACTTGAGTTTCAGTGTGTGCCCTTGAACCCTCCGTCGTGAAGTTCCGTTCTCTGTACCGGGAGCCAGCTCTCACGCCCGTCTGTGAGGCCCCCGTACACATCTGGCTTCTGCGGCCTCCTTTTCGGGGACTCGCTCGGCCGTGAGAGGCTGTAGAGAGATGGAGACGGACGCTGGCTGTGTACAGAGTACACGCCGGCCCGAGAGCTGCACGCGGCAGGCCAGGGAGGGCGGTCTTGCCGCGCGGCCGGGCTCTCAGCCCGCTTGTGTCTGAAAATGCGTGCTTGATATCACGACTTCTCTCTTGGAGTGGTTCGTTTTAGTTTTCCGTAAAGGAAAATTCTTGGCCATTCTCACACAATTACTCTTCAAGTGAAATTTATAATTATTTTGTCAACGTCTTAAAAAACAGCCCATGGGTATTTTGAATGTGATTGCACAAAATATATAGGATAATTTGGGAGAAATTTACATTGTCACAGTCCAGGAACATGGTATGCCCTCCCCCCCCCCCCCCCCCCCCGCTTTTTTAAACACCTTTTCTCCGTCTTCTTTCCTTCCTTTTCTTCCCTCCCTCCCTCCCTCCCTCCCTCCCTCCTTCCTTTCCTTCTTTCTACCTCAGTAAGTGAAATTTTGTACTTTTATTTATATAGGTCCTCCATTTTCCCTGTTTTTATTTCTAGATATTTTATATTTTGTTTTTGATTGCTGTAGTGAACAGACTGTTCTTAAATTATATCTTGTAACTGGTGTTTGCTGATTACAGAAGAGCTGTTGATTTTTGTACATTTATAAGTGGGCTTTAATGCTCGTTTACTGAATTGCCTAAAAATGGGAACTGATGTCGCCCGCCTTTGTTCACGAGCACAGGACAAAAAAGTCTGAGGAACATAGATTTTTGCTTTATTCTCCGTCAGCCTCTAAGATTGACCCGGGGTCTCTCTGTTCATTTGCTGTGGCGTCCCTAGCACCTGCCTCAGGCTTTAACATGGTACACATTTGGTAGACGTTTGTGGAATATTTCATTTTCTTAATTCGGTAATAGTTTTTTAGTAGTTTGTGTTGTCTTTTTCAAGAATAGCAATTATATCATCCCCTATAATAATAATTTTGTCTTGTTTCTAGTATTTGGGTTTTTTTTCATTCTTTCATTTTAATTCTTTTTTTTTTTTTTTAAGCCTTTTGGCTCCTTTCACCCAGCTTACCCAACCGCCCCCCTCAACCCCTGGCCTCCGGCAGCCACCTCTGTGAGCTTGGGTTTGTCGTGGTTGTTTAAATTCCACATGTGGGGGTCTTTCTCTGGTTGGCATAATGCTGTCAGATCCATCCATGTTGTTTCAAATGGCAAGATTTCTTTTTTTTTTTTTTAATGGATGAATAGTATTCTGCGGTGTGTGTATGTGTCTCACAAAATCTTTATCCATTCATCCATTGATGGACACCTGGGTTGTTTCCATACCTTGGCTGTTGCAGACAGTGCTGCAGTGGACGTACGTACAGCGCGTTGTCTTTGCAAATTAGTGTCTTGTTTTCTTTGGATAAATACCCAGTAGTGTAAGTACTGGATCGTACGGTAGCTTCATTTTTAATTTTTGAGGCACCACCATACTGTTTTCCAGAGTGGCCGCACTAATTTTCATTCCCACCGACAGTGTAGGAGCAAATCTCTCTCTCCACATCCTCGCCAACACTTGCTGTTTCTTATCTTTTTGGTAATAGCTAGAGGGAACACAGGACTTTAATTCCATTTTAATGCTCAGCTTGTATTTTGGCTAGAACTTGCAGTACAGTGGTCAGTGGTATTCACCATAGTAGGCATCCTTATTTTGGTCCTGAATTTCATGGAATATGTATAGGTGTTTTACTATTGGAATTTGAGAAAGTTTTTTTTTTTATTATAGTTACTTTATTCTTGGTTTACTAGAGTTACTTTGTTTTAAATCAGGAATAGAGTATGTATATATCTAAATGATTGTTTGGTTGTCCAACTTTGACTTTATGTGATAACTTATTTCTCTATATATGCGATAGTACAGTATTCTTGAATTACTAGAGTAATAGGGATTATTATTATTATTATTATTATTATCCCTATTATTCTAGTAATATATTACCAAATCTTATTTGCTGTTTTTTCTTATGATTTTATGTCTGTATTCATAAACTCGATTTTCTTTAGTATTTTTTGCTTGTTATACTAACTTGATAGAATTGATTAAAAATTTTTCTATTTTTTTCTATGCTATGATAAAATATAAATCATGTGGCAATTACCTGGTCCTTAAAGGTTTGGCAGAACTCACCTGTGGAATTGACAGCAGGGGCAGCCTTTTATTTTGTCTTCTTTCTTATTTAATACAGTGCATCTATTAAATAATTTAAAAAATTTAAATATAACAGAAGGCCAGTAAGTAGACCAGTCACTTGAATTCCTACTCTCCAGTGAAAAGCACTTAAAACCTTTTGGATTATTTTCTTCTAAACCTTTTTCCTATGCATAAGCACACACAAAGACCCATAAATTACATCGATTACTTTAACAAATGTTATTCTACATGATATTTTGTAATATATTTTTTAAAGATTTTATTTATTTATTTGACAGAGAGAGACAACCAGCGAGAGAGGGAACACAAGCAGGGGGAGTGGGAGAGGAAGAAGCAGGCTCCCAGCGGAGGAGCCTGATGTGGGCCTTGATCCCAGAACGCTGGGATCACACCCTGAGCCGAAGGCAGACGCTTAACGACTGCGCCACCCAGGCGCCCCATTTTGTAATATATTGAACATCTGTCTACATCAGAATTAATTGGCATCATTTTCATGGGTTGCATAGTATTTCATGACGTAAATATGTATTAATTTATTTAAGCTACTTCTCTATTAATGAATATTTAGATTGTCACCGTTCTTTACTACATAAAATGTTGAGCAATCATTCCTATATAGACATCTTTGCTTAATTATCTGTTTTTTTTTTTCCCCTCGTGGCAAAGTCCAATAAATGTAATTACCGGATCAAAACGTAGTGAGTATTTTTAAGTACACATTTTGTCAAATTGCCTTCCAGAAACATTCAGTTTACAGTGTGAGGGTGTCATTTACCTTTAACTGTCATGGATAAATTTATAAAATAAAATTACCTGATGATCATTTAGCATGTGACCACAGGAGGGCCCATCTCCCTGGAATGGATGAGAAAAACCTCCAGCCTGGCAGGCACTGATATTAACCTGGTTAATCTAATTAATTGCATTGTACTTAGCGGCCTTGGGCATTCAGGCTACACATGGTACTGGCATCAAGCCAGGCCTCAGAGACTTACAGACTGGCTGCCAGGTCCACATTCCTGTCCCTTTCACCTGCTCAAGGGCTGTGAACCTACCTTTCTTGTGTCCACCTTGCCACTCTCCCTGCCTTGGGAATACCAGAAGAAAACCTCAGACTTCGATATAGCGCTTTTTAAATTGTTATTATTACTATTTTTGATCAAAGTAAAATTTGTTATATAAGAAAAAAAAGTTCAGGGAATATAAAAGTCTATAAAACAGAAATGGAAATTTTCAGCCCCACTTTCCAGAAACAGTCTGCCATTTGCAATTTGGCATCTGACATTCCAGGCTTTGGTTGCTTGGTGGTTTTCTCTTTGGAAGCATAAATTGGAGGGCAGATATCTTCTGACCATTGACAACAAGGAGACTAACACGGACTGAAATGGGGTTTTGGTTACTTTGCCATATTTAATTTCATGACATTTCTCCCACTAATATGCTATTTTACACTGGGGAAGTATGTTTAAATAGCTTGTTCAAGGTTGTTAGATAGTAAGTGGCAGAGCTTGGATTTGCACCAAAATCTGTTTCCATGATGCTTATTCCAGTTTCAGAGACCTCGTCTAAACCCGAACTAAACACGGCAGTCATTAGCCACATGTGACCATTTCAATTTAAATTAATTAAAATTAGATACAAATTTAAAATTCAGTCCCTTGATTTCACTGTAATGCAAATGCTCAGTAGGCACATGCGAATAGTCACTACTAAAGAACATAGGTAAAGACCAGAGAGAGAACATTTGCATCATCGTAGAAAGTTCCATCTGCAAACATGGAATCTCTGAAATCAGAGAGATCGCGAATATAGAGCTTTTTAAAAACTTTTTATTTAAATTCCAGTTAGTTAACATACAGTGTAATGTTGGTTTTAGATGTATGATATAAACTTCCATGCAACGCTCAGTGCTCATCACAGCAAGTACACTTAGTCCCCATCACCTAGTTCATGCATTTTCCCACTCACCTCCCCTCTGGTAACCATTAGTGTGCTCTCTATAGTTAAGAGTCTGTTTCTTGGTTTGTCTTTCTCTTTTTTCCTTGCTTTTCTCTCTCTTTTTTTTTAAAAGATTTTATTTATTTATTCGACAGAGATAGAGACAGCGAGAGAGGGAATACAAGCAGGGGGAGTGGGAGAGGAGGAAGCAGGCTCATAGTGGAAGAGCCTGATGTGGGGCTCAATCCCAGAAAGCCGGGCTCACGCCCTGAGCTGAAGGCAGACGCTTAACGACTGCGCCACCTAGGCGCCCCCTCTCCTTTTTTCCTTGCTTGTTTGTTTTGTTTCTTGGATTCCACATATGAGTGAAATTGTATGGTATTTATCTTTCTCTGACTTATTTCCCTTAGCATAATACTCTCTAGCTCCACCCATGTTGTTGCAAATGGCAAGATTTTGTTCCCTTTTTATGGCTGAGTAATATTCTGTTGTATATCTATACCACATCTTCTTTATCCTTTCAGTATCAATCAATGGACATCTGGCTATTGTAGATAATGCTGCTATAAACATCAGGGTGCATGTATCCTTTGAACTACTATTTTTGTATTCTTTGGGTAAATGCTTAGTAGTGCAATTACTGGATCATATAGTGGTTCTATTTTTAACTTTTTGAGGAACCTCCATACTGTTTTCCACATTGGCTGCACCAGTTTGCATTCCCACCAACAGTGCAAGAGGGTTCCCCTTTCTCCACATCCTCACCAACACCTGTTGTTTCCTGTGTTGTTCATTTTAGCCATCCTGACAGGTGTGAGGTGATAACTCATTGTAGTTTCGATTTGTATTTCCTTGATAATAAGTGATGTTGAGCATCTTTTCATGTGTCTATTGGCCATCTGTGTGTCTTCTTTGGAAAAATATCTCTTCATGTCTTCTGCCCATTTTAATTGGATTATTCATTTTTTTGGGTATTGAGTTTTAGAAATTCTTTACATATTTTGGATACTAACCCTTTGTTGGATTTGTCATTTGCAAATATCTTCTCCCATTCTGTAGGCTGCCTTTTAGTTTTGTTAATCATTTCCTTCACTGTGCAGAAGCTTTTTCTTTTGATGAAATCCCAATAGTTTATTTTTGCTTTTGTTTCCCTTGCCTCGGGAGACATATCTGGAAAGAAGTGGCTATGGCCAATGTCGGAGACATTGCTGCTTGTGCTCTCTTCTAGGATTTTTATGGTTTCAGGCTTCACATGTAGGCCATTAATGAATGCATCTCGAATTTATTTTTGTGTGTGGTGTAAGAAAGTGGTCCTGGTTCATTCTTTTGGATGCTGTTGTCCAGTTTTCCCAACACCATTTGTTGAAGAGACTTTCTTTTTCCTATTGTATCTTCTTTCCTGCTTTGTTGAAGATTAATTGACTATATAGTTGTGGGTTCCTTTCTAGGTTTTCTGTTCTGTTCTATTGACTGTGTACCTGTTTTTGTGCCAGTACCATACTGTTTTGATGATTACAGTGTTGTAATATAGCTTGAAGTCCGGAATTGTGATGCCTCCAGCTTTGCTTTTTTTTTTTTTTTTTTTTTTCCCCCAAGGTTGTTTGGCTATTCGGGATCTTTTCTGGTTCCATACAAATTTTAGGATTGTTTTCTCTAGCTCTGTGAAAAATACCATTGGTTTTTTGATAGGGATTGCATTAAGTGTGTAGATAAGGGCTTTTTTTCTTTTTTTTAAGTTCTGTTCTACCACATTTAATAGACTCTCATGCTCTAGATTTGAAAAGATAGCACTGAAAACCTGCTTGTTAAGAAATGGGAGAGGAGCACCTGGGTGGCTTAGTCAGTTGAGTGCCTGACTCTGGGTTTCGCCTCAGGTCATGATCTCAGGGTCGTGAGATCGAGCCCTACGTCGGGCTCCACGCTCAGCACGGAGTCAGCTTGAGATGCTTTCTCTCCCTGTCCTTCTGCCCCTCCCTCCACTTTCTCTCTCTCTCAAATAAATAAATCATAAAAAAAAAAAAAAAAGAAAAGAAATGGGACAAACCTGGTGGGTCCAAAGTTTACAAATGAAGTATTGATCACCTGTTATGAACTCTCTGCTGGGATTGGGTTGTAGATGTTCTACGAAATACATTCACTGTAAATTTGAATGTATCTGAAGGTGAAATATCAGAACAAGTACATACCTCCTCTTTTTCCTTTTTTCTTTTCCCAGAAAAAAAGTGAAGGTGATGTGTTTTTTTTTCCCTACCGTGTATGTATGTGTATGTATATATATATATATATATATATATGTATATGTATATGAAACCAGCAGGATGGGAGAGTTTTGACTGTGGTGTATGAGCGCTGTCTTGGAGAAGCTCCCAGTGCTTCTCTTACTGGTCTGTGCACCCGGGCCTTTTGATAGCAGCGTAGTGAATCAAACAGGAAGAAAGCTCATGTTGGGGCAGACGCGATGCGGGTTGGCAGCATTCTTGAGAAAACACTCCTTCGTTGGCCTTACATTTCTTAGGCGCTCAGGACATAAACGTAATGCTGTCATGTAATTAAACAAAGAACTGCCCCAGATTTCCTGGACAGTCCATAGGATTGAACTGTTGATGTGGCCAGAAAGTAGGATGTTTTCCAGTGCTGTTGAAACTATTGAAAAACATTTTGTTGTGTGATATTTAGTATAGTTGTAAAACCCAGGGTATATACTACGTGTGTGTGTCTGTATCTTCTTCACTGAATGAGTATTGGACATCTCAGTTATTTATTGCTTCCCGTGGACATTTATATTTTATGTTTACAAGTTGGCCTTAATTTTATTCTCCAGTATCAGGCAGAGTTAAACCAGCGTATCAGACTAATTGTATAGGGAGGCAAGATAGATCTTGGGCAGCAAACACGTTAATTCTGGAGTTTAAATTGGAAACTTTGATGGTTGCATTAACTTTCAGGCCAGCAGAAATTCTTAAATTGCTGCTTTAGGGCCCTGGATGGTAATTGGGGTGTGTTAAGAAATTACAGGGAATCACGGGAGTGTGAAATCATTAAGAGAGCCACAGTGTATTTCCCACCTGCAGGTGGCAAGGCCAAAGGGAACATTTGGGGGGTTGCATCAAACTCATGGGCTGCTTGACTGCCTTAGGAAGGCATTCCTATATGTCCCAGCACTTAGAAAGAACCAGGCCTGGCCAGTATATGCACACCAGGGTGGGCCTCAAAAAACAAGTATACTTTAATTTCTTAAAAGGAGAAGTGCTGTCCTGTCATGGTTTGTCCAAAATATTTTTCTTGGGATCTTGGGAGCAAACTCTTGCCGCCTGCGACCGTGCCTCCCTGGAGAGAAGAACGCTGTCCTCCCGCAGAGACGCGCTTGCTGGCGGCATCACCTCCCCCGGGCTCTGGGGGAGCGGAATAGACTTGCCAGTAGGAGGTGATTTCCCGGAAGATCCCAGCACTCAGGAGTTCCTCAGTCAACTCCTGCTCTGGTTTTATCCCCGAGTTCTCTTTAAGAGGCTGGCATAGTAGCGTCCCCGCTTTGGCAAATAGCATTGTGTTTCCTTTGGTTCGGTGCACTTACGAAGATTAATTTGGAATGAAATGTAATTGAAGGCCAATTACATCTGATGGCTAGATCTGTTAGAACAGAGCATTGTTGTTGATTGGGGAATGGAAAGCATTTGAAATAGTGTCTGGAAAATACGGTAAATGCATCGAATGTCACTGCCTCCTTGTCTTGATAGCCTAATTTAAATGACTTTTTCCTTTGTTGTTGCATTAGTTCACTCCAGATAGACCTCAGAGTCTAAGAGGAAGGAAACATGGTAAATGAACACTTAGGCATTCTGATACATTCATTATCATTGGTAAAAGAATTAGAAAAAGCTTAAGGGAAATTTTTACTTTCTGATTCTTCTGCAGAGAACAGAGGGAAAATAATTCACCTTTATGGATTTGGTGGTTCATTTAGCCCGTAGGGACTTGATTTTATCTGAAGCAGCCCTGCTTAACACTAAGCAAGCAACATCCTCGGTGTCTTTGTTTCTGCCTTTCTCCAGAAACAAAGTATATTCACATGTGTCCCCGCACCTGCGACCCTGGCCGATTCCCGCCCCACCGCCCCCGTGTTGTATCCTCTTCCCAAGAGGCACTTAGAGATAAACAAAGTTTCTTATCTTCAGATTTCCCATGAAGGTAAAATTTTTGAAGAGCAGATGGAAAAAAAAAAAAAAGCAAAAACAACAAAGAACAGACCAAAACCTAAGCCAGTGAACGAAAAGCCCATAGGGAGAATGGTAAAGAAAGAGGTCTGCCAGAGGGGGACGTGGCAGCTGTTGGACTGAGCAGACCGAGGCCACAGAAGGGCCTGGGGCAGGGATCTGTGCGGCCCAGGGCGGAGGCAGTGGGCCAGTCAGGGGGCAGGGCAGGAGGCGAGGCCCTGGACCCAGCTGAGGAAGGGAGGCAGACACTGAGAAAGGGAGGCGGACACTGAGAAAGAGCATGGAGCCCGGGGCGGGGGGGGGGGGGGGGGCGCTGGGGTCCGCAGGTCACCACCGGGGCCCAGGTCGAGGATGGGAACACTCACGTTTCACGAGGCAGTCTTACAGCCACAGACCGAGTATCATTCTTTCCCACAAATTCATTACCTCTTCCCCCTTATGGGTATCTTAGCTTTGAGTTTCCTGACTTTATGATGAATAAACTTTGTTTTAATGTTTATTAATGCCCTGCTTACTCTCCCTGGGGTGAAGTTTTGGCTAGTAACAAGATTCAGTGTCTCTGCTGTTGGGAGGCATTGCAGTGGTGAACCAAACCTAAGGAAAATGAAGTTTATTCCGTTGGGGAGCTGTAGTTACCTTACAAAAAACCTTAAACTGTGCTTTGCTACTTAGCAAAACCCTAGTATGAAGAAAAAAATATACAGCAAAATATTCTGCTTGTATGTAATGAAATCCCAGTAAAATATAATTTAGAGAGGGCCTTCTAGTTTGTTATAATAACATTTATAACTTGTTTTTTGAGATATAATTGATCTACAATAAGCTGCATGTATTTAACATGGAAAATTTGATAAATTCTGTCATATTACATCACTGCCGTAATGAACATACTCCTCAGCCCCCAAGATTGCCTGTTTCCCACTGTCTCAGCCCTCGCTCCCCCAGAGCAACAGCTGATCTGATTCGTGTCACTGCAGAATAGTGTTACAAACGTGGGATTATTCAGTATGTGCATTTTTGTCTTTTTTTCCACTTAGTAAACTTATTTGGAGATTCATCCATATCGTTGCATGTATCAGTAGTTTGTATCTTTTTTTCCTGAGGCATATTCTGTTGTGTGGATGAACCACCATTCATTCACCTATAGATGGATTGTGTTTCCAGTTTGGGGCTATGACAAGTACAGCGTGTGCGAACATTTACGTACAGGTCTTTGTCTAGACTTATGCTTTCTTATTCCTCTTGAGTAAATACCTAAGGGCCGAATGTCTGGAGCACACGGCAGTGTATGTTTAACTTTTTAAGAAACTACCCAGCTGTTTCTCAGAGCGGTTGTCACATTGACACCCCCATCGGCAGTGTGTGAGAGTTCCCGTTGCTCCACACCCCTGCCAGTCTTGGTATGGTCAGTCCTTGTAATTATTGTCATTTCAGTAGGTGCGAATCGCTGTCTCATTGTGGTTTTATATTGTATTTCCCTAATGATGGATGTTGGCCAGTAGTTTTCCATGTGCTTATTCGCATTCTGTATAACTTCTTTGGTGAAATATGCATCCCTTTTGTCTGTTTTTTAGATTTTTTTTTGTATTACTTGTTTTCTTATGGAGTTTGGAGAGTTCTTAGTATTTTCTGGATACAAATTAAGATATATGCTTTGTAAATATTTTCTCTTTGGGGGCTGTATTTTTATTCTTCTAACAGTGTCTTTTGAAAAGCAGTTTTTAATTTTGATGAAATCCATTCTATCAATTTTGTTTTTCTTTTACGGACTCTGCAGTTGGTGTCATATGTAAGAAATCTTTGCCTCACCCTAATTTTCTCCTATGCTTCCTTCTAGATCTAATGTAAAATGTGTTAACTATAAAACTTCTAAAAAATAGGAGAAAATCTTTGAGTTCCTTTTTTTGCAGATGGTGTGATATATAGGTCAAAGTTTATTGTTTACCCATATGAATGTCCAGTGGTTCCAGCACCATTTGTTGCAAAGTTTGTTTTTTTTTTTCCTTGAATTGCCTTTGCACCATTGTCAGTAATCAGTTGTGTGTGTGTGTGTTTCTGACCTCTGTATACCATAGTCTTGATTAGAGTAGTTTTTTAATGATGTCTTAAAATCAGATATTAACTTTCCAACTTTGCCCTTTGTAAAAAACTTTGTAAAAGTTTTTTTTTTTTTTTTTTTTTTGGCTTTTCCATGTCCTTGCTATCTATCTATCTATCTATCTATTTATTTATTTATTTAAGAGAGAAAGTATGTGAAGCGGGGGGAGGGACAGAAGGAGAGAGAGAATCTCAAGCAGACTCTGTGTTGAGCATGGAGCCCAACGTGGGGCTGGATCCCATAACCCTGAGTTCATGACCTCAGCCGAAATCAAGAGTCCGCCTTATGACAGACTGAGCCACCCAGGTGCCCCACGTCCTTATATTTTCATATGACTTTTATATCAGCTTGTCAGTTTATACAAAAGAGCCCTCTAGGATTTTGATAAGGATTGAATTAATTCTCTGGGTCAATATAGGGAGAATTGACATCTTAATAATTTTTAGTCTTTCAACTCATGACCACTGTATTTTTTTCCACTTATGAAGGTTTTACTTTTTTCAAATATTTTATTTTTTTTAAAGCAATCTCTACACCCTGTGTGGGGCTCGACCCCACAACACCGAGATCAAGAGTCACATTCTCTACTGACTGAGCCAGCCAAGAGCCCCTTATGAAGGTTTTGAAAGTTTCCTTCAGCAATGTTCTATACAGGTCTTGCATATCTCTTGTTGTATTTATCCCTAAGTATTTTGTAGTTTTGATGTCATTGTAAGTGGTATTTTTACCAATTTACTATTCATTTGTTTGTTGCTAGTATGAAGAAATAGAATTTTTGAATATTGATCTTAGACCATGTTATCTGTGAATAAAGTCTTTTTCTTTTCCAGTCTGGATGGCTTTTTCTTTTTCTTGGCTAGAATTTCTAGTACATTGTGATTAGAAGTGGTAAGAGAGGATATCTTTGTCTTACTCTTGATGTTAGGGTGAATGCGGTCAGTCTTTCCCAGTAAGTGTGATGTTAGCTGTAGGCTTCTCATAGGTTGTTTATCAGGTGGTGGAAGTTCCCTTCTTTTCCTCATTTGTTAAGACTTTATGAGGAATAGATGTGGGATTTTTTCAAATACTTCTGTGTTTATTGAAAGGATCATGTTTTTATCTTTATTAGCTTGTTAAGTGGTAAACTTCTGATATCTGCTGTGATCTTTAAATTTCCTTGCGTCTGTGCATTTGGGTTTAATTTGCTCCTTATTTTTAAATTTATTTTAATTTTTTAAAAGATTTTATTTATTTATTTGAGGCAGAGAGAGAGAGCGAGAGAGCATGAGCGGTGGGGAGGGACAGAGGGAGAGGGAAAGCAGACTCCGTGCTGAGCAAGGAGCCTGACATGGAGCTGGATCCCAGGACCGTGAGGTCCTGACCTGAGCTAGAGGCAGACACCTAACTGACTGAGCCACCCAGGTGCCCCTGCTCCTTATTTTTTAAAGTTAGAATCTGAGTACTTTGATTTAAGACTTTTTTCCTCCCTTAATAAAGGTGTTTGGTCCTCTTAATTTCTCTTGAATATTCACTGCTTTAGTGGCATTCCACATTTAAGATGTGTTTTTATTATTCTGTTGCTAATACTTTCTAATTTCCCTTTTGACTTACCTCACATGTTATTTAGAAGTGTACTTTTAGTTGCAGACTTTGGGGGGATTTTTCTAGTTACCTTTTGCTGTCAATATTTAATTCTATTTTGTGAAAGAACATATTTTGTATGAATCTTTTAAAATTTATTGAGACTGGTTTTATAGCCCAGAATATGTTCTAGCTTGATAAATGTTTTGTGTGTACTTGAAAATAATGTTTATTTCATTGTCGTTCGGAGAAGTGTTCTGTAAATGTAAATTAGGTAAATTGGGTAGTAGTGTCGTTCAGATGTTTCTTCCGTGCTTTCCGTCTACTTGTAATACTTTTTGAGAAAGGGGTATTGAAATCCGAATACAATTGTGGACTTGTCTAATTCTCTTTGAAGTTTCTTTCTTTCCTTCCCTCCTTCCTCCCTCCTTCCCTCCACTTGTCCGTCCTTCCTTCCTTCCTTCCTTCCTTCCTTCCTTCCTTCCTTCCTTCCTTCCTTTTGAGAGACGGGGGAGGGGGGCAAGGGGGGGCAGAGGAAGAGAGAGAGAATCTTAAGCAGGCTCCACGCCCAGCATGGAGCACGATATGGGGCTTGATCTCATGACCCTGAGATCCTTACTGGAGCTGAAATCAAGAGATGGATGCTTAACTGACCGACCCACGCAGGTGCCCCATTGTAATTCTTTTCTTCTTGAATTTTGAAGCTCTCTTATTAGGTACATAAAGATTTGCGGTTGTTATGTCCTTTTGATAAATCAACATTTTTATCATTATGAAACCTTTTTTCCCTTAATATTATTTAAATATTAAATAATCTTTAATATAAGCTTTAAAATCTATTTTGTCTGATATTTTTATACCACTCTAGTTTTCTTTTGATTAGCATTCACATGTGGTATCTTTTCCCATCCTTTTACTTGTAAACCATTTTTATCTTTATATTTGAAGTGTTTCTTAAAAGCAGCAAATAGTTGGGTCTGTGTATGAAATGTGTCTTTCTCCTTCTGTTTCTTCAAATATATATATATTTTTTATGTCTCTGCTTTCTTTCCTCTCCTGGGATTCATACTCTAAGTAACTTAAGATAATGATACTGTCCCATGTATTGGTGAGACTGTTCATTTTTTCCAGTCTTTTTTCTCTCTGTGCTTTGTTTTTGATAATTTCTATTGCTGTGTCTTCAGATTTACTTCTGTTTTCTTTTCAGTTTCTCATCTCCTGTTTGTTTTCCCATCTGTTGCATTTTTCATTTTAAATATTGTAGTTTTAAGCACTAGAAGTTCCGTTTGGGTCTTTTTTCTATATTCCTTTCTCTCTTTGTCAAGTTTGTGTTTTCATCTACAAGAAAAGCTTGCAGAACATAATACAGCTTTAAAAAAATAACCTTGTCTGCTGGGGCGCCTGGGTGGCACCGTTGGTTGGGTGTCTGACTCTTGGTTTTAGCTCAGGTCATGATCCTCGGGGTCACGGGATCGGGCCCTGAGTCCGGCTCTGCACTCAGCGTGGAGTCTGCTTAAGACTCTCTCTCCCATTCCCTGCACCCCTGCCTCCCTGCCCCTCCGCCCCCCCTCCACCGCTTGCATGCTCTCTCTCTCAAATAAATACATAAATAAATCTTTTAAAAAAATAGCCTTGTCTGCTAATACCAACAATCTTATCTTTCCTGGATCAAATTTTAATGTTTTTCCTTACTTCTTAGGTCACGTTTTTCTGCAGTAGTTTTGGATTAGATGGCAGACATTGTGGATCTTCACATTATTGGTGATTGGATTTTTTGGATTTTTTTTTAGTGGTGGTTTTTGTTCTATCATGCAGCTAATTCACTTGGAATTAGTTTGATAACTTGTGGACTTGCTTTTAAGCTTTGTTAGGGCAAGTTGACAGCAGCTTTATTCTGTGGTTACTTAAACTTGACTTCTGATGACTCAGTGACCCATGTGTTATCCTTTCTGCCTGGTGGAAACGTGAACACTGGGAATTCTTTGGACTTTGCTTTCCAGTGTTTCTTTCTCAAGACTCATGGAGTGATATCCTACTCACTTGTAGATCATTGTTGAGTCAAGGATTCAAGGATGACCCTCTTCACACCTCCTGAGCTTTTTTCTCTCTGTACGGCTTTCTCCTTCCAGCATTCGGTCACGCAGACGTTAGCCTTCTCAGCCTGCCCGAGTGCCCATCTCTGTCCTTGTCATGTTGCTGTGTAGAAACTGCTTTCAGGCAGTTATCTGGGGGCAGTCTTAGGATTTACGTTATTTGTGTTCCTGTGTTGCCTATTATCCTGGGTCTTAAAACAGTTTTTTTGTATATATTTTATTTGATTGTCTAATTGTTTCCTGGTATTTGTTTTTAGTGGTGAGTATACATTGAAACTTTGGCATAATCAACTAGGTTCTGAAAGCATTTGCTTTTGTTATTGTCATCTTATATATAAAAATATTACCAGATATCACTTTTTAAAGGAAACAGTATTTTTGTTGTTGTTAGGTGTACGTGGAAGGGAGAGTATTTTAAACCGTTCTATTCATTGGATCCTGAACTGTGTGTTTCAAATAATGAAATGTGTTAAGGACACCTCATTAAAGAATGATCTCATACCTCTTGTATGAAATGGTTGCTTGTACAAAATGATTTCCAGGCTTTCTATACTCATTAGTACTGCATGAAAGAAATAGGCATGAAAAATGAAGGAAATAACATGAACTCTTAAGTTTCTTATGTTTCTACTCATCCTGGTGTTAGAGTGAAGGGAGAGTTGGTGTAAAAGGTTAAGATGAGAACTTGGATTTTCTTTAGTCTTAATTTAGTTCAGCTATCCCATCTTTTATATACAGTATTTTGTGTTAACTGTATTTTCTTGATGTTGTGCCCACTAAGACGTTGCTGATCCTGGAGAGCTTGTTCCTCCCACAGCTGGCTCATTTCTAGAGACAGAAAATGACTCTCCTGTGAGCGTGCTTTTCATATGCAAACCAACCAATCCAAAGCCCTTACCTGCAGACTGCCTGCTTTGTGGCCAGCACGGGCGGGCCACTCTCTCTCCTTGCCCTCATACGGCTCTGGAGCCAGGTACCAGGCGACTAGGGGTAGTCCCTACACCCCAGAGCGCAGTGAGATCCTTCACACCAACTGGTCCCATCTGCCCATCCTGTGTCACCCACTGCTTCCTGTGAAAACCGTGATAAAGGCCCTGGCACCTGCTTTCCCTGCACGCCTTCTGCCTCCTGCTGCTTCCCCGTGTGGCCCTGCATGGTGCAGCACGCCACTCTTCTTGGGAACTGGGAGCAACAGTCTCTCTTCTCAGTGGTAATCCTCTTCCGATCTGTTGGTCTCGCCTTACCCGTATAGAAACAAAATCCCAGGTACATTTTAGAAACATATTTGAAAATCGCATTCGGAAATATTAAAATTCATTTTTTTAGAATAACCACGCCAAAGGTACTAAAGTAAACAGGACTTGAAGTAGAAAAAGGCAGGTGCCTATCGTAACAATCGATAACAGTTATTTCACCAGTCTCGTTCTTTTGAGTGGGTTGGATGAGAAGAAAATGAAGGGAGTAGAGCAAAGGAAGGAATAGAAAGATTTGGAAGAAAGGGCAGGATGGTTCGATTAGAGCATTTTAAGCAGAAGTAAAGCTTCCTTACCCCTACTAATAAACAAAACCAACGCTGCACGCATCCTCTCCTCTAATACCCAGACGACTAAAGATAATTACCACATTGAGGTCAGTGCCATTCCTACATGAGTAAAACAGAAAGTAGGTGATGCTGAGCAAAGAGGCGAGGAATCCGTTGATCCCCCTTTGCCCTGCTCTTGCTGGTGGACCCTGTACCACGGAGCCCGCTCAGCACCTGTGCTCTAAGTTCCACACCCCCAGGGCATGCGGCCCTCTGGAACTCACTGGATTCCTGGCATTGTGGTGCCGCCTTTGGTTTGGGTCAGAATCTTGACATCCTTAGTTTCCACGAATTTTGCTGTAGAAAAATTGATTCGCCTATTGTTAGATCCGTCAGCAGTCATTTGGAAAGGAAAGATTTCTCTGACTTCTTTATACTTGCATTTTTGTAATTGTGAAACACTAAATATGGTGGGGAGTAGAATGATAGAAAAAGCGGTTCTTAGTTAATTAGAGGAATAAACAATAAGTGGAGGAGAAATCAGCGAACGAAGGGTGCCCCTTGGATGCTCATTCTATGATGTTTTGATACACATTCAAAACTGACCTGTGCTGTTTCCTCAGAAGCACGCTTTCGGGCAGGTCGCGACTTGCAAGTGGTGGTATAACAACTGGCCTGCAGGACTATTACTGTAAAATCCTGACTTGCGATGGCCGTCTCTATGGTAAAGTTTTATTGGTATTTTATGGAGATTTTGAATATTTAATACTTAAGAATGACACATTTTCTCTAAGTATGAAGTATGTAATAAGATGGATGAAAAAAATAAAAATTGTCCATAGAAAGTGAGATAAAATAGATGATTCTTTGAATTAGAATACGCCAGAAGAAAGACAATATTTTATTATCGAAGGTTGGAAAACATAAGCAGGAGACTCCAGAATGACAGAGCCCAGCTAACGATGTGAATAGGACAGAAACATTTTACTAAGTGAATTGCTTATTACAGAGAGAAGAGGCTTCTCTTTAATGTGTTGAGAATCACTTGGGACGATTATTAAATATTGAACTCCCTGAGGCCCTCTCCCTGCATGATTCTGATGCTGGTATTTGTACACCACACCTTTGAAAAACAGTGACCCTGAGGCTTATATTGCATGCGTAACAAAGTGATCATTTGTTTATTTTTTCTTTTCCGTGACTATGTTTGGAGTACCTTTGAGCTGGGAAAAGGGAAATCATCAAAGAACTGAGGAGTTTATCAGGGGTTGCAAACCGCTAGTTTGTGGGTTGAAATCAGTCTGGTGGTGTATTTTATTTTGCATACTTGGTGGACCCTCTCCCACCCTCTTTTGTATTTGATTCCTTGCCTTTAAGACAGGCTAAACCATCTGTTTGGCCACAGTCCCCACTGCTCCCTGTTGCCCCGCACCCATGGCTTCTTGTGTGTTCCTCACCTAACTGTTTGTTAATAGCACTAGATTGTCAGTGACCCTGGGGGAACTTAGTAACAGACACGTAGCCAAGAAATAATGGCCTGGTTAAAAAAAATAATCCTTAACCCTAGCAAATAATTTAACCTAAGTTGGTTCCATAAAAATATTTATCAGTCTTAAATATTATCAATCATTCTAACATCATGGCGGTTCCCTAGCTTCTAGAGGAAGCTCTCAATTTTTCCACGTTAGTGAACAGGCCAGGGGAATCCAGAGTTTTGCACATTTATTGTTTTAGCAGTGTATTTTATGGCTTGCAGCTACAGACACACTTTTGTAGTTACGTTTTCCTTGGTCAGCTATTACTAATGAAGGCTTATTAAAGATTGATGCTAAACTTTATTCTCTCTGTATTGGCAGTAGGATACAATGGAGACGTTGCCCATAACGGATTGTGGAAAAGGTGGATCAATACACAGAGTTGTACATTTTGGCCCTCAGAGGAGTTTGAGAAACCGTGAAAAAGAAGTTGCAGCAGCCAGTATTTAACTGAAAATTTACTGTGCTCCAGATACTAAGCCAAATACAGCTGTTGGCACTTTCAGTCTCCTGATGAGTTTATCAGTTAGTAGCTCCTGTTGTCCCTGTTACAAATAGGAAGAAACGGATGCTCAGAAATGTTAAGTAGTTTGTCCACATTGCCTTTCTACAGGCAAAAGTGGTCATTGAGAAGACACCTTTGTGAAGTTAACCATAGACCAGTAATACAGTGTTCGATCTTGTGGGAACACACTTGCCGTTTAAAATGTGGCTTTCCTCTAGGATACTGCACTGTGTAAGATGCCATGTGATGGACACATCACAGAGGCAGGGTGGCCAGCAGAAATGTTTAAATGGCACCAAGAACGTGTTTAAGCAAATTCTGCCCTCTCCTATTCTTTTTTTTTTTTTTTTAAAGATTTTATTTATTTATTTGACAGAGACAGCCAGCGAGAGAGGGAACACAAGCAGGGGGAGTGGGAGAGGAAGAAGCAGGCTCATAGCGGAGGAGCCCGACGTGGGGCTTGATCCCAGAGCTCTGGGATCACGCCCTGAACCGAAGGCAGACGCTTAACGACTGTGCCACCCAGGCGCCCCCTGCCCTCTCCTATTCTGATCGGACTTTGTTGCCGGGCTCTTGCGGTTTGCTCCCTCCAGTAGGAGCTGCGTGTACACCGTTCCTCCTTTAGCGTACGATGGAGGGGCCAGCCCCGCTCCATGTTAAATAAGCTGCTCTCCCGGATGCCTGCAGCCTCCTCCTTCCTTACCTCTTTAGCTTGCAGATATCTGACCTTTCTTTCATTCAACTTACTCATGAAATCCCATTACTTCTTTGAATCTGACCTAGTTGGAAAAGAACAAGCAAATTCCCCACGCTCTCCCCTGCCATCGGAGCGTTCACTTCTCGTTAATTGCTTCCCATGCAAGAGTGACTCTGCCCCTTTCTGTGTGTAGTGCAAATGGCTACATGATGCATGCCTCCAGAGACAGGGACAAGGACCTTATCTGTCATGGATATGATTATTATTATTTTATTTTTACACCACCAGCATTTGTTTCTAGCGTCCTGTCCCCAGCTATCCTCTCAAATGAGGTTACTTTATTGACTGTCATGTCATCCTCATTCATGTCACTGCGTCCGAATGTTCTCATGCGTGGGTATAAGTGACACCCATGCTGTTCCCTAGGCCTGTCCAGCTAGGCCACTTGGGAAACGTCTATTCCTATTTCAAAAGCCAGAATACATGATGCCTCCCTGCGTGACCATTTGTATCATTCTCCTGTTTCATCCGGCTCCTCTGGTGTGATTCAGTTGTCCCATAACTGCCTCACCTGCTCTCCTTGTCCCTGTGTCCCTGGTGTCCAGCAGTGTGCATGGAGGGACTCTCAGTAAATGTGGGATACACTTGAAAGCATCTTGCGTTGCAGAGAGACGGCCCCCTCTGCCTCCGTACGCCGAGGTTCGCACACGTTCTCTTCTTCGGGCTGGGAGCTGAGGGAGAGCGTGTCTTCCTTCCTCACCCTTCATGGGGTCCGTTCTCATCATGGATTGGGAGAGGTCGAAAACTAGAACTTAAAATTCTGAGAAGGGCCTCCGTAACCGAGCGGCGCTAGTCCGAGAGGGTTACGGGGCCTGCTCTGGAAATTGATCTTCTCATAGGAAGTGAGGCTTTCAAAGTAAGGAATCCTCATCCTAAAAGGAAAGCATTAATCTTCTGGAGTTTGAAACCGTTTTCTTAGCTCTTCCTGCATTCCAAGGATGTGAGAGAGGAAGTTGGGCGTTTGTAGTCTGTAGCGGGATCACGACAGGGTCATAGCGGGATGGTGGGGATTTAAGTTTGCACAGGGAATCAACAGCTTCTTGCTAGTGGTTACCTTCGAATTCCCTGCGTTTGGAGACTATGTATTTCTCCTTCCGTTTGGGTCTCGTAAGTTTCACACGGAGTGATGCTGGGTTTCAGTATAAAATAGTAATATTACCTAGTTTTCACAAGATTGATGGGAGGGTGGAATGAGTTAACACTTTAGAGCGAGGCCTGGTAAACAGATTGTTCGCAGTACGCATATTACTGTTGTTCCTCTTCGATGTGTGTGTTCTTTTTTAATTTGTATTTTTTATTGAAGTACATACAGTTGACATACAGCATTATCAGAGTTTCAGGTGTACAACATAGTCATTTGACATTTACATACATTACAGAATGATTGCTGCCGTAAGTCTTGTTACCATCTGTCACCATACAAAGTGGTAACGATGTTATTGACCGCTGTTGCTGTTCGTATTTAAGAATGAAAAAATGATAACCTTTGTTTAAAAAAAAGGGGGGGGAATTAAAAACATTTCACACGAAGGACTTTATTTATCCTGGATGTGGCTTATTCATAGACCCACTGAAGGTAGCACAGGAATCCTCATCATCAGAAGAGAAACATCACCTCTTGGTTTTGAGTGCAAACTGATGGCCGCCCTCAGTGTGTCAAACAGCAAATCCAAACCAAAAGGTCTGCTGAATATTTTAGGCAAAGTCGTTACTAGTGAGTACTTCCTTTATGATCTATAATTCTAAAGGATTAGATGTAATGACCCTGTAAATCTAAAGGTTTATAATTCCCATAAAAAGAATTTAATCCATAAAATTCTTCTAAGTGATTTGAAGGAGGCAAATTAAATACCTGTTTTTATTGTTTCATATTTACCCTAGTCAAACTTCCAGTGATTTTTTTTGAGAATTTTTCTTTTCCAGAAGTATCAAGCCAAATTCTTAAGTGGTTTACCAAACTTTGCATTAATAGACTCGGCCACTTACAGTCGCTCACATTTGCTTTGCATCTGAATGGAAACCTAGCGTAACAACTATTTTTCTTTGATGACTTCAGGGGGGAGTAAAGATTGCAAAAAATCTCCCCGTCTCCTGGGCACTTATCTTGGAGGATTTTGAACATTTTCAGTGTTGCTCGTGTCAAGTGTGTCATGCCTGTATCTTAAACTCTTTCAGCCTTGCTCTCTCGCCAGCTCTTGTGCTTTCGCAGGAGAGACCCGATGGTTTAGCAGAAATCATGCCTTGGTCAGGACCAGATTTCATGAAAATTGAGCATGGAAACCCAGAGTACTATTCGCAGTTTTCTCTGGACACCACTGTTGCCTTCCTTAGAAAGACCTTGTTACCGTGTTGGTGGTTAGCCTGGGAAGGACTGAGGGCGTTTTGTCAGCTTCGTGCCACTGTGCCAAGAATCGAGGCCATGTTGTCAGGCCCGGTTTGGCCATCAGCCGGCTCTGGATTTAGCATGGTCTCTTGACAGCTCTGGGCTTCAGTTTATGTGTGTGCAGTACATGAGGGGTATGAGATGGAGGATCTTGAAGGCCTTTCGGAGCTCCTGGGTCCAAAATTTTGTACCCCGTTAGCTCTGACATTTCTATGGAATATGACCAGCTTTCTTGAGCACTGGTGTGAGTTCCTAAGGATTTGATGTTAATTCGTCCAGGAAATTCTGAGACATGGGGGAAGTCACACAGCTGGTAACAGCATTAGTGAGCCAGCTCTTGGTACCATTCTCCTGTTGTACCGAGCATCAGGATGCTTCCGAAACGGTGTGAAGATCCTCGCGCTCTCAGTTCTGTTCCGTAATTCCAGTAGGACGGCGTGGTGGCCATGGTGGCAGTGCCTTAGAGACACCTCCCTTTCCTCGGCCACTTACCGAATGGAAGGAAGATGACTTCCCGTTTACTGGAATTCTCTAAAACCGTCTGCCATGTGGCTGAGCTGAATGAATTAGGAAAAAAAAAATTCTGAAGAGGATGGAAATGTAGTTACAGTGCCTCTTTCAACAAAAGCCAGACGAACTGTCTCCATGATGTCACCGTTTGCTGGTACCGAATGCAAGCAGAGGATAAAAGTGGACTTTGAAAATCGCATGATCAGCTAAGGTGACAAGGAAACGAAACCGTTTTCATTATGTAGTTTCCAAGACATCTTAAACCTTTTTCTGGAAGAAAGCGTAACGTCTTGTACCACTCAATTAAGTAGGACACAAAAGACTTGGGACCAGATTTTTTAGTCTGACGAGAACAGAGAATTGAAAGTTTGTGACCCGGAGGGACAATGACAGTCGGCTCCGTCGTTTAGCAGTGAGCGTGCTGGGGGGACCGATTGCAGCGGCCACGCTGGGTTTTGAGGAAGGCGCTGTGCCACTGCTGGTCCTAAGCTCGGTGTCCGGCATTGCCATTCTTGCTTGTTTCTGTCTCGTGGCCAGCCGGCTGTATTCTGTTGACCTCCCTCGTTTTGATAACCACGACATTTATTATCTCTTCAGACACAGGCGGGTTAAGTACCGTAAGAGGATTACTTTCCTTAACAAAGCAGTCACACACGAACTCTCTGCTCATATTTTGTTTTTGTTTTCAGAAAAGAACAGAAGGCCCGCCGCTGGGTGTCGGTGTACGAGGATGTACTGCGGGGTGGGGCGGGTGGGGAGAGACCGGCCGGCAAGTGGTTACAAATCTGAAAGGCTCGTCCCTTTCCAGTGTGCATGTTGCAAGGCTCGCCTGCGTTAGATTGCTCTCTGAGAAAGGGCAGAGGGGAGACAGGCCTTTCCATCTTGCAGGTTTTAAGTCTAACTGACACCAACTTCTGGACGTCGCCTGAAAAACAGGGAACTGTTTTCAAAGCATACTGATTTTTTTTTTCATATCCTTAAGTTGGTAATAACAGTAAGCCCCCAGAGGTGATTTTGTTGAGAGACAGCAGGGAATAATTGGGGGTCCTTGCACTTTGATGAATATCAGAGGCATCTCAAGAACTTGTCAAGATACACTTGGCCCCACACTTCCAGGGCGGGGCCCCACTGCGCGCACACTTCCGCAGGCAGGGGTGAGTCCCTGAGCAGCCGTGGAGGAACGCTCTGCCCCTGCCCTCCCTCACCTGACCTCCTGCCACGTCGTTAGCAGTGATGTCCAGCTGGTAGGATGAGTGGCGATGATCTTGCAGCTGTTGTTGGAGTATGTGATTTTGTCCCTGATCTATCTTAAAAGTATTTTTTTTCATGTTTATTAAAACCCCTCTCTAGTAAGTTATAGGGAATTGCTCACTTTGATAGGCCTCTTTAGAAATACCCTTAATATTTCTCTCCTTGCCCTCTTTGCATGGTTTCCCATTCTCAATTTTGTCTTTTGGTTTGAGTCACTAGCATGACATCTGATATTTTGATTTTGTTCATTACTTATTAATAGACAATTCTTAGACACTTAGCTGTGAATTATTAAGCAACAATAGATGCAGTGACACACATACTGAGTTTAGTACTAGTCCAGTGACACATTTCTGATTTAGCATGGTAAACTGAATTTGGAAGACATTATATAAATTAAGTGCATATATAATTAATGGGTATTTTGTATTGAAATTTGACAAGTAACTTCAAGAATAGCTTTATAAAAGATAAAAATTAATTTTTTTCCCTAGAATCTTAATTTTCATTTCCTAACTGTTCTAAGTCAATCATTTGAAAATATTAGAGTCCTTTGGAATAAAGGTACAACATTTGTATATTGCTAATCTACTTGTTTTCTGTTTTACTCTTTGTATGCCACTGGCATTTTTGTTACAGAACGAGTGAAAGTTGGGAGAAGGGAAGAGAATCTTTTGCAAAACAAATATCCTCTGCTGTGCTGTTTTTATTTTTGTTTTGGACCTGACACATGCAGGAAAAATTCTTTGAAAGTGCAGTGTAAGAGGTTTCTTTATTTTCTTCTCTGTTTTCTAGAACCATTAAGTCATATTCTATCCAAGAGTAACTTTTAGAACAACAGCAATAACTTCTTCTTAAACATAAAGATGAGTCTGTTTTCTCTTTAGATGCAACCCACCTGGAGGCATATTTTTCTGTTTTATTAAGTGGGGTAGAGGGATGCAAAATCCAGATACTACCTAATTCTGGCCTCCCCGAGAGACTTTTTAACAAATAGGGAATTGGACATATTTGTATTTTGTCTTACTGCTCACTCACGGCTTTTGGGCAGGTGGCTGGAAGGAGTGGGGGTGAGGAGCCCGGCTTCTTTGTAAAGACCGAAATCAGCCTGCAGTGAACGTCATCGCCCTCGGCCTGGACCAGTAGACCTGCCTTGTGTCATATCGATCCCTGGGGGCCGAGTGAATGCTCGAAGAGCCTATGTAGGAAGCTGTGAGATCACATTCTTTGAGATCACTCAGAACTCTTGGGTCTGGTGACTCATGGAGGCAAGCCCCTTCATAGTCTTTCCTACGAATTGAACGTGGAGAATCATGAGGGCGGGTGGTGGACAGGTGCTTGGAGTCATCTTTGCAGCCCATCCTCCTTAAGGAGCCCTTTCTCTGGTGTCCAAGTGAGGGATTGAGAACAGATGGAGCTTTACAGAGAGGTTGACCATCTACAGGAAAACATTTTACATAAATAAACTATATGGCGACACATACTTTGTCATGTATAACTTGTAAAATGACCGTGAAGGTTATTTGTGAAAGAGGAGTGTAAGCATGTCGTCAGCAATGGCCAGTGGATTAAAATAAACAAATGAAGTTGATTCTAGTTGACTGTAGTCAGAGTTGACTATATTGAGCTTTTATATTTTGTCCATGTTCCTTAAATAAAGTATACTTGAGTAAAGATAGAGGATATGAATCTTGCCCTCAACCGTGCTTTTCATCTTATCTAAAGAATGCAGATTTTTTTCAAGTGAAAAGAGTTGTTTTATAGCCTGTTTTTAATATAGGTGCTTCCAGTGACAACACAGCAGTTTTATTAGCTGCCCATTATTCTGTTTTATGGATGGGATCTGATGTATTGCACTGAGACCCTATGTATTGATGGATTTAGGTATTTCCAATTTATACCTGTATGTTTTACCTTTACTTTTTTTCCCCCAGCCATGAGAAGAACATTGCAGTGACTATCCCTGTACATACATTTTTTAAAAAAATTTTTTCCTTAGATTTCATTTATTTATTTGAGAGATCCAGGGGTGGGGAGAGGGTGGAGGGGCAGAAGGAGAAGCAGACTCCCTGAGATCATGACCTGAGCTGAATGAAGTCAGACACTTAACCGACTGAGCCACCCAGGTGCCCCTGTACATACATCTTTTGACACTATATATTTATTTGGTGAAAAACAAAGTACAGTGCATGTACATGGTAAAAAATTTCAAATAGCACAGATGTATAAAATGGAGGAAAAGCCTGCCTTTCCTTTCCCCATTTCCTCTGTAGAGATAACCACTTCTAAACATTTTTCTCACGTATCTGTACAGACGTTTTTAGTTTTTAATGCATGAGAAGGAAGACATTGATGTAACCCAAGATGTGGAATGGATGGACAGTAGGGTGGAGAACGAGCTGGGAGTGTAGCTAGGTGCCTCATGGGGGATGCAGGCCAGAGCAGATAGCTGCTGGTGTGGATTTCAGAGATGGAATTTAAATACGTTGTCTTGTTTTCCTGGATCACATAGTGATAGCCATCAAGTGTGGAGGCCTAGACACAAATCAGGACACATCAGCACAGAGAAAGTGTGAGCAGGCTTTTCCTATTGCAGACAGGGAATGAAGTAGTTCCCCGAAATGGGAAATTCCTCTTGTAAGGTGTTGGGAATTTGGAGATGAGTTTAGAGCTGACCAACACATGGATATGAGCTTAATGGGATCGTTTCTAATTGTCGACAGAGGAGCATTGTTTCAGGATGGGAACCTGGTGAGAACATTCCATTATGTAGTTTAAACCAGATATTTTTAATATGGGAAGAGCCAGGGTCAAGAGGAAGGCCCATCTGTAAGAAATAAAGTCCAGGAAGAAGCGATGGGGAGAGGGGTGGTTTTACACCAGATGGGGTAAGACGTGGCCACACGAAGCTGGATTCTTTTCTAGGGCTAGTTTCTTCCTAGACTTCATTACAAAAACCAGATTGCAGGGCATCTCAGACGGAATTGGAAAACAGGATTCTGAACCAAGGCGGGGCTTTCTTTGAGTTTGAATATGAACAAAGATATAGGAAATAGAGAAAAGTTTCCTGCCCACAAGGAGAATTGGCATGTGAGTCTCTTAAAGTTTTTCTTTGAAAAGAAAGTGAAGTTTCAGTTCAGTGGGACCTGGTAGTATTAGCCCTCTGCATTCCCTACAGATGGAACAACAGCTTTCCAGTCCCGTAGCTCACCTAAACCCACTTCCCTGGGGCTGTGGCCTGGGCTGAGACATGGATGCTGGCCCCGCCCCAACTCCTGTCATCCCTTCTTGCCTCATCGCTGCTGACCTGGGGGTGTGGTCCATGCTGACCTCAGGCTCCCATCTTGTACCCTGCTGGGAGCCCCCTTCACATCCCCAGCCCAGGAGATTCTAAGCCTGAATCTTTCCCTAGAGTTTCAGAATTTGAATTCGGTTGGGTTCCCACTGTGGGATACTGCCATGACCACGTGCCTCACTTCCCTGTAGCCTCTGAGCCCCCTAGCTCTGCCTCTCTCTTTCTCGTTTCTGTCTCACCCTTAAACTTCGCCCTGCACCACCCCCTTCCCCCCCTGGGTGAAGCTATCCCTGATCTGTTCTCTTCAGATCTTCACTTCTGGACTCCTGGCTTATGGCCGTTACTCTGTGGCCTGGTGGCACCCATGCCTGTGCCTAGAGTTGTGCAGACCTGGGCTTCAACATTTAGTATTTCTGTGGGCTTGGGCACCAGCGTTCTCATTTTCTAGTTAACAGTAAGTATTTCTGTTTGCACGTCTGTCCTCTCGTTCCAAGAAGATGGCTGCGAGAGTAAACGTGGAGGGATTGATGTCAGACACAGTCTTCCAGGCATAGGGGCAGTGTGCTTGGGGAGACCCGGGGGCACCTTGAAGAGGTCGTAGCTCTTGGGAGAGGTGTGCCATCTGTGTCAGGACGTGTGGGCAGAGGAACAAGCGTCCATTTCCAGTACGAACCCCAGATGGAAAGTGTTGGGGCAGCTGCCTCAGAAAAGCTGTTGGTTTGGGATCTGGCTCATCCCGGCCTCTCTCTGTCCTGAGGTCCCAGGGTCAGTTGCTGTGGTGTTTTTCGTTTAAGGTTGGGTAATGAGTTTCCCAAACAGTGCACACTAGAGATAATAAAACGTAACCGCCCATGGGCGCCTGGGTGGCTCCGTCAGTTAATCGTCTGACTCTTGATTCCGGCTCTGGTCATGATCTCAGGGTCGTGAGATCCAGCCCCGTGACAGTCTCCATGCTGGGTGTAGAGCCCGCCTAAGATTCTCTCTCTCCTTCTCGTCCTGCCCCTCCCTCCCCTCTAAAAAAAATAAAATAAAAGTCTCTAAAAAAACAAAAACCAAAACTTAATTTCCCTCCCAGGGTCACCAAGGGTGAATGGCATCGTTGGGGCCCGACCCACAGTGGATACTCAGTGACACATAGTGGTGGCCATCCTGTCTGCTGTGTGCGGCCTATTGTTAGGACTCTGTGCTGGTTCTTACATCCGTGGGGCCTGAACCACAGCTTAGAGACGCGTGTGTAGCTAGTTGGGCCAGGCTGCGCACCTGGCTGGACCCCACATCAGCTGCCCCATTTCCAGACCTTCACCTGCCCGTCCTCCTTAATCCCCACCTCTTGGGCCCTCGCCTTCCTGGGGAGCCCCGTGGCAGGCCTCACCTTCCCTCTTCTAGCCAGGAAAGGGTCAAAGGCTGCCCCTGACTAGCGAGTACCTGCGGTTTGTGTCCTGGAGTTGGGACCGTGAGCAGAATCTGAGATTTTGGGAAATGGGAGTATGGATGCAACTCCTTATCAGTTAACAGTGATTAGTTTGAGGGGCGCCTGGGCGCTCAGTCAGTTAAGCATCTGACTCTTGATTTCGGCTCAGGTCAGGATCCTGAGGTGCTGAGATCGAGTCTTGTGTGGGGCTCCCTGTTCCGTGGGCAGTTTGCTGGAGACTCTCTCCCTCTGCCCCTCCCCCCACTCGCTCTTGTGTACTCTCTCTCTCAAATAAATGAATCTTAAAAAAATAAAATAACTAGTTTGAAATATGGACAATGTTTTATTATAATAGTGTCTTCTGGGGATTTAAGTTGATACTATTTTTTTATTATTCACACTATCTGACCAACATGTTAATTTATTAAAAAATAACTTTTATTTCAAAGACGTGACTGTCTGCCTTTCTGAATTGCTATGATTCTGATAGGTGCAGGAGTCTTCAGAAATGAATATTAACAAAAACTATAGCTGACATCTATCCAGCACTTTCTGTGCCAGATGCTCTTCTAGGCACATTCACACGTCCCCTTTTTAATCCTCGATAACTACTCCATGAAGGAGGTAGTCTTAGGCACAAATGGGGGGAAAAGAGGCCCCGAGAGCTTAAGGCACTAACTCGAGTTCACGCAGCTTCAAGCGGCAAAGGTAGGCAGTGAGCACGCGCAGTCTTGCGCTGACATCCGTGTTCTGAGCTCTTGCTCCTTACGTGATCCCACGGGACCGGCATCACCTGGGAGCTGGTCCAACAAGCAGACTTTCAGGCTCTCTCCCAGTATCGCGGCATTGGGACACGCATGTTAATAATATTCCCAGACGATTTGGGTGCACAGTCAAGTTTGAGGAGATCTGCTCCAAGCCGCTCTGCCTTACTGTTTCCCCAGCCATGAGAACTTCGTGCTGGGGAGCAGCGTGGGGGGATAACTGGGCATGTAAACATGTATGACCCACGTGGTCCATGCCGGCTTCCTGCTCTTCTGCCGTGTAGCCAGGACTTAGCCTGAGCCTGGATGTGATGTTGGTGCTTTATGCGTTTCAGAACCCTTCCCAAACATCCTCAGGATGTTCACACACGTTTGTCTCTTGTCGTTCTCTTTCTCTCTCTCACACACGGCTGCTCACATTTGACTTGTTGGGAGGTTTAGTGACTTTGGAGAAGCTGGGAGACGTCACCAGCACAGAGCAGAATCACATCTCACTCAGGCCTGGGGCTTTTTGCAGGTTGTTTCTGCCTTCACGACGAGACCCTCCCCAAAGCCTGTGCTCCCGGCAAAGTGCAGCCCGGCCCCTGCCCAGGGTCTCCTGCCGCACAGTAGTCCCGACAGGCTGGTCTTCTCCCTACCCCCTAATTCCGGTAAATAAATTTCTTTCTTGTTACATAAGTAATTATAATCCAGATGTAATCACATAACAGACATAGAAGGAGCAGCCAACAGGTCTCAGGGGAGTTGGCCAACATGAAGGACAAGAATGAGGGAGATTTTGCCAGGCAGAGAACTGGAGTGTTCTGGAAGGTCTGGAGTGGGGGCCACTGATGCTGGGTCCAGCCAGGAGGGCATGTGGGGGAAAAAGGACTAGTGAGTGAAAAGCCTGGAGGTCCGAAAGGGTATTGCTTGTTCCTGGCGGGGAGCTGGGGGCAGCCAGAAGCATGGCCAGCGTGTGGGCCAAGATGGGAGATGAGGCTACAAAGCGAGTGAACGAATGGCTTTAAGGCTTTAGTTACCATACTGTTACAGAACTTTACCATGAGGCAGCCAGTCTGGTAAGGGCTTTATGGGCATTTCATCTGCAGAAACACCCTTTGAGATAGGCATCATTATCTTCATTGTGCAGGTGATGAAAGTGTCAGCAGAAGGTAACTTGCCCCGAGGTGTCCAGCTAGCTACGGTACCTGGATGGGTCTGTCCCGAGAACCTGGGCGTTGACTCACTCTGCTTCCCAGTGTGGGAACAGCAGTCTATTTAGCAAGTACTTTATCATTACTTTGTAATTTTTTTTATTTATTTTTTCAGATTTTATTTATTTGAGAGGGGGAGAGAGAGAGAGAGAGAGCACAAGCAGGGGGAGAAGCAGAGGGAGAGGGAGAAGCAGGCTCCCCACTGAGCAAGGAGCCTGACACAGGACTCGATCCCAGGACCCTGGGATCATGATCTGAGCTGAAGGCAGACACTTAACAGCTGAGCCACCCAGATGCCCTAGCAAGTACTTTAAAAGCCATTGTAAATAGGTTGCTAATGTGTGAAATGAGTGCAGTTAACACCAGTGCAGAGCACGTTTTATTTTCTCGTTTGACCCAGAGCCATTTCCAGGGACTGGATTTTCAGCAGTCCACTGGTAGAGCGCATGGCTTCAGATGCCCGGGGTCAGTAACAAGGGTTTGGGCTTCAGGCCCTGCACAGCAGGGCAGCACGACCTGTCTTTGATGGGGTGTCCTCTGCCTAGGTAGCTTGGGGGCCTCCTTAAAATGTAGAATCATCATCAGAAGAAACCACATGATTCCTAGAGGTGGGAAGGAAGTTCGTTCTGCTTATCATAAATCCTTCACCAGTGTAGCGATGGTTCTTAGTGATAACTGTTTTGGTTGGGGGTGCGATACTATCTTGTTTTAATTTAAAAATTTCTTCTGTCAGTAGGCAGATGAATAATAAGGTTCTTTGACTCACATTGAAACTTCTAAGAACTCTGTTTTTTTGGACCCATCAGACTTAATGAATACCTTGTTTTCTCTTCGTTTTCTGCTGCTTCTCCCTTTGAGCCCTGTCAGGTGGCTCCATGGTTGTTTTTCTGTAGTTGGTTCTCCCTTCTCTGCATCAGTTAATCTTCCTTCTAGATTTTTTTAAGACTTTATTTTTAAGTAACCTCTCCACCCCGTGTGGGGCTCGAACTCACAACCGTGAGATCAGGAATTGCACACTCCTGCTACTAAGCCAGCCACAGGCACCCCTGTCATATTTTGTTCTGTGAACTGGTCCAGGATCTCCAGCCCTCCTCTGCACTGGACTGCAGCAAGACGTGCTAGCATTTTCTGTTTGGAACCAAGCTACCCATGCAATTCAGGAAATGTGGCAACTTTTAAGTGGTGGGAAAATGAGTTAGAGGATGTAACTTGGGCAATTCAGTGAGCTTCAGTGGACCCCAATTTCCTCATTTATAAACGAGAAGGTAGGTTGAGAGCCTGTCAGAGAGGTCTCTAAGGATCCCTAAGCGAGGCCTACAGTGCATGAACTTCTTAGGAAATTTCACTACCAGTCCGTGGCTGTCTTTATACTTAATAGGTTTTAACACTCCCGTAAATTTAACTGTAATACCCATTTTTCCCCATTTACAACTTATTAATAGCTTTAATGAATTGTGAATGACAGTTTAATTAGATCATCCATGTATAATTAGGACAACCTTTTTTTTTTTTTTCCTAAGAGAATGTATTTTTCATTTCTGAGCATGCAGCTTACCTCTTATCTAGGTACTTAAGCATTTTCTAAAACAGGAAAGCCTTTTTTTTTGTCTTCGGAGTAAACATGAAGATCATTTTATACTTTCTTGAAAAGCCACACGAGTAAACTATGGCGAGCAGTTTTGGCCTGGGTTTGGCACGTAATCACAGCCCAGACAAGCATGACCTAAGGCAGTAAATTTCGTGTAGTGCCCACAAAGCAGTGTGGAATTTAAGAAAATCTGTTTTCTGTTTACTACCGGTTTCCTACTTCTTGTGTAAAGCAGCTCTACGGTCACTTCGTGTCTGTTTTGAGTGCTAACTTTTCAAAGCTGGCAAGTAGATTTTCATTAGTGTCCTTATCTCTCTTGTGAAGGTGCCACATTAAACATGTCAAAGAAAATCAACCTTATCTGATGTGTGGCCTCCAATTAATAGCTGAGGAGCCATTTGTATTTGGCTTTGCACTGTGTTTTTGTACTTGCATTTGAGTATGGGTGTGCCTCATATTCTGGGAATGTATAATACTTCAAACAAATACGGAAGTCCCGCTGTGAAGACAGACTCAGAAGGAAGTGGGAAGCTGACAGACAGACCTTTACCCTTCCCCAGCTGTTTTGCTTAATTCTCTCTGCGGTGGGCCGAGACCCTTAGTGTTCTGGGATGGAACATCCCTTCCAAGCTGCACGGCCCTCTCTTTTCCCATGTCACCTTTTTGTGTCTGTCCTCCCAGAAACCGGGTGCATCCTGGAATATTTAGATGTTGCATTATTCAGGTGTTCTTGTCTACCCCCATCCTGAGCAGGTGATGATGGGATCACACCGTGTCACATTGTGCTCATTGATTATTTGATTGCACTTCACACGGTTAATCCCGCTCTGGATAAGCTAAGTCGGTGTCAAGATAGTGGACCAGATCTGTCCTTGTATTACAATGAGTGGTGGCAAAGGTCGGGGCAGTAATACCTCAGCAGGAGAGATAACCGTGTAGGAGGGTGAATATGAGGGCCCCATGAAATGCCATTTGCCCCCAAACATCTTTCCCAATGTCCTGAGCAGAAGGAGCCTTAGAGAATGGGTTGCTGAATGATGAAGTTTAATGGCGGAAGGAAGAGGAATGTTTTGGTGTCTGAGCTCATGAGGGGTAGATGGGGTGAGGTAGCTTGATGGCACAGAGATGACTGGGTGCTTTGGGAGATTGGTGACAGTCCGCATCTTACACAAGGCTTTATAAAATAGCCTTTGTCAGCGATATATTCGGCCTCTGAATGAATTTGAAAAGAAGAGGAATGGAGCCCAAACACCTTGAACAACTGAAGATTTGTAAGCCCTAGTAGAATAACTCTAAAATGCTGTTTCTTGTTTTGGATTATAAAAATAATGTACGTTCAAGTGTACTGAGTTCAGAAAATACAGAAAAGGCTAAGAAAATAAATCGTGAGCACTGTCACCAGCCGATACTATGTTGTTACTATGTGTCTATTCTCTGTGCGTTGATAGATTTCAAACAGGTGTCATGGATATATTATTGCCTGCTTTCTCTGTTAATGTATGACGAACACGATCTGTCGCTATTAGCCATTTTCCTAAAACATTCCCTTGGTAGTAGTTGCCTAAAGTAATGTGAGACAATCTTAAAATAAGACCTTAGTCACTCTCATGACAAAGGTACTTGATTTTTTTCCCCCTTAGTTTGCATTGTGGGGTAAACTGAGCTTTAATTAAGGGTAGGCTTGTACGACTATGGGTACTGGAAATTTATGCCATGATAGAAATAGAAGTCACTTTTGAGTTTATCTAGTCTACTGTCCAATTAAGTATGTATGGGAATTATGGCCCATGTCACTTAGGTGACTGCTCAGAGTCAGACATTTTAATGACGGTAAAGGGACTAGCGTTCTTGGTGTTCTTTGTCCGCTCTCTCAGAGCGCACTTGACAAATATGATCTACTTTCCTTTTCTCAAGACATATTGAACGTGTTTCAGAGTATACTGTAGTTAACATCTCTGGGTTTCTTTTGTGGTTTCTAGGTTGGGTTTAAAGTGATCTTGAGGCTCAAATTTGGCCCACGAGCCAAAACCCCTGAAGAGAGCCCTTTCTTTGGTTCTATAAGATTAGAATAATCTTCAAATCGAAGTTGGCTTGAGAGTTGGAGGTCAGAAATGGATTGTACAATGCCAAGTATCTGCTGTTTGAGGTCATTAGCCTTATGTGCTAATTGGAATGAATGAAACTTCACAAATAATATTTTGTTCATAGATATTGTTCCTGGCTGTTAAAAAGTTACCACTCTTACAGCATTCTCAACTATTGTGCTAGATGCTTTCGTTTTCTTTAATCAGTAGTCGTATGTATTCCTCCTCTGTCCTTGATAAACTCGAAGGGCCTGAAACCCAGCTAGGTATGTTGACTTGCTCACAGTCACATCACCAGTTGGTTAGTCACTAGGTCCAAGTGCAATAGATTCTTAGGATTTGCAAAGGCTGATTAAAATTTAATTTAATAATCGCTCATTAGAAGTTTACAAAATAGAAAAAAAATAACATCACTTGTATTTCCACAACCTAAGCACAGCTATTGGTGACATCCGGGTAAATTTCAGTGTTTGTTTATTCTTAGAAAATGTTGTATGCCTGGATTTTTTTTTTTTTTGGCAAAAGAACTATGGATCAGCCTTTTTCTTTGAACCTCTACCATGTTCAAGGTCCTGAGATCACAAGCGATTAGGAATGTATTTAGTAGGGATCGATTTAATTCTTATTTTTTGGTGACTTTCCCAGGAACCTGATTAGAAATGTCCTATTACTTTTCTCTTCCTCTGATTAGAAAAGGAGCTAATGAAGTGAGGGATATGATTTTCATCTAGCATGCCACCTCTTACTCGGTCTAGCCAACCATTCTGCGAACATGTCAGGATATACATAAAGCAGAGTGATCAGTTCCTGCAGAATGAAGGAAAACAGCCCACCCCAAAGTACGTGTTCTGGTAATGGCAGGCCATCTAGTAGAATCATTTTTTTTTAATATTTTATTTATTTATTCGACAGAGATAGAGACAGCCAGTGAGAGAGGGAACACAAGCAGGGGGAGTGGGAGAGGAAGAAGCAGGCTCATAGCAGAAGAGCCTGATGTGGGGCTCGATCCCAGAACGCCGGGATCACGCCCTGAGCCGAACGCAGACGCTTAACCGCTGTGCCACCCAGGCGCCCCTAGTAGAATCATTTTCGTCTATACTACTTGACCACCCTTTAAGATGTCCTTGTGCACTTCATCTCATTTTTATCCTTACAAGACTGGTTCTTGGGGGGAGTCCACGTAGGGCTCTATCTCATTTTTGACTTCTCCTGGCTTAGAGACCAGTGTCACCTCAGCTCCGTCACTGATTTGGTTACGTCTGTGATGGAAAGTCCCCTGGAAGGTGGAAGAGTATACTTTTTTCAGTTTCTTATGAACTTTTTTCTTTTTACAAAGCGATACATGTTCAGTTTGTTAAATTGAGAAAATGTAAGTTAGCAAAAAGGAAAAAAAAAAGTTCTTCACCCCACCACCCAGAGCTAATTACTTCTAACACTTCTTTGTAAATCTTCCCACCTTACCTTCTCTGCTCGCTAGATTTGTGTGTGTGTGTCTATGTGTGAGTAAATTTAAGAGAACTGGCATGCTGTTTACCCATGGATTTGTAATCACTTTTTCCCTTTCCATGTTTATTTATCCTGAATGTTTTTGTATATAATGTAACAAAATATTTTTTGTGGCTGCATGACCTCATCATTTATTTTACCTCTCCCTTATTGTTGCAAGTTTAATTTTTAATTTTTTTGATGTTTTTAACCAATTATAAGATATGTATCTTATAGCAGATAGGTATTTACAAAATTCACAATTATTTACCTGGGAAAAGTCCCTAAGAATGGAGTCCTTGGTGCAGGAGGCTGTGCAACATTGGAAGACGTGATAGTTATTGCAGAACTTCCCTGAGAAGCTGTAGCTGTTCTGTTTCCCCGTAGGTGTACGGAATGCCAGTTTCCCCCTAGACTTCGGAGTTCTGAACATGATCATTTAAAAACAATCTTTGCCAATTTAATTTATAAAATGACCTGATCTGTCATCCAGCCTGGAGTTAGTCTTCTCATTTTCTTTTGTGATTACCTAAAAAGACATTACTTAAAAAAAACAGCCCCCCCCCCCCCCCCGACCAGAACAGCAGGTGCAGTCTTACCCGGACCTTGTCTCTAGTGTAAGACAGTGAAGGTCCCAGTCCAGGAAGGGGGTAATGTCTCTAGCTCTGGACTCTGTAATACGCACCCCGAGGGTTATTAGGACTTGTGTGCTAGCTCTGATACTCATTTTTATTCCACATCTTTCTTTCCCTTTGTTGCCTCTCATCAGTTTTTTTTTTTTTTAAAGATTTTAATTATTTATTTGTTTGTCAGAGAGCACAAACAGGGGGAGTGGCAGGCAGAGCAGGCAGAAGGAGAAGCAGACGCCCTGCTGAGCAAGGAGCCGGAAGCCGGACTTGATCCCAGAACCCTGGGATCATAACCTGAGCCGAAGGCAGATCCTTAACCAACTGAGCCACCCCAGTGTCCCTCTTCAGTTTTTTTAATTCTGTATTGTAATCCCCTTCCATTCCAGAGCACCTTTTTTGGGGGCAGGGAGAGGAGAATGGGGCAGACGGAGAGAGAGAATCTTACACACAACCCTGAGGTCATGACCTGAGCTGAAATCAAGAGTCAGATGCTTAACTGACTGAGCCACCCAGGCGCCCCTCCAGAGGACCTTTAATGGGACCGCCGTGTATCAACATTCACCTGGGACTAGCGTGGTTTACACATACTGTCCTGATGTAATTTTTAATAGGACCCCTTTCACTCTCAGAAGTTCCTCGTTTGGGATGATAAGTTATGTGGTCACTCTGTATTTGAGTATCAGGCCATCATTTGGTACATAAAATTGAGGTAATTCAACCAATTATTTCTTTGATTTGGTTTTCAAAGAAAGTAATTAGCCTTGCCCCATGGCCTTGTGTTTTTAGTATGCAAAAGAGGGTAATGGTCATGTATCGAAATGCCCAGGATATTATGGTTATAAAATATTCTCTTTGTGTCATATTTTTGATTCTGAGGACTTACTAATTCTACGGGGACAGAATAATTATTCACTTTGAAATTAGGTTGAAAGTCAAGTCCCGAATCACTCATCCTCCCAGTCGAGTGTGATGGTTCATCATTTGTAGTTTGGATTTTTAAATTTTACTTCTTTGCTTTCTGTCAGTGGTTTAGGTTATTGGTTTCTGGGGATGACTTGAGAGAGAAAAGGGGATTGTAAAATTTTGGAATTTCTTATGCTTTCTACCATCCCAAAGCGGTAAAATTTATAAGACATTGCAATGAGCAGTAGTTTGGCACACTGGTTTCTTTTCAGAGTTTTTAGTTACTTTGAGTAAAAATAAGAACTTTCGGTAAGGTGACTGCAGGGTTCCTGGGGGAGATGTGAAGAAGCGTGTTCAGTCCTTTGTGTTCATGATGCAGGATGACAGTTTTCTGATCAAACCGGAGATCCATGGCTAGGCCTAGAATCACAGGTGTTAATAGAATTCGGAAATTTAATTCTGGCCCAGTGAGGTTTCTGAGGTGCCTTACAGTGGTCATCATCATAAAAAGCCTTAAATGTATGTATTTAGCATTTCTAGAACCTTTCTCACCTTTCATTCCTTATGCCGAGTTAGGAAGGCGTAGGGACACACCTCATACTGGAGCCGCAGCGACGAGATCCCGCAGGACACGATGGGCTCTGTTTGCTCCTGTCTCTCCCAGAGTCGCCTAGACAGGATCTCACACTTGGACCTCCTCCCCGTTGTCCTTCTTTCTTCACGTAGCCATTGCAGAGGGACAGTGGCCCATCTCAGTCCGTCTTCCTGGTTCCTGTTCTTTCTGCTGCATTAAAAGCCTTATTTTTTTTTTTTAAGATTTTGTTTATTTATTTGACAGAGATAGAGACAGCCAGCGAGAGAGGGAACACAAGCAGGGGGAGTGAGAGAGGAAGAAGCAGGCTCATAGCGGAGGAGCCTGAGTGGGGCTCGATCCCATAACGCCGGGATCACGCCCTGAGCCGAAGGCAGACGCTTAACCACTGCGCCACCCAGGCGCCCCCAGAAGCCTTCTTGTGTCAGCCACTGTCCGGGATGCTTTTGTCCTCTGTCTCGAACATGGGGCTGTGCTCGCTTGGCATCATTTCTCTCCCAGCCCGGCAGGATGATTTCTGGAACTACCCCTCGAGCCTCTACATGCCCTGGACATGCATTTGTCCACATAACACATTTCAGTTGCCCATCAGCTTCACTGTGAAGTCTTTTTTTCCATCTGGATTGTCATTTGTGCTAAAGGCACCCCGGTGTCCCCAGTCTCCCGGTATGAGGCACGGTGTCCCTCTGTGACTCCTCTTTCTCCCCCGCACCACGGACCAGAGCCACAGCTGCCGGTGCCGGCTTCTCGGGATTGTTCAGGTCCTTCCTTCTTGCCCCTTTTCACCTCACAAATTTAGGCTTGTACTGCCTGCGTGGACCTTTGTAGTAATCTGCTTCGGCCCCGTTTCTTTGCCGAGCTTTTCGTCTGTGAAGTCTGAACCGTCTGCTCATTCCGTGCCTCTGTCTTTAACGGCTCCCTGTGATGGGAGTTCATGCCTCCTCAGAAATTTTCAACAGCTCCTCATAAGCTTTCGAATCAAATCCAGACTCTGGAGCATGTGTTAAGTGGAAAAAAGAACAAAGCTTGTACACCAAAGCCCAAATATAAATATATACTTTAAAGGTGAGGGAATGCTTTTAGCAGCAAGCTTTTCTCAGGAGTCTGATACTTTGGCAAGTTAGGTGCTTAACAACTCATTAAAGTTTCATTCCCTAAGATGAAAACGTTCTGGGATTGATGGTGATGATGCTTGCATGCGTCTGCAAATATAGTAAAAACCGCTGAATGGTATACTCTAATTGAGTTGCAGGATATGTGAATTATGTCTCAATAAAGCTGTTATTTAAAAAGTTCATTACCCAGAGTTTATACAATTCCTACGGCACCTGTTACAGTACAATGCGAACAATCAGTAGTGACCCAATGACCTTAGCGATAATATTTATTAAGAAGAATGCATGATCAGAAGTTTCCTCACTCATTATATTCCTAAACCTGTGTGTGTGTGAAATATCTAGAACATTGTAATAGGCATTCTGTTTAATATGTAGTGTGTTGACAGGCTTTCTAAAAAAAAAGTCGTTGATGAGTATACTTAGGAAAGCCATATGTAGACAAGAGGATAAGCAAGTCTTTACTGTCACCATTAGGCTAAAGCATTTGGTTTTTAAAGCCCTCTCCAACTGTGTGTGTGTGTTGGGGGGGGGAAGGGTTTTTGCAAATGCCTGAAAATGTCGCTCCACTTAGCAGGGCCTAGTGATTCAGTATTTCCTTTTTTTTTTTTTTTTTTAATTGTTTTACTATTTTGCATTCAGTTGATCTAGTTTCTGCCAACTTCTTTATCGGTTCAAGTAAGTAAGCACTGCGTAGGTAATGCAAGCTTTCATTAGATGCTTTAGTGACGTTTTTCCCTTTTCTGTGATGAAGTATTTCAGGGAAAAGGTTGCATGTAAAATAGCTGGTTTCTGGTTGTTTTGATTTTACTCAAATTACTGTTACTACTTAACCTCAAACGTTATTATTCGTGCATTATTAGGTCACTTTGTAAGAAATCATATCTGAATGTATACTGAGATAATTGGACAACATTTGTTGGGTCCCGTGGCCTAAAACCGAGACTCAGTCTGAGAGCCAAACATTATCTTGAATTCTGGGTCTCTTCCCCTTTAACTGTGGTTTTTGCTTTTTGGAACAGTTCCATGGATTGTGAACTAAGAGCAGAGGCTCAATTTAAATTATAAGAGGGTAATTAGTTTCCCTTCCTTTTTTTTATCCGTCAGATGGCAGCAAGTCATCATATGTGTAAGCCTTACTAAACATTAATAAAGTGCACCGATGTGCTTTTCCCTAATTTTACTTCCTCAAGAAGCAGATCTGGTTTTAAGACTGTCCTTTCTTATTTCCTGCCCAATGCCTGTACGTCTGTAGGTACGATCCTTCTGAGAAAGGAGTGCGCTCTATTCTCTTTTCAGGTGAAGGCTTATTTCCAAGTGCAACTTACCTAAGAATAAGGAAACAGGCACTTCTTGTTTATTTGAGACCGAGGTTGACCAATGCAATTTCTGAAAAAAAAAAAGAGCGGGGGTAAAAGCGGAAGGGGGAGCCCTGCTCTATCACCATTCTTTTCCAGGTCTGTTATCGTCCCTGGCCCAAACACAGGGGAAACATGTGGCCATTAGGCAAAATAAATTATAGGACAAAATTTAAATTAAAGAAACAAACCGCAGGGCGACTCTTTAATGATGATTTCTGGGGAAATTGTCTTGACATCTCTCGATGGTGCCAGATGTTGCCTCTCTCGCTTTGGACAGCACACATGAATGCCCAGGGCGCACCACTGGATTGCCTTGGCATAGTTCAAATCTAAAAGAGCAGGGGCACTTCATGTCTCTATCTTCAAAGTTCCCTGAGCATCAGCGAGAAAGGGGCCACTTCCTCCCTCCGTTCGTTCATATTTCAACTTTAAAAAAAGCTGAATCTTAAGAATTATTTTTTTGTCTGCGTTTCTAGGGGAAGTGAGAACCGAAGCGATTTCTTAATGCATCTCTAGATGGGATAGTTGTGGTAACCTCCCATATTAGCCATTTGGAAATGATTACTTTTAAGAGCCTTTGTTGGGTGGTGGTCATGCTAATGATGACACCCCCTGCAGGTACGGTCATTTTTGATTAATGTCCTCATTTCCCCCGAAAAGAGAATTTTTAAACATGTGAATAATGCATAGGTTTGGCTTGCTTGTGTGTGTGTTTTAAGTGTGTTCTTTCTCTTCCTTTAAAAAAAAAGGAAACGTTGCTCTCAGTTTAGTTTTTGTTTTAATTAGATCTCGGGTGCTACAGAAACAGCGCACTCCTGAAAGTCCCTACCCGCTCGAATTAATAATGGCTCCGCTAGAGCAAATTCACGAACTCTTGTTGCCCATAAAACACTCTCTCTTGAAGATCCTTTCATACTTTCATGCTTACGAGGTGGACTTGGAACATTCACAAGCCCTTCTTAGTATTTCTGGTGTCATTATTTGAAATATTGGGGTGATATTAACTCAGAGGCATGCGGCGCTGTGCCGTCTGAATAGCCACGCATTTCGTGAGGCAGCCAGACCCTTGCTGCCCTTAACTGGAGCACTGCTCGCTCCCTCCAGCACCTTAATTCCCCTATCTCAAAAGATAATTATTTTTAGAGGCTCCGAGTGAAGAGCCACATGAGCCAAAGGAAAAAAAAAATCTTGACATATTAACCTTGAAAGAAGACTACTACAGTTCGTAGGCAACTCATTTGAATTAATATTTGAATGCATAGTAAATAATAGGTCAGGTTTTTTTCCTGCCCCGTGAGACAGCTAATGAATGATGTTTAATGCAGTACAACAGACAGAGAAGAAAAATGATCAGAAAAGCTGAAAGCCGGAGGGAACCTTTGAGGTCATCCAGGCCAGTTCCCTTGTCTTCAGCTCTCAGGGGCTCAGTGACCATGTATTGATCACTTTCCCCGTGGTCCCTGACGCAGCTGGCTTCAGAGGGCCCCTGACTTCCGCTGATGCTCTTTCCAGGCCGCCCACCTGCCTGTAGGATTATCTCCTGATGAATATGACATGAGGTGGAAAATGGCATTTCAGATCTGTCCTGGCCTTTCCCTCCACAACCGATTTAATTCGTCGTTTTCCTCGACGAAGGCCACGTGAGCCGTCCTGTCTTGAGGCCTTCAGAGGATTCCCAAGTGCCCCTTGTCATTTCACCCAGCACATTTGTAAAGTATGCAGTTCATGATGTCTGTAACCTAAAAATCTGGACCACCTACCTGCCTGTTTTATATTATCTGAAATAATTGTTAAAAATCTGTGGGTGGCTACTTATTCTAAGGGTTCGTACCTTTTCAAATATTATTATTATGACTTGGCACTTTTGTGATATCTTCCCGTGTTCCAAATAACATTCATTGAAGCAATGTCACCACTTTATAAATCAATGTGTGTTTGTGTGTGACTTAGAGCCTTGAAAGTTTCCTATCTTTTTACATAAGGAACTTTGTCTCGTAGGAAATGAAATTATAAGCCTGGTTTTGCAGTGAGTCTGCTGTGACTCATCCATTAGCATAAGGACCTCAGTCATGGTTGTGCCCTTGCCTTTGTTGGAGGCCCAGAGAATGTAGGATACAAATTGCGTCTTTTCCATGGGTATCCTCCACATCAATGTGGTGGGCCTTTTTTGTGCAGGTATACAGAAGGTGATTCCATTGGAATGAATAAGCACTTCAAACTGCATGTGCCTCTCTGTACCCAAACCTTTTCCTCTTCAAGCCTCTTTAACTGAGAATCCAGAACCTCTATCCATCTGAGTCACCCGATCCCCAAATCTAGGGGTCATCTCTATTTCCTCTCCTCCCCTCCCTCCCCACTTCTCATCCGTCTCCACCCAGGCTAGACCTGGAATCATCTCTCCTCTCTCCATCACGTCTCCTGCCCTTGTCTTTTGCTTGGATTACTGAAGCACCCTCCTGGCTTACCCTTACCGTCCACTCTTCACTTAGCATTAATCAAACCGTATCACTTTCCTAGTTAAAATTCTCCAAAGCTGTCCAGAGTGCCTAAAATAAAATCCAGACTTGTTTCCTGAAATGCAGTAGCCCGTGTCATTAGCCTCTGCCTCTGTAGTCAGCAGAGCCAGCCTCTCTGTTACCTCCTGCCTCTCCCCCACCGCCCCAGTCACTACGCCTCGGCCACACTGGCCCTCTGGTCGTCCCCACAACGTGCCAGCCGAGCCGTTCCCACCTTGACCTCTGTGTCAGCTGGGTCACTGCTTGGAATGCTTCTTTCTAATTTTCTTGTGGCTGGATCCTGGATATTCAGATATCAGCTTAGATGCCCCTTCTTAGGAAGTCTTTCCTTGGCTTCCCAAATTAAAGTAGCTGCTAGGTCATTCTGTATTTCATTATCCTTTAATTCTTTAGTGCAGAACATCTATCTCCATTGGATAGTTTATTGTTCATCTGTGTAGCTGTGTGCCATCTGCCACTCACACTTGCATGGTGCCTGTGTGAGAGCAGGGACTCTGTCCTGTATCCTCACTGCCTAGACTAATAGCTGCCGTGAAACGTACACACAATAAACTTAGGAACAATCCATGCTTAAAATGTACATATAGTGTTATTTTTTTAAAAGATTTTATTTATTTGATAGAGTGAGCGAGAGAGAGCGCGCACGAGCGGGGACAGAGGGAAAGGGAGAAGCAGGCTCTTTTGCTGACCAGGGAGCCCGACGTGGGGCTCGATCCCATGACCCAGGGATCATGACCTGAGCTGCAGGCAGAGACTTAACCGACTGAGCCACCCAGGCGCCCCAATACTATGGCTTTAAATGCTGAGATACTGGGGATGGTTAGCTCAGTTATTTTGAGGAATAGAAAATGAGAATCACATCTGAGCCTAGGGTAAGGTGAGTAAGGTTGTTGCTTTGGATATAGAATTTAAGGAAGCATCCCAAATGCCAGTGTGGCACAGGACATCATTGTTGCCTATTCTGTCTTTATTTTAAAATATTTTTTTGTTGCTTGATTCTTTTGCCCATCACGGGCTTTTGGCATTAATTTTGATTTTGAAAAAATACTGCATTGAAATATTATTTCTCTTGATTACTCCATTTTTGCCTCTTCCCATCTAGCCCCAGATTGGACTGTTCTCTCATTTTTCCGCTGGGTTTTGCATTATAAATTAAATCTAGTATTTGTTGAGTTACATCCCAGTCACTGTTTGATCAGCTCACCAGAAATTCACAGTTCAGCTGTAGAGTAGGTGGTGGTGCTTGAGATGAGGAAAAAGTGTGAGAGGCCAGGTAACTTAATCGGGTCACAGAGCTATCGGGGTGTGGCACAAGTTAGCGTACGCGGAATATGCGATATGGGTAGAAATAGACTCAAAAAGTGGAAGAAAGATTAAGGCCTTTATCATCCTGGCATATTTACTCCACTGTTCTTGAGAGGCCTTTAAATAAATGCAGTGAACAAGAATCCAAGGCTTAGGGAAGAAGGGTTGATGGGCCAGTTGGGCGGGGAAGGGGAAGAAGACGGAACTCAAAGAATGTGTCAGTGAGATGCGTGAGGAAGCTCGCTGTATTCTGTGTATTTTATTGATTGCCATTGGGAGTACATTAGGGGACATGAGAAAACTCACCTATTTGGATCAAGTACTCGATTATATGGAGAAGTACTCCTGTGACAATGTAACTTTAAAGTGTGGAATGATTTCCGGGAAACGTTTTTGAGTTATAAAAAAAAAAATCACTGCACATCACACATCAGAATAAAGTGTAGATGGATTAGTTAAGTGTAAAACATAAAACCAGAGAAGCCAAAGTGCATACATATGTTTGGAACTTGTAAAAAACATAAGCCTAGTAGATCACAGAGGAAACCAGGTGAATTAATTAAGTGCACATTTCAAGTTGATACAACAAATTTTGTCATCGAATGAAAAGAAAGGGACAGGTTGAGGAACTATTTGTAACCAAAGTTTAATTTTGTTTTAAAAACTAAATTGTTCTAAGAAATCCTCCCCCCTCCCCCCTCCCCCCAAACATAGCAGGTCCTCAAATTAAAAGAAAAGGTGAGTTCATAGATAGGATGCAAATGACAAGGTATGAAACAAGTTCTCATAAGTAAAAATATAAATTAAGATAAAGATTTAATTTTGTTTCTCAAATTGTAATTATTACAAGAGCGTGGTGTTGGTAAATGAAAAGTGGGGTAGAGAAGGGTCTGATGGACGTACCAAGTGGTGTAACTATCGAGGGGCCGTATAACTGTGAGGCCACTCTTCCACCCACCTGCTTTTCTCTCATACTCTCCTAAGGCAGATTGAGGCGAAGATTTTTCTTCAGGGATGTTTATCACAACATTATTTATAAAAGTGAAAAATGAGAAATACTCATAACGTGTTACGACAGGGGAGTTGTTAAATTATCACACATCCTTATGATGGCCTTTCAGACAATCATTAATCGCTGTTTCTGAAGCATAATTAGTATCTTGGAATGATTATCACAATATTTTATGTGAAAACCAACAATACAGTATTATTCCAGGTTTATTTTAGAACAAGGACAGAAAGAATACATCTGCCTAGAGAAGGAGACCGGAAAGAAATATACCAAAATGTTAAAATTTCAACAATTTTGAAAACTCTTCCAGGTTTCTGAATTTTCTTTAGCAAATCTTTACAACTTTTATACATTTGGAAAAAATGTTTTATGAAAAGAAACTTCATGAGGACGTAAGATCAGGAGCCCTGGACAGACGAGATCTCTGTAGGTTCTAGTTCATTCCCTTCTGTTTCGTTTTCAACCAGCAGAATCCTTGAGTGAGTGAGTCCCTTCCGCTCCTTTGCAAACCGAGGGACCCCAGAGCTTCTCATACTTTTCCTGTGAACACACTCAGAGGCAGAAGAGCGTGAAGATGTACTCCTGGGGGAGGAAAGGATGGGGGAGATAATCTCAAAGTAACTTCCTTGGGGGCACCTGGCTGGCTTAGTTGGTGGAGCATGTGACTCTTGAACTTGGGTTCGTGAGTTCAAGCCCCACCTTGGGTATAGAGTTTGCTTTAAAAAAAGAAAAATAAAAGCAAACACATAAAAAAGTAACCTCCTGAACAAATTTGAGTGTGAAAATTCATGTAAACTTCCCCTTCATCTCCAAACTATACTGATAGTAGTTTATGAAATTTAAAAAAAAATTGAGATATAATTTATATACCATGACATCCACCATTTAAAAGTATACATTCTAATGGTTTTTACTCTATTCAGAAGCTTGTGCAACCAACGGATGCTAGTTTTTAGTAGACAGATGTTTACCATGGCTGCTCTGTGGTCAAATTGACTTTCCAAGAAATTATACCTTTTGAGTGACCTTGACAGTACTGCAGGTCCCTTTCCCAGGAGGATTTTACCACTTTGAGAAGCGCAGGACTAGATGAAATTCTAAATATTTTCAAGAAATTGCATTTTCAGTGTATTTTGCCTACCTTGCCTTTAAAACCAACTTACCTGGATGAGTTATTATTAATAGTCCTGGTTACCACTGATTTACCCATCTGTTCAGTTTCCATTCACAGTGGGTGATAACTGAATTCACTTCATTTCTGTGCTGTATTTTTTAAACTGTCTAGTACCTTCCGCCAGACCTTGCCAAGGATAAAGAGTGAAGTCATTCCCAACTCTTGGCCTCAAAGGACAGTCTTTTAAGGAGAGGAAGTTACGGTGACTTTGGTATTCAAGCTGCTTCAAGTGCAGGGTCCCAATTTAAGTAGAGGAAATTGTGCAGAAGGCAGAATGCACGTGTCTTAAAGCAGATAGCCTGAGATGTGGGCAACACATGGAATGAGTTTGGAGTCAGTGTATTTAACTCACTTTTATCTCAGTGCTATTAATTCTTTGCAGGTGTGGCTTGATGACGTGCTCGTGGGTAGAAAATTCCTCCCTGAAATTTCTGGTTCTACTTTATCCAAGATTAGGTGGAAGTAGTCCAAGTTCAGCTTTGGTGGTGCTGAGATTCCATGTCTTAGACTCTTGGCCTAAACCAGCAGGCCTTATTAAGTACAGTTACTTGAGTAATAATTGAGCTCCATGAGACTTGGGTCTGTTCTTAGCCTCTCTCTGTCTGGGTGCTGGCCAATCAAGAGGGCAGGGCAAGGGCATTTGGCCTAAGCCTTCACATTAATTAAAGGCTTCAGATGTAGATTTCTGATGGTTTGACAATATCTCCAAATACAGTCATGAAAGGCACTGGCAGGGCGAGACGAATATATTCATTGTACAACTCTAAATACCACAGTTTTTATAACTCAGTTTTGGCATTTCTTCTTTTTCCTGGGAGCCTAAAAAAAAGGGGGCAGTGGTGTGGGTCTCCCTAGGCCTGGAAGAGGGCCTGAGAAGGCATATTTTCTGCCTTTTTTTTTTTCAGGGTGACGGGAATGAAGCATGAGGAGCCTTCAAGTTCCTGATAGTGCAGCATTCATTGATTGCTTTCCAGGGCTCTTGTATGGCAGTTGAGGACACCCCTGCCTTTTCAGAGCAGTGACAGCAGTCACTGACATTTCGAGGGCACGAGCAAGTCTTGTGTATACGTAGATTGTGCTTTGCAGCTCTTTTGATAAAAGTACAATCCAAGAAGCCAACTTAAGTGTGAGGGAAGGAACCAATGAATCCATGATTGCTTTCAACAGTAAATGATAATCCATTGCCGTTGAGAAGTTAACGTATTACTGGATTTAAAACTGCCATTTCAGGAAGGTGGGGGATTGGGATGAGAAGAACCGTCCTGCCTTTAGAGATGACTAGACAGAACTGTTTACGGCTTTCGCTGTGCAAATGGGCAGGGTAATCAGTGTCGTCATGCAGATGCTTCGTGTGAGTAGGATACAGAGAGTAAACAGGGATTTGTGGCAGAAGCCGTGTGTGGAAATCCTCTTGTGTTGAAAAGATCTTGTCAAAGCCTGAAATGAAAGATGGGAGCCTCAGATTGTTGTGTGTGTGACCGTGTGAATGGCCGTTGCGCTGTATTCTAACTCGCAAAGTGATGCCCTCCACAGCGGGATATGAAATTCATATTTGATTTCGTTCTGATGGAAAGACATGCGAAGTGAAGTGGGGATGGCTGGCTGTGCTTTATCCTGATCTGATGGGTAGGGAAGAAAAAAACCTAAGAATCCCTCAAAGCCAATTACACATGCTGGATGATATGCCCCCCGCCCCCTTTTTAAAGATTTTATATTTAAGTAATGTCTACACCCAATGTGGAGCTCGAACTCACAACCCAAGATCAAGAGTTGCATGCTCTACTGACTGAGCCAGCTGGGCACCCCAGGTGTGCCCTCTCTAATAGCATGGTTCTTGCAGAGTCTCATTTCTGGGTGTTTTGATGAGTGAGGCTAAGAAAAGGCAGAGTACCTTACCCAAAGGTAGGACAGCTCTTCTGGGGAAAATTTTTAGCCTTATTTATAGACACCATCACAAGAGGAAAGGCAGTGTTGTGTGGTGCGTACCCTTGTGTGTGTTGATGTGCCTGTTAAAGTTGTGAAGTGACTTGATTGGAGATATATTCAAATTAGCAAAAATGAGAGCCTCCCCGGCTCTCTGCTAGAGTAAGGGCTCACTGCTAGATCTTATCAATGGCTTTGGAAACAGTAGACGTGTATTTCTTGAGCTAGGTCAAGAGTTCCTTATGCCATGTGCTGTGAAAAGAGATTAGCCGTCGCTGGATTCACAGAGAATCTATTAGCAGAAAAGTCTGCTTTCTCTCATTCAGATATAAAGAATTGTGGAGTCTCAGAATTTTCATGTGGCCTTAGGAAATAACACCATTTTATAAATTCGAGAACAGCTGGTTGGTTGGTTTTTTTAAATTTTTTTTTAGGTGTTCCAAATATTTTTTTTCATACTCATCATGAGTAGATCGTTAAAATGTCCCTTTCAAATCCTGAGAACGTTGTATAAGTCTATAAAAATAGGAAGCATGATATTTGGCTTACACATTTGTGAAGAATAGTTCATTTGTCTCCATGCTGGAATTCTTTCTATGTAACAAAGAAGCTGAAGTGTTTTGCTCGGTTGAGGTTTCAGTCCATATATCTTTTGTTGGGGGGCTAAGTCCATCGTTGGTGCGGAATAGTACTCTCTTGACTACTTTTATCTTCCACCTGCAGTGTTTAAAAGACACAGACACTCTCTTACCTGGAAATCTTCCTTCGCTCTGAAATCACTGTATTTATATAGTAACATCAAAGGGTGAACATTAAGTTCATGGGGGAAGTTTATCTGGGCGGAATGGCCAGTCAATTGGAAGATGGCAAAGAGATTCAAAATGGCTCCCCACCAATCGAAGCGGTATTCAGAAACTCAGAATTAGATTAAATGGATAAAAGTTGGGTGAAGTCAAAGCCATCGTAAGATATGTTCAGCCAGTGGGCAGTAGAAGCTAATTACCCTGGATTTAGGGCAGTCGTGACTAAGAAAATAGTGACAAACCCAAACTGGGCAGCTGGGGGCTGGGCCGAACGCTCCTGTTGCCTGTTACTGGCCATGGCATCCTCGCCTGAGGCCTCACCCCTCCAAGACCTTTTCTTTGATGTGAAATGAGGATAAAGACATGTATCTCACAGGTTTTGAAAGGATGAAATGACAGTATATTTCAGAGTTCTTGGCAAAACATAAAGGGTCGGACACAAATTTCTTTTAATTTCCTTTATAAGAGGGGATATTCAGGAGGTGGGGACCATGATTTTCCCTGTCGGTGTTGGAGATTGGTCCTGGGGGTGTGTGTGTGTGTGTGTGTGTGTGTGTGCGCGCGCGCGCGCATGTTCTGGGGACTGGTGGCTAGTGGTGTATTTATTAGGACTTTGGGGGAGAATTGGGTTCTGTCCTTTCTTCATCATGGCCGGCCTCCAGGACAGTGTTATGAGAGTGAGTTAGTGACCAACAAGTTCTGTACGGACTAGAGAGCACCTCATGAATAAGATTTCTGGAGAAAGGGCCTCTTTCATCTTCCCCTGCTTCCCTTGTGGCGTTTGTACTGGTCGGAAACCTGTGGCACACTCCAGCTAGGTGGCTGAGGGGAGTTCTAGAACGGACAGGTCACTAGTGTCTGGCACTAGCCTATCAAGGGGAGACAGCAGTCACAGGCACCCAGAGAGGGTAGCTGTATGGGCCAGGGGGCACCCAGCAGGAGCTGTGGCCTTTGAAGGGGACACAGTATATCTCTGGTGCCCTTGCAGGGAGTGAGCTGTGGGAAAAATTCCCCCTTCCTTATTTACCTGCTCTCTGGTCTCCTTCTCGTGTCTTCTATGTGCTAGACCCAAGATAAAGACGAGGGCAAGGGAGCTGTTGATGTGAAACCCTTATGGATCAGCCTCTCCGGAGGTACTGAGCAAGACAAGAGAATGGAGAGAGAGGATGCCTGGGTGTGTCGGGGGCAGTAGGAACATGTCTTACTTCGGAGTTGATTTTTGGATTCTTTTTTCTTTCCTCTTTCCTTGCCCGCATTCATTCATTGGTCCCGCATTCTGTCTCTGTTTGGACTCTTCATAGCTTGATCTAGTCACCCAGGTGACTAGCGCTGACTGCTCTTGCCTGCCTGGCAAGACTTAAGTGAAACACAAGCCGGTGTAGTTTATTTGTCTGCGACTTTCTTATTTTTGTGTTTTAGGTTTTACACTTACCCAAATGAGTATATAAACGCTGCTCGGCTAGCCAGGAGGAAGAGGCCCTAGTGCCTGATTCTCTTCCCTTTTCTTCTCGAGCCATTAACCTCACATATTAAGATTTCTTCTTGTTTTTGTTGTGGAAAAAACTAGCAGGGATTCTGATTTGATGATTATGTCTATGGTTGGGCCCTCCGAGCAAGCCATTGCCCCTGGGATAGGGATAATAAAGAAGCAATCTGGATTTTTTTTTTTCCTGCATACTTTGAAATGCTTGGGAGAGTAAAGATACCTGTTGTTTTCTACGAATTGTGGATCGATAATGAGAATCAGTTTCATAGCTTTATTTCTACCAGAGGTGCTACTTTTTAGATATTTTGGGGTTTTCCCCCCTTATATTTCATGGTTGGGATTATAAAATCGTTGTTTTAAACTCTTGGGATGAAGCTCGTTAAAATGGGTTGATGGCATTCACATTGCAGTGTTAACTTTATAGTCCAAGGACTCCAGATCACTTATTAAAAGTCATATGAAAATGATAAAGGAGTTGCTGACCCAGGACCTCAGAGCTAGAAATCCTCTTCCTCTAACTGGGTGAGGCTTCTGTGTTACCCGGACATCTGTAGTCATTTAAGATTGCTTCTATGAAAACCGTAATACTTACTTGACTCTTCCATGATTGTTTATAAAGATGAAAATGAAATCTAACCTCCAGAAAAACAAAATGAAATTAGGACAGATGCTGTATTCCTGGTTTTCAGTTTTCCTTTTCTTTTGTTTTTTAAGCACCTTGTAGGTGGGAAATGGCAATAAGGATACACTAGCCATCCCGTGTTTTAATATTTTATTCTTCCATGTTTAATATCCATGTTTAGTATCCAAATAGGTCCTTTTAGTGTTTTTCTACACTAAAGACAGAAATAGTTATTGTTTTGGAAATCTCAAGGAGGCCTGAAAGTGAGTGAATAATGTTCAGAAATGAAGTGACGTACAGAAGAAGCCACCTCCATTTGGAAAAATGATGTTTTTACATTCATAGTATTAGATTCATTGTGGAAGAAAGAGGTTGCCATTCAGTGATAGGATCCCATCTTTCTGTCTTTTCTTACTCCCATGGCCATTGGTAGCTTTGTTAGGGATTGCGCTCAGGCTTACGGTAACAGAAGAATGGGTGTTGAAAAGGGGAAAAATAAGAGCACGGAAGAGAAAAGTTCACTAACAGTAAATTTGTATATCATGCTATTATCCAAGGATGGGCAGAAGGAAGGAGAGTCCTTGTGACTTCTCTGAATTAGGCGATTCCTTGAAATAACTCAGCCACATCGAGTGGATACTTGCTGTCCAGAAAATTCCTGATTCTTGCCTGGATGCTGTGCTCTCTCTGTATATGTCCCATTTTAAAGTAAAAGAATATGTCTAGAAATTTCGAGGCATTTTTCTCTTATTGCTCTCTGAACAGCATTTGTCATTTCCAGATCCAAATCCTGCCTAGCCGTCCAGCCCAGCCTCCTGGAAGGCTTTCAGATATTCTCCAGGGAGGAGAGCTTTATCAAGTGTTTATTCTCTTCCGAAGATGCTGATTTCATTGTGTTTCTCACAGATACATGGTTACAAATCACTAGCAAAATTCCACACCGAGTGGCTTCCAAAGAGGTGACAGGCTGTGTGTGTTTTTTGTTTTTTTGTTTTGGTTTGTTTTTTAAGCTCCATCCGCCTCTGAAACGGACTGTCATCCACATGTTTTGCTGAGCGTTCCCTGCAGGTGGCATTTCCCCCCTAGCGATGCCGCCGTCCTGTGATGTTCCTCCAAGCGGGCCTCGCGGGGATGCTGCGTCCAAGCCGCCGTGTCCAGTTCAGTTGTCTGGGAGACCGTAAGAAGGTGTCACGGTCTGATGACATCTTTTGCTGTTGTCCATCTTGCAGGGACAGGAGAGAGTGGCAAGAGTACGTTTATCAAGCAGATGAGAATCATCCACGGGTCGGGCTACTCTGACGAAGACAAAAGGGGCTTCACCAAGCTGGTGTATCAGAACATCTTCACGGCCATGCAGGCCATGATCAGAGCCATGGACACGCTCAAGATCCCCTACAAGTACGAGCACAATAAGGTAGGCGTGGCTCCTCCTGGGAACCGCGGGCGAAGCCGGCCGCGGTGCGGATGCTCTCTTCACACGGCTGGCTGTACAGTGGGTTTTTGTGGCATGCATTTCTCGTCTCCTCCTAAGTGGGACGTGTACTGGTTCCGTATGTTCTTCATAGTTTGTGTTTTTTTCCCCTTAACTCTTTAAAGTCACACCTCTACACAATTAGAGTTGTGTTCTTAGTGATACCGGTGGAAGACACATTCGAATGTTCGGTGATACATAGACGGAGGTTTAAAATTCTGGAGGGACCATGTTACATGAAGAAGACAGGTTTGTAAGTTCAGAACAAATTGACCAAGGTGAGGGAATTCAGAGAAGAGGCAGTGGCCTTGCTTCTACCTCCCACTCTGTGTGCTTCCTTGACGAAGAAAAAAAAAAGAACACAAACAGCTTAAGAGCATTCTGTCCGGTTTAATTTTGGATTTCGTGACTTCCTTTCAGTAGTACCACAGGCTTAATTTTATTTCAAAATAGGTCCATCTGTCACTTCCAATAACCTTTCAAACATGTTTCCCTGCAGTTGTGTTACAGTCATGCAAACTTCTAAAATCACTTGAGAAAGGGTGAGGAAGAAAAAAAAAAACCTAAATTTTCTCAGGGCTTGTAGGTGTTGATCTTCTCGTAAGCTGGTAAAACCTCACCTTTTGTTGACGGAACACTGCATTTGCACCTACACTGGTTTGAGGGCCTTCCTTCAAGTCTTCGACTCAGTGCTCTTGATAATCTATTCTTAAAAATGTTTCCGTATACCAGGTCAATATATGACAGCAAGAAGCCAGCATGCCCACTGTGACTCATAAACGGAGATTTAACTCAAAGTGAATCATAGGTAAAATAAAGCAATGCTGTGTATCTCCACTTCTCTTACCATCTAGAAGCTTCTAAGTGTACAGATCATCTTAAAAGCTGGCATTTATTTTTCTTGGATGCTTCCTTGAAATCGACTGGCTCTTTCTTATCTCATTAATACTCTGGCACTTAGTTTTCCGATGGTGACAAGAAGGTGTCTCCACAAAGAGTAGAGAGACCCTCCACAAAGACTCTTTCCTGTTCCCACCCTCGAGAGTGAAAACAATCTGGGCAGGTTGATGAGCCTGGGAATGTGGTACCTGAACCAGATGAGGCTGCCTGGATAGTTACCCAGTCTAAATGTAGAAGGATCAGAGTTGTACCCCCCCAGCCCCCCACCCAAGAAATTTCAGTGTAATGAGTTTCTGAAATAGTGGCTCGCTTGTTTCATTGCGGTTGTAAGAAGATGGTGTGCAAAGAACTGTTTTTTGATGCCAGCGACTTTTTCCGATCTACAGTTATTTGATAATATCATGATCTGACGGATTCTGGCTGATTTAACCATGTGTGGTATGATATACAGTTGACCCTTGAACCACGTGGGGATTAGGGGTGCCAACCCCCCGTGCAGGCAAAAATCCATGTATAACTTTTTTTTTTTTTAGGATTTTATTTATTTATTTGACAGAGACAGAGACAGCAAGAGAGGGAACACAAGCAGGGGGAGTGGGAGAGGAAGAAGCAGGCTCATAGCGGAGGAGCCTGATGTGGGGCTCGATCCCATAACGCCGGGATCACGCCCTGAACCGAAGGCAGACGCCTAACCGCTGTGCCACCCAGGCGCCCCATAAAATCCATGTATAACTTTTGACTCCTCCAAGACTTAACTAATAGCTTACTGTTGACCAGAAGCCTTACCAATAACATAAACAGTCAATTAGTGCATATTTTGTGTGTTATACGTATTATACACTGTGTTGTTATATAAGAAAGCTAGAGAAAAGAAAATGTTATTAAGGAAATCATAAGGAATAGAAAATACATGTACAGTACTGTGCCAGAAGAATCGTTCGGGATCTTGCTTTGAAGTTAGCTTTTCACGTGAGGCCCATTGATTGTACCATCACATAGATGTGGAAGGTGGAGTGGAACTTGCACCTTATTCATGTAACACATTGAAGAATATTTAACAACGTGTGTTACTTGAGCTCTTTGTAACAATTCTAATTAAGTAGACTTTACTGTGATGAATACCATTCAGTTAAAAATCAGCATCATAAAAAGTTATAATAATATGATTTTTCTCAGATATCATAATTACTCTGTGGAATCTTCCCGCATTTCTTGGTTACTTAATACACTGCCTAATATAGGGACGTGAGTGTGTGCTAGCCTCTGAATTTCACAGTATGTTTAATCCCCTTTAATTTGTAATATAAATTACTTTCCCGTTTGTTCCATTTTCTCTACAATGCACACGTATTCTGAAGCATCAGTTCTTGCTCGATCCATTAATTTCCCGAGCTCTGCCCACTCCTTGCCTTCGTTAATGCTTATTAAGGACATAATGTCTTCTTTCTATTCCACCCAACTGCCACTTCCTTCTAGAGTTCTTCTCTGCACAACCCCCCCCCCCCCCATTGCCCTAAGTAATCCCACCCTCCTTTAGCAGAAACCATAGTGGATTGTGTTCGTAATTGCCTAGCTTATATTCATTATGACGACTTGGGGGTTGGCCTTCTTCTCCCAACCAGACTCAAAGCTCCTTGAAAGTAGATGATGTTAGTTTTATTTCAGCATTTTTCGGGGACCCTGGCATTGTACTTTGTATGTATTAGAGGCTCAAAAAATACTGTTTTAAGTCATTTATCATCTTAGACAACTGAAAGTCTCCTCTTCTGCCGCCTGGTTGTTGAAATGCTTATTCAGATCAACAGATCACCGTTGAACTGGTTTTCTGTGTGTAAGGGAGTAAGTACAGTGCACTGTCAGGGATGCAGGGAAGTTTCGTGAGGGCCGGGCAGAAAATCGACAATCCAGAAAAAGTCAACGGCATGGCTGAAGGTGGGGCGCTTTGGGGTGGAGGAATGGCAGGAGTAAATGTTAAGAGAAAGGGACGTGACTGTGTTGGCCGATTTAACTTGAGCAGAATTCTTATAGAGGAGGACTAGAAAATAAAATAAAAAAATGGTTTAGAATGTGTTTCTGAAAGATTTTGAATCTAGGCTAAGAAGTTTGAATTTTGTTTTCTTGTGTTTATGAGACCCATTTTCTAATAATATTTTTTGTTTCAGTAGACTTTTCTACAGAAGTTTCTGGTTGTGATATGCTCTCTGTTTTATAAATATTTTAAGGAATTTGGTGTGCATTTTATTAGCAATTACCTGGAAGAAATGCACTGTGATTTATATGATTTTGTGACACTACAGATATAAAAAATGTGATTTTTATGAAAGCTTCTTTGCGTCTGCGGCCACATTGGTCATAATATATGGTAGTAGCATAAATAAAAACAAACACATTCTAATATTTTTCTCCTAACTTTGTACTTGCTTCTGAGTTCATGTATTTTATAGAGCACAATGTAGCTTAAAAATAGTATGGCCTGTTCTTAATGGGGAAATTGTTCACAGTTTCATTTGCTGTGAAATTCGTTCTAGCAATGGGAATACCACACCAGAATATTGGAATTTCTTTGGCTCCTGTGTAAGTGTTACTGCATTGAATTGAGAATCTCACTGGTTAGCTGGGGGGCTGGTGCCGTGGTCAGGGGGGGTCCAGGCCACTGTCTGTGCCCTAGATGGTGGTGTGGCATCCCATGCCTTTTTATAGACCTTACACAGTGTTCCAAGGATTGGCTAGCTCAGGAGTAGCTTGTGATAACTTAGAAACTTTTATCAAAATAAAGATCAGTTCTTCCCTGGGTGAGTATCCGCTATCCTGTTCTTGAATTTTCTTTGCCAAGCCAGTAATGTTTATAGGTGAGCTGCTTGGACTCCACCCAAGTGAGAGAATATATCTGGAGACTTCTTCTGAATATATTGTGAGCTAGGGTTTGTTGTTTCCTAAATATGACCTTGCCTTTTCCTTAAACACAACTGTTGATAGCTGATGTTAAAAGGGATTAAATGTTTGTCGCTTAATCAAATCAAAAGATACATTTAATGCTCCGCTAGGTACAAGGCATTTGTGACATTCCTCTGTCATTTTTTACTCTCCAAAAGGGAGAATTTTCATCACCATTATTTTATGGTTTCCCCTCTTATGCAGACCTGTTCTTCTGATTATCTGTTGTTTGGGTGCTGAAATCAGCTCTTTATAAAAAAGAAGAGATAAAAGTTTCTGGGCCCACATGGCTAAGAACTGTGTTGAATTACAGTGGAGGGGGGAATGGACGACGGGGTATTGACCCCTGATTTTCTTGTCCTTGTTATCTGTGCCTGGCAGTTGGCATTCTTCCTGCCTCACCTGCTGATCATTCCTATGCAAGTGCACATTACATGATAGTGAGCAAGCTTCTTGTTTGGTAACTCATTGTCTCCGCAGTGTGCCACACATGTTGGTGCTTTTCTCATTGAGTGGATTACCCCAGATTAGCAGATCCAGGTATCCCTTACTGTTGGCTTATAGTTTCTGTGAACTGTGAAATCAGGCTATTCGTAGGGCAATTTCAAAGTACTGACAGGTTTTTCCTGCCTTGTCCAGGCCCAGGAAGAGAAAAGAATCCAGCGCGATGCTTCTTCATGCGGTGGTTACTGAGTAGAACTCAGCCGCTTGCTAATGTCGAGTAGACAATGTTACCTTTTCTTCTAGTTTCTGCTTTTAAACTTGAAGTCTGGACAACTGGGAGTCACTTAGCACCAAAGGCTGCACTTGTCTTTGACTAAGTAGCCAGGAGTTTCCAGGTGTGACACCTGTTACCCTTTCTCCTGGCAGGTGAGTGGCTCTGAGAGCACCTTGCTGTAGTACCTTTGTCCTCCCTGAACCCTTTAAGAAAGGGCTTTTCACTGGGAGACGACGTCTTTGAACACTTGCACAGCTTTCTGAATTTTCTGTACTTCCCGAAAAATCTAAGATCCCAGAAGCTGTGTTTCAGAAGAAAAACGTACCCAGGATTCTGGAGAATTTGCCAGTTTATTCCTGCTTTTGATCAGTTGCACGAGAAATTGCTGTTCTCCTTTTTTCAACATGAAGGAATTCTCTTAGTTTACAAAACGCTAAGAGACGGATTTCCTTTTGATATTTCTCGCCTACAGAACAAGCACATAATAAAAGCAGAACTTACTAAGTATGTATTTTAGTCTATTCCCCCCAAGAGTTGTATCTGTCAGTGTTCTGTGTTTGCAAGCAACAGAAGCCAACCCTGGCTAACTTAAGCAGAAAAAGGGCTTAACGAGAACATGAGGGGACCCCGAGAAGTGTGGAGAGACGGAAGGGTAGTTCCTGGAAACCAGAGCAGGTTTGCTGAACTCATCTCTGAGACGGTTGAACTCTGACCATTTTCATTCTTCTGTAACTCCATTCAAGATTCAGATTCCTGGGAAAACGTGCCTGAGAAGCGTGGCCTGGATACGGTGCTCGCTCTCTGGACAAGGCTGGGGAATTGGATTGACAGCTCCTGCGGGAAATCAGGGTGCAGTTACTAGAGGAAGGGAATGAAGTGGCCACAAATCGCAACGGCCCACTGCTAGATCACACTGTCAGTTTAGAAAAGGAAATGACATCTGGATTCTCTGTGGAAGAAAGCCGTCCGGTTTTGCTCCCCATTTGCGAAGCCTGTCCTAAAGTACAACGTCTCATTCTGGGCTGGTTCGGAATGGGCGTGTGGAGAGGTTGAGGGGTTAGTGATATACTAACACTTCCATGTGAAGGAAGTAGCTGAATTTGAGCCCAAGCCTCGGAGAGCTGAGTAACCTTGGGATTGTCATATTTTTTCCCTAAACCTAAGTTTCCTTACTCTCTAGGCCTCAGTGTCCCCGTCTGTAAAATGGGACAGATAATCAGAGGATTATTTCAAGGGTTAAATAGATAATGTATTTGAAAATGTCTTGTAGATGATAAATAAAAAAGAGGTTGCAAGTTATTATAGGACGAGTTATCATGGAGGTGATGAACACTGCTAATCTTCTCTATTTATTACGAATAAAACAGAAGATCATTTAAACAGCGTGACTAGATACAGGAGGTATTTGAGGGAAACTTTCCTCAGAGTGACAGTCATTGAAATGGGACACCAAGGGAGGTAGAGAAGTCTCCTTACCTGGATGTGTTCAAAAATAGAATGCATTTTTAACATGTGAAATTCTCGAAGGCAGTTTTGCTGAGATAAGACAAGGGATGGACTGGCCACCCTCTGAAACCCTTCCTAGCACGGTTTTCCCTCATGCTGATTCTCTGATTGCAAAACTCTAAGAAAGCTATTGTAACTTTGTTATAATTTAAATCTCTTCCCTTTCTGGAACTTTGTCCATTCCAGAGCACTTACGAAAATTAAAATCAAAGACAAGAAACAGATTTTTTTTAAAAAAGATTTTATTTATTTATTTGTCAGAGAGAGAGAGAGAGCATGAGCAGGGGGAGTGGCAGGCAGAGGGAGAAGCAGCCTCTCCAGTGAGCAAGGAGCCTGATACGGGACTTGATCCCAGGACCCTGGGATCATGACCTGAGCCGAAGGCAGACGGGTAACAGCTGAGCCACCCAGGTGTCCCGAAGCAAGAGATTCTAGGTGACAGTGATCTCTAGCCCAGTGGAGATCTCTCTTTGCATCTAAATCCAATGAGCAATTACAATATTTATGTCCATGTAGGTTTTTTTTTTCCTTTTGAATGGTGTTCAAAGGTCAAAATTTAAAAAAATCAAAGACAAAACAAAACAAAGGTCAACATCAGATACAGGTGTTGGGGAGATTGTCCGTGATAGTATTTCATTTGGGTTGTTGGCTACTGGCCACTGAAGACAGTCTGTACCTTCTCCTAGGAAAACTTTCTACTCCTGCTTTTACAAATCTGAGAGTTTTCTTTTTAATCAAGAGTATAAGGGGATCTTTAGACTTTTCACAACCAACTTGATCTGAGGTTGGTTTACAACCTCCTCCCTTCTCTCTAGGACTCTTGTTGGGACTTGAGTCACTACTGATTGTCCTGTAGCTTTATCAGCTTTCAGAATTTCTTCACATGCTTTCTTTTCTCTCAATACCTGGCAAATACTTTGTAGCTGCATTTTTGTCTCCTCACTCTATCTTTGTTTCATTGCAGTTCTTTATTCATTTTATACCCCCGATGGCCATGTAGAAGTAGAAGAATGTAAGATTTGTTAAAAATCCCTTTTTCTTCTCTAAAATAATCCTAAGACATGCCATAGCATTTATCTAAGATGAGCATCTTTTTTGTGTGTGTTTTGGTTTTTTTTTTTTTTAAGATTTATTTTATTTTATTTGAGAGAGAGAGAGAGAGAGAACGCTTGTGCTCCTGCGTGAGTTGGGAGAAGGGGAGAGGGAGAGGGAGAGAATCTCAGGCAGACTCCGCACCGGCACCCAGCACATCACAGGGCTCAATCCCACAACAACCTTGAGATCCCAACCTGAGCGGAAACCAAGGGTCAAACACTTAACCAACTGAGCCAGCCAGGCGCCCCTAGGGTGAGCCTTTTGAGTTCAGTGTTATCAGAGGAGGACTCTGAAGCACAGAAGGGCTTCAGCAGTAGAGTGAGGCTGACCGTTGATTTATTTATTTTTTTGGTTACATACAGAAGAGTGTACGCATCATCAGTATTAAGCCACATGTGTTTTTCCGCATCTGCTGATCTAGATTGGTGTGACCAAAAGCTTGGAAGCCTCCTCATGCTGCCTTCCAGTCAGTGCCCCCAACTCCCAAAGGGCGACCACCTCCCGACTTCTAATATCATAGATCAATTGTGTTAGTGCTTGAACTTCTTGTGAATGGAAGCATATAGTGTATCCTCCTTTCTGTCTGCTTTATTCTGCTCAACATTACATTTGTGGGATTCACCCCAGTTTTTACTTGTAATTGCAATTCATTTATTCTCATTTCTGTATGTATGATAGCCATGCCCCATAGAACTTTATCAAAGTGCTTTATGTCTGGGCTGTATGATCTGCTGGGCACCAGCCACAGGTGGCCGTTGAGCCTATGAAGTGTGTCTAGTCTGACTCAGAAACTGAATTTATATTTTTATTTTCGTTTAATCTTATTAATTTACATTAAAATTTATATGTGACTAGTGGCTCTGGGTTGGACAGCACTGTTGTATAATCCTTTTTATGAATATGACACAGATTGTTAATATAAGTTTGGGTGTTTCTGGCTATTACAAATAATGCCAATATAAACATTTCCATACCTGTTTTTTGATGAACGTAAGCATGCATTTCTTCAGATTATGTACTTGGAATTGCTGAGTCAGAAGGGATATATCTGTTCAGTTTCAATATGTAGATACTATGACAGATTATTCCAGAACAATTGTACCAATTTACACTCTGACCAGCTATCTATGAGAGTTCTAGGCGCATCATGTCCTTGACAGCTCTTGGTATTATTAGTCTTTTTATTTTAGCTAATACAGTAGCTGGATAGTGGTATCACATTGTTGTTTTAATTTGCATTTCTTTGACGATTAGGGATGCTGAACATCTTTTCATATGTTCATTGGCCGTTTGGTTCTTTAAAAAAACACTTTTTACTCTTTTTTCCTGCTGGGTTGTCTGATCTCTTATTATTTTAAAGGGGTCTTTTATATAGTAAGGATATACATTTCTACTGAGTTAATGTATTGCAAATATCTTCTCTAGTTTGTGGCTTGTTTTTTATTTTCTTCTTGGTTCCTTCAGTAGAAAGATGTTCTTATCATTTCCCGCCTTCTGATTAGTGCTTTTTGTATCCTTCAAAAGTAACTGTTGCCTACTTTAAGGTCTTGTAGGTAATCTACCGGCTTGTCTTTTAAATATGTTGTTTTTTTGCTTCTTACATTTAACCCTAAAATTCATTCAGATGGATTGTAGAGTATGGTGTGAGGCAGGGGATCAAATTTTATTTTTTTCATATGGAGATCTAATTAACCCAACCCATTTATTGAAAAGACCATCCTTTACCAAGTGCAGTGCAGTGTCTGTCACTCAGCTGCAGATCAGGTGAACGTGTTTATGTGCATTTGTTTCTGAATGGTCTGTTCTGATTTATTGGTCTGTTTTGTGTATCTTTATGTCAGTACTGCATTAAAGGCTAATCTTTGCATTGAGTTTATTTTTTAAATTTTTTAAAAAAGATTCTATTTATTCCTTTTGAGAGAGAGAGAGCGCGTAAGTGCCCACACTGGGGGAGAGGCATAGGGAGAGGGAGAAAGAGACAGAGAGAATCTCGAGCCGACTCTGTGCTGAGTGTGAGCCTGACAGAGGGCCCGATCTTACAACCCCATGATATGACCTGAGCTGAAGTCAAGAGTTGGGTACTTAAGTGATTGAGCCACTCTTTTAATCAGACAGTATAAGTCATTCAGCTGTGGTTTTATTCTGAAGATTGTCCAAGTGCTAAATGTATTTGCTTGTAATTAAAGGTGCCTTTAAGGAAGAACATTTCTTTAACTGGTGATAGATTTCCCAGGATGAATCCAAATGTTGTGATTGTTCTCTATGATACAAGTGACTTCCACTTCCTTCAGACCTCAGTTCGTTTTCTTACTTAGCCTGTGTTGGCTGCATAGCTCAGTAGAAGGACATCTATTTTTCCTGGATTAATAATGTGACATTTTTATTATCAAGTAGCTCATTTACAAAGGGTGATGGAGCTGCTGTGTGGTTTTGTCATTATTCAGCGTGGTCATGTTCTTTCTCACTATAGCATTTCCTTTAACCAGAGTGGTGACCAGACTGGGAAGGCAGTGGGGTTCTACCAAGTTCCCCCTCCACAAATCCCTTTTTAGGCAACATTGCTCTGCACCACATAGATTGGCAGATTCGGCAGATTTGGCACCAGATTCCCTTCTTATTTCCTTTCTTCACTACCCACAGCCTGTTGGAAGGATTGAATAGCCTCCCTGGATTTTCTTTTTTGTTGTTGTTATGTGGTCTCTAGCTGTTGTGGAAATTGTCTTTTGTGGCTCTGCGTGAGAGCTGTAGTTTGGTAGGAAGGTAATGCTAATTGGTTTTGCCCTTTTGTTAACTATAGTATTTTAATGCTATTATGTAAAATTTTTATTCATTTATGTCTTACTGAAGTTATTGGGAAGCATCTGATTTTGGTGAAGCAGAGTATGAAGAACAGGCAGAACCATAGGCACGTACGTATCCACACGCTCGGACCTGTGTTCACGCTCATGTATAATTGGTGTCTTGTGTGTCCGAAATTACCTTCGGAAATTTCCACATATTTAAATATGTAGGGATAAAACTGATGAAATACCAGTTTCCTCTCCATATCGTACCTATATAATAACTGTCTTTAGTTAATGTTTTCTCGGCTTACCAGTGCCCATCTCACCTGGAAGTAACTCATCTCACGTGTCTGTCTTCAGCTAATCCACATTGTTTAAAATTGGATGAAAGGAAGAAAGTTCCCACTTGGGAGCAGAGATAGGGCTTTAATTATTTAAACGTAGCACAGTACTCGGCGTGCGGTTCTCCTCTGTCGAATGAAGGACCCAGGGGACATTTGTTTACTGTACGATGATGGGTTTTTCTGCACAGGGTGGTATCCTGTGGTATTTCTGGAGTCTGACACAACTAGGCTTGAGACCCAGCTCTAGAAAAGAACCGCTGTGTGATGTTGAGTCAGGTAATCTCTGAATTCCGGTCTCCTTATTTGTAAAATTATGGTGATTATAATCCCTACTTCACAATGTGTTACAAGGATTAAATGACAATAGTCTAGAAAAGTTGAAGAGTTGTCCGTCGCTAAATGGAGATGGTGTTCCTTCGTTTAGTCATTCAACAGACACTTATTAAGTACCTCCTGTGTGCTAGTCAACAGAAACCACTTTGGCTGTTTTTGAAAAAGCAAACCGTGAATGCTTGAAAGGAGTGTTACTGATCTGATCTGTCCAAACCCGAGAGAACTCTGTGTAAGCAATCTTCCTCTAAAACCCCTTTCATCTGCTCAGACCTTGGACGCCCGGAGACCGACAGCCACCATATAAAATACATGTGGCATAGTTTAACACGTTTTAGTAGGAAGTTGTGAATCTGGTCATTTGGCTGTTGCTACTTAACTCCTGGCAAAGCATCACATAAATACTTTCCTTGTTCTTTTAAACCAAGTAATGCGTGATTTTCCCCTTTAATTTTAAAACAATGCATCTATTTTCAATTAGGGAGGCTGAATGTATTTGTTGGACCCAAGGAAAGTGAATGCTTAATGAAGTCTGAAGGGATCTAGGGAGGGAATGAGAAATGCCAGCACTTTCCTTTCACATTTTCACCTCACTGAAGAAGTAATTTCAGTTCTGGGCTTACTTTTTGGTATTGTAGAAATTTAGGGTAGGGCTTGCTTAGTATTTCACAAAACAACAGTTTTGCTTATCAAAGCCATGTGTATCAGAGCCTAAAATCTTGTTTCTAAGAAGCTGTGTTCTCACGTTCTGTCCAATGTTGTTTTACCCTAAATCACTTGCACCTGCTACATAATTGTGTGTTTTTTTAAATAGTATGTTGTTAATATACCTAAGATTTTCATGAGTACATGAGCATGTATCCAAATAAGGAAATGTACTTAAAAATATCATATCTTGTTATATTATCGTATTTCCTTTCAAGGGATAAAAAAAAGTCCTTCATGTAAAGCTATGATGACTAATTTGGGCTTGATACGTTGTAAACTTATATTTGGAACACACTTATATTCCTGATTTTATGTTTCTTAAAATGAATTTGCTAAGAAGATACCTTTAAGTTGTTGCCCCCACTGTTCTGTAAGGCGATTATGCAATTCTCTTGCAATCTTGTATTACTTGCTCAAAATGAAAAGTGGCTTAGAGAAGTGGCATTACTAGAATATATCAAGTTGCTATCACTGCTGAGGGGCACAAGAATAATTAGACTGGTTGGCAGGCTGTGTGCTTTCCTCCGTGTTCATGCATCCTCTCTGGTAAAAACAAAACACCCCAAAAAGCAAACAAACAAAAAATCCCCAATGGTTTTGAGCTGAAAAGGCTGTACTGATTGTGGTAGCCACTGGCATGTCTAGTGGAGTGACCAGTCCGTCCCGTCAGTGAGTCTAGCGTAAGAGTTCGGCTATGCAGGAAATTGCTTTCTTTGTGCATTCTTGAAGGTACTGGGCCCTACTTTTCACTCTTTTGACCTTTTCTTAGCCGTTTTACTGCCTTAAAAGGCAGCTGTGTCCAGGGCAAAGGGATGAGACTGTGTAGCTGTTTGGTTATAGAACATTGCAACCAAACTCTCACTAAAATTGGGTATTAAAATACTTCTGGATTCCACTAGTCTTCAATGGTCCTTGATCCTATATTCTATATTGTAATAGAAAATTTAGTGTTAGCAATGTTGTCAATAGTTCCAGGAATTTTGGCCTTAGGGGCACCAAGCGCAATATCAGTACAAAGATACTTTTCTGCTTCAGAGAGTATGCTAATGGCATAAAAATGGCCAGTACCATATACTTTGTGGATAGTCTGTATAACGTTGTGCACTTGTGGCCGGCCATGGGGTAGAATGTGAGTTGCCTCTTTCTTTGTACAACAACACCGTATTTTTGCCAAATGCTCTCCTCAGATGGGATGCGTTTTCCTAATTTGCATAAAAGGTTCCATATAGTCCAGTGTCAGCTTTGGGTCATCCTAACCGAATATGAGGTTGGAGAGTGATTTTATATTATAGAGCAGTGTTTCTCATACATTTAATGTGTGTACGAATCCCATGGGGATCTCGTTAAGATGCAGATTGTGTTTCGGTGGATCTGGGGTAGACCTGAGATTTTGCTTTCCTAACAAGCTCCCAGGTGAGGTTGAAGTTGCCTGAAATAGAGTCATCTTTGAAATAACTGACTCTTCACCGCCAGAGGCAATATGAACTCACCAGTGGGCTAACTAACCTTTGGAGAGAAGGTTCCAGAACTGATACTTCAGGACATGAAGCAATTGCTTATACTCTAAGGTATGCCTTCCTCACCTGAAGAGTGAGGTTGATCACGGCACCCATCTTGCATAGTGAATGTGGGCATGAATGAGAGAATACAGGTGCAAAATGCTTAGGACAGAGCATCAATTTGGTACATGTCCCCTAAAGGGCCTTTGTTGAATTCTTCCCAGAATGTCCCAGGGAAGGAGACATGTAAAGACCTTTGAGTGCAGGATGTGTGAGGAGAAATTGCTGGTTGTTTGAAGATAGGGAAGAGTCTATGACCCAAGACTGAGACCTAGGTTCCTGTTATCAGGTGCACCAGTGGTTTCCAGGAAACAGTGGCCTGGTCTGCGATAGAACCTAAGATAACTAACTGGTCTAGAATGTAAATGACAAGGATGGGGGGACCCTGCAGGGGCTCATGGATTGTTGTGACTGCTGAGATCAAGGAGCATGACAAAGTGTCTTGTTATCTTGACTCCAGGGTGTTTTAAGTAAGAGGGCAGCCAGTCCAGTAAGGAAAAAGGAAGGAGAGGGGGAAGGAAAGAAAGAGAAGAGAAATTTAACTTGCCCAGTGCTTCTGTGTGTGACAGTGTCGGGCACTATATTTAATATACTCCAAAGTGTGAGGTGCGGGTAGTGGTATTCTAATTTCACAGGTGAAAAATGTTTAAAACGAGTGTCCTAAATCACCTAGTTTGTAAGTTTATGGGGCTAGACTTTAGAACCAGAGTTGGGCTTAATGATTCCCAAAAGCCAACTCATGTAGTTGACACAATAAACATGTTTGGCTCCAGGGCACATGATGAATTTCCTTATGAGAAAGTGCGGGTGGAGCTCTGTAGGACCCCTCCAGCCGGGGCCCGAGGCAAGGCTGCTCTGCTCAGTGCCCAGGGAGAGGGCTTTGCTGGGGGCCGGGAAGGTGTCTGAGCTGCTGCCGCCCTCCTGGGCCACCCAAGGGTCTTGAGCGAGGGTGTTGAGCTGGATCTCCACACCTTACGTAATGGTACAACTGCATGATAAACCGAGCCACCAATCAGAAAGTGGTTGGAAAGCTTAGTCAGCAGAAAATGATACTTCACTGTGAACTGTAAGACACATAGCTATAATATGTGGATAGAGCTATCTGTGAAATTAAGAAATCTGGTTGGGTGTTCTCACAAGGACTGGATTCTTTTTGTATTTTCTTTTTCCTAAATGGAAATAAATTTATTTTTATAAATCAATATAAAGATAAATGTGTTCATTATAAAAAGAAAATTCAGAACACTTAAAAGCGAAGGAAGAAAGTAAAAAAATCATTTGTAGTTTTACCATGTGACAAAGCTACTGTAAACATCGTGATATACAGACATGCTGTGATTTCACTATGCGCATATAAATAAATGTAGGTTCACAGATCCCATATCCAAAACTCCCTAGGCCACATTCTTTCGGAATCCTGAAGTTTTTTCTTTCTAGATTTTAGAAACATAATATGAGAAATATATTAGAGATTTTACAAAGTCCCTATTGAGGTATGGAGTAGTTCCCCACAACCACATGTATTAACATTTCAGCAGCGAAACATTTTAATGTTTGCATTTAGTGGAATAAGGACTTTAGATAGCCTTGCAGCAGGTCACGTTTTCCCATAAATAAATTACAAAAACATCTTTCAGTTCTTGGAACTTTTAACATTTCAGATTATAGATAAGGGAGTGTGGCCCTGTATATAAATACTGATTGTTTTTATTGGATACGTACCACAAGCCCTTTTTTCCCCTGACTTGCTTTCTCACTTTTTCCGTAATGAACATCTTTGTACGATAAATTGCTAGAAATGGAACTGCTGGGTCAACACGTATACGTACTTCTGGGGCTTTTCAGTGAAGATTGCTAAATTGCCATCCGGAAAGACCACACCAGATTTCATTCCGGGTCCGAGTATGCCTGTTTTTACCACATACTTGCCAATCCTGAGCTTTATTAATATTTTTGAAGTCTTTCCAATTTAATAGATAAAAAGCAATATAATAGTTTACATTTTAATACTAATGATGTAGTTCTTTTTATACGTGTCATACTTCTTGATTCAGAGATCATAACATTTTCAAATCATTAAATTGAGGTTATAGCTTGCAGTGTTTTTGGAGATAGTCATTATAAGTCAGGTATCATCATGGGCATTGGTGATCTCATTTCAGAAGTGAATTGTAAGGAGGTACAAATGCCTCTGTAGGTAGCTGCCAACTTTAGGCCCGAGGTGTATTTAATCCGTGGCTGGTGTCTTATGCTCCTTGTCAGACGTGGCTCATCATAGTGTCCCCTTGGTTCTTGTAGCGTGGACAAATCTCGTAGTGCGTACGGTAAGGACTCTTTCAAGGATTGTTTGGATAGAAATTTCCTGAATATGAAAGGGCTGTCGAATACCGTTCACATCTGAAGGGTTTGGTTTGAAATGTCTGTAATTGTATCATTACGCCGCAGCTGAGAATAAGCAAGTCTATCCCCAGTGGTCCTGTGCAGTTACCTTCATGGAATTTTCTGATAAATGTAAAATAATAGGGCCACACAGCTTGTTCTGAAAGAGGAATTTTGGTGTTTCATCCTTTCATTCTGTAGTGTCTAAACAGATTTCCCCTAAGCCCGAGGCAGTGGTTCTCAGATGTTGGTAAGATCTGGAGTCACCTGGGGAGCTTAATTACCATGCAGAGACCGGAGCGCAGCCACCAGAGAATCCGATCCAGCAGGTTGGGGACTGCCTGGAGAAAGGTGGCCCCGGCTGTGGTTTAATGAGATTACTGTACAGTTAGAAAAATCATAAAAGTGATTTTATATGTGTAAATGTAGGTATTATTATAACAGCAATACAGATGATCATAAAATTCTTACTGACAGTACTGTTATGAATGTTTTAAATGTATCAGATAACTCAATATTAGTGTTTCCCATTAAATGAATGGAGAACTTTTGGATTCATCACCCCTAACATCTGGTCAAATTTTATTTCTTAGTAATAGAGAATGAGTACTTGAAATAAGGGACATTCTTTTTTTTTTTTTTTTTTTTTTTTAAGATTTTTTATTTATTTATTTGACAGAGAGAGACAGCCAGCGAGAGAGGGGGAACACAAGCAGGGGGAGTGGGAGAGGAAGAAGCAGGCTCTTAGTGGAGGAGCCTGATGTGGGGCTCGAACCCAGAACGCTGGGATCACGCCCTGAGGCGAAGGCAGATGCTTAACCACTGTGCCACCCAGGCGCCCCGAAATAAGGGACATTCTTAACTTCTGAACATAATGAAGACAAATTATATGCAGCATTTTTTTATGATAAAGAAATCACCCTCTCCTTTAAAAATAAGATATATTCACTTGTGCTTTCATGAGATGTTTGGGCCAGAAAGGCCACGGCCAAACATTCTCTTGCTTCCTACCCTCTTCACTCCCAGCTTCTCCCAGGATGGATCACTTGCCTACCTGTAAACCAGTTAGAGCCTGAATGGGAGAGTCACCCTTAGCCCGTGGGGAAAGGGAAAGGAATTAGCACTTAATGAGAGCTTCCCTCTTATTGAGCTGTTTGTCCCTGCTAGGTGTCAGATGTTCTAGGCACTTCTTCTAAGTGTCCCATTTTTATCTCACATTCCCTGCGACGATCCCTTTCCTTCTGTAAATAAGGAAACTGAGGCTTTGCAAGGTGGGATAATATTTGGGGTTGCCAGGCGGGTCTGTGGCATCTCGCTAAATCCCCGGCTATCTGGCTATATGGCATAGACTTCTGGGAGGAGTCCTCGGCTGTCGAGCTCCACTCCGGCTCCCAAGTCCCGTTTGTATGACCATGCCTGTTTGGATGGCGTTGAAACTGGAGTTCCTCAGACCTTAATCTCTCACGTCCAGCCTGCCTCTCATCTGTACGTGCTGATGCTGCCACCCCGAGTTGACCTCTCTCTGATGACCTCTGACCTGATTGCCCACAGTCCCTTCCAGCCCTCCCCTGACTCGCTGAGATAGAGGCCACTCCTTTCTGGCTTTGCTCACGTCTCCACCTACCAGACCATGATGCTTCCTGGAATTTGGTGATGGCTACACATTTCACTTCCTCCTGTGGTTCTGAGCTATGCATGATAGTGAGGTCTGGGCCGAATTGCAAAATGATGAAAGCAGAAAGTCCAAGATTGCATGTTGAGGTGGTAAGTAAAGCAAAAGAAGGCTGTGAATAACTTCATGTCAGTTACCATGCCTCATGGTTAAGGAAGTGGGGCGGGCTCATTGGGAATCACTGGTGCACCATCAAGGGCCACCCCGGGCAAACGTGGGTGAAATTCTCTAGTCTCCATTCAGGTCTATCTGTTTCGCGCTCACACAAACTGGTGTTCATCTTTCTACTCCAATTTAGGGTTTGTAAACTCAGTTCTTAAGTCTGAGATCAGAGTACATCATTGGTGACATTTTGCGGATTACCGGGCTTTTTAAAAAAGCAATTTAGATCTCCTTTATTCTTTTTAACATTCTCACTTTCCATTTTCTTGCCACTTAAAAGTAAACATTGAAAATGTTTCAATTTTCAGAAGGTAAACATCGAGCTGATCTGCCGTGTCAGAGGAAGTATCTCTTCCGTTAATACCATAACCTGTTAAGGCATTCCTCTCAACGTCGTTTGCACAGAATAGTTTTTATCAGGGAAGAACGCAACAAAAAGAGATTTGAATAAAGGAGGATGCTAATACTAATAGCCAAAGTAATGTTGTTAAAAGGCATGCTCACTGAAACTTAGCTATGTACTGCAGCTATGAAAAACAGATAGTTTTCATCAGGCAGAGTACGTTATTTGGACATTAACTGCAGTGACAAGTAAAAAGCAAATACTCCTTTAAGATATTTTCTCTGTATTTACAGCTTGCCTTTCATATAAGAAAATTCAGAGAGAAAGTTTCATTTTGCTTCACTCAATGAGTTACAATATAGCTAAGCCTAAAGGTGGTGTTATCAGCCCTACTTACTGATATTAAACTGCGTTCAGAAAAGCTGAGTAAGTAGGCTTACATGCAAGAGTGCAGGGAAGATGTATTCCAAGCCAGGGTTTCCAGACCAGCTGTGTGAGGAATGCAGGGGTGAGTCAGGGATAAGCCTCTGCCTCCAGCGGATACTGTTCAGGGAGGAACACAGACATTCTTACCAGATACTGAGGGAGCGAGGAGGGAGCGTAGGTCTGCCCAGGGAGGAGGAGAGCAGAATGGCTCTGCCAGGTGAGGTCTGCACTGGGTCCTGAGAGACGGGAAGGTTCTGACAGGTGAGTGGGAGTCAGGGAAAGTGGCGGGCAACACACAGAGTAAGAAAGCACTGGGCCGTTTCGGGGAAGGTTGAATCATTTGAGAGACCAAAGGCAGCAAGGTGAGCAGCAGGTTTTGTGGGGGGAGGTCAGGCAGAAAGGTACAAGGGAATCAGATTGTCAGGTGCCTCGAATTCCATTTTCTCGAGGTTGATTCCAGCGGCCTTGGGGGTGCCAGGAGCCAAGGGCAGGAGGAGAAGGCAATGTGAGTCTGTTTTCAGAGTACAGGTCAAGCCAGAGTGTGACAGGTGGTGCCGTCTGGAAGCAGGAGGGATGCCTGGGAAAGGAGGTGATGAGCAACACAACCAGGACTGAGGGGATGCACGTGGGGAGAAATGGCAGCATGAGGGCGGAGCCAGCAGCACGATTCAAATGAGTGTCTTCACTCATTCGGTTTTTTGTTTTTGTTTTTGTTTTTTTTACTTAAGAAGAGACCTCAGTGGGTGTGTAGGTCAGTGGAAATTTGCTGGTAGAGCAAGAACTTATTGACAGTATGGAGAACATAAGGTAAAACAAAGTTCTGGAAAAGCAGGATGTCCATTGCTTTGAAACAGCGAAGTTCAAGGTTTTGAGGCAGGGAAGAAGGCAGCTTTTAACGGACAGACTTAATCGGTTTCATTGGAACTGGTCGGCGGGATTGTCTGAGAAAGAGGCGAGTGAGTGAAGCAGGGGGTCAGGATTGTGGGGAGAAAATGGAAGGGAAATTGCGTGGGGTGCTGATAACTGGGAATTAGCAGACGAGTGAACCCGAGATGAATTGCTGGGAGTTGCCGAGCAGGCCCTTATCTAGCCACGGGCGGATGTTATCAGCCTGCCCTACTGGGTAGCAAGATTCCACGCAGCCGTCGCTCAATTTTCCATGAGAAGCGAAAATAAGTATAACGTGAATCATTTCCATCTCCGGAGAGGGCCCAAATCTCATTTAGCAATCGGCAGCTTTTGCAGTAAAATATCTCCGTGTCGCCTGATGGAGTGTCTGCAGCGTCCTTTATGACTGTCATATTTGTACACGTGGGTCTGTCAGAATGTGGCATCCCTCTGGCCCGAGACAGCTCCTCGACCCCAGCATCTCTGATTGACTCAGTGAAGAACGATGTTTAGCCAAGGAACCTGATTTGGTCAAAAAGAAGCTCTGAGGGGTCTGCTCACCCAGCACGCAAATGGCTTCTGGAAGGGCTGACCAGACCCCAAAGCGGCCAGTTGGGCAGCATGTAACAAAGTTTAAACTATATATTCTCATTCAGCTAGCGGTTCCTCTCTGTAGAATTTGCTGGAATGATTTGCAAGAGCAGGGATCATATCTGCTTTGTTCCTGTTGGATCTGTAGTGCCTGGTACAGTCCCGTAGCATAAGCCATGTGCTCCGTACAGATTTGTGAAATAAATGTGTGACTGGAACGCTCATAAAAGTATGCAAGCACCCTGTTCTCCACTGGTGTTCTGTGAGGTCCAGCCGGACCGTCTTCCACTTCTGCCGTGGTCCCTCCTGCCCTGGGCCTTTGCTCCTCCTGCCCACCTCCCCTTCCAGATTCTCTTATGAGATGCTTTCTTATGAGTGTGTTCCTCTCTTTCTGAGCATTTGCCCCATTTTGTGGTTGTATCTTTACTAGGGTGATTCTTGGGATAATATTCGCCTTTCTCATCAAGCTCTGATCTTCCTGAGAGCAGGGTAGTAAGTGTTCACCGCATCCCTAGGGCCTAGCTAGCACGGTGCCTGGTACAGAGCAGCACAGACGCACATGCAGACATTAATTCATAGTGAATGGGCTTCTGTACAGCATTGCTTATAATAGAGAAAACTTGGAAATGACCCAAGTACGTATCCATAAAGAAATTGTTAAATTAGGGTAGAGCCGTTCTTTGGAATTCTATGCAGCTGAAGTAAAACAATGAAGGAGAACTGTATAACTAATCTGGCACATCATGTGTGATAGATACACTCATTATTAGGTTTTTTAAAAAGCAAGTTGCGAACTGTTATGTATAACGTAATCCTATTTTTGTAAGAAATATGAAAGAAAGAAACAAAACCCCCCAAATGTATATATTGTAAGTAAATGGAAAAAGAAATACTAGATGGACACATGATAAACTCTTACTAGGTTTATTTTTGAGTTGTGGAGTCAACACTGAATTTTTCTTTCTCTTTTTTTGGCCTATAATTTATTTGAGAAAAGTGTAGCTTTTTGGCTATAAATTTCATTGTCTTCTTCGTTCCTTTATTCAAGGTAATTAATGTGCCAGGCACTGTGCTGAGCATTACATATACAGATAGTCCCCAATTTAGGATTATTTGACTAGGGATTTTTCAGCTTTGCGATGGTGTGGAAGCCATATGCATTCAATAGAAACTGTAAAAATCAGATTTTGAATTTTGATCTTTTCCTAGGCTAGCGGTATGTGGTATAATCCTCTCGTGCCACTGGGCAGGGCCACGGCCACCAATCCCAGTCAGCCACAGATCAGGACGTAATCCTCCTGTAAATGGAGAAGATCTGTATGTAACCAACAAGTACGCAGCTCTTGAGTGGCTGAACTGCTGCCTGGGGACACAGGCAAGTACGTGGCCAAGTCCCTCTGTAGCGTGGTGAGTGTTACGATGGGGGAAGCTACACCGTACCCTGGATAGACAGTAGCCTGGATGAGGAACGGGGACAGAGGGGCTCCCTAGGACAGTTTTGCTAAAGCTGTTACTTATTGAGGGCCTCCTATGTGCAAACCTGTGGGCTGATTTAAGCACATTCCCTGCCTTCCAGGAGCCCAGAAGCTGTTGGAGAGGGGTGACAGCAAGTGTGTAATGTATATTTCTTTTGTCAGCACTGTATAACAAAATGCCCAGCATGCAAAATAATAACCTCCAATTGGAAAGAAGGAGGAGGATGAATGGCCTGGATTACCTAGTGATGGAATAGTTGGCCTCTAGGTAATTAAGAGTGGCTGCGTTTTATTCCCTCTAAGGATGTCACTTTCCCATAGATTTAGGGTACTTGATAATTTGAATACTTTTTCCCATCCCACTTTATTGACCCTTCTTACCATTCGTTTGCTTTATTCCTTAGATTGCCTTTTTTATTTTTTATTTTTTGGTAAGATTTTATTTATTTATTTGAGAGAGAGAGAGAGAGAGAGAGCGTGCACGTGCATGAGCAGGGGGAAGGGCAGAGGGAGAGAATCTCCAGCAGACTGTGCTGAGTGCAGAGCCCACCTCGGGGCTTGATGCCACAACCCTGAGATCATGACCTGAGCCAAAACCAAAAGTCAGACTGAGCCACCAGGCACCCCTTGGATTGCCTCCCCCCCCCCCCCCCCGCTCCCCCCCAGAAGGTCTTTTAGGTTGTCCACTAATGTTTCTTGAAATCACGGTAATCTTTGAAATAAAATAATGGGTTTGAGTAAGGGGTTTGAGTAACTGTGGGGTGCTGGGGAACCAGAGGGAGGAGGCCCCAGGACCTGACAGCCTCCTGTGGTGGACCCCGCAGTCGTGGACGCTTGCATCCACGGCCTGGATCTGAGTGGCCTCACTTCATTCACATATACCAGTTTGGATGTTTCAGTTCATAGAATATAAAGCAGGAGAGTCAAAAGGAGGCAATCTTAATGAGACTCTCAGGGGACGTACCCACAGGAAGCTTTGCTCTAGGCAGCAGTCAGGGCTCATCAACCCTTGGCATGAGCCCAGGGCTGAAGGGCAGGCCAAGCACGGGCAGAGCAGGAAGAGCCGCAGCCAAAGAAGGCAGAGAGGGTCCAGCCCCAGAGGTGCTTTCCTACTGGTGGCTTTACTGACAAAATTGAATGTGCCATTCAGAGTTGGCCACTTCTCCTCTTGCTTTTGGTCTATAGACCTGACCGTCATTAACCAGTTGCAGAACGCTGGTGAGAGGCCCAGGCTCGCTTGCCCTGCTCTCAGCAAAGATTGAATAGCCGTGCTCTGCTGCAGTGAGGTTTCATGTTACGAAGACTTCATTATTATTACAAAACATGCAACAGAGCTTCATCATAAATAATTAAAAACCCCTGACAAAGCGAATGAGTTGTGCACATTCTGGGATACAGCAAACTGATTTTCCCCTGCATCACAGTTGTCTGTTCGCCTACTAATTCCCCCAACTCCGTAATTAACAATGGGCAGCTCTGTGCTTGAGCGAATTACCCAGGTTGGGCGCTGGTGCCTCCTTTGTGATGGTACAAAGGGGTGAGCTGGCTGGGTTCCTACCAGTCTCTCAAATAGGACTTCAGTGCGCTTCCCATTGTAATTAAGTATCATTGTGATCACGGGCATGTTTAGTCCTTCCTAATGGAGATAACTTCTGGAAGACAAAACACAGCTGCCTGTATGATGTGTCATATGTAGCTGTTTTCCTTCTTGAGGGTGGAAAAGGGAGGGAACTGAGAAAAACGGATGCTGAGGCTAGCAGGTATCAGTCAGGTCCAGTATGATGTGCATAGTAAATAATTGGGGGCATGAAATGAATAAGAAGGCTTCTACTTGAGCTGGTTTCTTACTTAAGTTGATGGCACAATAAGAAGGGGAAGTCGAGGAGGGGCCGATGTCGATGGAAAGGAACTAAAGAGATGAAATGCAATGAGTATTGATTGTCTGGATCCTGTTTGGAACAAAACAAGTGAAAAAAAGAAAGAAAAAAGAAAGACACGTTTTCAATAAGCTGTGCTATCTCAATATGGACTAGGTGCGATACCAAGAAATTACTTCTAGTTTTGTCGGGCTTGATAGTAACATGCCGGTTGATGAGAAAATGTCCGTTATTTGGAGATGCATATTAAAGCTTGTAAGGGTAAAGGATAGCTTTAGGACAAGTGGGACTTGCTCTGACCATACTTGAGCAGAAAAATTTTAAAGGCTGGAATAAGTGAAACATATACTATGGCAAAATCGTGATGATCATTGAGGGGTTTATAGGAATACATCTTACCATTTTCCAGACTTTTATGTATGTTTGAAATTTTTCGTAGTGGTTATTTTAAGCTGACTGAGCTCTAAGTTCTTTAAAGGAAATAGCTACTGAGTTTTGTTAAGTAATTTACAAATGTTTCAAAATCAGCTTCTTTGGTTGTAATTTCAGATGTTTTATTTTATTTATTTTTTATTTTTTTTAAAGATTTTATTTATTTGACAGAGAGAGAGAGACAGCCAGCGAGAGAGGGAACACAAGCAGGGGGCGTGGGAGAGGAAGAAGCAGGCTCCCAGCAGAGCAGGGAGTCTGATGCGGGGCTCGATCCCAGAACCCTGGGATCACGCCCTGAGCCAAAGGCAGACGCCCAATGACTGAGCCACCCAGGCACCCCGTAATTTCAGATGTTTTAAAATGGGGATAATGGTGCTCGCTTTGGCAGTGCATATACTAAAACTGGAATGATAAAATAGGGATAATGGATTAACTAGATAAATACTAATAACTCCCCCGCCCCCCAAAACCCCACTGTTTTGTATATAAAGCTGTGAACAGGTTTCTGTTCAGGGTACCTCAGTTCTCATCATACCTCCTACCATTCTGTAATGAATTCCCCAAATTTAGATATTGTCTAACCTAGGAATTTTCTATATATGCTCTTTGCCCTGTCCTCTCTGGTCCTTACCATCTCTCACAAGGGGGAAGGGAGGGTGTCAAGAGCTCTGCTCCTGCCAAATAGCTGTGCTGGCTTGTCCCTACTCTTCTGAGGGCCTGGGACTCCGAGCCCAAGGGACAGGTCTCTCAGGGGTGTCTCCAGCTCTCCTGTCAGCTCCGAGCCCTGTCTCCCCATAGTCCACATAACCAGAGTCACTTCCTGGAGTCAGGTCCTGCCAGGATGGTCCAGTGGTCAGATTCCCCATCACTGAGATGTGCATAGCAGCACTGCCACTTACTAGCTGTGATCTTGGGCACACCTTCCCCGTGCTCCAGTTTTCTCTTGTGTTAAAAGTGAACGATGACGATAAATAGCTAACGCACAGGGTGAAGATTAAATTAAATGATACATGGAAGGCAGTGAACAGAGTACCTTGCCCAGAGTAAGTAGTCGTAAACGTTTATTAACATTCTATTTCATTTTTTGCGATTTATTACTTATTTATTTATTTTAGGGGTTGGGGGTGGTGGAGAGGCAGAGGGAGAGCGAGAGAGAATCCCAAGCGGACTCTCTGCTGAGCACAGAGCCCGATGGAGGGCTCCAGCTCATGACCCTGAGATCATGACCTGAGCCGAAATTAAGAGTCAGACGCTTAACTGTCTGAGCCACCCAGGTGCCCCATTCTTCTTAAGTTTATTATATAAATAAACATCTCTGGAAAATCATGCTTATGATCAATGGAAAAAGTAATTGTTATTTATTTTCATCTTATCACAGAATGTAGGTGGATCCATTCAGGGTAATTCCATTTAATCAATGTGTTACGAGCAATACTGCTTTTTGCTGTTTGTTTTTCAATGAAACTTTTAACATGTAATTGATATTATAAGGATTTAGTAACACCCTTAGCTGCGTGGTACAGTTAATATAGAGAAGCAGCACGAATGGTGTGGCGTTCTGGAAAGAACAAGAGTGAAGAGATGAGACACACCTGGGTTGGAATGCTAGCTTTGTTCCTTGCTGTTGGAGAATTTCTCTGTGCCACGTTGTGCTCAACTCTGAGATGGGAAAATAAGACACCTACTCACCTGGGCCATGATGAAGATTAGGAGAGCCACAAAGCCCTCACTCGTGGGTGTGTCCGAGGTTATGACAAGTTTAGCATTGTGCACTGTGGGGGGAGGGGACAGAAGAAGGTGACGGACAGGCCTGGAGCCCCTGAGGGGAGACCACACTTACCTCTGCCTCACGCTGGCCAGGACCGTGGAATCTAATGGCTCAAATGCCAGGACCCAATTGCCTTGACTTCTTCCCAAGATACCAAACAGACAGGTACTTTGTACTCTGAAGTACTTATGTGACCTCATCGTTCACCTCTTACCTCATGACCCAGGTGGGGCCCACGGAGATTGCCAAGCCTCGTAGGTTATCCAAAAAGTGGGCAGTTCACCCTCAGATGATTAAGAATTGGATGGAACAGTAAGATTAGCACTTCAGTGGAATTCCCTTGTAACTACATCAAATATGCCTGCATCCCATCACTTCTCCATAATTTTCCTCCTATTTGAGAGGTTAAGAAAAACTTACAAAATAGAAGAGCTTTTCTTCCTTTTCAAAATTTGTATTACTAGCTAAATAACTATATTATTTCTAAGAGGGATCATTCTGTGTTTTTAATCCCTTCAGAGATTATTATCCATGCCCTGTAAATGAAGCATTATCCAAGTAAGAATGCTAGCATATGTCTGATTTCCACACCAGTAATGCCACAGAATGAAACCCAGGTCATGTCGATACTCAGTAATGGTTTTGAACTTTGGTTTTTAACAAAACATCGTACATGACTATTGTTAAAAAGCACTCTTTGCAACGCTGGGAGACTTCATATCACTGAATGGGCTGTGATTACAAAATTCACTCTTGAAAGATAAAACACCGTGTCTCTCCGCACGCTGGCCACAAAAAGGGGCATTGATCTAGAAGAAACCAGCATGGACGTAATGGAAACCAGCATTGCGCCTGTGAATTGAAGACTTCTTTCTGTTCCTTTTGCACTTGATGATCGGTTGTAGTGGGTATGAGAAGAGCCTTGAGCCTACTGAATGTATTTATGGGGCAGGCAGAGCAGTAGAAGCTGTGTGTGCTGGGCAGAGGGCTGCAGGGGGGCTGGGGAGAGAGAGGAAGGTGGGAGACTGACTGTAGGCTGGAAGGTCTGACTGTGAAAATGGGGGGGGGGTACAGAGGTCTCAAGTGGGACAGCACTTCTTAGAGACCTCAGTCGACTTGGAATCTATTCACAAGGCCGGATTTACGATTCCCTAGATGCCAAAGAAGGACAAACGAAACTAGAATCCAGTAAGTTTTGAAATTCCAAATTCGGTGCTTCCAGACCTATTAGAAAGCAAACAAAAAGGGAGGAGAGCTTTTTGGGACAGAATCTTGGCTTCTGAGAAAAGGCAGAGTTTGGTGAAATTAGTAATTAAAGGCTTATTTCTCATCTATTTTCATGCCTGGGGTGATGACCTGGCTTCAAAACTCTAGATCAAAGGGGTTTGTCCACAAGGATTCCAAATGTGCTTGAAGAAGGGGGGGAACCCCAAAAAAACCCAAAAACAAAAAACAAAACACACCCCAAAAAACCAAAACCAAAAACCCAGCAGCTAACAAATGAGAGGTAAGGGGATTCTGGAATATGCTCTAACCAGATCACACCGGAAGAGCTGCAGGCACCGGCGGGGCGAATCACTGGCCTAGCAGCCCCTGATGTGACAACCATTGTGCAGGCAAAGTGGAAGGAGAACGGCCGTTTTTCCCTTTCCTCGGGGGCCGTGAGTGGGCCTCACGGAAGTGGCAAAGGTCCTGAGTTGGGAGCCCGGATGACGGCACGCAGGCGCCATTCCCAGGAAAAGAGCAATGGCGGACGCCGGGAGCTCCGCGCTGGGTCCCTCCCCCAGCTCTTCTCCCAAGAAATGTGCTGGCGCCAGGTGAGTCCAGTGCCAGATTTTTAAGATTTTAAAGTTAAAATAACCATTTCCCTATCTCCTGCTTGCTCTCCCCCCCCCCCCCCCAAACCAAACCAAAAACCTATTTTGGGCAAGGGAAGGAATCCAACAAAAATATACAGAAACTATTTAAACTTTCAGAGAAAAGATAAGAACTGCTGGTACAAAAGATAGCGAGAAAGAAAGAGAGAGAGAGGGAAAATGCGTGATGGGGTGAGCCAGTGAGGTTAGGCAAGATTAGAGTAACTTAGTTGAGAATATGTATGAGGATTAAGAAAAAAATGACAAGTGATTACCGTAAAAAAAAAAAAAATCAAATTAAGGAGAATTAAAGCTGCTGGTTTTTGCTGAAGTGCTGACTTAAATGCAATTTATCTTTGAATGTTATGTTAATGCATTAGAAAGTTAGAGAATCTGAAACAAGGACAAGTAAAGAAGACAGACGATGGAAATTAAAGCATTGTCTTCTTTTCTCATGACTGCTGAGTGAGATATTCTCATTTGACCATCCTCTGGGCAGATGGTTCCAGCACAGAGATGTTGGCTCTTTTAAAAATGGAGTGCAAGGTTCCTGGTCACCTTGTTGTAGGAAGTGTTGGGGTCCGGAGCCAACGGTCAAGAAAGAATTCTTGAGATGTCTTCAGTGCAAAAAAGTGGTTTTATTAAAGCATGGGGACAGGACCTGTTGGCAGAAAGAGCCGCACTGGGGTTGTGACTGGTGACTGATTATATACTTTGAAGTTGGGGAGTGGTTAGGGAAAGCGTAAGTCTCTAAGCAGTAAGTCCTTTGGAAGCAAGGTTTCCAGGACCCTGAGGGGCTAGCGATTGTTAGGAAAAGGCCATTTATTACTAATAAAACCTCCATCATAAGACCCTTCAGATGTATATTGGTGGACCATATGCCTGGGGGATGATTGCCAACATATATCTTGGGGGAGAGGGGGAGAGATAAAGGAAGTCTCCAAAGGAATTTTTATATGTTAAAGAAGACTTACAGGATCCAGTCAGGAGGGTTTGGGATAATGTTAAGCTAAGATTGCCTTTTGCCCTTAGCAAAGTATTAACTTCGAGGCTGCTGAGCTCCTGGAGGAATGTCACTCTGCCTGTTCCAGGGACTTCTCTCTGGGCTATAGAAGTAGTAAGGAAATTTAATTTTTCTTTTGCCTTCGCTTCTCACATCAGCCTTTCCTCAGTGCATTCTTGTCATTGTTAGAATTTTTATTTCTAGTGCAATGCTGTTTTATGACACTTTCCTAATTCACATATTTATCTGCCACCTCTATTTTCAGGATTCAATAAGAGGCTTTAGGAAATGACTGGTACTAAAGCTTTCTGAGGCACAGCATAGATAATGCTGGATGGCTTGGCCAAATGTATGAAGTTGTCCCAGTCCGTCACAAGTTCCCCAAGGGTCTGGCAGGAGGACTGTGGGGGACTCTAGCGGGAGAATGATATTCTCCCCACTCACCCAAATAACCAACGCAAAGATATGTGCAAATAACAGAATAAGATACATTATTTCCATGACTATATTGTATGCGTTGGAAAGAAAAAAACCTTTTGGATAAAAATTTTAGCAAAAAACTAAAGCGGAAGGTATGAAACATGTCAAGCAAACGAACCAGTGTGTGTTTGGGGGATTCGTTTTGATGTATTTTGTAAGTAAGCAGAGAAAAGGAGCAACTGATTTGTAGTTTTGCTTGTTTTAGTTCAGTATGTGTGATTTATTTTACATGATTTCTGCACGTAAAATTAGTACAAATTGATTTTGACAGAAAAATTATCTCATAAATAGAAAGTTATTCTAAAGAGCAAGACGAAAGTTCCAAAATGGGTTGAGATGGCAGTTCATTAAAATTTCTAGGCTATGGTTAACTTAAGATTCTGGGGAAAAATAACAAAAGAGTACATATACAGACAGCAGTACATTGGGTAAGAAGTAAACTGCTTTATTTTGACAAAGAGGAGCAAACTGATTTAATGCTGCAAGCAGAACTTGTTAGAGACTCTGATAATAAAGGGAAGAGAAAATAAGAAACATTTCTGCGTGGTGTCAAGGGTCTAGCATAGACAGCAAATTGGAAATGAACTTGCAGTGGGACATGGGATCTGGAAGGACCAACATTGTCAGTAAGCATGGGGTAATGATCCATCTTTGAAAATATTCTGAAGATGCGTGGAATGCCATCTTTACAGACAAAGGCAAGATGCTAGAAACAGATCAGAAATGAGTAAACAGCCTCATATAAGCTTTGATAGGATTATGTACATTTTTGAAATGTATAATTTAGGTGTACTTTGACCAAGTAAAGTGGAAGGAATCAAAAGTTGTTTTGAGGTGTTTGTGGAAGAGTTGATGGTGGTACTTTAAAGGAAACTCTGAGCATCAAGGATATAGGGTGACAAGGGGGGTTGAGTCTCGGGTAGAATATCAAGTTTTTCAAGTTTTCACATTTCATGTTGAGAACAGCTCTTCGTTCTTCTCTCTGAGGGAGTGGATGGCTTCAGTGCTCCGATGGATCAGACTCTTTAGGGACTTTGGTGAGCTAATTGTTAGCGAATAATCTGGAGGCTCTCACTTTGCTGTTCTGGTTTACAGGAATACTTATTGTCCTCATCTTTCTCATAAACCCACGCCAAAGACTTCTTTCCAAAAGCTAGCATTCTTCTCAACCACTGTCCCATGCACAGAATAAACAGACTCCATGTCAATTTTTTTTTTTAAGATTCAGGTACTCTTTTTAATAAGGCAGGCAGAACCCCAACCACAAGATAACCCCAAAGGAGTATTTTTAGGTTTAAATGATAAAAGAGTCATCTTATACTGAAGCATTAGGGGACTGGTGACATTTAATAGATATTTAAACTGTTTCCACTCTTGGAGCTAACCATGTGTCTCCTTCCTGCCTCTGCCCACCGCACCCAGCACAGTTGCTGAGCTGAGCTATTATTGCTCTACGGTCTTAATGAGATATCTTCTCTGGGAACACTAATTTTGAAGGATAAGAGTTGCAGACGTCACCCAGGAATTAGTATTTCGAAATCTGTATTCAGCAGGAGGAATTATTGCTAGCTATCTTAAAGTGGATATTCTCAGGCTTTCCAGTCTCAGTGCCTCTTTACATTATTAAAAATTATTGTGGACTCCAGTGTGGCTTTTGTTTATATGGGCTAGGTCCACGGATATTTACCTTACTAGAAATTGAAATTGAGCCACTGTCAGAACGCAAGCATATACAAGCTCGCATTCCATCAGCTGTCAGAGTGATGGTGCCGGACATGCCTTGTGGCCTCTGGAAACCTCCATTGCACAGTCATGGGAGAGTGTGAAAGGGCACAGTGAGCCCTAATGTTATTGTGAATGGAGTTACGTCTCCCTGACCTTCTGCAGGGGTCTCAGCCATTCACGGGGGGCCCAGATCACACTTTGAGAAGCACCGATCTGGACAGTTGACTCTTAAACAGCATGAGTTTGAACTGCAGCCATCCACTTATATGTAGGTTTTTGTCCCAATAAATACAGCACGGTGCTGTAAATGTGTTTTCTCTTTCTGATGATTCTCTAATAACATTTTCTTTTTCCCTAGTTTACTTTATTGTGTGAACACAGTATATAGTACATATAACATACAAAATAATTGTTAACTGTTATGTTATCAATAAGGCTCCTGGTCAACAGTAGGCTATGGGTAGTTAAGTTTTGGGGAGTCAAAAATTATATGTAGGGGCGCCTGGGTGGCACAGCGGTTAAGCGTCTGCCTTCGGCTCAGGGCGTGATCCCGGCTTTATGGGATCGAGCCCCATATCAGACTTCTCCGCTATGAGCCTGCTTCTTCCTCTCCCACTCCCCCTGCTTGTGTTCCCTCTCTCGCTGGCTGTCTCTATCTCTGTCGAATAAATAAATAAAATCGTTAAAAAAAAAATTATATGTAGATTTTCTGCTGCACTGGAAACCAGTGCCCCTAACCCTTATGTTGTTCAAGGGTCCACTCTATATGATTCAATGTAGTATATTTAATATACTGTTAACTCTGTGATATGCTAATATAACATGTATCATTTATATCACATTAATGTTATATATATTATTGAGAAAATAAGATTGAGAAGAATAAGAAGAATTATTGTATTTCCTCTGGGAGGATTATATATACTCAGAGATACTCTAAATCTCTAGCTCCGATGGCTAGAACAGACTAGCCATGCACTCGAGCAAACGTCCCCAAGGTACCTGGCCTTCCTTATCTGTGTGCATGAGCCCCAAACTACATATAAAGCTGCAAAACTCATCTTTGGAGCAGATAGAAGTTTAGGGAGTGAAGCAAGTGAATAATAAACTATCCGATGATGTATTTCAAGCCTAATAATCAGTCTGTGATGAAGTCCTAAAAACGATTTCTTTACTTTCTTTGATAAAGGCCAAAAAAAAAAAAGTATTAAATCCATTTTGGTTTAAAATTATAGACTGAAAGAATAGGTAAATTTGCTCTAAGATCTGTATGTTGGAGCATAGGAAATGTGTCTTCGGTTTTTAGTAACACGACATATATCTGCTAGTGCTCAGGAATTGGGATTCGTTTATTTCTTCTCTCATCAGTCAAAGCAAGCTTGAGGCTGGAGACACCAGTCTGCTTTTCTGTGCAACTGCCTCTCTATTTGTTGGACGGTTGGAGTGGCCTCTTTGCTAAGCTTTCTCCCTGGCTTCAGGCAGCCCAACCCCAGCTTCCCTGGGAAGTAGCTGTCTACAGCTCCTCCTTCACTGTGACTGTGCAGCCACAGACAATATTCATTTCCCAGTAAAGTTTATTTTACCTCCTTTACTCTCCTCGTTTGTCTTGTAAACACCCTAATATCAGAGGATAAAAATTGGAATGCCCCACCCACCAAAATCTTTCCCAATCAGCAGCCAGCCCCTTCTGCTCTAAGCCAACAGAGTCCATTTTTAAAAAAGATCTCAAAATCCATTCCAGGAGTCTCCGGGGCTGTTTCCTGCACTGCAGCAATCCATAACGCTCTGACTTTCTGAGAGAAATGGTTGGAGTGTTAGAAATTAGCAACTGAGGAACTTTTCTTTCCTGAAGAACATAGTCACTGCTAAAAAGTTTAGTTTAATGAAGTTGTGTAAATATATTTTCTGGCAGTTTTCTCCTGATTTATTTAATTTTACAAATAAAAAAATGGCACTGCCTTTCTTTTTAAGTACTGAGGATGGTATATTAGAGCATTTTAGTAGGTCACTAAATCATACTAAAAGTTTAAGCCTTAAGGGGAAGATTTTTATGTTCTTTTAATATCAACGTTTATTGAATTTGAATCTAGTTTCAGCAAAAGACATATTGTCAAGACAGTATCACTTTTTTTTTTTTTTAATATCCTTAAAGGAAAAACTCCTATTTCTCTTTATATTCTGCTCGGTACTTCTGGCCACCAAACATGGGGTGGGGGATCCCCTATACTGAGCAATTCTGTGACACCATCTGGATGTCCTAAAATCCAATTTAATTATGACACTTTGTCTACCAATAGTTAGTGTCTGGCCCACACAGGTTAAGGGTTCAGTCCCACAGGACTGGCCCTCGACCCCCATTTCGGATGCCAGGCACAAATCCAGGTTTGTGGGCTTCTGACCCACTGGCTATAAACCAGAGGTTTTCACAGGCCACTCCTCTCGTTGGACATTTTGCTAGAGTGACTCATGGAACGCAGAAAAAAAGTTTACTTACAATATTACCAGTTTATTTTACATGGATGTAACTCAGGAAGAGCCAGCTAGAAGTGATGCATATGGCAGGGGTGTGGAAAAGGACACGTGCTTCGGTGCTCTGCCCAGGGACATCACCCTCCTAGCACCTCCACGTGCTTACCAGTCTGGAAGCTCTTAAACCCCGTACGTTAGGGATTTTTCTGGAGGCTTCATTATGTAGGCATGATTGATTATAGAACCGTTGGTGATTGATTAAGTTGGGGGGCTGGATGTTCCAGTCCTCTCAACATATGGTTGGTTCCCTTAGCAACCAGTCCCCATCCTGTAATCATCTGGGGGCTTTCCAAAAATCACTCTGGTGCCCTTGAAAGGGGCTGGTCACGAATAACAAAAGATTCTCCTTTTCACCTTTACTGTCCTTATCATCTAGGAAATTCCAAGAGTTTTAAGAGTCTTAAGCCGGGAATGGAGATGAAGGCCAAATACATATTTCTTATTATAAATCATAATACTACAGTCCTGATCTTTTCTTTTTCTCACTCTTCCTAAGTGTTCTCTTTTCACTCTCATTTTAAAAAATCAATTTTAGGGAAATGTAAGTTGTCCAAAATCATGAATGATTTTAGTGAGTTTGAAAACAGTGCATTTCTTTTCCATCCCTAGTGAGACAATAACCTTAAATCTGAGGACTGGGTATTTTCAATATCATAAAAGCAAAGCACAGTCTGTGTGGGCTGTGAATGTAGAGTACCGTAGCTCCTGGGAAAATTAAAAAATCTAATTTACACTTTTTGTCTTTTTCTCTTTTTTCAAACTCAGTTACTAAAACCCAGTTTAACGCTTAGCAGATGCGGGGGAGGGAAGACCCTGTTGATGTTTGCTTGTTTGTTTTCTCTTCCTTCCCCCTAAGAAAATGGTTTAATAAAACATTGAGTCCCTACATTTCAGGAATGCTCCCTTGGAATTCCAGTTTGTTCTTGGGATTTCGCTTTGCTCTTCGTCTTTATTTCGCCCTGGACCTAGCTTGTTTGGCATTCCCGCCTCTGAGAGCATGCTGACTTCCTGAGGACAAGCAGAACTGGACTTCTGTCCATGAGCTCATGTGTGTGAGTGCTGCAAGATTCGAAAAGGCTAAGACCATGGTCACATCTCTTCATTTCTCTGAGCTCCAGTTTTCTTACTTATAAAATGAAAATGTGGGACTAAGATTTCTCTTAAGATCCATGCCAACCCTTCTGTTATTGTAACAGTAATAATCCCTAGCTTTGGATAGCTTGTTATGGACCAGGAATCTCTCTAGTCTTTTTTTGTCTTTAGAAATCCAGCAGGTAGGTACCACTATTTTCTTCATTTTACAGATAAGGCTTTGAGAAGTTTCATAGATTTTCCCCAAGATCAGATGGCTAATGAGTTATTAGTGCTTCAGTTCCATTTCAGTCCATGATTGTTTGGTATCAGAGCTTTTCCGTACTATGCCTGCTGCTTCTGCAAGAAGGAAAAGTCCAGTGGCCACCATCATCATTGTGGGCTTGCTATATGCCAACGTGAGTGCTAGGTACTTTGCACAGAGTCTTAGGATGTAAGTATTATTAGCTCCGTGTTGTAGATTTGGAAATTGAAGCTTAGAGGTAAGAAGCCTATCCAAGAAACAACCACTGGTAAGCGGTAAGGAAGGATTTGAATCAAAATCTGTTATGAAGCTTTTATTCTTCTATGTCCCTGAGGGATTCTAGCTATGAAGACTTGGTTGGGGAAAGAGGACAAGGAATGGGAGAGACATGTTCCTCTCATCAGCTTTTGTGATTCAGGGGCTGCAGCTGCCCCTAAAACATCTGTGTGCTTCTGACTCAGCGGTTGCAGGCAGGAAGACAGTGATGGACAACAAGGAAGCTTGACGGTGGGTACGGGAAGTCAGCTATCTCTGGGCAGAATAAGGAAAAGTATTTTTTGCCAGGACCACTTTGATGGCATATGGGTAAGTTAGATGGGCCCAGTGTTGGAAAATTATTTTCATATATTTAGTTAGAGAAAGTGAGCAAGCGAGCCTGGGAGGGGCAGAGGAAGAGGGAGAGAGAGAATCTCAAGCAGGCTCCACGCTCAGTGCAGAGCCTAATGTGGGGCTTGGTATCATGACCCTGAGATCATGAGCTGAGCTGAAACCAAGAGTTGGAGGCTCAACTGATTGAGCCACCCAGGCACCCCAGACCCGCTGTTGTTTAAAATTCCACCAGAACAGCGATTCTAGAATTATGGTTTCCTAGGGCCATCAGCATCAGCATCACTTGGGAACTTGTTAGACATGCAAATTCTCAGGCCCCATCCGAGGTGGGACTGACTCAGGAGCATCGGGAGTGGGGCCAGGAATCTGTGTTTTAACAAGCCCTTCAGGGGATTCCGATGCAGGCTCAGAGTCCAGAGCCACAGCCCCAGAGAACTGGGGGCTCCCTTCTCTCAGCAGTGTGCTTAGCTCCATGACAAGAGCACGGATAAAAGGCCAAATCTTCAGTATTGGGGTTTTGGAAATGTTCCTTTTATCTTTCATTGTTGAACACACAGCATCTCATTGCTGTAAACGAACACCCTGATTCTAAAACACGGGCCACTCCTCCAAGACAAGGCCCACTTCAGTGTGGTATTAAAGTGGACATCCTTCCCGTGGCTGATTCAAGAGTGAGAAATCTGGACAGATGGGTCTATTGAATTCCTCCCATTTACAAAACTTTCTCCCTTCCTGGAAGCAGCTGCCATGATTTTTGCTGTCTGAACAGCTTAGAAAACAAATGAACTGCAGTCTTTTGTCTTTAGAAAAGCAGGACCGAGGTTAGAGCATAAATGGTAGCTGGTGTTTGGCTACTGTGAACGTTTCTGGCTTTCTTTTGGAAGAATCTTCATGTCATTGTTCTGTTCATTCAAGAACAAAACCTGAGTGCAAAGTTTCAAGAACACAGCACTTCCTCCCCAAAATTTCGCTCTCTGCACCCTGACCCCTGACCCCTGCTAGGGATGGCTGATTTCTGACAAGTTTCTTAACGCACAGTGCCTTCAGGCCAGTGGCCCTTCCCTGGTTAAAGGAGACATTTACACTCAAGGGAGTGCTGACAGAAACTTGGGGGTATGAGCGGGAGACCAGTATGCCCATCAGTGTGCCCTCCCCAGGCAAGGTGGAGCTTCCCTAAGAGCACCTATGGGCAGCAGGGGGTATAGACGAGAGTTTGGGCTCGGTTGGGGGTTGATGGGGGTGGGGCAGAGCACATGTGCTCCAGGCAGCTCTAGTCTGAAACCTGAATGGAGATTCCTACCTCCTTGTTCAGCATTTCTCTCCTGCTTTACGTACCCCCTGGCCCCCTACTTCCAATAACCCCCCCTTTTGGTTTCCTGATCGCTTGCCTTTTCTCTTCCTCTGAAATATAGCAGAATGGAGATACTGAGCAAAATGGCCAGCACACTGATGAGAGGCTGCTAGCTCTCCAGGCAGATGGAGGAGAAGGCTTCACACCCCCGTAGGAACTTGCCAGAAGCAAGTGCTAAGAGGAATCACCTACACAACTTAACAGAGGGAATATATATTTATATACATAAATATATTTTTTTTTCCTCCCCCAATTCTACCCGGAGCATGTTTCCGAAGCTGCAGAGTGTTAGTAGCCTGGAGCTCCTCCTTGGGCTGCTGGCTGTGCTGGCAGTGGCTGCACGATTCGCTTCTCATCAAGAGCAACATCCATTCAGAGATGTTATGTGTTGTCAGGGTAGTCTTCCTCCACGTTTGTTGGAAAGCACGCTGGTAGATCACAGGCAGCCCGTTATCTTCGGCTAAACCCATTTTCCTGAGACGCTGGAGTCCTGAGGAGACTTTGAAAGCCCATGACAGTGTTAAACCTGGTAGTTTCTCCTTCAGAAAGGATCATAATTATTTTGCTGGGGAGTAGTCAGGGAGCAGGAATTGGAGCAATTTGGGATTGGAGTGAGTTGAGAAAGCAAAGGTATGGGTATGACAACGTGGAAGGGAGTGAATTTTCCTCGGAGCCTAAGGACTGCTCATAGCCAGTTCCCGGGTGATCAGAGATGCTAGGCAGAAGCAAGCCCATTCGAACCCGAGCAACTTCTTTCTCTCTGTGGCAAGGAGCCACTGTTCCTCCCTCCCCGATTCTTCGCTTCTTCTCTGTGAAGCAGGCAGTGAGAATTCAGGTGAATGAAGTGGCCTGGATGTTTCAGATGCTGCTGAAATGGTCCCGGGGCTTCCTTACGTAGCACGGTTTCACTCCCGGCCACGGGCAGAGGCTGGAGGCACGCTGTGGAGACGGTCAGGGTAGAGACTGCGTTGTTTATACTGAGAGGTGGATCGGTGGGGGTATTAATTGCCTTTCTGTAACTGATGGAATTCAGATGGGAAAACCACGTCCCCTTCTATTTCCAGTTGCTCTGTTTGCCTACTCACCTACACCTCTTAATTGATTGTACTAATCACTCCTCTTCTCTCCTAAGATAGTTTCTTGGGTTAATAAGCTGTGAACTGAAACATTTGCATTTGGATTCAAGAATTCGCTTTCTCCTCAGGAGGGTGCAAACTGTGTGAAGCGTGTCTTCGATGATGCCTGCGTCTGGTAAGAACAGTAGACTTAGTGCAGTGAACGCCGGCAAGGTGAATGCTTAGTTTCGCTCTGAATCAGTACCCGGTTCTTCTGCGTCTCATCTGCACAAGGGCACTTCAAAAATAGTTTTTCTTTATTACAAAAATACTGAGAAAATACAAGTGAGAAAAAGGGAAAATTTTCATCCAGTGTCACTTCCCAGTGTGCTTATCATGAATCCTTGTGGGATAGATCCAAGTCTTGTTTCTTATGCTTTTCCTCTGCCTTTCTCTTATGAAGTATTGGATCTCAGTACAGCATTTTCAGTAACCTCCTGTGAACGCCTCTCCGTGCCATTTGGCCACTTTTGTAGCCCTGTACTAGTGGTCGTGCAGTTTCCCATTGTATGGCTATAAACAGCTGTGTGATCAACTCAGATTGTCAGACATTTGACTGTTGTTTAGTTGTTCACTAAGAGAAGCAGTACTGCTATGAAATTTTTCAAAACCTTTTTACTCTTGCTTGACTCTAACCTTTAGATAAATTTGTAGGCATGTTTTTATTTGCTATAGGTCAGAATTTTGCCACAGTGCTCTCCAGGATGGCTTATTTTTCTAGGATTCTGGGTTCAATTTAGATCACTTAAATGCTGGATTGCAAAGACCATTTCTCCTCTCCCATTTCGTATATCGCTTTTCCATTTTGTGTAGCACTTGGGGAAAGGGAAAATGACCTCAGATCAACTCATGTCTTAGGGTCTGATTTTCACGGCACTGTGTGTGAAGACTTGGCAATACATTCATAATACCATTTACAATAATTTGGGGTGGCTGATTGAGTCAGCAGCGGTTCTCATAGTACGGATCCTGTGCACACCCTTGGTTCGTGTCCATGAAAACTTGATGAAAGACAGGAATTGGGCAGAAAATGGGCTGTGAATTGAAGGGTCAACCAGTGATTCCAACTGTTAAAAAATAACCAGCTGAAGGGACACCATTTATTCACCAAAGAGATTTTAAGCCCCTCCCATGTCCCCTGCAGTGTTCTGGGTGCTTGGGATACCTCAGTGAACAAGCCCAGACCCCCTTACGCAGGTGACATTGTACTGTGTGTCTGTGTAGGTGTGCGTTTATGGCAGAGGCAGAAAATAAGCAATGCAATTATTTACATAGTATGTTAGAAGATGACCAGTGTTACGGGGACAGACTGGTGTAAGGTGGGGTAGGACATGTTGTGCAGAATGAAGGAAGATGTTGCCCTCATTGAGGCCAAGATATTTGCAGGAGGGAGGGATCCAGCATGCTGACCCATGCCTGGCAGGGATGTACCAGGAACTGAAGAGAACAGTTGGCGCTCACACGCACACAAAAACCTAGAAGGTGTCAGCTCCCCCCATTCCTACCTTGTTCACGGTCCCCTAGAGTGCTGTCTTTGGCTGCAGGGCTGTCATGCAGAGGCAGACCCTGGAAAGCATGTCCTTTCATGCAACAAAAAGTATAAAGCACATTGGATGTATACCTGGGTTGGTAGGGGTCAATTAAGGGAAAATAAATTGGTTCCAGAAGGAACAAAAAATTTTCCATGATGAATTTCACAGTCAGCTAAATAGAATTTAGGATACCATGAAATTAATGGAGTAGACTTTCTAAAATGACAGTATGGTCCAGTGAAATAACTAAGCTTATCAGTGGTAATCGAAACTGTGAGAGAAAAAGTATAAACAATTCCATTTGGAGATTGTTGGAACTATGAAAATTAGTATGAATCTCCAAATACTAACAGATCAGCCAGGAGCTCTTTCTCAGCTCTCTCCCACTTTATAGTGGAGGAAACTGAGGCACAGGCAGTTCTGGGACAAGCTGGTACAAACTAGCCATTGCGTGGCTGTGAGCCTGGTCTGTGGAGCTGCGCTCTGTCTCCTCCACGGCAGGCCTCTTCCGGGGCCAGTGTGCTTCCGTCAAGCTTCCTTGTTCATTAGAGGGACTGACTGATAAAGACACTTCTAAATACCATCAATTATGAGACAATTTCTTCTCACCTTTCCTTGAAGCAGTAATCAATGTTCTGCTCATTAATGTGCTGGAGGGCGTGCTTGGACACTGCACGAATTACAAAGCTGTGTATTGTCCTTGGAGGAAGATGCAATGCACCTGTCATGACAACCAGCCGAGTCCGGGAGAAGACATCTAACGGTAATCTTTCAAGCCCAGCAGCATTTAGCTGAACCCAAATTGCAGAATTTGAGCCCAGCCTCAGTGAACTGGTTAGATGAGATTTTTCAGATCCAGTCTGATTTGTTTGTAGATACCCTAAATCTTTGTGTTAAGTCTCACTATCAGATCTGCCTCTCAGTGGCTACTTTGCAAGAATACATTTTTTTTTTTATAATCAATGAACGCATTATGTATAATTTTAAAAAATATTTTAGGCCTTGTCCACAAATACCTATTAGATACTAAGTGGTTGTCAAGAAAATAATCATCAGTGCTAGAATTTGCTCTTCCCCTCAGTCTGAGCAGGTATTACTCAGAGGCATATGTCTAGTAAGAACAATTCAACATTCAGTAAGAACAATTTAAGAATGACTCGCCACAGGGGCGCCTGGGTGGCTCAGTCAGTTAAATGTCCGGCTCTTGATTTCAGCTCAGGTCTTGATCTCAGGGTTGTGAGATTGAGCCCCTGTCCGGCTCTACAGTGGGTGTGGAGTCTGTTTAAGATTCTCTCTCCCTCTGTCCTTCACCCCCATTCCCACTCTCTCACCTTCTCTCTCATTGAAAAAAACAAAGAAAGAAAGAAAAGAATGACTTGACACAAGAAAAAGGAAAACTAGACATTTTAGAATTACATTTGAATCTATGATCCTATCCTCATTTTTCAGATGCTCTTCATTTGTGATTACTTTTCAGACTCATTTGTTCATCTCAAAAGATTACTCAGAATCTCTTAAACATTAACATTGCTATCTCAAATGTTTAGCTTTATAGCGCTGTCATAGATCTTAATTTTTACATCCCACCCTCTTTCTTTTTTTTCCACCCAGGAACTTGATTATCACAATTCCTTTAAATTGGGTAATTAGAAGCTGAAAAGTGGCCCTGGGAAAGGCAAGGAAGCCAACATATTCAGTGCATTTTATGGCCCAGGAAATGTGCCATGCATTTAAATCCTCTAAATCCGGGACGCCTGGGTGGCTCAGCCAGTTAAGCATCCAACAACTCTTGGTTTCGGCTCAGATTGTGATCTCAGGGTCCTGGGATCGAGTCCCGAGTTGGGCTCTGTGCTCAATGGGGAGTCTGCTTGAGGATTCTCTCTCTCCCTCTGTCCCTCCTCCCGCTCACACACATACTCTCTCTCTAAAGTAAATAAATCTTTTTAAAAAAAATCACCCAAGTCATATGTAGTAGACAGTATGATCCCCATTTGAGAGACCAAGAGCCCAGCCCATGAAGATTGCATTGCCCAAGCCACAGAGCCAGTAAGGCACAAAAGTAGCCTCCAGACCCTGCCTATTCTGAATTAAAAGTTTATAGTTTTCCTGTCCTCTCTTTCTCCTCCCGTTTCTGTCATTACCCCGCCATTTTCCCCTAGATTGAATTGGGAAGTGAACTGTGGTTTTGGTGTTGGTTTTTAACTCCATGCCCAGCACAGAGCCTGATGTCGGGCTTGAACTCCCAATCCAGAGATCGAGATTTGAGCTGAGATTAAGAGTCGGACACTTAACTGACTGAGCCACCCAGATGCTCCAAATTGTGGTTTTTAATACTTGGAAGGGTTTCTAAAAAAAGTAATAATAATTCCTGCACTGCTTTCCATAATTCCCACCAGAGAGACAGAACTTTATCCATGTCCTAGTCCTGGGAACCTGGGAACTGGCCGACCAGGTAGAGACTAAACAAAAGCAGCCATTCATTCAATAAATCCTCATTGATCATAGCGCCATGTTCTCACAACAGGCTGGGTATTGAGGTAAGAGGGAAGAATGAGACCTGTTCTGCTTATGGGCTCAGCGAGCACCCAGGCTCGTGGCAAAGAGGGTCCCTTACAAGTGTGGTGTCCAGGTTGAATGGGGAAGCACTAGTGCATGGGAGAGGGTTCGAAAGTTAAACTTTCCCCAGTAGAACGGACTGAAAATGCATTAGACATTCAGGGAGGGGAGCAGTCGGAGCACATTTACTGGAGATCATAGAACGGGACCTACAGGGCAGTAGATAAGAATCTCGCAGACACAGAGAATTGCCCATTGCAGAGGGGTCTATGTGTTGTTCACAGGGTGGTTTGAGCCCATTTTCTCCTACTCCATTTTCAAGGAAAATGTTATTCCCATTTGATTGTGTAAATATACAAAATGGGATCATAAAAACGTGACGTGAACATGTTTCAGTAAGCAGGTTACTTTATTGTATCATACCTGTCCTCAAATAAGCTTCATTTGAGAAGGACAGACATGTCTTATCAACCTGTGTTTTTTCCCACTTGGCAGAGTACCGTAATTTAAAAAACAATACAGTGGTCCCAACAAATCTGCAGAATCCATATTTGAAAACATATTCACTTGACAGTTAGCAATTCAGCTCCAAATTTCAGGTGTCCCTTGGAAAAAAACTGATGGGTTTTTACCAACACTCATCGTCACACGGGACATTGAAGGAGCTTTTTCTGTCACTGAAATCGTCGTACTTGGTATCCATGATGCTAAAACAGATTTTGTGAAAGAATGGTGAGACTAATAACCCTCATAATGGCAGTCTCTATGAAATGGAATAGGGAATATAAAACAATTATATGACAGTACTGAATATTCGAATAGCTACCAGAGAATATTCTTTGGAGAGAGGTGGTCTTCAAAGCAAGCATTAGAAGCAGTATTCGAGAGAAAAATGTTTTGGGGTCACTGCAGCTATCTGTCCTTTTTTAGGACTTCCTCATCATTCTTGGGAGCCTTGCTACTGAAAACAGTTAGTCGAGAGTGCCTCCAGGTGTGAGTTTTTTGGCTAGTATCTTGTAAACAAATTTAGTTGAAAGGATTTATTACATTTAATTTAATCATACAATAGAAAAATCGACGATTGATTTTTCCTCAGTCTAATTTGGCCTTTTAGAGGTTCTGTTTTGTGGTTAAGAGGCCATGAAAGTCAAGTTGAGAGTGTCGCCCTTGTAGGTAGCACACACTCCTACGTGTCTTCCAGTTTTTAGTGCTTTCACGGAGGTTGGGTGGAAGCCAGCTCACTGATTTATTCCTGAAAGTCCCACTTTTTTCTTCTGTAAAATAGGGATACTAATAATACTCACCTTATAGGGTTATTGGAAAGCTCAGGAGAGATAAGGATCAACTGAGAATTGATGTACAGGGCTTAGCATAATGCCCGGCACCTAGTAAGCAAATCCCTTAATAATCGTCAGCTGCGAACAGTGGGGTTCGGGCAGCCCTTAATAGGAGCTGTGTTTGCTTATCCTCATTTTAGAGTTAAAACAACAGCAGCAGCAACGACTATAATAGGTAGCTTTCGTTGAGCGGAAGAGCTAAGTGCTCTAGTATGTTATTTTATTCGCTCTCGACAACCCCTGTGAGGAGGTCTGTGGCCACTCCGGAGTACAGTGATGAAGTAACTCGCCTGAGGTCCCCCAGATAGTCCTGTGGTTGGTGCTTGGAAGTTAACCTGGGCCTGTCTGAAAAGCCTGCTTCTGCAGTGGGTAGTTCACGTGGCTGCCCTTAACGCACACGAGCTCTGCATCCTGTCCTGGTGTCTGCTGGGGGAGGAGACCACACTCTGCGCCCTGTGCCTGTGCTCTCTGGGGCCCCCTCACGGGTCCCGAGCCCATCCTCTTTCCACTTCCGGGGCTATTTAAAAAAAAAAAAAAAAAAAAAAAAAAAAAAAGGCAGTTCTGTTTATTGGAAGATCTATCTGGAATGTGATATTTGGTTTTCATGGATACAGTGTCTTTTCAAAATAAGTGAATAATAATCCTGGTGGTAGGCAGATATGGTGGGAAATTGTATAGGTGGTATGTCGTGGCTGGGTTTTGGGGAAACTCTGCTACATATCTTCCACCTCTCCATAGGTAGGTTTCTTTCTTCTTTTTCTCCCTCTTTTCAGCCACCCCGTCCTCCTCTCCGCCCCCCCTCCCCCCCACATACACATGACAAATAGCAATGGTGAGTTAAGCTGGTTGGTCTGATTGTGGTGTGGACAGTGGGGGGGGGTGAGGTTCATATCTTATTTATTTGGCTTCCATGAGCTCGGCTGTCTGTGTGGCGTGGCCTTCGTGTTGTGTCACCCACCGTGAGAGGTTCTGTTGTCCACAGGATTGAAGTGTAAAGTGATGCCTTCAGCATTGTGGCTTCTGTGATTCTCCTCCTAATTACCAGGAAAAGGAGCACTGGTTTATGAGCTCATCTTCTGAGGCTCTTTATTGGCATTGAACTTGGCTCTCATCTGTGAAAGTGGACAGTTTCCAAGGCATTTCCCCATCCCCGAGAGCTCCATGGAGATCATATTTGCGGGAAGCATACCCATAAAGTAATTAGCCGACGCGTAGATGGACCTGCCTCCAGCGAATACGCAGGCTCTCAGCCTAATAGCTTGTCTGCCTGGCTGGTGGCTCCTGCCTTCTTTGGGGATAGTTAGCACAGCCGATTGTTTCTGAGCCTGGTAAAAAGGTAAATTGTGTTTGCATTTATACTTATTCTAACAGCAAGATGTGGGCTGGTGTAACCTCTTGCCCTTTTGACTGAAGACATTCATATCGACTGTGCAGAGGATTTAATTTCTAGCACAGATGGAAGTAGTTCTAGAATGTTGGGTAGCCAGCTGACCTTTTTCCGATTTGAGGGGTATGACCAGCATTAGCTATCTGAAGCAATGATGAAATTGTCTTGTTTTCTTCCCTCTGCTGTGTACTCAGGCCTAACCAGAGAATTTGGTTTTCAGTAATCTTAGTGGACCAGAGAAATCACACTGAACTTTAAACTTTAGATAGTTGCTTCACCTAGCCACCCTTGAATGTAAGTGGAAATGGTAGTCACTGAAGTTCACGGGGCTTGGAGGGGCATAGGAAAAGCCCCCTGCCCCAAAGGCTATCTCCAGACTCCTTGAAATGACCAGTTCATTTCTTTTGAAGTTCCTGGTATCTGGTTTTATCTGCAAGTCCTTGGGCTAGTGGGTTAAGGTGGAATAGATTGAGATGGGGTTGGTGATAGGAGGGAGATGGAAGATAGAATACCTTGGAAGCAGGGTCACTGCCCTGAGTTCATGCCTAGGCCAGAAACAGTAGAAGGTTCCAGAGAAGGAAAGTGGGAATGTGAAGACAGCTTCACTTTATCTTTATGGGCACACCCAAGGCAAATCTGAGTCTCATACACTGTGTGAAGTGCCTCTTGCAGCCTGGCTGTTTTCTGTGTACCAGAGAAAAAGGAATGATGGCAGGCTTTAGTACGTACATTAGTGAGAACCACCCATGGTCATGAAATCTGAACACAAACGCAAGAGATGTTCGATGTGCTTCATTTGTTTAACGCCTAGGCACACAGCTGCTTTTCGTACCTCTCGCATCCCTTTACCACCTGGGCCCAGGAGCTGTGTGTGTGTGTGTGGCTGCCTTTCATCGTCTCCCTCCAGACATCATTTCATCTTCCCTGGCTCCCTCCTCCTGGCCCTTCTCACCCCTTCCTTCTTCTTATGTCTCACGAAATGCCACCGACACAAAAACACCTGCCAGTAAACTCCTAAATGCATTATGTGCAGTAAGAGAAGAGCAGCTTGGTGATTCGGTTCCTACATATGTTTTCATTTGGGGGGAACATTTCAATTCCTGAGAGCGCTGCAAATACATATAAAATAAATAGGCATCTCTGCCATCAGTCCTGTTAGAGAACACATGAGCATTTATTTCCCTTGGAGGTAAAGTCAAGCCTCAAAAAAGGGTAATAAATACAATAAGGCTCATTTCCTCTTTGTACCCAACCATGAGTGGTATCAGCTGTTGTACCTTGCATGTGAAAACTGATACAGATACTCCATTGTGCTGGCAAACATCTGCTTACCACTGTTATTGCAATTGTGTTTCTCTTCTTCAGCTAGCTTCAGCTGAGTTGGGTGTTTGTGTGTTGTAACATCCTCAGGATTAGACCCCCAAGGGAGGAATACAAAACCGTATTCTACTACACTTTCCAGTACGTTCTTTCTTCCAGCAAAGCAATTTTGCTTGCTGTTCCCTCCCTCTGGTGCCTTTGTGGGAACATTCTCATGACCTGGAATTATCCTCTTACTTTCCTCTAAGCCAGATCTTTCTTCTGCCAGATTCCACCTTGGATTTTCTGTTCTTCTTTTCTCATTAGTCCTTACTCTTGGGAGAGAGAGCTATCAGTGTGCATGACCTCTAGGTGGATTGTGTTGATTTCTATGTGTATATAAGCCCCTTTCCATGTGCCTATGTGGTACATATACAGAGACTGATACACTGCAGAAAGCACAGGACCAGGAGACAGAGATGCTGACAGTCTTTATGTGTGCAACCTTGGACTTGGTCTCCATTTCTCTGGGCTTCCGTGTCCCCATCTGTGAGATGAAGGATAATTTCTTCCATGCCCGTCACACAGCTTTGTGGTCAAGAACTTAATTTGCTAAAGTGTGTTAAAATGTGCTTTGTAATCTGTAGCTCATGTGAAATACATGTGTGTGGTATGAGGTTTTGAAAGTCAGAAATAGTTCCTTACACAGAAGAGCTGTATCACACGCACATTTAGCATATGGGGGGATTGAGCTTAGATGTAGTGCCCCCTCCGAAGCCAAGCCTTGGCTTCCCTTGCTCTAGGGAAGGGAAAGCCACAGCAGAAATGGTAATAGCAACAAAAGAAATTATTTTTTGGCTTTTAAAAGCTTCCAAGAACTCAAACCCTGGTAACTGAAGGGTAATTCGACAGTGACTTTAGGAATTTTCACAGGTAGCTTGACATGTGATTTTTACTGTCTGTGCAGACTTTATAAACCAAACCACAGTGCATTTGCACCGTGTTTCATATAGTTCTGATTGCTTAGTTCAGTGGTGAGTGGATGCTCAAGAAATATTGAGTAAGATATAATATAGCAAGATGTTACGAGAATTGGATAAATAAGTAATAATTTGCCCTTCAGAAAATTTTGGACACTCACGCTCTTATTTGCTGTGGTGGAACTACTAAAATGCGTTGCATATTAGCCCTGGAATAAAACAAAACTTTATTTTTTCATTTTTTAAAAAGATTTTTTAAATTTATTTGACAGAGAGAGAGAGAGCACAAGCAAGGGGAGCGGCAGGGAGAGGGAGAAGCAGGCTCCTGCCAAGCAGAGAGCCTGACTGAGGGCTCGATCCCACGACCCCAGGATCATGACCTGAGCCGAAGGCAGACGCTTAACCGACTGAGCTCCCTAAAATAAGACTTTAAATTCAGCATGCATGAGATAATAATTAGGGCATTGCAGTATTTTATCCAAACTTTTGGGTAGGGATTTCCCTTTCACTCTTGCCCCTTGCATATGCCCCTGTGTGTTCTATCTCTCTCTCTCTCTCTCTCTCTCTCTCTCTCACACACACACACACACACACACACACACATGTAACCTGGGGGAAGTTCACTGTTGGTTCCAATAATCAGAAAATCTCAGATTGTCCTATAGAGTACTTTTCCTCTTATGGCTTCTGGTTACTGATGTTAAAGGACCATAGGTTTCACATTTTTCCACTCAGGTAGTAAAACTCTGCAGTTCTATTATAGATCAGAAATGAGTGATATTTTTATAGCACACCTTGGACAACTGACACATCTTTATCACTCCATCTGGGGACTGATCATGGAGTCAGAACGTGGGAGCAAAGCAAGGTAATGCTATGGAGAGAGGAAGCCATCGAGAAGCAGCATTTCCATACCTTGCCTTTGAAGAAGACAGAAGGGATGAGAATAACCCACCACATTGAAGACTTCCTCTGATTTCATAACAAGTCCTCCCCACCCCATATATACCACCCCCACCAGAGAAAACCCCAAAAGCCCTATTCATTCATTCATTCATTCATTCATTCATTCATTCATTGTTTTTAGAGAGAGTGAGAGTGTGAGCTGGGGTTCGGAGCAGAGGGAGAGGGAGAGAGAGAATCCCAGGCAGGCTCTGCATTCAGCCCGGAGCCCAACAGGGGGCTCAGTCTCATGACCCTGAGATCACAAACTGAACCGAAATCAAGAGTCATCCACCTAACTGACCGAGCCACCCAGGTGCCCCCCAAAAGCCCTATTTATGAAAAAAGCAAGGAGAAATTTGAGCCAGTCTGATTGTTTTGAGAATAACTTTGCTGATCTCTGCATTTAACCCATGTCATCTGAGCAGGCCACTGGGCTGGCTCTTCTCATCTCTGGTTCCTAAGCATCATACTGGTAGTGAGTCATTTAGGAAGAGTCCAATTCTGGGTAAGGGGCTGTAATCCTGTTCTGGGAAACTCAGAGGACATGTCTTAAGAAAATAGAATGGTATCACAAGAAAAAGGAAAGTGGAATTGTCAGACTACTACTTTTTAGTTCCTTAGGTACCATATAAAACGTATAGTCTGTTTTAGAGACAGTCAAAACTACGCTTTAAAAAATTATCTTAAAACTTGACTTGGAGATACAATTTACATTTAGTAAACTATGCCCATTTGAAGTGTGCAGCTTGAGGTGCTAAGACTGGGTAAAGCCTGTGCTATTGGTAGGTAGAAAGGTAGCACTTAAAGAAGGCATCAGACTTCTCCGATGTTCTAAACATAGATTTCAAACTGCTTCCTCAACCCCATTTTTACGTAGCATATGTGTTTGCCAATATCCTATAACTAAGCTCTCCCCAAAGGAAACTGTGCAGAAATTCTCCATTAGCTGATTAAGCTCTCATAGCCTTCTTGACCCAGAAGATCGTTTTTTATCCTGCTCTTAGAAGCTGTCATGTCAGCGTGTTACCTTCAAGAGTTACTGAAAAGAACCAAGCGATGAAGGGGAGCAGTTATTTATCTTGTTCTAGCTGTGACTTTGTGTGATTCAGAGATCTCAAAGACAGAGTCTCTACTACCAGGACACTACCCACAAGAGGCTCTATATTTATATACATAGAAATATTTAAATTACATTTTTTTCACTATCTAAATACAAATTCTAAATATTCTCAGTGTCCTCTGTGGCTTGAGTGATCAGAAGACCCTGGTGTCCAAGGGGGACTTTGTGTCAGCCCTTGAGTGGTGGGGAGTAAGGAGGGCATTCCAGGAAGCGGGGGGGGGGGGGGGGTTTGAGCACAGGCAGGGCAGTAAGATCATTCGGGGGAGGGTGAATGATGCGGGTAGTGGTTCATAAAATTATATAGGTAGGAAGTAGCCAAATTAAGGAGCATTTTATAGACTGCACAGTGAAGTTTGGATCTTATCCTAGAAGAATTTGAGAGAAGTTATGAATTTTTCAGCAAGGCAGTAGTGTCAGTGAAGTAGTATTTAGTATGCTTTAATTCCTGCCCTATTCTCTACATTTATATGTAGGAAATACGGTTGTTTAACAATTCAGGTAACTAAATTGTTCCAAGAGGGAATAATGCAAAATTCCCTGTAAGTTGATTATGCTTATTTAGCCTTCTTGACCCAAACGATTATACTCCTATACATCCGGTCATCTTTTATACATATTCTATATGTCCCTGAAATGCTGTGATAAACACAGGCAACTATGACCTGTTAATTTTATCGTTCTTCCCCTGATGTTTTTTCCTGAAGCACTTAGGGTTGGGGCGCATTCTTTCCACTGTGAAAGAAAATGGCTTAACATTGAAGAGTAGAAAATACAATTTTCTGACTTCATTTAATCAGGCTTGTCCTACAAATTATACAGCTGAATTTCCTCTCCTGAATGTCAGTTCTTTGTGGTTTTTTTCTGTCAGAATGATGATAGAATGAATACTTACATGATTAGTTTATTTAGAAATAAAATTTTATGTCAGTAAATACTGACAGGCAGTGGGATACAGTTGGAAATAATATTGTTTATAATATGAAATATATGGATTAGGTCAATAAATACAGCTTGTCTCCTTACGTATTTCTCGAAGAGCTAAATTCTATACTTAAAGCTGATTTGGGGAGATGTCATCATTTAAAAAAAATCTTAACTGTTCCCTTATTAAAGGTATGTCTTTTAATCAAGCTGTGCCACAAATCATTAGGCCTCCTCTGATTCGTAATTCATAAAGTTTGGTTTATTCCAATGAGGGCTGATTTTTTGTTTGAAAAGCATGATTGCAGATGGAAGAAAAATAGGTGACCCATGAGCATCAGAAACATTTGGTTTGGATGGAGTTTGGAGTTATTTTGAAAACTGCAACCATAGAACTGTCCTGAGATTAAATTGGTTTAGTCCCTATAATTTGCTACTATTTTTTAAATTAAGTAATATACATAGGTATTATATATTCATATATTATATGCTCTGATATATATTTATAAAGACAAAGGTATATAATAAGATATGCTAATGCTTCTCCTTATTGCATCTGTGACAAGAGAAGAGGTCAGAGTATGAGTATTGACTACCCAAAATTGCCTGTTTCAAGGTCTGAGAGGGTTGATGTCTGTGCTTGAGGGCTGGATGATGTTACAGAGATTGGCATCACAAAACCGAATTGTTGGTCCCCTTGATAAGTGATTTGTGCTCAGAGCCTGGTCGAGTCCTTCTACAGGGGCTTAATAATGACAGGACATTGGAAAGGCTTTATTTATTCCTGCATATATTCTCTTAGATCTGTCTCTGGTCATCTTCCCTAAGACCATGTTTAGGAATAGTAAGGTGAGCCAGTTCTCAAAGGCATACAAATTTAATTCATAAGGAAGACTGCAGTTTAGAAGTAGGATTAATGACCTCAGTGCATGCTCTTGCATGTGATGCTTCCACACCCAGTTATTGTAGCTTTTCTTCACAACACAAAGGAAGCCTGCCTTTGTCCTCCTGAGGGCCACCTGGAGATGAACTGGCACCATGGATTTGAGTCCAAAGATGCCCTTCTTCCTCTGAACTTTTCTCTGCTCACATACTTTGGGGTCTGTTTCAGATGAGTATATAATCATCATATATGATGCTTTGATTGCAACATTTTAACTCAATCATTCAGTTAATAATGTTTTATTAAGGCCCTATCCCACATTTCTAGTCCTTATCAGGGTTTCTTTATTTCTTTATTTGTACTTGGCCTTGATCCAAGGAGGGTTGTACATGGTTTGCAAGGAGCAAAATAACATAAATTGGAAGTAGTTTAGAAAAAGGCAACAATATTTGTGATGCAAAGAATTTTGGAATCTTGTGTTGGCATCTCTGAAATTTTCGGTTTCATCAAGGGAATACAAATGAGTAGCTTAACAAGCAGTAGAGAAAAAGCCCTTGCTTATTGAGAGGCCCAAATGAGAGGCAAAGATAGTCACTGCTGTCTGAGTGTATGGGCCCTGGGGAGCTGGGATGCTCGGACAAGGCTTCACAGAAAAGGTGGGTTTTGAGGTGGGCCTTGAAATGGGGTCTGGGCATGATGATAAAGGTTGATGTCTGCACAGCTGAGAGGTAAAGAAAGGATGCTCAGAGCACACTCTGTCTTACCAAAAGAGCTCTGTTTCCAACTGGTACCTTCCTTCAAGCTCCTGTTTTAAAATCTAACGTGAAGACATTTTAATCCTCAGTTTGAGATGCAAAGCATGAATATATTTCGTCAAAGACCACGTATTCATTTACTGTAGAAAAATACTGAATTCTGGACTACTGTCTTTTAATAAAAAAGCCAATTTTAGATGCCTCTATTTTAAAAGTTTTGATTTTAATGTAGACACAATGTTGACTAAATTTTGTATCCTTTAATTTCTGAGCTTAAATTCAATTTCTGAGCTTAAACTCAAAAGAGTGGTGCTCAGTTTGCATTTTAGAACACTCACTTTTTATTTTATATTCCTACTCATTTGCTGTATACGACCATGAAGCTACTGTGTGAAATTTCTCGAGAAGTACTCCTGATGGGATTGTTTTGTCTGTGGATGCAGTTAGTATATACAGCTGATAATTTGATAATTTGCTCAGCCATAGCAATCAGTAATGATCGATATCACCACTAACAGTTTTGGCTGTGATGATCTGCTTTTGTTTTTAACCAACTGTCCTACTTTGTTTTACTGGCTATTGGTAAATAATTATTATAAAGCAGAATGTATCAAGCATGGTTGTTACCTCTCCTTCCAGGACTATTAGAAGCAAACCCTCTTGTCTCTGTCCCCAGTGAAGCCCATGTAAACTTCTAATATAGCAACTTTAACAAATTAATATATATTTCTCTTCAAAATAATTATGTTCTTCAAGGGTAAGGATAGGTATCTTAATTGTCATTTTATTCCCAGCACCAAAAATAGTATCTGGCACAGAGTTATCTTCAGTACTGTTGACTGAAAGAATCCGTGACCATTGCTAAAGCTAGTTGAAATCATCCTTCCCTAAGTTGGATTAGCATGTTGTAGCACTTTTCAACTCAGTATTTCATAGACTCACAGAACATGAGGGCTGGAGTGTTATTAAAAGTGATCTTATTTCCTTTATTGTGGATGGGAAAAAGCTGAGGTCCAGAGAAAAAGGTGACTTTCCAGAGGGCACGGAGCCAGTGACGAGCAGAGCTAGGCTTAGAACTCCGGGTGCCTTGTGGTCAGGCTCTGTTCCCATGACACCCCTCCCCCTGCCCATTGACCGCTCACCATCCTCCCCCATCTTCCATGCTCTGCGTGGGTGGCAGTGCTGCCTTTTCCACATACAGCTGCAAGGACTAGCTGCTTAGTTTTACAATGTCTGATTGGGTATCCTGAAATAACACTTTGCTAACCGAGGCTGACATTTGATGTAGCCAGAAAGTTCCTGAAGTTTGAGGCCACAGGTTATATGAAGCAAATAGCTTTCTTGTGTATAAGTTTAGTAGCTTCACAAAAAATGAATAGGTAAGAATGAGAGAAGAACCCTTTTATTCTCATAATATTATAAATTATTGGCAGTTTCTTGAAGCAGTATTTTAAAAAAGTGTGTGCCAGGTGTCCTCATTTTGGACTGACTTAATACTGACTCTTGACTTGCCAGGTGGCCTTTTAGGTAGAGAAGGAAATGTAGAATTGTGAAGTAAGCTGTGTGTTAAGAGAAGTAAGTGAATAGATTGCTGACAAATGGAGATGAGTTCTGGGTTTTAGTAAATTTGGCTCCATTTGGAGCTAAGAGTGAAAAAGGATTAATTTTCTTTTAGCAGAAAAAAAGGCATGAGTAGATGACTCTGGGTTCAAAGAAGAGCAAGGTCAAAATGGGTGGAGTTGGGTGTTGCATGAAAAGGCTATCTACAAAGGGCTGGATAGGAACCACGGAAGAAGCTCAGCAATCTGTGCCTGCGCGGACAAGGCATGGTTACCAGAAGCTGAAGAGAATGCGTTAGTTTCCCATTGCTTCTATAACAAAGTACCATGAACCCACTGGCTTTAAACTGCACAAGACTTCTGGAGGTCAGGTCTGAAATAGATTTTGTGGGCCCAAATCAAGATGCCAGCAGGGCTTCTTTCCTTTTTCTGGAGGCCCTAGGGGAGAATCCGTTTTCTCGCCTTTTCCAACTTCTAGAGGCCTCCTGCATTTCTTGGCTTATGGCCCCTTCCTCTCCCTTCACAGCCCGCAGCAGTGAGTTAGGTCCTTCTCAGGGAGACCTCTTCTGCCTCCCTTTTCCATTTTTCAACACTTGTAATTACATTACGGCCACACACATAGTCCAGGATAACCTCCCTAGTTTAAGGTCAGCTGTTTAGCAACCTTCATTTCATTTACAACCTTAATGTCCTTTTGCCTTGTGTGGTAACATAGTCACAGGTTCTGGGGAGTAGGACCTGGATATCTTTGGCGAGGGGCAGGGGTGGATTCTTCTGCCTCGCACAGAGAGTAAATCATGCAGTTTGTTACTTTCAGCAGAGCCGTGAACGTCAATTTGGAGTACATCTAGCTTGTGCTAACTTCACACGGAAGTCTCCTGCCGGGGGCCCCCATGGGCTGGACCTGCTGAAAGCTGGGGGGCACGGGGACACGGTTGATGTGATGTAATATGTGCAGGGAGCAAGAGAAGAGACAAGGGGGTGTCCAAGAGGGGCACACTGAAGCTGTCGCCCACAGGAACTGCAGGTTGCCTAAGCCCTGACTTCTGTGGTGTTTTTGAGCCTTCATTGCCAGTGAGGTGCCCATCATCAAGACTAGAAGCTGGGATCGGAGAAGCTGTACAGTTGAGCTTCACTTTCAACCAGTATTTATTTCCCTTTTATCCTTAAGTATTTAGTAAAGTCTTTAAATGGGTCCACCTTTTGTTAGCTGCATGGTGTTTATTAAGAGACTCACGTACGTTCACTTAGACACCAGTGTGGCTGGAAGTTTCCGGCCACCTGCATGCCACCTCAGACTGTTGACCACACTGATTGGTGAGGCATCTCGAGGTGGTTTCTGTCTTCAGACTCCGGGAGCATCATGGTGCAGTGTTCTTGATGGGACGCTGTTGCCTGTGGGGCGGGCCAGTTCTTCCTGGGGTGGAGACTGTCCACCGTGTTACAGAGCACGAATCAGTTCTGGTCCCCGACCACTCGAGGCCAGTAGTGTCCCACAGTCATTGCAGCAACCGGACTCCCACCTGGGGGGCAGTCAGCATAGTCTCTCCTCTGGCAGTGACAAGGTAGTCTTTAGAGTCAAACCAACCTCCCTGTTGGTGGGCACATTACTCACCTTCTCCCAGACTTTGTTTCCTTGTCTGTAAATCGGGGAGAGTAATACCTGCTTCTCCCTCCCTCATCCACGGTCTGACAGAGAAACCGAAGAGGTGGGCTTTCTGAACACACGGATTGAGAGAACACTTGGAAACCCGGGACCAGCAGAGTTCCCTTCACTCCCTAACCAACTGTTTGCCCGGACTAACCCTCCCATAGCTGGCCTGCAGGTGCCCGGGGGCCGTGGGCTATGCTCCTGACAAATGCCGATTCTGCCCCTGGCCGGCCAGGATATGAAATCTCCGTTTAGGAGTATGTCATGGCTTCTGTTAATTATGGAAGAATAGCAAGTTAGCCTCCTTTGAATTTTTTTGCATACAACCACACTTAACTGAATCATTCTTCTTCCAACCTTCCTAATATAGAGGATAAATTACAGCTGTCTGTGCATTGATTTAGGGAGTTTTTTCCTTTTTATTTTTTTCTACCACCCCATACTTTAGTAAGTCCAACATAAAAAGTTATGATTTTGCTAGCTCACTAATGGCTTGCCAAGGCCCCATGAGAGCCTCACTCTATGAAGACCCAGAGTAACTGCAAAGTAGGTTCATCCTGTAGAGAGGGCCTCATGTTCCTCATGCCCTGGGTGGCTGGTGCCTGCCTGATGGTCCTTTAAAATATCATTTAAAAATCTTGCCTTCCATTGGAAAAGTGCCCAGATCTATAAACACATGAACATCCTGAATGGAGTTAATTTTCTTGAACTTTTTGAATGTTATTATAACTCTGGAACTTCTGGTTGCCAAGGCTTCGAGGTGTTATCTTATAGTTAAAAGGCAACCATTGTTTCTTTAAAGCAAAGATTTTCAAATTACAGAAATGGAGGTGGTTTTGAAAAATCATGCTTTCAGGTTGCATACTAATGGCATAGTGATCTTCATTTTTTTTTTATTGTATACAACATAGCCAAGCAGAGAAATGGATCAAAGTGTGGGATTGATTCAATGAAATTATTAAATTTAGTATTAATTCACATCTACCTTCTTCTGTAGGGAGAGCAAAACGAACAGACTTATTAAGGGAATGATTAGTTTAACTCTTCTGAATAGACTATAAATTTTATACCCTCATTAGCTCTAGTTTCTGGATTTCATTTTGTTATTCCTCAGGAATATGTGAAATGTCACAGTTGTGTTACAGAATAGTAATGGTGAGAAGAGAGGCCTTGTGCTCAAAGGGGACTGGAGAAAGCGTCTTCTAAGAGTTGGTATTTAAGCAGGTGTGGGCACTCACCCGGGTGGTGTGGAACCAGGGGTGTCCACACAGCGAGACCGTTTGGGAAGGAACAGGCAGAACTCGGCTACTGTGCTTGGTGCGTAGGGGAAAGGAAGAAGAGCGGGCCCGCGAAGCTGAGATTTACAGCTGGTGTTGTGATGGTAGCCAAGTGCAGAGATGGAATGGTAGTATCAGAAACAAGACAATCAGGAGGCCAAGTTAATCGACTTGAGGTCCTCCCAGCCCTCACCAGGTTGGATGGGCCATTACAGGGTGGTCTCAGGACCTTGGCAGAGGGAATGGACTGGAGAAGTGAGATTCCTGCATTACCTGCATGTGCATGATAGCTGTAGTTCGGGGTTGGCCGGGATGGTCACGGGTGGACAGAACAGCAGTGGGCTGGGCATCGGGTTCTGGGAGAATTATCATCCATCAGGGTGAGCCAAAGCAGAGGACGTGGCCAAGGAGGAGAGGAGGCGTGGCTAGAGGGGGTGGCAGAGAGCCAGCCAGCAGTTTCGAGAAGGAAGGGGTGACTAATGGTGTCAGAGACTAGAGAGGAGGGTGGAGACCGAGACAGGTCACAGGTAGGCTTGTGGAGATCTCTCAGAGAGCCATGTCGGCTGCCCACTGAGAGGAGATTGAGAGAGGGGAATTAGGGAACGGTGAGAAGCGGGGACACCAGCCTTTGGTTTGGTGGTGAAAAGAAAGCAGAGGCAGTCACTCCACATGGTGGAGGGGACAGCCTTGCTTCTCTCCTCCCTTCATTCCTGTGGACTTGGAGCAATGGCCCTCAAGCGGAGCAGGCTGCATGTGGTGTGGAAGAGGCCTCCCGGTCACATGGGCACGGGAATCCCAGTGCTGGAGTATGGAACACAGAGCCCGCACGACCCTTGGGCCCGGGGTCCGGGCCCCATGAGCGGACCAGAGCTGGAAACGGCCCCTCCCCCCAACATCGCCCCCGTGCGCCTCCTGCCAGAATCGCAGCGAGCGGAGAGCAGGAGGGAGAGATTGCTGCTCACCCTTTCAGAAGTAGGATTATAATGGGAACGCGGCGGCAGCTCTCCGACTTGGTACTTGTTCTCCTCCGTGGGCTCTTTGTAAATCAGACACTGGAACAAACAGAGCTGACAGCTCTGTTTAAAAAAGCTTTGGGGGAGTTTGTAAGGAAATAAAAAAGAAGTCTAATGCTATGTGAAACATGTCACTGAAATTCAAAATTGAAAAAAAAAAAACTTTATTGCCTTTTCCACATGCTCAACCTATAAATTGTTTTTTTTCCCCCATTAGGTTAAACATCAGAAAATAAAATGGCCTTTTAAGAAAAGTATAAAGGTCTTTCCCTTTATTATTCAGGCACTAACATCCAGGACAGGAATTTAGGTAGGCTCCCCCCTTCCTTGCTCCGAGCCCTTCGGATTGAAGCACCGTGTGTACTACCTAACATCTGGATCCCCGCAGGTTAAACAGAGATCTAGATGAGAAGTGTGATATTGCGAAAAATGGTATTTCAGGGAACTGTCTACCACTAACCTCACTCAGCTAGGAGATGTAGGTCAAGTTCTAGATGTCCATTCAAAGTGATTGAGTTTCACAACAGAGAATTCCATGGTTGGTAAAGAAAAGCGCCAACAGCGGTGAAGAGAACCCAGCCGATTCCATGTTTGGGTTTTCCACCCCACCTGAACCTGGAAGGGTCTGCACGTGCACGTTTTTGCCTGTCTAGCTGCCCTGCTTAACTCCTCAGCTTTTCTGTGGTTTGGAAGTGGCGGCGATCACATTACCAAGAAGGCCGGCGCTCGGTGTTGCATGATGGTGGACGGGAGGGCTTAGAGTCGGAGGGAATTTGGAAGAGGTATGGACCACCAGGATGGTACTGACACCTCTTGATGGCCAGATTATTTCCACCCTTTTCGCAAAATTCCGTTTTAACCTAAACAAATACGTCAAAGAGCTGCTGGTTAAGAGGCCATGTTTAAACCCCTTGTTTATTCCATGTTCCTGGTTTTCAAGGTAAAATGATGAAAACATAGCAAAGGCTTAATTGCCACACAGCCTGACTACTCCAGGAATAATTTTTAATTGCCTGCTGAGCAGACCCATTTAGAAAGTACAGAGTGTGTATCATAAAAATAATTTTAAAATAGTTATAGAAAGAAGTCATTTTCATTTTGACCATCTTTCTTTGTCCTTTCCTTTCTCTGCCATAATCATGTTGAAAGAGTTTAATTTGTATTTCTGATCTTAGGATATCATCTATGTGGTAGTCCGGGGTCAAGTCCAGCCTCTTTAAGGTGTTCTCCATCAGAAAATAATCACTTAGATGTTACATGCTGCCAGATGTAAATTATTTATGTATGGAATACTGATCGTATTCCCTTAGACCAGAAAAAATCCTGGTTTCCGGTTTGTTGAAAGATTGTGCTAATCTAATTAATTACTTGTTAGTGATAGTTTACACACACACACACATACACACATACACACACATTCCTTCCTAGAAATATATGTGTTTCTGAATCCTCCAGTTCTTTCTATATGCGACATACCTTTGCATATAAAATGTTCATGTCCCCTCCTCTGGGCTAGTGCACTTGTTCTGCCTTCCTAGGGGGAAGCCCAGTCTGAAGTCACAAAACTAGAATCTAGACACGTCTTCCGTTCCTCTGCGGCTGGAGGTTCAGCTAAAGGGTAAACAGTATTTGTAAATCCTGGCCTCTGCCCACACCGCTCAGAGAATGAAAATACTTGAGTAGGCCCAGAAATGCCTTTCATTGAAAAGCTGGCACTACTCATGCCAACATACAAAGCAAATACAAATCATATTTAGATTATTTATTCATTCAACAAATATTTGGTAAGCAAAACTCATGAGCCAGGACCTGTGCCAGAATTTAGTGATAGCTTGTGTTATTTTCTCATTCCTTTGACAAGAAGGTTTACTTATGCATATCTGGACCAAAGCGTGTGTTAAATATAAAAACTGAATTAAATGTTTTTCTGTGTTTAATACAATCATAATATATCAGTAGATGCACCTGATTGGTTCATATTTTTTTCTTGTTTTTAGTTCTTATGTCATAGTCATGACATTTATAGCAAATGACAGAAGACTTCTCTTCAGAGTTCATTTTATTGCATTTTTATTAGTAGGTAGTGGAACTGACTTCCACTAGGACATTAAATACCAGTATCTTTGCCCTTAAGTGTTTCAGTAGATTAACATTACCAGTGATGGCATTCGTTTTCTTGCTGTGGGTAATCAGATCTGTAATCAGATTTTTTTCTGCATGTTTAATTATGGGATTTTTATTCTAATGATAGACACATTCTGTGTTTGCATACAAAATAGACTCCATTTCAGCCAACAAAGAGAACTTTTTAAAAAGGTAAGGTAGTGAGCTAGTTTTTTGTAGGTATACCAGCATCATCAAAATATAAGTCTGCAAAATCATTTTGTGGGGACTGTGATTTAAAACATAGCTTATTACATCTCAGCCAAGAGGATACAGATGCTTTAGCGTAATTTTACCAAGGGAAATTTTTACCAAAACAACTGTTCATTAGCCTTTAACAAGGTTCTCTATGCTTTTATTTGTACCCTCTGTAGTTACTTTTGCTTTCTTAAGCTTACTTTTTCCTGCCCCCTCCGTTATACCAATTTTCATGTATCTTCTTGTTTCCCTTCTGTATTTCCATTTATGTGTTCAGATGGATTTCTTTACTAAGATGCCATCTGACCATTCTTAGGATACAAGTCTGTGTCATTTGTTTTGGGTTGGGACAGGTGCACAATCGTCCTTTCATACCATGTCATTGAAGTCATATCTGGGACAGAGACAGTAACTAGTAAACTGTTTGCAGAGCTTTATCAAACATCCTCTTTTCCTAATTTTTTGAAGTGTCTATTTCTCAGAAAGACTGGTTAATTTGTTCTTTGAAAACATAAGGCTTTTTAAAAAAAGTGTTTTTGGAGGGCACCTGGGTAGCTCATTCGTTAAGCGGCTGCCTTCGGCTCAGGGCGTGATCCCGGCGTTCTGGGATCGAGCCCCGCATCAGGCTCCTCCACTGGGACCCTGCTTCTTCCTCTCCCACTCCCCCTGCTTGTGTTCCCTCTCTCGCTGGCTCTCTCTCTCTCTCTCTCGAGTAAATCTTTAAAAAAATTAAAAAAGATTTTTTTAAAGCTTATCTGTTCCACACAGAATACTGAATTTCTAAGTGAGCAGATCTTACCTATGGTAATTAATACGGTCCTAACAGAAAAGCAGGATTCATACCATGACCTGCACACCATGCCAGCCTATAAATTCGTCCCCACAGATTGCATTATGCACACTGCTCCAGAAGAATTCGGATCATATGATTTTACGGTCTAGTATAGAGAGAGAGGGAAAATTCTTGCCTTGGCTTCATCTCCTTAAAAGGCATTCAGACATTTGTTCATGAATGAGTAGGACGGTCCAGGGCAGAGAAAAATCGGATGTTTTCCTTCTTGCTTATTTGTTTCTGGCTTCAGGGGCCACGTAGAAAGAGAGAGTAAGCATGGACAAACCAAACCTGAAGCAGTGAGTGAATACATCACTCCCCGAGCATGCCCATCACTGACACTTCAACCTGTTTAGTCTGGCCACATGATGAATCCTCCCTGCTTGTGTTTCTTTTGAATATTTCCTGACAGTTTCCATAGCAAGCATTGAAACTGATGAGACTTATAATTCCTAAGAAGTAAGTGGGGGCCATCAGTTGCATTGCATTCACCCTTGAAGTTGATCAATTAATTCTTAGTCCTCATGAGACAGTGCTCTTTAGCCATTGCCTCTTTAATAGTCTTTTAAATACATTAATCTCTGGGCTGAAAAACTAAACTGAATACTTTTCTAGATGCCAACTCGATAATCCCCTATACTGTGTACTTATGGGTCTCCATTTTAGAGTTATAAATATATACAGGATGCAAGGGAAACATGTGACCCATATGAAATAGTGACTCTGTATTTGGGTTACAGGATAAAAGTCAGAAAGATTCTTCTAATTTAGGTTCAAAAATAGTGTGAACCCCTAACTCATTTTTTTCCTATAGCAATGACTTGTCATTATCATATCAACAGATTTTTAGCAAGCTCTGTCCTCTTGCCTGGAGGCACTCCAGAATTCATTAAGGTGGTTTATGTAATAGTGGAAAGAGTCTTAGAAATGGGACAGGGTGGATATGAGGTAATTGCTTTTTTCTAATGAAGGAGTGCCTTTGGTTTTTTGGTTGTAATTTCACAAAGATCTTAAATTGAAGTTTAATGGAATAATAGGGCACTCAGGAGTAGCTGCTGTGTGCTGTTCGGTATTATACCCAGCTTGTCTGTATCTGTGACTTACGGTTGTGCGTATCGTGGGTCTGTTTTTCAAACTGCCACTTGATCAAGATTTCCTAGGGCTTGATGCAAAATCTAGACTTACTGTGGCTCGACGGGTCCATCTGAACTGTCAGAAAGACTGTCAAGTTCTTGGTCAAGAGAATGGTTTCCATGGATATCTCTCATGGCAAATGGTTCTATAAATAAAATGGCATGCTCACAGTTACCAAAGTCAGGATCTGCTATGCATCCAGTAGTATAAACAACGACAACAACGAACCTTGCTGACCATCTGCCCTGTGCTAGGCCCTCGCAGTACCGTTTAGGTCCATTATTGCCTGTCACACTCCTAGCATCCCTTTGAGGTAACTACTCCTGCCCTTGTTTTCAGGTAAGAAACTAAGAATTTTCAGATACGCTCAAAGAGCCACACAGAAGTGTAACTCCAGCTCACACCTGACTTCTGACAGCCACCGACGAGTTTCCTGTGTTTCTGGGTGGAAGCACCATGAAGCAGGAGAGCGACATGTAGTGTACTCTTCTAAACGTTTTCTTGCTTTCGGTGTAGTTTGGTCGTTAACAGTTCTCACACATTTTCATCCCCCCCTTTTCCTTTTCTAAAACCTCATCAGTGTTTACAGAAAGAGAAATGGGAAAATATCCGGCCTGCTGGCAGGTCGTTTTACCTCTGTGGCTTCTGGAAGGTGAGTAACCTTCCGTGTCACTTTCCCCAGTGGGAAAGTGAAGATGACATCGCCTCTGGCTTGCCGTCACAGTACTCATGAGGGTCTGAGTCCAGTTCTTTCCGCTCCTTAGAGAAAGTATAAGTTGTCAGTATAAGGCCAGGGGTGTGATTGAAAACACGAAACTGTGAGGTTTCCTCGTTAGATGCTGAGCTGCCTGAGCCGGAGTGCTGCATTGGGAAGGATAAAGAAAAGGGAGGGGCCCCTGGGTGTTTCAGCTGGTTAAGCCTCCAACTCTTGATTTTGGCTCAGGTCACGATCTCAGGGTCATGATCTCAGGGTCATGAGATCGAGCCCCGCCTTGGGCTCTACGCTGGGCATGGAGCCTGCTTAAGATTCTCTCTCTCCCGCCCATCTCTCTCTCTCTCAAAAAAAAGAAAGTGAAAGAGCCTGGTGCAAGGAGGCTTCTCACAACCCCCTGGAGTGGACACATGCACCCCTGGAAAGAGGGGAGAAGTTCATGTGGCAGCGAGAGCAGGAAAAGCAATCATTGGATTCCTGCTGGTGGTGGAGGGTGTGAGGGTGGGGAGCAGCACACGTCGTTCAGCCGGCACGGGGCTCCTGGGCCTCGCAGGGCAGGGCAGGTTGGCAGACCACAGCTGCCGGGGTGCTTCTGTGCTGGCGCAGTTACGCTTCGTGCCTTCTCCTTGCTGCTCTGCCAAAGCACTTGTGCCTCTGAGCTGAGTCCGGGCACAGGAGGCCCAGCCTTCCATGGACGAAGTGGTGCGGTGGCACAGCGGACCCTGAGAATCCGTGGCAGGGAGGGCGGGACAGAGCGGACACACGATTTCTTCTCCATGTGTACAAACAGGAGCATTCTTCCCGGGAGAGGAGGAAACTGTCCAGTTACACAAAAACATGGACCGTACCTGACCACTTTGGAGCAGGCAAACCAATCCTGTCCCCTTTTTAAAGTTCTGGCCCTTTCTCCTTCCACACTGTGAACTCCTGCTTCTATGTCAGTAGTGGAGCCCCATTACAAATAATCTTCAGCAAAATCTCATTTTCCATATCCTATTGACTCTGGCACCTGCTCTGTTTACTTAAGCACTCTGTTGATAAGAACAGGAATCTTTGCTGATTTTCACCCAGAGCTGGAAGAGAAAGCCTCTTAAGCCAAAAAAAATAACCTTCCTCCGAAACAATACGTTGAAGGGGAGGGGAGATGCCAGTTCAGTTAGAGGGGTGTGCGTTGCATGGCGCTGAAAAGTCATAGAGTGGAGAGTAAGTGGAGTGAGCAGAAATAGGGCCGCAATTAAAGTAAGCAGAGCAAGCACCCCACTAGATGCTTCTTTTTTTTTTTTTTTAAAGATTTTATTTATTTATTTGACAGAGATAGAGACAGCCAGCGAGAGAGGGAACACAAGCAGGGGGAGTGGGAGAGGAAGAAGCAGGCTCATAGCGGAGGAGCCTGATGTGGGGCTCGATCCCAGAACGCCGGGATCACGCCCTGAGCCGAAGGCAGACGCTTAACCGCTGTGCCACCCAGGCGCCTCCCCACTAGATGCTTCTACCAATGTTTGTACTAACCTCCCGGGTGGGAAGGGACTGCAAGGGTGGTAATCAGTTTGGAGACTGACAGGAGGGACCATACAGGAACATAGTTACTACAGCAAGGGGTACAGAATAAAAGCTTGGAGGTCAGAACAAAAGCAGAACAATTAGCACAGTGATGTTAAGATTGGCTTGGTGTCCTCTACCTCTCCCACCGAATTTGGGTCCTTTACAGTGACCCCTCTAGAGATAAGATTGACCTAAGTCCATTCCACCTTCTTAGGGCACCACAGATCTTGGCTCCCCATGCAAAAAGACCCAGCGTACTCAAGTAATGATACACATCAGAAGACTTATCATTGAACAATTAAAATTATGGGGTGGGGGGTAGGGGCATGACCTATACAATATGCATCCTGTTTTGAGGGATGTTTTATTATAGAAACTTTTAGTTAATCACTGAGGGAAAAAGAGGTCTGATATCTGAAAACCTGAGTCTCTGAATCTTTACCTCTCAGATTTTAGGCAAGCCATACAACTTTGCTCCCCTTTCCCCATCTTAGAAATGCCCTTGGTGGGTGAAGTAAATATGTATGTGTGCATTCCCAAACACCACACACTGGTTTGCGTGGAATGAGGGGCTATGAAATGACACATACCTGTGAAGGTCTAGGAAACAGTGACATTTTCTGTTTTTTTCTAGTAAACATTCATTGATGATTACAAGATGCTGAGCACTTTCATTGGGAGTGATGGGGGTTGGGGGGAGAAAGGAAAGGTGGTGGTCTCTTGCCAGGGCATGCCTTGACCCTGTGTGCCGCAGACAGGGGGATGGAGATACACATTTGTTCCGAGGGTAAAGAGACAGGACTGACTGCCTAGAAATGGCCTTGGAGAGGGTCCGGAAAGGCCTTGGAGTAAAGGAGTCCTTAGAGTTGGATCGTGAATGACAAGTCACAGTTTTGAAGAATGGACCAATGGCATACGAGGCAGAGAGAACCTGGAGAGAGGGAGAGAAAGCATGGCGGTATTAGGCTGTCCAGGCCTGGGAAACTGAAAGGGGGGCCTCTTGGCCAAGATTAAAGGCTCAGAGTGGGAGGGGAGGAAAACAGGTAATTCTATGGGGTTCATATTGGAAATCCTTCATCCTGTAGACAATGGGAAGCCACTGGGGGATTGTAAACAGGTGAGCAGTATGACTGGGTTTGTGTTCAGGAAGAGTCCTCTGATAGCAGTTTGGGGAAACGGATTCAGAGGAGAGCTTCCCGACTACAGGAAGATGGGTTTAGAAGCTGTTGCTGAGGTCTAAGTAGGAGAGAATGAGGTCCAGACCTCCAGGCAGTGGAAGTGGAGGTTGGAGAGGAGGGAAACACTTTGAGAGATGGGTAAGAGTAGACTGAATAATACTTTGTGATTAATTGGAGGCAGGGGATGCAGGAGGCGGGGTGGGTGGCAGGGGCCAAGATTGTCCAGTTTCTGGCCGAGGTGACTTGGTAAATGGAGTGCCATTAACTCTGACAGACAAACAAGAGGAAGACCAGCTTTGGGGGCTTGGGGGAAGCAGACGAGGATTGTGTCTGGAATATTTTGGGATAGCATGTGCCTACAGACATCAGCTAGAGTATCCAGCAGACATTTGGAAGTAGCAACCTGGGACTCACTCAGGTGACGAACTTAGCTGCCAGGTCAGGAGCTACTGGTGTTATAAAAAAGGAGAAAGTAGTATCAGAAAATCACAGAAGAACACAATTTCAGACAGAGTGGTAAGTAGGAGCACGTACTGAAAAAAGACATGAGAAGACCTGAAAACGGATCAGTGGATTTGATATCTTGACCAGGGCAGTGTCAGTGGAGCAGTGGAGTAAATCATAAAAGGGTGGGAAGGAAGGGGCCAGGGGAACGGGTTGAAAAGCCAGTATGGAGAACCACTGTAATTCAGTTTGGCTGGGAGAGGAAACAGAAAGAACTGGCAGGTAGGGAATCCACGGGGTCACAGTTAAACTAAGGTTTATTTTAGACTCTCCATGGCTACTGACTGAACTCCCACCCCAATATCAAGGCTTTGCCTGTAGCTTAGGAATCATGGTACACTAAGAAGCATGTAAAATCTTCCATAAATGATTATCCATTATTTCTAAATCTGTTTTTTAAAAATTGTTTCAGGATGCTTGTTTTGGGAATCAGGTTTTAATTCACCCATCCCTGCAATGAGATATTATGTTCCTTTCTGGAAAGCCCTTGGGAGTCATCAGTCATCCTCTCCTACAGTTAAATAAGTGATGTCCTTTGCTGTCAGCTCGAGTCAGGGGGTGCTGTCCTGTGACTCATTCGTTCTCATTCACAGCATGTTGAGCAACGCGCTTGGTACGAGTGCCTAATAAGCCTGCTGAGGATGTTGTCACTGAGCACACATTTTCCTCAATGGGACTGGATTCCTGTCACCACGCATTCTTCTTCATGCCACGCTCGGAGGCACTTCTCGATGAAACATTTGTCCTCTTTCCCCTGTATTATGTCTAGAATGGCGTGTTCTCTAACATATCAGTGCATTTCTCTGTTGGACATTTCTCTGTGGTTCTGGGTTGGGTGTTTGATGTTACCAGTATTCTTTCCTCCTTCTTTTTCCCCAACAAGGATGTCCTTGCAAGGCCTTCCATCCTTGGTGCCCCTCTCCGCTGCCTTAAGTCGGGGGAGGAGGGTGTGCAAAAGCTGTCCCCGGTGCAGCTTCTGATGCGGACGTTGGCTCCTCTGAAGGGCCGGCACCACAGCCCTCAGGAGGGCAAAGGCTCAGCTCCCCGACAGGCTGCCCCTTGTTCCCGCCACACTAATTAACTGTCATCTCAGAAGGGCCATGAGACCAAGCGTTCTGGCCTTGCCCCGGCCCAGCCCACTCTGGAAGAGATATCGAGCTGCCCGCTCTTCTGCAGTCGGCCAGGAATCCATACCCCAGCAGCCTGTCAGGGGAAACAAGCCAATGTGGGGTTCGATTTGCTGCCTCAGAGAAGCCAGCAGTGGAGCCACTCAAGAGAGCTGCGCCTCAGCACTCCCGCAGAGTTACCAGGTGTGCGAGGGTGGTTGGAACTGAGGCACACGGAAGTGTGTGATCTGCTTAGGGAATGGAAGTTGTCCTATTACAGTGGGCCTGTGGGCCTTTGTCACTTAGCACCTGGGGGAACTCAGATTCTTGATTCCTTCCTTGACTTTGAACCGAAATGAAGAGGAAGACTGCGGTGGTAGTGTAAGGAACGTTCTGTGGAAGGTTTTCTGGACACATTGGAGAAAGAGCTCTGATTAGATTCTGGCTGTGGCTTCGCAGGGGCCCTGAGGACACAGGGGCAGGTGCGGCTCTTCTCATTGCCCCACTGGAGAAAGTAAAGCAGTAAAGCACACAGGTAGTTTGCGTGAGGCTCTGCATAGCGGGTACTCGGATCCAGGACATCCAATGTAACGATGTCGCCTCCTGTGGGATGGTGTGAGTTTGAAGGGCCGGAATCTCACATGCGCAGACCTTGATCCGGGCTCAGGGCCGCTGCTGGCACATGGAGCACCGGGGGGGCAAATGCAGACAGGCTTCCAGTTGCACGAAGGCGCTTCTCACGGCTGAGCAAGGCGCACTGCTTGGTGAGCAGAACGCCGAGTAGATCTCAGGCCCCAGGCCGACCCTACTGCATGCACCTTGGCACGAGGCCTGAAATGCACAACCATAACCAGAGGACCGAGACGGGCATCCTCCTTGACAAAGGACCGGTTGTTCGCAGCCCTTTGCAACCAGCGGTGCAAAAGCCCTGTCTCCCACTCACTTCATTCCCAACCTGAACACAAAAAAGTTCTTCCATTAGAGAGTTGTAAGGGCCCCACCTTAACAATGTTCTTAAAGAACTCCATTTAAAAAAAGTTTTTTTTTCCTCGCTGAAAATTATACTGCCCACCCTTCCTTTCTGATATCTGCTGTAGCAAATGGTAGGGCCACAGTCTGCCCACAGGACGTGGTCTTTAAAAGGAGTCATTTCCTCTTCCATCTCCTCCAGGCCGTTCCCGGCGTGTTTTTCGTGGCACTGGCAACAGGAAGGCACATTGAATAGCAGCGTTGAAAAGGCACTTTGTTGTTGATGTTATTACTCTGCGTTTGTCTCTGCCTAATAATTAGCGTTTCCGGCTTTGTGAATTTATTTGCCAAAATATTTGCAGGACTTTCGTGAACAAATAAGGGATGTTTCTAGACATGACTGACCACTGCTTTGCAGGCTGAGCTAACTCCTGGCGGTCTGAGTTTCAGGGGATGGATTTGCTCAGGGAAGGATTATCCTAGTAAGGGAAAAACCTTGTCAGCCCCTAGCCAGCCTTGGTGGTGTCTCAGCCACCACAGTTCCAGGCAGGTTGAAGTAGTCCAGTGTTCCTTGCAGTCCGGGGCAGGTCCTTGCCAAGGAGTGGGGAGCCCGTGGGTGGTAGTAACAGAAGCCCCGCCTGGATCCATCCCAGCCAAGTTCCTGAGCCTCAGTCTTCTCCTCTGTATGGTACACCCCTACTCTCTGCCCCTCTGCTCACCAAATTGTGGCCGAGGAGTACGTGAAAGAAAATGTATATAAGAGTGCTTGGCTCACTGTAAGGCATTATAAAAATGTTATTTATATTAGGCTCTAAGGATCCTGTTGTCCACGGGAGAATTCATCAAGGAGAGAGCCTATTCCTTGTATTTAGGTTAAAAGGGACATGTGCTTTACTCTGCTGCATTTCTCCTCACATAAAGGAGAAAATAAGGTGATAAATGGTCCAAGCATCTCCCTGCACCTTAGATGACTTTACTTGCCCTTCTAACGACATCATCTCTGACTGCCTCCTCCTTTGGAAGAGCTCTTCTTGGCCCACCCAGGGTTGCCCGAGCCCCTTTGGAGCCACTGCATAGCTATAAGGACCCCGACTTCCATTTTTCCCCCCTCAGTCAGAGTGCACTGTCTCTGAACCAACTTGTTTTTCCAAAGGGGCAAAAAGGACTCCAATTCCTGCACATCTGCAGGTGAATTAAGTGGATGGAGCAGTGGGCAAGGGAAAGGAGGTGACAAGATGGCAGCAGATTGGCGAGCACACGTCCATGTCCACTGGGAAGTCGGAAGGTGGCAGGTGTACGTCAGCTTTAGGCAGCTCCTGCTTTGTGGGGCTGCAGGCCCTGACTTACCACACATCTCCTGATTTTTCAGGAGAAGGCAGAAATTAGTTTCATGTGACATTTTCCCATTTTTAATTTTGGGAGGCACTCCACTATGTTTTTAATAACAATAGACAGATCAACAGCGTGAACCAACAGCACACCCATGAGCTGTGTTTCACTGGCAAATTCTTGGTCTCTGAGCCCACGTGATGTGTGCCTCGTTGCCTAAAAGATAACATACATCGACACAGTGTTCAGCTGGTGCCCGGGCCTCCTTTCTTGCCTCTGCCCAGTCATAGTTTCACTGATGCATATTTCTCTTTGATCTGTTGGAACAGAGCTCCTGCTGCAGTGGTCAGTGGATGACATTCTTCTGGGATCTTCTTGTCCAGAGTAGCCTCTAGGCTCTTCTGCTCTCAGATCCCCCTGTGCTAGACCCTCCAAGGTCTACTCTTTTGAGTAGGGTGACTTCTCACACCTTTGATCCATTACAGATTGCTTACAGCTTGTGAGCAGTAAGCTTATTTGCTTCCTTCAGTGTTTCTGAACGAGTAGATCCTCTTTTTGATTATAAAGGGACGGGAGGGAGGGACTGCCACAAGCTGTAATTATGTGGTGATCTTGGAATTATTTGCCTTCAGTGACTTTGGGGAGGAGGGGTTCATGTGAGGACACACAACCCTGCTCAAATGAAACAACTTCGTACAGTAATGTCCACAAAGAAACTCGGTAGGTTTCCTCTTGTTTTCTGTGTATTTACCAATTTGACCTACATCTCTTCTTGAGGCCAGATGGATTGTAAGGAATTTCCACGATTCCCTCTCAAGTTTATAATGAAATAATACACTGAAAAAGCTCACCACCAGAGAATTTTGTTTAAAAAGGCAGGCCTGGCTTCAGCTTAGATTCCACAACTGCTTCTAACACTCGCCACTGGCTTCTTACAAGAAGAGGTAGACACGACTAGGGGAAAGTGAACTGCAGTACCATTCGGGATTTTCCGACGAGCGGAACCAAGAACTAGTGCAAAAATGAATTATTTAAAAATCTTTAGTTTTTTGAGTTTATAATTCCCAACCAGTCAGTCTTGAAATGCTAAAAAATAACTGCATGTTAGAGTAACACTTTGCAGTTTGGAAACTCTTTCATGTGTAGTATCTCACTTAATCCCCCTAGTTCTTCATGAGGTGGGTCAAAGAGTTTTTTTAAAAGATTTCTTATTTTGTATGTTAAAAGAAGCAGATCCAGGGGCGCCTGGGTGGCGCAGTCGTTAAGCGTCTGCCTTCGGCTCAGGGCGTGATCGCGGCGTTCCGGGATCGAGCCCCACATTAGGCTCCTCCGCTGGGAGCCTGCTTCTTCCTCTCCCACTCCCCCTGCCTGTGTTCCCTCTCTTGCTGGCTGTCCCTCTCTGTCAAATAAATAAATAAAATCTTTGGAAAAAAAAAAAAGAGGCAGATCCAGGGGTATTGAAAGTCTTGCTCGAGGGCACCTAGAGAGCAGGTAATATATTGAAATCCAAACTCTCACCTTCTGTTTTTAATTTCTTCCTACAATTTATGATTTTCAGAGTATTAGGGATGTATCCTGCACTTCAGCAGCTGAAACCTGAAATCTTCCCATTAGAATTGATTCTGATGGTTGATATGAATCCTAATAAGCATTTGTCTCTGGTTAAAGCACATACATCCCTGGGAAAGTAATATAAAGAATAATATAAATATCCAGGCAGTTGAATGGACTTTTTTTTTGGCCTAGACTTTATCTTAATGGGGGAAGAGCAGATGGGTGGTGGAGGAAGAAGATGAGGGGCACCTCCTCATCACCTCTTACAGTTTGCCTTGGTCTTATCCTCTTGCCCAGGAATGGAGTCCTTATTTAATTTAATGGTTTTGTTTTGTTTGTTTATTTTAGAGAGAGCAAGAGAGCACGCCCATGCGCAAGCAGGACTAGGAAGAGGGAGAGGCTCCATGACCAGCACCTGTTGAGCCTCACGTGGGAGGCGGGGCTTGATCTCAGGACCCTGAGATCATGACCTGAGCCGAAACCTAGAATCAGGCACTTAACAGACTGAGCCACCCAGGCTCTCCTGGAGTCATTATTTTAGAGGTGGTACTTTTCATTGTGTTCTGTCAGGTGAAGGCTTAAGGCGGCCAGTTGTGCACAATTACCTGCTGGAGAACAAGGTGTCCCAGGAACCTGAGATTGGTATTCTCTTTCATACTTTTGGCATTGCCATAATTGGAGTTGTGGACCAGTGGTGCCTCTCATAGTGGGTATCTTTGCATTGAGGTTACCTATAGAATTCTAGGAGCCTGGCAGAGGGTACACATGTCTCTAGGAACCTTGCAAAAGATGCATGTACTCAGCAGAGTCTCCCAGGAGCATGCTTGGTTGGGCCATACACCTAGAGGTCCCTGCGGGAGCATCAGGGCTGTCCTGCCAAGACCGAGAAAATCCTAAGGCTTAAGGGTCAGCAGCATGTGGAGAACCAGGCAAACATGTCAGTATGCCAGCATCCCCAGCTTGCGAAAGCCTGTTCTAAGCATGATGATGTAGGTCTTCCAACTTTTCTCTCTCTCTAGGCAGTCTTCAACAAAACATCACCAAAACAGAGCAAATAGAAGTCACAATTAAGAAAAATTTCTTTCTCAAAATTGTTTTCTGTCCCCAAATATTAATTGAATTTCTTCCTACATTCCACCCAATTGCATGTCTAAACTGGTTTTGATGAAAACCGGATCCATTTGCTGAGCCGAGGAATGTTGTTTGTTGAGTCTGTGCCCTTTTGCTCACACTCTGCTGTCAGGATTGATCAGGCCAGACAGAGGGAAGTCATTTGATGGTTTCAGGCCAACTCTGCTTGCCACGTTTAGAGCAGTGGAGTCTGGGCTGTAGCGCCTGTCCCCGTTCAAGGTTAGCAGAAGATACTACCATGCCTCCCTAAGTACAGCTGAGGTTTGAACCGAGGGAAGTCAGGATAGGGGCCGGGGTTTTAGAGCTGCTTGTTGAGTTGCAATGACATTTGTCTGTGGGGGGAAAGATAGTCATGGAGTTCAACTTATTATCATTTTTTGTGGCATAGAAGTCCCCTTAGGGGGATTTGATTTATTGAAGATGAAACTCGCAGGTCAAAAAGTCATTAAATGATTTCTACACTATACACCTGCTGATGAGTAAAAAGGCTATTCTCATTTTTTAAGGATTTTGCATGTATCTTGCAGAGCTTCCTGAATAACATAACTGTGAAGCCATGGTTGGGAGAAATAGTGGGCACTAACCAACCATAAAACAGAACAGAATTCCTTGACTCAGTTTCTTCTTGTTTTTTAAAAGTAAAATCTGCATGTTAAGGGTGGTGCCCTGGTCAGTCACTCATGTAAGGAAGGTCATGTGTCAGAGGACTTTTCCAGTGTCAAACTGTATCTTTTAAAAAGCTGACATAATTGATATATGGTTTGTTTCACTTACTCAATTTATTTATGTGTTTAATTATTAATTGGGTACAGCCCTTGATAAATCTGAAACAAATAACAGATGATTATCATAGATTCCTTTTAAGTAAAAATTCTAAAATGCAGCTAAGCCAGAGGCAAGAAGGGAAAAAGAACATTAGAATAAAATTTAATGCCTCCTCTAAGAAATATACCTGAAAGGAGCATTTATACCAAATTGCAGTGATTTTGCCCAATTTATTATGTGAAAATTGCAGAATGATGATTGTTCCATTGCCAATCATTTCTCTGTGGCCATGCTGTTTTAAATATATGCTGAAAGCTTTTGGCTTTTTCCCTCCCATTTGCCCTTGCAGGAAATGTTAACGCAAAATTTGACTCCACTGTGAGGTGCTGGATAATTTTTTATTTAAAAGCTTCCAGTGTCTATTTTTAATGCCAATCCCTCACAAAGCAGTTAAGAAAGGTTCTCTAATATATGTGTTATGCGTACAAAGATTTTTTTCTTCTGTGGGACAGCATAAACTCCCATAGGGGGCAGAAAATATTGAAAATTCTGTGTGTGCGTGCGCGCGCTTGCGCTTCAATCCATTTTGGCAAGGCTGAGTTTTTTAAAAACATGAAGGCATGGGGCATAATGTCTGGGAGTGCAGGTACAACGGGAAGGCACTGAGCGGTCACTGCAGACAGAGTGATATTTCTTCCACTTATGTATGATCACCAGAATACAGTGGATACTCAAAAGTAGCCATATCGTAGTGCTCAAAAGTAGCCATATCGACCTGCTTTCTCTGCCTGCCACCTTGCTCCCCTCTCTCTTTACAGGGCTGTCCCTAAAGGGACAGAAAGAGTCTGAATTGTGGCCTTGGGTTCAGAGATACAGGATCTGCCGCTGCCAACTCAAGGTTCCTGAGCGAAGCATCAGGAACCCCATGGACTGGCCCATGGACATGACCTAGACTCTGACATTAATAATGGAAGGCTGATTTTCACCCCTTCATTTTTGGGTTGTTTGTTTTAAAGTATTCAATTCAGACGTGAGACTCTCCATAACGTATATGTTATAAAACGTGGTAAGACACACACCTGTGCACCAAGCACGCAATCCAGGAATGAGAACGGTGATGACTTGTACTTGCCTACATGCTAGTCCAGTCATTGTTTTAAAGGAGGAAGGAAATGCTCTATTTAGAAGTACATGAATTCTTCTATATTCAGCAGACTTTGTACTCTTTTTTAAATCATTATTCAGTCAACTATTTACTGAGTGTACTATGCATCCGAAACGGCAGAGGAAGAACTGTAACATTTTCTTTAAAAAATGAAACATGTGCTTCTTGACCATTTGCCGAGAAAAACTTCCAGGTTCCCAGACAGGAAAAATGAATTAAAGATGAATCACTGAGTCATTTGGAAAGGTTATACTCTCCAGTTGCTGGTGAAGAAAATAAAACAGACAGTCAAAAGTTGAACTTGGCCCTCTCAGAAATCTCAACAGTGTTAAAAGACAAAGCTCTCTGTCATCATGAACGGAGCACAGGAATGCTAATGTATCAGGGAAGGCATCCTTTGGTTCGTGTTCTAATTAAATACATAGTTCTTGTGTCTTTGTCAGCACTCTTACCTCATCACAAAGGGGAGGATAACACTCAGGCTTTCAACACGCTAAGTAAGGTAGTTTTTTGGATAGAAAAGTATGCTGCTCCAAAATCTTCATCAGATCTTTCCTCCAATTCAAGTAGAGCCCGGTCTCACCATCAGAACGGTATGTCCCGGCCCTTCTGGATCTCTCCAGTTCGGGGAGCCTCGCTGAGGTTGTGGCACAAGTGATGTTCCAGGCAAGGTGGCATAGGAGTCCCCTGCCACCCTTGGGGGTCCTGAGATGATTTCAACAATTATGTGACAGCACGTGCCAGAAAGTTCAATAGGACACTGTCCGGGAAACCTGTATTTATGTATTTATTTTTATTTTTTTAAGATTTTGTTTATTTGCGAGAGAGAGGGAGAGAAAGGGAGCACGAGCTGGGGGGCAAAGGGAGAGGGAGAAGCAGGCTCCCCGCTGAGCAGGGAGCCTGACATGGGGCTCGATCCCAGGACCAGGACCCTGAGATCATGACCTGAGCCGAAGGCAGACCCGTAACCAACTGAACCACCCAGGCACCCTGGGAAACCTGTATTTAAAATGAAATCAAATGAGAAGTCCTAAGCGGAGTTTGGCCTGCCTTAGTATGAAGGCTGTCATTTGGAGCTGTCAGATTCTTCACCTTTCTTTCTCCAATATACTCAGTCAGGACTTTGGATGCCTTGTAACTCCTAGTCCTAATGGGTAAAGTTGAGAGGTGTAATGATTTACAGAGGGCAGATTTCAGTCCATTCAGAAATGATCCTATTAATCTGTTAATTATTTTAATCCCCAATAAAGGGATTGCCTGAAGTAAATCAATGTTTGAATGCCCTTCTTCTCATTTTACTGTAAAAATCAAGACTCTTGATGAGGTCTTATGGTCTTGATCAATCAGGTCTGACTTCTAGGTGGAGATAACATATGGTTAGGAGAGAACTTTGATTATTCACCTGTTAATAACATAGTGCTGTCCAGCAGGAGGCCAGGGGGGTAGGGAAGGAGGGTGGAGAAAGATCCTGAGAACCAGAAACGGAAGTTCTAGAGCAGCAAGGGAAGGAAAAGGGCAGTCTCCAACCCAGCCAGTATGATCCCCAAAGATGATTGTATGGAGGGTTCCATTGAAGTTCAGCCCACAGCCCACAAAGAGTCAGCTCGTCGAAATTAAAACGTTCTTTCTCCTTAGAATCACAAATACTATCCAGAAATCATCTTCTCTTCAGAATTTCCATAAAAAAAAAAATCTCAGCTGTACCCCAGTAAAAATTGTAAGGGTTCTATTTTGAATGTGTACATTTATTTATATTAAATTACAGAAGCAGTGCTGTTCTTTGTAGACAAATCACAAAATGCTGCTAAACATCAATTTAAAAATTAAAGTCACCCAGTATTACACTGGGTATAATCACCCGTAATATTTTGCTCTATTTCTTTTGGGGAGTTATTTTATGCATATAGATTTTTAAAATAAAAGTGGTGTTTTACTATTTTCCAGTCTAACTTTTTAATTCCAGTACATGTTTCTAGCATCTTCTCATGCTAAGAAATAGATTTAGAAATCATTTTGATGTTTTTTATAGAATGACAATTTTATTTATTTTTTGAAAAAATGATACACTGCCTTTTTTTTTTCCAAGTCAGTTGTTATGAAAAACAACTTTAAAAAGTCAGTATCCCACCCATGAGAAATATCTGTTGTCAGCATCTAGTGAACACCATTCCACGTGGATACAGAGAAACACTGATGAACTTACTTTGTCTTTATATATAAATATTATACATAATATATTATAAGTAATATATTATAAATATAACTATTTAACTTAGTTTTACTTGAACTAAGAACTAGGAGAAAGAATTTAAGAAGACACTGAAAAGAAGTAACTGAATTTGCAGATCACATTTCTTCACTTAGGGAAGTAAGTTATTAATGGCTCCTCCTACAATTAAAAGTAGAAGTTACAGAAAACGTAGTTTTGAATCCATTCGAGTTTTAAAAACCGTACATTTAATGTAGACCTCATCTATCCACTCACTGCCACGAGAGATTAGGAAATTAGAAAACATTTATATCCTACCTCTCCGAGACCTACCTTTCATCATGTGGTGATTATAGTATTATTTTTACATTGTCAAGATGACTACTGTCCACAGTATGTTCTGTAAACATAAATTCCACTTGTAATTTTAGTCGTAGGCTTAATAGATACAGGATTTACCACTAGTTCTTTTCTCAAGTTGACTAAAGTTAAGCCTCTTATAGTTTGTTTTTAGTATTTCAAGACCTCTTGATGGGTACTCTCTTCCCTCCCTTGAGAACCTCTGTTGAGTTCCTGCCGTACTTTAGAGACATCACTCTAGGACCTTTTGTCATTGCTAATGATTGTGCAGAAGAGTGAGAACAAAAAGATTTTTTTCCCATTTAACCGGGCTTGAATTTTCTGCCTGTAGGTTTGGTGTGCAATCTAAACAAAGAAACGAAACAGATTATTTCAGGCAGACCAACTTTGCCTAAACAGTAGTGTCTGCTGTAAGGAATCTACCTGAGCATGTCCACATTTTTAGATACGGAAGCTCACCATTAAGAAAAAAATCCTGGGGGGTGCCTGGGTGGCACAGCGGTTAAGCGCCTACCTTCAGCTCAGGGCGTGATCCCGGCGTTATGGGATCGAGCCCCACATCAGGCTCCTCCGCTATGAGCCTGCTTCTTCCTCTCCCACTCCCCCTGCTTGTGTTCCCTCTCTCGCTGGCTGTCTCTATCTCTGTCGAATAAAAAAAAAAAAAAAAAAAAGAAAAGAAAAAAAATCCTGGGATGCCTGGGTGGCTCAGTCAGTTAAGCATCTGCCTTCGGCTCAGGTCATGATCCCAGGGTCCTGGGATCAAGCCCCGCGTCCGGGTCCCTGCTCAGCAGGAAGTCTGCTTCTCCCTCTCCCTCTGTTGCTCCCCCTACTTGTGCTCTCTCTCTCTCTCTCTGTCAAATAAATAAATAAAATCTGAAAAAGAAAGAAAGAAAGAAATCCTGCCACTTTCTTGTCCCCCCTAATTTCAAGAATTTGACAAAGTAGTTTAGTCATGGAATGCTGAAAGGGTATTGGATTCTCTTGGGAGTCAGAGAACTTTGACAGATCCAGGGGACCTCTGATGGTGCAGCTCATGAAATGAGGGTGACTAAAGGGAAAATATAGGAAGAGATTTCCAGGCCTAATTCATTCATTCTATTTATCTATCTATCTATCTATCTATCTATCTATCTATCTATCTATAGAGAGAGACAGCCAGCAGGAGAGGGAACACAGGCAGGGGGAGTGGGAGAGGAAGAAGCAGGCTCCCAGTGGAAGAGCCTGATGTGGGGCTCGATCCCAGGACTCTGGGATCACACCCTGAGCCAAAGACAGACGCTTAACGACTGAGCCACCCAGGTGCCCCTCCAGGCCTAATTCTTATTCCATCTGATAGATTCCATCTAATTCCTCATCTTCAACCATAGTTCCTCAAATGTAGCTGCTTAGGTTGGTTATTTGGGCCACGAGTTTACTATATTGAATGTTCAGATCTCAGGGTGATTTTCTTCTTTCTTTCTTTTATTTCTTAATACCTTAAAGTCATCCTATCAAGACGCCTATTTTACACTGACTTCTGGAAACGTTCCTACTATACCAATAACCTAGAATTACTATCTTCAGCTTCTTTATCTAAATTATATAGACAAGTAACTTTCACACTTATCTCCATTATTAGTGTATCGTTACGATGCAGCCATTCCAGAGCCAACCTTACTGAGTTAAATCTGGACTCTGCCACTTAGAAGCTTGAGTGACTTTGGGCAAGTTAATTGACAGTGCCCTGTACACGCCCCAATAAATGGGTCTAAGGAGAGTATCTACCTTCTGTAGTTGTAAAGACCAAGAGCATACCGTATATAACTGTGTAGCCCCGTACCTGCCTAGAACACAGTAAGTGCTCAGAAATAACCATTTTCCCATCCTTTGTGTGGTTTTATGTAATTTTATACTATATAAAAGTTTTCTTTAGTTCAAAATGGCACTATGAAAGTTCTGTTTCTATCCCATTCGATTTTATCTCTTCACTAGCCACTTCTAGTCTGAAGAGTCAATAGCGAGTGTGTAAATATGTTGTCTGTTTTTGTTTTCAGTGGAGTTACAAAGAATTACATTACCCAATAATATGTTATCTCAGCAATTGGAAGTTGGAAACTCTAGTAACCAGTACCGTGACAGAACTTGCCTATGTCGTTCTCTTAAAACTCAGTTTGAGGACTTGAAAGTAGATCTTCATTATCCCCAGCCTCCGCCTGGATTTAAAAAAAAACAAAAACAAAAAACCAGATTGGAGGTAGGGCCTTTCCAAAGGCTGGTCCTAGTACCGAATCTCAGAAGTCACTACTTTTCCAAGCCCTGCAGATGTCTCCTTGTCCTGCCTGCATCAATGCCAGCAATCAGGTTGCTTCAGGACATTTTAAACAAATGTGGGCCAGGCTTTGTTCTCAAAGTAAGGCTTGCAATTCTTTCTAAAATCAACCAGAGTTGTTGAATGTGGTGCATTAGATGTGGCTAATAATGGAGATCTCCACAGTGTTCTGTTTCAAAAAAAAAAAAAAAAAAGTGGGTGGAGTCATAGCGTACTTGAAAGAACATTTCTTAATTTAAAAAAATCCTTTAATTTAAATTTTCTTAATTTAAAAAAATCATCCAGGCTATGGAATCTTAATTGTAGTTGGCCTAAAGGTATAAAATCGTATATGCTGAAAATCACAAACCGTAAACAGATGAATAAAAAAGCAACATGCTACTTTCATTTAACAGTTCATAAGGAATGTCATAATATCTCAGGAGCCAGTGTGCCTGAAATGGTTGTAGACTACGGGGGAGCCAAGATGAAGAAGTTAGGGAATAATATAACTGAACTCTGTCCATCAGAGCTCACCTGCTATGCATTTAAGGCCTAATATGAAAATCTCAAACTGCTCTCATTAGTTAGGCAGCGGAACAATACAATAGATGTAGGGTTGTGGTGTGACACTAGGTCATCCTCATTCAAGTATTATTACCTACCTTTTTTCAGTTTTTACGCTGTGAGAATTTTGACACTCACTTTCAAAAACTGATACCATTCATTGATACCCGCTACCTAAGTTCTCAGTGTATTATTTCATATTTTTAAATATTTCTCTCTGTGTTAAAGAAAAAAAAACTCAACACCATTTGCCATGTGGTTTTAATTTTATCAGACTCTAGGAATTTTGGAAACCGTCTTTGCCTAGATGTTGGAAGAAAATATTTTTTCTACAACAGCCAAGTCTTTCATACTTTAACTATTGGATCAGCCTCTCTTTGTGGAGAGCCTTTTTCTACAAAAGAGTGGCAACCGTAGGATTTACATAAAACGTTTGCAATTTGCCTTATTGAGCAAACTGTCTGTGTAGCGATAGAATGCAGGATTAAAAATAGGTGTATGTATGACCAGACTCACTACCTAAAGAGGAAGTGAAGTTGCTTGCCTCCCGGCTCTGTAATACCATTGAGAATGTCCTCTGGAAGGCGTTCTCAGAAAAACTTCTCAGTTTCCAGTTTTTCTTCAACAGGAGCATCTAAGGAAGTGGACACTAAGCGTGAAGCCCAGGATATACATTTATCTTTTCAGGAATGGTTTCATGTCTGTTCATGGCCAAGCACAGGGGTATGAACCAGAAAACTCTAGAAAGCCACGAGCAATTTTTACCACCTGCCCTGGGGAATTCTCAGCCTGAAGTGGCTGGGTACCAATCCACTGGTCGTTTCCTTTGTACTTCTGATTCAGGTGGGTACCTGAAGCATAGACATTCCAGACCGACTAAGGGAACCCCCATAGGGAATTGAACCACCCGAGGGAGAGACATGGTGCTGCCCCTCAGGGAAAGTGTAGCTAGGCAGATGGTATTTAAAATATAAAATAAAGCAAGAACTGCACAAGACAGTATGTAATTAACTGTTAAATTGTGTAGCTACGTTGGGCTGTAAGTGCTACTCAAAAGCAAAGAAGAGAAATATTTATGGGCTGGTACAGTTGGTGCCTTTCCTGCAGGCCTGTCCTGTCTGAGCGGTGCCTTCCTGAGAGTGGACACTGTGTGCCTGGCCAGGAGCACGTGGGTGGGGTTTCAGTTCCCCCTGGCCCCTTGGCTTAGGGCCTTGTGCCGTGAATAACCTGACAGCTGTCCATGGTGACCGTGCTCCCTCAGCTTCCTTCCCGACATATCACAGATTTCAACGTGGGACCTGTTGCCCAGCTCCCAGAGGATCTGCGTGTATTCCTGACATGTACATTTAAGGAGATCCCTTTTCATTGAACCCTTCTTTGCCCCCATTCCTCTCCAGGTTCCTACCTTTTCTTGTTTGTCTTCATAATTATTTCTCTAACCATGTGTCTCATGCGGGACTCGATCGATCATGTCCTCTCTATGTGTCTCCCAGGTGCTTGTCACAGTGCTGTGCGCAAAGTAGGTGATTAGATATTTAAAATAGAGTATTTCACACATCGCACCTTATGCATGATGGGAGGGATTATGTCAGAGGAGAAATAGTAGAGAAAGACTGGGAAATAGAATGCTTTTAACCTTAAGGAGGGGACAAGTGATCCTGTTATCATAGACTTGGGTACTCTTGGATTATGTATTTGGAGATTTCCTTGGTGCTTTTCTAAATATGTATTTCCATATTAACTTTATGGATGCTGTGGTTTCTCTCCTACCCAGGTAGCATATTCTGTTACCATATCCTTGGACTCCAGGCATCATGTGCCAAATGCTCTTGCAGGTATGATGCACCCACTTCTTCCCGACCCCTCATGCAGCACCCAGGGTAGCGTGGATCGCTCCGCAGAGCTCAATAGCTAGTCTCTATCATAACTTTCAACCAAATAAGTGTTGGGAATAATTGGAGCAAGGGCTTTCCTATTCGGTGTCTGTTTAAGGAAAAATAAGATGTTTTGGTAGGTGAGGCCTAGCCTGGTTCCTTTTCCAGCGCCTCTGCACTGTGAATTAGCAAGCAGGGAACAAAAGACACTTCTAGTAAAATGAGTAGGACAGTTGTATGTGATGGGCACTGTGTGGAGAACATTAAGAAGCGTAAGATTTTTGTCTTATTAAAGTTAAGTTTTTTTTTTTTTTAAGGATTTTATTTATTTGAGAGAAAGGGAGAGGTAGCAGGAGCAGGGGGAGGGGCAGAAGGAGGGGGAGAAGCAGACTCCCCGCTGAGCAGGGAACCGATGTGGGGCTTGATTCCAGGACCCTGAGATTATGACCTGAGGTTAAGGCATTTGCTTAACCTACTGAGCCACCCAGGTGCCCCTAAAGTTCAAGTTTTTGTGGGGTTCCTGGTGGCTCAGTTAGTTAAGCAACAACCCTTGATTTTGGCTCAGGTCACGATCTCAGGGTTCTAGGATCAGTCGAGTCCTGCATTGGGGTCCGAGCTCAGTGCAGAGTCTGCTTGAGGTTTTCTCCTTCTCCCTCTGTCCCTCTCGCACTCTCTCTCTGTCTCTAAAAATAAATAAATAAATTTTTTTAAAATATCAAACTTTTTGTGTCCCATTTTGAAAAATAAGCAGTGAAATGGGGAGGATAGTGCTCTAAATGCTGCCTGGGTGTGGGATGGGTTTCAGTTTCTGCAAAGGATGTCTTTGACCTATATGTGCTATATCCTCAGTTACGCAGAGCAGAGGCCCCTCAGGTGAGAGAAGCACATGATCCTGAGCCAGGGGAGAACTCTTCCGCTAGTTAATGCATTCTGAGAGGGGGGCTGGGGACCGCAATCGCATACAACTAGTTTAGGTCACATGAGACCCTGACACTGTAAGGAAACCAGAGGGGAGTTATATGAATGCATCGAAATGTTCATGAAGAGTTGTTGCTGATAGCTAATCCATTACCTTAAAGGTCGGCTTCTAAGAGTAAGATTTCCCAAAAGATTGAAGTGTTTCTGTGATCGTATAAGATGTGATTTCTATGTAAGTTTCCCTTATTTCACACGAGCATTTTTATAGTCACAATAATATTAGGATCGAGATGGTTAGTGATTTTAGCAACTAAACCAAATATTAATACATGGCATGTGAAACAGATAATTCGAACACATTGAAAGTGGGTGTCTTCTGGGGCTCAGAACACTGTCTCATAATTTCCCACTGCACTATATTTAGCAGAGGCTTTTTATAATTCACTGATACTAATTAATCATCTTTCCACTTCCCAGTGGCTGACCATTGTAGATCTGATATCAGAACATGCTATCAATTAGAAGAGTGGTGACTTTATGTTGCATTAGTGGAAGTGGATCTTACTGATAGACTGCTGAGAAGTTAAACGGTTTTTTTGACCAAAGAATGTTTGGCTTTTGTTAACGGTATCTCTTAAGCATCCTCATATGAAACCATAGTATGAGACATTGGGACAAACAAAATATGAGGCTCCATAGGTTCACTGAAATGGTGAAATGTCTACTTGGCTGCTTGATCTCCAAACCAATCTTTAGCAGAGTTCCAGAAGTTTCTTCACAGCTCACTCTCAAGGACAGAATTCCTAATTTTCCCCTCACTTTCCTCTTGCACACAACCAACCCCAGGTAACCAATGTCTACAGTGCAGTGTCTTGCAGTGCAAGCTGCTTCGCTCCTCACTACACATCTCTGATTTTGGAATGGCTGACTGAATACACAGGGGCGTCTACCAAACAAGAGTATGGCCCAAACTTTCTTCATCATGCAGCCTACTGATAAAAATTATTTTGGTTTTTATTGACATCATGCTTGATAAAATTTTTGAATCCTCTGTGATATAAAACATTTAATGATTTTTAAAAATTTTGATTAATCCTATGTGACAGTGGTTTGGTAGTCTGGTTCTAAATTTGATTTAATTCATTACTTACTTTTAATGTCTCATAAATAAAAAGACAGCACACAAGCTATGTTGCTATAAATGGAACTATCAGTGGTTGTGTCTTCTAAATCATAGTGGTCATTTTCAGTCCCATTGACCACCTATGAAAAGATTTCTTATTGAAATTTTGCTAGTAAATGTCCATCTTCGCTGATACTAACTGTTCTTTCAAACTAATGGAAAGGTGTTACATTACATTATTCATTTTTAACAAGTGGGTTTAAAACCTCACCGAAACTCTTTTCTCCGAAATATTTTCCCCCAACTTTATAAAATTTATACATAACGTGGTCTTTTTCTAGTGTCACATCTTACATTGGCTTTGACAGCAGAATCCAATCACAGTGAAAACATTTCCAAATACCCATTTTCAAAATGCACTTTCCACAACACACATTTCCTAGCAATTTCTCTCTCACTCACTGTTAAAATGCTCTTTGGCCTCGAAGAGATAGATTAAATATGTTTATTTTTACAAAAGTGTCAGCCAAATAGGCTGCTCCTTCAGCCCCTTGTCCTGACAAAAGAAAGGTCAGCGTATTTGGAACGCTTGTCGTTTTGTAAAAGAAAAATGTGCAACTCATCCTTAAGTTAGACGGTTTTCTAAGTAGTTTGCCATCACATAATTAGGAAACCTCTGGTGGCTCAAAATATTTCCTGATTATCCCCCTTCTCATTATGAAGTGTTGTCAGGATTCTGATCTTTAAGATAATAGAATCTGTAAATTGCCTAACTAGAGACACATTAATGGGGTATTTAGCAGTACGATGAAAGTGAGCAGGAGTAGGGGCTCCTCAGGACTCCTGATCACAGCACGCTGTGCTGGGAGAGGTGCAGATGCCATTGTGATTCCCTATATTAAATACAGTAAAACTTAATAGCTTGTTTTTTTGTTTTCTTTTCTTTTTTTTTTTTTTAAGATGAAGCCCATAGGTTTTGATAGTTCCTTTCTGCACCCCGTGGGTGGTTATGTGCCCTCTACTCTGGAGAGCACGGTTTCCACCAGTGCTCCTCAACTCGGGCTATACATTAGGCCACCTGGGGGGGGGGGGTTAAAAAAAAACCCTTGGCCACTTCCCAGGCCAATTAAGTCAGAATCTCCAAGGGTGGGACGTAGACTTGAGTGTTTTTTAAAGCTCCCCAGGTGATTCTGATGTTCAGCCAAGTACTAGTACTTCCTATGAGGATGTCAGCTCTCCCTGCTGTCCTGCTCTTCATCCCCTGGGCTCTCAAGGCTGCTGTCCTGCCGCAGGTTGGATCTGAGTCCAGAGGGGGCCTCAAGCTCCTAGGTGGGACTGTCATTGCTATTGCATGTCACAGGGAATTGTATTGTGAACAAAAAATAGCACCCTCCTCATCTGTAAAACTAAGACAGTAGTTCAGACTGTTCTTGGCCTTTACGCTTCATTTATTGAATAAAGCAGGGAACATAGCATGATTTGGGCTCGTCATTGCAAAATGAACTAATGTTATTGTGGAGAAGCCAGGAGTTGAGCATCTGCCTTTGGCCCGATTTGTTATCCGGGGGTCCTGGGTTCAAGCCCCTCGTCGGGCTCCTTGCTCAGCGGGGAACCTACTTCTCCGTCTCCCTCTGCCACTCTCTCGTGCTGTCTCTCTTTCTCTCTCTCTCAAATAAATACAATCTTTAAAAAAAAAAAAAAAAGAATGACTTCACCCAAAAATGTTGAGTTAGAAGTATGAGCAGGAGTGGAATAAAAAAACATGTATTATTGATAGCATTGATGGGAATTTCTATTTTCTTTTCTTTTTTCTTTTCTCTTTTCTTTCTTACCAGCTGTGTAAGCAGTCCTGTGCTATCACATAAGAAAAACTTTTGAGTAAAATTAACACATGTATGACTCAGAGATATTACTTATAGGCCGAGTTGATATTCAGACCTTACCGTTTGCTAAGTCTGTGCCAGTGTTAAAATCTTTTCCCTTATGTTACAGCTGTTGCCCCCAGTTCTTTGAGTGACCCCAGCATCCCTGGTCCTACCCTGGGACACTTGTGGCCCCTTTGTGGTCCATCAGCTAAAAGATTGTTGTGAGACATGGTAAGGAAAGTTCAGAGCCCTACTTTGTTCTGTTTAATCAGTGCCCAGGTCATACCGCTGGGTAAATATTTTAATTTCAGCCCAGGTTAGGTCTGAATGTGTAATCCTAAGGCCAAGGCATCTCTACTCGTCTCTCATCCAGTAGTTCAGCTACAGAGGTCAAGGTTAAGAGAATAGTCCAAGATCATACCAGAAGCCCCAGTCAGACCTCCCAACATTGGCAGGACTGCTTCCTCTGCGCAGTACTGGTCATTATTTCTTCTTATGCTCGGTCTTGTCACTTTGTCCTTCTGGACAAATATATCAGAATGAAGACAGTTCAGTTCCATTGTAGAAATACGTATTAAGTAGCCCTAGCATCATGCTAAAACGTAAGAAAGAATAGACAGTTCCTGCCCTCAGGTAATTTACAGCATTGTTGGAAATTCTCTGTGCACAAACACGCAACAGTTAAAAAGCAGTGCCGGGCAAGTATGCAGCTCAGTGTCCCCGAGCGTCTTACGAAGTCTCTAAATGCCCTGAGAAGGTAGTCATTAGGAAAGGCTTACAGGAGAAGATGGATTGGATTCTTGGAAGACCGAGGGCCCACCACACATCCTTTCTTTCACCAGATCTGTATGTTAGCTTCTTAATTAAGGGCTGCTGCTCCCGGTGACTAATGATTTCCTTCCTAAACGTAAGACTCCAGTGCTATGTCATTTCGCTCAGGTTGTGTTTCTGTTTGAAATTTTGAATATATTGCTTGAAGGTTTCCCTTCCTACCGAATTTTTTTTTTATCTCTATATAATCCATCCTTTTTAAATCTGATATTAATGAGTGGAAAATAAAAAGATAAGTAATGCGGTCATTAACCCAGATAAACGATTTCGAAGTTTCTGTCTGTAGGTGTACCACTGTTTATAACCTTATTCCACCACCAACTCCTACCGCCTCTTCTTTTTGTTTTCTCTTCCCACAGTGTTCTGCCTTAGGCTAAAAGAAATGAATGTCTTCCTTTAACTCCTTTTCCTAGGAAGAGATCATTTTAATCAAAGATGTTGAAACTCTAGAAAGGTTGTTTTTTCCTACCACAAGTAAAGGGAATTTTAAGATATTTTATTTTAAGATTTTATTTATTTATTTGTCAGAGAGAGAGAGAGTGAGCATGAGCAGGGGAGGGGCAGAAGGAGATGCAAACTCCCCGCTGATCAAGGAGCCCCATGCGGGACTTGATCCCAGGACCCTGGGATCGTGACTTGAGCTGAAGGCAGACGCTTAACCCACTAAGCCACCCAGGCATCCCTGGGAATTTTAAAAATATTTAAAAATCTGTGTGGATGGTGCCCCTAGAAGCTGTAGATGGGAAGAGCGTGGTCATCTTGTACTGGCCACAAGCACAAGAGGAGGTGAGGGGAATGTCATCTTCCTCCTGAGAGTCATTCTATACAGATTCCTTGGAGTTAGGATCCAAATGTTATCAGAGACGGACTGCAGCCCAGACGGCACAGTAAAAAGGAAGTAGGTCCTAAACTTAGAAATTACATGAGAGCTTTTCAAAAATATATAGCTAAGAACACAAAAAAGAAGCAATATGCATTTTTATCTTCCTGAAAAAGCAATGCAAATCGCAAAGGCCTTTTGAGTTATATTAAGATGGACTCGATCTGGGGTTTTATTTCATGACCCATGCCACACACCAACCACTTTAGCTTCTCATGGGAAGCTTATCAGAATTTAACGGGGAGAGTACATCTGGATATATAATATTTGGTAAAATATTCATGCACATCTCTTTGGGTGTCTTAGGAAAGGTTTTTGTCAGGTTGTGTTCTTCGCATGTTTTGAAGGCTCACATTGAGGTGAATGCAGTATAATGAGTTTTGGGCTTACCTGTGGAGAAAAATTTTTTTTTCTTATATGTTAACTAAAGGCAACATGCTTTAGTTAGAAAAACAATTGTAACTGTATAATAATCCCCAGTGGTCACTATAATTATTGTATATAATCCATAATTTAAGTAAGAGTGTGAAACAGCGTGTCCTTAAGATACAAAGGTGATAATGCTATATAGCATGTTGATAGGAACCATAGAAGTTATTTTGAAATTTTTGGAACAGAGTCTCAAAATTTAAAACCTCCAAAAGACTTGGTTCACTGAATTAAAAAAAAAAAAAAAAAAGACTAGGTTGAGGATATTCCATCATCATTCCATTGGATCATACCCGAAGTACAAACGAAAAGTTGCTTCTGTTTACTGAGCCATTCATGTGTGAGTGTTACTCTGCTGTTTTATGAATAGTATTACATGTAAGCTTTGTAACAATGCTGTGATGACCTCATGACAACCCCACTTTAAGGATAAGGAAATGAAGCCTTGGAGAGGCCCTAAAGCAAGTCAATGGGAGCATGGGAGAAACTCACTGTTTGCCTCCAAAGCCACAAGCTCTTGGCCACTGTGCATTACACCTTGAGATAGTCATGACAGCCCCTAATAACCCAAACCACGTGGTACCGTTCCCTTCCCAATGCATGCCCGGGTCCCCTCCGTTAGACCTGCATGGATTGGAACTCATAACAAGAGCCTTCAAAGTTCAGTGTAGCCACAGCTCTAGAGAATACGTTAAAAAGGCTGGTAAGGGGAAAACATTGGAAGAGCCCAGGTGCACAACATTTTTAATGGATCGTATTGAGGAAACAGTAAATGCTCACTGGTGGGAGCTGGGTTCAGTGTAATTCTTGCTTCCTCTTATGCAGAGGACGCAAGCCTCCTTATCATACACAGAATAGGAGCATCACACAAGCTCTGCAGGGGTGAGGAGTGGGCATGAAGTCCTCTTACTTTGGGGCCACCCAGGTAATGGGAAGATGGCCAGGTTCTAGTCTTCGTCACAACATAATTAATTTGGGCATTATGGGAGATAAAATATTCTTCACTTCCATAAAGAATTATGCTCTCTCCTATTATCACTGACAGTAGGGAGGGATAGACGGTAGCCTACCTGGCTATGGCCTCTTGTTCTCTTGGAGTATGGACTCAGTGTTGTTCCATCTCCTCCAGTGTATCAAGAGAGGTAAGAGATGTGCTTGTTTGTTTAGTGGAAGGTTCTCGATTTTTAATGTTGGCCCCTTTAAAAACAATTGTGCTGGAGAAGGAGGTCTGCAGTTCATCAACTACTTTTAGTCTTCTTGACTCCCCCAGCCTGCATCTTCACCATAGATAGGCTGATGCAGAGTCCCGGTTTGCTTGCGATACTCGCAGGTTACACCTGTTGCCCCAGCATCTCACCAGTTTAGTATTTGTTCCAGTTCCTCATTTTTTAAATGAAGCATTCTTTTTATTAAAATGAACCAGGGTGGATTTGATAGATTTTTACTTTGTATTCCCAGATTCTCTTCATGCAGTTGAACAGACTTCTCACTTCAACACTTGGTTAAATCCGAAAGATGTTCCAGCTTTTTCCAAATCCTTCCAGATGCAGTGTCACTGCATCTCCCTTTCAAAGACAGCACGCGGGCACCCAGTGGTAGTGTGGAGTAGGCTTGGGTAAGAGTGAGTAGGGACAGCCAACTCTTCCCAGTCAGTAGGGTGTTAGAGAGGGATGTGGTGCTTTGGCCTTTACCATCTGTTGGTTGCTATTAGCTAATCATACTGTGTGCTGGTCTTTCAGCTGTGAGGTCCACTGAGATGCCAGACCTTCAGTGAGCAGTGCCAGTGGGAAATTATGTTAGATAAAATTGAAGTATATGGAAAGTCAAGGTCAGGCTGTCTTGCCATGGTGGTCTGAGAGCATTTGCTTCAGTGGTTTTATTTATTATTTGGTGGAAATCTGTTAACTATTTGTTTTATTGTTGGATAATGCTTTTATTTCACAATAAATCTTTTTGGCCATAATAAGCTTTAAAAAAAAACCTGAAAGCATGTGTTTAACAAAAAGTTAAATATTGAATTTTTGTTTCTCGAGAAAGTTAACAATATTGTGTAACTTATACCAAATTGTTTGTTAAAATTTAGCATCCACCATGTTTGCCGTAATGATACCGGCAACCACACAAAATTCAAAAGACACAGATCTGCTGAGAAAGTATCAGAGCCTACTTCCAAAATCAACTGTTATGTTCAGAATATTGTACCCAAAATAACATTTTAGCATGGGCAGTTACAGAAAATGCATTTTTATAGTACTCTGTGAAGCATGACTTTTCACTTAGATCAAGTGATCCATGTTAGTTTAGCTCATTTTTTATTCCAATTTTTCTTACGTATGTGCAGAAAAAATGAAGCAGTAGCTATGAATCTGTGAACTCCCTTAGCAGAAGAAAATCTTTGCAAACAATCATGGTTTGATTCTCCCCACCCCCACTTTAATTCAGGGAATCAAGGTGAAGCTTTTGGAAGTTCGTTCTGATGAGGTGAAACATCTATCATTGTTTTGAATAATATGGTAAATGTTTTTGCTTCTTTAAAAATTGTTGAAAGTGAAAGTATTTAGTGATAGGATATGAATATAGTTTCTGATGGAACACAATATAATAGTAAAACATTTATTAAACTGAGAAGCCTATGGAGAGAATGTGCATGGAATTAATTATGACTCATAAATAAGTCATATTTGTGCCCAAACAAGCTGTGATAATCTACCGAGTTTTATCTACTGAAGTATTTGTGATAGAATAATATTCTACACTGATACAAAAAGGTAGTTCTATGGAAATGTTTGAACTGAAATATTTACATATTTGCAGTTGAAAAATAATAGAATTAAGAGTACCTTCTATGTAGCAGAATTTGTTCCGGACTTACCAGCTGTTTTGGCCCCCAAAAGGGAGAATATTTCTGAATTTAAAATATTAAGGTCTAAAAAAAAAATTAAGGTCTATAAAGAAGGACCCAATTTGAAAATGGTAACAATTTCAAATTTATTAACCTAAAACAGCTAGTGCAATTTCGGAAAATGTTGCAGGCAATTTTATGAAATACTGTGTTATATAATGTATCCATATTGAAAAATATAATCTTCTGAAAAATGTCAGGGACATGATGTTAGAACAGATATGGCTAAGAACATGACTAAAATGCATGAATGTACCAGAAAAAAACCTTCTGCTCATTTTCTTTTACTTTGATCTACATGGATACATAAAGATTTTATTTTTTAGAAAGAATTTTGTATTTGAAAACATTTTGATAATACCAATATAGGAAAACTGATTTGTAGTCAATAAATAAATATTTCAAAACTGTATAACATTAATTATTTTCATACTCGAAAGTGTCAGTATAGACTATAAACTATCATATTCTCACTAGAAAGTTACCAGTTTCTCAACACTTGTCCAAGTAGCTTTTTACATTTGATTCTTATCCATAATCTTCCTGAAACTTGGGTTCTTACTCAAGGTGACAAATTATATAACTTAATATTTAACCCCTCCCCCCAAAGTACCCAATGAGATGTGGCTTCTCTTACTTCCGTTCCCTTCTTCCTACTCAGGTTCTAAATGTGTCATTACTTTCTTTCACTGGGCAAGTAGGCAGTGTTGCTGTGGTTTCTTTTTACCTTCTTACTATTGGAACGGTTTCTTGCTGAGTTAAAGGGGTATTGAAACAAGTGTTCTAAAAGGTTCCCTTCCTTCCACAAGATCCCGGGACTGTGAGCATTTCGGTTCTCCTGATCACACGTTCTGAAGCTGCAGAGGGCAGGTTTCACAGAGGATGTCCCAAGGGAAGATCACCCCCGCCGGGCAGGATTCTGAAATTGCTGGGAGCATCTGGGAATGCTTCGTTAAGGAGCTTGTTCTTTCAATTTTTTCAGCGTTGTTCCAAAGTCTACCAAGCCAGGCAGGGGAATCTTCTTTATCTGTTCCTCCTGTTGTGAAACAAAATAAAATCCCAGCCCTGCAGCAGCGTAGTCCTCTGGTTAATAAGATTGTAGGAACACAGACATTGCAGAGGGCTAAAATGATTAGGTTTCTTCTGAGACATAATATCAGGAAATGAGCCACAGGCATAATGTGATCTCAAAAATGAAGTGATGTGAATCTCTAAAGCAGGCATTTACCTATTATTCCGGAATAGGGGAGAATCAGCCCATTGGTTGTTTTGTTTGTATAAAACCAAGCCCCGTCTGTTTGTTGGAAGTCTCAGTCTCTACCCAGTTTCTCAGAATGTGATCCATGAGAATGCCAGTCCTATCACCTGACCTGAGGGGGAAGAAGCTACCGTGGTCAAGCAGGTTTAGGAAGGACAGTAGTATCTCCAAGCCTAGCCTGTGCTCATGGATTCTGAGCACCATTACTTTTTTTATTTTTTTTAGGATTTTTAAAAGTTTATTTGAGAGAGAGAGCACATGCAGGGGGAGCTGCAGAGGCAGAGGGAGAAGCAGGCTCCCCACTGAGCAGGGAGCCTAATGCAGGACTTGATCCCAGGACCCTGGGATTGCGACCTGAGTCAAAGGCAGCTGCTTAACCGACTGAGCCTCCCAGGCCTCCGCACCATTACCTTATCAGCGGTTCTGAGTTCTGTAATATATAGACACCTGTTTAACTTTTTATAACCCTCATTGTCCACAGTCATATGACTTGATCTCAGAACCCATTTTTCAAATAAACAGCCATTAAAATCAGAGTAACTACTGCTCCTTAGATATTCTTTGAAAGCAGCCTTACAGGCATACCTCGTTATTTTGATAAATATGCATATCTTTAAAAGAATCTCCCTTTCTAATGTCTTCTTTATCATTGTGACTTTGTATAAACTCTTGGAAAATATGGTGGTTTTTTGTAGTAGTCATAAGGTGTGTATGGATATGCACACACATTCATTACTGTGACATTATCATCGTAATCATGAAGTAGCATTTTAGCTGTGCACAATTTTTATATCGCATCCCAAGATTTTACAGACTGAGAGCAAGATTCTTCGTAATGGAACCATGTAATTAGTCAACATACTCTTTGGAGTTACTTCATATATATTATATCATGCTGCATCAAGCATCCGGCCTACAGTGTCATTGATACTGATTAATCATGACATGGCAGACAGACACGAAAAAGGAAAATGATAAGCAGAGAACTAAACACAAGAATATTTACATGGAATTTTTGGTGATAGAGTCAAGAAAGAGATTGAGTCCTTTAAAAGAAAAAGAATATTTTTTTTATTTTAATTAAAAAAAAAAAAACTGTATATTGACCTGAGAGAGAGAGAGCATGAGCAGTAGGGGCAGAGGGAGAAGGAGAGAGAATCTCAAGCAGACCCCCCTTGGGCACGGAGCCTGACTCAAGGTTTGATCGCAAACCCTGAGATCACGACCTGAGTCAAAACCAAGAGTCAGATACTCAACTGACTATGCCATCCAGGCGACCCAAGAAAAAGAATATTTTAAACAATTAAAGGGGAGCCTGAGTGCCTCAGTTGGTTAAGCGTCTGCCTTTGGCTCAGGTCACGATCCCAAGGGGAGCCTGTTTCTCCCTCTCCCTCTGTCTGCTTCTCCCCCTGCTTGTATTCTCTCTGTCAAAAAAATAAATAAAATCTTAAAAAAAAATAATTAAGGAGATTTCCTCCACCAAGAAGGAATTCACTGTATTTTAGAATAAGCAGATATAGCCAGTAGTGAAACAAAACCAGAGAGAGAAATATATTTCCAGCAAATGTGTTTTGGGAAAGGCAGTATGCCTCATAGTCTTGTATTGCCTTGGTGAACACCATAATAAAGACTTAAAATAAAAATCTAATGCTAGAAGAACAAGTTTAATAATGGGATAATAAATCAGTTTGTATAGTCTTAATGAAAGCAAAGTAGTAATATGTGAGAGTTAATAAACTTATGTAGTATTTTGTTATTTAGAACATTTTATTTCACATAAATTCTCTGCTTTATTGGCGTCAAGTGCATTGCCTGACACGTGACAGGTAAATATCTGTTGCAATAATTAGTATTTGTTAATGGTAATTTGGAGAGGCTGCGGTATTTCACAGTGATTATAATGCTCGTTTCGGGCGTTTTACTTTACTTACCGGTCCTTCAGTGAACTCTTTCCCCGTCTCCCAGGTGGGGTGGTTGAGATCCGGGAGGTGTGAGTGACCTGCCTACAGACACAGGGCTGGTGTGTGAGAGTGAAGAACGAAGCCTGGCTTGTTCTGAAGCTGTCATTCTCATTTTCCCTCCTCCGCCTCTGGTTCTCTGGATTCCCCAGTGAGGGTTCAGTGGTCTCCATACGATACCGGGGTGAAGAGGGACATGGGCACTTTAGCAAAGGAGAATCTGTAGATTCCTAGCTCTGAAGGATTCCACACACAGGATTTATAATCTTCTACAGGGCCTTCAAAAGCCTGCGTCGTGTAGTAATTTGTAATTTTGCTGAGCCATGAGTTGAATCCTAAGTATGGAGAGGCTCTTCCGTGGGAGTGAGTCACTTTGCCACGTGAAGTCAGCCGGCAGGAGCTCAGCGTGACACTGCTGCTCTTTGTCATTTATGCAGTAATGGTCATAAAAAGATGTATCAACAACTGTCGCCCTGTGTCTAATGCACCTTAATGAGGGTCAGCTGCTGAAGCTGGGATGAAGTCAGAGAAGGCGAAGTGGTCTAAGAAATGACAGTCCCCATCCACGTTTTCTGTAGGAAATTTTATGCTGAGGGGTGTTGCCAGTTTGAGGACTCAGAGATCCAATATCCGGTGTGACCTGCAGAATGTTATTTCACATGTGAGCAAATTAAGGCTTGGGTGACTTGCCCAGTGTCGCAGAAGCTGGTAGGTAGGTTCACCACGGTTTATGATCTCTGCTGTTTTTTTGAAATTGAAAATTGAGAGGATTTACTTTTCTTTGGGGACATTTATAGAGGCAATTTTACAATTTTCTTTTGCTTTTTCAGTAACTGGTAGCATTAGGTGTTAGGCTCTGCCTTTGAGTTTTCTGTGCATTCTGTCCTTTAACCCCCTAAGGTCAGTGCTATTTCTACCCTCCGTTGACACATTGGGAACTAGAGGTTTAGAAATGTTAAGTAGCTTGCCCGAGGTCCCCTTTGTTCCTGCTGGGTGAAGGTGGGCTTACAACACAGCAATCCCATCCCAGAGTCCCTTATTTTACTCTGTACTTGAGAAGGAAATAAAACAGAAAGCTTCGGATCCCCTCTCCCCCCAGTTTATTTGGGAGTTTGCAGTGGTTTTGTTTGTTTTGTTGTTTTGTTTTTTTAAGAGTCAAATGTGAAAATGGAAAAAGCACCAAGGAAAAACAAGAATGAGAGGATGTGAGCCTTGGTTCAGAATTAAAACAGACTCCCACAGTGGTTGAGACTCTTCAATTCAGAGGGCCTCTGTGTGTCTTGGGCGCCCTTTCAAACAGAGCAGCCCCTAATGAGCTGCTGAATGTTTGTGTCTGAGAGCTCCCACAAATGTGGAAGTCACCATTTGGTTTTCTCCTTTGGGATTATAGGAACCAGAATAGGTGTGACATTCCAGCCAAAGCCACCCCAAGCTGTTAATGAGTTTTTAAAAATCCTTCCAAAGTGATTATAAGATCCTTTTTATTTCATCAAAAGGCTTGGCCTTTTGTGGGCAGGGTAAGACCCACCATGGTGGGGACTCAGTTCCTCCCCATTTGCTGAAGTGACCATGGAAATATCAACACATCCAAGATTTACCTGAATTTTACGGCCACCGGATCGTGAAAACAAGGCATTACCACATTGGCACATCTTGTGGTTTCCATGTGGTCTTTCGCTCAAATTCTGCCAGAGTTCCTAAGAGTAGCTGCTTGGTCTTCACAGTGTTCCTCTAAGGCTTGCCTCCAGCTTGCTAAGAATTCTGAAAGTGAGCATTCATCATTAAGTATTTCCATGCAGTGTGTTCAGCTGTGACTTAAAATGAAATAGAACTGTGCTTTACATTCTGTTTATTTAATCAACTCATACCTGTTTTGCTTTTCTATGTACAGTGTTCAAAACAGTCAGCTGTAATTGTTATTTATATTATCAGAAATGAATTCTTGGGGCGCCTGGGTGGCTCAGTCGGATAAGCGTCTACCTTATGTAACTCAGGTCATAATCCAAGGGTCCTAGGATCAAGGCCCGGATTGGTTCCCTACTCACTGGGGAGCCTGCTTCTCCCTCTGCTGTTCCCCCTGCTTTGTGCTCTTGCTCTCTCTCTCTGTCAGGTAAATAAATAAAATCTTTAAAAAAAATGAATTCTTTCCTTTTCTTCAGAGTTAGGCTTTTTTCATTACTAATTACTTAATTTTGCATAATTACTTGTGATTTTCACTATTATTCACATTGGACATTTGGACAAATGGAGAAAACAAAGTTCCTACTCTCACATATAAAAGTATATTCTTTCCACATACAGAATACTTTTTACAAAAAAATTGAGAGGATTTACTTTTCATTGGGGACATTTATAGAGGCAATTTTAAAATTCTAAGTGTATTTTGTAAAATGGTGTCATACTTTTAAATAACTTACGGAACTTAAGAGAACGTTCTTACATAAATGCAAATTACAGTTGATTATATTTGGATGTCATTTTCCAAAACAGCAAGGATGGAATTAAACAATGAAGCCTGAGAGGCAGTATAAGTGACTTAGAAGTTCTGCCCTGGGTGAAAGCCAAGCGATGACCTGTGTTTTTCTGAGAGCGATGTTCTTTCCAAGATGGTGGCTGTTGCCTTCTGAGTTAGGGTTCATAGCTGAGACCAGTATTGCCGCTTTCCCTATGGAGGTTAATTTGAATTAAGAGTCAGCATGAAACTTCCTCACTGGACTGGTTTTTCCACAGTTAACAGAAAGTGCCATGTTTATTTTGTCCACCAAGCCTTGGTTCACCTACTCCTCCTCTCTAGAAGCATCATGCATCTTCACCTCCACCTGCCAGCTGAATCCTTCTCTTGACACACTGTTTGATCTCCTGTGTCTGTACCGAATTCTACTTGTTCAGTCCCCATGTAGCATTACTCATGTACAGATTTACTGATATCTGCCTGTTTTGTCAGGCGCTGGTTGGAAATAGTTCTTGTTTCAGTAAATGGTATGACACGCTCCTTGGTGCTCTATGCATTGTAGATGCATTTACTCTGTTTACAATCATCCTGCTTATGGCTAGAGAAGTCCTTAAGTGATTGGGTCTAATCGCATCATCTTATAGACAAGGAAAATGAAGTTCCAAAAAAGTAATGTGCTTTCTCCTAAGTAAAAATCATGGCCAGTTAGTGTCATGGGTAAAGCCAGGACTAGAAGTTAGATGTCCTGGTTGCAAGGTTAGAACAATTTCTACTCTTCCTTCCTTGCATCCTTCATCCGAAAATATTTATTGAGCCTCTCCCAAGTGTCAGGCACTCTGCTAACCCGCAAGCAGTGTTGAGCCTGTCTTGGAACTTGTACTGTGAATGTGGAGGAAGACACTAACAGGTATCACGCACGTAGATGTGTACCACTTGCTCCGATAAGTGCTGCTAAGGATTGTGTAGTTATATGAGAGCAGTAATGGGTGGAAGATTTCCTTGAGAAACTGACTTTGACTTGTAGGACCATTGTGCTTCTGTGTACTTTTTAAGTGCAGTTAAATTAGGCAAGTGTTTGTTATATGGACCCCTAAAGAAATTAGAGTCTGTAAGCTACGGCCCCTTCCTCACTGTATAGTCTAGAAGGGGAATAAATCAAGACGTAACTATAACATAAGCAAAATATAGAAGTTCCATGGTGCAAAGGATGCAAAGATAACTTTTTTTTGGAGGGGAATTATTAGGAATAACTTCCTGTGAGAGGTGGCATATGATACCGCTCTGGAGCAAAGGAGGTAAGGAGGTACAGAAAGGAAGAGGGAAGGCGTTCCCGTTGTAAAAGCAAGCAGAGAGAGACCAGGAGAGGAAATTACAGGAGTTTTCTGGCAATAGAAGGTAGTCTCACTTTACAGCATCAGGCTCTTGGTGGAAAGTTACAACTATACCCTCTTGAGAACGTTGTCTTTATTTAAATGCCCTTACAGTCAACTGAAATTAAGGATGGAAATGGAAATATTCCCTCCTGTTCCTACTCCTGGAGCACATAATCCTGTGCTTTGTTTGGTTGCCATCTGTATGAACTGTTTCCCCCACCCCCTGCAGGAACGCTGTCTAGTTCTCTAACTGCTGTATTACCTAGCATTTCATTGGGGTCCAGTAGACATTTAATCATAATAGTGAAAAGTGTCTGGTCTGTTGAAGCTTTTTCTCTGGCAGAAACTAACTTCTCTAGACACAGAAACAGGACTCCTTCCAAATGAGATGACTGGCCCAGGGTAGTAAGTAGCAAATGCATTGTAGAAATATTACCTATACTAAGCTGTGTTACCCTGTCGCTCTTACCCTATTCAGAGTGAGGTCCCAACCATTTCTTCCTGTGGATCGTATAATCATTGGTCTAAATATTATTGTGGAAAAGTACTGAAAATTATCTACTCCTTAGCATGTGCTCGCCAGCAGCCAGCTACTGTATTCCAGGTTGTGCAGGATAGTGGTGTTGGTCAAGCTTATCAGGAAAGCAAATGGAAAAGAATTCTTTAGAACGTGTGTTGCACATGAATGGCCTCTGATCTAGCTCAGGCACAGATATGTCTTATTTATCTTTTATAGGGTTGCCAAGATCTAAAATTAGGGATCATTCACAGAAAAACCTAGGGTTGTTTTGGCTTCCTTGAAAAATTGGAAGATCTGGCAACAATGGACCTACCTTGCCGATGGCAACGATTGGTTGGAGCTAAGCAACAGCTGTGGTCTTTAATTAGGGAATATATTTGTCAGCGTGCCACAGTCCCCAGTACTCCCTATTGCCTGTATCCAGCCCATGTTAGTCGTTTCTGTGGCTTTCTGGCCCTTAGGACATCTGCTTTGGAATGATTGTTGCCTGTGTGAGCCTCTTCTCTTTAGCTTCCCGTAATTCTTGGCCCGCGAGGCAATTAATTATGATCAGAACAACTAGCATCTGTGTGCTTTGTAGTTTGCATTGGTTCTCAAACTTCTGCTTGCATCAAATCTTAAAACAGATTGCTGAGCCTTGCTTCCAGAGTTTCTGATGCACAAGGTTTGAGGATCAGAGGATTTACATTTCTCTCAAATTCCCGTGTAATGCTACCTTTTGAGAATCATCGAGCTATAGTACTGTAACACGATACAAAGCAACCTGAGGCAGGTGAGAAGTATATTCCTCACCAGAAATAATATTTGGAAAGAGTAAGCAATTTACCCAGGGTTATAAGAAGAAGTAGAGTCAGATTCAAAACCTTGTCTTTAGAGTATATCCAGCAGGAAAGCATACTGTAGATCCCTGCTTCTGTACCCACCTGCTTCCCAAGATCCACAGAATCTTCTAGACAACCCTGTAATAAAGACGTAGCCATAGGGACTCTAATTTAGGATTATGCCAAGGATGTGATCGTTCTCCTATCCCAGTGAACAAGGGAAGAAAAGCAGGGGTTGAAACTTAACATTAGGTATACCTGCAGAGGTATGAGACATATACCTGCTAGGCAGGACCATTGACTAAGGTAGGCTCACCTGCAGTGGGACTCAAACAGAACTCTAGGCTGGCGAGTTTGCTACTGGGATGACAAGACAGTTTGCCTGGGCAGGGATTAGGTACAGAAAGCAATTACAGAGATCCCTTTTCCAAGATAGGGGTCCAGAGCATAGCTAGAATTTCTCACTTCCTAGATCTGCAAGGTCAGAACAGAACTAACAAGAAAGGTGATTTCTTCAGTCTCATCATGTTGGGCTTCTTAAAACCTTATTTAAGTCAAGATTAGTCTAAATGATATGGGGCCCTTCCCACTTGGAAGAGAAGGAAGGTGAAGTTTGGGAACGAGACAGGGTCTAACATGGATTAAACTTATTTTAAAATTTAAGTTTCTTAAAATTCCATCTGCGTAAAACACTTTGAAATGAATAATTAGGTCATCATGTGATCGTGATAGCCATCCACTAACCTAGTTTGAAAATTTGTAGTTCTGCATGTAAGAGTGTGTAGATAGATAGATAGATAGATAGATAATGAGCTACTTACCTCCGATTTCCAAGGTAGTTGTATTTATTTGCATATTTATGTGTATGTATAATTCACATATGTATATTAATGTAACTATATTAATGTACTATATGTAGTCACAGGTTATGGATGGATGTAATTTATTACATCCATGAAACCTATTTTGACTGGGATTTTAGGCAGTGGTACAATTTGGTTAATTTCAGGGGTTGACCATACAACATTTTGATTTTAATCTTGTTGAAAAAATTTTTTTAATCTCCTTACCTATTTCCTGCTAAATGTTGTGTGATGAAAATAACAAAGTCCTTTTTCCTCATTAAAAAATTCTAATGAAATTCTCAATCTGATAATGTCGATAAGGCAGATATGAAATAAATACTTGGAAGTCAGGGTGTATTGAAATGGAGGGGGGAATTGTTACTGTGTTTCACATCATAATATTGTTCTTCTAGGGGTTTTATACCCTCTCCTGAAAAGGAATGATAGAAACTAAATCCAATTAGTTGAGGAGTCTGATTAAGTTTCTGCTAAGCCGTAAACACTCAAGGGCTGGGTATATTATGTATTTGATTATAATAAACTGTAAACATAGAGGGAATAATTATTCCTGTCCTTTTTCTCTTACTAGTTTGGTTTAGGATTCTGATAATCACCAGAAATGATCATATGTGTAGCATGACATCCTCACTGTTCTGCTGGAACTGAACACTGTCTTCCTCTAACCAACTTTCGGTAGCCTCAAGGTTTACTGTACAGGGAAAGATTTGGGACAGGATTCTCTCTAAGGAGAAAAAAAAAAAAAAAAAACAAACCAGCAGCAGCAAGACTTTTTGATAAACCAGTTTGAAAAAAGCATATGAAGGACGAACTCAGTGGTGCGCAGTATAACATGCGAATCAGGCAGTTTTCAATGACAGAAAGGAGAGAGAGTTTTAAAACTGCTGTTTTTGTTTTTAACAGGCTCATGCACAGTTAGTTCGAGAAGTTGACGTGGAGAAGGTGTCTGCTTTTGAGAATCCATACGTAGATGCAATAAAGAGTTTATGGAATGATCCTGGAATCCAGGAATGCTACGATAGACGACGAGAGTATCAGTTGTCTGACTCTACCAAATAGTGAGTATTCATCCAGGAGGCCCTTTGAATCTTTCTCTCGTTTCATCTGCTCTGCACTGATAACTGTCTGCCTCACACTCCAGCTAGGAAGCAGTATAGCTATTAAACTCATGCCAGCCTCATACATGTAGACTATATTCTGAGGGACTGGCATCCTGAGGCAGGGAGAGTATTTCTTTTACTGTTCTCCGTAAAAAAAAAAAAACAGACCAAAGACTCGAGGAATCTGAAATTACCAGCCCATCTCTTCCGCCAAACTGCAAACCAGCAATTCTCAAGCACATACTCCATTGTGATTTGAAATCCTGTAATAATAATTTTTCATACAATTTTCTGATCTTTTTGTCATGTGCTGGAGAGCACCCACACACATTAAAACTTCCAAACAAATACGCTTGATTATGGCTTCTAAAACACATCAGACTTCCCAAATTCCAGTTTCCAGTTTCCAGACACAGAACCTTGACTGCTTTCTGGGAGCCACTGTTATGTTGATGGATAGGTTTGCCTTTGCATGAAAATTGCGTGTGAGTCTAATTTTGCATGCATTCCAAAATTATTCTGTGAGCTGTCAATCAAAATCATGTGTCCTGGGAGAGATTTGCATCCTAGAGAGATTTGTTAGTTCTCTAGATTAAATCTCCCCTAACAGAAAGAAAGTGAAGATCTGGCAATCATTGGATTAATGTAATCAATGCAGCCAGCAATCCAGATAATCAGGCGCCTGAAAAATGGACTTTTTGTAGTATTTAGCCAGATTTCTGTCTACATTAATTACGTTAGCCCAGCATTTGCCTCTTATGTTGGTTTTGGGTGGAGAGAAGAATGGGTGGAAACTTAGCAGCAGCCTCAGGCCAGTCTGTATGATGCGGTGACCCGCTGGATGAGAGCAGGGCCGTGGGGAAAATAAGGAACCCCCTAGGCTGACTGGCATCACTCATAGTGCCTGGAAGATCCAAGAGCTTTTCAGTTCTGTTTTCTCAATAAAGTAGATCACGTCCTTACTCTCGCTCTAGGCATTGGTGTGAGATAAGTTATGATGCAGGGTAGCCACAGAAATGTTGCCTGGTCAAAACAGTTCTTGCATTCCTATGGGAAATTTGAATTCCATAATTCTGGAATGTGCCGTAGAAGGCTCATGATTACTGTGCCTGTCATATTTTAACTAGTATGAGTCCGCTGGTATGCCTGTGGAAGGTACACTTTCCTCATTCCTGACCTTCTCTTTCCTTCTTCCACACCTGCCCTTCCATTCCTTCTCTTCTGCTCTCTGCCTGCCTGCCTGCCTTCAGCCCCCGTCCTTCCCTCTGGAGCCCCTACTGTATAAGTTTCTGTGAGTGCAGACATGAGAGATGCAGTCAGCTCTTGTCTCTTCCAAATTCTGCCCCCTCAACCTTTGACCAGCTGTCTTTCTCTTACTTCCTGCCCCCTCTGTCCTTATGTTTGCTTTGCCATTTCAGATTTCGTCTATCTCCCCATGGTGCTGTTGTGTTTTATCTCTTGTTCCCTGTTCCTGCTCAGTATGTCTCCTCCTATCTGCTTGCTTCCCCCTCCACCCTCATCTGTCCTTCTCTGGGGTTCTCCTGTTCCTCCTTTGCACTTCTCACTGTACTACTGGGATGCCTGTCCTCACCCTTACTAAGCAGTAAATTCTCCATTATCACATTATATTTACTAATAAATCCTCCAATCTCTCATCATATCTAACCTCTCTCTTTCAACTTCTATCATAAATCCTGTCTCTTCCCCTTCCTCACCTATTCTGTTCTTTACCTGTCACCTGTGATTTTTCTCCCTATAGATAGGTCTTGCTATTGGGGACTCAGAGCACCAGTGTCTAATAATTACATGCTTACCAGGGTCAGGGTTCCCCCTTAGGAAATGATTTTGCCTCCTGCTGTGAGGATGGCCTTGGGAGAGGTTCCTGTTTGCCCCAAGGACACCTGTATGAGCTGTTTTGCTGTGTTCTTGAGACAAGGCTCTCCCCATGTCTGGTGACATTCCTCAGTTGAGATTTGTGGGTTTCTAGACAGGTGCCCATGAGTTAGTATAAAAATAGGACATTGCAATGTCTGCTACTTTAGGGAAAGAGCTCTTCAAGACCATTTGTTCAGACCCCTGTTAGCACTGTGATTCTGGGAAAGCCGCCATCTTAGAATTCTGTTGTATAGGCTGTGTCTATCATAGAACCATGCCTTTGGGCACATCCCTGATGCTGGAGCCAGACTGAGATGTGGGGGCAGCTGGGAGAGTCTCATCTAAACCCCTTCAAATGATTATTCTTTAAACAGTTTCACTTTCCCCAAATGGGGATATGAAGAAGTTGATTTTCTGAACTATATGTATTGGGTTTATGTGTATGCACATACACCTAACTCTTTTTTAACCATATTTGTGTGCAGAAGTAAGAAAGTAAATTATTACATGTTCTTATATACCCACATTTCAGTGTCCACTCTTGAAAAAAGAAATAGGATGTTTCTCTTCATAATAAATAATACCATGTTACATCTAAAATTAATCATCAGTCCTTTTTATCATTATACTCATACACGTTCACATGTCCCAAATTCTTCCAAAACGTCCTTTAGAGTTGGTTGGTTTTAAGACTGCACATTGCTTTGGTTTCCTCCCCTCCTCTGGTTTTTACATCCCCTAGGCTCTTGTAATCGAGTAGAGTCCTGTTTGCATTTCATTGGCCTGTTGAAGAGATTAGCCTGATTGCGGCTTTATATAGTATGAATAAACTTGCTTCTTTGTCTCCTGAATTTACTATAAACTGGAAATTATATTTAAAGACTCAATTAGATTCAAGTTAAATGTGAGGAGAACTCACTTGAATTGATGTTGTTTGCTCATCATTGGTGAAGGTAAGGCTCACCACAGTATTGGGGCACTGACGCCCTCCATTATGAAGTTTTATTTTTCCTCCTGCCACCAAAAGCAATCTGCATGGTGTTACTTTGTCACTGGGTGATCTCTGGTTCCCCATCAACTCTTCACTTAATGGTTTTACTTGTATTTGATGTCTTGTGTGATTTAATAATTCCCTTAGGGTTTACAAAAGAGTGATTTCTCTACTTTTATCAGTCGGTCCACATTGGTATTCTTCAGTGAAATAGAAGGTTTTTTCCTCAGCTGGTGCTATTTGATTACCCTTTAATAAATTTTCTGCTAAAAGGCATATGTTTCAACCTTTTTGTTACAGTAACTTGTTGTGTAGACGAAATAGATGGTGACCATAGAATTTATCATTCGAACCAGGATATTTTGAGAAGGAAGGGGTTGCTATTAATAATGAGGCTGAAATAAAAGGTATAAGCTGGGAATCCTGGCTAAGCAGGAACATTTGGTCACTTTAGTTGCATGAGACATAGGGAGGTGTTTTGTATTTTGTTTGGGGTTCGCCCCCTTTGTTTTTTTTCTAGAAGACTGTTTGCTTCAGGGGGGCAGTAGAACCAATACATTGCTACCAGTTATGTAAGGAGTTGTATGTAGAAACCTGAGTTAGCTGGCCCCATGTTTCTGGTTTCTTCCTGATATGTTTTAGCACTCTTTATAGCCCACTGCCCAGCACCCTGGCTGGCCCGCCTTTAACCCCACTGAGTATTAGAGACACCTTATTCTTCCCCAGTTAGTCCAGGACACTTTTCCTTTTCCTTAGCTAGGAAAACCCTCCCAGCACAAGGATAGGACCTGTGGCGTGTTGGATTCACCCCCCTGCTGCTGTGCTCCATGTGTGTGTCTCTGTCTCGTGTCGCCCCAGCAGCCGCTCTGGGGACTGCAGAAAGAGCACCGAGGAGGATGTGGGCCCCACATCTTGAGCACCATTTTCACAGAGCAACTGAAATACACATAACTCAAAGTCATTCTTTTCTCTGTATTCAGAATAGTTGTTACCTCTTTCCTGACATTTTTGTGTGCGTCCCACTAGTGTACCTTTAACATTTTGTCTCCCTCCTTTACTTCCTGTAGGTCTTCTGTGTTGTCCTATCTTTATAATTAAACTCAATAATACTTCATTGATATTCTGGACCTGATTTCTTACACGGTCATCACCTTACAGAACTCTTTCCAAACTCCGGACCAGCTTCTCTGGGTCCTGTCTCTACTCGTGGTTGTTCAGTTGAGATTCAGGGGACACATACGTAGGTCATCTCTAGCGGGGTGAGAAGTGGGGCCTGTCATGCACCTCTGCTTGGAGCTTGCTACATCATCACTGTTCTCTCCAGGACGCTGCTGGTGGCAAGAATCAGTGCCAGCCACTTGCCAGGAACGCTGAGAGCAGAGGCCAAGCACGTCTCTCTTCTTCTTTTCTATCTGCTGAGCTTCTCTTCATCCTTCGAGACCATGTTCAGAGGTCTAGCCTCTGAAAGTCTTTACTAAAGTGTCTCTCTCCTCAAAGCCTGACAGGGACTGCTCATGTTTGACCTTCATGAGTGATTGTTCCCTGAAATAATGGATGGGTAGTTTCCATGATTTCAGTGACCACGGTGTAGGTGTCATTCTAGATGAACTGTGATGTTTCAGAGCCGAAAGCATTCAAGGTGTGTTTTTGGTTTTGTTTTTTTTTGTTTTTGTTTTTTTCCTGCTGTTTTTGAAGGTCTGGTTTCTGGTAAGTTCTGTTACCGTTGTAGCTCCTGTTTGCTGAACACGTGTTTGTGTTAGATTCTATGCTTAACTCATCTACATGCATTATTTCATTTAATCCTTAAACCTACCTAAAGTGGTAGATGGTTCGTCTCATCCCCGTGAAACAGTAGAGGAAGCCAGTTCTCAGAGAGGTTGAGTAACTTGTTTAAAGTCAAACAGTTAGTAAGTGATAGGAGTAGGGGTTGAAATCAGATTTCTGTCTCTAGAGCCCAAACTTTTCAGCACTGTGAAATACAGCTTCATAGAGGATGGATGGATGGGTGAGACATAGATAGAAAATTGACCATAGTTAAATAAATAGATAGTAGACGAACAGATAAATATCAATGACCAGATAAATCACTTACCAGGAAAGATGCAAATTATTCATTAATCTTTATAAATGTTGCCTATAGGTCCTTCCCCTGTGTATAAGGGCAAGAGGGAAAATTATATAGAATTACTGGAAAACAAACCCAGCGGGGTTTTGATTTTCATCCAGAAAGTCTGTCCTGTTTAACTAAACACGTAAATTCTTCATACACCATGGAAGATGTTCTAAGTCACAGATAATTCAGAATTATTATTTCTTTATTTAACCTACAGTCTCAACCGTTTCCCCCATACTCTATCTGTTAACATTTTGCTGGAGTCAAACTAGAGCCAGTAAGAAGGATACAACAAAATCACTTGTGCTTCCCTTTTTCTGCTTTGATTAGCCAACTCACTGATCATAATAAAAAATCAGATGGCTCACAGGACAGGCAACACAGAAACAAGGAGATGGGAGAAGTCCAGGCGATGGAGAAGCAGTTTGGGATAGGTTTGCATTTGGCTTTAATTTGGTATATTCTTCCAATTTTATGTATTGAAAGAATAAAAAGCACACTAAGATGCTGGAGAATCTTATAGATTCCTTTATTAACTTTTTTGTTATTGATAAAAAGCTTGAGGGCTCTGAATCTCTTTAGGTAAAGAGCACAATGAACAGATGGCTGTAGGTTTCCTTTTTTTTTCCCCCTCTGGGGTCCACCACCTGCTTTAATACGCTGAAACATCAGGTCAGATGAGTTCACTGCCTACAGTACCAAAAGCTCTCCAACATTAGCCAGAGAACACAAATCTCAATCACACCGGCACATAGTGAGAAAAGTCCTCACACTGCAGGCTTTTGGCAAAGACTGCTCTATCTGTGTTCACCTTAAGAGACCGAATAATCCCTAATCTCACTTGCCTGATATTCCCTCCAAGGAGTTCAGATCAGACACCTTCTTGAAATTTCCATATGTTCCATGGCCCATAAATCCAAAATACATATATAAGTTGGCTTTGGGGCCTGAGTCAACATTGGAGTTTACTTTTAACCTCATGCTTGAATTTTTAATTTAAATTAAATTTAATTAAAAATTAAATTAATTTAATTTAAATTAAAAGGAATTAAAGGAATTAAGGAATTAAAATTCCATTAAAGGAATTTGAATGTTGAATTTGAAATGCAAAAGGAATTTCAGAGGTAGATTTAGCCTATCCACCTGATCTAGGGCCGAATTCTTCTTGAAGAGGTACCTTGCTAAAAGTTCCCTGCTTGTTGAGCCAAATATTGGATGTCTAGTGTTTCCTCTGACTCTCACAACCGTCCTGACTTTACTCTTTATCTGATGATAAAAAGGGAAGTGTAAGCCTACTGCAGACTTTTGGAGGCAGACAAGACCGTTGTCTTGTCAAGAGAGCACTTTGAGTCAGGGTCTAGGCTTTGATGGAATCCCCTCTGTCACTCATCACCTCTGGGCCTTTCACTGAGTAAATCTCACTTGCCTCAGACTCACTTGCCTCAGATCTATAATCTCTAAATTCTCTTTTAAACACTGAAATCCTGTGATCTATTACAGTAGACTGTCTTTATTGAAGAAACCATCATCCTATGCAGTCAAGTGAAAGTCTGGCACCCCGAAATTTACCTGAAAATGGAATGAACAAAGATTATTCTCTACATGGTTCAATTACGAAAAATGCCGTCTTCGGCTTGGAAGAGGGCATTGATCTTGAATGTGTTTGTTTTTTTAAAGAGCGACGGTAGAGTGTCATTTTTTTCTCTTGAGTGACATATTCACTTCTATTTTTGTTCTGTTCTGTTATCTAATGAGCCGTATCTCCTAATAACCTTTTGCAAGAATAAAACAAACAAAACAAACAAGAAACCCTGTATTTGTCTTCCACAGTGAACTCCGATGATCCTAAGATGCAGGTTTTTATTAATCCTTTTTCAGGATGCTTGGCGCTTTAGAGATGCTAAGATAGGACTTAGATGCGCTTTAACACTCGAACCTTCATTACTGGGAGGTCGTGGGGAATGGGCACCTGTCTGCCATTCAGTCAGGCTGCCTGAAGGGCATAGTGCCTGTGGGTGACACCCTTCACGTTGTCAGTTTGCTGCCAGCTCACATTTTGGCAGAGCACCTGTGACTTCCGTAGGTTGGTCTACCCAGGATGGCATTGTCCCCAGTCAAGACCAGGGGTGTTGTTACTATGGAACAGGGATTGGCAAACCCACAGGTCCAATTCTGCCTGCTGCCTGTTTTTATAAATAAAGTTTTATTGGAACACAGCCATGCTTACTTGTTTATGTATTGCCTGTGGCTGATTTTGCACCCAGTGGCAGAGTTGAATAGTTGCAACAGAGACTGAGTGGCCTACAAAGCCTAGAATATTTACTGCTTGATTCTCCCACCCACCACCACCAAAAAGGGCAAATCGCTCATATAGAAGAAGCCTGAATGTTTAAAGGCAACTGGTGTTCTGCTTCCACTTGCATTTGGATAGAACTTACCTCAGGACCCCAGTGCTCTGAGTTACCCAAAGCCGAAGTTCAGAGTACTCAGAGAATGGATGGCGGTATGCCTTCAGCAGGACTCCGTGAGTATTGCTTTGCTCAAAAATGTTTGATAGGAAATAAGCACCGGAGAACTCAATCTCACATTCTATGGCAGTACCTGTAAATGCCATGCAAACAATGTATGTCTAGCACTAAAGGTGGTATGGATGACCAGAAGTGCTCATTGGCTTGAGTTGGCTCTGAGAGCAAGGATCGTGTCTTACACGTCCTGCCTTTTGCCCCATTGTAGTGCGTGATGCAGCTGGTAAAGGAGAGTGTAATAGGGTTGAACCATCAATGGAGCCAAGAGTAGGACTGAGAGGATTTTGTAAGGGGCCTAACAGAACTTGTACGTGACCAGAAGACAACCCTACCTCCAGTCACAAGTGAGCCCAGGAACCTTGCTATCCACATATAATCCTTAGGGTCATTTGGGTTCCTCTCTTTCGACTCCCTGCCTGCCAAGCAGTCTTTTGACTCTGATGGGCTGACCCTGATGTGTTTCTTCATTATCAGTATGGCATCTTGATTTGAAGTAATGAACTGAATTTTGATCTATAATTAGTTCAGGTAGTTTAGAAGCTCCTCAGTCTTGATCATCCTTGTCAGAATGAAAGGTCTGATCCTACAGAACCAATACCCAAGTTCAGGGGACATGACATTGAGACACCTGCTTTAATCAGCAGCCTTTTGCTCATGGCTCACTCTTGGCTATAATTACTGGAGCCTCTCTGATGACCCGCATCATGTCTGCGTTATAGTGTAGTTTTTTATAGCACGTTCGTTTCCATCGCCAAAGTACAAGCTCCTGGAGGACAGGACTCACATCTTTTTTCCCTTATTTTATGGTTCCCACTCGGTGTCTGCACAGTGCCTAGCGCTCAGCGTAGACTTTCAGAGAATGTAATTGGATGAATGAATGAGTAATAAGAAAGTAAGTAAATTCGGTGTCTTTCCTAATTTCTTTCCATCTTCTCTCTTCCTTTCTGCCTATTCAGATCCCATTTCATCTGCACGACGTAACTCATCCCCCACTTCTCCACACTATTCTCTAGTGACTAGAGTTCATAATCATCTCTCTTTTCTTATTGCATTCATAGTTAGCAGCTCACAATTTGGCACTTAATTATTTCTTAATTGATTCATCTGTGCTATCTTTGTTTCCCAGGTAGCCTGATGTCCCTCAAGGCACAGAATATATATATTTTAAGTATTTTGTACCAGCTCTCTGTGCCCACCCCCTTCTCTGCAACACACACAGTGCATTAGCTTTAACATATAACAGATTTTCAATAAATTTGTGTAAATTAACTAAATTAAGCACTGCCATTACATTTCAGGACAGACTGGCAGGGATAAAAAGCAGTTTCCTGATGTTTCTTGGTATGTTTCTGAAGTATAAAAATTGTATCAGAATTAGTCGGCAGCTTTGAAAGTTAGCCTATAAAAGACAAATAAATTAACAAAGCACAAAGCCAAACCAGGAAATTGAAAAAGGCCTCTTCCTTCCTTTTTCTCTCTCTGTTCCTGTCTCTCTGTTTTCTCGTTTTGCTTTTGTTTTTAATTACAAGGTCAGTTTATTTATTTGAGCAACAGACTTGAGAATCTGTCTCCGGAACCCAAGCCTGGCCCTGGCTCTCGTGTCTGTCTCGCAGACACACCGTTGCCTGGCCCGTTCCCCATTTGACACTGGTGGTCCCTTTCTATGAAACGTTCGGATCAACTATCCATATATAAGAACCTGAGAACCTGAAACTATCTAACAAATGCAGTGGTGGGATCTTTTTATGAGATACTTAATTTACTTTTACAAATCTGCTTTTCTTGTGTTGGTCTAAGTTCTTTGGCAAAGGATCATTGAAATGCAGGATTCCTTAGACTTCTCTTTTGTCCCACAGAATATTCTCTCGTGTGTCATCATCACAAACCGTGAGAGCGACACCTACTCGCGACTGCTGGGTGGTCTTTGCTTTAAACCTGGGATTTTGTATTGAAAACAAATAATGTCTTAGGACCCAAATCCCTGTAATACGTGGTGTGTTTCCTTGAGCTCTGATCGTGGTCGCGCCAGGTGTTGAAAAGGAAGGAGGAAAGTTGGCTGGCCCTCCACTCCACAGCATGCTCTTCGGGGGATGGAAGTGTTTGTGTACTGAGTAATCCTGTGCAGCTACCCAGCCTAACCAGATTACCAGCCAGGCTCCTCTCAGCAGCAGGATCTGCCAGATGAGGGAGGGACTTGCATGGCTCTTGGCACCAAAAGCTCTACCTGACTCTCCCCTCAGAATGGTGGTTTTGCACAGTGGTTACTTCCCGCTAGTTTTTTGTTTTTCTTCTTCTTCTTTTAATGTTTACTTTGATAATTCCTTTTACTTTTTGCCTTTGAATCCTTGTGGTCACGTGGCACCTGTACAGGAACCACGTGTTTCTGGTTTCTCCTTAGCTTCCGCTCCTTTTGACAGCGCCAAGTCAGATCTCACGGCATGATCTAGCTTTCAACTCCCCCGAGACTGTGCCTCTTACAATGAGGTCTTCTTAGGATTTTTAATGAAGCCGACCTAGTTCTTCTAACCTTCTTTTCAATAATTAAAAAATGTGAAAATTCTACCCGGAGTCATTTTCTGTGCCAGAACTTCATTTCAGTATCTGACTTGAGCTGCAGATCTGTCATAAATCCAGCCTCTCAACAGGAGGCCCTTCCGCAGGAGTTGAGGAACGCCACACGTACCCCCACCACCGCCCCATCGCATGCTCCGTTAACTACTCCAAGGCGCTCTTCACTTATCTTACTGGGTTTGCTTGGATTTATACCAAATGTCAGAGATTTCTTTTTTCACTTACCACCCACAGGTACTTTCCCCCTTTTGGTGTAATTGCTGAGGGTTGTATGCCTATAACTTACTACATTTTTTTTTTAAACCACAGCTGTAATGTGATATAGTTTACCTGCTGAGTCATCTCTAAATTTTATTCATGTTTCTTTCATTTAAAAAAAAACACACACTATTTCGAATTTCTGTACTATTCTTGGTTTATTCAATTACCCTCCCAGTCATAGGTGATGGGGTTTTTTTCTCTTCAATTTTTTTTTTAAGATTTATTTACTTGAGAGAGAGAGGGAGAGAGGGAGCAGGGGGAGAAGAAGAGGAAGACAAGCAGACTCCCCCTCCGAGCAGGGAGCCCAACGTAGGGCTAGATCCCACGACCCCAAGATCATGACCTGAGTGGAAACTGAGAGTTGGCCGGCTTAACCAACTGAGCCATCCAGGCGCCCCTTCTCTGTAATTTTAAAAAGATGTTTCACACAAAAATAAGTTCTCATTACATGTCAGATTGGAGCATAAATTCAATTGGAAGGTGAACTCAAAACTGTTATTGACACACTATTGTCAAAAGAGAGGAACAATTGGAATTTTTTTGGTGGGGGATAGTGGGGATGGGGGGGCAGAGGCCGAGGGAGAGAGAGAGAATCTTAAGCAGGCTCCACACTGAGCTCAGAGCCCAATGCTGGGTTCCATCTCAAGACCCTGAGATCATGACCTGAGCTGAAATCAAGAGTTGGTCCCTTAACCAACTAAGCCACCCAGGTGCCCTGAGTTAGAATTAAAAAAAAAAAAACAAAAAAACCCCATATTCAAGAGAGGAAATGCCATAGTTAATTTGATTGGAGCTTTTATTTTAGTGACATTTAAGCTTCTCTCATATATTTTTACCATTTAAAATAATTATATCCCATTTCTGAATTTATTTATTGATTTTTAAAGATTTTATTTATTTAATCGACAGAGATAGAGACAGCCAGCGAGAGAGGGAACACAAGCAGGGGGAGTGGGAGAGGAAGAAGCAGGCTCATAGCGGAGGAGCCTGATGTGGGGCTCGATCCCATAACGCCAGGATCACACCCTGAGCCGAAGGCAGACGCTTAACTGCTGTGCCACCCAGGCGCCCCATGAATTTATTTTTTCTATAGCCAGAGGTGACCCTGAAGTTAAATATATAAGGAATTTAGTAGTTACAAGGTGTAATTACAAACTAACGAGCATGATTTCCTTAATCAAATCACTCATACTACAGAAGGATATTTTATGGATAATCACCAAGGATTAGAGACAGTTCAAACGAGTTCCCAGAAAATGACTCTGTCCAAAATATACACATGTTCATTCCATCCCTAATAAACTTTACCATTTCTCCTCTTCATATAACCCTTTTATTGCCACATGTTGGTAAAGTTCTTTGCAGGCAGGGATTGTATCCTGGAGATCTCATACATAGCCTTAGCACCTACGATAATGTCGTGGTCAAAATGTATCCATGAATTCTAGATGACCTTGCATTTTTCTCATGTAGGAAAGAAATGATTGAAATCTTACTACATGAGCTTTCTTGTTGCCTTGCTTTTCACTGAAAACCATCAGAAACCTGTTTCTTCCATTAAAGAGAGTATGTCATAATTGTCTGTCAGTAAGGCACCACTCCCTCTGTTTGCCCAGGGTTAGAGGGAATTCCAAGGCCTGAAAGCTTGATATTGACAGGCATGAAACGGATATACAAATTATTTTATTCTGTGGCCAGGACCTGCAAAAGAGCAGGAAGCACATCTGCTAAATGAAGTTAAATGATGCCTTTCCTCTCTGTGTTGTCTCTACATTCGTCAGAGGCATTTAAATTCAGAATTCAGTTCTTACATAATCAGGCCAGTAATAGCCCAGCGAGGTAATTACATAAAGGCAGGTAGCTAACAACCCCCTTACTCCTGTGTTTTCTCGTAGAAGGTCTAATCTGCCATTCTAACCACTACCGCATTTTCCATAAAAATTGTCTTAATTTGGGTCATATGTTGAGCACCTGCTGTGTTCTAGGCTCTTGGCTAAGTGTCATTGATCAGACATGAACAAAGGTAGTCCTGGTCCCTCACTCCACCGAATGGGAGAGTCCTGACGGGGCAGACACATGTGGAAAAATATTGAGGGTTTGTTTTTTTTTTTTTAATCAGTTACCAAGTTATCAATTACAAAATATCTCAAAGCAGCGGCAAGTTATTCAATCCCCATGGGTGGATTGGAGTATGGATTCATCAACTAAACCTTCCATTTTCTAGCACACTCTTAGACATGTCTCCTAGACAGTTAAATAAGTCCCGTGTGTACCCTGGGAGATTTCTCTCCCTGACATCAGGAGAGAGCTACTGCCAGCCACTTGTTACACATACATTGCCTTGGAAATGTACCTTGTGCCTGTCACCATAGCAACACCCCGAGAATGACCTCAGCAGCCACTCAGAATCATTCCTACAAAACAAATTATAGCTATAATTAACTCTCCGAATTTACTCTGCAATATAAATTTGTTCAGACCTCGGTGTTTCTTTGTAAAAGGTTAAATGAATGGAATAATCCACCGCAAGCTCCCCCTCCCCCATACCCCACCCAGGTTTCTGCTCAGAATATGAGATGCTTCAATGGAAAGCACGGTTCAGTTCAGAAACTCTTCTGTTACCTTTTCTTAGAATGTGACAAGAATCAGCGCATGAGGATGTGCTGGTCCTACCGCTCCATAACCAGATTTCTGAAGGCACAGGAGTGGCTGTTTCCCCTAAGCAAATGTGAAAGGCAGACAGTGCTGTGAGCCCAGAGCACGGGGGGCACAGAGGTGGGGCTTCTGGAGGGAGAAGCTCTCCGTGCTGGCCTCTCCCTGGCAGTGGAAAATGCAGGACTCCGCGGCATCCACATTTCACCTGCTCCACAAATTGTCCACAACCTATCTTCAACCTTGGTGTGGCTGCTAAGACACCCAGACCTTCCCCTGGGAGCCAGTCACTTGTATGTCTTTTGTGTGGTTGGGGGGTTTGTTGCGGGGTTTTTTGTTTTGTCTGTCTTGCCTTGTTTCGGAGGTGTTTTGGGCTTGCCTTGGTTTGGGTTCTGGATAATGTACAACTAGCAGACCTCAGTGCTGTTCCTTCCAGCTTTTTTCTTTTGGGGAGCTAGATGAATACAACTTTAATCCTCCAAATTAAAGTGAGCCTTTCTCTCCACCACCCAACTGAGACAAAGCAAAGAGAATGTCAAGCAAGAGCTGTAGAAATGTATAGAACATCGTTAAGAGTCATTTCCTGGCTATGCAATTTGGTGTCACCTGGGCAGTGAACAGATAGAGCGTGACAAGGCGCAAGTCAGTGCTCAGCGTAAGTTTATCGTTATAAGGTTGTCGTTCCTCTCTGCAGACTGTGCCAACGTTGAAAAGGAGCAAAAGAGAGACGAAGAAGGGAAAATATTCTTGCAAGTAGGAACACTTTAGGTATTCAGCTAGTATTTTTGTAGTGCCCTTGATTCGTGGAGAGATACCATGAACAATATTTTTAGGGGAGTCAGTAAGCCCTTTTAAGTGGCTTTTTGGTCACAGAATCAATAACGTGATTCTGTCTTGTCCCATCATGAGCAGTGTTACGATTTTCCACTTCGTGTGGTGATTCTTTAAGTTCTATGCAAATACACATTCCTGTTTAAAAGTAGAGGGGCAACGAGTAGTCTGTTTTCGTTCACCTTTGACAACCAGAAAGCTGTGATTTCGCTTTACCACGGGCACACAATTCACCTTGTGTATGAGAATGAGCCACCCTCTGTCTGACCTCTGTGAACTGTAGTAAGCGAGCAGAAACGGTTTACTAGGCACCGCATTTCTGAGCCAGCTTGCCAACATAAACTAGAAGTTCTCTGATTCCCCCGAATTGAGTTTTATACATAGTAGTTAAATAAATGGTGGTCTCGTGGGTTTTAAAAATGTACATTCACTTCAAGTTTTTCAAATCAGGGAGCTGGTAAATCAGAAAACTCCGTGTCTACAGACAAGCCAGTTGATTTTGTGTTTACAGTGTGATGAGCTGGTTTATCTGTAGAATTCTCGAGATACAAACCAACTCCCAGAACAAGGGCTTGTTAACCACATCAGATGCCTCCAAGACCATGCCAAGATACTGACTAAAATTTTGGATCCAGTTCATTTTTCTTCCTGCCTCTCACACCAGTATTGTCCCAGCCTCCCCCAGCCTGTGTTCATCCTCTAGCCATTTTTGTAATAATTCAAGGTATCAGGCTAGTTCCTATCAGTCAGTAGAGAGCTAATTGCCAGCTAGAGAATCATTGATGTGTTTGGGATAAGGCCACTAGAATACTAATTAACTCGTTACTTTGCATTAGGAATTTCCAAGATGATCCTTTCTTTTCTCTCAAAAAATTGATATTCCTCCAAAAAGGCAGTAATTTTATGTCTTCGTTAAAGTTACTTAGCTCTACTATTTTATGATCCATGAATCTTAAAGGATTAGTGCAATATTTCTTGTCAACACCCAATTTCAAATTTAATAATATAATTAATATGGAAACACCACTAATAACAATGATATTTAAATAATGCTAAGACTAAATACCAGCATAGGACATCATCTATCCATCCAACAAATATTCCTTAAGTACTATCTTCCAGGCACCCTTTTAGATTCTAAGGCAAAAATAACGCCGGGCAAGACAAAACCCTTCCCATAGGTAGGTCACATCAGCTGAATATTTGTGCACTTGCTGAGTTACGACACGCTCGGCACCAGGCATTTCCTGTTATTACCTTAGAACTCACTTTCTTGTTTTGTGGGCATAAAGGTGTTGAGATTCTAATCCTTTCTGATTCTATAGATGGGGCCACCTTTTCTTTAAGTCTTACTGATATGTTACTTTGTGTGTACACGTTGCAATCGTATGCTTTGAAACCAGACCTGTGCACCATCCTCTCCAGGGCCAAGGGGAGCGTAGCAAGCCTTTGAAATCATTAGGATGCCATGCAGAACCGTCCTTTTGCCCTGCTTGTCATTAATTCTCTCAAATCACGTCATTCTCAAAGTTGCAAAATATTTTTTGCAGTTTGAGAGAATGAAAGGTAAATGGAATATAACGTTTTTGAAAGGACAGAATTACTCTGATGGAGAACATATGTGTGGCTGCCAGGGGTTAGGCTTAGGAGAGGCAGGCTGTCCCCAGGACACTTTCTTTGCGGTGGCAGAACAGTTCTGTATCCTGATTGTGGTGGGAATTGCATGAATCTCTACATGTGATAAAATTTCACAGAACTTTACACCCCCCCCAAAAAGTGTGCGCGCGTGTGTGTGTGTGTAAGAACTAGTGAAATCTAAACAGATTGTAGTTGAGTTAATAGTATTGGATCAATGTCAGTTTCCTGGTTTTAATAATACATTGTCGGTGTAGAAGGTGTTATTATTGGGAGAAGCCGGGGGAAGGGTACAGGGGAACTCTCTGGAATATTTTTGTAACTTCTTGTAGTCAAAAATTATTTCAAAATGAAAAGCTTTTTTTTTTTTAAGGAATGGAGAATAATCATATAAGCAGATAAATTTAAAGTTTAGGTGTGGTGACTCTAAACACTGGGAATATCTGACCTTAGACATTGTTAGCTCAGTAACCAGAAATCTCAACTCTTGTGGCTTCCCATTAATCACAAATGACTTAGATTTGGATAGAATTTAGGACATGGTATGCTGCTCTCCTCTCTTAGGGGAATAAGGAAATACATTCCAGAAAGAAGGCTCTGATATTCTGAAAAAAAAAAAAAAATATCCTGACCTTATGTATAACTCTGTTATCTGTTTATTTATACAAATATACATTAAAAGTTATGTAAGTAATTCAAAATCTGTTTGCTTTAAACTCCTGCGTTACCTACCAGCCCTGCTAAATAAGCAGAAAGTAGAAGACTCATTTCATTTCTTTTCCCCCTCTACTTTTTGTATGGGTTCTAAGTGATAGAGAAGAAACGAGAAAGCCTGTGAACCAGATAATCCATAGATGGGTTACCTTGCTGTGGCCAATGGAAGGTTGACTTTATCTTTCAACTTTCCAGATTTCTCTATCCCTTTCTGATATTTTCCTTCCTCTTCTCCACCTCTCTTTTACGATTTATTTTTGCCCTTCCATTTACAGAGGCAGATTTGGCATGATGGTGTCCTAACGCTCTCATTGTGTCTTCCCTCCTCTAGCTATCTTAATGACTTGGACCGCGTTGCTGACCCCGCCTACCTGCCTACGCAACAAGATGTGCTTAGAGTTCGAGTCCCCACCACAGGGATCATCGAATACCCCTTTGACTTACAAAGTGTCATTTTCAGGTAGTAACTGAGTCCATAAAACCCACCTTCCAGCTCCTGTGCCTTGAGTAGTACATTTGGGGAACTCTACAAATATTAAAATCGTGTGGAGACTTTAAAACAATATCACCTGTAGACCAATTATATCATCATTAGATACACAAATGAAATAATATGTTCCAGAAAGAGGAGGCAGAGGAAAGATGTATGGGCAGGTTTCTCATTTCAGATACAATCACCAAGAAATCAATGAAATCTTAAGTTTGCTGGTGGTTGAACAAAATCAGTCACTTAAACATTGGTCCTGACTATTATTCTTTGAGAACTGGTCCTGACTGTTCTTTGAGTCACATTTTAATTGTGAGGACAATGGATATATTTTTAGATTTGTATAAGATATGAATGACCTTATGACCCTACTAATAATAGAAACTGTATGATGTCAGAAGCTTTCATGTTGTTTCCTCCAAGTCTCTGCTGGTACCAGTGCAGAATTCTTTAGTAGCAATAAAAATATGGGATGTTTTATATTCCTGAAATAACTCGCTTGAAAATTTTTAAAATACATAATTTTGAAAATGGATTGATGAGCCTAGTCTAAATTTATATAGGAAAATACAATGAAAAAATCTGCTACTGTTCTGTCTGGGTAATACTTCAGAAAAGCATTTTAATTTTTTTAAGAAGAGAAAAAATAAATAATACCAATGTGCTTTCATTTAATCTCTTATTATACAATCACTCAGTTATACCTCTAGGTAGAATACAAACCACATTGTGCTTTGAGAAGTGAAGCCATGTGAATAGGTCTTTAAGCATGGAGAGTTGAGTTCTTTGGGGAGCTTATCCCATTGAAGACAACTATGGTCACTACAGGGACATGAAATAGGAGTTATGTGACTCCCACTGGGTAACTGCCACATGGCTCAGATGAGCAGGCCCTCAAAGCACTGTGGGTTTTATTCTAATCAGTCTCTGCCCCTGTAGTCAGGTCTGGCTGCCATATGCCACTCTAATACACATATCTGTAAAGCGGGTGGCATTTTAGAAATATTTCCGAACCTCATTTTTTTTCCATCTAAAATGGTTGCATTGCATGATCACCAAGGTTCCTTATAGCGCCAGCATGCTGGATTACTTAAGCTTTGAGTTCTTAGCATTTGGAGATCTTTCCGTTTGGAACACCCCAATTTCCTACCGCTTAGAACTGTACTACAGAATATTTTCAGAAGACATAGAGCATTTCATAGAGATTTTCATCTCTTAATTGTTTTGTAATTAATAGTGAATTCTGAAACAAGGTTACTCTTATATCTTGTTTTTACTACACTTTGTTCACTAGCTGTAAAGGACTTTTTTTTTTGCCATTTTTTTTTTGCCACTACAGTAAAAGTAATGATTAAGAAGAATAATTTCCTGCCATCATCAAAAGCATCTTATAAGGCTCAGTGTGACAGGGTTTTATAGAATGAGGATTTCATGTAAATGAGTAATGAATTATTTACTTGGAATGAGGGAAGAGCTAGAATTTGGTATTTCTAAAGAATTAAAAACTCTAGTTTTGATGTCCATAGTTCACAGGTCTCCCAGAATCCATTGCTGTGCCCCTTACGTATTTCTTCTGTGCCTTAGAGAACTTTTAGAAGCAATCACCAGAAGATCCTTGATTTCTTGGTTTGCATTTAATGCGTAGAGGCAGGAAAAGACCAGGAATAACTTCAGTTTTCAACAAATGCTCAGAGAGCCCTCCTTTCATTCTCTGAAAGTATTTTATCCTGCAAACATTGTGCACATTTTAGTCAAGATACGGATTGAACAATTTGAGGAAACTTGGCTTCAGTGCCAACTATTGCTTCATATTTTCATACAAACATTAAAACTCAAATTAATTGATGTCAGCGTTGGTTCCTAACCAGTAACTCAGCACATCGTTGATATGTTAAAAACAAATCCTTGAAAGAGTTCAGCTCATGGCCTCTTGAAGCATCTTGATGTTTTATATGCTTCACTTCTTAGCAGGTTAGCAAGTGTGTTTGCATAAGGCCAATTACACCATGATACCCAGAATGACTGGCTCTGTCCCAAATTATTGTCAGTATTGGAAGGAGAAAACAAGTCAAAATACTCCAGGATAAGTATCTGTGTTTAGTTAAACCATCCCATATACCCGTATTGAAATACATAGCATCTTGTATCTTTTAAATGTATTTGCAGTCCTTTCTAGTGTCCTTGAGAAATGCACAAGGATCTTCATTCTCATTTTCTAGAAAAAGAAACTGACATCAGTACTTGCCATTAGAGCTTACCGCGAATAAAGCATATTTTGTTTCTGACTCTTGTGTGCATGATTAAGTAAATCACCATTTTGCTTTACTTGGCATAGGATTTTTTACAGAGTTATTGTTTTCATACAAATCAGATAACTTTCTTATAACCACAATGGTTTATTACCCAGAAGGGCTTGGCTTGGATTGTTAGGTAACAGAAAATTAGTAGGTGTCCAAGAAGTATTAATTGAATGGACTTGGATGACCATTTTCTTTAGAGTGTTTTTCCTAAGTGTGTAAGTAAAGCTGTGTTTTTATTGGTCTTTTTTTCTTTATATGCTATTAATATGAATATTGTTAACCTTGCAGAATGGTCGATGTAGGGGGCCAAAGGTCAGAGAGAAGAAAATGGATACACTGCTTTGAAAATGTCACCTCTATCATGTTTCTAGTAGCGCTTAGTGAATATGATCAAGTTCTCGTGGAGTCGGACAATGAGGTGAGTGCTCTTTGGACAGGCAATGGATTATCATTTCAATATCTGATACAAATAAGAGGATGTAGGGTGTGAAACATGGGGTAAACTGATTTCATGGTTTTTTGACTACTGAGTTGGGGATTATTTTAAATAATAAAAATAACCCTATGGTAGCACGTGGTATAATCAGACTGTAAACTCTTTTGTCAGATGTATGAGCAGGTCTGTGTGTTGAGGTCTAATTAGACCCTATTTTATATGCTTAACACTGTGTAGATGCTCTGAAAATGAAAATAACATAGAAATCCCCAGGCTAACCCTCACGTCATTTTCTAGCCCTCTTCCTACAGGATGGAGCTGGGAGTGTTGCAGTGAGTCAGCCTGTTTTGTTTTCATTTTGTTTAAATCATTGTTTGTGTGTTGGGTGGGTCTCAAAGAGTACTCAAAACCTCTCTTGGCAAATGTGAGTGACTTTGCAGCTGGGCTCTAGATCAGTTCATTGTGGAGCCAAGAAGCGTCTTGGTGACGTGGCTGTTCTGCTCTTACAGAATTCTGTAGGCTGTGGCATCATTTTGTCTCTACTAGAGCGATTGGAAAAAATATCCTTGATATGCCTGTCTGGAGAATCGATTCACTATTGTCATCTTCTCCCCATTATGTGAAAACCTAACAGGTATAAATATGGATTTTGAGGATGATAAAGTCTCAATAATGAGAGTTGACTATGGAGGATAATACAGGGGCGTAGAAAACTCGCTTTGAGCTGGAGTTCAGTGCGTGTGTTGGGGGAATGGAAAAGATACCTGATAACCTGTTAGAGGCAGAAATTGCAGACGGACACGCCAGTAGTATCAAATATCGTTCTAATAGGATAGAAAACAAAGAGAAGGAAATGAGCTATTTCCAATAGCTGATTAAAATATAAACTGGCATATTAAAATACACTTTTAGTTCTATACATTTTTTGATATAGAATAATTCTGGTTTCTGGTCCTTTTAAATGTTTTCTTTTTCTGCAGGTATTAATATGTGTATAAAAATACATGTCCAATTTCTTTTTGTATGCAGCGTTGATAAAGAGTTTGGGAACCGATATCCCCGATAGAGCTGAGGTACCTGTTCATGCATATCAGAATCCTTCCAGGGGTGCAAGTCTGTGGGCTTCTGAATCAAAGAACTTTGTAAGAATGTTTTATAAGCCGTTTGCCCTCTGTAGTTGTAATGAAAAGTGCCCGCTAAGCAAGCTAAAATCTGTGACAATCAGTTACCAAAATCTAAGGTAGGCAGTTACCATCAGAATACAGCTCTAATCTGTTGGTATGTATTTCTGTCTTTATATCTGTGTTCATTTGTTGTTCCGTCATCCTTGGATGGAGTGTTTTGAATATCGTGCATATCTGGGGAACAGAATAAGACATTTCTGCTATCTTTGAAAGTTGAATCAATCTAGAAAATGTTTTGAGGGCTTGTCTACTGTGTGCTAGGTACAGTATCTAAAGAGATACGAAAATAAAACCTAAATTACCTTTGCCCAGAGGGACCTTGTAAGAGATCCATCCTTTTGTTAGAATGGAGAGTATGGGGAGAGGAAGGCCTTAGTTATATAGGTCATGATCTCTCTGCTTTAATTTGCTGTCCAGTAAGATAAAATTGGAGACATTTATCAAAAGAACGCGTAGCTTTATTTCTTCTGTCACTGTTTATAGCTAGAGAAACGGAAGTGTTTATCGATACACATTTTATACAAGACAAGTACATTATGTCTATAAGACATATATAATGTGACTTAGTGCTCATTAATTTACCACTTTAAAATTTACAAAACAGAAAAGAAAGTCAGTTCCTTAGATAGCTCATCATCTAATTCTACTGCATAAACCCAGTCCTTCAATTATCTGGACATCACAGATTATTTATCCCACTTTCACCCAACATTGCTTATGGATATCTGGTTTTAATGTAAAAATCTATTATTTTATATTAATTAGAATAAGATGACATTGTCTTGATCAGATATTAACTAAAGTCTCAGTAACTCACCATTCAATGGCATTGCAGGCATCTAAAAATATTTTGCCAGTTCCATTGATTCCTACAAATTAAGATAATCTGTTATCTTTTTCATTAGGACTCCCAGATCACTTGTGAATATTTTTAAAGCCTACCTTCTAATTCTGTGAGATAAAAGTCGTTCATGGTGCTCTTTTCTCAGACCTTAAGCCTGTTGGTAATATTGCAGACGATCTTCAGCATAGTGAGAACAATGCTGCTTATTAATTACTTCGTCTGTGTTGACCACAGCCATCACTGTTGGTAATTAGGGAACACCATCAAAAGTAGTTTTTAATGTCAGGTTGTAGTCACATTCTTTTTTTTTTTTTTTTTTTCACTTGAACTAATATATGAAAATGCTGTTGCCTCTCCGCTTCCTTAAATTATTAAGGAAATTCAGAACTATAGAATTCCACCTTCCCCAAATTTTCTGGTTTTGGTGAGACAAAACTGAAATAAGCTCTTGAAACCTTTTGTTCTTCGTTTTGAAATCTGATGGTCATCACTTCTATCCAAAGCAGACATTGTGGTACCTCCCTTGTATATATTTGTGGGAAACACTGGGAAATGGCTACTGACAGCCTTCCCTTTGGTCCCGGAGAACTCTGGGAAATGCGCTGCAGGCCACAGGCAAAAGCACCTGAAGGACTTTGGATGATTGCTTCTGCTTTTCATATTTCTAAAACTTTGTGTTTTCATCTTTAAGGTTCTTATGTAGATCTGCTTTTGTCTTTCTAGATTCTCAGCCTTTCTAGGGTTTGGGGATTGAGTTTCTTTATCGTTTTTCTCCAGAGAGGGACAAATATCATCAAATAGAGTGAGACTGATTAGGATTGTCAAGCCGTGTTGATTTGCGCATTCCCTTTGCTGTAAATTTCCCTGTGATAACACAGTAGCACAGAGCCAAGTGCTCTCCTGTAGTCCTCCCGTGCCTGTATTATTACCTCAGCGCCCCTGAGAGCCAGAGCACACATTGAGGCAGCCCCATAACACATTTAAGTTTATCAGCATGTATCCATACTCTGTCTTTTAATCTTGATTTTTCTGATTTTCTGTTACATGAAATATCTGAGCACTAATACAACAGTAATTTCTCAGACCTTGACTCAGGGGCTGTCTTACAGACTGTGCTCTTTAGAGAATCTCAGACTTAGGCCTTTTCTCCTCCACCTCCTTTCTGAATGTGCACTTCTAACTTAAATTAATCCTTTTGAAATGGTCACAACTCATTATGTCTTAGTTTTAATAAAACATCGAGATAGTTCACACACCTCAAGCGTTCCTTTGAACCAAGATAGATTCCCCAACACTGCTTTCCATCAACACTCATTCTTGAAACCTGATTCTTGGAGTGCCTCAGCTGATTTTAAAAATAAATAAATAAAAGGAGAGAATAGGCGTTTATAATACCTTAGCACTTTATGCCTGTTCAAAACTTTCTTAAATCATCACTCGTCTGCATCTCCTGCGGGGTCATCCCTGGGAGGTGAGAAGATCAGGTTTGTTGGTAATGCAGTCTAACAATGAAAATGACAAGAATGGAGAGATTAAGGCCCATGGTCAAGGTCACCCAGGATCTAAACCCAGACCCTTTTAGACCAGCTTGCTTTCCCCTCCTTCACAGTGTCTTCCAGAAGTAAAAGACAAATTCGGAGGAAAAGCAAAGGGGGCTATTAACATATCTAAGAACATGAAGTCACATGACAATCCTGCCTTTGCAAGAAGGAATTGAAAAACCCTCCTCTGCCTGTGTGTCTTTATTATACTCACAGATGACAGTAGACCGGCCAGAGATCCTTTACTGGTGGGTCAGAGTTCCTGTATGGCTCATTTGATTTTGAACTGTTTATTTATTTGTTTGTTTGTCTGTCTGTCAGAGAGAGAGAGAGAGAGAGCACAAGCAGGGGGAGCAGCAGGCAGAGGGAGAGGGAAAAGCAGGCTCCCTGGGGTCATGACCTGAGCTGAAGGCAGCCACTTAACCGACTGAGCCACCCAGGTGTCCCTGATTTTGAACTATTATAAAACAATAGTCTAAAATATGCATTTCCTTCATAGATTTCTCCTCTACTGGGTTTCGAAATGAATGCATTTTGAAGTTATTCGGCTAAAACCAAAGTCTGAACATTTTCCTTAAAAGCGTGAAACCTGTACTTTGTTCTGCTCTAAAAACTTCAAGTGAGTTTTGGGAATTTTCTTCATAGAAAATTCAGCGTTGGTGAGGAAATGACTAAAAATTGAGAAAAAAATTCCAACCCCTGAGGGAAGATCTATAGGAGACTTAGAAGTAGTTACAAGCAAGAGCTGAGCTCATGGCGTCCACTCTCAGTTGGATTGGCCTTCACGTCCTGTATTGATCTTAAATTATGGGACCGGAAACTTCATCTTGCTCCTCAGCCTTTGGCATACTCGGCTCAGATTCATGGCCTGATTACCAAGGATCTTCCTGAAAGATGTCCCACTTTTTTATATTTTTAACTCTTTTTCCCATTTCCTCGTTCCTTTGTTCACTTTTAGCCACCTGTCTCTTTTTTAAACCCCTTCCCCTTCATCCTTCAGACTTTCTGCTTCCTCATTACCATACTCCTCCACCTCTCTGCTCAGACGGCTTGAAGGAAGCTAGGAAGACGTTTTCCGACCACCATCTGTGAGTTAGAACCAGAGATCCACACTCGGTGCTGGTAAGGGCGCTGAAATCAGGAGTCAGACACTTAATCGACTGAGCCACCCAGGGGCCCCTATGCCATATTCTTTGTAAGACGAATTATATTATATGAGAAAGGCAGATTGCCAAAGAGTGTATATGTAATGTAATCTGATTTCTATAATTACATCGTATGATTATTACAGGGAAGGTTGTTAACCCTCCCCTCCCCAAAAAGAAAAGAATTTGGAAAATTTTCTACCGCCCCCAGCACGTAAACAGTGATGCTCATTGTTGCTAGTCATAGCGTTACAAATAACAACTGAAACAATAATTTTTTCAAAAATAAAATAAGATTTGGGGTGCCTGGGTGGCTCATTCGGTTAATCCGTAGCAGCCTTCACCTTAGGTCATGATCCCAGGTTCCTGGGATCAAGCCCCACATGGGGCTCCCTGCTTAGCAGGGAGTTTGCTTCTCCCTCTGCCCCTCCCCCTGCTCATGCTCTCTCTTTCTCTCTCTCTCTCAAATAAATAAATCTTTTTAAAAACTTAAAGTAGGATTTCAGATTGGAATTTTAGCTCTGCCATTTACCATCTCTGTTTTTCTTCTGGATTATCATTTTTTTACTGACTTACATGAGTTCCTTATATTCTTTGAATGTGAGCCTTTGTCATATGCATTGCAAACATCTGCTTTGCAGATTGCCAGTTGTTAATAGTGTCTTTTGATGAGCAGAAGTTGTGTTTATGAAGATTTCCCTTTACGGCTGTAGAGTAGCACATGTGTGTCTACAAATAGACGTAAGAGATAGGATCAAGTAAATCACCTAAAAAGTCTGGATGGAAGGGCAGTAGGGAATGGAGGGAGAGATGATGAATTAAAATGCCAGTGACAGAACCAGGTACCTATCCTAGCAGTGGTTCACAGAATGTAGTCAAGCATCGCTTAGCAATAATAAAAGGAGGTAATTATGGCCCATTAGACGATTCATTTATCTTTAAAACAAGTTAGCTTCTCTCTGTACTGAGCTACTCCTGCACCTTCACAAGGAGATGCCATGGGAGGGAGGAAGTTCCATGCACAATAATATCCCTCCAGGAAACCAATAGTAGAATTCACAGGGCTGTCTCTAAGCCTCTCTCAGTGTACGTTGGTGCCGTAACATCAGAGGTGACCCTGGGCCGGTACTGAGTGGTCTAAACACGCAGCTTGGTGTAAGAACAAGAGTGAGAAGAGCTAAGGAGGTGCATTTTGTTTTTAGAAACTATTTCAGTGATACAAGAGAGCATAAAATTCTAGAGAATTTACTTGCTTTAAATATTTATCTTCATAGAAATAAAATGATACAGATGCAAAGACATTACATAACCTTGGAATCATTTCTCTCCTTCCCCAAAAGTCACTGGCTTCAGGTTGGCATTGTGCATATTTTTTCACTTTTTTACTACATATGTATATGTCATTAAGCAATATGTAATATCGGATGCTTAGTATTATTCGTGATTATAAATTATATTTAGATGATTTCATTTTGCAGTGTGTTTTTTTTCCTTCATTCAACATTGTTGTTGAGATTTTTTTTTTATATTGCTGCACATGGCTTTAATTCACTTACTTAGACTACCATCTAGTTCCATTGTGTGACTATGCCCTACTGTGTTACACGTGCTTCTCAACCAGCAAGGTGGTTTTCAGTGTGGGTTACCCTTGCCTGTTCTCCCCCTCACTCCAACCCCCAATGGAGTTGTCCTTTTTTTTTTTTTAATTAGATTTTTTTTTTTTTTATTCGACCGAGAGAGAGACAGCCAGCGAGAGAGGGAACACAAGCAGGGGGAGTGGGAGAGGAAGAAGCAGGCTCATAGCAGAGGAGCCTGATGCGGGGCTCGATCCCGGAACGCCGGGATCACGCCCTGAGCCGAAGGCAGCCGCTTAACCGCTGTGCCACCCAGGCGCCCCTGGAGTTGTCCTTTTTTAACTGGCATATACACCTTTTAAATATATTCTGGTTATTATTGTTTGCCAGTTATACATATAAAAATTAGCTCTTAGTGCATGGCTTGTCTTTTTGCTTTGTTGCTTATGGAAGATCTTTAATCTTAATGTAGTCAGCTCACTCAATTTCCTTTATCGGTTGTATTATTGTATTTTCTTCAGAAATATTTTTTCTTCCCCTAGAATATGAAGATATATCCTTTATTTTCTATTAAAAGTTACAGGACTTTACTTTCATAGTTTTTTTTTTTTTTTTCCAAGGTGGGGCGGGGGGAGGAGGGGCTAGGGGGGTGGAGAGAGAGAGAGAGAGAGAATCCCAAGCAGGCTCCATACCTAGCGCAGAGCCAGAGGCGGGGCTCAGTCTCACAACCCTGAGATCGTGATCTGAGCCAAAATCAAGAGTTGGGCGGACGTGTAACCAACTGAGCCACCAAGGTGCCCCTTCTTAGTTTTTCTACACACCTTAAGTGATTTTTTAGTATGACAGGGGGTAAGGATTTCATATTTTCTTGCTATCTATCTGTTCAATTGATTCAGTGCCATTTATTGAATAGTAAATCCATCATCCATCTCTACTGATGGTTTTTTTTTACGTTTTTCTTTTTAATTGTGAAATATATACATACATATAAAGAAAAATACGCAAATTCAAAATTATAGCATGATTCATTGCAAGGCGTCTGTGTGTCCAGCATCCCAGTCAGGAACCAATGCCAAGACCACAGAAGCCCTGGTAGTGCCCCTTCTCTAGCAGGTACCACTGTTCTTGAAGGGAGTCACTTCTTTGCTATTCTCTTTAGGTTTAATCCTTAAATATGTATCCCTGAACCCTAAACTTTTACCTGTGTTTAACTTTTATACAAAGGGAACCAAATGGTGTGTTTTTGAACTTTTATACAAACTTTTGTGTCTAGCTTCTTTTGCTCAAGATTATACTTTGTAAGGTCTATACACTTTATATAGTTTATTCATTTATAATTCATTCATTGCCATGTAGTATTCTGTTGCGTGAAAATACCACTTTCCGTTTATCCATTCTACTGTTTATAGACTTTTCATGTGTTTGCAGTGTGGGGTTATTACAAATGGTCTGAATGTTCAGAGAAACATCTCTTGGTGCACACAGGCACACATTTTTATCGGACATACCTAGGAGTAGAATCCCAGGCACATAGGGAATACGTGTCTTCAACGTTAGTAGATAAGGCAAGAGTATTTTCTGAAGTGAATGTACCAGTGTACACTCCCACTACTCACGTCTGAAAGTTCTTTTACTTGCCACTGTTTTTCAATTTAGCTCTTCTGGTGGCTAAAGACCTGAGCTATAGGCCTTGCATGCACCTGTTTCCTTGGGCATACCTTCACTCCTGGTGCCAAGCAGTGGTGGTTCACTAGAGCCCCATTCCGTCTGGCTCTCAGCTGCCACCTCCAGAATCAGCAGCTACCCCTGGGAAAAGAGGCCCCAAATCCTGGGGTCACTTTTCTAGATCTTTCCTTCCCCAGATCTTGGCCTGGTACTTCTTCCCAACTTTTCAGCTCTCTGACACCCTTAAGCAAATGTATTTTTCACTGTGTTATTTCTTCTGGTTGTCCTCCTTCCCACCGACATTAATGATATGTGAGACACATGTCAGGTTTTACTACATCTGTGGTTCTTTCTCTGGGTTTTCTATTTGGTTGATCTGTTTACTACTCCTGTACCAATATAAAGTTATCAAGTCACTAGTTTTGTCATAATCTTGATATCATCAAATCTTCCTACCTTGTTGTTCTTCAGAATTTTCTTAGCTATTCTTGGTCATTGACTCTCTCTCTTGTAAATTTTAATTTCATCTGATCAAATTCCAAAGAACAAATACAATTGGAATTTTAATAAACAGATAGATAACTTTGAGGTTAGGCTTTCAACTTTGCAGTATTGAATTTTACCATCCGTAAACAGGACAGGGTATAGCTCACCATTGATCATTTAAAACACCGCTCATGTCATTGTATGTGGTCAGTTTTTATGAATGTTCCACAGGTGCTTGAAATTGTGATTTCATATTTTTGGGTACAAGGTTCTATATTATGTCTATTAAAACAAACTTGTTAATTGAATTATTCAAATCTTCTAAATCCTTACTCATTTCTTGTCTGTTTGATTAATTACTGACAGTTACTTTTTTATTGTTTTTATTATTTTATTTACATAGGCACATATAGAACAACATATAAATGATAAGTGTTCAGTGTGAGGAATTATCACAGAGTGAACACATCCATGTAAGTACCGTCTGCTACAAGGGATAGACATTATTAGTACCCCAGAAGCTCCCTTGTGCCCCTTTCCAATTATAGCTTCCCCTGCTTCCCCCCAGGAGTAACTCCTATTTTGACTTCTAACACCATAGTTTTGCCTATTTTGAACTTAATATAAATGAAATTAAATGCATTCTCATGTGTCCACTTCTTGTATTCAAAATAACTTTTGTTAGATAAATTCATGTTGTTGTATGTCACCAAAGTTTTTCATTTTTATTACTTTATATCATTCAATTAAATGAATATACCACAGTGTGTCCATCCTATTTTTGGTGGCCATCTGAGTGGTTTTGTCTTTGCAAGTGTTGTGAATAATGCTGCCATGACTATCCTTTTCATGTTTTTTGGCTTATATGTGCCTGGTTTTCTGTCGGGTCAGAATAGAATGGATAATTCACAGTGACTGTATGTGTTCATCTGTTGTGGATACCGCCTGTGTTCATTTTCTAGGGCTGCTGTAACAGATCACAGGCTTGGTGGGTTACAAAATAGAAATTTGTTCTCACAGTTCCCGAGGCTGAGGCGCCAAGTCTAAAATCAAGGTACCCGCAGGGCCATGCTCACTCCGAAGGCTGTGGAGGAGAATCTCCCTTTTCTCTTCCTCTTTCAGCTTCCCTTAGCATTCCTTGTGGTTGCCTAGCTCAGCTCTCTTCATCTGTCTTCCCTTAGCCTTCTCCTCTCTATCCGTGCCTTCTCTTCTGTGCTCTCTTGGGAGGACACTTGTTGGATTTAGGGCCCACCCAGATAATCCAGGAGGATCTCCTCTCAAAATCCTTAATTATGTCTATGAAGACATTTTTTCCAGAGAAGGTCACATTCACAGGTTCTGGAGCAAAGGGTGTGAACATACCTTTTTGAGGGTAACCATTCAACCCACTGTGCCGCCCGTTTGAACTTTAGAAACAGTTTACACTTCCACCCACGGTATGTGTGTGTTCTGCTTGGTCCATATTCTTACCAGCATAGATACGGTGAGCTTTTAAGTTTCAGTCATTATCTTGGGTGTGTAGTAGCGTCTCATTTTGGTGTGAATTTGCATTTCTCTAATTACAGTGAGATTGAATACTTTGTATATGTTTTTTACCATTGGATATCCTCTTCTTGAAGTGCCTGTTTGATTCCATTATCAGTTTCTGTTGGTCTGCTTTTAAAAAAAAATATTAATTTAGAGGTCTTTGTATATTCTTGATACAAATCCTTTGTAAGTTATCTGTATTGCAAATAACTTCTGCCAGTCCATGATTTGCTTTTTTACCACCTTAAATGATATCTCTTTTTTAAGGATTTTATTTATTTATTTTAGAGAGGGAGAGAGAGAGAGAATGCCAGCGGGGTGGGGGGGGGCAGAGGGGGTGGGAGAGGGAGAATCTCAGGCAGACTCTTCGCTGAGCGAGGAGCCCCACCCTGGGCTCAATCTCATGACCCTGAGATCATGACCTGAGCCCAAACCAAGAATTGGATGCTTAACCGACTGAGCCATCCAGGCACCCCTTAAATGATATCTTTTGATGTGGCCAATTAATTGGTCTTTTAAGCTCTATCCTTTATATGTCCTCCTTAAGGAATCTTTCCCCCTAGTTGTAGTGCATAGCATTTATATTTTGGAAATGGCCATCTTAACGTGGTATTTGCTATAATTTTTTAGGTCTTGAATTATATTGCCTACATAATTTCACCTTTTTTATTTTGTCAGTTGTAATTACACTTAGAAATAAAATACTAATATTAACACCAGCATTTTAACATTATAAAGGTAAATAACCACTACCGTGTAATTTTTCCATGATCGTAACATCACTTGGGTAGGAATTACCCATTTACGTAGTTTGGGACATTGGAGAAAATGGAAATATATTAAACTTTTATTTTAAGGAATATGTTTCTTTTAGATAAATGCGATAAAAAATATATATGTAAAATAACAATGATATACATTGTATACTATATATCAAGTTACCCTGCCAATCTTTTGTCATAAAAATATTTGTATAGCTTGATTGGCTCATAAAAGTCTACAGAAATGAATCCCTGAAAAGAAGAAAAAAAGAAGGAAAAAAATGTCCTCTAACTTTTCTGGGGGGAAAACAATAAAGCCAACTGGAAAGCCACGCGTGGGGTTTTTTTTCCCCCCTCACTGACTGAGTTGTTTTAAACCCTCCCACTTGGGTTGTAAACTTGTCTACTTTAATTCCACACCTCCGTTTTTTATATTTGCAGATTTCATTATTATGTCCATGATAAGTTTGCAGTTTGTATGTGTTCCTGATGAACAGTTCTGTCGTCAAGAAGATGGGGTTTTTTTGGTTTTTGTTCTTTTTTTCTTCCTTTAAGTCCAAGTGCTCTTTGCTGAAATAAAGCAGTTATGCAAGACCCAGACCGGAAGTGCCCGTGTCCTGCCTTTCGGTCTGGTGAGTCACAGAAGAGGCTGTGTTTTCCTAAGAGGTGGGGACCGAGCAGGAGGAAGGCAGTCAGCCGGTGGCAGCAGCAGAGAGCCAGGGCAGCACTGGGCAGACACATGCAGGAAGTGAGCTGAACAGGTTGTTACTAACTCCGGAGCGAAAGAGTATTTCGGGAGCCGTGTCTGTAGTGACAGAAGGTCTAGCCATGGAAAAAGTGGAAGAGATTAAATTGAGGGTTTTTTATTAACAGCTTATTGAGATATAATTCGTATACCATCCAGTTCGCCCTCTTAAAGTGAACACTTCAGTGGATTTTAGTATATTCATAGAATTATACGAATGTCACCACTATCTAATTGTTTTTTTTTTTTTTTTTAAATACAAAACAGACTTTATACTTCAGAGCAGTTTCAGGTTCACAGCAAAACTGAGTGGAAGATTTCCCATAGGCCCTCTTCCCCCGCACATGCATAGCCTCCCCCACAGGGGATTTGTCATATTTATTTGTCACACTTGATACATTTGTTACAATTGATGACCCTGCATTGACATGTGATGATCATTCAAAGTCCATAGTTTCCTTCAGGGTTCACGCTTTCTATGGATTGTTGTACATTGTGTGGATTTTGACAAATACGTAACACCATGTATTCACATTCTAGCAGACAGAATGGTGTCACGGCCCTGAAATCCTCTGTGCTCCGCCTATTCATCCCTCCGCCCTCCCCCCTCCCTCCTACACTCTGGCAACCACGGATTTTTTACTGCCTCCAGAGTTTTGCCTTTTCCAGAATGACATAGAGTTGGAATCCTACAGTATGTAGCCTTTTCAGACTGGCTTCCGTCACTGAGCGATATGCATTTAAGACATATCTGTTTTTTGTGGCTTGGTGGCGGGTTTCTTTTTAGTACTGAACAGTATTTCATTGGAGGGAACACACCACAGCGTGTTTCTCTCTCCACCGTTGGAAGGGCACCGTCGCCGCTTCCAGGATTTGACAACTTTGAATAAAGCTGCTGACAACATCACGTGCAGGTTTTTGGGTGGACATAAGTTTTCATCTCCTTCGGGCACATACCAAGTTTGCAGGATTGTGTAAGAGTATGTTTCGTTTTGTAGGAACCGGTTCAGCTGTCTTTCCAAGTTCCTGTGCCGTTTTGCCTTCCCACCAGCAGTGAGTGCAAAGTGCTGCTTCTCCGCCTTTGCTGGTGTCTTTGCTCCAGACTTTGGCCATTCTAATAGATGTGTAGTGATATCTCTTTGTTGTTTAAGTGTCATTTCTCTAATGTCCTATGTTGTAGAGCATTTTTGCATATATTTGTTATTTTGCATATCTTCTTTGGAGAGTTGTCTGTTCAGGTATTTGGTCCATTTTTAATCTGGTGGTTGGTTTGCTTATTGTTGAATTTTAAGAGTTCTCGGGTATTTTGGATAACAGTCCTTTATCAGTTCTGTTATTTGCAAGTAGTTTCTCCCAGTCTGTAGCTTGTCTTCTCATTCCCTAGTCTTATTTTCTTGTAATGTCTGTCTGCTTTTGGTATTAGGGTAATGCTGTCTCATAGAATAAGTTAGCCTGTATCCCTCTGCTACTGGCTCATGGAAGAGACTATAGGTAATTGGTATAATGTCTTCCTTAAATGTTTGGTAGAATTCACGAGTGAATCCATCTGGGCCTGCTTTCTGATTTGGAAGGTCGTTAATGATTGATTCAGTTTCTTTACTAGATAGAAGCCAATTCAGATACTCTGTTTCTTCTCGTGTGAGTTTTGACAGATTCTGTCTTTCAAGGAATTGGTTTCATGTAGGTTATCAAATTTGTGGGCCTAGAATTGTCCATAGTATCCTTTCTTATCCTTGTAATATCCATGAGCTCTGTAGTGACGTCTTCTTTTGTTTCTGATACTGGCAATTTGTGTTCTCTCTTTTTTTCTTAGTTATCCCAGCCAGAAGTTAGGCTCTGATAAAACCCCAATAGTTTATACTCTGGTAAAATAATTTCCCTTGAGACCAGCCCTTATTAGGAAGAACAGAATGCTCTGGTGTATTTCATAATGGCTCCTTTTCCATCCCCTTATGACCATGTTCCTCCAGAGTCTTTAGTGCTCAGACTTACCCTCCAGCAATTTGTCAGTTACAATTTAGGGTTTCCTCCCCCTGCACTGGTCCCTGTGGAAGTTTTTTTTTTTTCTCACGGTTTCTGCTCCAGTAAGTTGTGGTTCTTTGTATTCACATGTCTCTCTCTCTCCAGTTCGTGGGATAGCAGTATGCGCCATGTCCTCACTTCTCTGATAGATCTAAGAAGAGTTACTGATTTTTCATTTTGTTCACCTTTTTTCTTCGTCTTAGGACTCAGTGGTGACTTCCAAGCTCCCTGCAGCATTGACTGGAAACAGGAAGTCACTCCTCTCTAATTTGAGGACATTATTATTATTACCCCAATTAAACACTGCTGCCATTATCAGTCACTCTCCCTGCATTCTACCACCACCCCAAACCACAGCCTTCAGCAACCACAATCTACTTTATGTCTCTATGAATTTGCCTGTTTTGGACAATTTCTATAAATGAAATCATATAATATGTGGGCATTTGTGTTTATCCATGTGGTAGTATGTTTTAGTGCTTCTTTTTCATGGCCAAGTAATATTCCATTGTGTGGCTGTACCATATTTTACTTATTCATTAATCAGTTGATGGATGCTTGGGAGATCAAACTTTTTGGCTATTACAAATAACACTGCTGTGAATATTTATGGACAGTTTTTTCTGTGGACATATATTTTCCTTTCTTTTGGATATTCCTAGGAGTAAAATTTCTGAGTCATTTGGTAATTCGATAATTACATCTTGAAGAACTGTAGAACCATTTTCAATGTGGCTGCACCATCTTGGAGTCCTACAGGTGATGTGTTAGGGTTCCACTTTCCATATCCTAACTAACGCTTGTTATTGTCTCCCTTTTTTTGTTTTAGCCATTCTAGGGGTTGTCAAGTGGTATCTTACCGTGGTTTTGATTTCTCAGTTGATCAACAATGTTTTCATTTGCTTTATTGGTCACTTGTATATCTTTTGAGAAATACCTATTAAAATCTTTTGGTTACTTTTAATATGCTTATTTCTCTTTTTATTGTTGAGTTGCGAGAATTCTTTATATATAATCAATACTAGACTCATCAGAAATATGTTTACAAATATATTCTCCTATTCTGTGGGTTAACACTGTCTTAAAAGTGTTCTTTGACACACAAAGGTTTTTAATTTTGATGAGTCCAGTTCATCTGCTTTTTCTTTGGTTGCTTATGCTGTCAGTGTCATGCTTAAGAAATGTGCCTAATGTAAGGCTATGAATATTTACATCTGTATTTCCTTCTAGGAGTTTTGTGGTTTGGGCCCTTGCATTTTAGCGTATGATTTATTTTGAGGTACGATTTGTATATGATGTAAGGTAAAGACCCAACTTTATTTATCTATTTATTGGCATGTGGAAGTTCAGTTGTCCCAGCATCATATATTGAAAGATTCTTTTTTCCCCTTGAGATTCTTGGCACCCTTGTCAAAAAGCAGTTGACCATAAACATAAGCATTTATTTCTAGACTCTTGATTCTGTTTCATTGATGTGTAGGTCTGTCTTTAAGCCAGTATCACAGTGTCTTGAAGATCGTGGCTTTGTAGCAAGTTTTTGAAATTAGTGTGAGTCTTTGACCTTTGTTCTTCTTTTCAAGATGGTTTTGGCTAGTCTGGGTTCCTCGCATTTATTTCCATGTAAGTTTTACAATCACCTTGTCTGTTCTTGCACACTCCCCCCAAGAAAATCTACCTGGGATTTGGCAGGGATGATGTTTAATATGTATATCAGTTTGGGGAGTGTTGTTATCTGAGCACTTGACAAGAATGGGAACTGTGCTGCTTTTGGGTCAAGTGCCTATCAGGTCTAGTTGGTTTATAGTGTTTTTCAAATTTTTCTTCTTCTTTTTTTAAGATTTTATTTATTTATTTTTTGTCAGAGAAGGAGAGAGCACGAGCACAAGCAGGGGGAGCAGCAGGCAGAGGGAGAGGCAGGCTCCCCGCTGAGCAGGGATCCGGATGCAGGACTTGATCTCAGGACCCTGGGATCCTGACCTGAGCCGAAGGCAGATGCTTAAGACTGAGCCACCTTGGCGCCCCTGTTTTTCAAATCTCTCTGCTTGTTGTTCTGCCTGGTTGCTTCATCCATTATTGAAAGTCTTGAGCTGTTCAGTTTATTTCTCCCTTCAGTTTTGACAGAGTTTGCTCCATGTATTTTGGGCCTCTATTTTTTAATGCCGTATGTTTATAATAGTTAGACTATTTGATGGATTTAATCTTCTTCATCATAAAGATGGGTGTAATCTTCATTCTCTGTCTCTAGTAACAATTTTTGTCAGAAGGCTTATTTTGTCTGATATTAGTGTAGTCGCTCCAGCTCTTCTTTTGGTTACTTTTGTACATGTTTTTTTCTGTCTTTAGACGTTCAGTCCATTTTGCCTTTGAGTCTGAAGTGGGTCTCTTGTAGCCACCGTGTAGTTGGATCATGGGTTTTTTTTCTTTTTTTATCCCTTCTGCCGATCTCTGCCTATGATACTGAGTATTTTTGCTGCTGATCACAGCGGCTGTGGCTGGGAGGGCAGTTGGTTATCAGGGCTGTTGTGGAGCTGGGAAAGGGGGATGGGAATAGTGCGAGTTAAATACCCCAGAACTCACTGTTCTCACCCACATTGGGTATTTCTCTTAAACAAATGTTCTTCAGATTGTCTGAAGTATTTGGTTAATTTCAAAGTTCTAAAAAAGTTGATGTTGACAGCTTTTTGCATTTTCTCATTATTTTTGTGGCAGGGTGGATTTTTGGAGGTCCTTGCTCCATCGTCCATGTGTGCTTCTCTGAATTGAATTTTTAAGGTTATCTGACCATTCGATAATCATAGAAACACAGTTGATTTATGAAAGTGCTTTTTTTTTTTAACCTATTAGAATGGCTGAGATTCAAAGGAAAGATGGATGTAGAGAAATAGATACTCTTATATACTGCTGGAAGAAAGATAAATTGGCACAACCTGCCACTGGTATGGTAGTTTGTAAAAATCCTTTATGGTGGTTATACCCTTTGATCCAGTAATTCTGCTTCTGGGCATTTATGCTAATTGTTTAGTTGGTTATGGGTCCCAGTGATATGTAGAGAGTAGTCCATCACAGCATTGTGTATGGTTGTGAGTAATTTGAAAACAACGAAATCATCCAAGAGTAGGGGATTGGATAAAAAGAATTCAGAGAACAGGTTTCTCCCAGTATCCGAAGTAGAGCGTTCCTGTGAAACGGTTACTCGAGTTACTGGAGTTGGGTTCTTGTGCTCAACAACAATAGAAACGCGGCCAGAGCTAAGAGTCAAAGGCACAGGCGAGGCCTTATTGGGGCTACCGCTGGAGCTGAAGGAGATACAGCGCCAACAGAGAATAGTTAGGTTGGCCTCCCTGAACAGAGGGGAAGCCCTGCTTATATAAAGTACCCTCCTCCTGACTGGCTGGCAGGGCCTCATCCCCATTGGTTGGAAGGCAACTCAGGCAGCTCATTGGTGTTTTTCGTAGCCAGGGGGCCTCTATTTTAAGTCCAGCTTGTATATGAGGCCACATCCTAGCTGCATTTTGATTGTGCTCCGCAAGAAAGGCAGTTTAACCATAGCCACCAATAGACAGTGCCCCAGATGCACATTTTTTTTTTTTTGTTTGGGGTTTGTTCCCATGGGCCTTAACTGCCATATTCCCCACCTGAGAAATTTCATCCTTCTTATTCTTAAGGGGAACATGGATGGGGGGAGGGGCTCATCTTCTGCATCTACTCCCTGCTTATTAGGGGCATAGACCCTGTCTGTCGTTGGAGGTTAAGGAAGTATCTTGCTCTCTGATCCCCGATGGTTATGGGTTTGAATCCCTGTGCAAACATCAGCTTGGAATGGAGCTGTTGTAATGCAGAGGATACAAATTAAACCAGTAAGTTAAACAGGCAAGACCCAAAAGGTAACAGCAGAAAAATGGCCACTAAGGGCCCAGGGAAAGGCAAGAACCAAGTAACACTTGGCGGGTACCCCTTAATGGAGTCCCGAATGGTTTGAGCGGTAGGGTTCTTAAAATTATGGAGCCAAAAGGTCTGTTGGAGGCTGATGTTAGCCCTTTGTTCCACCTTTCCAGAAGCATTAATGTAGAAACAACAAGATGGATTTGCAATAGCACATACTCCCCCTGGTTCAGCCAGTGAATCGTGTAAGGCTAATTTGTGATCTAAGAGCGTGAACGCAGAGAGTCTGATAAGCTTCCATTGGTTGGCCTCAGGGGCCACAATTTTAGATTCATCACTAAGCCATTCTGATTCATTGAAAGAATACCCTTGCCTTTTCTAAAAATGTTTCAGAAGCCAAAATGGCATAAAGCAAAGAAGCATTTGCAATTTCTTAAAAGCAAAAAATCCTCTTCAGATGTCTTTCAGTTAGCAAAAACAGGTACGGATGTAGTCTGTCATAAAAACAAAGTAGCAGTAAGTGAACTTTTGGATAGCAGGGGAGCTTGCATATCTAGAAAATAAAATGCTATTAGGTACTAAAATTGATAATATAGATGTATAATTATTAAAGAGAAAGTGGCTCCTTGTATTGATGTGAAGAAATGATTTTAAAATGTCATAGATAGCACAGGTCTAATTTTTAAAGATATAGAACACAGATATTTATTACTGACACATGAAAAAACATCTGGAAGGTTAGTTAACATGCAACCGTTAGCAGGAACATCTCTGAACCGTTGGATTAAAGGCAGTTTTTTTTTTCTTACATTTCATTTGTCTTCTCTGCATTTCTGATGTTTTTCATAAACATATATACTGTATAGACTAAAGAAATGATAGATGTTTTTAAAGTCAAATTAAGAAATCTTTTTTAGAATGTTTATCAACTAAAATCTGGTTAAGTAAAAATAAACCTTGGGCTGCTTTCTCTTTTCCTAATTGCTTTCAGAAGGGTAAGATGGGGATAAAGTGAGGAAAGAAATCGGTATAAATGACTTGTCAAAGCAGCTTAGCCATATTAGAAAACATCCATTTTCTGTCAACTTGCTGAAAATATCTTGAAAACTGAGACAGCCTTTAGAAATAATACAAATTAAGGAGTTCATTGAAATAAGGGAGACAGTTTTATGAGGCCAGGATTTATGTCAACGCTTGTTTGTTCATCTCTGTCGGAGCAAATGCAGAGGGTTAAAAACCCAAAATAAATGAAAGTTCTGCATTGTCCACAGTCAAATAAATGCTGTGGGCTCAAAGCCAGAGGCGTCTGGACCACTTTGGTGGCCAGATTGAACCAGTTGGGGGCTTTCTTGAATACCATCTGATTCTACCCCCCCCCCCTTTTTTTTTCTGAAAAAGAGAAGAGTTTGTCTTTTGGTGGGGAATCTGCACTTTCTAAAGCTTAGGATCATTATCGGTGCTTGGTTACTCTCTAGAGAATCAGCACGCGTGATGGAACTCCAGGCACAGTAGTTCTAGGAGGTCCAGATTGCATGAAATTGTCTTCAGAGGTATTAGAGTAAGAGTCAAGGGCATGAATAAGTAAGTGCCGGTCTCGTGTACCTTCTGTGGCCTCAGTTAAATCTGCTGCAGTGACCTCTCCAACATGTTTTCACACATGAACCTGTGAAGAAATGAATGAAAGCTGTATTCTTTTCTTTTCTCTTCTTTTCTTTCTTTCTTTCTTTCTTTCTTTCTTTCTTTCTTTCTTTCTTTCTTTCGAATTGCCCATTCCTGTAATGGGAATCGTCACTTTAGGAAAAGAATAAGAGAACAGGGATTTCTTTGAAGGAGGAACACGGGCAGCTGCAATGTACTACTTCCAGACAGTGCCTGGAAAGGGAGTAGGGAAGTAGAAAGAGTGGGTTGGCTCTACCCATTTCAGGCTGGATGATCTGGAAGAGGTTACTATCCCTGTGCCTTGCCTCCCTTTCAGTATACACAGCGAGGATATTATTTGTCTCAAAGTGTCACGGGGATTATTAGAATAGGTACTATCTAAACTTACTGGAGAACATTGAGATTCAGTAAGTGATAGTTCATGTTATCAATAATTTTAATGGTGAAGGAAATGCTGTTATAACTTTCATTTCTAAACAATATCCTCTGTAGCTAATTCAGTCTTCCTCAAGAGAACTCTTTGATGTGACATTATGCCTTACAGCCAGAAAAATAGACTTAACTAGTATTTGTTCAATAAGATAAAAATAGGGGGAAAAGTGTTATTTGTGCAAATGCTAAAAAACAAAGACGCTTTTGTTTAAGAAAACTCCTTTCAGAATAATAGGAGGAAAAGGTTTTAAAATGCAAAACAGGGAACTGAAATCAATATGGCTTTTAAAATACAGCTACTCCTATTCATAACATATTTGTTATCTGCTTCCATGTTTTATTTATCATGGTGTTTGTATTAGTCATGACTTTGTGCTTGGAAAAGACAGAAATTCTTGCAGACTAATTCAAGCACATAGTGGCTCATGCACCGAGGAAGCAGCCTTAGAGGCTCTTTGATCCAGGGATGAGACTGGTGATCTTTTTCTCTGGTCAAACAGCCTGGAAACACATCTTCCCATCGTAGCAACCCAAGAGAAAAAGGAGTTTCCATTTCATGTGCAAATTGAAAATTTCAGGGGTGGGAGATGTGGTATATTGACCATCTCAGTGTGAATTAACGTTGACGCATGGTCAGAGGCATATTTTGTTTTCAGAAGACTAGAGGGCATGAAGGGAAACGCACCTGGCAGAGAAAAACAGTAGCCACTATAACGGCGTTTTCCGATTACGGGTTTCAACACATCCCAGCCATTATTGGGTTGAGAATTCCATATGGCGAGGCCATGAGCTGCATCTTTAAAAAATTAAATAAAATTAGATTTAAATGAAATTGAATAGAAAAGATCAAAGGGTATCATAGAGAATTATTGTTTCATGAAACTCTTGTTTCCATTGTGTGTGTCTATGCGTGTATGCATGTGTGTTTGGACTAAGTACAACATAAAATGAATTCTTCATGTGGGTCACGATTTTCAAAGGCTCCCAGTCTGCCCTGCACAGTGCTCTCCCTGGTAAATGACTGCTCTCAACGGAAAGGTAGTCCGCTGTATACTGGGCTCTTACTCTGTGTTCCAACCTAGGCATCAAGAGGAACAGGGAGTGTGGGATAGCGCCAGCTGGGGATGGGAAATAGTTGCCCCCCCTACCCCCCCACCCCGGCATCAGGGTTGGGTTTTTTGTTTTGTTTTTGTCTGGGGAATCTAGGGGCAGTTTTTTTCTTTCCCCTTCTGTGACTCAATTTGAGGTAGAAGTAATTATCAGAAATGGCTGCAGCCGTAAATTCCACTCCATTTGTACAGTCTAACATAAAAAATCTCTCATTAGCAGGGCTGGCTTCACAGGTGTGCAACCCTGTGCAATCACATGGGGCCCCATGCTTGGCTCAATGCCCTCATGTCTCCATCTTAATTTTTTTTTTTTAAAGATTTTATTTATTTATTCGACAGAGATAGAGACAGCCAGCGAGAGAGGGAACACAAGCAGGGGGAGTGGGAGAGAAAGAAGCAGGCCCATAGCTGAAGAGCCTGATGTGGAGCTCGATCCCAGATCGCCGGGATCACACCCTGAGCCGAAGGCAGACGCTTAACCGCTATGCCACCCAGGCGCCCCTCCATCTTAATTTTTGAACATGGCCTCGCATTTTCATTTTGTATGGGGTCCTGCAAATTATGTAGCTGGTCCTTTCCACTAAACCGAGACATCAGTGATTAGAATCCTTTTGCCTGCACCCAGAGAGCTGTGGCCATCCTTAGATCTCCCCTGTGCTTGTGGGGCACGTGACACCTTCAGGAGGAATATATATCTTAAGTTCCCTGTTAAACTTCATTTCACCTGATGCCTCTTCGTTTTAATTCTTTTTAAAAAAAAAATGCCACTGAACGTGCTCTTCCTGATTAATTTGCAGCTTGTTAATCTATACTGTAATTAGCAGCTGATTTCCTGCCTCACTTCCCCAACAGTGCCAGGCTGACATGCCCAGTGAGGATGGTCAGAAACTAATCATTGAAGCCGTGGCAGCACAAACTTATGTTTAATGTATGCCCCAGTTCTCCCCATCCCTTCACTGCCCCCGCATCCCTTAAATAGGCTGTCAGCTTACTAAAAGGGAAGAGACAGCATCGAATTTAAAAGAACTTGCACTTGGGTTATGTATTCATTAAACTGAGTTCCTAACGTACAGTGTTCATACGCCAGCACTTCCTTCCCATCTCATCTTTGAGTTGTCCCTTGAACTGACTTAATGGCTAGACCCACCCCCTCCTGCCCCAACCCCCCGCCGAAAGCTACCCAGCTAATTAAAAACTATGGATGAACTGGGCGAAATAATGTTTTATTTTTCATGCCCTGGAAATAAACGTCTTAAAACGGTTTTATCTTTGTGATTGTGCTCTGTGCTTTCATTGCCAAATTGCCCAGCGCTCAGTAAGAGTTCCTTTGGCACAGATACAAAATATATATAATCTTTTGTTTTGTCTTAATTCAGATTCACTAAAACCATCAGAAGTCCCATGCTGTTCAGGTCCTCTCCCACCTGAGTAGGGAGGTCTTACTGTGGGACTTGTCAAACCAAGAGGAAAAGCTCCTAAGACGTCGGAGCTGGATTGTCAGGTGGTCTGAGCTATCCAGCTAAACGATTCGCAGGTTGGGGTTTCAGCTAGCTCACCACACAGAAGTAGAGCTCTTTCCAAGGGGAGAGATGGCAGGGTAAAGACGGTAATGAAGAAACACCTGGGGGAGGAGGCCTTTTGTGACAAAGTCAAAAGTCCTGTTGTTGACACTGATAATAAGATCCCTGTTTTTTGTTTTGTTTTTTGAGTCTGGCAGGCCCTGCTCTCTGGTTTTAGTTTGAGACTGAGTCTTGGGATGAGCAGTGAAGTATTTACCTGCCTTTCCACAGATCCTCCAGGCACTGAGCACACAAAGGAGCCAACACCTAAAGATAAAATCATTCTGTTTGTTAGCAGACAGTGAATGAGTGTTCATCAGTAGACGTCTTCCTCTTTCTCATCTCATCCACAGAGTACCTTTAGAAAAACCAAAGATAAATTGTCAGCCTGCTCTTGGGGAATGCTGTATATCACTTGAAACACTGAAATTAACACAGAATCCTTCATACCACAAGCCATATGCTAAATTCCAAAACTATCCCAAAATTTCTCCAGTGGTGCCAGTCGTTTTGCTAATTATTCAGTCCCATTAACCGGTATGCAGCACCACCAGGAGAAATAATGCTTCTTGCTCTTTGATCACCCAAGTACACCATCCCCATGAAGATTTTGTTCCTTTATCTTTAACACTCTGAGAAAAAGCGTAATTCTTGTTGGAATTATTACGATCTGCGTTCTTTTGAATGAGTATCACAGTCTCAGGAGATAAGAAACCTATGCATTCTTATCGAACCTTCTGGCTGCCTGGGATGTAAAGCTGCAGGAACATTGAGGGGCGTTTGTCATTCCTGTTTCTTCTCTTCAGCGGCTGTGCCCCTTTCTAATGCGTTTAGCAGTTGGCGTGGCGCAGCAGTTGCCTTGCTGTTTCATACGGGGTGTTTCTCCAGTGGGGTTCAAGGAGCAGGGGCGAACTTCACTCTCTGTCTTCCCGGGCAACACAGGCCCTGGTGTTATCAGGGTCTGCGTGTCACTGTCAGGGGTAAGGGGTTCTCTGGGTTCGCTCTCTCATTCCACTTTGCTGTCCTCAGACTGGGTTTGCTCAGAATTTCACTGTTGAACCAGACTCTCCACTCAGAGTGTTAGCAGACCGTAACTAAGGTGACAAGGGAAGAAGTCTCTATGATATCAGGGCTGGGGGCTTTGGAGTGACCTGCAGCCTCTTCGGCAGCCAGCCTGAGCCGACTTCACGGAAGTCCCTGTAGGCTTCCGAATGCACAGGTGGGTTTAGACTCCCAAGTGGGTTAGCTACAGGTTTAGCTGAAAGCAGAACTTGTAGAATGGATTCCTTGACCACAGGTCCATAGAGATTTCTTCAGAAAAATACTTCTTACGATAAAGGAAAGCCTCAAAGAAAAAGTATGTATTGCTGTTGCACTTCAGCCATTAACATTAACCAGTGAGAGGCATCTCATATGGGGAGGGGAAAGCCTTTGAGCTCACATCTTCCAGTCCCAAGCTTGGTGTTTGTCCTGCACCACCTTGCTTTGAATGTCAGGCTAAGGTTAGGGACATTCTTGTCCCTGAGTTGAATATCTCCTGGCAGAAATTTCCAGGGCTAAGTGTTTATTGACCATCTCTCATGAGTGAGGCACTGGAACGATCTCTACAAACCATCTGGCTCAGTGGCTTTTACAGTTGAGGCTAAAGAGATTGGAGTATCCAGGGTTACTCGGACTTGGGTTTCCATTGGCAATTTTAGCAAAAAGAGCTTAGAATTTGAAAGAGGATTGAGATCCCAGATTTACTACTTTCTTACTGTCTGGCTGTAGGGGCTTTCAAAGCCTCGGTCTGTTTAGCTGTAAAGTAGGGATAAGAACAGTGCATTCTTCAGCGGTGTTGGGGTTATTGTAAGTGGATTCAGTGACTTCATACATGTAAAGTATTTAGGACAGTCCCTGACATATAGTAAATGCTATAAAAGTGAGGATTATAATTATGGTGATGATTATTCCTAATCCAGGAGTCTGAAAATATTCCGTTTTGGAAATTTGCTCCTTCCCTGGGGTTCGGACTATAAAAGCTACAACCTCCAAACATTAAAACTCAATAAATTCCCTACATTTGGAAGATGTTTTAGGGCTTATTTCTTTGCAGAAGGAGCAAGGGGGTAAAGGGCACCATGGCTTCAAGATTTAACAGTCTTGATTAAATGTCCAGATGGGCTGAGGAGAGAGAAAGAAGGCAGGCAAAAGGTTTCATATATGAAATCCTATGAAAACACACCAATTTGAGATCTCTCAGTGTTCCTTCTCTTTCCAGCAGTCATCTTAAAGAGAAAGAGAGACTTCTTGGGGCGCCTGGGTGGCTCACATGGTTAAGCGTCCACCTTCAGCTCAGGTCATGATCTCCAGGTGCTGGACTTGAGTCGGGCTCCCAGCCCAGCAGGAAATCTGCTTCTCGCTCTCCCTCTGCCTCTCCCCCTGTTTGTGGTTTCTCTGTCTCTCTCTCTCTCCAATGAATAAATTTTAAAAAATCTTAAGAGAGAGACTTCTCTTTAGATATTGAAATTCTTATTCCATGTGATCAGATTGCTCTGGAAGCTTCTTACGAAGTCTGATGAGAATCACTGTCACTGTTTGCACTTTCGTGCACTTGGTCTTCTACCCTGGCTTGGACCATTTGCTAATAGTTTCAGTGTAGATCTGAATTCCTTAGTGAGCTTATAAGCTCCTTGGCAAGAATAGCTAGTGATGCATATTGGCAGAGCAGCTGACCACCTACATGGTTATGTTTAGAGCAGTGGTTCTCAACAAAGCTGGTGGGAGGCTCTTTTGCCCCCACCCCCACCGCCAGGGAACATTTGCCAATGTTTGGAGCCATTTTGGGGTCTCACAACTGGAGCGGTGCTGCTGGCATCCAGTGGGAGAGGTTAAGGATGCTACTAATCTTCCTGCAGTGCACAGGACAGCCGCGCACAACGACGAGGACCGCCGTACCTTCCCCCACCCCATTTCCCCCTGTGCCAGCTCCTTGACCGTCAGGAATTCCGAAGTTAGAGGATCATGTGTTTGTCTGGTGTCGAGCCCTGTTAAAATGCCAGGACGCATCAGGCTTCCCCCGACACTTCTGTATTAGGGGGATTTCGTTTACCCACCAGCTCTTTCCAAAGGTAGATTCTGTAAAGACAGATTAAATACAGGAGCACCAGAGAGTCCTTCCGAGGGGAAAGGCACTGGAAAGAGCTTACTGAAACCTAAAATTAACTTAATTCCTTTTTGCTCGGGGGCAATCAGACCTTTTGTAGCCCCCCAGGGAGGCCCCACACAGCGACCTGGTTGAAAACGAGAGCAAAGGGCATCCGCTCAGAGCCGGTCATTCTTTACGGAGTGTCGGGCCCCTCCCGCGATGGCGGCGCCAGCTGTCACTCCTTGATGCCCGCTCTTGGGCCACGGACTGCGGCAGCAGAACGGCAGGCTGGTGCTCCAGGCATCTGAACGCCGCTGTCTGATCCCCCCAGGCGCCGAGCCCAGGCTGGAACGGAGGGCACATTTTCAAGTTTAGCACCTCTCCCTTCTGGATCAAGCTCAAAAGAAAATCAGAGACACCCAAAAGTCTCATCCAGTGTGCATTATTTATTAGTCAAAAAATCACAAGGGACCACGGTGTTTACTTTCTTTCTCCTGGATTCTTAAAAGTGCACATTCCCCTTTTGAAAGCGTTCAGCAGTTATCCAGAACAGTGCACTTTCCAGCGTGCAGTTGGAGTCGATGTATTCTGTGAGCTCTGCATCAGAACCAAGCAGGTTTTTTTTAAGAAGTTTTAAGGAAATGAGTTTTTTCTTCTCCAAAAAGAGACTTCAATTTCCACTTCACCCTGATACCATTTTTTTTTACCAGTAGTAAAATAGGCATAAAACTTCACGTTTCTGAGTGCACAGTTGAGTGGGGCTAAGAACGTCCACGTGGCTGCGCAGCCATGACCGCCATCCAGCTCCAGAAGTTTTTCATCTTTGCAAACTGAAACCCTGAGCCTGTTAAGCTGTAACTCCCACTCTGCCCTTCCCCCAGCCCCTGACAACCACCATTCAGCTTTCTGTCGCTGTGAATCTAACCACTCTAGGTACCTCACAGAAGTGGAATCATCCAGTATTTGTCCCTTTATGACCGGCTTCTTTTACTTGACGTGTCTTCAGTGTTCATCCGGGAAGCATGTGTCACAATTTCCTTTCTCTTTAAGGTGAAGTGGTACTCCACTGGATGTCTCTTCCACGTTTTGTTTACCCACTCATCCATCCGTGGACACTTGGGTTGCTTCTACCTTTTGGCTATTTAAATAATGCCATTTATGAAAATGGGCAGAGGGGTACTTGGGTGGCTCAGCTGGTGAAGCAGCTGCCTTCGGTTTAGGTCATGATCCCAGGGTCCTGGAATCAAGCCCCATGTCGGGCTCCCCGCTGAGTGGGGAGTCTGCTTCTGCCTCCTTCTCTGCCCTTCCCCAACCCCCCCGCTCATGCTTGTGTGCACGCCTTCTCTCAAATAAATAAATAAAATCTTAAAAAAAAAAAAAGAAAAGAAAATGGGTATATAAATATCAGTTCAAATTCCTACTTTCACTTCTCTGGGTTCCTGCTTTCAGTTCTTTCTCTCATCCTGAAGTGGGCTTACTGGATGATATGGTAATTCTATTTTTAATTTTTTGGAGGAACTGCCTCCTGTTTTTCTTAGTGGCCGTACCGTTTTACATCCTTGCTTGCAAACAAGGGTTTGAATGTCTCTACATCCTTGCCCAACACTTAGTATTTTCTGATTTTTTGTGTATAAGTTTTATAATAGCCATCCTAATGGATATGAAGTGATACCTCATTGTGATTTTGATTTCCTTGATGATTAGTGATGTTCAACGTGTTTTCATGTGCTTATTGGCCATTTGTGTATCTTCTGTGGAGAAAGGTCTTTTCAATTCCTTTGCCCCTCTTTGAATCAAGTTTTTTGTTGTTGCTGAGTTGTAAGAGTTTTTTATATAGTCTGGATATTAAACCCTTATGATTTGCAACTATTTTCTCTCAATCCACAGATGATATCAGTAGCTTGAAGTCCTTACTTTTCTAGCATACCAAATATGGTAGTCACTTCAGTAGTGAAAAGAGTCTCCTTTGTCAATGCTAGTTATTTTTTTACCCTGCCTGAAGTCAAAGAGAATGAGCGGTATGGACTCTAGATGTCCTTCCTGTCATCTGCTTGTTTGTTGGTTTAAATAGATAAACAGTTCTAACATTTCTGTAAAATGAAATTTTTATTCCCCATGGCTAGTCAACTCAGTGAAATGTCCACTAGGTGGTACTGTAACTACAAAATAAAGCTGAAGGTGGATTCCAAAGTCGTCCTGACAAAAGACTTGCTTCACAAAAATACAGTATTTATGTGACCTTGAACAAACTAATCACATTTATAAAATACTAGCACTGAAAATTAGAGTTTACCTATTGCAGCCTTCTCCCTGTGAAATGAGAAAATTGGGATCCGGTGAGTTTAAGTGACTTGCTCAAGGTCATACTGCTGGTTACTGATGGAGTGAGGCTTCCCTGCAGGACTTTCACCCCCAATCTGGTACTTAATTCAGTTCCCCATGCCGCCACTGCTTACTGTTAAGAGTCTTCCAGAGTGTCCTGGAATATGCGAAAGCCCTGGTTAGTGTCGCTTCTTCCAGGAGTAAAGGAAACCACAGATGTGAGCAAGATACTCTGTTGCTTCTGGAAAGATGCTTGGGCTACAGTTTAAACAAAAGTCCACTAGTTTCCTATTAATCTTGGGGAAACCATTTAATATCCAAGCCTTGGTACCCTTATCATTTAATTAAGAGGTTGTATTAAATGTATGCAGATGAACTTCAACCTCTGTATTATATAAAAATTGAGTCTGGCACAGGAACTCTGAGACTGGAGGCCTAATATTTCTGTAACTTACTTTTTTAAAAAAAGTTTTTATTTAAATGCCAGTTAGTTCACATACAGTGTAGAATTAGTTTCAGGTGTACATATAGTGATTCAGCACTGCTGTACATCACCCAGGGCTCCTCAGGACAAGTGTACTCCTTCATCCCCATCACCTGTTTAACCCCCCTTCCCCTTAGGTAACCATCAGTTTGTTCTCTCGAGTTAAGAATCTTGTTTCTTCGTTTGCCTCTGTCTCTCCCTTTTTTACCCCCCTTTGCTTGTTAAACTTACTTCTTGTTTGGCAGCCTAGCTCTGTTATTTCTTTTTTGACCGTCAAATGTGGAAATTCCTATTTACCATTTCTTGTGGCATTGGATGAAATTGGCTAACCATGTTTAAACTTTCTGCAACTTTCACTTTGACTAATGTTGGTTCTAGACATTACCAATAATACATCAGCCTGCAATTTAAATGGAACTGCTAACGAAATAAGACTCTTTTATGGAAATGTATTGCAGGGGGTACAAAAATAGCACTGATGTGGGACATTTATGTGGGCTTCCCAGAGCAGCTTGCCGTGCTCAGGACTGGTAATCATTCACAGATTTTCACACACTGTTTCTCACCTGCCTCTTCCCTAAGTAACTTGCTGCTGTACCACCAACATGCTTCGCTTTTCACTCTCTGTCTGTTTACAGAATCATCCCACCAGACAGGACATTTTCGACATTATGTTTGTACCGCTCAGTCATGTTCAGAGTAACGGTTTTTATTTAACCTCATAATGAATATAAATGATATCTTCACGTTTGATCTATCACCATACAAGAGTCCCTCACCAAAGTCAGAATTATCTTCCTGGAAAATACATCAGTCAGCGAAAAGGCAGGATCATTGCCTCGTGGAAAACAAGGGTGGGGGCAGATAATGTAAACGTCTTTACACGTAGAATATTATCATCACAGCATACGAGAGTTCTAGAAGGCAAAGGGAGGTGAAAAGCCCGCACCTTTTTCATGGATTACCTTATTCAGTACACATCGAGCTTTGTTGTCCATTTTAAAAATGTTCCAGCCAGTTCCCATGCCTCAGTCACTAGCCTTTGCCTTTGTTTCTCTGTTCCAGGTGTTAACAGAATGTCTGTGTCATTGTCTGGCCTTTTTACAAGTTATCCTGGGGTGAAGGGCATGGCTTTCTGGGTTACAGACTGAAGCAGGGAGCATCATTTGGCCCAACATCTGCACTATTCCGCAGACCTGCCTCACAGTCCGGAATAGAGGGAGCAGTAACTATAGCCACGTCCTGCACTCGTTGAAGAGGGCACTGAACTGAACACAGGCTTTTAAATATTTGACATGCAAGTAGAAAAACATATTATCTCAGAACCGACTGGGTAGGGACTATCCCATTTTTGTTTTTTGAAAAATACCTAATGAAGAGAGTTTACTTTTGCTAGGACTAAATTGAACAGAAATAGTAAAAAAAAAAAAAAAAAAAAAATTTGGATTTGTTATGTTCATTCAACATCCAGATGTTTTTTTTTAAGATTTTATTTATTTATTTAACAGAGAGACATCCAGGGAGAGAGGGAACACAAGCAGGGGGAGTGGGAGAGGAAGAAGCAGGCTTCCAGCGGAGGAGCCCGATGTGGGGCTCGATCCTGGAACACCAGGATCACGCCCTGAGCCGAAGGCAGATGCTTAACGACTGAGCCACCCAGGCGCCCCCATCCAGATATTTTCTATAATGATGAATTGAAAAATCAAAAAATAGTAAAGTTTTTAAAGATATTTAAGAGCTATAAAATTATGACTTTTGCTCTGTAAACGATAGCATTAGGTTCAGATCCGTATTGACAAAATTTGCATGATATTGTTTTGAATGCCAAGTTTGCATCACTAGCATTGATCTACAAAATCTGAAATATGTATTTTCATCTTTCTATGAATTCCACAGAATTCTGCCAAGAAAATACATCTTACAGGTTTTGGACATAACCAGATCATTTCATATCCTAAGGACACTCTGTTGAGTCCATTTTTTTTTTTACCTGCACGTTTAATCTAATGGGCTGTTTTTAGCTTTACAAACGAGGTGATTTGTTTTTTAAATTAATCATGCATCAGTCATTCTCCTCTGAAAGCAACTTTAGATATCTTTCAAAATGTAAAATACACATGTCCTTTGCCTGGGCAGTTTATTTGTGCACATTTGTACAAAAACTTAAGTGCAAAGATGAAAAAAGACTGGGGAGAATCCACGTGCACATCAAGGTGGCTGATTGAGAAGATTAGTCAAGCCCTTTAAAGGACATACAAGCTGGATTTACATGTACTGACATAGAACAGTCTCAAAAGCATGTTATTAAGTGAAAAAAAGGAAATCATCGACCATGCGTAAAGTCTCTTTCCATTTATCTAAACATTATACATAAATTCATATTATATGTATGTACATAAAATTTTTCTGAAATGATACAGGAGAAAATGGGACAGTCACCTGGATCTCAGGTGCAGGGAGCTCCTGTTTCTCTTTGCATATTTTTTGCTGTTAAAATTGTTTTTACCACGTATATATAATTTTCATTTTATCAACTAGCAGTTTCGTTTAGAAACTGGCACTTTGCAATTAGGGAGCCATTTAAACATAGATATGTCGTATGTATTGTTTGTACCATCTAAATATACTCCACCCTTTCTTATTAAATGGTTCTTGAATGTATTCCTTGACACAGAGCATTTGTAATGCTGTTCAGGGCTTTTAATTTCGTGTTGCTTTAAGGTCTTACATGTTGATGCCTGTGCTGAGTAACTTCAAGGAAAAACCACATCAAGAATGTGTGGAAGCTGTGTTAGAGGGAAGGGTCATCTGAGGAAAGAATAATTTGAAAATGGGTAAAAATTAAATTCTGAAAGCGAGTGTAGGGCAGATCCTTATGTGGCAATGCACACAAATACTTAACGATGCCCCCCCTCCTCCCACCTGCTGGAGGGAAATACTCCTGTAAGCTTTCCCGATAAACTTTTCTTTGACTTGGCTTACACGGATATAATATTTTCAGGCAGTGTTTAACCGGGAAATATTATAGTTGGGAGGATGGATATTTGTATCTTTTAGAATTTTGCTTTTGTGGAGTTAGCAGGCTTAGAAAACTTGAGAGCAGTTCAAAAGTGCATGATATTTGTATGTTGGGGAGCTAAGTGTTGATTGATAGAAACTTCAGGTGTTCCCAGAGCCTGATACTGGACCGTAGAAGTTGCAAAAACAACTGATGTGCCAGTGGGCGGTTGATGTGCAGCTAGTGAAACTGGAGAACATTTCAGCTGCTAAGGGAGTCATCAGCTAGTAGAAGCCAGAAGTGCAGTTATGGTTCATAGGGTCCTTATACAAGTTGATATTGAGCACCCAGTGAGAGCTCTATGGTGATAACTCCTTGGTGTGGTAGGAATGGTAGAAAAGAGCATAGTGAGTCTTTTCTCTGCTGGGAAGATTGGAGACCTGAGCCGTTAGAGCCGATGCTGGCTTTAAGCCATATAGATGTGAAAGTCATTTTACTTTACTCTCTTTTTCTAATAGGAAGAATTATGAGCTGGAGAAGAGGCAGAGAGGGAGAGAAAAATGCCAGTGGATGTGGGAGAAATTGTGGAAAAGTGGAAAAGAGATTTCTAACCTGGTAGAAAGTTGATAATTATTTGCAGGCCTGGTGAAGGATAAATATTGAGGTAGCCAAAAGTGAGAGAAATTACTACAGGATCGGAGGGCCTTGAGGATGGTTCCTTTGCTGGTTTTAAGAAGATAAATGAGGCGTTGTTTGTGGTACTTGTGGGGATAGATTGCCGTCTGTTGGAAGTCAGTTACAACAGATTTTCAGCATGTTTGTGTTTTAATGCCAGCAGAGCTTAACTCGAAGGTTCCATTTCATGGGCATAATTTCATGGAGAGTCTTTGCCTTTGCAAAATGTCATCAACTCTGGTCGGTACCTGAACTGTCAAATATGAGCTCAATCCTTTAATGTTAAGGTTCTGATCTTCAGTAAATGGCACAGGCTCCAAGTTGAGATAACAAGCTGTTATCGGGTAAAGGAAAGCTGGGGCACAGCCTTTGACAAGGCACCATGAAAGCAAACCTGAGGGAGAAGTGCTTCTGTTAGGATGTGATTGGATAGGTCTCACGGGAGTGAGACTACCGATGAATCATAGAACTTCAGAGCCAGAAAGGATTTTAGTGACCCTGCTCGTTTTACAGATAAGGGCAGTTGAAACTCTGGGATGTGAAGGGAAAATGAGGCCGCCACCATCTATCTCCTAATTCCCATTCCTCCATAGAGAATTTGGTTAACTCAGCTGCTATAACAAAGAGTCCTGAAGTACAGTAGCGTAAAGAATAGAGACATCCATTCCTCTTCTAAGGACGCAATCCAGTGCAGCAGAGCAGACCTGCCCCTCTTGACCCGTCAGGAGCCCAGCCTCCTTCAAGTCCCCGTCTCACTGTTCCCGAGGGCACGGTTATCATGTGGGCAGTTGCGCTGGGTCACTGCCTCATCCAGTTTCAGCGAGTAGAAAGCAGAGGGCTTTGTGGTGGAGTCACTGTTGGAAGGCCCAGACACGGAGTGATACACATCGTCCTATTTATGTTTTATTTGTAGGAACTCAGTCACAGGGTCACATACAACTTTAAGATGTGCTTAGACATGGAGTCTAGCTGGCAAGTCATTTCTCTGGCTATAGTTATAGTGTAATAGGAAAAGGGAGAAACCCATTTGGATGAACAGTGAATGGTCGAGGCCACAGGGGCCCCCCGGACTCCCAGGCAGGTTACTGACCTGCAGTTTTGGCTCCTGAGAAATCTACAACCATACCACCTGATTTCCATCCAGATTGTAATATATCCTGACGGAAGTCCCCTGATTTTGGCATACTTGGCGGGTCTTGGGATTGTCTTTCCTGTTAATGGCTCCTGTTGATCCCCACATTCTTCGCAGGGCCCATGTAGAGCAAAAAGCATCTCTTACCTGGTAGTAACATGCCCGCTGCTAGGGACAATGTTGTATCTGCCATCAAGGTCCTATTAATATATCCAGGGCTGGGAGCATATTGTGGCAGAACAGGGGAATTCTGCAGCTCCGTAAATGCTCCCCACCCACCACCCCCGACCACCACTGGGATCATTAAAGTAAATTGACTGTTTGGGAGCTTGTTATGAATGTGAAATTAGATAATACATTTAAATGGCAATTTATTTTGTCAAGAGATATTTATGGAGTGTTCCAGGAACTGTGCTAAATACTTAGGATGCTGTAGTCTAGGAGATATCACCCAGGGCTCCTAGGAAGCCCAGTGAAGGAGACGCTGAAGTCAGCGGGCAGGTGGCAGTGCAGACTGGCAGTAACTACAGGTGCTGGGGGAACCAGAGGCACTTAACCGCTGTTGGGAGGCCCACAGGTCTGAGGAAGCAGGCCTGGGCTGACACCTACCAGCAGGCTCAAGGACACCATCCATACCAAGGCTGGATCAGAGGGACTCCAAATGCTTCTGACTGTTTCTCTGAGTATTTCCTTTGGCCTCCCCCTCCTCCAGTGTTACTTCCCAGGACTCTGCTCGTCGAGGCTTATGGGGAAAAGACTGAGATTTTGCTTCCAAGAGAAATTGTTTTCCTTGACTTTGGCATTGTGAGGTCAGTCCCTACACACAAAGAAAGGAAAGTGATTTGATAAGGATACCATTATGACAGGAGAGTTCTGGGAGATTTGGCTTTTACTGTTTCAAATTAGGAAATTGAGCAACAATTTAATAAGGGCATTCAGTAAGTACACAAAGTAATTTAACATTGTTAAATATCCCACTGGCTTATGAATTTTTTAATTAATTCAGATATATTGGTTTTTCAAGGGAGAATACCCATTACCTTTCCTATTATTTGTATTATACAATGATAGTCTTAGGAAGCGTGCTAAAGAATAATAAATATGATCAGCAGATACACACCAAATTGGTATTTGTAGACCGCTCTAGGGGAAGAGGTAGTTTGACCTACATCATGAGTGTTTAAATTCTCAGACTGTACTTCGTCTCCCTGTACCCTCCCCCATCATAGCACCATATTCCCGAGAATCCTCCCCAACGATTTTATAATAGTGTCTATCTGATTACAGTCATCTTTTAATCTGTGAAAGCTTATTTGCTTTCTAATTAAAGACAGACTTTTAATCATAGCCCTTATCATGCTGAAAGTAGTGGTATCCACAGAGCCATGCATAGGCAACGCGAGCATGGCTGACTTTCACAGAGGGACCGCTTATCCTCTTAAAGCCAGGAAAACAGGTTAGACTCTGGGAAAAGTGAATGCAAGATGTGCTTTCTGTAGCTCTTTCACGTCTGACTCTGAAACCTTTCATATCTATATCTATATATTTAAACGTATACCACCTCCCAGTGATCACAGTGAAGAACATGTTTCTCAAATATGTGTGAGCAATGTGACTTCAAAAGTGGACTTAAATTCTATACTACCTGTTTATAAAAAAAAAAAAATCCTCAGTGAACAAAATTCCCATCTCTACAAATGCTAATTTTGAAATTGCCCTCAATTTAAAATCACTCGGGAGGAAGTAAGACAAAATCTGTAGGCAGAATAACTTCTGTGGAAAGCCAGTAAGTTTGCACAAGTACTTTAGGATTACAAGGTGTAACAGCAGACACAGAGGGTTCCAGATAGCAAACCAAGGAAACAAAGAGTCTTGGATGGAAAGGGTGAGAAGACTCAAGTCTACGCTTGGCGTCACCAGAAATGCCTTGTGGGTTTGGAGCGAGTTCTTCCACCTCTGCTGGTTGTCGCTGGATCTGCTGTAATCAGGAGATTGGGTCCGGATGAAAGCCAGGTTGCCTTGCTGCTTATTCTTTAATGCTTGAGTGGGAGTGTAAAACACTCTTTCAGATAAGTCCCATGGAAGCTTCTCTCAGCTTGGCAGTTTCATCGAATTAGCAAACATTTATTGAGCACCTTCTCTACCTGGCTTGTGCAAGATACCGCAACCTATCCATGAGACTCTCCTTGATATCATCCAGAGTCACTTGCTAATAAGACTCTAAATGAACCACCGGAACGCTTTCTTCATCTTCAATTCTTTCAGATTTCTGTAGTATTCTTGAAGGCTCCGCCATTTTTGCTAAGGTACAGTTGTTGCAGTTTTGCCTCCGCCATGTTTATTTTGTTTTATGGTCTGTTGGCAGGTCAGCTACAAATAGACGTACTTGCCAAAGTGATAAATTTACAAGTGACTACAGGCTTTTCAAAATGAGGTTATCCTCCCCACGGTGTGCATGATAAGACTTAGAGAAAGCGTTCCATTACCCATGGCCAAGGGAAGCATTCACACTCTTTGATCTCTGAGTGTCTCCCAGCCTGATCATGAGCACGGCGTACCTGCAGCCATCATGTTGCAGGACAGTGGCACCGGGCTTCAAATTCATTTTTACATTTCCCTTGGCAGAACCCCAGTTCCTGTTAGAATTAATGTAATAGCTTCACTTCAGTGACCTGGTTCTCTCTCTTTCTCTCTCTCTTTGGAGGTCTCTCTGTTCCTTGCCTCATTTCCTAGTTGTCCTGGCAACAACCATCAAATCGAAATTACAGGAAGTGAAAGGTCTTCCTTGTTTATGACTAAAGAGAAGGGGAGCCATGGACTCAGATACGGATTCTTACTCCTGGTATCCACAGGGTGGCAGCATTGCTTTGAGCGAGGTCCCTGCTCTCAGCACCCCTCTCCCCACCCACCCACCCCATTGTAAAATTTCTCCCTACTTCTGGCCAACCACAGTTATCCATGTCTTCTGTTTTCTGGGCTTTGTGAAGTGCACTGAACTGTCTTAAAGCGCATGTCTTCAAGTCCAGGCTCACCTGAAGTTAGTTTGCAGTGTGGGGTTATGTCAGGCCTCCCTGTTCCATCAGGGGAACCACTCAGCCCACTCTGGAATGCCTGTGTTCTTCTGGCAATATCTCCAGAACACATGTGGAATCTTTGCTGATCTGAGCAAGTGAAGGCCAGAAAGAAAGCTGGACAGACTTGTCCAAAATCAAGGTATTGGGGGAAAGGGTTGGATGATGTGGAAAGCAGATGCTTAATAGCTCCCTTAATCACCTCTGATTGCTAAATGGGATTCCACTGACTCCACATGTCGCATGCTATTCAGACTATGAAGGGGAAAAGATTTGTAAAGGAATAAATGTATCAGAAGAGAGAAGCTTGGAAAGTCAAAGCAGTACTGGATCTCCCTTTATCCCACTCATGAGTGGGTCTGTATTTAAATCGCTTTCGGGAGGTAGGCTTACCTCCACTGTTTCAGATATATGCCCATGTTCATCCTTGTTCAAAATAGTCACTTATCCAACAAATATTTCCTGATTACTGGCCATGAAAAGGTGACGTTTGGGTGTTGGGAGAGATTATAGATGAAAGTAAGGCACAGCCTATACCCTCCAAGAAGCTTACACCTCTCAGGGCTGCCATGACACATACATGAATATAATGTAAACTCACGTGGGGGTTCATGTCATAGTGATTATTAACCATGCATGATTTCAGAGATTTTTTTTTTTCCAGCTAAATGGGGAGGATTCAATAAAGAGGCAGCTCTTAAACTAAGACTTGAAATGGGTCCGTTTTCAAAAGAACATGAGGGTTAAGGATATTCCAATCAGGGAGTGGTGGCAATAAAGGAAAGCAGTAAACCAAATAATAGAGGCATATTCAGGGAAGGTGGAGCCACTCCACTTGGCTGGAGGATAGAGGGCCTGGGGTCAGCCTCTGTACGCCATCTTGGAAATGACCCTGACTGATGCGTATGCTTTCTTTTTCTTCGTTGCATAATGACCATAACCTGATCATTACAAATGGGATTATATTTTCAGAAGAACCTTCTTACATTTAAAATGTTCTTATTAAGGCCCTGTCTGTATTTCCTAATTAAGGGAAACTTGCACTAGGATTACAACTGCTAGGAAGAGGCAAGTTTGTTTGCTTGCTTCCTTGTTTTTCCTATTTTGCATTTAAGAAAAATTGAGTGCCCCCAACATCTGTTCTTAATAATACTATGACAAATACAAGGACCGGTATAATTGAAGTTGGCCCAAGTATTAGGAATCTTTTCATACTGGTGGAAAGGAATGGTGAGATTTCTTTAATATTAATTTGGCATTTATAGGAGGAAAGCTGGTTTTCAATGGAGATAGCATTTTTTAAAGATACACTAGACGTGACTACTCAGATATCCTTTTGTCAGTCGTGACTTCTACTGCAGGATTGCAAAACTGTATATCCATTCGGTTACAGAGACTTTTTAGCCCAATCTTGCAAAATATTCATGATTGTAATACGATTGAGAAGAAGACAGTGTAAATTAGTGAAGAAATACAGAATACCCACAATATTTTTCTTTAGCCCACCAAGACCTATTACTGGGTCATAAAATGAATTCAGTGGGTCTTGTTCAGTGTATATTTTTTAAAAATATAAGTGGCTGAAGTAGCATAGGGAAAATATAATGCAGTTGAGTAGAATTGAGTACATTGCATATTATAAGAAAAGATACTGTTTCACGAAACTTTCATTTCAGCTATGTGGATTACTGGATTGCTTTGTATGGGTCATGATCAGTAGTTTGAAAAACAGTAGTTCAGAGAAATGCCAGTTTATTCCTTTCAACTGTGCACACCATAAATGAATTATACCAACAGTTGTTCACCTGAAAGACCCAGCATTAGTGATTAGAGAAAAATGATCCACACTTAGCATGTCATTTATGTAAAGAAATATCTGTAAACTGCCTTTGTTCTCACCAGAAACTTCTTCCCATATGTATGCATTCCTGAGACTCATAGACAAAGAAAAGAGGGAGGATGAGAAGGACCTGCTGACATATTTAAAGCTTTCAGCCTGTTTTCCTTGAAAATGCTCTGTGACTTGCTTAAGGGAGTTAGAAGAAGGGGTACCTTGGGGTGAATGCCCAAGACCTCACTTTATGAAGGTGTCATTGGCATTAGCTCATGGCTTCTGCAGGGTCTGGCCTCTTACCCCATGAGGGGCTGGTACTAGTCTCATGATACCATGACTGGGCTCTAAGCAGGTAGGGAGCCTAAGCAGCCAGGGAGACTGAGAAAATGTCCGAGTCACATGCAGTATTGAGGGCCAGGGGACAGAGTGAAAGGGAAGGCCCCGTGTCCTTCCCAAATGCTGAGGCTGAGGACACAGAGAATGGTGAAGCTAGAGTGTTGGAGATGGCCAACCATTGGAGATGTCAGAAACCAGGGTCCGAGCAGGAGACATGTCCTCCTCTCAGATCTCCTCCTTATCCTGTCCCTGGTCTGTCCTGAGGAATCACTCCCTGTGCTCAACTTTTTTAAACTGATGGAATCTGATTATTGTAACAGCAGCAATCCTGCTACATCACCGGGGCCACGTGGTGCACTTGACCCCCCCCCCCCCCAGTGAGCCAAAACCCACCCCTGAAACACTTGTCATTGACATTTACTTTGGAACTTACTGAACACTTGTCACGTGCATGCTGTGCCATAGATTTCCTTATTCTTTTGGACAAGAGCAGTTGCCATTTCCTCTCTAGAACTAGGGAGGGTTGGGAATCTCAACAAAAAAGCGTTAAATAACTTTTCCCATTACCCAGTGCTTTCAAAGCTGCCCCAGGCCTAGAGCCACGGACTTTACTGCTGAGTTGGGCCATTGTGTGAGACTGACCCGCTCCTGTCACCTCACCATGGTTGTTCATTGGGAGGCAATTTATGCCTGACGTTGGCTGTAGTGCCTCCTTAAGGCATCAGGCCCCACGGAGCTTTATGCTTGCTTTATGCTTGTCCTTAAAAGTTAATCGGGAGTGTCGGGAGGAGTGAATGCTAGGCTCTTTCCTTTTCCCAGAACTGGAATGAATCCTTGGATCTTTCCAGAGTATTTTAAATGAGCCTCAGTCATGTACTGTGCTTTCATTGCCTAAGGTTCAGCTTTTCCACACCTTGAAACGACAGCTTTTTACAAAAGATACTGTTTGAAGTGCAGTGAAGTGTAGATATAAAAAGAAAAAAAGTGACTATCAAAGTAAGCCTTTAAAAAAACAATGGCTAAAAATATCAATGCTACTAGTATTTCTTCCACTGGATTTTATTTCATCTTAAAATGTCACATTTCCTCTGGGGGAAGAAACTGGAGCTTAGAGAGGTAGAAGGACTTCCCAGGAAGTGGCCTTGGGAGGAGGCTAAGAACTAAGCCCTCCTCACCACCTGTCTCCGTACCTCATTTTCTTGCTGGGCCAAAATGTGAAGAATATTCACGGACATCCTAAAAGTGTTGCTTGCTTTGAACGAGGATACTTTTTAAAAAAAAAGTCCTGACCCGTTGATATCATCCAGTATGCTTAGTAGAAAAAGCAGGGACTTTGTAGGCAGGGAAATTCAAAATTGAGCCTCAGATCTCTTCATCCGCACCATGGGAGAAACGAATGGTTCATTTCATAGGGCTGCACGAGTGGATTGAGGTAACACGTGGGCCACCTGGCACAGAGCGGATGCTCAGTGAGTACGTCCCCATGCAGGAGTTACGAGCTCCATTCCTAGAGTCAAGGAGGCTGGTCTCTCATCCTTCTCACCCCCCCCCCCCATTTTCTAGGAGGTGCTGTGGATGGGTAGGTTCCTGGAGCCATTGTGTTGCCCTGAGAATACTGAAGGTCTTCTGAAAATTCGGTGTGCAGCAGCCTCCCTTCCATGTACCATCCCATCCCATCCCTGTTCCCATCTGAATTAAGGGCCCTTGGACCCATTCCCTGCCAGCCTTGCTAATTATATAATGTTCACCAAAAAGGTAGTAACTAAAATGAGATGGTTGGATTGCCTTAGCATGTCATGTCTCCAGCTAGAAACTTGATCTCAGAGCACCTGATTAGGGTACTCTCTTATAATCTCCATACCAGTCTTAGTTTCTTCTTAGTGATCGTCTCTTCGCTTTCTTCAGTATGAAGTTCTTCTTGACAGAATATTCAGGAACAAAGTAGGCCAGAAGGTTCTGGCTTTCTGTGTGACATTTATCAACTCTGCACCATGCAGTGGACCTTTCTTATCCTTGGATGTCTTTCCTTTAGATTATTATCTTACTTTTTAAAAAAAGATTTATTTATTTGAGAGAGAGAGAGGGAGAAGCAGACTCCCCGGTGAGCAGGGAGCCCGATGTAGGGCTCCATCCCAGGACCCGGGGATCGTGATCTGAGTGAAAGGCAGACGCTTAACCAACTGAGCCACTCAGGCGCCCTTTATATTACTTTTTAAATACAAAGTAAATGTATTGTCAATTTCTTGAACTACATTAGTCAGGGGCACCTGGGTGGCTCATTCGTTAAGCGTCTGCCTTCGGCAGGAGCCCCACATTGGGCTCCCTGCTTAGCAGGAAGCCTGCTTCTTCCTCTCCCACTCCCCCTGCTGTGTTCCCTCTCTTGCTGTCTCTCTCTGTCAAATAAATAAATAAAATCTTAAAAAAAAAAAAAGAAATATATTAGTCAGTTTTTATCATTTTAAAAACCAAGGTAATAATACATGTTCATTATTAAAAATTCTAAATATATAGAAGGCTACAGAAGAGAGTAAAAGTTCCTTTGTGTGTTCACTCTGTCTTCTCTATGCCCCACATTTATGTGACTACTGCCAGCAGTTTTTTGTGTATCTTCCCAGATCTTTTTTTTTTGCACATGAAACCAGTACATTTTTTTAAGTGTAAAAATTAATTTGTATTTTTTGAAGCAAATAATGGTCTAGAAAACTGAGTAACCAAAAGACTTACAGTAGTTCCCCCTTACTCCCATCTGTGATTTCACTTTCTGTGGTTTCAGTTACCCGCGATCAACTGCGGTCTGGAAGGAGATTCTCCTCCTTCTGACATATGGTCAGAAGGTCATTTGTAGCCTGACACTACGGTACAATGTCTGTCATTCACTTCATCTCATCACATAGGCATTTTATCATCTCCCGTCCTCACAAGAACGGTGAGTACAGTACAGTAAGATATTTTGAGAGAGACAGGCTACATTCACATAACTCTTATTACAGTATAATTGTTCTATTTTATTAATTATTGTTAATCTCTTACTGTGTCTAATTTATAAATCAAACTTTATCATAGCCTGCATGTATAGGAAAAAAACGATATATATAGAGTTCAGTGCTGTCCGTGGCTTCAGGAATTTACTGTGGGTCTTGGAACATATCCCCCATGAACGGGGGGGAGGGATTACTATATAATTTTTTAAACATCACTTCCTCAGCTGCCACCTCTCCAAAGACCTATTACCAGAGACGCTACCCTCAACTCTTATCTCTTGGTTTCTGTTATTCGTATCTAAATGTTGCATTTATACTACTGTGTCTTGATTTGTCAAGTGTGTTGTTCTTCTTTTATGGTGAGTGAAGATTACGTTTTTACTACTCCCACCCATTTCTTCTCCCATCCTTTCAACATGGTATGTCACAATTTTTTTATAATTCAGTGATTACAGTATGGGACAATATAAATGTGCTTCATTGATGAGCTGAGTAGTAAATTGTGATTTCAGTCATTTTTTTGGTCAACGCCCCCCACCCCCAGAGATCATAGTTGCCTTATTTTTTTTTTTCTTTTCTTTTCTTGGTGTGTGTGTGTGTGTGTATCGCTAGCTGATTCTTTTCCCACTCATCAACAGATCTGTGAAATCCTACAAGACATGGTCAGATAATGTATCATTTCCTTTTTCCCTTTCTCTTTTTAATTGAAGACCTCCTCCTAGAATTCCTTTGTCTTCCTTTTCTAACCAGGACTGGTGATTCTTTTGCATCTTACACACTTGGCATCCCGTGAGCTCACTTAGCTTCTTTTCTGTGTTGAATTTCTTATTTCTGGATCCAATCCTGTCTTCTCTCTTGGCTTATTTCCTTATGTTATTGGGGCATAACCTCCCACAGCTTTCTGAGTAAGGGCCTAAGGGAGATAGTTTTAAAATTGTATCCATGTCTAAAAATGTACATATTCTGCCCTCAAAGTTGACTGATATTTTGGCTGGGTATAGAATTCTCAGGTATCTACCATTCTGAAAACATTATTCCACTGTCTGCCAGTATGTCCTTTCAGAAATCTGTGGCTCCTGTGACCTGTTTTCTATGGAAAGTTTTAGAATCTTTTATTTATCCTAGGTAGTCTCAAATTTAAGGAAGGATCTGTTTTGGTGAAGACCTCTCCCCCTGCCCTTCTGGAGTTGCTTAACTAAAAAGATTAAATTATAGCAAGTTTTAATTTATTATTCATTTGAAAATTCTCTCCTCTTCATTTTCTCTGTTTCCTATTACTTTAATTTCTTTCCTAGCAAGAGAAATGGAGGACCTTGACTGATTTCTTTTCATTTTACTGAACTTTTTTCTAGTTGTCCATTTCTTTTTATTTCCTGACAAATTTCCTAGAGTTATCTTCCAAACTATCTTTTTGTTTGTTTGATTTTTGGTTTTCATAAATTTCCTTTTTTGAAACTCTTAAGAACTCTTTTTATTCTCCAAGTGTTCCCTTTTTTTAGGTCAGTATCCTGTTTTTGTTTCACGGCTATATTTCTGAGGATTTGTTTTTGTTTTTGAAGTATTTTTAGATTTCTGCATTGATCTCTTCCCTCTGATTTCTTTCCTTCTCCCTCTCTCTCTCTCTCTCCCCCTCTACCCCACCCTTTCCTGTTTGTTTGCTTAGGTTTCTGTTTTTTATGCAGGAATTTTCTTTAAAGATTTAGTATTCCTAGGTATTTTATAGCGGTGAGGCACTAAACAGCTTCCTCTCTCTGCCTCCTCCCCGTGCTGTTCTCTGGGTTAGGAGTCAGGTTTTTATGCCATAAAGATGGCATAACCCAGCTGTTCTGCTCATCGTTCCTGCTTCCTGTACAGCCATGAATTACGCAACTAGACCTCCACCAGGCTCTTCTTCTCCCTCTCCAAGGGCTAATTCACACCTCCAGCCTCTCCACATGCTGAGTGAAAGGTTATCACTTGAATGTCTCTGGACCATACATTTACACACACAGAATCGCAGCCTGATTGAAAGATGCTTTCAGCATGCTTCCAGAGGCCGGGCAGAAAGCTCATGTCTGGCAGCTATGCTTCCACTTCTGTGGCTGGAGTTGTTTCCCAGTTTCTTCATGAGATTTTGTTATTGTGATTTCATTCTTTTGGGGTGTCAGGGACCAGAATGAAGTAAATACGTCTCTTCCTGGAAGTTTCCAAAAATTTCTCTCAAAGCCACATTGCGCTTGGCATTTTTCAGAAGTTATGAGTCCTTTCCAGTTTTTACCCTTGGGTAGTTAGCAATTTTTGAGCACCTACTAAGCATAGAACATGATGGTAATCCTTACAAGTCCTTACATTACCCAGTTAGCCTTGATTATATGCTTTTCTTCACTGTTACCCCCCTCCCTGCTCCCATTTTCTCTCTTTAAAAGTTTAGATGATGGGAAAACTTCCTTTGCAGCCCAGAGCATTTTGAAACTTTCCTTTTACCTTCCTCAGAATGCATTGGATTCAGTGGTCCAAATCATATCTCTGAGACTGTCTAAATCTTTCAGCGTCAGCGTCACCTTTACAGATAGATGCTATCAGATTACACAGTAGAGTCACATGAGAAGTGGATTCGTGAAAATGTAGACGCCCAGTCAATAAAAGAGAAAAGGAGGAAGAGAGAAAGAGAAAAAAAGTTTTGCAGAAGGCTCTGGGATGCCTATTACCCACCCAGTGACAGCTTGCAGTGAAATAATGTGAGACAGAGAAATGCAGTTGTTCCCCCGGTTGGTCTCAGTTCCTGCATGCCTCACCTAGTGTGAGAAGCTTGCAGTGCAGAGCGTGAGCCTGGTGTTCCATGATACCAGCTGTTCGTTTGACAAGGCCACCCCGCACTGCGAACACAAACCCAAACCAACTTCATCTGGTGCTCCCTAAAGGAACCATGACCTTTCCTACAGCTAAGGAAATAGTCTGAATGAGATAATCAGTGGGGCAACATGGTGGCCACCAATGGATACCTCCAAAAGATACTTTTTAGGGTAATTTAGACTATGCGTGATTTCCACCTTGCACCTTGATCCTAATTGTTACGAAATTGCATTTGTAAAGTCATTGGAAATATGTATTTTTAAGACCTGTGCTCCTTTCCCTTATCACAGTCATCAAGAGCATGTGGTCACCATCACCCAAAATTCCTTCTACTTTCAGCTTCTGAACTTCCATGGGGTTGTTCAGAGTTAGACCAGGAACAGCAGCAGTTCCTTAATCCTTGTAGTCAGTTTTCAAGATGAAAATGGAGGTGGCGGTGAAGGTGAAGGATTGGCCGATTCCAGATGCTCTTCTTGGAGCTGAATGAAACATACAGCTTATAGCCTTACAAGACTTCCCAGGGGTCCTAAGAATTTAACAAGGATGGACAGGTACTAATCAGTCAGAAAAAACGATCAGCCAACGTGGACATCCACCATAAACTTGCAGCACACGTCCCTCCTTAAAGGTTGAACTCTTACTGCCTCACTCTGCCTCTGGCACTTTCGAGACCTGTGTCCTTTTCCCTTGTCTGGTCCGTTTCAACAAGAGAAGCAGTTCCAGTCCTTTCTCAGGTTTCCAGCACACTTGTACTGGTTGAGTTTATAGATTTTCTAACACATTTATATTATCTGGGTACCTGAAGAGTTGCTTCACCTCAAAGGTTTGAAATCAGATGCATGCTTTCAAGGCTGTGTGCCAGCCCTGAGGCCTCTCTGCCTGAGTCTCCATGGTAACACAGCGATAAAGTCTAGCAGTTGTGTGTCTGTGACCACAGGCATGGATTTTCCCACGTGAATGACTGGTGTTTGCTCATGTGCTGTTCTTTCCAGGTCTTTCCTTGGGTCTCTCAAAGGTTTCTGCTTTCTTCATAATACCTGACTTATCCTTTCACCCCACCCCAAACACCTCCTTTCTTTCATGGTAGAATAACCTGATTTTGTGGGATTTTAATGTTTCACTTAGTTATATCTAAAGGTGTCTGTGTTGGACATATCCCTGATCTCATTTGGTTATTAGCTTCAGAAGAGTTATTTTACTTCCTTCATGACACCCAGAGTGCGATTTTCTGTACATAGAAGAACATGGAGATTTTATTTTTATTTTTTTGTCTGCCTGCCTGATGTAGTACTGAGGCCATATTGCAAATGTTGCATAAAAACATTTTATTAAGAATGTTTTGAAATCAGCGAATTTTTATTAGAATAAAGAGTAAAGAGAAGAAAACCCTCCTTTAGAGTAATATATTGAAGCTTTTCATTCTAACACTTAAAACCAGTCCACAGGTTTTTGTTGGTGTAGTTAACACTTTTTTTGTTGCTGAAAAGATAATACTTAGTCTCTTTGTAAATTTTATAATACCCTATGCACCTTCTCCATTACTGGCATGTGCACATGATACAGAACACTGGGAATTTTAAAAGCAGGGTGTGGGGGAAGCCTACTGCTTCCAAGCTTGTTAGTACAAAACATAATTGAGCATTTTATAGTTTTCCAAGGAGGGATCTTCAGAGTCACCCCACATGTATTAGGGTGAATGTCTTCTGCCAACCAATAAGTCATTCAGGATGGGGATACTGGTTTTTTAAGAAGTAACCATTGCTTTTAGAAAGGGCCAGAGCCTTGTTCTAGGGTGCACTGTAAATAGAACCACTGGTAAGAGAACAGGAATCAAACTTTGAAGACTGCAGATTATGCAGACAACAGAATTTTACCCCCAAATCCTATAATCATACCTTTTAGTAGATGTAGAAACCAAACCCAAGTGGTTTGAGTGTTTCATGTTCATAGTCCCTGCCCTCCCTGTCCTTTGTCAGTCATCTGGAGGAATAAGGAGTAAAAGCAAGAACAGAGTCATCTACACACAGGTTATTATTAGCATCTTATTAACCAAGAATGTTTGTAGAATTATTTTTTAAGCTCCTTAAAGTAGCATGAAAAATAGATCTTCATCTTCAAATGAGGGCTATTTCACAAGAATTGTATTGGCTCACAATACCAGCTGTGTGGTACTTAAACATCTGCAAAGGCATTTTTATATGTGTGCAACATCTGGGTAAATAGGCCTATAAAAATTAAGTAGCCCTCACGCTAAAAATTGAGCAAGTGAATTAAGATATTGATTCTTTTTCTTATGTTTCATTCTCTGTGCTGTGGAAAGGAAAAAAGCAATGCTTTTTGCTTAAAAAAAAATAAGGAAAATAAATTTAGAAACTCGTTATCCAAGGATTAGGGAAACAAGTTAGGGGGAAAATTAAGTCTCAAAGATGTGACAGATTTATAGGGAGAAACCTTCTTTTTGCTTTTATTTCCGCGTATATGTGCTTCACATCCTGCATTACCAATTCTCTGAACATAAGTTGTAAGTAAATACACTGCAACTTGTGTGTGTGTGTGTGTATAAATTGAAATGTTGCTAATAAATCAAATGGCCATGATAGTTATTTAAGTACATAGTAAGTGTGTGTTAACTAGCTTTTTATCAGTCTCCTCACCTAGGAAATAGGAATCACAACACCTGCCGCTCAGATTCGGCGTGAGAATTAAATACTGTGCTACTCCAAGGGCCGGCAGGCGACAGCCCACAGGCCAGATCCAGCCCGCTATCTGTACTGTACAGCTTGTAAGCAAAGACTGGTTTTTACATTTTTTAAGGAGCTGGGAAAAAAAATCAAGATAAGAATAGTATTTCTTGACACATGACAATTTTACGAAATTCACATTTCAGTGTCCAAAACAAAGTTTTGTTGGCACCCGGCCACACTCATGAATTTATGTATTGTCTATAAATGCTTTCCTGCTCTGTTGGCAGAGCCGAACAATTACATCTGAGACCGTGTGGCCTGCAAAGCCTAAAATATTTACTATCCAGCCCTTTTCAGAAAAGCTTGCCAACCCTTTTAGACACTAACGTGCTTCAGACTGTGTCTGGTGTATATTCGTACTAAACAAATGTTAGTTGTTATCATGAATATTATTAAACTTTATATAAAATAAATAATGTCACTCCTGTAGCCAAAAATACACGTCCGAGTCTGAAAACTTTCACCATATGTTATCCCTGAAAGTCAGACCAAAAAAAACCCTATTAATTGTAAGACAAATCATTTATTGCTTGAAAATATAAAATGACCTTAGAAATATGATGCACCGAGCTCGTTTCACAAGGGACTTATTTTCAGAATATTTTATATATTCCTTTGAGAAAACTTCCATGCCAACAGGTCACACGTCCTCTCTCCTTAGTTTTGTTGGCCTTTGACCCGTTCATCTGCTCACTGCCATCCTTCAGTTCCATACACTCAGATTCGCTACCTGAGTTCTTCATTTTTCTCCGCTGTCTCATCCTTCTCATTGGAAATTCTAGCCATTCACCCGCCGTCTCTGGAGGGTAAAAGCAGAGAATTATGATGCAAACTTCGGAGTGTACGGGATCACAAACAGGCCAGGTCACGTGGTACCCCATTGAAAAGGGCTCAGAAATGCGTACAAGTCCTTTGAGCTTATCTCTTTGGACATATGGCAAACGAAATTCTTATCCTCACACCGATGTCACTCTATTGTATTTGTCAAAGAATTGAGGCAACCACATGTTTCTGGGCCAAACTGACCCATCGATAAAAAACATTTTGAGGCACTAAGGGAAATATTTTACCAAATTGGTTTAGATTATTTTATGTCATCCCTGTGTTCCCTAGACTTAGACTCTCCTGGCATGACTCACACACTAGGAATTTTGCCCAGATTCTGTCTGATGTACCCATGTGTATGGAACTGGGTTGGGTAGATGGATCAGGTCCTCCTCAGACCTTGTCAGGCCATTCAGGATTTCCAGGCTCAGTTGTATCATCCTTTTCAATCCCTTACCCCTACAACATCCCCAGGGCCTATCTCTACTTCTGTTCATCCATGTTCTCCAGCAGTTCGGTCAAGTCACTATTCAAATCAACCATAGAATGAGAAAGTGGACAAGCAGGAAAAAAAAAAAAAAAAGCTGACTTTCAGGTGCACTTTGCTCTTCGCAACAGCTCTGGTCCAGATGGCAAAACACTTGCTTGGGTTGAGCCAGGACTTAAGTTCCCCAGGCTGGCTCGCACAGAAAACCGAGTTGGCTTTAAGGAAAAGAGACCCCAGTGGGAATTTATGACAACATAGAAATGTTTTTGTAAGTTAGAAATAGCAGAGCTATTTAATCTGATTTCAAACATGCTCCAGAAAACCTCTTTGAGACGCTCAACATTCAAAATGACAAAAATTGAGAAAAACTAAAATGCTTAATAACTGCAATATATAAAGAGTTCATACAAACCCATAACTAAACACTAAGAGCAAAAAGCATGACCAGTTTTCATTAGCAAAGGCATGAGCAGACAATTCACAAAAAGGGAAAATACTACCAGTTAGTAAATCTACTGGAAAATGTTCCACCTCACTGATAACCAAAGAAATTCAAACCAGGACAGTGAACTATCATTTTTTTCACCCTGTCGTGTGATATATCCTTTCGTGCCACGTGCCATTCGATATAAAAAATATTTGGAAAGGCTAGAACTGTCTTCCTGAGAGGGAACGGTAAAACGAGCAGGTGCACCCACTACTACAGGGTGCCTGAGGTCACTCACCCGCTCTAGAAAGCCGTCTGATAGGCCGTTAGCAGGAGCCTTACGTTTTGTAACGTACTTTGATGTGCCGTTATAAAGAAAATGTTCAGGGGCACCTGGGTGGCTCTCTCCGTTAAGCATCTGACTCGATTTCAGCTCAGGTCATGATCTCAGGGTCCTGAGATGGAGCCCTGTGTGGGGCTCTGCGCTGGGTGTGGCGTCTGCTTGAGATTCTTTGCCCTCGCCCTCTACCCCTCTCCCACTTGTATGCGCTCTCCCTCTCTAGAAAAAATTGTAATAATTTTTTAAAAGTTAAAAAAAAAGAAAATTTCACGATGAAAATCTATATACAGAGTTGTAAATTATAATATTTATAATAGTGCAATTTTTACAATAGGGATTTAGTTAAGCACACCATAACTTTATGAAGCTCTTCAAATATTTATGAATTTTAAAACAGAAAAATGCTTAAGATATCATATGTTGAAAGCAAAATATAGGATATATTTTATATACAAAATAATCACAGTCCTTTATAAGTGCATGTCTAATATGGTAGCCACAGGTCCCACATGACTAACATTTAAATAAAATTTCAAAGTTACTTCCTCAGTTGCATTAGCCACCCTTCAAGTGCTCAGTAGCTACAGGCAGCTGTGGTTTCTCAGTTGGACAGTACAGGCCCAAAAATGGCTTTCCATTATCTCAGAAAGTTCTTTTTTTTTTTTAATGATTTTTTTATTATGTTAGTCACCATACAGTACATCCCTGGTTTCCGATGTAAAGTTCGATGATTCATTAGTTGCGTATAACACCCAGCGCACCATGCAATACGTGCCCTCCTTACCCATCACCGGTCTATCCCATTCCCCCGCCCCCCTCCCCTCTGAAGCCCTCAGTTTGTTTCTCATAGTCCATAGTCTCTCATGCTTCATTCCCCCTTCTGATTACCCCCCTTTCTTTATCCCTTTCTTCCCCTACCGATCTTCCTAGTTCTTATGTTCCATAGATGAGAGAAATCATATGATAATTCTCTTTCTCTGCTTGACTTATTTCACTTAGCATTATCTCCTCCAGTGCCGTCCATGTTGCAGCAAATGTTGAGAATTCGTTCTTTCAGAAAGTTCTTTTAGACAGCACTGATACAAAATAACCCCTAAAGCCACATAGTTCAAAGACTGGAAAAAGTTAAAATTGGAAAAAAACAACAATAGTTTTATGTGGGCAGTTCAACCAGGGGATTTTTTTTTTTCCTTTTAGTTTTTAAATGTTCTACCATGACCATATTAATTTTATAATGGAAAAAAAATCACTAGGCTTTATTTTAAATATTTTTTTAAAGTGTAGAAAATGAACATAGGATAGCTTGGGGAAAGCCAACTGGAATTTTCTCTCTAGAGTTATTTTTGTTCCTGCTGTTCACATTCGGGTCAGATCAGAATTTCAGAAACTTAGGTCCTTAGGGAATGGGGCACCATGGAATTGGTATTCAGCCTTGGAAAAGTTTGCACACAGCATAATTCAGAATTCCCGTACCACCATTTCCTGTTTGCTGTTCTTCACAGTTCCACACAAGTGGGTCACAAATGGAGCCTTTTAGCCCTGACTGAACATTAAACGCCCCCCTGTGTCTTGAAAATGATGCTCAAAGAAAAGAGTCATCATGTCTGTGGGAATAATCCGCGTTTTCTTCTTTGTTATCCATTTTAAGTTAATTTGTATCTGGTTCTGGCTAAATCTAGCAAAGAGATAACCAAGTGGACCTCAGTAAATGAGCTAATGACCTTGATGCAGTGGGAACATAGGCTTATTCAGCCAGGTTGCACCTCTGGATTCTTGACACGTGCTGATGGATCCACTGGGGTCTCAGAGTTAGAGGCCAGCCTCTCAAGAGTTAGCCACGTTCTGTAGGTCTGTCCGGTTGTTTCCTTGACGCTTTTGATGGCTGGCCCAGTGCATGGCCCCCCAAGTTTGTTGCTGAAATATTTTATGTGAATGGGGACATAACCCAAGGAGTTAATGATAGGTTGAGAGGTGGAATAAGTTATTCTTCTGTCTAAACTTTGCAGGTAAATATATATCTTAATTATGCAAAAAATTTGTGAGTCTTCTCCAATTAGCTCTAATAAAAACAAAGAAATTATAGTCATCCACTTAAACAAGTTTGAAATATGGGAGTTAACTGGTCTTCATGAGAGTTAGGCTGGAAGAAATGCCTGGTGAACCAGCAAGGGAAATTATCTGGTGCCTAGGTATTTAGTGGAGGGCAGGGAGTCACAATTAAAGTGACAGCATATGGGAGTTAAGTTTGTGGTATGATAGAGCAATTTTTGAGAAGCACGGGTGGGGTGTGTGAGGACAGCTGCTTTTGGCCATGGGGCATCATGTCCGAGAGCAAGGAAGTGGTGATCTCTCCTGAACCGCTGGCGGAACTGTCCAAAGACGGTGACTCGGGCTATTGGGTATGAATGGAGTACAGGAGAGATGGGACGAAGGTCAACAAATGGAAAAGTCAATGACCTGAATACTCAAGGCATTAAATACCAAAATCCTGACTCAGTAAGTGAGGGGTAGTATAAGAGAAGGAATTTATGTATATAAGTTAAGGATAGACGTTGGGTCACTGACATGTAGCATGAAATTAGTAGGACGATGGAGCATAGGATAATTGTAAGTAGAAAGATCAGTGTGCTGTAAAATAGTGTTTGCAAGGAGGCCGCTACTTGATCACTCGACTGAACGAAAACACTAGAAAATATTAAAGGACATAGTCCCATCTTCCCTAGGTTTCTGGGACCGAGGGCTTCCACATCAGAGGGGTTAAACTTTTGTCATGGCTTTCTCTTGCCTGTCTTGAGGCCCTCTGTTCTCTTTAGCCTGAGGGTTTGACCGTCTCCCTCCAGGCTCTCTTTCTGCCCCTCCTTTCCCCCCACTTTTCTCCTACAACCCACCCTGGTTTGCATCAGTTCACTTCCCAAGGGCCTGGTCTGTCCCCTCATCTCATTGCCTAGAAACCTCAGACCTGGAGGTAACAGGCAAATACGCTCTTTCTTTGCTTCTCTAAACATCCCGTACAGTAGAATACATTGACTCATAGGCAGAAATTATAATAGTAAAACCTTCAGGAGCTGTCTTCAAGCCTGGAGTGTAGACCAAATTTGATCTCAAATAATCACTTGCAAAGATTTGCAAAGATTACGAAAATTATGGCGGAAATTCTGTCTGTCCAGCTGTGTTTTGTATCCTTGTTATTTCTACTCCCACCGTCTGATTTGGATAGCAGAGGTAGAAAGGCTAGGGTGCCGTCTTTAATTGTCATTCCAGCTGCCCCACTTATATATTGTATCTGTGTTCTTGGTTTGCTCTGGGGTTGAGAGTATTGAACATTTTAGGCCTTTCGAAGATACTCCCCCTTAATGTATGGACAATCGGAAGAAACATTTCTCTAAGTGGGCAACTGGCAGAAACCTGAACAATTTTCCAGTTTCTTATAAATCAAATCTGGACTTGAAAACATGGATAGATTAACTTTTAGCAATTCCAGGGAATAGAAAGATTCTGCTGGATTTATAGTTTGGCCAAGGATTCGAGGTAAGCAAATTGCCTTACCAAGAGGTTCCTTTGCAGCGATTTGCCATCTCTGATAGTGGCCATCATCGCAGGCTGTCGTGTGCTGGGGTCGCAGCTAAGCACTTTGCATGCGTTGTCTCTTTCTGTCCTCCCAAACTTTGGGGAGCTAGGAGGAAACCGAGGTCCAGTCACTTGCCCAAGGTCATACACGTATTTGAGGCAGAGCCACCTTTCAAGCTGAGGTCCCCAGCCCACAGCACTGGCCCTTCCCTCCCCCACCACCCACCAACAACAGGAGCTTGGCACAGAACGGGTTTTGAATTCTCTCCTAGCACTGACATCAGATAGGACACGTAACTGCTGGGGACACCAAATCCGACACGCCAAGCTTTTTCCTAAGTCATCAAGGGAGGAAAGAAATATGCAGAAGACCAGCTTGCAAATGTTTTTTCATAAGGCTTCGGAGTCACTGTCTTTTGAGTTGTGTTTATTTACCCAGTTGACACATACCAATGAAATATCTGAAAGAACATTTCCTAATTCCCTGTTAGAGATGTGAATTTTTCCAGTGTTTTAAAAAAGGATTCAGTGTCTGATGAGCTACAAATGACCGTTTTAATTCAAATTCTACATTATCGTGGGTCATTCCATTAAAACTAGCTTGCTTGTTTAAAATAATGACCCTGAGTAGGGTTGATTTATAAGGTCCTCTTGAATGAGTTACATCTGAGAAGAACTCGTGAAGCTTGCCCGAGCAATTCAAAATGCAGAGTGGTATTTAAAATGTAGTGTTGTAGGAATTCCTGAAGCATAAAATCCTATGTTGTGATGATCTCCTTTCCAGATCAGTGTCAGAAGCAGAAATGGTGTCGATGAAAAGGTCCCCAGTGTAGGGTCCCTTGGCTGCACATTCTCCATCTTGTGCCAGTAGATAGAAGGAAGCCCTGGGGACTCCCCGAAATCGCAGTGGAGTGTGGGTGTGTGGCCAGCAGTGTCTTAACCTGGAACTCTGAAGACCTGGGTCCAGAAATATCGTAAAGCGTCATCAGTGCGTGGTACTTCACAGACACGCTCGTGTATGTGCACCTAAGTCCAGCGTGTGGCTTTGGCCTTGTTAGCAGAAAGTCCAGGGATCATGGAATCACAGTGTTGGGCACACCAGTTGTGAACACAGAGTCCTAGCCCCCTGGCCACTTTGTGGCATTTACTAGTGCATTTGGGGATCACTCAGCTCGTCTGTATCTCCAATACTGAAGGGCATCTCTGAGCCCTGGAAAGCTTCACCCCAGTTTCTCCAGGGTACACGGGACCTGGGGGGACAGCTGGGTCCGGCTGATGGAGGACTATCAGCCCTCAGTGAACTGTTGTGCATTTTTATGTCTTAACTGTAAAGTTTTGCATTTCAAGGCTGCGTTCTAAATCTCATGGGAAATGTAAATCAGTGTGGTTGAGGGAAAAATACCCACGGGGAGAGGCAGGCAAGGGGGTGGCTTATATCAGAGACAAGAGTTAAGGGTCTTGGTAAAGAAAAGTGGATTTTATGAGAACATGGATGTATTGGCAAAATAATGAGGAGTTGAAGAAGTCCTAGAAACGGATGTTCCAATCTCTGGTTTGATGCTAACTTTTGCCAAAGGACATGCCAGCTTGGCAGGGGCTAGTAAGGAGCCGCGGCCTCCTGAGCCAGCATCAGCTCTCTGTGGCCACAGGGCCACAAAGGCTGCAGACATGGTGGAGTGTCCCTTCGGGCCCACTGGTAATATTTCATGCAGGGATTGGGGCCAGGTCAGAGCCTGAACAAAGCCAGCCTCCAGTTGGTTTCTTGGGCCATGTCCACGGGATCCGGCCTCTTCCTCCAGGGAAGGGAGGTTTGCACAAGAGCCAAAAGGAAAGCAGTGGCCTCCTAGCTCCAGGCAAATAACTGCCTCTCATTAAGCCACACGTGAGCGGTCTGGTGGGGTTTCCTGTGCGAACTTACTACCTGCCAGCCCTGGAAAAAGCAGGACTGCAGACACGGCAGGTTACATGAAGGGAGCGACGGAGGCTCGGAGAAGTTGGCATGTTACGCCTTAAGATGCAGATGAGGAGGAAATGTTTCCTGTTCTCAATGTGGAGACTTTTCTTAATGCCCAAGTTACAGCCATCAGAAGCCCTGATGAGCTACCCTACACAGTATTCCCACACACCTCCTCACACGTGGTGGGTTCAGATTCTCCTTGGCTTTGCTTCTGTTCTCCTTTCCTCCTTGTAATCTCTGCTCCATCGAGGTTCAACTCAGAACTACCTTTGCTTTTAAGCCTTCCCCAGTGAAACCTTTCCGTCTCACGTGACCCCAGCCTCTTCTGTTTCCCGCTCTTACGGGTGCAACACGTGGACCTGTAAACACACATTAATGCTCCTGTCTTAGTCTGTCCTCCAGGACACCATCCAGCGCACCTTCATTCCCAGCTTATAGCAAGCCCTGTGTGTGTCCAGGAACAGTGGGCAAACAAGGAACAGGACAGTGTGTGCACGGCGGGGGTCGGGGGGCTGGAGGCAGGCAGGGGCTGTTGATCTGGGCCTTGAAGGATTAGGAGTGAGGACTGCATTACTGGCCACAGTCAGGAACGTGCAGCCAGTCTGTGTGACAGCAGTGACACGGAGTCTGTTTTTGTGGGGAGGAGAACATTTGTGTAGGAGTGAATTCAGGCTGGAGGTGTGCATTGGGGTCAGGCTGTGCTGAGTGGTGAGTGCCTGAATGAGGACCTCGGGGCTTTTACCCAGAGGCCGTGTGAGCCATGGGTTAGCAGGGATTGCACAAAATAGCAGTGTTTGCTTGGAGATTGGGGGTCTTGAGAATCCATTTGAAGTATTTGAAGATGAGGTGTGTAAGACCCCTCACTGGTGGTTTGAGCAGGGATTTTTCTGATGATCTTGCAGGGGAGGACACTCCATGGTCACAGCCTTTGGCCTGTGATTACAGAGTAGAGAGCAGGAGCCGGTCCTTCTCCCAGGGCCCTGGGTAGGGGTGAATGCTTTTCAGTTTAGGGTGTTACCCCTTGATCGGTGCCAGCCCCCAGGAGGAGTAACTCACCTGATCGGCATCGTCTTAGTAGTCCTTTCGGGCTCCTGCGACAAAACGCTACAGGTAGATGGCTTATAGAGTGCAGGAGGCTGGGAAGTCCAAGATGAAGGTGCGAGCAGTGTCGATGTCTGGTGAGGGCCTCTTCCCTGGTTCAGAGGACTGGCTCCTCACTGTGTCCTCACATGGCTGGAGGGGTTGAGGGAGCTCTCTGGCACCTTACAGGGGCACTGATCCTCGTCGCCTTCTGTGGGCCCCACTGCCTAACATCATCACATTGGGGGTTAGGATTTCACTTTCCTAAGGGCACTGATCCCATTCTCGGGGGTTCTAGTCTCATGACCAAATCAGCTCCCGAAGGCCCCACCTCCTAAACCTATCACATCAGGGGGTAGGGTTTCAACATGAGTTTTGGAGAAACACATTCAGTCTCTATCAAGTGTGGTCTGGGCAAGACTGGCATTTCTGGGGCCACATTTAACTTCAGGCACCGAGCTCCCTCGCGGCCTGTCCTCAGTCTGTCCTCACATGCCGCTGCATCTCTCTCTGCGTCCTCTGTTCCAGCTTCGTCACCTCTTGTCACCCTTCATTGGGAAAGACACTTGCTTTCAGTTTGGGAGAAGTTGTAGGTTGGGGTGCCAAGAAGTCAAGAGTCTTTTTCAGTCATGGGCAGAGGCCGGGCCTGCTCCAGTCATGAGGAGCTGTGTCTGGGAGAGTAAAACCTTGACTAGAATCGTTTTTGACTCAGTTGCTTCAAACGCCAAGAGAAGGTGGCTGTGATGAGCACCCCCACCTAAAGACCGCCGCTAAGCCTGTCTTGAGAGGCGGACAGAACCTCACTGTTTCTCCTCGTCAGTCTTCCACGCGTCCCCTGCACCGCTGTTTCGTTTCCTTCTTGAAATCCCATGGCCTGGCAAGTTCCTAAAAAGCAAGTGCCACCAAGCCTTCCGGGACGTGCTGTTCCCCCACGGATTGCAATATTCCTGAGCAAAGGGATTATGCCTCCTGCTGTTAACGTTCCACCATCTTGTGAGGCGTCGTGAAAAATCTCATTTCGTTCATTTAGGATTTAGTGCAGGGGCTTCGATGTGTAGCCTACAGGTTTATACACGTTCCCCCGTGGCACGGGGCGGACGGGGGGATGGCCCATAAGGAATCTTCACTGTGGAGTAAATGACTGCTCAGAGCGCTCAGTCAGGATCTTAACTGAGCAAAAACTAAAAAGAGTGAAGGTGGCGTGGTTAGGTTTGCATCACAGGACCTGCACTTCTTACGCAAAAATGAAATTTGTCCTTGTCCTGCCTTGTACCTTCCAACTGCTAGTGTGCCCTGGGCAGCAGCCGCAGCCCCATCTGGGAGCTTGCTAGAAGTGCACAGTCTCGGGCCCCACCCCCACTGAATCCAAATCCCTGTCTTAACAAGGTCCCCCAGTTGTCACAATACACGTCAAGTTGGAGGAGCCCTCCTGGAGCCCCGTGCTTCACAAAGCTGAGCTGGAGAGGAATCTCCTGGAGGGCCAAGTGAGAACACAGGTTCCCGGGGCCCAGGCTGAGATGGAGCTTGCAGACCTAGTCAGAGGTACAGTGATACGGACCCTGCCGGTCCGCTGTCCACTTGGTTGCTCTCCAGCTTGTCCCCAAGTCAGAAGCTCCAGTCCCGGTCCACACACAGGTTATGGTAAATGGTAAATAGCAAAGAGGGGCTCCCAACTACACACACAGGCAGGGCTTCAGTGAGACCAGTCCAGTCAGTGGCCCTACTTCCAGAGTGGCCCTGAGTGCAGTCGCACTGGGCACAGATGGACAACCAGCTGGGCAGGTCATCCCTGGAACATGGTGCTGGGCTCAGTCCATTCTCCTGGCCACCGTCCTGCAGGCTGGTACGAGGTCCTTTCCAGCAGACTCCACCTGGAGCTTGGGAGTTCCATCTAGTCCAGTCTTGAAACTCTTAGATCTCAGGAACCTCCTTTACTATGAACTCAGCACCTCTCTCCCTTTACTTGTCTCCTCTCAGGGTCTAGTCCCGTACCTTTGAAGGACTCCAACCAGAAAAGGGCCAAAGAGAGCCCTGGCCCTGGGGGTCCCATCACATCCTTTCTGGAGAATGCTAACTATAGTAACTGTTTCTAATGGAGACTCACTGGTTGATGCCAGTGTGCCCATACCCACCTTTTAAACAGGTCTTCTTTGAAGACCACAGTATGCCTTTCTAGAATTTCTTTAGCCATAAAGAAAAAAAAAATGTTAACTCTTCCATCAGGGATGTCACTATTTAATTCAACCTTCTTTAGAGTCTTTTAAAATTCTTTTAGTTCTTATTAGGGCCTTTGCTGCCCTTCAGTCCTGAAATTTTCACCCTATAAAATCATAGACTCCAGACATGATTTCTTAGTGAATATTGTTTCTGGGGGTTAAAATTTTGCCACTGATGATGATAACCAGTAAAAGGCATATAGATAGAAATATATTTTTCAAAGCCATGCATATTATTTACATAAAAGAGAAATGTATGCAGTGAAATAAACATTGTCCCTTGAGCCATGAAGTCACCTTTCCCTTTTTCACTCCCACAGTGCATTAGTATTTGAATAAGCAATTATAGGCAGGAAGTTTAAAGGTTGAAGAGATTGGTGATCATCTGCTTTACAAGACTTGGGAAAGGTCTCTTTTTGAAAAGTGGGTCTTATCAACGTAATTTGAATTGGCACACTTTACAGAAGGAAAGAACAAGACAGTTTAATATCTAGAAAATTTTCCTTGGTGAACTGAGTTTCCTGGAGATTTTCTGGAACTGCAGTCAAAAGGTTATGCAGGAGAGTGCGCTTGGCCTTTGTAATCCTGTGCTATGAAGCTTAGGGAACCTTCTACATCACGAAGTCAGACTCTGAGCAGAAAATGTTAACAGCTTGAACCCCTAGTCTTCATGGTCATCCCTGAAATATCATTTATTCATTCATCTCTTTTTGGAAATTTGGGAGGGGGGATGTATCCAGGTATATCCATTGTAAGTATTTTGTATAAAAACAGAAAAACACAGCTCAGACTAGCGTCAAAACTAAAGGATACCTTCTGGCTGATGTTGCTGAAAATCCAGAGGCAGAACCAAGTTCAGGCACAGTTTGACCAAGTAGTTAAAAGCAGGTGAGCAGGACCTGGTTTTTCTGTTTCAAGATGGTTGTCAGAAGTCTTACGGGTACATGAGTCCTCATCCACATTCTGCATGAAATCAAGGTTCTCTCTTCCAGAGTTCCCAGCACAAGTCCTGGGGTTGATGGGACCAGTTGAGCTGCTTGGCTAAACTGATGACCACGTGATGTTCCAAGTAATGTGTGGCCTGGATTGGGGGCCCTGCTTTGAAGCAAGCTGGGAACCATGGGGATAGGATGCTGTGGCTTAAACCACCAGGCTCCCCCCTGGGAGCAGTGGAGGTGGGCTGAATCCCAGGCAGTGTTTTCACTTACCAGAAACTTGGTCATCACACATATCCCTAAATCGGGGGGCTGGAAAGTCTTCTCTGCATGGCCAGGAAGAAGTGTTCCTGTGCACCAAGGCTTTTGTATCCCCAGGCAAAGGAGGACTCTCCCAAGTCTGCTGCCTTTTCTTGACCTGGGGCTGGGAATGACCTAGCGGTGAGTGTGTCTGTCGGAGGAAGAGCTGGTCACCAGCTTGTCAATCTGAGAGCTTACTTAATGAAAGAGCTGATGGGTGTCATGAACCCTTTGCATGTCAATCCTGATAAAAGCAGCTAACATTTGAATGCCTGCGGAAGATGGGTTGCACTTCCAAAACAAACAGTACACAGATGGACTAATCATCTAATCCATGCCTTGTTTTTCTGATTTCTTTTTCAGAACCGAATGGAGGAAAGCAAAGCACTCTTTAGAACAATTATCACATATCCCTGGTTCCAGAACTCCTCGGTTATTCTATTCTTGAACAAGAAAGATCTTCTAGAGGAGAAAATTATGTATTCCCACCTAGTTGACTACTTCCCGGAATATGATGGTAAGTCAGCAGTAGCCGGGGATATGTTTGGCCCCCCAGCCAATGCGAGAGCAGACACGGTGCCACTCATCATTGCCGCCTTTGCCTGCAAAGCCTGTCTGTGTGATTGATGAAGTACAAACAGTTGTTCGCCCTGCTCTTTAAGGACCTGAAATGTTTCAATCCCCTGACAATGCTGAAAGCGATAGCAAAAGAAAACAACTTACGTGTTTGGAAATAAGTGTATCAGAGGAGGGAGCAGTCCCACAGCTTTGAACAATGGTGTAGTTCCCTCTTTTGTTCACAGGCTGCTCTTGCCTCTCTATGCAAAGAAAACACAGTTTTGTGTCAAGAGCCCATGCTCTGAAATCACTCTACCCAGGTTCACGTCCCAGTTTTGATACTTTGTAGAACCATCATCAAGTCACTTCATCTCTCAGCATTTTTGGATCAAACTCATGTGATTGTTTTATAGGCTACAATAGATCCTTGATACTGGACACATGATGAGTGGTAGGAAATATTTATTTGGGGAGGGCACTGCATGGCCTGATATAGTCCTGTCGTCCTTCGGGACGGCCCCGACTCCTACACTCTCCCGATAGCACTTAGAATCCATAGCACCTGCGTCAGTACTGGCATGTATTTGCATAATTTACTTCTTATAAACACTCCTTACAAACACATCTTATCTACCCAGCTAGACTGTGAAATCCTCAATGACTGCATAGGACGCCCAGCCATTCTGAGAAATCCTTGTTGATGGGTAACAAAATGCACCCACACCAAACCTCTCTGACCCAAGCGAGTTGCAGCCCCTGCTCCCAAAGAGCTTTTATGGCAGGGGACACATACGTCCGCCCATACGCACTGGAATCTAGATTAGGAGTGGCAAACTATGGCTTGCTGCCTGTTTTTATAAAGTTTTATTGAAACAGCCACACCCATTCATTTACACACTGACTGTTTCTGTGCTTTAACAGCACAGTGGAGGAGCTGTGACCAACTGAATGGCCCACAAAACCTAAAATGTTTACTGTCTTGGGCCCTTTCTTTAATTGAAATATAGTTGACCCACAAAGTTACATTAGTTGCAGGTCTACAACATAGTGATTCAACAAGTCCATGCGTGATGCTACGCAGTGCTCGCAAGGGTAGCACTCTTCTGTCACCATAGAGCATTGGCGACTGTGTTCCCTATGCTGGACCTCTCATCCCTGGACTTGATTCATTCCACAGCCGGAACCCTTTATCTCCCACTCCCCTTCCCTCATTTTGCCCATCTCCCCAACCCCTCCCCTCTGGCAGCCATCTGTTTTGGATATTTACGGGTCTGTTTTTTTTTTTTTTTTAAGATTCCACATAAGTGAAATCATACGGTATTTGTCTTTCTGTGACTTATTTCACTTCACATTATACTATCTCTGTCCATGTTGTCTCAGTGGCATGATCTCTTTATGGCTCTGTAATATTCCAGCGTGTGTGTGTGTGTGTGTGTGTGTGTGTACATAACACATCTTCCTTATCCATTCTTCTGTTGATGGACACTTAGGTTGTTTCTGTATCTTGGCTATTGTAAATAATGCTGTAAATATATGCACAGGGGTGCATGTATCTTTGGACATTAATGTTTTTGTTTTTGCTGGGTAGAATTACTGGATCATATGGTAATTCTATTTTTAATTTTTTGAGGAATTTCCAGACTGTTTCCACAGTGGCCACACCAGTCTGTAGGCCTACCAACACTGCCGGAGGGTTCCTTTTTCTCCACATCCTCACCAACACCTGTTGTTTCTTGTGTTTTTTATTTTACCCATTCTGACAGGTGTCAGGTGATACCTCCCTGTGGTTTTAATTTGCATTTCCCTGATGATTAGTGATATTGAGCAGCTTTTTTATGTACCCATTGGCCACTTGCATGCCTTCTTTGGAAAGAGGTCTATATTCAGTCCTCTGTCCATTTTTAATCAGATGATCTGTAAGTTCTTTATATATTTTGCATATTAAACCCTAATCAGATATATCATTTGTGAAAATCAACTTCCATTCAGTTGGTTGGGGTTTCTTGTTTTGTTTTGTTGAAGTTTTCCTTCACTGTGCAGAAGCTTTTTATTTTAGTATACTTTTGATAGGGTTGGTTTCCATTGCTACAGGAGACATAGCTGGAAACACGTTGGTAAAGCCATGGTCAAAGAGATTACTGCCTGTGTTTCTTTCTAGGAGTTTTATGGTTTCAGGTCTCAAATTTAGGTCTTTAATCCATTTTGAGTTTATTTTTGTATATAGTGCAAGAAAGCGGTCCAGTTTCATTATTTTTCATGTAGCTCTCCAGGTTTCTCAGCACCATGTATTGGAGAGACTGTCTTTTCCCCATTGTGTATTCTTGCCTCCTTTGTCACAGATTAATTGACCATGTGGGTGTGGGTTTATTTCTCAATTCTGTTCCATTGATGTATATGTCTGTTTTGTGCCAGTACCATAGTGTTGTGATCACTGCAGTTTTGTAGTAGATCTGGCATTGTGATACCTCCAGCTTTGTGGTTCTTTCTCACAGTTGTTTTGGCTATTCGGGGTCTTTTGTGTTTCCATATAAATTTTAGGATTGGTTGTACTCTATCTGTGAAAAATGCCCTTGGTACTTTGATAGGGATTTTACGGAATCTGTCAATTGCTTTGGGTAGTATGGACATTTTTAAGGATATTAATTCTTCCAATCCAGGAGCGTGGAAAATCTTTCCATTTGTTTGTGTCATCCTCAGTTTCTTTCATCAGTGTTTCATAGTTTTCAGAGTACAGATCTTTCACCTTCTTCATTAAGTTTACTCCTAGGTGTTTTATTATTTTTGGTGCAATTATAAATTTGATTGTTTTCTGCATTTCTCTTTCTGCTACTTCATTATTATTGTATAGAAATGCAACCAGTTTGTGTGTACTAATTTTGTATCCTGCAGCTTTACTTATTCTAATTTTTCAGTGGAGTCTTTAGGGTTTTCTATGTATAGAAATATGTTGTACAAATAATGACAGTTTAACTTCTTCCTTACCAATTTGCATCCTTTTATTCCTTTTTCTTGTCTGATTGCTATTGCTAGTACTTGCAGTACTATATTGAATAAAAGTAGTGAGAGTGGACATCCTGATTTTAGGGAAAAAGTTTTTCCTCATTGAGTATGATATTAGCTGTGGGTTTTTCATATGTGGACTTTATTATGTTGAGATATGTTCCCTCTTAGCCTACTTTGTTGAGGGTTTTCATCGTTAACAGATGTTGAATTTTGTCACATGCTTTTGCTGCATCTTTTGAGATGGTCATATGGTTTTTATCTTTCATTTTGTTAATGGGGTGTATCACATTTATTGATTTGTGAATATTGAACCACCTTTGGATCCCTGGAATGGATCCCACCTGACCATGGTGAATGATCCTTTTAATGTATTGTTAAATGTGGTTTGCTAACGTTTCGTTGATTTTTGCATCTAAGTTCATCAGAGATGTTGGCCTTTAGGGGTTTTTTTTTTGTAGTGACTTTGGTTTGGGTAGGAGGGTAATGCTGGCCTTGTAGAGTATATTTGGAAGCTTTCCTTCCTCTCCTATTTTTGTAATAGATTAATACAATCGAGTCAGAAGAGAGATTTTTTAAATGTTTGGTAGAATTCGCCTGTGAAGCCATTTGGTACTGGACTTTTGGTTTGTTGGGAGTTGATTACGAGTTCTATTCTGTTACTAGTAATCTGTTCAGATTTTCTGCTTCTTCCTGATTCAGTTTTAGAAGATTATATGTTTCTAGGAATTTATCCAATTCTTACAGGTTATCTAGTCTGTCAGCATATAATTTTTTGTAGTAGTCTCTTATAATCCTTTGTATTTCTGTAATTGGTTGTTACTTCTGTTTCTTTACGAGTTTGACTAAAGGTTTATCAATTTTGTTTATCTTTTCAAAGAACCTGCTCTTGGTTTCATTGATCTTTTAGTCTCATTTATTTCTGATCTGATCATTATTATGTCCTTCTTTTTACTAAAGTTGGGCTATCTTGGTTCTTCTTCTAGTTCATATAGGTGCAATGTTAGATTGTTTGAGATTTTTGTTTCTTGAGGTAAGACTGTATCTTTATAAATTTCCCTGCTTTTGCTGGGAAACTGCTTTTGTTGTGTGTCAAAGATTTTGGCCCTTTGTATTTTCATTTGTCTCTGTGTATTTTTTAATTTCCTCTTGGATTATTTTTATTGACCCATTGGTTATTTAGTACCATGTTGTTTGGCCTCTATGTGGTGTTTGTTTTTTTTTTTTTCAGTTTTTTTTTCCCTAGTTTTATATCATTGCAGACAGAAAAAATGCAAGATATGATTCCAGTTGTCTTCAATATATTGTGACTTGTTTTGTGATCTCTCCTGGAGAATGTCCCACGTGCATTTGGAAAGAATGTGTATTTTTTTGTTTTCGGATAGAATTTCTGAATATATCTATACATGTATATATTTCTATATACATCTCATGTAATGTGTCGTTCGAAAACAGGGTTTCCTTGTTGGTTTTCTGCCTGGATCATGTATCCACTGATGTTAAGTGGGTTTCAGAGTTCCTTAGTATTATTGTATTACTGTCAGTTTCTCTCTTTATATCATTAATATTTGCTTTCTGTATTTAGGTGCTCCAGTGTTGGGTGCATAAATATTTATAATTGTTTTACCTTCTTGATGGATTGACCTCTTTATCATTGTGTAATGCCCTCTGTCTCTTGTTACAGTCTAGGTTTTAAAGTCTATTTTGTCTTATATAAGTATTGGTATCCCATCTTTTTTTTCACTTTCATTTGTATGGAATATTTTTATCTGTCCTTTCACATTCAGTTGATATGTGTCCTTAGGTCTGAAATGATGAGTCTCTTGTAATCAGTGTTTAGAGGGGGCTTGGTTTTTTTCTCTGTTCTGCCACCCTATGTCTTTTGATGGAGCATTTAGGTCATTTACATTTAAAGAATTGTTCATAGCTATGTACTTATGGCCATTTTGTTAAATTTTGTTTGGTTTTTATCATTCTGTGTTCCTTTCTTCTGCATTTGCTCTCTTGTGGCTGATGACTTTCCGTACTGTTCTGCTTGGCTTGCTTCTGTTTTGTGCCTCCACATTACAGGTTTTGTGCTTGCAGTTACCATGAGGTTCCTATTCAACATCCTAAGTATATAGCAGTCTCGTTCCAGTGGATGGTCACTGAAGTTTGAACACATTCTAAAAGAACTTCTTTTTTACTCCTTCCTCCACAGTTTATGTGTATGTAATCCCATTTTACATCTCTTTATTCATAATTTTCTTCTATTATGGCCGTCCCATTTAAAGAAGTCACTTAATATTATTTCTTAGAAGAATTCCTTTATCCTTTGTCTGGGAAACTCAGCATCTCTCCTTCAGTTCTGAATGACAACCTCACCGAGTAGCATATTCTTGATGGCAGCTTTTTCCCTCTTAGCACTTCAGATCTCTCATGCCACTTTCTTCTGGCCTGCTATATTTCTGCTGAAAAATCAGCTGACAGACTTAAGGGGTTTACCTTTCACAGTCATAACTTTTTGCTTCTCTCTTGCTTTTAAAATTCTCTTTAACCTTTGCCATTTCATTATTGTGTCTGTGGGCCTCATCTTGTTTGGGACTCTCTGCTTTCTGAACCTAAAGGTCTGGTGGTTTTTTTCAGGTGGGGAAGTTTTCAGCTGTTACTTCTTCGACTACTTTTTCTGTCTCTTTCTCTTCTCTTTCTGGTGCCCTGTAATGCAGATGTTTGCTTGATATTGTTCAAGAGATCCTTTAACTTCCTCTCATTCAGCTTGTGTGCTTTCCATCCACCCTGCCTTGCTTATTAATTTGCTTTCCTGCATACGTTTACTGTATCTCCTCTAGTGTATTTTTCATTTGTTATTGTATTCAATTCAAATTTTTTTTTAAAGATTTTATTTATTTATTCGACAGAGATATAGACAGCCAGCGAGAGAGGGAACACAAGCAGGGGGAGTGGGAGAGGAAGAAACAGGCTCATAGTGGAGGAGCCTGATGTGGGGCTCGATCCCATAATGCCGGGATCACGCCCTGAGCCGAAGGCAGGTGCTTAACTGCTGTGCCACCCAGGCGCCCCTCAATTCGAATTTTTAAAATAAATTTTCTCTTTATTGACGTTCTGAGTTCCTCCCCTCTTCTCTCCAAGCCAGTGAGCATCTTTATAACCATTCAGCTCTATCAGGCATATTGCTTGGCTCGGTTTTAGTTTTTTTTTGGAGGTTTGTCTTATTCTTTTGTTTGGAGCATATTCCTTTGTCTCCTCATTTTGCTTGACTTTCTGTGTTTGTTTCTGTGAGGTAGGTGGAACAGCTGTTTCTCCTGAACTTGATGGAATAGTCTCGTGTATGGTTGTCTGGGGGACCCGCGTAGACCCTGTGTGCCTGGTGACTTTGGCCAGAGCTGTGGCTGGCATGGGCCGGGGAATCCCAGAGCACTCCATGCTGGGATTGCCCTGCTGAGATGGCTGGAGCTGAAGGGGGCATGGACTAGGGCAGTCCTGGGGCTCCAGCACCTTGGCAGAATAGCAAGATCTGAAGCAAGTGCAAGCTGGGGGATCCCAGGGCTTTTCATGCAGAGGGAGCCTTGGCAGGACGGTTAAATCTGAAGCGGACACAAGCCTGCGTATCCCAGGCAGGACAACTGAAGGTGAAGTAGGTGCGCGCTAGGGCTCCTGGGGCTCTAAGCACAGGTGGTGGTCCCAGGGCACTGGCTCCTGGTCGGAGGGGCGGGTGAGTGCCACAGTTAATGTACCCTCCACCTTGGAGGGAGTAGGCTAGGGGTGCCCGAGCCGGCCTGCTGCCTCAGGGAGCCCTGGGCCCCTAGCCCACACCCCCGCCCCGCCCTCCCACCAAGGTGGCCCCAGCGCCGTGCACAGTGGTACCCCCCGATTCATGCTCACTACAGCTTTAGCCATCACACCAAGAGGACATGGGTGTGAAGCACACCGGAACACTCTAGGCTCCTACCACCTCGGCTGTAGCCCTGAGACCACCGCCTGTGGTGTGTGTGTTCTGGGAGGCTAGCTGATGTTCAAGTAGGTGCCAGCCAGGGTTTCCCAGGGGGCACTGTGGCTGGGGCCAAGACAGGCTGCAGGTCTCGGCATCCCAGGGTGCTTCCCACAGGGCTCCCCGCGGTGCCCGGGCAGGGCCGCTACAGCCGAGGTGGAGGGTACATCAGCTGTGGCACTCACCTGCCCCTCCGACCAGGAGAGTGCCAGCAGCTCCCCCCCCCCCTTTTGGCAGGTTTGAGGGCTAGTCCCTTTACATGCTAGTTGCCCTTATAACCAGCAGCACTTTTTTGTGTGCCCATGGACAGACAGATCTGCTCACAGAGCCTCACTACTGTCCCTCTCTGCCACCGTTGTAGCATTCGGGTTGGGGTTCCCCTCATCCCCGTGTCTTCATCTCTCCTACCGTTCTTTGTGTGGCCTCTCCCTCTCTTGTACTGAAGCTGTTCAGTCGGCCCTCAGTTCTTCAAGAGGATTTGCTCTAACAGCAGGTGTAGATAGGGGGTGTCCCGGAGTTTAGGGTCTTCCGATGTCACCATCTTGCCCCAGAAGCAACCTTACTCTCTGGTCCTTTACAGAGAAAGTGTGTCAAACTCAGATCTAGGTGAATAGAAGTTAAGAGGACAGCTTTGGATGTCGCCAAGTTCCAGCTCTGCCTCTTACGGTCATTGTTGGCTTAGACTATTCAACTGTTCAGTTTCTTCTTAAGTAGAAAAGAATTGAATAGAATCATAAGTAAGTCCTTTAACACGGGACCTGGCACAGAGAAGGGCACAAAGCCGAAGTTCCTGCTCTCACGATGTACGTACGTAACAACCTGACTGCTCGTTAAACTACCTTATCAACATAGGATCTGCAGTGGTTCTCAGTCAGCAGGGTTTCTGTACTTCGAAAAGCTCCCTCAGAAAGGTGATTACTTTAAAAAATGAATGTTCAGTTCAGCTTCGTAGCTTTCTGTGAAGATACCCACACCCTCAAAGGAGGGAGTTTTCCTCCTCTTGTCCCACATGCGTCTGGGAGTGCTGGCTCACAGAACGGGAAGGATTGCATCTTCAGTGAACTGAATTTCCCTTCTCAGACACGTCTAGGATTCTAAAGGTTGCCGGATTGAAACAAATGTTTGGGGATGTTATCGGGTATTCGAGATAGTACTCTCTCTCGTTTCTTAGCTGTGTGCTCCTGTCCCCTATCCGAGGACATTCTCCTTTGTGCTTTGCTATTCCCTCAAAAACACTTTCCTAGCTTAAACAGTGTTTTCATTTTTACTCCTTTTTATTGGCAAGTAGCCTGCCACTAAGTTATAAGTGCCGGAGACTGTATCCCTCACTGTCCCTGAGGAAACTACAGAAGGAAGGGACTTTGTGTGCAGTCAACATGGCCTCCAACAGCAGCGGGCTAGTCTTTAACCACAAGATCTGTGTGAAGAAGATGGGCACGAAGCATCTGGCTTACACCTAAACACACATTTGCCTCACGCCCCTAGAAGATCCTCTTCATTTTTCTCAGAGTTCTGTGAGAACCAGCAAATAACGCCCCAGACCATACGTAGCACCCCTTTTAGGCCAGCAGGTTTTCATGATGCGCTCGCATACAAGACAATGGGGGTAAATACAGCACAGCCTGCCCCCCAGAGCAGCGCGTGCCCGCAGCACACTGCGTGGGTTTGATTTCTCGACAACAACAAGACTTTTTTCTGTGATAGATGTTTAGGGTACACCCCCCCCCCCCCCGCCACATCCTCCTAATCTCTTTCCCTCCCTCCTTCGTCCAGTAAATTCCCCAGCTTCCCCATCACTGGGAGCGTTTTCCTTCTACCATGCGTGCGCGGCCAAGGTCTGAAACCGTGAACATTGTCTGTTACCGTTCATCTCCCCCAACACAAGCATAACGCACAGAGGCAACTTAGCCACAGAGAAAGAAAAAAAAGACACTTAAACAAAGCAAACACAGCTGTCATTGCATGCAAAGCCCTTGTAAGAGGAGCTACAACTAGAAAAAATTCTAGGCCTATTCTGCAGTGATGTTTTTATAACGAACGTGTTTGTAGTATTACGAATTTCACACTTCCACATTTCTGCACTTACGAGGTCTTAATCATAATGAATGCCGTTTCTGTACTTCTCTTCGGGAAGAGAAAGTACCATTTCCACATGGACGTGAATTGCAGAATTGTTCCTGGAGGCCATGGAATTCTGTGCCTCCTAGGATGGCTATAATGATTTCTTTGTAGTTTGTGTTTATTCAAATCCTGTAATTTATGCCTAAAAACCTAACACACTGCAAGTGCTCTTCGCTGAATGCGTTTGGGTCTAGTTCTGATATTCTTCAGGGTTTAAGCAAAAAGAGCCCTTTTCCCCCTCAAATTGGGTACATACAAAAATCAACGGGAACTTCCTTCACAAACCAGGAAGATGGGGTTTTTTTTATGAAAAGGAGAAGCTGCTCCAACCCCAGCAATCTACTAGTCCTGGTTTTAAATATTCTATTACTGCTGTGGAATTAGTAAATTAATAGTACATCGAGAAAGATGTGACACTGTAATCATGGTGCTTTCAATTATGATGCCGGCCTTCTTAGTTGCTGACGAAACTTAAAATTCTGGTCACTGAAGTCAAAAATTCAAACATTACCTTTGTAAACTGTGCAAATGGGAATAATCCATTTGTCTTCATGGCTCTTTTCCTCCCTCCTTCTGGCAGGGTTATGGGGGAAATCCCCAGTTTGCAGTAAGGCTGGTTTGAAGAAGTCTTCAAGCTGGTAGTCTAAAATTCACGATGTGTTTTGTTAGAAGTGATAGGCCCTCGGTTGAGTTTTCTAAGATTTCTTTATCCCAATCGATAGATAACAAAAATATTGATAGAAAAAATGGAAGCTGTGGATCCTGAGAGGGTCTTATCAGACAGAAGGAAGTGGAGGAGGAGAAGGTTATATAGCATGACCGCCATCTTTCTTAGGATGGAACTCACTGGAAAAGATGGAAATATATAGGGTCTCACAGACTAAAATATGAATGCTCAGTACTTGATAGCTGTGGGGTTTTGATGTTACTAATTAACAGGATCTATTAAATAGGTTTTTAAAACAGCTCTATTGACCTGTAACTCATATAACCTTGTAATTCACCCATTTAAAAGCACACAGTTCAGGGCTTTTTGATCTGTTTTTAAAACTACGGTAAAATACATAACAGAATTTGTCATTTTAACCATTTTAAAGCATGCAGTTCAGTGGCATTAATTACATTCCCAGTGCTGGGCAGCCATCACTATTCCTAAAACTTTTTAACTGTTAAGCAATAGCTCCTCCTTTCCCCCTGCCCCCACCTCGGACTAACCTCTGATCTACTTTGTCTCTGCTCATTTGCCTTTCCTAGGTACCGCGTGTAAGTGCAGTCATACAACATTTGTTCTTTTGTCTGGCTTCTTTTCCTTAGCGTCACATTTTAAGGTTCATGCATGTCGTGGCAACTTTTCTGTGGCCGAATACTATTCGTTATGTACTTCCTACCTCTTGTTTATCCGTCCCTCTGTTGATGGCCACTTGGGTCGTTTCCACCCTTTTGCTATTGGGAATCCTACAGCAATGAGATTCATCCAGGTAACTATTAGAGTCCCTGTTTTCAATTCCTTTGCATATATACCTAGGAATACAATTGCTGGCTCATATGGCAATACCACGTTGAGCTTTTGGGGGAACTATCCAGCTGTTTTCCACAGCGGCTACACCCTTGTACGTTCCCACCAGTAATTCATGAGGGTTTCAGTTTTTCCACATCCTTGCCCACACTGGTGGTTTTTGTTTTTTTTTAATACTGGTTTTTCAGGATAGCCATTCTGGTAGATGTGAGGTGGGAGCTCAGTGTGGTTTGGATTTGCATCTCTCTAGTGATGAGTGATGTTGAGTCTCTCTGCCTGTGCTTATTGGCCAGCTGTCGACCTTTGGAGACCAGTCTATTAGAGTCCTTTGTCCATTCTTTTAATCAGGTTGCCTTTTCGTTGCTGAGTTGTAGGCGTTTCTAGTTCCTGAATACGAACCTCTTATCAGATACGGGATTGGCCAGTATTTTCACCCGTTCTGTAAGTTGTCTCTTCACTGTCTTGATACTGATGCAGTTTGATGCGCAAACGTTTTTTATTTTGATAAGGTCCAGTTTTTTTCTTTTGTTGCCTGTGATTTTGGTGTCCTGTGTAAGACTTAATCGCAGAATTAACCACTCACTCTATCCTGGTAAATATATCACAGTCCTATTTCAAGGCCTCCAGGGCAGTGTTTGGCACGGAAGAGACCGGATCAGTCTAAGAAAATCTAAACCAGTCTTTCTTATCACCGCACGTAGTGCCTCGACAACTACATAAATGTGGCGTGCTCAGCAACAGCGGCAGTCTAGAAGCTACACGGAGGGCTGGGCAGAGAACGTGACAAAGAGGAGCAGTCGTACGGTCGTGGTGGGGACGGTGGTGATAGCAGATCCGACCCGCAGCTCCGGGGCATCTTTCGGGCCCCAATAAGCATTTATTGAGTGAAGGCATTACCACGTCCACTAACAAGCCCTCCCTCTCCTCCCTTGGCCAACAGGACCCCAGAGAGATGCCCAGGCGGCTCGAGAATTCATCCTGAAGATGTTCGTGGACCTGAACCCAGACAGTGACAAAATTATCTACTCCCACTTCACGTGCGCCACAGACACCGAGAACATCCGCTTTGTCTTTGCCGCCGTCAAGGACACCATCCTCCAGCTGAACCTGAAGGAGTACAATCTGGTCTGATTGTGCCTCCTCGGCACCGCCCTTCCCTCCCCGGTGGGCTAGTGAAGCTGTACGAGAGGGACTGGGTTTCTGTGCAAAACAATTTGCATAATACTAATTTATTGCCGTCCCGGACTCTGTGAACGTGTCCACAGAGTTTGTAGTAAATATTATGATTTTATTTAAACTATTCAGAGGAAAAACAGGATGCTGAAGTACAGTCCCAGCACATTTCCTCTCTCTCTTTTTTTTAGGCAAAACCTTGTGACTTCAATGTATTTTAAATCCTCAGTCATGCACTCACCCGGATAAGAGTTGTTTCTTTCTCTCTTTTTCTTTTTTAATTGAGCAAAACAAAGCTGTTTGCCCTTTTCCTAACCCATACCCCTATCCTGATTTTTCCTGGGTTACAATGGCCTTTACCCTAGTTCCAGTCTTGGTCAGGTTTTTCTCCCAAATGATACAGTCAGGACAGCATCATTTGATTTAAGCCATCAACATCAGCTTAATTGAAATGTTTCTAGTTTTGCTGAAGGAGTCTAAGTAGTAATACTGTGGTTTTCACTGTATGATTCTGGATACACATATAGAGTTGTTCTGTATAAATATATTGTCTTGCCTCACTTCGGGCTAGGATGACAGATGCCCAGCTTACGGTTAAGTGTCATTTCTTTTGGATTTCTACCTTCAGCCATAGCTCGGTCGCTCAGAGATGCACAAGTCAGTAAGGCGAGAGCAGAGACACACAGTTGTTTTGAAATGTCAGGTGCCATGGTCCTTCCACCCTTCCTTATTGTCACCCTCTCTTTAAATTGCAGATGCCAAAAAAAAAAAAAAAATATATATATATATATATATGCCAACAGACACTACATTACCCCAACGGCTGCTACCCAGAACCTTTTTCTTAGGTTGTTCTTAGTTTTGTTCTTAGTTTTTCCCCTTCTTGGTTCAGGCTTTTCCTCCTTTTTGTCCCTTACTCTTTGGGCCATAATTTATTATGGGTGTGTGTTGCCAAAGCTGGCTTTTTGTAAAAGCAGAGTAGTGAAAAAGGTAAAAGCCAGTATCCTAAAATGGAAGAGAATAAGACTGTGAATCCTCAAGTAATTGGCTGAGAATGACCCCGAAACAACAATCGGAGACTGTAAATTTGATTGGCTTGGTCCCTTCTTTTCTTTGCCCTGAGATCACATTGTTCAGTGTCCATTCCATGTTGAGTGTCCAAATCAGCAATGTAACAAAGTGTCTTTGTGATAGAACATGAAATCTGCTTCTATCTCTTCACTTAAAGCCAGTTTTACTCTTTATGTTCTTTAAGGTCAAGTAGGTCTGCCAAGAACATTGGTTGAGTATTCTGACACCTCTAATTTGCAAAATTTGAAGTTCCTACTGGTTTACCACCTTTGGGATCTTTTTCAACTGGCGACTGGTTAAGTTGAACCTAAGGAAGACCTGGGGACTTAACGCAAGAGTAACCTGTCCGTGTTCTGTAGGACATGTATTTATGTAACTGAACCTACTAGGAGAGATACTTGGAGTTCTCTATGTGCAATTTTTCAGCAAATGCAAAAAAAACCCACAAAAAACAGAAAACACATGTATTGATGAGCTGGAGTTGAAATATGATTTAAGAAAATAAAGTAAGATTGCTTTAAACCTGTTGGAGAGTAGGAATTAGGCCACAACACTGGTCCTACTCTAAGTATCATACTATTCGGCCCAAGTCGAAACTTCCCTATCAATCACTGTTTGGGAACAACAAAGGGAAGAGAGAAAATGAATGGTATATTAGAGGAGTCCAAGAGTTCCTAAGTAGTGGCGGAATGTTCTCCTTCTTTACTTTCCCAACCACAAACAACACAGGTTACTTTTTCACTTTGCTCAGAAAGCACCTGTAATTTAATTAAGAACCAGACTGCCTGTAGGTATAGTGCAATTCTGAATGCTCTCATCGTTGTACATACATCTCTGTTGAGATTGCAGCATCCATACTGGCTTTGGAATCATTAATTTTTTGGCAGATTGAATGTGCTGTATTGATATGTATCTATGTAATTGTATGTCTTATAGCTAATTCACATTTTGAATAATGTTATTTTATTTACTTTTTTAAGAGAGGAGAATGTAAATTTGTCAGTTTATTTCTGACTAGGGATATTTTTTTTTCCATTTAGAAAAGAAAAAAAAATCTTACTATCGTACAGAGCGGTACTAGCATCGTGCTGTATAAAATCGTTTGCACATTCCTGAGTAGAGGTATACTGATAAGACCCAAAGGGAATTTCATAGCAAAATACATAAAATCAGTCGGAGCTTTTATACAAACATGGAAACCAACTTTGTAGAACTTTTGCCATTTGACCTAGGATTGGAATATGAGCTTTTATACAATTCATATTCTTATTTGGCAAATGCACAGTTTAGTATTACCTCTCTGATGGCCTTTATTAGAAAGGCAGTTTTAGAAGCTATTGTGATCCACTAAGGAAATGTTTTAACAGCTAGAGACCACTGCTTGCCTGAAAGGGCAATCTTAAATTTGGTGCAGCAAAAAAAAAAAAAAAAAAGAAAAGAAAAAAAAAGAAAAAAGAAAAAAACAAGAAAAAAGAGAAAAAGGAAAAAAAAAAAAAGAAAAAAGTCAACAATAACATTTGAAGGCCTACAGTGTGTATAGAGAAAACCTCATCACAAGATCATAAGTGTTACAGTTTTAGGGAATCAAGATATTCTATTTAATAGAGCTATAGTAGATATGTAGTCGATTAAACATGATCTCAAAGCTCGAAGAAGTTGAGCAAACAGGGAGAGATTGTTCTATTTGTCTTTATGAAATTGGGATGGAATTGCTATGCAGATTTGAGGTTTGTGGCTTCGCTGTGTGCCGTAGGGTGCATGACAAGATCCCTTTCTGTTGAGAAAGGAAGAAATTGATCACCCTAGCTGCAGTGACGCATGGAAACCTAATTGTATCCACACTAGTCGATCGAAGCTAAAGGATTTTCTTTTCTGTTTCTTTGTTTGGGGTTTTATTGAAGGGGTTAGGGGCGGGAAGGGATTCTTTTCAGTTTTGTATAAAAACAAAGTTTACTCCTGCTTTCTATTATATTGTGATTGCAAGCATTAGAAGCGCGTGCCACTGGACTTCTGCCATTGCTGCTCCAGGTAACGGAGGCCCGTGGCGAGGTTTTGGTGACTTGGGCATGTCTTATTCAAAAAGAAAAACACAAACACAAAAACCTTTCTTCAGCATACCAAGGCAAGCAGCCGTTTCATGACTCACTTAACACATTGCAGTGTACCAGTTTACAGATAATTTTCCCTCTTTTGCGTGACATGGCAGTTCCAAACCCACAGAGAATTCCTCATTTGTAAATTGGAGGTTTGTACTATGCCTTACAGAGCTTAAATTCAGAAGTTTGTGCCTCATACCTGAAACAAAGGGAAATAACACACCTATTCAAAAGTCAGTAAATCCCCTCGAAGTTTTTGGGTTTTGTTTTTTTTTTAAAAAAAAAACATTTTCATATAAGGAGCTCTGTTGAATGTCATGAATAGACTGGGAAAAAAAAATCTTAGGAACCTGCATATGTTGTTTACTAGCATATGACACCTACAAAAGGTATTCGAAGAACACCTGAAACTTGTATTTGTGTGTGTGTGTGTGTGTGGATTAACTAGCAAGCCTACTATTTAAAAAAAAAAAAAAAGGTAATTCAGCTAAAGGACAATTTACTTTTTGTACTTTAGACTATCTTGACTGTCAAGGTGTATGAACTGTAATTTTAAAATTTATACTGCCACATGATTGTAAATTTTAGTTGTCTTAAGTTAGGAATTGGTAAAAAGCTATTTATGCTGGATTTGGGTCAAATGACTTATTTGCAAAAAAACAATAATGGAAGAAAGGGCTGTATAATGAGATACTGCAAGACTCAGATAGTGGTTGGAAATAACCTTCAAAATTACCCTCAATTTCCCTTTGTTTTCAGTTTCTCAAAAAAAAAAAAAAACACGAATGAAATGAAATATAGAAGAATGTTAACCCATATCAAAATAAAGTGTACCCAAGTATTGTAATGTATATTGCTGCTCTTCTTAAAATTAAATAAGGGTTTAAAACCACTTAATTGGTAATTGACAACATCTCAATTAATACAAACAAGTTGTGCTTGGTATACATTACTATTTTCTTCCAAAGATCTATCTTTGGTTAGAAACACACACACAAATCAAAACTTGTAATATTATATGTTTATCTCCACTTATTTCCAGCATATGTAGCGTTAATAGGTCTGTCCTGGTAACTATGTGTTTGGGATTTCATTTTGGTTCCACCAAATTAGGAAAAGAAGTGGCTTAGTTGTGTATGACTAGTTAGAGATTTTTGGAGCCAGACACCTGCTGTTCCGTAGATACCTAGTACAGAGTCTCAACTTGGCATTAGTTTTTCCTCACAGAGTAACCACCCATTCATTGCTGTCTTCCCAACTTCTGGTGACCTTTTTTTTTTTTTTTTATATAAGTACATCCCAAATATTTCATGGGATTTTTTTTTATTATTTAAATTCAATTAGCCAACATATAATACATCATTAGTTTCAGATGTAGTGTTCAATAATTTATCAGTTGTGTATAACACCCAGTGCTCATCACATCAATTATACTCTCGCCTCTAGAATCATCTGTTCAAAGTATGTATACACACCTAGCACATAGTAGGTGCTCAAATATTAATTTCCTTCTTACCTCCCAATCATGTATCTTCCATTTCCCCGTATGATTCCGACCCAATAGTAAATGACATTTACATGTTATGAAAACACCTATTGGGCTAAATTGGATCTTACTTGGATAAAGCAGTTCTGACTTTCAGATAGGTAGAAAAAACACCAGGGAGGAAAATATTCTTTGTAGAATATTTTCAAGTTTAAGAAGAGAGATGGCAAATTGCCGTGTAACATTCAGGTTACTTGGACTGAAACACATGTTTTTGGTAGATTTCTTTTCCTCAAAGAACTCTAAATACAACTTCTTGCTGGATTCCTCACCTGTCATCATGTTGGAAACCCTTACTAGACCTATGTATTTAGGGAGTTTTGTCAGAAAACATTTTTAACTTGCAGTATTTAAAAGAATCATATTTACTGTTCTTAAAATGTCATTCAAATGCATGTATTGTCTATTGTTTGGGGATGGGAACTAGTTTTGCAAAAAACACCTAATGTTGTATAATAATGCCCCAATGATCTTGCTGGTTAAAAATACAGTATTTTTGGCCATAATTTTGTACTATAGTATTCTTCGTTCTTGAGTTTGCTTCTTGAAGTTGCCTCAGCCTCTTCTAGAATGTTTTTTATTCTAGGGAGTATTGGAATAAATTTTTCCTTTCCTAAAATACTTCATACTGCACATGCATTGTCCAAGTAGACAGGTTTAGAATTTTCTAAGCAAACATGAAAAAAAAAATCCTTTCCCTTCGGTATATAACCAGATTTTAGGCTTCAGTGGAAATATTCGTACTGGTGGCATTTTTTTTTTCAATTTTTTTTTAAACATGACCTAATTTAAGTGGCAAGCAACTGTAAATACAAATTTTAATAGCTGCTCACTAAAGACTTACAAAAGAACTGCCTATCTTCAATCTGTCTTCTAATTAGGAACGATTAACTGGCTGAAAGAGGCCAGAGCTTAGCTCAGAGCTTTCCCGTTTCAGCAGCCATCGTGAACCGTCCTCTCCTCACGGGAAAGGAGCTGTAGATGTCCTTTGGGGCTGTGACTTTTAGAAACAAACACCGAAGCTTTTGAGATCAGCTAAGAACTAGTTTTTCTTTCTCTAGCAGTTTTGTCAAGTTAGGATAATGATGGCAAGTGTTTTTCTAGAAAAATCAGTGCTTCTGTAGGTAGGGACTTCGAACCATAACAAAAGCAAAATCTGTTCCTGCTACTTACTAACCAGTTCTAACTGGCAGCCCGGCCCTTGCTTACGGAATTTTGTGGTTTTCAGCATACTGTTCCTTCCAAATACTTCAGAAAGTGTTTTCACTTAAAAGCCTTTGGGTAAGACTGTCCTATTCCTGCATGCGTTAAAGACCATTTCCAGGAGATGGTGTCCCCTCTCTGGATCTTACTATTAAGGGATGGTGTGACGGGGGACTGTCATTTAGTACAGGCCCGGAGTGATCAGTCCCCCACAACCTCCCCCCTGAGGAAATGGGGTGTCAGCCAGCCCCTAGCACCCCTCACTCTGTGGCCTCTGGGACCTGTGTCCATCTGCATCATCATCTTGAAGACCCATAGCCCACAGGAAAAATGAACTCGCTCAACATAATTTGAGCCAAATATTTTAACTTGACCTTTTGACTCATAGACCCATCCTGATTAGTCAGATGTTTTCAGTGCTAGCCTTCTGGAAGCAATAAAAGTAGTTGGTCCAAAAACTTCTCTGTCTTGTTCCTCATCTTCCCCGCCTCTACCATTCCCTGTCCCCCACCCCACCCCCACTGCCGCTGCCATTTTACTTTTAGGTTGTGGTACCAATTAAACTACAGCAGAAAGGTGGGGGGGTGCAAAGTAATGCTACAGAACAGCAGTGGTTCATTTGATAATGAACAAGAGCAATTTCTGATGGTAAATTAGCTAGTGTCTTGCTTTTCTTTTGTTAATTTTGAGTTCTAACCAAGCTCATGAGTTACTCCATATTTAAGCCCTTATTGAACGGTGGATCACGGTTGGAGAGTGGAAGGCCATGGTTAAGGGTAGGTTTCTGGTGGTTAAATTATCTAGGCCTTACCATTATTCCTTTGTTTCGTTGCCATAGCTAAGTAAAATATGGATCCAGCTAGGAGAAGGAACTCAAGTCCATGTGTTTTGAGGGAGCACCCTAAGTCCCTGCAGCACAAGGCCTTGGTTATAAAATGCAGGTCTCTAGAATCTAAGATGCACCGGGAGTTCCAGAAAGACTGTTTTCTCTGAATTCTTACACCTCAGGACTTAAAATCTGATCTGTGTCCATTTTCTCTCTTCCTGTTTTCTTCAAGAAGGCAGAGGCCAGAGTATTCTCCCATCCCATAAGCTGATGGGTAAAATAAGGCAACTTACCCTCTTTAATTAAGAAGGTAGTGAAATCAGCCCCTGCTAACAAAGAGCTGAGGCCGGGAATCCCTTAGTGGCGGCCTTCCACAAGCCAGTTTGGGCCCTCCAGCCCTGGAGGGGGCGCTTTCCCAGCCTAGTGGGCCAGGAGCCTGTCCCATTGAGGTGGACTATGCAAAGGGCCCCTGGGACTATCACTGTTCCCAGTTTACCCAATGCACATGGATGGTGGCTATTTAACGCATCTCTGGAAATAAGAGGGCGGATACAAGACACACTGACAAACGAGGCTTGGCAAACACCACCAGTCTACAAGCGGGAATTCCGCCCTGTGTACCCCGCTGCCAAGAAGCTCACATTGCTGACAAGACCGTGTGTGTGTCCGCTCTGGGCTGCGCCTCACCTAGGATGCCACGCGGGCCGCCAGTCCCACGCTGCCTGCCGTACGGTCCAGTCAAGGCACCAGCTGGGCCACACCTGAGGTACTGGGCCCTCATCAAGGATTGTAGCAGCAAGGATTATATTCCTGGGGTCAGGGCAGCATTCACAGAAGGGGCCTGCTGCTGCTTATGGAACAGTCGAGGGTCCTGGCCAGTAGGATCCTGGGAAATGGTTCACAATGGGGGGCAAGTGGGGCAGGATTGCGGTACTCATCTGAAGTGTGTGCTCATTTCCACGGTGTCAAATACTCCCACCACACCCAATTTTAAGCTGCTGATTGTGGGGTCATTGAACCCCAGTTGGGAAGACAATGGTCTTCCTAACAATGGTCTCTCTCGAGCTGTTCCTGCACACCACCCTCGGTCCCCTTATGACACCACCTTTCTGTGAACCTGGGAAAATGGCAGGAGGACAAGCCCAGCTGGCTTATTGCACCCACAGCACGTGAATTCCCTCCCCTTGTGACCTGGAGCTAATTACCAAAGAGCGCTGTGCTCATCACGGCCTCGGAAATGGCAGCTTGGCCAGAAATATGAAGTATTTTAAACTCAAAAGGAATTTGGACATCAGATTCCCCTAGCACTTTGTAGGTATGAGAGTGTGCGTGTGAAATGTCTCAGCATCTCCAAGCAGCTCAGTCAATGCTGAACAAAAGGCTTGTCCAGATGTTCATGTTCGTTAGGTAACTAGATTAATCCTCAATCTTCTGAAAACTAATCTCTGAACATATGTGGATATATACACAGACACTAACCATGGTTTGACCTTGAAGTTGTGTATACACGCACTTACATGAGTATACAGAGTCAGACTTGGTTATGAACTTCAACTCACAGAAAAGCATTCTTCACACGGACATGATCAAGACAGAAAAGATCATAAAATCCACAGCTACCATTTTCTTTAAAAAATTTTTTCTTGCCCATCTTCCCAGGCGCGATCTTAAAAGAGCTGTGCTCCATCCAGGCAAGAACACCTCGTTATGGCAACTATGAGTATTTCCTTAAAAGGGCAGATGAGCCAAGGCTGGGACTTATGAAGTCTTATCCAAATGACAAAAGCCAGAGCTACACGACTCAGGGGCACCGTCACTGACGTTATTTCCACTGTGGAGTTAAGGCTTCTCTGTGCAGACGGCTCACTTCCCACAACCCCACGCCTGTGCCACACAAATGCCTGGACAGAACCACAGACTCCGATCCACGGAGTGTAGGACTGCATTTGTGTCACGATTGTCCCACTGACTGAGGGTGGCCACCCTTGCACGTCCCCAGCTCCACACGGGGGTGACTGTAGACACTTCTCTTTCAGGTCCGGCGCTACCTGCATCCTTCCAGCTTTCTCTGGCCACAAGCCAGGAACCAAAAGTCCCTGCCTCAGGAGATGCGCTCAGGCAGTGAGGGACAAGGCTTGGTGGACACATGCTACAGCTTGCGGTCCTCGCCGTTCAAGCCGTAGGCTTATTCTGCACACCCTCCCAGAGGAACCCCGTTAGGCCCCACTTCCTGTCGACAGAACCTGCTCATTTACACCCCCTTTACTGGCTCTTCTCTTCCCCAGGAGTTACTTCCAAATTCTCACTATGCGCTCTGGGGCCATCTCACCAACAACTTCCACCAAAATCGTTTACAAGGGTCCACTTAGGGGGAAATCCCAGATGAGACATGAAGGCCATCGAGGGAGGACCTTCACGTACAGGGACTTGTCCAAACCCATCACCTCCAAGGCTTCAGTACTTGGCCGTCAATGTAACTGCAGCTGACGACCGAGGTCCCAGACTAGCACCAGGAACTCTAGCATGAGATGAAGTTGCTACCCGGGCCCCACAGTGGGAGAGTAAATATAGCAGTAATATAGTTAAGAAAAAAGTTCCGCCTACTCCTGGAAGCTACCACTACACCACCTTCAAAGATAATCCATTTCCGTTGTTGAAGAAAAGGGACACAGACATTTCAATCTTATTGCTATTCTGTTTAGAGGATGTCTCTATTCCTTTCCTCCCTCTGCCCAGCTCTGGCCACTGGCTCCACGGTGAGCACCCACACCAGCCCTGATTCCAGGTGTGTGAGGCGGGCTGCCTCCTTAGAGACACAAAGGCGCTTCAGTCTTGCTCCCCCCACCAATGGATGGTGCTGACATCATCACAGGCAGAGAGGAAAGAATATTCCATCAGAGAATTGGCGCATATGGTGACATTTAATTGAAAAGTATTACCAAAGTAAGGGAACATTATCTAGGCCATGTTCTCAAAGAGTGTCTTCCTTTAAAAGAAATAAGTTTCTCTGATTTGACAGTTGGTCAAAGTATATACTTAGAAAAAATTAAGGAAGCTGTATTTCAGTATTTCAAATCTTGATGAAACAGGACTTTAGAATGAGAGGCGCTCTGCCAATGCAAAAACTTATGCCACAATTTTCTTAGTACTAATGTCTGAATATTTGTTCTCATAGGCTGGAATGTACTTACTATATTTAGCTATCTCATTATTTGTGAAGGAATGAGTTTCTGAGTAGGGGTTACATGCCTGTATATTTTGTGATGATCCATGGCTAAATAAAACTGTATTCAAACTCAAGTACTGTTATCTTTTTAGAAGGCACTGTGAGGATTCCAACTTATTTCTTAAGACCAAATCTCTTTTATTGAGACACTTTTGCTGGGCATAATTCTATGAAGAGTGACCAAGTATTTCCAGTAAGAAACAAACAACAAAATTCAGTGATGGCTTAAAACGTTTAAGAAAAAAATTATAGGAACATGTGCCAATGTGTCTGGAATTTGGGCTAAAATTTAAGTAAACTCAGAAGGAAAAAAACTCAGGGTTAAAGTAAATTGTGCTTTTGGAATCAGGCACCAAAAGACTAGTTTAATGGTTCTAAATATGACTGATTGAGGATAATCTCCAGCAAGATGGACTTCTCGCATTTCACTTAGCCATCAGAAATGTGTATACTTTCTCATTTTTCCCCATTATTTGTACATTTTAAAAATATGCCACCTCAGATATTCAGATGGTGGTTTGAGACCTCTTCCTACCTTCTTACTCTTCAATTTTGTCATTACACGTCAGCCTTCTCGAGGTCAACTCCAACACCTCCAGGATTGCCTGGCCTGGGGGTACCCGCAGTATCACTGCAGAACGGGAAGATTGACTCCCTTTTTGACTTCCCTTTACATTTGTTACTTCAAAAGAGATTTTTCTGCAATGAACACTTGTGGATCTGCTGGTGTTAAGTACTAGTGTTAGGGATAAATTCTACTGTGAGCACTAGATTCTATGACACACAATCCTCCAGATATCAGCTACCACCCGTGGACCAGACTAAGGAGAAAGCAATCGATCCCTATGGTTTTAATTCTGGGCATTGTTGACCTGCAATCTGTTTGGACTCTTTCTTGATTTGGGGGAAGTCAGGGAGCTAAAACAGTGTGGTGTAGACTGAGGGGCACAATTTTGACCATCAGAAGAGGCCAACACATTCATATGCCCTCATATATTTGAGTTTGCGTTTGCTGTTTACTATGTATTTTAAGAATTTTTTGAGACTGTAGTCTGCTCAAGTGACTGAAGCAGATAGATTTCCGCACCGCCCCCCGACCCCCTTCACATGTCAGGAAGTCCAGAGTAAGTGCTGTTCCCTTTTTGATAAACTAACTACAAAAGGGCTGATTTTTCTAAGGTCTTAAGGCGTTTCTTCATGGTCACAAGATGGCTGTTGCAGTTCCAGCCATCATCCCCACACACAAGGGAAGACTCAAGAAAAAGATGAAGTTACCTGTGTCAAGAAAGCAAGAGCTTGGGGCGCCTGGGTGGCACAGCGGTTAAGCGTCTGCCTTCGTCTCAGGGCGTGATCCCAGCATTCTGGGATCGAGGCCCACATCAGGCTCCTCCGCTATGAGCCTGCTTCTTCCTCTCCCACTCCCCCTGCTTGTGTTCCCTCTCTCGCTGGCTGTCTCTATCTCTGTCAGATAAATAAATTTAAAAATCTTAAAAAAAAAAAAAGAAAGAAAGCAAGAGCTTTTCCACATACCCCCTTTTTTTTTTTGATTTTTTATTATATTATGTTAGTCACCATACAGTTTCCACATACGCCTTAACAGATTTCTGCTCACATTGCATTGGCCAGATCTGTACCCTGTGACAAACCCTATAAAGAGGCCGACTAAGGAGAAGATCAGAAATGGGAGCTGAGTCCCTCAGGGTCTTGCATCGTAAGTATATGTATTAATTTTTTAAATGTGGACGAAATATGTACAAGTCTTCTGGCAGGGGAACATGAACCACATCAGATGGTAGAATTAGACCATTTCAGGGAATAAAGAAATTCATAAAGGCTTTGCAACACTCTGATCCACAATCCGCACAACTATACGCCGTCTTCCCTCCTGGTTGCTACCATCTATTAAACCCCCTGACACTCCCCTGGGCGGCTTCAGCCTCTGTACGGAAAACCCATCTGGCAGCCTGGACTTCAGGTCTTTCCATCTTCATCTTCAGCGATCAATTCTCCTCCACGCTAGCCACCCGCTTCCATGATCACTCTTTGCATTTTAATTTCTCCACCTCCAAAGCACTAACTCAAACATCTGGGTGCAACTTCCCTTCCTAACATTTTATTCAATGATTTCTGCTCTACTCCTGAAATCTAAAGATTTTCTTCAGACCGTTCATCACTTTATTCTCCCAATTCACCAGCCTTTTATGCTCTTCACTTTCCTTCTTATCTAGCTTCGATTTTGTATCCCTGAACTAAATAAGCTTGCAAACACTCTACACTTAATTCTATCCCAAACCAACATGTCTACCGATTGCATACATGGAGCCAACTGATTTATCCATGCCAGCACTCCAAAGCCAAAGGAAGCTGGAGAGAAGGACCAAACAGAGCAGATTAGTTCCACTATAAATTTTTTGTTATAGCAGACTAGACACTTCAGACCAATTATCCCACAAAGGTCATATAGAAAAGCTGGATAAAATATTAAAAACAGTTTCCTAAAGGCAGAGATAAGCTAACAAGATAGTGACTAATGACTGGACCAGGTTTCAGAAGAAGACAAGAGCCCAGGAGAATGAGTCCAGTGTTTCGGTCCACTCTTCCTCTGGCAGCATTTATCAGTTTCAGAAAGGAAAGAGGAGAAGCTGAGAAGCAGTGTGACATTTCTGTTAGCCTTTTACAGGTAGAAGGGCAAGTATTAGAGTGTAGACCACACACAAAGCAGTGTGGTTCAGGGAAACCACCTCACCTTGGGATGGGAATAAGAAGAACTGCAGCCTAAGAGTAATGATGGTCAGAAATGTATAGGCCTGGGGCGCCTGGGTGGCACAGCAGTTAAGCGTCTGCCTTCGGCTCAGGGCGTGATCCCGGCGTTATGGGATCGAGCCCCACATCGGGCTCTTCCGCTATGAGCCTACTTCTTCCTCTCCCACTCCCCCTGCTTGTGTTCCCTCTCTCGCTGGCTGTCTCTGTCAATTAAATAAATAAAATCTTTAAAAAAATAAAAAAAAGAAAAAAGAAAACAAATGTATAGGCCTGAAGTTCAACTTCAAAATGAATGTCATAAGAGAGTGAATTTTGGAAGACCTTTGGTGACTATGAAAATGGACTTATGGAGATTAAAGTTTGAAAAGAAAAAAATATATAACCTAAATTAAGAGCTCAGGATGTGATTTATTTGCAGATTGCAAATAGCTGAGGAGAAAAATAGTGAACCTGAAAATGGATCATGAGAACATCATGAGGATGAAGTGGGGTAAGAAAAAAAAAGAATGGACGATAGATATTTGTATGGGCTTACCCTTTCAGTGAGAGGTACAGAATGAATGAATGAATGAATGAATGAATATGTATGTATATATATTCTCTCCCTCTGCTTCTGTGGGATTCCAAATATATTTTTCCAATGTATTTTCAATATACATATTTGGAATCCCATAGAAGCAGAAATGGAGAATGGTAAAGAAGCAATTTTTACAGACAAAAACAGAGAACTTATCCAAACTGATAAAATGCATCAAGCTATAAATTCAAGATGTTCAAAGATCCCCAAGAAAAACAAGCAAAAAGAAGTATATGCTTAGACATATAGTAAAATGCCAAAAAACAAATGAAAAACAGTGAAAGCAGCTAGGGGGAAAAAATAAAAACAATTACCTTTAGAAAAATCAATAAATTCACAACTGACTCTTAACAGAAACCATTAAATGCAGAAGGCAGTGGAATGATATCTTTGAAGTGCTGGGGGCAGGGAGGGGGGAAACTACCAACCTAGAATTCTATCCTGGGTGAAAATATATCAAAAGAATAAAGGGGAGTCTGGTTCTGATGGAGTGAATGGGACCAGATTTACCTTAGTGCAAATAACTGGAAGACTGTGGAGTTGTCCGCTAGTCACCGACAGCGTAGACCCCTGATCCCTGACAGAAAGAGAACTATTGAGATGAGCCCCACAATTCTCCGGGCTTTCCTCCTGGAAATACTTTATGAACTACAGTGAAGGAAAGGGAATCCTGAGTCGAGCACAAAGGTGAGAGTTCAGAAAGGCTGAAGTAGCTGGAACGGGTGGTCCATACTACCGGAGCGAAGGGAGCGGCTCGAAGACAGAGCTCCAGAAATCTGCGTAAAGGTCCCTGGGACGTGGGCCTGTTGCTCAACACAAAAGCACGCACGTGTGGAGTGAAAGTGCCCCACGCCAGACAAAAAGTAACTGGAGAACTTGAAGCTTCACAATCCCCAGAGTTCACAGAGAGCAGGGCAATGCATGAGCTCCAACCATCCAGAGCAGAGCGTGCTCGTTCGACATACCTTAGAAACGGTGTGAAATTAAGCCTCAAATAAGGACTACTCTAAAACCACCACGGCCAATGTTAAAAAAATAGACCTGGGACATCTGGGTGGCTCAGTTGGTTGGGTGCCTGCCTCCGGCTCGGGTCGTGATCTTAGGATCCCTTGCTAAGCAGGGAGCCTGCCGCTCCCCCGTTTGTGCTCTCTTGCTCTCTTGTGTTCTCTCTCTCTGACAAATAAATAAAAATCTTTAAAAAATAAATAAAAAATAAAAATAAAAAAATAGACCTTGTAAGGATTAAGTTGATCCTCGAATAACCTGGCTGCTAAAGTCCAACCCTCCTGAAATACAATAAATCCAGCACTCAACATAAAATGTATAATGTCCAAAACCCAATTAAAAATTAATTTACCAGTAGGGCGCCTGGCTGGCTCAGTTACTAGATCATCCAACTCTTGATCTCAGGGTTGTGAGTTCGAGCCCCACATTGGGCATGGAGCCCACTTTGAAGTTAAAATTTAAAAAAAATAAGAAATTAGTATACATAGCTGTCCAATTTTCCCAACACCATTTATTGAAGAGACTGCCTTTTTCCATTGGATATTTTTTCCTGCTTTGTCAAAGCTTAGTTGACCACAGAGCTGAGGGTGCATATCTGGGCTCCCTATTCTGTTCCATTGATCTATGTGTCTGTTTTTGTGCCAGTGTCATGCTGTCTTGGTGATGACAGCTTTGTAATAGAGCTTGAAATCAAGCAAGCCCCACCCCCCCAGCTTTTTCTTTTTCAACATTTCCTTGGCAATTCAGGGTCATTTCTGGTTCTATAAAAATTTTAGGACTGTTTGTTCCAGCTCTTTGAAAAATGCCATTGGTGTTTTGATTGTGATGGCATTGAAAGTATAGATTGCTCTGGGCAGCATAGACATTTTAACAATGTTTAGTCTTCCTATCCATGAGCATAGAATGTTTTTCCATCTTTTTGTGTCTTCTTCAATGTCTTTCATAAGTGTTCTATAGTTTCTAGAGTATAGATCCTTTACCTCTTTGGTTAGGTTTATTCCAAGGTATCTTATGGGTTTTGGTGCTATTGTAAATGGAGTCGATTCCCTAATTTGCCTTTCTACAGTTACATTGTTAGTATGGAGGGAAGTAACTGATTTCTGTGCAATGACTTTGTATCCTGTCACATTACTGAATTGCTATATGAGTTCTAGTAATTTGGGAGTGGAGTCTTTTGGGTTTTCCGCATAACGTGTCACGTCCTCTGCAAAGGGAGAAAGTTTGACTTCTTTACCAATTTGAATGCCTTTTATTTCTTTTCGTTGTCTGATTGCTGATGCTAGGACTTCTAGTACTATGTTGAACCATAGTGTTGAGAGTGGGCATCCTTGTTGTGTTCCTGATGGGGGAAAAGCGGAGAGTTTCTCCCCATTGAGAAGGATATTCACTGTGGGCTTTTCATAGATGGTTTTTATGAAATTGAGGAACGTTCCCTCTATCCCTAGACTCTGAAGAGTTTTAATCAGGAAAAGATGCTGTATTTTGTCAAATGCTTTTTCTGCATCAATTGAGAGGATCATATGGTTCTTGTCTTTTCTTTTATTAATGTGCTCTATCACACTGATTGATTCGCAAATGTTGAACCACCTTGCATCCCAGGAATAAATCCCACCTGGTCGTGATGAATACTCCTTTTAATGTACTGTTGGATCCTATTGGCTAGGATCTTGAGAATTTTGGCACCCATATTCATCAGGAGTATTGGTCTTTAATTTTTCTTTTTGATGAGGTCTTTGCCTGGTTTTGGGATCAGGGTAATGCTGGCCTCATAGAAGGAGTTTGGAAGTTTTCCTTCTGTTTCTATTTTTTCAAAACCGCTTCAAGAGAATAGGTATTATTTCTTCTTTAAATGTTTGGTAGAATTTCCCAGGGAATCCATCAGGCCCTGGACTCTTGTTTTTTGGGAGGTTTTTGATCACTGCTTCAATTTCATTCCTGGTTATTGGTCTATTCAGATTGTCAATTTTTTCCTGTTTCAGCCTTAGTAGTTTACAGGTTTCCAGAAAGGCCTCCAGTTCTTCCAGGTTGCTTAATTTATTAGCATATAGCTGCTGATAATAATTTCTAATACTTGTTTCTATTTCCTTGGTGTTAGTCACGATCTCTCCCTTTTCATTCGTGATTTTATTAATTTGGGTCCTTTCTTTTCTTTTGGGTAGGTCTGGCCAGTGGTTTATCAATCTTATTACTTCTTTCAAAGAACCAGCTTCTAGTTTTGTTGATCTGCTCTACTGTATTTCTGGTTTCTAATTCATTGACCTCTGCTCTAATCTTTATTATTTCTCTTCTCCTGCTTGGTTTAGGATTTATTTGTTGTTCTTTCTCCAGTTCCTTAAGGTTTAAAGTTAACTTGTATATTGGGATTTTTTTAATTTTTTTGAGTGAGGCTTGGATGGCTATGTATTTCCACCCTTAGGGCCACCTTTGCAGTATTCCATAGTTTTTGGACCGATGTGTTTTCATTTTCATTGGTTTCCATGAATTGTTTAAGTTCTTCTCTAATTTCCTGGTTGACCCAAACATTCTTAAGCAGGATGGTCCTTAGATTCCAAGTGTTTGAATTCCTTCCAAATTTTTTCTTGTGATTTGAATTTGTTTCAAAGCATTGTGGTCTGAAAATATGCAGGGAATAATCTCAATCTTTTGGTATCGGTTGAGACCTCATTTGTGACCCACTATGTACAGAAGAATGAAATTCAACCACTCTCTTACACCATACACAAAGATAAACTCTAAATGGATTAAAGACCTCAATGAGACAGGAATCCATCAAAATCCTAGAGGAGAACATAGGCAGTAACCTCTTTGACATTGGCCACAGCAACTTCTTTCAAGACACTCCAAAGGCAAGGGAAACAAAAGCAAAAATGAACTTCTGGGACTTCATCAAGATAAAAAGCTTCTGCACAGCAAAGGAAACAGTCAACAAAACTAAGAGGCAACCCACAGAATGGGAAAAGATTTTTGCAAATGACGTTACAGATAAAGGGCTGGTATCCAAGATCTATTAAGAACTTCTCAAACTCAACACCCAAAAAACAAATAATCCAGTCGAGAAATGGGCAGAAGACATGTTGAACAGACATTTCGCCAAAGAAGACCTAAGAATTGCTAACAGACACATGAAAATTATTCAACATCACAAACCATCAGGGAAATACAAATCAAAACCACAATGAGATACCACCTTAATACCAGTTAGAATGGCAAAAATTAACAAGACAGGAAACAACAAATGTTGGAGAGGATGTGGAGAAAGGGGAACCCTCTTACACTGTTGGTGGGAATGCAAGTTTTTATAGTCACTTTGGAAAACAGTTACTCAAAAAGTTAAAAATAGAGCTACCCTATGACCCAGCAATCTCACTACTGGGTATTTAACCCCAAGATACAGATGTAGTGAAAAGAAGGGCCATATGCACCCCAATGTTCATAGCAGCATTGTCCACAATAGCCAAACTGTAGAAGGAGCTGAGATGCCCTTCAACATATGAATAGATAAAGAAGTCCATATATACAATGGAATATTACTCAGCCATCAGAAAGGATGACTACCCAATATTTGCGTCAACATGGATGGAACTGGAGGGGATTATGCTAACTGAAATAAGTCAAGCAGAGAAAGACAATTAGCATTTGGTTTCACTCATATGTGGAACATAAAGAATAGCATGGAGGACATTAGGAGAAGAAAGGGAAAAATGAAGGAGGGGAAATCAGAGGGGGTGATGAACCATGAGAGATTATGGACTCTGGGAAACAAACAGGGTTTCAGAGGGAAGGGGGGGTGTGGAGATGGGTTAGCCCCATGATGGGTATTCAGGAGAGCACATATTGCATAGAGCTCTTGGTGTTTTACGCAAACAATGAATCATGGAACACTACACCAAAAACAATGAAGTACTGTATGGTGACTAACATAACACAATAAAAAAGTGTTAAAAAAAAAAAAAGTTAGTACACAGGTGAACAAGCAGGAAACCAGGAAGGGAAAATAACCAGGAAGGGAAAAAAAGATCAGTCATCGGAAAGACACCTGGAAATGACAGATATTGAATTAGCATCTAAGAACTTGAGCGTAGCTATTATTTGTATGCTCAAGAGTTTAAATAACTTAATCACACTCTTCTCAAGTGCACACAGAGAATTTTCCAGGATAGATCATATGTCAGGCCACAAAATAGGTCTTAAAATTAAGAAAATTAAAACCATATTGAGCATCTTTTACTGACCCAGTGGTATAAAACTAGAAATCAAAAGAAAAAGAGGGAAAAAAAATCACAAATATGTCAAGATTAAACAACATGCTACTGAATAACCAATTGATCAATGAATTTAAAAAGTGTTTTTAAAAACACCCCAGGACAAATAAAAACAGAAATGCAACATACTAAAACTTAGGGGTTGCAGCAAAACATTTCTAAGAGGAAGTTCATAGCAAAAAAATACCTACCTTCAAAAATAAAATCTCAACGACCTAACTTTACACCTCAAGAAACTCAAGAAAAAGGAACAGATAAAGCTCCAAGTTAGTAGGACAGCAACAAAGATCAGAGCAGAAATATATGAAATAAAGAATAAAAAGACAATAGAAAAAAAATGAAATTAAGAGCTGGTTCTTTGAAAGACAAAACTGACAACCCTTTAGCTAGACTCACTAAGGAAAAAAATAAAAGAGAAGGGAGTTAAAATTACAAGTGAAAGAAGGCACACTACAACTGATAACCTAGAAACAAAACATCATAAGAGACTACTATGAAAAATTATACACCAACAAATTGGATAACGTATGAGAAATGGCTCAATTCTTAAAGACATGCAACATTCTCATTTTCAATTATGAAGAAATAAAAAATCTGAATATACTGATTACTGATAAGGAGATGGAAGGTTTTTGATTACTGATTCAAACAAACAAAAGCCCAAGACCAGACAGCTTCACTGGTGAGTTCTACCAAACATTTAAAGAACTCCGATCCTTTTCAAACTCTTCCTAAGAGTACAAGAGGAAGGAATGCTTCCAACTCCTTTTACCAAGCCAGCATTACCCTGATACCAAAACCAAACACTGACACCACAGGAAGAGAAAATTACAGGATAATATCCCTGGTGAACATGAATGCTAAAATCTTCACCAAAATATAAGCAAAGTTAATTCAATAAAACATTAAAGGAGCAGACACTATGATCAAGCAGGTGCATAGAGCATTCAATATCTGCAAATAAGCGTGATAAACCACACTAACAAAATGAATAAAAATCATGATCGCTTCAGTAGAAGCAGAAACAGCTTTTGACCAAATTCAACATCCATTTATGATAAAAACTCTCAACAAAGTGAATATAGAAGGAATATACTGTCACATAATAAAGGTCATATAGGACAACCCCACGGCTGACATCTTACTCAACAGTGAAAAGTTTAAAGCTTTTTCTTTAAGACAACAAGATAAGAATGCCCATTCTCACCACTTGCATCAACATAGTATTAGAAGTCCTAGCCAGAGCAGCTAGGCAAGAAATAAAAGGCATCCAAATCAGAAAGGAAATAAAACTCTCACTATTTGCAGATGACATGATATTATATATAAAAGATACACCAACAACAGAACTAATAGATGAATTTAGTGAAGTTGAATGATATGAATATATGTAGAAATCTGTTGGATTTCTATACACTAATAATGAACTGTCCAAAAAAATTAGATAAACAATCCCATTTTTAATTGCATAAGAATATACTTATGAATAAATAAAACCTAGGAAAAAATTGAACCCAGAAGGTAAAATATCTGTACACTGACATCTTTAAGACATTAATGAGAGATACTGAGAACAAAAATAAAGCTATTTTGTGGTCATAAGTTGGGAGAATTCATATTGTGAAAATGTTCCTACTACCCAAAGCAATCTACAGAGTCAATGCAATCCCTATCAAAGTCCCAATGGCATTTTTCCCCCCACAGAAATAGTTTAACAATCCTAGTATTTGTATAAAACCACAAAAGACCTGAATAGCCACTGCAATCTTGAGAAAGAAGAACAAAACTGGAGGCACCATGCTCCCTCATTTCAAACTATATTACAAAGCTATAGTAATCAAAACTCTATGGTATTGGCATAAATACATATGCATAGATCAATACAACAGAATAGAGAGCCCAGAAACAAACTCAGATATATATAGTCTATTAATTAACAAAGGAGCCAAGAATATACATGAGAAAAGGACAGTTTCTTCAATTAATGGTGTTGGGGAAACCCTACAGCCACAAATGAAACTGAACCACTATCTTTCACCATACACAGAAATTAACTAAAAATGGATTAAGAAGACCTGAAACTATATGACTCCCAGAAGAAGAAAAAAAAAAAAAAAAAGGTTATAAGCTCTGTGACATTGGTTTTGGTAATCATTTTTTGAATTTGACACCAAAAGCAAAGGCAACAAAAGCAAAAACAAGTACAACAACATCAAAATAAAAGGCTGTGCTGTGAAGGACACAAAATGAAAAGGCAACCTACTAAATGGAAGATGGTGCTTACAAAGAATGTCTGCTAAGGTGTTAATGTCAATGATTCATACAACTCAATAGAAAAAAAATATTTTGATTTAAAAATGGACAGAGGATCAGGACACCTGGGTGGCATGGTTGGCTGGGTGACTGACTCTTAGTTTCAGCTCAGGCATGATCTCAGGGTCATCAGGTTGTAGGGTTGAGTCCTGCCTTGGGCTACGCACTCAGCATTAAGTCTGCTTGAGATTCTCACTACCTCTCCCTCTGCCCCTCCCACTCATGCACTCTCTAAAATAAATACATAAATCTTTTAAAAAAAAATGGACAGAGGATCTGAATAGACATTTTCCAAAGGAAACCTACAGGTGGCCAACAGGGACACAAACAAGATGCTCAACGTCATTTATCAGGAATATGCAAATCACAACAACAACCAATTCTTACACATGTTAGAATGGCCAGTATCAAAAAGGAAATTACATCCTTGTTGGCAAGGATGTAGAGAAAAGGTAACCTTTGTGCATAGTTGCTGAGAATGTAGACTGGTGCAGCTACTATGGAAAACAGTATGGGGGTTCCTCAAAAAGTGGAAAACAAAACTACCATATGATCCAGCAGCTCCACTTCTGGGTATTTGAAAAAAAAAAAATGAAAACACTGATGTGAGAAAAATATACATGCACCACAGCGTTATTTTTAATAGCCAATATTTGGAAACAACCTGAGCTATCCATTGAAGAATGGATCAAGAAATTGTGGTACACACACACACACACACACACACTTGCACATGCACACACTGGAATATTACTTGCTTCTAAAAAATAATAAAACCTTGCCTTTGCAACAACATGGATGGACCTTGAGGGCATTATACTAAGTGAAATAAGTCAGAAACGAGATCATACTGTATTTCTCTATGCGGAATTGAAAGAAAAAGTGGGGAAGGGGCAGGCAGAGTGATGGAGGGAGGGGGAGAGAGACAGAGACACAGAGAAGAACACAACCAACACCCCGCACCCAACAAACTCCCAGATTTAGAAAACAGACTGGTGATTGCTAAAGGTGGGGGTTGGGGTGGGCAATATAGGTACATGGAGTGAAAAATTACCAATTTCCTGTTCTAAGATAAGTCAGAGGAATGTAATGTACAGCTATAGCTAATAACGTCAATGATAGCTAATAATATTGTATTGCATTTTCAAAGTTGCTAAGAGCGGCTCTTAAAAGTTCTCATCACAAGAGGAAAAATTCTGTAGCCATCTATTCTGACAGATGTTAACTAGACTTGTGGTGATCATTTATGATACAAATATTGAATTATTTCATACACCTGAAACTGATAATTTTGCGTGTCAATTATACCTCAATTAAAAAACAAACTTGAAGTAATGAGGAAAACATGGGAGACATGAAAAGGATTACATGAAACCATGACAAAAATACCTCAAATTAAAAATTCACTGATATTTAGAGCAAATTGATATCAATGTATGCCCAGGAGAAGGGGGTGTCAAGGAAAGGAAAAGATGGGAGAAGAGAAATAAGAAGTAATGGCACAAACAAACACACCCAAAAACAAAACAAAAAACCCACCACTTTGGAATTTTATGAACACTGTAAACCCACAAATTTAAAAATTCAGCAAACATAACAATGATTAACACAAAACCACACTAAGTCCCATCATAATCAAGTTACTGGATATCAATAAGGGGGGGGGGGAGAGCTTAAAAGTAGCCAAAGAAGAAGTCACACTATATATTTCCAGAAGAACCATGATAAAAATTAACAGGAACGTCTTATCTGAAACTATTAGGACAATGGAATACTGTGTTTAAAGTGCTTGAAGAGGGGTGGGGAGTCAGCCTTGATATTCACATCTAGCAGAAAGATAAATCCTTCAAAAATTAAAGATACATATATTTTTTGGAGAAAAAAAAGCCAAGAGAATGTGTTACAAATAAACTTAGACTATAATAAACTTCAAAGCAATTTCTTCAGACAAGAGCAATCTACCAAAGGAACACTCAGATCACTCTTTCACAGACTGAAGAAAACTCAAAGTGGTGAATATGTGAGTAAACCTAAGATTTTTTCCTCTTCTTTTATTTCTTTAAAAGATAATGAACTGTTAATGGCAGAAATAATAATAAGAGCTTATAACGCATGTAGAGGTAAAAAGTAGGATAGTAATGGCAAAAGGATAGGACAGGGAGATGGAAGTACATTTAAAGTTCTTACAAGTGAAGCGTTTGTATTATCTGAAGGTAGACTGTGGTAAAGTTAAAGATGGATATTGTAAGCCCTAGAACAACCACTACAAAACTAAACAAAGAAGTATTGTTAATAAGCCACGAGAAAAGACTAAAAAAAAATCATAAAAACACTTTATTAATCCAGAAGAAGGCAGAAAAGAGGGATAGTAATGAGTAACAGATACTTTTAATTAAAAACTATCAAGATGGTAGATTTAAACCTAACCCTATCAATTACATTAAATGTAAATGAGTAATACTCAAAATAAAGGCATAGAGAATGAGTGAATAAAAAAAATGCCACACTAAATAAATGCTGTTTACAAGAAACATAATTATAAATACACATATATGGTACAGGAAAAGGAAATTTTAGTTTTTAGTTCAGCGTGAAACAAAGTTACCACTCCACCCTAAAAACAAGTAAATATCTGAACTAACTGAAATATCAACTCATCTTAGATCCATCAGGGAAGTGAGGTCATAGGGCAACCTGCTACTCCTAAAACTGGAGAGACAGAGAATCATAACTTACTAGAACAGAAACCTGAGAACAGAAGCCTCTGTGGGGACCAATACCAATGTAGAAAAACCTGAACTGTATCAGTGAATTACTTGATGTGCAATGTGGACAAACTTGTGAGTTAAAAATTCTGGGCAGGAGGACACCACACTTCTTGAGTTTTACTTCCTGGAGCTCTACCAAATTCTTACAGTGAGGATTAGAGAAAAAGGCCCTGTGGCTTCCCACAGGGGAAAGGAAGAGGAACTAGAAACACACTGGAATATTTTGTTCTAATAAGGCTTGCCTTCAAGAGAAACTATTTTACTGGTGCCTGTACCACAGGGGTTTTGTGAGAGCCTAACTGACCTGGTGGAAAGGAAATACCTAACTCCAGTCCCCCCTAAGCCATCCAGTTCCAGATGAGAGTGAAAAAACTGAAAATCACTTGTCAAGTTCACAGTTCAGGGGCAAAGACAGAAGTTCACCAAAAGACCAAGTCCTAATCATAGGATTATAGAATGTTTGCCCTCACTCATCACATTACTAACGGCCATGATTACCAGAGCTCCTTTCACTCAGTACATTATATCTGGCTTTCAACAGAAAAGTACAAGACAGGCACATGCACACACAGTTTGAAGAGACAGAACAAGCATTCGAACCAGACTTGTGTGTGGCAGGGACATTGTGATTTTCAGACTGGAAATGTACATCAACCATAATCAACATGCGAAGGGAATTAATGGATAAGTGGACGGTATGCAAGACGGACAACGTAAGCCGAGAGATGGAAATTCTAGGTAAGAACCCACAAGAAAAGCTAGAGATCAAAAATACTGTAACAGAAATGAAGAATGCCTTTGATTAGTAGAATGGACATAGTGGAGGAAGGAAGTGCTGACTTTGATAATGCTTCAATAGAAACTTCCAAAACTTAACAGCAAAGAGAAAAAAAATGCTGGGAAAAATATTTGACAGAATATCCAAGAACTATGATCTAACACTCACATAATGGGAATATAAGAATACAAAAAATGGAAGAAATATTTGACAAAATCATGACCAAGAACTTCCTCAATTATTATCAGCCATCAAACCACAATCCAAGAAGCTCAGAGAACACAATCAATGCCCAAAAGACTACACCTAGCACAATATACTTAAATGGCAAAATATCAAAGATAATTTAAAAATTCTTGAAAGCAGAGAAAAAAAAAACATTTAGCTAAAGAGGAGCTAAGAATGCAATTCGATTTATTCTCAGATATCATGCCAACAAGAAGAGCATGCAATGAAATATTTAAAGTGTTGAGAGGGATAAAATCACCAACCTAGAATTCTATATCCTGTGAAATTATCCTCCAAAAGTCTAGGAAAAGTAAAGACTCTCTCAGACAAACATTTCAGGAATTTGTTGCCAGCAGATATGACTTTTAAGAGAGATTTTACAAAGTTCAAAAAGAAAGAAAATTACATAGCTCAAAAACTCAGAGCTACATAAAGAGCATGAGGGGACTACGTGAAGGCAAATAAAACTTCTTGGGTTTTTTTGGTTATTTTTAAATGACCTAACAGGTAACAGTTCAAATAGCAAAACTAATTCAATTATGCATGTATATATTTGCTTATGTATTCTTATGTATAAGTGATATTAATGGCAGCACGATATAAGGTATGGGAGGGAAGTATTTGGAATTTTTTTAAGGAGCTAAATAAATGGAGAAATATTTCACCTTCATGGATAGAAATACTCAATTTTGTCAACATATGAATTCCTCCCAACTTGATCTATAGATTCAATGTAATCTTAATCAAAACCCCAGCAAGTTACTGTGTGGATGCTGACATTTATATGGAGAAAGGCAAAAGACCCAGGAGAGCCAACACAATATCGAAAGGGAAGAACAAAAGCGGGATGTCCAACCCTACTTAACTTCAAGTCTTACTATAAAGGTACAGAGCAGTGTGGTTTTGATGACACAGACAAATAGATCGATGGCACAGAGTACAGAGCCCAGGAATAGACCTATACAAATATAGTCAGTGGATCTTTGACAAAGGAGCAGAGGCAATACAATGGAGAAAAGATGGTCGTTTCAACAAATGGTGCTGGAACGACTAGACATCCATATGCAAAAAAATGAATCTGAATACAGACCTTTTACCATTCACAGAAATTAACTTAAAATGGATCATACACCCAAATGTAAAGTGAGAAACTATAAAGCTTCTAGAAGATACCATTTTTAAAAAAAATCTAGATGATCTTGGTTATGGTGAGGACTTTTTAGGTATAACACCAAAGGCAAGATTCATGAAAGAAATAACTGAAAAGCTGAACTTCATTAAACTTAAGAACTTCTGGTCTGAAAACAAATAAAACAAAAACCAAAATAAAATAAAATTAAATTTAAAACCCCCCAAAAAACCCAACCCATTGCTATGAGAATGAGAAGCCACAGGCTGCGAGGAAATAGTTGCAAAAAGCCATATCCAGTAGAGAACTACTATCTAAAATAAACAAAAAAGTATCACAATTCAACATTAAGACAGCTAACCCAGTTTAAAAAAAAAATGGGCCAAAGATGTCAACAGATACTTTGCCAAAGAAAATAAACAGATGGCAAATAAACATAGGAAAAGATTCTCCACATCATAGGTCATTAAGAAAATGTAAATTAAAAATGAGATACCAGTCCACACATGTTTTGATGGCCAAAATCTAGAACATGGACATCAAATGCTTATAAAGATGTGCAGCAACAGGAAATGTTAGTCATTGCTGGTGGGAATGCAAAATGGTATAGCTACTGCAGAAGATTGTTTGGCAGTTTCTTATTAAATTTAACATACTATTACATAAGATCCATAATTGTACTCCTTGGGATTTACCCAGAGGAATTGAAACCTTATGTCCACACAAAAACATTCACACAGATGTTTACAGAAGCTTCTTCATGATAGCCAAAATACAGAAGGAGTCAAGATATCTTTCAGTAAGTGAATGTAAAAACTGTGGTATACCCACACAATGAAATATTATGGAGCACTATAAGAAGTGACTAAGTCATGCAAAAATATCGAGTAATTTTACTTTCATGTTCCTAAGTGAAAGAAGCCAATCTGAGAAGGCTACATACTATATGATTTCAACTGGAAAAATTCCGGCAAAAGTAATACTATAGAGACAGGAAAAAAGAAAATCAGTAGTTGCCAGGGGTAGAGAGTAGGGAGAGATGAATAAGCAGAGCACGGAGGATTTTTAGGGCAGTGAAACTCTTCTGTACAATAGATAGTGGTAGATATGGATCATTATACATTTGTCAAAACACACAGAATGTAAAACAAGAATGAACCTTAAAGGGAACTATCAACTTTGAGTGATAATAATGTATTAATGTCGGTTCATCAATTATAATAAATGCACCACTCTAGTGGATGATCTTGATAATGAGGAAGGCTGTGCATGTGTGGGGACGGGAGGTATATAGGAAATGTCTCTATCTTCTCACTTTTGCTGTCAACCTGAAAACTGCCCTAAAAAATAAAGCCTATTTGAATAAAATAAAGATGGGAAAATGTCTATCATGTAAGTAATAAAAATCTGCCTATATTAATAGCTAAAAAGGTAGACTTCAAGAATATTACTAGGTACAAAAACATTTTATAATGGCAAGGAAGTTCATTTATCCAGAAGACATTATCCTAAATACATATGCACCTAAAAACAGAGCTTCAAAATACACAAAGCAAAAACTGACAGAATTGAAAAAATAGAAGTGTTCTCACTGAATAAGCCTCTCTCAGTAACTGGTAGAACAAATAAACAGAAAGTAAGTCAAGGATATGGAAGACTGCATAACACCATCAGCAACTTAACCTAGTTCACATTTAACCTCATTCTCTTCCAATCACCACCCTATCTTTTTTCTTTTCACAAAGATCATTCAGTAATTGTTAATATCCTTTATTTTATTCCTTGGCTTTTCCTCACTCCTCAACCTCCTCTGGTGTGGCTTCTCTATTCTGTCAGTGCTTTGAAAGAACTCTCTTCGAGCTCAGTAATAGTCACTATTTCCCTAAACACAGATTTCTTCAGACCTTATTTCACATTTCAGAAGTATCAACAACAAGGACTGCATTTTACTTCTTTAAAAAGAGAGAGAGAGAGAGAGAGAGAGAGAGAGTTTCATACAACACTTCTGTTATAAAACTCTGCTTCTATTGTTTCCTTAGCATTTTCTTCTCAGGTTCAGCAAACCATCAAATGTTGAAGAGCTCTGGGGCACTTCTTTCAATTCTCTCAGGAGAGAGATTTCAGTTACTACCTATGTACTAATGGTTCCTAAATTAAGATCTCTCACCAGACTCCAGACTCATATATAACTGCCTGCTTGACACACCAGTGGAGACAACTCAAAGTCAAGAAGTACAAAATCTACTCCTGTTCTTCTACCTTGTATTTCGTATTGCTCTCCCACACAAAACGAATTTAATTCATTATTGTATCATGATTTTACCTGCCAAATATTTAAGGCACATCTGTCTATCACCACTACTTTGGTTCAAGATACGAAGATTAATCATCTGAACTATGTCAATAACCTCATGTCTGTGTTGACCTAACATCCATTCAGTAGCCCTCTAAAATCTGTTTTCTTCAAAGCAGCCAAAAAAATTTTCAATACACGCACCCCTTTCCCCACCCCCCAGCCCAACTTAAAACTCTTATATGGTTTCTTAGGATTAAGATAAAGCCCTTAACACAGCCTACATGGCCAGAATCATATGGAAGCAAGCTCACCTGGTATCTATGTTCTTGTTGTACCAGTCTTCTTTGTATGTCTGATCCTCATCATGTGGTCCTGCTACAGGACCTTTGCACATGCTAGTCCCTTCCCCTTGAGGTATCTCTTACTTTGAATTTGCAGATACAAGTAACTCCTCACTTTGAACTCAAATCTCAGATTTCCCATCCTCAGGGTAGCTTTTGATGGGGTCTCAGTGCCATATACTTCTCCATCATAGCAACAGTTAACATTTGGCTTCATGACTGTGTGATTAACATTTTTCTCTCTCACTAGATTGCAAGGAACTTGAACACTGGGCTTTTTTTGCTCACTAATGCATTCCCAGTATCTAGCACAGTTCTGGGCATATGGCTGACAGTAAATGCTGGTTGACTAAATAAATGCACACATTTAGATAAATGTGAGGCCTTCACAAACAGATGTTCAGTTTCTCTTTTCTGATTCCTTTCTCTCTCAGCAGTGCTACCTTCCTTTCTGAGGTGGAACAGGAATTGTGCAATACATTATGCCCAGCCTGTCAAGCCTCACAAATCAGACTGTATATTCCACTGGAAGGAATTCCTTCCAAAATTCAAGTCAAAAGGTCCAGATGATGTTAAAGGGGCTTTTTGGGGGAATTCACACTACTGTTAGGAGTGCCTCAGGAAGGGGTCTTAGAGCCTCCATGACAACAGATGGAAACACAACTATAAACTACTCAACTTTGAGGACAAGCAACTCCAAGGGCAGTGGGGGTCCGTGGGAGGTTTTGTAACAGCCAAGATGGTGCCCCAAGGATGTTTACATCCTTATCTCCAATACTGATGACTATGTTATATAATGTGCAACGGGAATTAAGGTTATAGACAAACTTAAGGCTGCTAATGAGAGGACCTTAAAATAGGGAGATTCTCTTAGATTATCTGTGTAGGTCCAATTCGAACACAAGGATCCTTAAAAGTGGAAGTAGGAGAAAGAAAGTCAGTTGTTGCAGTGTTTTAAGAGGAACGGGACTTTCCCTTATGTGTTTTGAAAGTGGGAGGGGACCATAAGCCAAAAAAATACAGGCGACTTTAGAAACTGGAAAAGGCAAAAACACAGGTTTGCCCTAGAGCCTCCAGAGAGGAATGCAGGCCAGCTTGCATTTTAGCTCAGTGGGACATGTGGCAGACTTCTGATCTTCATGACCACAAGATAGTAAGTTTGCATAATTCAAAGCCACTAAATCTGTGCTCATTTGTTACAGGAACAATTGGAAGCTAATACAGGTCAAAAGGCCTTTTCCAATTAGCGTGGTTGACTACAGCATCAAAATGACAGCTGGTGAGACACCTCTCAGAAGAGAGATGGCACTCATCAGTCAGAAAGTTGTATCACATGGTGAGTACCTCTTAGAGCCTTCTAAATGAGTTTATAGCAAGAGGCAGTCAGGAGTTGACCTTTTAAGAAAACAACAGGTTCAGAGGCATCAACGCACACTTCTCAGCTCTCCTTGCCCAACCTTGGTATTCTTTCAGACAGATGTTCTTTCAAGCTGAAGGCTTATAAGCAAAAGGACCTTGAGATACTTCCCCAGCACTCTGAGAATCCTCCTCCTTTCTCCTGGTGCAGCTAGACCAGTGTGCAACTGGGTGGCTGGCTCCAGAGCGAACCGCTCTGTACTTGAGGTCACGTGGCATAGTGTCAGGACTTTTGAGAGCAGGAATTGTGCCTTAGCCTGAATCTTCTGCAGATGGAGTTGTAGTTGCTCAATAGGCCCAGACTTTCCAAAAGTCAAAGCTGGAAGCCATGACCCCTCCAAGAGATAGGTTTTTGGAAAATAAAATGATATGGAAAGCAAACTATGTGAAGCACATCCTTTAAGCATAAGTGCATTTGAGAGATGATGTAATACGGACAAGACTAAGTGCACATAGACTTCTTCTGGTTGGCTCACTGCCCCACTGTGATGGAAGCTTTGCTCTTAGCTAAACCTTTAAGCTGCTTTTACAACTCCTTCCTTCCTCCTATTAGTTAATAAAATAAAACTCAAGTGAGTAGCAGAATTAATACCTTTCTCTCTTGGGCATATTGCTTCTACTCTGTTTTGCCCCTTGAAATTAGTTATCTTGAGCACAAAATATTAAAATATTCTTCTTAGACCCTTCCCCCAGCTGACATAGCTAACAATTCAGCTCTTTGAGAGAGAAATCTTAGCCTCATCAACCAGCTTTCTTCATATTTCTGTTAGCCTCCTACTGAGTAGGAAGTCAGACTTTTATTATTGTAAATTTTGTACTGAACATGTGTTCAACATATGCAACTTAAATATCAACTTCCCAAACTGAGCATAATCCCGGGGGCATATGGAGACTGGGACAAAAGAGGAGTCAGGAATATAGAAATATATATGATGATGGCAAGGGGCCACTCCTCATTCTAACTTCTCTTTTTTCTAATGGAATTCAGCCACCACGGACAAAGGACCCCATGGCCCAGAGGATTCTTAGAGCTGTGAGCACAAAGACTAATGGAGAACTTGGCAACTGGATGAAGATTTAAGTTTCCTGTCCCAAACAAATCCTTTCCCGTATTTGTTCGCATAGATTGTATCTTCAAAGTTATAAGCCTCTCTGCTGTGAATGCAAAATTTAAGGTGATTAAATGAACCTGTGGTTAAAATTTCTTTTGATATCCAATTCTGCTGCATTTAGAGAACTTTAGGAAGCACTGTCCCTTCAGTCCACACATAGCAAAATAGGCCCTTTGGGCTAAATCAAGCATTCTTTGGAGTGTTGGGCACGGATCTTGTGGCATGTATCACTTTTCTCTGCCGTCTACGCTGGTCCAAATCCTGTGATAAACGTTATGATGTACAGGTGAAAGTCACATCTCTGGCAAAATCAGCTAGACAGAATGTAGTCTTAAATTTGAAAGAAAAAGATCTCTCTGAAGCCAAAAACAAAATCACAAAGGAAATAAAGCTTGAATTCTTAGAGTTCTCAATCCCTTCAACTATATATACAAAAACCTTAAGAGGGCTTTGTTATGATTACACTATGCTTAAGGGCTCTAGAATATCCACTGTAATTGATACATTGGAGCAAAACCAATCAGCCTCATAATCAAGGTAATCCATAATCAGAAGAATCAGTATTCAAAAAGAACTTAGATGATCTTCATGATATTAAGATAACAGAAGAGTTAAGAATATATTGACAATAACTTCTGTCATCAACAAATAAACCCAACTAAAATTTTAGAAGCATACCTGAAATTTGATCAAAATTGATCTTAATGGGCTTTGGCTGCTGGAAAGCCGGAATCAACATTTTCACTGTTCTTGTCCAGTACAACTAAAAAACCATTACATTATAAAATAAACCTTAGAATCTGAAAGGTAGAGAGAAAAAGGCCAATTGACTACACTTCAGGACTTGAAGAATGACACAGTGGTGAGTTCCCTGGCTTTCTTTTTGCTTCATAGATCCCAAATTTGGAGGTGAAGAAACTGTTAACCCAGAAACACCAATAGGTACAGACCAAAAAAGAAGGGGGGGGAATAAAAGCACCCCCTACCCCAACAGTCTACTCTTTCTAGCCAGGAAAGGGGCAGCCTATCAAGACAGAGAACTTTCAGACAATAACTGCTCTATTGCAAACATCCCAGACAAACTGTGGGCCTCCTCCCATCTGATCCAGCCAATGTCAAGAGAGGAACCTGGACCCCCACCCTCATGAAACTGATGAGTCACCCCAACACCCCTGTAAAGGTGGTGTCAAAGAGTCCAAGCAGGGCACCAGGACTCTCATCCCCACTGGCTGATAATATGCTCCCTCCAAGCCCAACGGATCTAGTGGAGAGCACACAGAGGGCCTGGACTTCCCCTTCCATACATTAGTAGGAAAATAACTCTCCCTGTCCCTGCTGAGCTGGTGTCAGAAGCAGCATACTGCAGAGTTCAGACTTTCGTTTTTGCCCCACAGTAATGAGCTTACAACCATCCAGGTGTCAGTAACGACCGCACGGGGAGCCAAAGTTTCTAGCTTTGCACAATAGTAAAGACGAGCCTCCATCTCTTGGCGTCAATGTAGGACTAGTGGACAAGACAACCTGGACTTCTACCTACACCTTACCATACGGGAGTGGTGTCGACTCTTATTTAAACCTATTTTAGCTGGGCCTAAGTTTCATAATACAAAAACATCCAGGTTTTGCTTGAGAATCACTCATCATGCTAACGAGGAAGATCTCCAATGAATGAAAGAGGACGATCAACAGATACCAGCATCAGGATGAAAAAGATACTAGAACTATCTGACAAAAATGTTAAAGGAACCATAATATAAATGCTCTTTTTAGCAACTATAAGCTTGCTTGAAAAAAGAAAATAAAGATTCAAAAAATTAAAGAGCCAGAGTAAAGAAATATAAAATATAAAGAATTAAAAATTTACAACTGAAAACTATAATAGAATCAAAAAACTCATGGTGCATGTCTGGCTAAGTTGGAAAAGCATGTGACTCTTGATCTAGGGTTGTGAGCTTGAGCCCAGAGCCCTACATTGGGTGTGGAGATTACTAAAAAAAAGCTTAAAAAAAAAAACAAAAAAACAGAAACTAGTTAACAAAAACAAAACCCAATGGTTGGACTCAACAGTAAAATCAAGGGGACAGTGGGGGTGGGTGGGGAAATCAATCGACTGAAGGATAGGACAATAAAAAAAAAAAAAAAAAAGGAGGGTGGAACTGAAAAAGTCTCCAAGAAATATAGATTGGAAGTTTTCCAATTTGGCACCTGGATGGCTCAGACAGTTAAGTGTCCAACTCTTGGTTTTAGTTCAGGTCACGATCTCAGGCTCTGAGCTCAGCTGGAGTCTGCTTCAGACTCCCTCTGCGTCTGCCCCTCCCTGCCATGCTCTCACACTCTTCTTTCTCTAAATCAAATCAAATAAGTGTTAAAAAAATAACAAAAAAACCCCAAAAACGAAGTTCCTCAATTTGGAAACCTACAGATTCAAGAAGTTCAGCAAACCCCAAACATGATAAACCCAAAGAAATGCTAGCCAAGACATATAATAAACTTTCGAAAACTGAAGAGAGAAGGTCTTAACAGCAGCCAAAGAAAAATGGCACTTGACCTGTAGGAGATAAACAATTAAGCTGACACTGGATTTCTCATCAGAAACCATGGAGACAAGAAATAATTGGCACAGTATTTTTCAATAGCTGAAGTAAGTGCCAGTTCAGAATCTTGTATCTCGGGAAAGTATCCTTTAAAAATGAAGGTGAAATCAAGACACTGTCACATGAGGGGCACCTGGATGGCTCAGTTGGTTAAGCATCTGACTCTGGGTCTCAGCTCAGATTTTGATCTCAGGGTTATGAGTTCAAGCCCTGCGTTGGGCTCTAGTATGGAGCCCACTTAAAAAAAAAAAAAAAAGACATTGTCACATGAAGGAAAACTAAGAAAATTGTCACCAGATCTACCTTAAAGGAATGTACAAAGGAAGTTCTCTAAACAGAAAGGAGGTTAAACAAAGTTTAAATGAAGACTTACAATATCAGGAAGGAAGAAAGAACACAGTAGTCACAAGTATGAATCAATTCAATAGTTTTTCCTTTACATTTCAAGTTTTTTATTTTTTTTTTTTTTAGAAATTTATTGTATATTTATACATTTATTTTTTGAGAGAGAGAAAAAGAGCAAGAACTGGGGTGGAGGAGAAGGATAGAGAGAGAGAGGGAGAGAGAGAGAGAATCTTAAGCCTGATAAGCCTGACAATTTTATATATATAAATAATACAATGTACCACCTAGACCAATCATTAAAAAAAGATATTCAGAGAGATATATCCAAAACCACTACAGATAAATCAAAAAGGAATTCTAACACATATTCCAGTGACCCACAAGAATGTAAAGAAAAAAAAAAAACCTGGAGAAATAAAAGAAAAAACAAAACACAGGATGGTACACTTAAACCCTAACATAATAATTACATTTAAATATAAGTTGTCTAAATAAAACCAATTAAAATATAGAGATTAATGGAGTGGATAAAAACTATTGACCCAGTTGAGATAGGGAAACTAAAGGACTCCGTAAAAATCTGCTTTTTGGTCCTTTTCCTTCTTCTAGTCTTGCTAGGACTGCACCCTCACTTTACATGTGCTTCAGAATGCAAATAGTCTAGGTCTTCCTTGTAAGGCACAAGGAGTTGATGACTTCTTTCGAACCGATAATGTCGAAGGAAGAACAAGGTGAGAATGACCAGATGAAGCCATCTCAGGCATATTCCAGACCACTGGAGCTAGATATCTGGATGCCAGACCCCTTGGTTCTAAGGAATAACACGTAGGCCCCTGTCCTTGTTCTAACTGGCTCCAGGATGCCTGAGAAGACATGAACACCAAACCACAATCCTCAGTAAAACTCTAGACCCCGAGCAAAGATGAGACTCTCTCTCCTTTCCTTTTTGAGTCTCTCAGACAATCTGTCTGAAACTGAACCCTCTCTACACCATGAATAAGCTCTGCTTTCACCTCCAGTTGCTCTGCATTTGATTTCTATCCTATCCACAGCTGGGGACCCTCTTAGGTGGTCCTGCAGGACCCCCTCTGGATCCTGGGACGTGGCCTTTTGGTATCACAGCTCTCTACTCACTTGAGAAATAATACAGTCCAGTTGAAAGTAAAGTGATGGAAAATGATATATCAGGATCACTTCAGTCAAAGGAAAGCAGAAGTAACTATACTAATAGGAGATAAAGTAAACTTCAGAGCAAAGAAAATTACCAAAGACCTCACATAATGATAGAAGGGTCAAATTGCCAAGAAGACATAGCAGTCCTAAATTTCTATGCACCAAACAGAGCTGCAAAACGTGCAAAGCAAAAACGGGAGAGAAAGGAGAAATGTCAAGTCCACTATGATTGGAGACGTCCAGACCTTTCTCAACAATTAAAAGTAGGCAGAAAACGAGCAAGGATATAGGAGAACTCAACACCACCAAAAAACAGAATCTTACCATTGATTGAAGACTCCACCCAAAACCGCCAGAATATGCATTATTTTCATGTGCCTCCCATATATGTGTACACACACACACACACACACACACCCCGTGAGCCATAAAATAAATCTGAACAAAATCAAAAGAATGACATCATAGAGTACATTCTCTGACCATAAATCAAACTAAACCATTAATAACAGAAAGAAAACAGAAAAATCACCCCATACTTGGAAATGAATCAGCATAATTCTAAATAACCCATAGGTCAAAAAGAAAATCTCAAAATTTCAAAATACATGAAACTGAGTGAAAACAAAAACTATAACCTATTAAATTGGATTCAGAGAACACGATTCTTAACATTAAATATACACATTAGAAAACAGGAAAAGGAGGGCATGTATTGCATGGTGCACCGGGTGTTATACGCAACTAATGAATCATAGAACTTTACATCAAAAACCAGGGATGTACTGTATGGTGACTAACATAATAATAAAAAAAAAAAAACAGGAAAAGTTTCAAGTCACTGATTTAAGCTTCACCTCAAGAACCAAGGGGGAAAAGGGGCAAAATAAACACAGAAAGCTGAAGGAAGGAAATAAGAGAAGTAATTAAACTAAAAGCAAAATAAATAAATAAATAATAAATAAATAAAATCACTAAAACAAAGAGCTGATTCTTTGAAAAGACCAGTAACATCAACAAGCTTCCAGCAAGACCAAAAGAGAAAAAAGAGAAAATACAGATTACCAGTATCAGGAAGGAAACAGGGCTCGCACTACAGAGACCATAATATAATAAGGGAATACCAGGAACGACGCTACACACATAAAATTAGCATTTATGTATTTTTAAAGATTTTATTTTTTTGAGAAGAGAGAGTGAGAGAGCACAAGAGTGGGGAGGGTCACAGGGAGAAGCAGACTCCTCCCTGAGTAGGGAAGCCTATGTGGGGCTCGATCCTGGGACTCCAGGATCATGACCTGAGCCAAAGGCAGACGCTTAACCAACTCAGCCGCCCAGGCGCCCCATAAAATTGACATTTTAGATAAAATGGATCACTTCCTCAGAAAACACACACTACCATAACTCACTCAAGATTAATTACATAATTTTAATAGCTCTCTATTAAAGAAACAAATTTTATCTTAAAAACTCTGACAAGAAATCCCCAGGCCCAGATTGTGCTTACTGGACAATTCTATATGTTCAAAGAAGAATTATCCCAATTCTACACAGTCTCTTTGAAAAATTAGAAGATGAGGGAACACTTCCCAATTCATTTTATGAAGGAATGTTGCATTGAGACTAATTTCAAAGACATCACAAAGTAGAGAACTACAGATCAAATCTCCCACGCATGTAGGTTTCAACCTGATTGGGCCAGCATAACAAAATATGGTAGACTGGGTGGTTTAAACAACAGATGTATTTCTCATAGTTCTGAAGACTGAGAAGTCCAAAATTAGAGTGTCAACCAATTTGGTTTCTAGTGAAAGCTCTCTTCCTGGCTTGCAGATAGTTTTTTTTTTTTTTTGCGGGGGGGGGGGGGGGGCTACATCCTTACATGACCTTTTCTGTGCGTGTGCATGTGGAGAAAGAGAGAGAGGTAAATAGAGGAAGAGCTCTTCCCCTTCTTTTAAAGCCCCTAATGCCATCACAACATCTCCAACCTCATGAGCAAACCTAACTCCACTGACTCACCCAAAGCCCCATCTCCAAATACTACCTCAATGGGGGTTATTGCTTCAACAGAAAGGACTGAGGATGGGTAACACAAGCATTCAATTCATAAAGACACAGATGCAAAATTCCTTGAGAAAATAAAATTCAGCAATATGTAAAATAGCATAGAATTCAACAGTATATAAAAACAGTTATGCACCATGATCCAGTGGCGTTTACTCCAGGGATACAAAACTAGGCTAATATTTGGAAATCAAATATACTGTATTTGCAGGTTAAAAAGGAAAAATTGGCATAGTTATATCCATCAATGCAGAAAAAGCACTTGACAGAATGCAAGACTCATTTATGGTAAAAGCTCTCAGAAAAATAGAAATAGAGGAGGACTTCCTCAACTTCATAAAGAAGCATCTTCGAGGGGTGCTTGAGTGGCTCAGTCAGCTGGGCATCAGACTCTTGATTTCAACTGGGGTGGGATCTTGGGGTAGTGAGATCAAGCCCCATGACGGCTCCCTGCTCAGCAGAGTCTGCTTGAGAGGCTCTCTCTCCCTCTCCCCCTTCCCCTGCTCACGCACTAAGTAAATACAATCTCTAAGAACAAAGAAACTTAAAAACAAACCAAAACAAAAAACCCCAAAATAACGTTATACTTTTTTTTTTCCCCCAAAGACTGGAGAAAAGGCAAGGATGTATATTCTTGTTGCTCTTCTTCACCATTATACTGGGAATTCCTGCTGATGCAATGCAAAAGAAAATAAAAATCTACACAGCAAAAAGAAAAATGTTCCTATTAACAAATGATATGATTGCTTATTTGAAAATCTCCAGGGCACCAGGGTGGCTCAGTTGGCTAAGCATCTGCCTTTGGCTCAGGTCATGATCTCAGGGTTCTAGGATGGAGCCCTGCCTCAGGCTCCCTGTTCAGCCAGAAGTCGGCTTCTCCCTCTCCCCCCTTTGCCCCTACCCCCTGTGATTGTGCTCCTGCACATACACACGCTTTCTCTCTCTCAAAAAGAAATAAAATCTTAAAAAAAACCTTAAAGATGCTACAATAATCTCCTAGATCTAGCGAGTTCAAAGTCATAAGATACAAGACAAACATACAAAAATCTATTTCCATATACTAGTAATGGACACCCAAAATTAAAACTGTAATGCCATTTACAATTGCTAAAAGAACACTTAGGTGTAAATCTAACAAAATATCTTTAAGACTTATACGATTAATACTAGAAAATGCTGAAAAAGAAACCACAGAAAATCTAAATGGGGAGACATACTGTGTTCATGGATTTGAAGACTCAATGTAGTGAAATTGTCAGTTTTCCCCAAGTAGATATAAAGATTTAATGCAATTCCTATCAACATTCCAAGATCTTTTATATACATAAACCAGATTATTCTATGTGGAATGATAGAATAGCAAAGAAAACGTAATAGCTTAAATGGTTTTGAAAAAGAAAAATAAAGTAAGAGGAATCAACAGATGGAATTGGAGGGTATTATGCTAAATGAAACAAGTCCATCAGAGAAACACAATTATCATATGGTTTCACTCATATGTGGAACATAAGGAATAGTGCAGAGGACAATACGGGTGGGGTGGGGGGAACTGAATGGGAAGAAATCAGAGAGGGAGACAAATCATATGAGACTCTTGACTCTGGGAAACAAACTGAGGGTTGCAGAAAGGGAGGTAGGCGGGGGATGGGGTAACTGGGTGATGGGAATTAAGGAGAGCACATGATGTGATGAGCGTGGGGTATTACATTGAACAGATCAATCGTTGAACATTATACCAAAACCCAATGATGTACTATACCTCGGCTAATTGAATTTAAATTACAAAAGTGAGAGGAATCAGTCTAAATGATTTCAAGGCATATTCAAGGCAAATAATCAAGATTATGTGTTATTGGAGAAGGGACACATAGATCAATGGAATGCATTAGAGAACCCGTGCTGAAGCAACTGGACATCCACAGGTGAAAAAAAAATTCATCTGTAAATCTCATATCATGTGAAAAGTCACAGACCTAAATGTGAAGTGTAAAACTATAAAGTCTTTAGAAAAAAAATTAGAGAAAATCTTTGGGTTCTAGACTTAAGATTTCTTGGGATTGACACCAAAATCAAGATTCCCAACAGAAAAAAAGAAAAAACCAGACCCTGATAAATCGGACTAAATTTTATAACTTTAATACTTTTTAAACTTTTTATAGATATCTATTGTGTTTCTACAAAATAAAGTAGAAGAAAGAGAAATTAAGAAAACAATTCCATTTACAGTTGCACCAAAAAGAATACAATACCTAAGAGTGAACTTAACCAAGGAGGTGAAAGACCTATGTTCTAAAAACTATAAAACATAAAGAAATGTTTTATAAACATAAAAAACTGGGGCGCCTGGGTGGCACAGCGGTTAAGCGTCTGCCTTCGGCTCAGGGCGTGATCCCGGTGTTACGGGATCGAGCCCCACATCAGGCTCCTCCGCTATGAGCCTGCTTCTTCCTCTCCCACTCCCCCTGCTTGTGTCCCCTCTCTCGCTGGCTGTCTCTATCTCTGTCAAATAAATAAATAAAATCTTTAAAAAAAATAAAAATAAACATAAAAAACTATAGAAATTGAAGGTGACACAAACAAATGGAAATAAATTCTGTGTTCGTAGCTTGAAAAATATTGTTAAACTATCCATACTACCCAAAGCAATCCACAGATTCAGCACAATCCCTGTCAAAATATTAATTGCATTTTTCACAGAACTGGAATACTAAAAATTTGTATGGAACCACAAAAGACCAAAGCAACCTTAAGAAGAACAAAGCTGGAGGCACCAAAACCCTAGGTTTCAAGAAATACTACCAAAGCAGTATTGTACAGCATAAAAATAGACATATACATCAATGAAATAGAATAGAGTGACCAGAAATAAACCCACACTTATATGGTCAATTAATCTAGGACAAAGGTATCAAGAATATACAACGGGGAGAACACAGTCTCTTCAATAAATGGTGCTAGCAAAACTAGAAGCTACATATGGGAAAGAATGAAAATGGACCACTTTCTAAAACCATACACAAAAATAAACTCAAAATGGATTAAAGACCTAGATGTGAGACCTGAAACCGTAAAACTCCTAGGAAAAAACAAAACAAAACATAGGCAATAATTCCTTTGACATTAGCCATAGCAACATTTTTCTAGACAGCTCTCCTCTGGCAAGGGAAACAAAAGCAAAAATAACCTATTAGGACTACATCAAAATGAAAAGCTTCTGCATAGGAAACTATCAATAAAATGAAAAGGCAACTTACGATATTTGTAAATGTTATATCCAATAAGGAGTTAATATCTGAAATATATAAAGAACTTCTACAACTCAACACACAAAAAAGCAGATGATCCAATTAAAAATGGGCAGAGGACCTGAACAGACATGTTTCCAAAGACGACATACAGATGGCCGACAGACACATGACAAGGTGCTCAACATCACCAATCCAAGAAAAAAAAAAAAAAGGCAAATCAAAACCACAATATCACCTTACACCCATCAAAATGGCTACAATCAAAAAGACAAGAAAGAGGTGTTGGTGAGGAATGTAAATTGGTGCAGATATTGTGAAAAATAGTATGGAGTTTCCTAAAAATCTTAAAAATAGAAATACCATATTATCTAGTAAATCCACTACTGGATATTTACCACCCAAAAACAAAAGACACTAATTCAACAGTATATATTCACCTTGATGTTTATTGCAGCATTATTTCCAAGAGCCAATCGAGTGTCCATCAATAGCCAAATGGATAAAGAAGATGTGATATATATACAATGGAGTATTACTCAGCCATAAAGAAGGGACAAGATCTTGCCATTTTCAATAACGTGGATGGACCCAGAGGTCATTATGCTAAGAGAATGACAGATACCATAGACTTTCACTTACATGTGGAATCTAAAAAAAACCAAACCAAACAAACAAAAGCAGAAACAAACCCATATACACAGATGATGAACTCAAGTTTGCCAGAGGGAGATGGACAAAATTGAAGGAGAACGGGAAGTACAGGTTTCCAGTTATGGAGTAAGTCATAGGGATGAAAGGTACAGTGTAGGGAATATAGTCAATGGTATGGTAACACTGTTGTCCAGTGACCGGTGGTAGCCACACTTGTGGTGAGCATGACACGGTTGTTGAATCACTATGTTATACACCCGGAAAAACACAACCTTGTGTGTCCACTATACTTCAGTTAACAACAACAACAACAAACACTGAATAATTTCAATTTTTTTTTAACTTTGGCTTTCATAAAGACCCGGTTATGAGGATGAAAAGGCTGGGAGAAACTATTTGCAAATCACATATCTGATGAAACACTCGTATCTAGAATATATAGAATTAAAAACTTGACAGTAAAAAAGCAAACAATCCATTCAGAAAAACAGGTAAAAGTCAATGAAGAGATAGCTAACCAAAAAAAAAAAAGATACAGGTGGAAAATACACATGAAAAGATGTTCTGTATCATTAGCCATTAGGGAAATGCCAAGCAAAACCACAATGAGAGGTCACTCTACACCTGTCAGAATGGCTGTAATAAAACACAGTAACAACACGAAATACCGGGGAAATATGGAGGCACTGGATCACCCAGACATTGTTGATGAGAACGTTAAACGGTACAGCCCCTCCGGAAAACAGTTTGGTAGTGTCTTAGAAATTTGACGTATCACAACCAAATGACCCAGAAGTGACACTCCTGGGCATTTAGCCCAGAGAAGTGAAAACGAAGATTCACCGAAAAACCAGTATGTGGATTTTCTAGCAGATTTTAATAGCCCCACGCTGGAAACAACCTAGATGTCTTTTCTCATCAATGGTTAAACAAACTGGGGTCCACCCATACCACAACATACTACGGCAGTCCAAGCCCGGACAGTTGGCTTTTCTTCTTGTAATCCAAGTGCCTGGCTGAGGCATCCACGTCAAGATCTGCTGTCTTAAATCAACATACCGCAATGGCTGAACCAGTTAAAAAAAGGGGCTACCTTCCCCCCCAGAGCCTCCTTCATTTTCGAGAGCTTGGTTGATTTCCATAACAGACCCTTTGGTCTGCTTGATTTTTCTCTTCGCATGCTTCCAATGGCCACTCTTATATTTTATATTCACCAATAAAGAGTGAACTGGTGAAACCCTAGGTCCCTACCCTGGACCTCAATAAATGCGGTGCTCCAGGCTCATGCACACTTTCTTTCCCTGCAACTTTGAGGTGTCTACCCTGGTGGGCCTTGTATGTGCCGGGGCTTGTAAGTAATACACTCTTTTTCTCTTCGAGGTGTCCTAATGGTTATTGCTAAAGGGGGTCTTGTAATTATAAGAGCAGCCGTAAGGGTCAGTTCAGTCCTAAGGTTGGTTCGGAAAGTGGAAATGTCTGTGGGAAGCTCACCAGGGCCCAGGTCAGTGCCCCCAGGTGTTTCTAGCCAATAGAATACTGTTACTGTGGACAGGCTAAAATAGGCACCCAACAACTACTCAGCAATAAGGAACACAACGGCGAATACACCCAATAAGCTGGATGAACCATGGGGAATTATGCTAAGTCAAAAAAGACAACCCCAAAATGTTATAATACAGTACGAGTCTATTTATAGAATGTTCTCGAAAGGACTAAATTTATAGAAATGAATGGCGTTGTGGTTGCCAGGGATTACCAAGCGAGGAGGGTGCAGGGTAGTGGGTGCAGTTATACAAAAGCAGCATAAGGGATCTTTGTGGTGACGTGAATGTTTTGTATCCTCACAGTATCATTGTCAACATCCTGGTTGTAATATCATACAACAAATTTATGAGAAGTCATCACTGGGGAAAATGGAGTAAAGGGTACAAGGGAGCTCTTGGTTTTAAATCATGTGAAACTACCATTATTTCTAAACAAATATTTTGCTTAAAAACAGTGATTTAATTTCCTAGAAGCTTTTGATATTTAACGACCATGCTATCCAGTAGAAATACCAAGCAAGTCACAACTGTAAGCCCTTGTATTTTTTAGTTAGCAAAGTACACTAAAATTGGTGAGGTTAATTTATAACTGTACTTTTTCTAAGGCGATATATCCAAAATATCTCAACATGTAATCAAAATACAAATAGGAAGATCTTACCGTCTGTTTCCATCCGCTCAGGCAAAACAGCAAAAATGCCACGGACCGAGGAGGGGCGGGGGGGGGGGGGGGGGAGGGAGGCTTACACAACAAAAATTCACTTCTCACAGTTCTGGAAGCTTGGAAGGCGAAGATCAAGGTGCTGGTAGATTTGAAGCCTGGTGTCCGGTGAGAGCTTGCTTCCAAGTCTGGAGGGAGCTAGCTTCTCGCGGTCTTTACCCTGTGGGGAGGGGCTCTCGTTTCATTCCTTATAAAGACACCAGCCCTATCGTGGGGGCTCCAGGCTCGTGATTCATTTGAACCTGTTTACCACCCAGAGGCCTCACCCCCTAATACCATCTCATTGGTACCACGTGGCCACGTTGGAGCCGGGAGTAAAACCAGCCCCACCCAAAGCACCTGCGCAGAGAGGCGGGGAGGAGGCGTTCCTCACGGGGAAATCAAGATAGATTGTTTTCAAAGATGGTGGGGACAACTCCTCTCATGCTCCTCGGCTGTGACTTGCAGCTTCTCCCACCGTGGGGTTGGAGTAAATTCCCTCTCCTCTCGAGTCTGGGCTGGAATAAAGTGGCTGGGTTAATCCAGGTCCTCTGAGAAGAAGATATGGCAAAACTAAACATACAAGGACTTTTTTAGGGGAAGCAAAGCACCTCTGTGAAGGAAATTAGGAAGAGAAAGTTGACCTTCTTAGGGAGAGAATGACCTTGATGCAAGTTCGATCCTGAGTGAAGAAGAAAGGGGAGAGAAGATTGGGTTGAAGTGTTTAAGGAAGTTCCAGCAAAGCCATTGGGGAATGTTCGAGGCAAATTTAGCCAAAAAGGTACAGGCCTGACTTAATATGCAGCCTGTGGCCTCTGTGCACACTCAGCGATGGATTTCAAAGCACATCAGCTGTGGCCCTGAGTCCATTACATCGTCTGTACTGGTAAGTCTGTGAGATACACTCTCTCGGCCACCATACTTGCTTGACCATAAAATGCAGCAGGAGTGGGGTGCCTGGCTGGCTCGGTGGGTAGATGATACAACTCTTGATCTCGGGGTTGTGAGTTTGAGCCCCATGTTGGGTGTTGAGTTTACTTAAAAAATAAACAGAATCTTTAAAAAAATCATAAAATGCAGGTGAAGTGATGTGATTTCTAAGGCTTGTCCTTAAGAGACCTTGTCGTTCCACCTTTATTCTCTCAGAATGCTGACCTGGGCGGCCCTGGGAGGAGTCGAGGTGCCCTAGCCAATGCCCACTGTAGATGTGAGGCTGTCTTATGTCTGTCGGTCCAGCCAACCCTCAGGCTGAATGTAATTGTGTGAGTGAACCCAACCACCCCCAGAGAATTTTGAGAAACAATAGCCCATGCTGTTTTAAACCATTAGGTTTTGGGGAGATTTCTTATAGAGCAGTAGTTAATTGGAACGAAAACAAACGTGGTCAATACTTGGGTGGCTCAGACTCAGCACAGGTGCGACAGGTCTCTATGCTCCTGCTAGGAAAGGACATCAGCAGTGTCGGAGGAGAACACCCTGTTTTTGACGGCGGCACTGAGGAACTTTAGAAAGGGAAGCAGAGTGTCCGCCTCAAGGATTTGGGGCTCAGCTAGCTCTGTCATTTGTTTAATGGGCCTCGGCCAGAATCCTCTAGAGCAGCTGATCTCAAATTGGCATGTAACGGGGACCCCCTTGAAAACACTAGTTAAATTGGTTTAGGGTGCAGCCTGGGTCTCCCGTTTTTAAAAGCTCTCTGGGTGATTCTAAAGGGCAGCCCAGGTGGAAAGCCACTGATGTGAAGACTTTTTTGATTGACATTTTCTATCATCCCATCTTTTGAGTGATGGCTGATACATGGCGTGGGATCCAGGAGACCTTGCTGGCATGTATCCGGCTTGCTCCCTAGTCCTTCTCTGCCATTCTGGGGGTACTGCCAGACCTTCTTCCTCACTTCTTCCCTTCTTACAGTGAACATTTAACACATTTTCCTCTCTCCATTATCTGAGGCCGTACACGGACACAGGCATTCGTTGGTTTGAGTCTTGATCTGCTTCATGGCATGAAAGACCTAATTACCTCCATATAAGAATCTGGTGATCAGTTACCCAGTCAAATGAATCTGACGCCCCCTCCATGGAAGTGCTTGATCCGTGTGACCTTGGTCAAGTCACTTTACCTCTCTTAGCTTCAGTTTCCTCATCTCAGAAATAAAAGTGCTCTGCCTTCTCCTCCCCCCCCCGGCCCACCCCAAGATTCCATTACTTTCCTATATTTCTACCCCGATCCCTTTTATTTGGCAATAACTTTGGTTTCTATGATAGGAAAAGAAATAACATTAAAATACCAACTTTGCTTGGCTTTGTAGGAAGAGCCGAGAAGCAAAAGTCACTTTCACCAAAATTCTATAGGGATATTAAATATATTCCTGCTCGAATTTATTGTCAACCTCAGGGAACAACCAGCAATTTAAAATGTTTACTCAGCGCCGGGAGAAGATATATGGAATAGCAATTGTGTGGGAAGTCTGTTTGAAACACTCTGTTCTCTGGATCTCTCCACTGTCAGTTTGCAAATGACTTTCACTCCCTGAAGTAAAAGGGGTCTGTGCTCTCCTACCCGTTTATATACATGGAAAGCAGCCTTCATTTAACACCACCAAAACATAATCCCCGGGGGTTAAACAGCATGATGCCTGTTAAATCCGTCTCCCTGTTTTCAGGAAGTAATGCTCACACGGAAACACACTAGGGAGTAAGGGATCGCGAGTAGAAGCATGAATGGTCTCTCTGGAAAAATTCATTTGGCGTAAAAGACGGTGATCGTCAATAGCGGTGGGACGCTATTCAACGGTGACAAATATATCCAACCATTCTCAGCCCCCAACCACACCCCCGACACACATCACTCCTCCCATCTTTGGCTTAGCAGCTAGTGTTGGGATGAGCATTCTTTATTCAGAAGCTACTGGATAGCTTGCCCTTAAAAAGCTTCCCCCTTGGGCACCTGGGTGGCTCAGTTGGTTAAGCGTCTGCCTTCAGCTCAGGTTATGATCTGAGGGATGTGGGATCGAGTCCCGTATTGGACTCCCTGCTCCACAGAGAGTCTCCCTCTTCCCTTGTGCTCTCTCTCTCTCAAATAAATAAAAAATATCTTTAAGAGAAAAAACTTGCCCCCTGGGGGACACCAACTGAGTCGCTCTTGAGACCCAGTCACTAGTGTGAATTTTCTTTTTTAAACTAGCCCCTGAGGGGCACCTGGGTAGCTCAGGGGGTTAAGCCTCCAACTTTTGATTTCGGCTCAGATCATGATGTCAGAGTCCTAAGATCAAGCCCCACATTGGGCTCTATGCTTGTCAGGGAGTCTGCTTTAGACTTTCTCTCTCCTTCTCCCTCTGCCCCTCCCCCTGCTCATGTGTGCTCTCTTGAGCGTGCTTTCTCTCTCTCTCTCTCCCTTCCCCCCTCAAATAAATAAATCTTAAAAAAATAAACAAACTCCCAGTTTCCGCTTCAAATCCATTTTCCCCCTCGCTCACTGCTCTCTCGTTCTCCCTCTCTCAGTGAGAGGGCAAGCTGGATCACTGGCCAGCAACAAGACACTGAAAGAGGTTCAAAGCATAGGCAGGAAGAAAGGATCTTCTAAATGTCTGATAATCTATAGACAGGGGAGTGGAAATGCTGGTGCTGAAAAGTGTCAAGTGGTATTTCTAAACTCTGGCAAAGAATTACAGTGAGGGTTTCGGGTGCATTCAGCGGTGTTTGGTGGTTGAAGTTCAAGGAAGAATGGTTTGAAACGTAGTCCAAATAACCATTCTCAAGTTTATAAAACAGGAGGAAAGGACCAGCTGAAATCCATCTATGAAGTACAATTGGAAATCTGCTGAAGTGGAGAGAGAGAGGAAGAGAGAGAGAGAGAGGGAGCACTGCATTGCCAAATATGGGGAGATTTAAGACAGATTTTACATTCCGCCAAGTAGAGCCTCTTACATCCTGTAAATCCAAGTTGTATTTTACAGGAAGAAAAAGAGAACCAGCACATTTGAATGTACACCATAGGAGAGACTGTCTCGTGATTTTCAAAGCGGAGGATCTTGGAAACACAGGAAAATCTTGAGGGTTTCAGCCTAAGCAGAGGCTGGACAAAGAGTCCAGCTCCAAAAGACCCTGAGAACCCAATATTATCCAAGCTGGGTGCCCAGAGCTGAGTGCAGACAGACCCACGAGGCCACAGGCGGGCTTTCTGGTAACAACCCCAGACAACTGAACATGATGTTTTAAAGAACTGGTGGATGCGGGGGGCGGGGGGGGGGTTGCGTCATACCCCCCAAGAGGGATAAAATTCCCTCTTAGCCTCTAATGAAATGATCCAGCCATCCTGCCACCCACGAAGAGCACCTTTGATAAAGGAGATGTGATGAATAACTCCTCCATCAAGACATGTTTCAGGTTATTTCAGAAATCAGGAAGTGTCTGCCTGGTTTCAGTAGACGATCTTTACCATACGTACCATAACAACAACAACACAAATCATCGAAAAATAAACCGAAGTGTTAAGCCCGGAGCTTTGCAATCTGGATTTGGAATTGATTCCCAGCTACGCAGCCACCTAGGTAGCTAGGTAACTAACCGAACAAATGACATTGTCTCTCTTTTTTAATCTTTTTTTTTAAATTTTTTTTATTTATTCGACAGAGATAGAGACAGCCAGCGAGAGAGGGAACACAAGCAGGGGGAGTGGGAGAGGAAGAAGCAGGCTCATAGCGGAAGAACCTGATGTGGGGCTCGATCCCAGAACGCCGGGATCACGCCCTGAGTCGAAGGCAGGTGCTTAACCGCTGTGCCACCCAGGCGCCCCTGTCTCTCTTTTTTAAAAAGATGTATTTATTTATTTGAGAGAGAGAAAGAGATTAGGGTGGGGAAGGGCAGAGGGAGAGACGAATCTCAAACAGACCCCACCCCAAGTGGGGAGCTCCATGGGGGCCTGGATCTCACGACCCTGAGATCACGACTTGAGCTGAAACCAAGAGCTGGATGCATAACCAACCGAGCCACCCAGGTGCCCCACGACATTGTGTCTTGAAGCCTTGATTTCTTTATCTCTCCTGTAGGATAATAATAATGCTTAGCTAATAGCATTGTTGGGATAATAACACAGTGACTGACACATTGTCAATATTAAATAAAAGTTATTTGTGTTTTCCATTAACTGTACAGAAGTTACAGTTATGGTTCTTACGAGATTTTTTAAACAGCTTTATCGAGATATAATTTACAAGGCATAAAATCCATTGTTTTAAACACACAATTCATTGGGTTTTAGTATAATTTATAGTTGTGCAGTCTTTACCATAACCTCAAATTAGAACATTTTATAACCTCCAAATAAACCTGTACCCACTAGCTGTCACTCTCCATTCTCCCTCTCTCCAGCCCCTGGCAAGCACTAAGCTATTTTGTCTTTCTGGATTGGTCTATTCTGGGCCTTTCATACAAACGGAATCATACAGTATGTGGTCTCTTGTGACTGGTGTTGTGGCTTGTTCCTGATTTCTTTTTACATGAATTGTAGCAAATGGAAATCAAAAGGGTTCTGCGTTAGGTTATCTCACTGGTTGAATTTAAGAGGACCGCCCAGATTTGAGGAGACCGGAACGGTTAGATGCCATACTCTTTTGCAGCAAACCATTAAGCAAATAAATCATGCAGTTTGATCACATTAATGCATAACAGCCTTTCCTTGTTCATTTATTTTCTCTGGATTCAGGCCTCAGCATTTGGCTGCATCACGAAGAAACTCCTTCCAGCATTGAGAATGTCCTTGACTTTGGCCAAGGCCTGACATACTTGTTCCTACAGCGAAGCCTTTGGTTGCGGGGAGCAGCCCTCTCCATGAGGTTGGGCACCACGACAAAAGGGAGCCCAGGAAGGATGCAGGAGATCTGGTTCCAGTCCTCACTCTGCCACCAACCTCAGGTGTGGTAAGAATCAAAGGAGATCTTGAACCTGCAAGTACTTTGAACGCTGCTCACTGCCAGTCAAGACTTCTGGGCCGCAGGTGCAGAACTGCTGGGTCTTAAGGTAATTTTATATTTAAATTTTTGAGGAACTGTCAGCCTGTCTCCCACGCCAGTTGCACCATTTTACCTTCCCACCAGCAATGCATGAGGGTTCTAACTTCTCCATATTCTCGCCAAAACTTATTTTCCTTTTTTAAAAAAATTACACCTAGCGTTGTAGATGGGAAGTGACAGGGCCGTTTTGATTTGCATTTCCCTGAGGACTCTGTGAAGTTGAGCATCTTGTCACGTGCTTATTGGCCATGTGTGTGTCTTTAGAGAAATGTCTAATCAAGGCCTTTGCCCGTTTCAAAATTCTAATTGGGTTATTTGTCTTTTTGCTGTTGACTTGCAGGAGGTCTCTATTCTAGTTAGTAAACCCTTATCACATATAGAATGTGCAGATGTTTTCTTCCATTCTATTTCTTTTCTCTTTCTACTTTCTTTTCTTTTCTTTTTTAATTTGCCCTTTTACTTTTTTAATAGTTTCCTTTGATGCATTAAAGTTTTCAGTTTGGTGAAATCCAATTTACTCCTTTCTTCCCTTTCCTTTTCTCCCCCCCCCAGTTTCCTTATTTTTTTCTTTTGTTGCCCTTTCGTTGGGTGTTACATGTAAGAGGCCACCACCTAATCCAAGGTCATGAAGAGCTACTTCCGGGTTTTCTCCTGAAAGTTTCATGGTTTTTAACTCTTACATTTAAGTCTTTGATACATTTTGACTTCACTTTTGCATATGGCATGAGGTAAGGGTAGTTGTTACATTTTTAAATGGTTGCATTTTTAATGGTTATATAAGGGTCTACATAATACACTCCATTTTTCCTGTTGGCTCATAGCACCCAGAATAATTACTATTTGGCCCTTTCCAGAAAGGTTTGTCGACCCCTGTGGCCAGGTGCAGTGTGCAAAAAGAGTGCTTAATAAATGTTCAACAGATAGATTTATTCAATAAATATTTATCTCTTCTACTGAGTACGAGGCACTTACCAATATATGATGGGGTGGGCAAGGGGTTTCAAAGATGAGTGAGAACTCATTACATCTGAGCAAAAATAAATTATATCTAGCTGAGAAAAAGCCAAGTACTGGAGATGAAAAATTCTGTGCAAAGGTGAGTCCTGAATGTGATGAAAGCTGAGATGTAAGAAGTATCTCAAATTGTTTTTAGAACAAGATGCATAATAATTTGAAAATCTATGTGTCATAATGTGTGCGCACACACATACACACACACATTTCCTTTTGTTGGTGAAGTCTAAAGAAATGAACAGAGATAGTGAGCTACCAAAGGAGCCTGGAATTGCTGTCATGGGAGAAGAAAAAACATTTGCAACATAGGGCAAGTCTTTGCTCACGCTTTCTCACTAATAGGAGGTAGTCTTCACATGCAGCATAATGTGTGCATTACTGCCTTCTGCGGATCCCAGAATTTAAATGAAAATGCTCTTACAGCAGGGATCTGTCTCCCTTATGACAATCCTCTGGAGGAGGTCCAGCCATCCCTGTGCATAAGTTGGAAAGGAATACATTTCGCATTTCACTCTCTCCTAATGGACAAAATCACAAATGCTACAAAAAACCAAGAAAGCACCTGCCTCCCTCCCTATGTAGGGCTCTATACCAGCGGTTCCCCCAAATCTCTGTCAAGAGATCCTTTGAATAGTGTGTATCAGGGACCGAGTTTAACTACGAATCACAGGAAACTCAATGAAACAGCGATTTAAACCAGAGGCTTCGTTCGACCTGCATAGAAGAGGTGCGGAGGTAGGCAGTTCAGAGCTCTCTGGGGCTCTTTCCGTGAGGTCACGCCCAGCACGTGGTTTGATGCCTCATTGTCACACACAGCATCTCCACCTCCACCTTCCTATTCATGTATCGGGAAGGAAAAGGGAAAGGGCGAAATGTGTGCACGGGCTGAATCCGTGCCCTTTTCTGAAATCTCCGCCCACCCCACCTTGTGACTTTCTTTTCCATCTTCTTGACCAGAGCCGTGTCACATGGCAATTTCTACCTTCAAGAGCGATTGAAAATGCAGTTTTTAGCCAGGTAAAAAAAAATGTCCCGGTTGGTCATGAAAAGGAGGAGATGGGTATATGTCCTAAGAGCGTCATCCACAAACAGCCCTTTGATTTGGAAAGCCCAGTATGACCGAAGCCTGTCCTCTAGTCAGTGTCTCCAACAGGTACTTCCCCAAACTTAAGGTGCATATGAATCACCTGGGAGTATTGTTAAAATACAGACTGTGATTCGACAAATCTGCCGAGGGGTCTGATACTTTGAATTTTTTAGACCATACTTTGTATAGTAAGGTCTTAAATCAGTGGATCTTCCCATCAATTAGAGATCAACTCTTTTCAGGGCACCTGCCTGGCTCAGTGGGTAGAATGTGTGACCCTTGATCTCTGTTGTGAGTTTGGCCCCACGTTGGGTGTAGAGATTACTTAAGACTGAAATCTTTAAAAGAAAAGAAATCTTTAAAAGAAAAGAAATCAACTATTTTTTTGTTTTGGATTTGTTTCAATGTATGAGTTTAAAAATTAAATCATATTTCCACTATATGCCTACTAATATGATGAAATAAGAACTCAAAGGAGGGGCACCTGGGTGGCACAGTTGGTTGGTCATCTGACTCTTGGTTTTGGCTCAGGTTGTGATCTCAGGGTCCTGAGATCATTCCCCACCACGGGCTCTGTGGGGTTCTGTGCTCAGTGCAGAGTCTGCTTGAGACATTCTCTCCCTCTCCCTCTGCCTGCTCTCTCTGTCTCTCTCAAATAAATCTTTAAAAAAAAAGGAACTATTCAAATGACCCATAGTTTTCTTGCCAATATTTTTATTTAATCTTTACACCCAACGTGTGGTTGAACTCATGACCTCAAGATCAAGAGCCATGTGCTCTACCCATTGAGCCAGTCAGGCGCCCCCTCTTTCCAATATTTTTAAATTGGAATCATATAATGAAGAAACCATCAAAGAAATAAATCTCTGGGATATTCTACAAGTGGACTGAGCCTGTCCAACACTCAATAGCATGAAAAATAACAAAAGGCAAAAGGACTGTTCTGGATTAGAGATTAAGAAGATAAAAACCTCAATTATATACTGGACTTAAAAAAAATAAACAGCTATAAAAGATATTTTTGAGACAACTGTATAGATCTGAATGTGGATTGTACGTTATATTACAGAATTGTTAAATTTCTTAGATGTGGTAATCAAGTTGCATTGTAAGCGAACATCCTTAGTCTTAGGCAAAATTTGTTGAATTATTTAGGACAGAAGTGCTCTGATGTCGGCAACTTTCGAATGGTTCAGCAAATAAATATTTGGAGAGACTTAAGAGAGAAGGTAAAACAAATATGGGGGAAATGTTAACAGAGAATCCAGGTAAAGAGTTACTAGGCATTCATTATATTGTTCTTCCAAATTTTCTGGGCATTTGAAAAATTTCCTAATAAAAAGTAAGGAAAATGTTAGTTGTGTTACAGTTATACAGCACATAGAGCTAAGAATTGATTTTTTCTTTGATTTAGAAGCATTTTGAGAAAGGGCCATTTCCAAGGTAGGGGGTCACACACTAGCATACTCATCAAGAAAATATACATAAGAGAGAAAATATTATCTATCTCAAGGAGCTCCCCTCCTCCGTGATCTCAGAGCCCACAGTACACTTTTCGGGTATGCTATAAATGCACTGATAGACCTGTCTCCCCGAAAGGACCAGAAGTTCCATCAAGAAAGAAACAGAGTCTTATTCATTTCTAGTACCCTGGCCATAGACCCCAATAAACATTTGTGAAAGAAGGAAAGAGGGCATAAATTGACTGACAGCCTTTGCCAGGGGAATTTGGAAAAGAGCCCGGAAGCAAAATTCAGGATGTGAAACCAGAAATAACCCTGGGCTTGGTTGCATACCACTGAAGAGCCTGGGCTTGGCCGGTTCAGCTACTTACATGCACTGTGGGGTCACTAAACCTGTCCAACGTGTTTGCACTGGCAAGCAGGTCTTTTGGAGCCAGTTCCTTGTAAGGCATTTAGCAACTCCAGGGTCCTAGACAGTACATGGCACGCACAATGAATAAAGATCCAAAGAAAATAAAGAGAGTGGCCAGAGGGAAACCATGTCACTCTTAAATAATCATCCAAACAGAAGCAAAACACACTGAGATTGAAGAGAAGTCTTTTGGTTTGACTATGTAATCATTTACCAGGATTCTTTTGCTCTCTGAATTCAACTGTGCTTGTGCTGGAATGACTAGCGTTATTAGCGATACCCTTATTTCTTTTATTTCTTCAGATTCCACTACATAGTCCTGATATATGTACAGTGCTTTCTGTGAAGTTGGCTTTTTATCATCACTGGCAACATATTAGAGAAATTTGTTGTAAGAACTGGTTCAGAAAAAGTTTAACAGATAAATATGCTTCTACGTATTCAGAAAATTTTATAAATTCGCTGCATGTAAAAAGTTAACTAAGGAATGCATTTTTTAAAAACCTATCTGACCACAGATCCTTAATTAGTAACTAAAGACACAATCAGAAAAGAAAGGTAGGCAAGTAGTCAAACCAAATCACCTTCCCCATGTCAACTCTAAAAAGACCTATTTGCTGATTTATATTGACTACTCTTTGGTCCATGTTCGGCTTATTCTTATGACAAGGTAGGAAGAGTCTGATGGCCATTTACCATTCATCTTTCTTACAGAAGGTAATAAGGCAGGTGTTAAAATATTAGGGCATTGTAAAATAATCATTATTGGAAACCAAGGAATTCGGTTTTTCTCACCCGCTAACACCTGTCTCCTCATTTCTCATGGGTCACGTACATTAGCCATGATTCTTTCGGTTGCAAGTGATGGAAACCCAATCTACACTAGCTTAAACAAACAAAGAAATTTACTGGCTCGAGTAACTGGGAATCTGGATTCAGGGGTTCTAACCATGGGAGGAGAACTCTCTCTTTGTTCATCTCATGGCTCATATTCTATCTATATTGGTGTTCCGCTCGTGTAAAGGTGGTCCATATCTTTGCAAAGATGCCTATCAGAAGCCCCAATGTTATTTGACATTTTCCAACCTCTTATCTCAAAGGAAGGGGACCACAGACTTTCAGATGGCTTAGAGAAGTTTTGGGAATGATTTGGTTCAGCATCCCATGAACCAGTCCCTGTAGTTAAAGGATGGAGTGTTCTCAGCGTCCAGGCTTGGGTATGTGCCCACCTCTACACTGATCTCTGTGGGTAAGGCGACGGAGGGCTCTGATGCCACAGTCCTGGGTCCTGTGCTCGTCCATGGATCCAGAAGCGATATTAGTCCATTGTAATCCACGTGGATGGCAGTGGATTTTCATAGGATGGTGGACGGGTGCTGAACAAACACGTCTTTCACTCAGAATATCTCCCATTCTTCCTTGGACTGAAAAATCACTGCAAACAATGGTGAATCAGTGTTCAGTGCAGATTCAAAGTTAAAATTAAACAGCCCAGCATTATTCCCAGAAAGACAATGTGAATCTATTTTGAACACACAAACAGCTCAGGCATGTGGACTCCAACAAAAAAAGTGAAATATATTCTAAATAAATAGTGATGATTCCTACACCTGATTAGACGACTACATACGTATTTATTGGTTCATCGTAGGGTAGTCAAGTGTAATGGGTAAGAGGATGGGCTCTCACAGCACAGTGGAGTTCGAATTCCTGCTCTATTGCTTTCTCGTTCTGTGAACATGTCGTGCCAGTTTTCCGAACCTTTCTTTCCTCAGCTGTAAACTGGGGAGAATGGCAGCTACCACACAGGACGACGTGAGTTAGACTCTATAAAATGGTTAGTACCGTCCCTGGCGTCCGGTAAGCACTCAATAAATGTTTAGCTGTGTCCATTCCACACATCGATTTATTATCTTCCATATGTTTGGTACCATGGGTTTATTCCCATGGCAATAGGTAGGCTCTGAAAATACCATTCCTGCCCTATGGGAAACTTAGACTATGTCAGCAGGAAAAACCCCCCGAGTACATCACATCACCTTACAGTGGGGGGTGTGACCACGACTGCCTCAGGGCACACTGCGACATGTGGGATACCCCCGGACCCCACACTTGCTGATTCTGACGCCGGAAGCTAGCCCAGGAATCCGTGCTTGAACCGGCTCTCAGGGTGATTCTGAAACCACACTGGAGACGTTCTGTTCTCCAGGAGACTCAAGTGTGAGCAAAGGGCCGAATGAGAAAACTGTCCAGCCCGCCTCCCGATTCTCCACAGCTGCGTCCTGGGCACCGGCTTCATTGTGGAAATGAAACCAGAGCAGCTGGGGCCTGGGCGAGCAGGCCTCTGCCTCTGCCTGAGCCAGGACGACCCAGGGATGAGAAGGCTCTCCAGCCACCAGCTGCTCACTTTATGGGCCCCAGCCCCTCCTCAGCCAGGGGGAAACTTCCTCTGAGGGGACTGTTGGGGGAGGGAGGAAGCAAGAGGCAGAGAGCAGAAGGCAAATGGAAGACATGGTGGGGCCTCAGCCTCTGCGCCGGGCTCACCCTCCTGCTGGTCCTCAGATTCGCTACAGGGTTCAGTTACCTCAGTGTCACAGAAGCTACGTTAGGCGCAGCCCCAGGACTGCCTTCTCTCCTGGGACAGGTTCACCCCCACATGGAGGAAAAGAATTTGCTTTTCCTCTCTCCTCATGCTTCTCAAGAATCTTTTTTTTTTTAAAGATTTTATTTATTTATTTGACAGAGAGAGAGAGACAGACAGCGAGAGAGGGAACACAAGCAGGGGGAGTGGGAGAGGAAGCAGGCTTCCAGCAGGGAGCCTGATGCGGGGCTTGATCCCAGGACCCCAGGACTCTAGGATCACGCCCTGAGCCAAAGGCAGACGCTTAATGACTGAGCCACCCAGGCGCCCCAAGCTTCTCAAGAATCTTAAACTGGCTTAATCCAGGGTTCCTCAGCCTTGGCACTACTGAGATTTTATTATTATTAATGTCGCTGTTATTATGGAGGTATAGTCGACATACAATATACCAGTTTCGGGTGTACAACGCGTCGCTTTGACAATTCCTTACATTACTCACCGCTCACCACGAGTGCAGTCACCCTGACATTTGGGGCTGGGTAATCCTTTGTTGTGGGGGCTCACCTGGCCATTGTAGGATGTTTAGTGGCATCCCTGGTCTCCAGCCACGGTAGCCATCTCCTCCCTAGCTGTGACACCCAAAACTGTCTTCTGATATTGCCAAATATCCTCTTGGGGGGGGGTGTGTGTGTGCGCAAAATCCGCTGGCTAGTGAAGAATGACCACCAAAATCCCCCACTTGCAGGGGCAAAGGGCTGTGGCTCCATTGCCAAGCACGCAGGGTCTTTGAGACTGCTTCGGGAATGATATTTGCAGGCCAATAATCTCAGATATGCAAGGTCTATAACTTTGTTTCTTAGATCCCAACCTCATTTCTTTCTTGAAACTCCCTCCACAAACCAGTCAGCGCAGGGGAAGCCCAGTCAAATCAGCTCTTCCTCAGTCAATTCATGGTCACCTGTCTTTCATTTCCCCCAAGGGCCAAAGGAAGGAGCAGGGTGGTGGTCAGAGCGTGGTCTGGTCTGAGGTTATCATTTGTCCAAGTCGGCTTCCGCCCTGGTATCTTCCTCTCAACCAGTCCTGGGCCAAGGCGTCTCTTCTCTGTGGCATTCACTGAGATGCCCAGATTCCTTTCTCTGATTGGAAGTGCTGTGTTCCGTCCTGGTGTCCCCTACTAGGTCCCCACAGCCCTGCCTCAAGGCCATTCCTGCTCCATTGCCTCACGCTGTACCTCTCCCGAGAAGACACCCCAACTTTCAAATATTTTTCCTGAGCCATAGGAACACAAATTTTCTTCCCTTACCTTTCCAGGTTGCCTTTTTTCCTATTCTATTCTATTCTATTCTATTCTATTCTATTCTATTCCATTCCTCTTACACCACAATAAAGCTTTAGAATCGGGGCACCTGGGTGGCTCAGTCGGTTAAGCATCTGCCTTCAGCTGAGGTCATGATCCCGGGGCCCTGGGATTGAGTCCCATGTCATCCGGCTCCCTGCTCAGTGGGGAGTCTCTTCTCCCTCTCCATCTGCTCCTCCCACCCTGCTTGTGCTCTCTCTCTCAAAATAAATGAATAAAAATTTTTTTAAAAATAAAAAAAAATCTTTAAAATCACCCAGTCCAATACTTGAACAACACTTGAAATGTGGCTGGTCCAAATGAAGATAGCTCTAAGCATAAAATATATACTGCAAACTCTAATATGAATAGAAAATTCATTAGTTATTTTTATTTTTAAAAAAGATTTTATTTATTTGAGAAAGAGAGAGAGAGACAGCCAACGAGAGAGGGAACACAAGAAGGGGGAGTGGGAGAGGAAGAAGCAGGCTCCCAGCGGAGCATGGAGCCCAATGTGGGACTTGATCCCAGGACACTGGATCATGCCCTGAGCCTAAGGCAGACGCTTAACGACTGAGCCACCCAGGCGCCCCCATTAGCAATTTTAAAATTGAACAAATGATAATATTTTGAGTATATTGGGTTAAATAAAATATATGACTAAAATTAACTTTACCCTTGAAAGGTGGATACATCATCTTGGCCTGATCAAAGACAGTGTTCTTTTCCCTGAGACGTATTGAATCAGTTCAGAGAGGAGCAGTTGATTCAAGCTCAGTTAATCACACTCAACCTTGGAATTTTTCCTGGAATAGCAGGAAGGAGGAGTTCTCTTTCTACGGGGGTTGCCAGTAAATATGGACAAGCATGGAGTTTCTAGCAGTCATCTTGTCACCATGTTGGGAGAGGCGTACCTGAGAGTAGAATGCAGAGGAAAATCTGGCCAAAAACGTGGAGAGAGATGGCTTCCTTATGACATTTGAGCATCTGGGTTCAGCAGAGTCTAAAATCAAGACAATCCTTTAACTTCTGAGTCTTAAGCACTGGTCAATTCCATTTTTACCTTGTCAGCTCCTACCAGCCCTCTGTTGCTTGCAGTCACCATGTCCTAGAAGACCCAGGGAGGGTCCTGTCGCCACAAATCAAGGGGTATTTTGTTTTCCTCAGTATTCTATAATGTAGTACGGATAAACAAATATCAAATCACAAACCTTATGTATCTCTATCTGTATTTACATACGAGGCATTGCAATTTGCTGATTTTTCGAAGATTTTATTGTGGAAACGGAATTTGGACACAGTTGAGGAGTACAATTTTAGGATGATGTAGACTTTTCTTCCCACTGCAGCTCCACCCTCCAATATCACTAGCAAATAATTCTGAATATTTTCCCAGTAGATTATGAGCTCCACAAGGGTAAGTCTTGCTTCTCTCTCTTCTGGAGAAGCAAGTGTTTCACACCTGGCAGGTGCTGCAAAGCTTGGTGTGTGAGTATGAGCATCAAATATCTTTGGATTGCTTGTGTGTGCGGGGTCCTCCACACTCACTAACACAACAGTGCCTGGATGTGCTAAGTACGCGGAAGAAAGAGACAGACTCTCCATGAAGCGGAAACTCTTGTCATTTAGCTTTTCCCGGCCACCAAACTGCTCTCTTTGTGATGTCCAACCTGCTGCAAGGAGCTTCCGTGGCTAGTTGTGGTGTGCTCTCCTGGCCACGTATCAGCTCAGAAGTAACCTGATTTATCAGATTACTGACTGTGGTACTATATAAATATTGCCAGAAGGTTCAGGTTACCTATGGCTGCTGAGTAAACTACCTAAAAACTTAATCACTTGAAACAACCGCCTTTTTATTTTATATCAAGATCTGTGGGCCAGCAGTGAGGGAGGGCTTGGCTAGTGGTTCTTCCACTCTACGTGGTCTGGACAGAAGTCGCGTAGTGGTATCCAGCCGGGCAGAGCTGAGAGCCTAGATAGCTTGACTCCTATCCCTAGCACCTTGGCTGGAGGGAAAAGCTCGGCCATGTAGTCTCAGGGTCTCTCCAGGTGATCTCTCCAGCTTTTTATGAGGCAGCTTAGGGAATGTGATTCAAGAGATGGGAAATGGAATGTGCTAGCCTCTATGGCCTGGGCTTGCAAAATGATACGGTGTCATTTCTACCACAATGCACCAGTCCAAACAGCCACATACATAGCTTGCCTGGCTTTAAGAGGAGGGAATGTATGTCTCACCTCTCGAAGGGAGGTGCTTCCCCAAATTCCTGGCCATGTTTAATGTACCACCATGACATTACAAAGGGAGCAGGTGGACTGCCATTTAGTTTCCGTTTATCAAGGAGTGACTCAGGTACTTAAGAAGATAGACGGCAACTATATATTTTTTTTCTTCAAATCGACACTTCTAACTGATATTGGCCAAGTTTACAGAGTTTAAAGTCGTGAAGACAAATACTACATGTGTATAATATTTAGGAGAGAAGAACTTGGAGGACCTTCTGATGTTTGTTCCATTCATGCTGGCCTTTAAAAAACTGCACATTTGATTCAGATATTTAAAGTGAACGCGTATTTTCAAGAGCACTCAACACTGAATTCCCATGTGGACCAGATAAGCCCTACAGGGTTAGTCGACTTCTCTGCCTCTGCTGGGAAGCCTTGCAACATGATTCCCATCTGCCGGTGCTCCCAGACAGTTCCAGTCGTTCCCCATGACTGCGCAAAGTGCAAACTCTGCTTTTCCCCCATAGTACGGGAGTAAGCATGAATGCATCTGTTGTGTTGAAAATGAAGTCTTTGATGATGATGATATTAATAAAAAATAAGACTATCCACTCCTAATGAGCACTTACCAGTTTCAGGCGAAGAGCAAAGGCTTTGTATGTATTCTCTTCTAATCTTTACAACAATCCAGTGAGGTAGGTGTTATTCATTCATTTAACAAATACTTATTAAGCACTACATGGCTTCCGTAAGACTTCACTTTAGCACCAAGCTTTCACAGAGCTTAAAACCAAGATCATCCCTGAACTTCTCAGTCCTAAAAGCCAATAAATTGTTTTAACTTGTCTATTTACATCGGATATCTGTGACTTGCCATTAGCCTTGAAAACACAAGCAGACTCCTATGTCCACCAATCAAGTGTCCTCGGGGGTGTTTTGTTTTTACTTGCTATTAGAAAATGTGGTATAAAACAGGCAAATAAAAAAAAAAATCACAAACCCCAGGGGGCCTGGGTGGCTCAGTTGGTTAAACATCTGACTCTTGATTTTGGCTTGGTCATGATCTCAGGGTTGTGAGATTGAGCCCATTGTCAGGCTCTGCATTGGGTGTGGAGCCTGCTTGAAATTCTCTCTCTCCCTCTGCCCCTCCCCACCCTTCCTCTCTTTAAAAAAAAAAAAAATCACAAGTCCCATATTTCTTTTTTTTTTTTTTAAGAATCCATTTATTCATTTGACAGAGACAGAGACAGCCAGCGAGAGAGGGAACACAAGCAGGGGGAGTGGGAGAGGAAGAAGCAGGCTCACAGCGGAGGAGCTTGATGTGGGGCTCGATCCCACAACACCGGGACCACGCCCCGAGCCAAAGGCAGAAGCCCAACCGCTGCGCCACCCAGACACCCCACAAGTCCCATATTTCTGACTTATCCAAGACTTAACTTTAATCTTGAGAATGCAATCAGAACAGAGTTCAGTGGTACAATGTTAAGATGATATGGCTTCCCCTGATCTAGGCCCTAGGATACAGTGTGAAGAAGATAATCATAATCGCTCTTCTCATGGAGCTTACCTTCATTTTCTGGTGGGAGAAGATGATAAACAAATAAAGGAAGGAAACAGGAAAAATCAGGTAGTGACAAATGCTACCATGGAAGAGTACAAGAGTATGATGATACCAAGTGAATGACCCAGCTGGCAGAGCAGATAGTGCAAAGGCCCTGAGGTATAGGTGTGACTCGAGTATATTTGAACAAGAAGGAAACTATTAGGATATAAATTTAGAGAAGTAGGTAATGGCCCTATCGTGTAGGTCCTCGTGGTCTAGAACAAGATTTTAGTTTAAACTCTGATAGGAATCCATTGGAGGATTTTATTTTATTTATTTATTTTTTTTATTAATAATGATTTTTTATTATATTATGTTAGTCACCATACAGTACATCCCCGGTTTTCGATGTCATTGGAGGATTTTAATCTACGGCATGATGGGTTGTGTTTTGGGATTCTAAAAGTTCATCCTGGCTGTCTTATCCTTTCATAAGTGAACCTTAGAGGGTCAGGAATGGAAGCAGAAGACCAATGGCAAAGCTCTTGTTTTCGTTCATGTGAGAGTGCTGTTGGCTTGGACAGAAGCGGGGGCAGCAAAAATAGAAATGAACATACCTGGGGGGCTACATGTGACATAATAGGGACCCTCGTTCACAAAATTTAAGTGCGTGTGATATCCCAGGAGCTCCTCAGTGTGAAAATTGGTTGTTGCATGCAGCAGTTCCAAAGCAAATTCAAGATGTGGTTTAAAGGAGGAGTCTATAATTGCTAGGATTAAGGGGTGGGAGGTGGGGCAACTGGCTATCCAGCTGAAAGAAAATAAAATCCGTCTCCTATTTTACACATTTTACAAAAATTAACACCAGATGGATTAAATATTTAAATGTTAAAAATAAAATAATCAAAGTTCTTGCAAAAAATTCTAAGATACTCCATGTACGATCTAGAAATAAGGAGGGGCACCTGGGTGGCTCAGTCGGTTAAGCACCTGCCTTCAGCTCAGGTCATGATCTCGGGATCCTGGGATCCAGCCCCGTGTTGGGCTCCCTGCTCAGTGGGGAGTCTGCTTCTCTCTTTGCCTCTCCCGTCCCTGCTCGTACTCTCTCTCCTCTTTCAAATAAATAAATAAAATCTTTAAAAAAATTTTTTTTTAAAGAAATGAGGAGATCTTCTTACAAAGACTGGAACTCCAGAAGCTATGCAAGAAGAGAAATATTTGGATATGTAAAAATAAAATCTTTTCTGTTGCAAAAATTCCACTTAAGATGATGAAGAACAAACAATATATTTGAAAATTTTAATTCAGATGACAAAAAGTTGATATGCAATAGGGAAGATATACAATTCTCCAGATTGTCAAGAAAAAGACAAATGACCTAATTTTTAAAAAAATGCACAAAAGACACAAACAGAAAACTCACGGGGTAGCAAATGCTAATGGTAACAAACTATGAAGAAATGTACAGATTCATGAGTAGCCAGGGAAACACAAAGCCACACTTCATTATTATTTGAATCCCTTCAAGCTGCCAAAAATTAATGAGTGATAATATTTATGGCTGGTAGAGACACGGATATTCTTATTTTTGGCGAAACTGTGAATTGTTTTAGTCTTTTTGGAAAGGAATCCGGCTACGTCTATTTACAATGAAAAATGTATACATCCTTCAATTCAGCAGTCTTTTCACCGGGACTCTATCCCATGGAAATAAAAGCCCCAATGCTCGAAGATTTATATACAAAGATGTTTTTACAGCATTCTTTCTTCATAGCCAAAAATCGGAAATAAAAACCAATGCCCTTCAGAGGGGAAAAGCTGAATAAAATGTGGTCCTTTCACAGGATGAAATGCAATGTATGACTGTACCAACAACTGACCCAGGGGTAAGCAGTTTACTCGGATTGCCCACAAGGTATTGCTGGAGGAGAAAAGCAAAATATAGAGTCCATAGCCTCATGTTTAAACTAACGATGCCAAATTCCTGTGAATGTTTATGTATGTTTATGAGTGCTTTTATCTTTATGTAAGATTACAAGAGTATAAAAAAATAGAGGAGAAAGCATACTAGGTTGTTAACATCGGTTTGTTCAGGAGGAGAGCGATATTAGGGGAGGGAGGCATTTACGCAATAAGGAAAAGAAAACAGGCAAAATATAAATCTCTGCAGAAAATTCTCATCTTAAAGATTTTTACGCCTTAAATTCTTGAGATACCTACCTGCCACACCAAAAGTCAGCTTCATTTTTTTTTAAAAGATTTTATTTATTTATTCAACAGAGATAGAGACAGCCAGCGAGAGAGGGAACACAAGCAGGGGGAGTGGGAGAGGGAGAAGCAGGCTCAGAGCAGAGGAGCCTGATGTGGGGCTCGATCCCATAACGCCAGGATCACGCCCTGAGCCGAAGGCAGACGCTTAACCGCTGTACCACCCAGGCGCCCCCAAAAGTCAGCTTCAAAAACAAACAATAGTGATTCCTGCCCACTCACAGTGTTTGAAGGCAGGCTTCCTTGTTACTAATTCTAGGCTTTCGGTAGAAGTTATATAATCAACAGGGGCAGCTGGGTGGCTCAGATGGCAAAGTGTCTGCCTTCAGCTCACGTTGGGATCAAGTCCCACATCGGGCTCCCTGATTAGTGGAGAGTCTGCTTCTCCCTCTTCCTCTGTCCATCCCTCTGCTTCATCTCTCTCTCTCTCTAATGAATAAATTAAAAACCTTTAAAAAAAAAAGAAGTTCTATAATACACAGTTTCTGGTCTTCAGGCAGAGAATATTTTGGAGCAATAGAGGGTGAGCACACCCAGCCACCTGCTATGATTATTACCCATTCAACCAAATAATCATCATGACTCCATCGACTCTTACCTATCATGCTCATCTGAAAGAGGAGATGATTGGATGGGGGTAGGGGAAAAGTGGAGAGTGGGGAGGAAGACTTAAAACATTATAGAGAACACAGTGGGCTCAGAAAATTGACTGAAAAAATGGGAACTCCGAACAATGAATTAGAAAATTGGGAATCATTTGGACCCACCCGTCTGGGTTATGGACAAGCAAACCCTGCTGATAACTGGTCTGCTTAAGAGTTAATACTCACATAGGAGCACCTGGGTAGCTCCGTTGGTTAAGCATCCGGCTCAGGTCATGATCTTAGGGTCCCGAGATCGAGCCCCGAGTTGGGCTCTGCACTCAGCGTGGGGTCTGCTCGAGATTCTGTCCCTCTCTTTCTGACCCTCCCTCCGCTCTCTGTCTCTAATAAATAAATAAAATCTTTTAAAAAGAGTTAATACTCGTGTATACAACTGAAACAAACGTTTCATGCAACAATAACACACAGCAGCATACTTTGATATTTCCTCTTTCTTTTTTTTTTTTAAGATTATTTATTTATTTGACAGAGATAGACAGCCAGCGAGAGAGGGAACACAAGCAGGGGAAGTGGGAGAGGAAGAAGTAGGCTCATAGCGGAAGAGCCCGCTGTGGGACTCGATCCTGGAACACCGGGATCACGCCCTGATCACGCCCTGAGCCGAAGGCAGACGCCTAACGACTGCGCTACCCAGGCGCCCCTGATATTTCCTATTTCTATTCTTTTTCTTTTAAAAAAAAAATGTCGATCATAACCCAGGGCTGGGTCACAGCTGCAGTTTGTGACCACTGCCAAAGAGCAACAAGCAGCGTAAGGTGCTTTAGCATTCGTGCTATTTTAGCTTTGTTAACTTCAAGGTCATATTTTTCCTCCAGGTTACTTGTTAAAATTCCAAGATGCTGCATTTGTTAAAGAGAACAGCATCTTTCCAGCCTTCTATTTGCACATTTCCTTGGAGTTCTGTTTTAGACACAGGGCAGTCATTCCCTCAAAGCAGGCAAGTTGGGGGGGAGGCGCTTCACTAAAACACGAGTGTTGCCTAAATGATACATGGATTCTTGTGGACTTGCTTATTGGTTTTTCACCGTCTTTGACTATGAGAGCCCCCTTTCTCTCTTCTGGTTTCTTTTTCTTATTTCAGGCAAATTCTTTTTAATTTCAACTTTATTCAATCAACCAGATCTTATTAATTTAGAATGCGAGGGCAAACAAGGAAACCTCTCTACCTACAGAGGAACTAATTAGGAGAAAAATCCAACAGGTGTAATAGAGCGAGAAGTTGCAGAGAGGAACATAGAAGGTTTCTCAGGCAGGAGAGAAAGAAGGGTCCACCTGACAAGGGGTGGAGATGTGTTTGGGAGAGAAGGTACCCCATTGCCTGGGGTGAGAGCCGGCATTTCTGGAAGAGGAAACTGCGGGCGTCAGGACACGGAGGTGGGGAGAACATGTAGTGACATTTGTCTGGAGTTCCAGGAGAGTGATGGGAGGTGAACGAGGCTTAGCTGAAGCAGGAGGTTAGCTGAGGGGTCCGCTCTGCACATCTGTGGGCTGTGGAGAGCCACCCCGATGACTCCATGCTCTCACCGTCTGCTCTCTGGGAGAGAGCAAGGAGGTCTCAGTCTTAGCTACCTTCCGTTAGACTTATAGCCTATCTGAAGTCTGGAATTATACCAGGAATGCCCCAGGTGCAGGGTCTGGCGTGGACTCAACGGACATTCAGAGGACTCCCAGACACGTAGTTCATCTGTGACCCAGCACTTGCCGGGTAGCTGAAACGCACATCCACACTGTGCTCTGATCTTCGACGGGGATGGAATGGCATCGCAGTACTTTGGGAGTAACCCAGGAAAACAAATATCCTCTTTTACGGAGGCCTCTTTCCCAAACTACCCCTTCCTGGAAAAATGTTGCAAATGATTTAATAACTTAAAATTATTCTTATCCAGTGCCCAGATCCTAAAGATCAAGAAAATAGAGACGTTAATAAAAAATAGACATAAAAATAAAAATAATTGTCTTGGCTATCCTCATTGGATTGTTCTCACTAGTTATTACTGCTCAATAACAAATTTAGTTTATTTAATACTATCTTCTAAGCGTGAAAATCGCCAAAGAAATAATTGAATGTCAGAGTTGGGAGATCCCTTCAAGCTTATTCTGGCACATCCCTCTCGTTTTACAGTTGAGGAAAGGGGGGCGCTAGATAACTTTATATGAGCTGTCCCCAATTTTACACCAGAGAATTAAAAGCAACCAAAAAGCCATGACTCGGAGCAACTTACCCTGTTTGTAGATGCCCCTTCAGTCTCTTAAAAGTGTGTATGCGTGTTCCCATAATTAAATTTGTGTCATACTGTTTATATTTTTGTCTCTTGCCTTTTGCACTCAATATGAGGTTTCCCTCCAAATCTTTAGTTGGTATTCATATATGTTACATATTCAAATATTTAATGACTGTTATAAATATCTCATTGTATGTGTATATATCCTCATTTATTTGACCTATTTCCTATTGTTGGGTATTTAGGTTGGTTTGGGTTACTGTCGTTATTGGAAATAAACACCTTTGTACATAAATCATGACTTCTCTCTGATTATTTCTCAAGGGGAGAATTACTAGTTTGGTCAAAAGGGATGGACACATTTAAGACTTCCGATACATATTGCCAAGCTGACCAGCCCAGAAACGTTTTTCAGATTTGCCAGAAGGAACAGGTTTCATATCTTTTTTGGAATCTTAGCAAAATTGGACCTAAAGGGTCAGCCATTCCAGCTGACTTGGAGTTCAAATTTGCCCATTTACATCATTTCAATCATTTCATCATTTAAATCATTTAAAATACAAATTATTCTAATCATTTAAAAATATTAATAATGATGAAGCTCTTGGCTTCTTAAGAGGTCCCATTCTCAAACTAAATTTATCTGTAAGAGCTAAGGGAGAAAAGTGTGATTAAATGGCTGAGGATCAGATGAGAACTGTCCAGGAGGTTTCCTGTAGGGGTCACTGTTACTGTCAATTGATGGATGCAAAGAAAAGCAGAGCTCATTTAAGAATGTAAGCACATTCATTTTTAATGCCTGATTCGTTCCCATTCCCTAAACCGTAAAATAAATAATAAGACCTTGAAGCCAGATAGCATCACGATGCCAAGTTTCTTAAATAATGACAAATACCACTCTTTCCACTCAATACGCTCCTCAGTTTGCACTGTTGGAATATATGCCACTCCTACGAAAGGCTCTTAAGCCTGCTCTTAACAGAGGAGGCATTAGCTCATTGCCGAAAGCCGTGAAGTGTTTACGCGGCATACAGTAACTTGAAGAGAAGGAAAAAAACATTCATTGTTGTAGACAAGATCCCCTCCCTCCACCTTCCCCTTTCTGCTTTTCCTTGGGACCTCTCGGCGCTCCGCCTCACAATCTCCACGGAAGACAAAAATCAGATGTTGTAACATGCATTCTTTTGCAACATTTCAGTACAAAGAGGCGCTTTTTAATTTTTTAAGTTTTTATTCTGCGGCTAAAACAGGCTCCCGACGTTACAGGAGCGGGGTCCATGAGGCGGTGCGGACACACCTTTGCAAGGCAGCGGCTGACAGGTGCTGCTGCAAACGTATCAGCCCTCTCTACGGACCAGGAGTCTTTCCCCTCATAAAATGCAAAGTAGCCAGCCGTTTTCCATTTCCCCCATCCCCAACCCTCCTCACCAGGTGCCCACCAGGAAGGGGCCGGGAGGATATTTACTCTCCGCTCCGGCGTTCTCCTATTTAACTGAAGCCCGAGGCAGCTGCCTCTCCGAGCGAGCGCAGTACCAGCAGGGTCAGGGTCAGGCCCAGCCGCACCTTGCAGGCAGGCTGCCCAGCGGACCAAGACCTTAGGCCAAACCTGAGCTGGGCTGGGCTGAGGCGTCCGGGAAGCGGAAGGAGCCCGTCTAGGAAACCAAAGGTGTGTGGTCGTGTCGCTGGTGTGCAAACCTCACCGTCGGTGCGGGTGGAAAGCCCCACCTCGCCCCTGGTGCGACGCGTCCCGCGAAGGACGCCAGGCTCTGTTCCACTCTTCTTGCAGCTGGGAGGAGTTGAGGCTGAAGTTGGCGAAACTCCCTCACCTGTCCGAACCCGTATCTGGGCAGGAAGCAGGGCCCGGAGGCTCTGCAGGCGGCCCTCTGGGTGCAAGGACCTCACGGCCCGGGAGGCACGTGTGGGGGCTGCTCCCAGGAACTTCAGACCCCCGGGACCCGAGCCCCAGCTCCTCGCTGGTCCCTTTCGCCCCCAGGCACCCTCAGTTTGGCGCGCCCCGAAGGCCGACTGGGGCGGACGCCAGGGCTGCAGGTCTGAGACGCTCCGCCTCCTTCTGCCACTTAGAGCCACTAGCGCCAGCTGGAAGCCTTACGTTCAGTCTTAATCTGCGGTCACTTTCGGAACTTTCCAGGCAAGGAGTAGCCAGGCCCTCTGCCTCCAACCAGTGCCGTGCCTGCCGCCTGCCTGGGACACCACCAGGACCCAGAGATCCCGCTCTTCACCACCTCCCCCCAGGGCACCGACACCCCAACTTTTTACGCGCGGTCTGCGCGGGGCGACTGGGTGTCTGGCTCCCGTGCTAAGGGGCGTGCGCATCTTCCGGGTGCCGGCCGCGCTCCCATCGTCTCGGCTGGCTCTCCTCCTCCCCAGGAACGACCGTGGGGCTGGTGAGCCCGGATCTGCAGGGCACTCGACTGTGCCTAGCACTCGGAATTCACCCCCGCCTCCGAACCCATCCTCGAGGACCGGACTGCGCCTCAGGAGGCCAGGCTTCTGACTCCAAAAGTCAAGGCGGCCTGGTCTTCTTTCCGAACGCGGGTGCCTATCGCAGATCTGCCCCGCGAGCGGCGCGCGGAGAAGCCAGGCGCCCGGGACCGCGTCGCGCCGTCGGGTGCAGCGCGCACCATGGCCGGCTGCTGCTGCTTGTCCGCGGAGGAGAAGGAGTCGCAGCGCATCAGCGCCGAGATCGAGCGGCAGCTTCGCCGGGACAAGAAGGACGCGCGCCGCGAGTTCAAGCTGCTGCTGCTGGGTGAGTGGCTGCGACTCCGCGACCCCTGCTCGCCAGGCGTTGTCCGCCCTCCCGGCCGCTTCCCTCACCCGGATCCCCTCCGGGCCTGGAGCCCGCGGGGTGTGGCGCGGCTTCTTCCCTGCCCCTGGGGGCTCGGAGGCCGGCAACGTCGGGGGCCTTACGCTGTCCTTTGCACGCTCTAGTTGGGCGACTTTCGAAAGCACCCCTTCCCTGCCCCAAAACAAGGCTGAGACGTAGCCTTCGATCAGTGTCTGCTTTGTTTGCCCCTCCCCCTAAAACCGCCTCCATCCCAACCTTTTGCCGCCAGCTTTTTCAGAGCCCCGTCGGGGATGTTGGGGTGGCTGGTGGGAGCTACCTGATGAACACTGGGGTGCAGCTTTAGCTTGGGCCGTTGGGCTCTCGATTCCAAAGAAGTACGGTTGGGTGAGTGCTTGCTAAGTGTGGACTGTGCTCGGTTGTGACCGCATCGCTGGGCTGTAGCAGGGAAAGGTAGTAACCTCCCCGTCGCGGAGAATTAAAAATGGAGGTCCGGGAAATTGGTAAACTTGCTTGGAGAAAAGACAAAGCAAATACTAGGTCAGTAGTGGGGCTGACGACCAAGCCTTCGCCACTCACCCCACTGTGACCCCAACCGCGTCCTTTTGGTGACCCCCCCCCCCCCCAGGCCTTTGTGTCTGTAGCAGGCCCAAACCTCCCCTGCTCAGCTCCACTGAGCGCACTCCTTCCTAGTGTTGGGGCTTGGCTGGCCCAGCTGCATTGAATAGTTACTCATCTGGCTCTTAACTTGCCAAAACAAAATGTTAAGGTTTCCCCAACTTAGGTCCTAGGGCAAGGATCCCACATCACCTGACTTTCTAGAACCCCGTTCAATCCATTTGCTGTTTGAGGAACATTTACCTTTTTGTTCAGACCAGGGTATTAGCTGTTAGATCTTTCCAGATAGTTTGAAGTGTTTCAACTCTTTCCTTCCAGAGAGGAATCCTCTCTTACACCAGTTTATTAATCTTGAATATAAGGAGTCACCCTCCCAGAAAGCTTGAAGGAAAGAAAAGATCAAGTTAGGATAAAATGGATAAAAGCTTTCGCTTTTAGTCAATATTGGCTTCAGGCCTGGGCAAAGGAATCTTTTGGCACTTACTCCCCGCCCCCCCCCCCGGGGGGTTTAGAAGGTATTTGTTGGGGTGTCTGGCCTTCACCATGCTGTGCTCCTCCCCACTGGTCTAGGTGTCTGCTGGTGGAGTGGGCTGCCCCCCATACACGCTGCCCCTCCCCCACCCCAGATTCCCATTGGATTATCTACCCAAAGGCCCCAAACTTGCTTCCCTGGCCTCTGCAAGTGGGGAGGGGGCAGACCTCCTCCCTGAGGAGTGGCCGAAGGGCAGCTGTGCTGGGTATTGGACGAGCTTGGATTCCAAGCTGAGGGTCTACAGGTGTGCCCTGAAGACTCCCTGATGAGAGACGGAGCCTGGGTGGGGGAGGGAAGAGATTGTGTCCATCTAGCAGGGTTATTGGAACAACCTGTGTCTGGCCCAGAACCTGCCCCCCCCCCCTCCCACCAGGGGTCTGCAAACTCAAAATTGTACCTGGCCTTGCAGGTTGTTAGAAAGCTACATTTGTCAAGGGAGGAGGATTATGTGACAGTTGGCTTGATGACCTCAAAGTAATGATGTCGGGCCTCCATTTGTACTCATGCTCCAGGCCCCGCAAATGATAGGGGTGAGCCTGGCTTTGGTGGCATACTTTTTCTCTTCAAGGGAAGTCTGTACCTTCTTTCATTGTGAAGTATGTTGATTCGTGCCAGTGTATGAAGCATAGTGTCTAGAATATACTAGGAGCTTGACAAATGCTGGCTGTGCAATGAGCCATCCCACACTGGTGAACAAGCCCGTTTTTTTTGGAGTAAAATGCTTGCATTTACACTCCAAGTAGGAGAGTAATGTTTGTCAGGTGTTTGCCCTGGAGGTCCTGTTTAATACTGGGGACTCGAATACCTTCATTGCCTCCCCCAGGCCTTTGCCCCAACCCTCTCCTGCACCCTCCAGGCACTGCCTTGTCTCCCAAGATCCCCATTCTCACTGTGCCCGGCTATGACTGGCATACTGGCTCAGTGCTAGTTACTTCAAAAGCTATAGAAATAGTTGCTAAGCCACACACGGTGGTCAGGAAACCCAAGGAAGGACTCAAAAACTTGGGGTTTCTTTCCCTCTTTCAGGGAGCAGGGCACACTACCAAGATAAAGGAGGAGGCAGTGACTTCAAAGATAAAGGAATCAGGACATGGTGTCTGCTGTTTGGTCCCAAGTCATGCAGTCTGAGTGCAGAATTCACCTGAGTCTCTGTAATGGGTCAATTAGATAATCCGCGGCTCAGCTGCCTCGGGTGAAAACTGCACTTTGTGAATGGGAGTTGAGGATCCTGTGTGGAGTGTGGAACGATCTGAAAAGCCACCAGCTCTTTCACAAGGATCATGCTTTTGCAACAAAATGATTTGAGGGGGTTTCTGAAGTGCAGTCACTAGAGCAGTATCCTGTTTACACTTAATAAAAGCATAGGTCAGTGTCCTCGGGGAAAGATAAAAGCTACTATCTGGTTTGGGCTGGTAATTGCAAGATGTCAATGTGATGCTTTCAGCTGAAGGGGGAGGATAAAGAAGATGATTGAATTTGGTAGAAAGAAATTCCTTATCAGTTTCTCAGATCAAAGTAAGACCAAAAGTAGTTATGCAAGGAACCCTGATGAGTACTATTCAGTGTAGGAAGAAAGCGTCTGGACAAAAGCAATTAAATAGGGGGAGAAATGGGATCTTTTATTCATTTTTAATATTAAATGAGGCTTAGTCAAGTGTTGTTAATAGAGTTGAGTGTTTCCAGAAACTGATGGCTGAATTTTGGATGCAGACCTCATGTTGGAATTGTCTGGAAGGAACGTATACTGGGGAATTGGTATTTAACTTACATTTTTAATCCCTGTGCCAATGTAAGCTCTGAGGACAGACTGCCTGGGTTCAAACTCTGGCTATACACCCCCCACCTTTTTTTTTTTTTTTTTTTTTTTTTAAAGCCATGGACTAGCTTCTCTTGGGTTTGTCTGGTAATAAGTGTCAGTTATCTTCATTCCATTTTTGAGTATTTTTAGCCACCACTGAGGTGGTTACTTTCTATTTTAGTTGATCAGTTGCAGGTTGCATAGCAGTTTGTCTAAAATGTCCTGGTAGTGCTCTGACAGTAATGTTTTGCTTTCAGTTTCCCTTATTTTCTGAGCCATAAGCTGATTTGAGTCTCCCTACTTATACCAAAATAGGTGAAAATCTGAGTCCCCTAAAATCTTATTGCCTTGGTTATAACAAAATCTCATTTGGAGACTAATTATCATGTTCCTAGGCTGGAAGTTTATTAGAGGAAGTAGCATAGGGAGGGTGGCTTTCTCCATAAAGTGACAAGCTTTTCTGGCTCTGTGAAGAGGAAAAGGAGTGAAATGGTTAAGTATGCCCATGTTCCTTTATTCTTCACTTCGTTCAATCCAACATTTTCCCAAGTGCCAGGCACTGCTCAGTTCAGGGATCATTTGTAGGTGAAGTGCTAAATTGGGGGTGTTGGTTCACAGGTGACTGTTAGGAGGAGGATGGTCGTAAGTGCTTACTGGAGAATAAAAGGTGGTATAAGCAGGGCATGGGGGGGAATCCTCTGGAAGAAGAATCATCTGAGTAGGCCCTTAAGCAATGGGGCGGTTAGGGTGCTGATGGCCATCCCTGCGTGGGCTCGTGTAGGACACACACACACTTCGCCCCATCCACCAAGAGAAGCTCTTGAGGACAGTCAGTGGTGTTCTGAGGCTCTGGGATGATATGAAGGGGTCCTGGGAGGCAAGATTTCATTGAGTTTTTACATTTTATCTTAGCCTTTTATGTGAATAGTGTGTTCGCTACAAAATAGATGTTAACGTAAAAATGCTTCATCTTTTGGTGCCAGAATGTGCTTCAGAATGGGGGACTGCGTGATTTTTTTTTTTTTTTCCCCCTCCTGTGGCTTCTGTCCATTCTGGCTGGAGTAAACCAACCTCACCAGGTAGCCGTCTTCTTTCTATGACCCAGCCGTCCCTGAAGACAGCTCAAGAGGCTATTCGTTTTGCCTTTAAACTAATAAAGAGCCTTTTCAAACCATGGACTTTTACCCTTTGTACATTTTCAAATAAAGTATATCGAGGTATAATTTATATCCAGTATGGAACTCTGGATACATGATGTCATGTCCTCCGAAAGTCCTCTCTGGAGGCCCGCCACGTCCACCTGCCCCTCGTTGGCCATGTTACGTTCGGTCACTTGTTCAAGGTGCTGCACGTTGTCTCTACTATCTAATGGTTTGGTGGAGAGACCCTTAAGGCCAGGCAAATATCCTGCTCCTCGCAAAGATACCCCTCAGACTTCGTATCTGTTGACTCCTGATCAAATGTACACCCTGATGGCTACAAAATGATTTTCCAAATCCTGCACTCTCCATTTCACATTTGGCACTGGGCATGTTCCTGTAAGGTCCCTCCTTTTGCCGCTATTTATTATCAGTACATATCTGTGAATCCCTCATCGGGTTTCACTTCATCCCTGTACTTCATTGTGCAATGAGACCCCTTTCAGGCTGCTGTTTGCATCATGGCAACATGGCCCATCCTTTTTTTTTTTTTTTTTTTGAACCCTTTCTTACTCTTTGGCATAAAGATGAGTCTGGAGCTCTAGCTGACCTTCCTTCTCAGGCAGGGAATAAGCTATTTCTCTACAGGGTCTTGGTGACTTTTAGTGGCAAACAGAACCTTTTACGATGCTTAGGGCCCTTAAACAGAGCGAGTAGACAAATCACTCACGAGTTTCGACGTACCTGACGGAACCACACTTCTCAAGGCGTGGAGTTCGAGGATGGGTGTCTTGTCATTGTAATGCTGCGAGCAGATGAGGGGGATACTGGACAGTAGAGTTAGACAAAAACCATATGTTTAAAAATGTCTTAACCCTCAAAGGTTGTTTGTTTGTTTGCTTTCTTAAAAGATGCCTTGTGGTTTACAAAACCCTTTTTCTTTTCCGGTGATACCTGAATTTAGAAAGTTTTCTTGTAAGAATCCCCATGTGTGGGGTTGCAGGGAGGGGGTAGCTAGATTGAGAAGGCAAAGAGGGGTTGTTAGTGAGTGAGCATAGCAAAGCTATTACGTTACCAAAGACAAAGGTTGAAATTCAGGCTGAAAGGGGACTCGCCAGGATGTCTCATGAAATGGAAAGAATTGAATGATAGAAACCGGAAAAGCATCAGTACCAGGGTGTTGCTGGGGCCTTCACAGGACCCAGCCATCAGCATGGGTTGGCTCCTTCCTTTTTCCAAGTTTGAGAGCTCTCGGAGCCTTTCTTGCCCCGACGAGAGCCCAAGGTCTTGGTGTGACCTCAAGCTACACTCCTGGGTCCATCAGTTCTGGCCAAGGGCTGTAAAGCAAGACCTGCTGTCCTCTGAGTGCACACGGCTTGGGGTGGGGGTCCCTGGGGGGTCAAGCAGCCCTTGCAGCAAACACTGTCAAAGGATCGAAGCGTACCAGCAGAAATCCAAGGGCTCTAAAGCTGGAAGCCACTGTCGGAGTCTTTGTGGGGGCCCTCATTTTGATGAGGATCAATTGGCTCTCTGTTGATGGGTAAATTAATGGGCTGTCATGTCAGCCAGGGTTCTGGGCTGCAGACCATTTAAGCAGAGGAATAATTTATTGGAGGGGAAGCAGGAAGTTCACAGAACCGCTGGGAACTGGAGAGCAGGCTCAGCCAAAAGGGCATGATCCAAGGGAGTTTTGACACTGGTATCAGTCCACACGGCCGAGCACACAGCCAGGGACTCCCCCACCCCCACAGCAGTTGAGGACTGGACACTTAGCTCCACAGCCGTGCTATAAATCATCTGTGACCATCTCCTATATCTTGTGTCACTTTGCAAAACCTCAGGCCATCTGTGCTCAGCTGCCAGGGAGCTGGGGGACAGGCTGCATGGAATGATGGTAGGGACAGGTTCTCTGGGTTTAAAATCTGGGCGAGCAGGTCCTAGTGGTCTACCAACACCCTGTCTGGTCTAAGGCCACTTGCCTAACCATTTTGAGGTCACTGATAGAACTAACATGTTCTCCAAAGGACACGTGGAGAGAAGGGTCAACAGCATGAAGGCTCTGCTGGTGCCTCGTCTCAGAGAGCAGGGTCCCGATATATGGCCATAACCTAGAATCATGAAATAAGCAGCATGTTAAGATTTGGGAAACCTGAGTTGCTTTTTTTTTTTTTTTTTTTTTTGCTGGAGAAGGCTCTGAGTATTGGCTGTCTAACCATGAACAAGACAGTCTTCTCTCAACCCAAGGGTCCTCACCAGGAAAGTGAAAGTTTTGGATCAGATGACCCCCTGATATCTTTCCAATTCTGTCATCCAGTATCTTCTACCAGTGGTTCTCAAAGTCTGCTCCCAGGAGCATCGGCACCTCCTGAAAACGTGTTAGAAACGCAAACTCTCAGTGTCCGTCATGGATGGCCCTCTGGATCAAGTTCAGGAGTGGGGCCAGCACTCTGTATGTGAATAAGCCCTCCAGACGGTCCCGACGCACGCTCAAGTGTGAGAACCTCTCTTACAGCATTGGTCCGGCACCCAGGACTGGCCAGCCTCTGATTGTCTATACCTCTAGGCTCTAAGGCAGATACCCTTATTTTTCAGCAAATGTCCAGGAGGCCTCTGAGCCTGACCTGCCTAGGGGAGGATTGCTTTCTTGAAGTGGAATACATCACTCTCTCATCAACTTGGTGAAGGGTGGTCAGAGTCTGAGCTAGGTAACTTGCGTGGTTATTTAGCATCTGTGCCCATGTGCCAGGTGGGTGGGCAAAGAGCAAGCACACGTGTACGCTTACCTCCGCGAAGAGTCCTTATAAAAACAAGTGTTCGCATGTGTACGCACCCTTAACTTTGATGTATTATCAAAAAGTGACGTTCCTATCAACTGCAGTGGCCTTAGGGCTAATGACCGTTAACTGGTGACTTTCTATCCCGGACTAAGTGGTATAGAGGAAGCATGTTCTAGTAAGAGCTGCTATGGATCTGTTTTGTGTTTTGTTTTGTTCTGTTTTTGTTTTTTTGAAAACACATGAAACATGGGCTGGTATTTCCAACCAAAGGGTGCTATTTCTTGGTGGCTTAAAAAACTTTTTTCTAAGCAACTGCTGAGTTCTCATATTTTGTACTTTAAAAAAGAATGAATAGGAAAAAAGAACATTTATCTTTTATTATTTTGCCTGAAAAGGTGTCTTCTGGATTGTTGGTCCATTGTCAGTGACCCACAGATGGGTTAACCACGCTGCCTCTCTCTTGGCTCTGCCATGAATAACAAACACCTTCGTTCCGAGTGACTCATTCCCTGCATTTTTGTTTCTGGTGCTCAGCGACTATGTAATTGGGAAATACAAGCTAATTGTATTACTAAGCAATATCAAAGAAATGAGGTGATAAATCATGTGGAGAATCCTTGTCTCATCTGCATAGTGTTGTATTTCGTAAATGCATGTCTGCAACTGACTGGAAAACCTTTAGCTCATCTCTTACCACAGAGTTTGAGAAATAGAAGTGCAAACTTGCATTTTATGAATGGAGAAGAAAAGGTCCAGAGGCGTGAAGAGACTCAGCAGATGTCACAGGGCTCGGTGACTAGTAACTAACTGGCAGTAAGCCAAGGCTAGGAATCCAGTCTTAGTTGCCAACTCATTTTTTTCCATTAAGTCAGTCTGAGTCCTGTTGTTGAATTTCTTAGTTTCTAAGGCGACATTGATTATAAGACATGCTATTGATTTGAAAACAGCTTTTTAGGAAAACAAACACCATAATGAATGCACACATCAGTGCAAAGGCATCTCGACTTTAAAAATGTTAATTTGTGTGCCAATAAGTCTTGGAATCAAGGATTTAAAGGCTATTGATTCCTACCCCCCCCCTTAATCAGATAGTACAAACTTAAAGCAAAGGTACTCCAGTTACGTAGAATTGAATTCATGAAACCAGTTTAAGTGCTGAAGTTAAAAGAGAAACTTCTATGTATTGCTGTCATCCCACCTGGTTCTATTTCAAATGAAACCTGAAAGAAGTTGTTTCCTGGATTAGTGGGGCTGTTAGATATAAAGGAAGTTAAGAGAAAAATGAGAGCCACGCAATGTGAGAGCTCCAGTAACTGAGTGATGGTGGAGGCATCCAGGCAAATGATTCAGTCTGGGGGGAGTTTCACATGAGACCTCGAACTCCATGAGTGTTTTGTTCACCACCGACCAGCTGCCTGCCTCCTTCCTCGCCCCAGGGCTGAGCACAGACCTTAGCTTAAATATTGGTTGAATAAATATGTATGTCTTTCTCTCCATGAGCTGGCAGATGGGTAATGTGAAGAATTCTTCATAGTAGCTGGAGGTCCCTATTGGTCAAGGTACTTTAAGAACATTCATGAAAGGAAGACTGGCATGGGTTGGATCTTGAAGAAAAACAAGACAGAAAATTCCAGAACTGATTTTTTTTTTTTTAACATCTATCCATTATCTTAGCTACCTGTTCATGTTGACTGTTTATGCCTAGAATAGTGGTGTCAAAATATGAAAATGGAGCCCGGGTCCTGGAATAAAATGATTAAGGAGGGCAGTTGTGATGAGCACCAGGTGTTATGCACAACTAATGAATTGTTGAACATGACATCAGAAACTAATGATGTACTGTATGTTGGGTAACTGAACATAATAATAAATTCCTTGTAGTTCCATAAGGATTTTCCTGGTAACTGCACGTAAGATTTTGATATGTAACTGGAATGATAGTTGAGAAATGTTTTTCTTTATTGCTTTATTCTGAAATAATTTGAAAAAAATCATAACTCATCACAGTATTCATGTAATTTTCTAAATAAGTGGTAGGTCTGCCTGTATAAAAATAAAGGATTTTGTAGGGGCCTCGTGATTTTAGAGGTTCCTCTCATACTTAATTTTATGAATAAGAAATTCAGAAGCTCTGAAAAGAGAATCAGTCATTTCAAGGACTTAAATCCCCTGAAGTTTAAGACCTAGTTTGGTGGGTTAGGAGCCATATCTTAGCCTGAGCGAATTTGATAGCTGCACAGAAAGATGTCCATTTCCTAACAGAAATAATCGTCTGATATTGCCCTAGGTGGGGATGTTCAAAGTGACAAGGCATGATGTGCTCCGCATATAAATGTATTGCATTTGTTGATAAAAATGTTTGTAATCGGTTCTATTTAAATCAGTGGCTTGGAGATTTTAGGAGTTTGTGTTTGTTTTAAAAAATTCGAGAGAGTTAACAAAACAGGACTATCCACTTAAAAACCTTGCCAAGTAAGAATGCTAAAAATATTGTAGCCTATTCATCTAAAAAGCCATTCAGAAAGTGCTATTAGACAGTTAATTTATTTCTTCACATATCAAAGATAGAATTCCTTGAACAAGACTGAAAGGTCTTCCCTTCTCTGCCTGATTCATCCAATTCTACCTATCTGTTCCTCAGTAATGGTACCACTGACCACTCAGGCGCTCAAGACAGAATCCCGAGGGTCTTCCTTGAGTTTTCTGCTACACCTAACACTAGAAATGGAAATTAAAATAATAAAGCTAACATTTATACATCCAGGCCTCCTTCTGGGCACTTGAATGATCTCGTTTACTCCTCACCATCCTTTGAGGTACAATTAGTATTACCCTTTCCATTCTACTGATGGGGAAACTCAGGTCCTAGAGCAAGGTTCACCAGGGGCAGAGTCGGGGTTTGAATCTAGACAGCCTGATTCCAGGGCCCTGATTCTTAATCATAGTCCTGCTCCTGACTCCCAGAGCCAACACCTCACCAAAATCTATTCCAAGAGGCCAAATCTCAACTGTGTCTATTTCTTGCAATTCTCTTCGCACCATCTCTTGTTTGAATTCCCCAACCTCTTCCTCGCCCTGAGTCCAATGTCCACACTGCAGCCAGAGTGACCTTGTAAAAATGGAAATTGGATTGCTATTTTCCTGCTCAAAATCTTTCTATGTGTTCTCCTTGCCCTGGGGTGCAAATCTAAAATCTGTGCATGGTGTGTGAGACAGGGTATCTGTCCCCTGCCACGTTGCCACGTTCTGTGACATTATTCCCTGTGATCACTCACTCCTGCCTGTAGGGCTTTCTTTTAGGAACTTCAGTGGGCCATCCTCCTTAGGCCTCTGCACGTGCTCATCTCTCCACCCCCAACATGAGGTCCTAATAGTCTTCTAGCTAATGGCTACTTATTTTCAGAATGCTTCTTAAATATCCTTTCCTCCTGGAAGCCTTCACTGACTGATGCAAATTAGTTCCCCCAGAATATTCTTGCATAGCCTGTTCTGTATTTCTTACTTGAGATTTTCCTTGTTTCTTTAGGTAGGCTTGTATTGCTATAAACTTCCCTCGTAGAACAGCTTTGCCTACATCCCAAAGATTTTGGATTGTTGTGTTTTCATTTTCATTAGCTTTGGTGTCTGTTTTTGATTTCCTCTTTGATTTCTTGGTTTCACCCATTTATTGCTTAATAGCATGGTATGTAGCCTCTGTGTATTTGTGTTCTTTCCAGATTTTTTTTTGTAATTCTAGTTTCATACCTTTGTGGCCAGAAAAGATGCATGATAGGATTTCAATCTTCTTGAATTTGTTGAGACTTGTTTTGTGGCCTAACATGATCTATCCTGGAGAATGTTCCATGTGTACTTGGAAAGAATGTATTCTGTTATTTTTGGAGGGAGTGCTGTGTATAGGTCTGCTACGTCCATCTGGTCTCATGTGTCATTCAAAGCTACTGTTTCCTTGTTGATTTTTCTGTCTGGATGATCTATCCATTGACGTAAGTTGGGTATTAAAGTCCCCTAGTATTGTTGTATGACTGCTGATTGCTTCCTCTATGTCTGGTAATAGTTGCTTTATGTATTTAGGTGCTCCCAAGTTGGGTGTATAGATACTTAAAATTGTTATATCCTCTTATTGGGTTGTTCCTTTTATCATTATGTAGTCTCTTTCTCTGCCTCTCACTACAGTCTTTGTTTTAAAGTCTCTTTTGTCTGATACCCCAGCTTTCTCGTTTTCATTTGCATGGTAAATGTTTTTCCATCTCTTCACTTTGAATCTGCATATCTTTAGGTCTGAAGTGAGTTTCCTATAGGCAGCATATAAATAAGTCTTGCTTTTTTAATCCATTCATTCACCTTGTATTTTTGATTAGAGCATTTAGTCTATTTACATTCAAATTCATTATTGATAGGCATGTACTTCTTTTTTGTTACTTGTTTTGTGGTTGTTTTTGTGGTTGTATTCCTTTTTTTTTCTTGCTGTCTTTGCAGTTTGATGGCTACCTTTAGTGTTAGGTTTGGATACCTTTCTCTTTATTTTTGTGTGTATCTATCACAGATCTTTGACTTGCAGTTACCATTAGGTTCATATATCACACCTTCACAATCAGCAGTCTATATTAAGTTGATGGTCACTTGAATTTGAACCCATTCTCAAGGCACTGAAATCTTTACTCACTCTCCCCATCTTAAATGTTTGTCCTATTTTACATCCTTTTATTTCGTGAATCTCTTGACTGATTTTTATAGATATAATTGATGTTTAATGCTTCTGTGTTTTAAACTCCATACTGGACTTATGAGTAATCTACCTTTATTATATATTTGCATTTACCTGTAAACAATTTTTTTTCATAATTTTCCTACTTCCAGTTATGGCCTTTCTTTTCCAGTTAAAGGGTTCCCTTTAAAATTTCTTGTAAGTCTGTTTTAATGGTAATGAGCTCCTTTAACTTTTGTTTGGCTGGGAGACCCTTCCTCTCTCCTTCTATTCTGAATGATAGCCTTGCCAGGTAAAGCATTCCTGGTTGCATTTTTTTTTTTTCCTTTCAGCACTTTGCAGGCCAGAAGGGAGTAGCAGGATATATTCAAAGTTTCTGATGATAAATTGGCTAAGAGCCCTACAGGGTTTCCCATGTATGTAACGGTTTTCTTTTGCTGCTTTTCAAATTCTCTTTATCATTACTTTTTGCCATTTTAGTTATTATGCATATTGGTGTGCATCTCCTTGTGTTAATTTTCTTAGGGGCTTTCCGTGTTTCCCGGATCTGGATGTCTGTTTTGTTCCCTGAAACTATGGATGTTTTCAGCTATTATTTCTTCAAATAAGTTTTCTGCCCTCTTCTCTCTCCCTCCTTCTGGGATCCCTATAATGCAAATGTTACTATGCTTCCTGATGTTGCTGAGTTGCCTTAACCTATTCTCATTTATTTTTTTGGCTGTTCAGCTTGGTTGCTTTCCATTACTCTGTCTTCCAGATTGCCGAGCCATTCTTCCGTATCCTGTAATGTGCTGTTGATTCTCTCTAGTGTGTTTAATTTCAGTTACCGAGTTCATCTCTGACTGGTTCTTTCTTATATTTTTAAGCTTTCTGTTGAAGACTTCACTGAGATCCTCCACTCTTAAGTCCAGTGAGTATCTTTATAAGCATGATCCTGAATTTTTTTTTTTGGGGGGGGGGGTCAGGCATATGGCTGATCTCTGTTTAATTTAGCTCTTTAGGGTTCTTCTATCCTTTCATTCAGGACATATTCCTCTGTGTCCTCATTTTCTGTCTCTGTGTTTCTATGTGTTAGGAAGGTCAGCAATATCTCCTGATCTTGAAAGTAGTGGCCTTACGAGAAAGAGGTCCTCTGGTGTCCTGTAGCACAGTGTCCCCTGGTCACCAGAATCAGGGGCATCAGGGGTGTCTGCTCTCTGGGTTGTGTGTGCCCTACTGCTGTGGTTGGGCAGCGTTGGCCTTCAGTCCAGTCAGCAGCAATGACCCTCTTTGCCTACTCCGTGTGCACTGGGCAGTTCGGGTCCCTGTGCTGTTGAGGACTCTGTCTGAGGCTACTTTTGAGGCTCGTAGTTTGGGGGTAGTTATCTCCCCCTCTCTTGAGGGCCGTAGGCACTTTGGAGTAGTGCTAGTCCCTTCTAGGGCTGCTTGCTGGGTGTGTTGGGGCAGGAGCAGCTTTGGAGGAATGCCTGCCAAGTGGGGCAAGTTGGATGGGCAGGTCTGCGGAGGAATGCAGGGCCAGGCACACAGGCCAAGCCTGACAGGTGGAGAGTGTTTGCATTGGTTCCTGCAAGTGTCTAGCTTTGTAGGCTTGGGGAGGGGAAGAGGAATGGTTCCCAACCTCACTTATGTTTTTAGAGCAGTCTTCTAACGATCCCTGCCCCTCGAGGGCACATTCTGATCTCAGTGCATAAATCTCTTCACATATACCCCAGGCACTTTTCAAACTGCTGCTTGTCTGCTGTGTCCCAGCAGGGTTATTCATTATGCTGGTTCTTTTTTTTTTTTTTTTAATTTTATTTATTTATTTATTCTACAGAGATAGAGACAGCCAGCGAGAGAGGGAGTGGGAGAGGAAGAAGCAGGCTCCTAGCGGGGAGCCTGATGTGTGGCTCGATCCCATACCTGGGATCACGCCCTGAGCCGAAGGCAGACGCTTAACCGCTGTGCCACCCAGGCGCCCCCGTTATGCTGGTTCTTGAAGGGCAGGAACCCAGTTTCTTAGTGCCCTCTGGTTCTCCTGGAGCTAACCCCGCTGACTTTGCAAGTACCTGAAGTTCTGCCCCACTGATTTTTAAAAGCTCACAAAGCGAAGGCCCACTGTTTTTCCAAAGCCCAGGGTTATGGACACTTGTCTTCCCAGTGTGAGTCCCCTGCGCAGGGGTGCTTGGGGCGGCCTGATCTTCTCATTCTCCCTTTTTGTGGTGTCCCTGCCGTTTGTAATTAGTCTTCCTAGGGGTTGGTTCTCCACGGGGTCTCTGCCCCTCCCACCCTTTTCAGTGTGGCCTCCTCTGACCCATTAACAGGGGAAGGTCCGTGCTGCCAGTCTTGGGGCTGTTTAAGAGTTAGCTGTGCCTGCCGAGCTGTTACCTGAATGTCGTGGGGCGAGGTGTGCTCAGGGTCCTCGCACTCTGTCATCTTCCTGACCTCCTCTAGCTTCTTTCTTCAAGTAGTGCTCCTCCTAGTTTGAAACTCTATTTCTGATAGTGTATTGACCGTCCTCCCTTCTAGTCTCTCAATTTGCTGAGTGTAGGGACTACTGGAACCCTTTAGCATTTTGTGTCGTGCCTGGGTGCTCCAGAAACATTTGCTGAATAAACAAATTTATTGCCACGTAGTACCAACAGTATCACATAAAAGAAACGATATTTTAACCTCAAGTGTCCAAAGCTTATTCTTACTAGAATATAGCATTTTAAATTGAATAAATATCTATCTATGACTGTCCTTTTTAAACTTTTACTTTAAGACTAATGAACTTCATACTGACGTTGGACTGTGGGCTGATGTTCTGGAACGAATGATTTATTGCATGTGTCTTATTTGTTTTCTAAGCTTTCAGATTTATGCATAGAAGTAAATACTTGCAATATTAAAAGTATTTTTAGTTTTTTAAAAAGAAAACCACAGGCCCAAAATGACATCACTTAGGTTAAGGCCCTAAGTCAGTAAATCAAGACTTAATACCTAACTTAATTGCAGTTTCAATCCCTCTGGAAATGTAACCTTTATCCGGTCCATGTTGGTTAACACGGGACTTTCCTGGTCAGCACTAAGAAATTCACTCATAGACCCCTTCCGTTCCTCTTAAGAGGGCAACTTTGCCTAAAACAACAGATTCTTTTGCTAATAATTTCCTTATTCCCCACTTCCTTTCTACCTTTACAAACCTTTTCTCTTCGGTAGCCCTTTTGGAGCTCCCTTTTATTTACTAGATGTGATGCTGTTCAATTCATGAACCAGTTAATAAAACCAATTAGATTTGAAATTGACCGCATTGAATTTTTGTTAACTTGCAAAGTGGCGTATTTGTAGCAGAGACTAACAGTCTCCTGAATATCCGTTCTTCCTCCTTCTGTAATATTAGGAATTTTACCTGGGCACATGGACACCCAGCTAAAGACAATTTTTATTATTTATTTATCTATCTATTTATTTATTTACAAACCAAAGCATCACTCCTTTACTCCATTTTTTTTATTTTAAAAGAAATCTTACCTAATTTCAACTCCCTGGATTCTGTTGGCCCTCCCACCTGCAAGGGCGACTAGTTTCTTCTCTACCTAATTTGTGTTAAAGAGATTCTTACACTTTTTAAGCTCTTCTGTCTTGAGACTATCATTTCTTTCACTGTCTCTGAACTTTAAAGAGGAAAAATTCAGATGATAGACTCAGGAGAGGAGACAGATGAGGTCATTTCTTAATGCTTGCCTGTATTCTGCTTTTGGATATGCGGTGTTTGAACGCATCAGTCTAATACTTTCACACAAGTTTTCCCTTTCTATGGACACATTAAGCCATTTAAAAATGATTTTTAAAAAGCAAGATGAGGGGCACCTGGATAGCTCCCTTGGTTAAGGGCCTGACTCTTGTTTTTGGCTCAGGTCATGATCTTAGGATCGTGAGATCGAGTCCTGAGTCTGGCTCTGCACTGGGCTTGGGGCCTGCTTAGGATTCTCCCTCTCGCTCTGCTCCTCCCCTCCTCTCCCCCCCAACCCTCCCCTGCTCATGTGTGTGCTCTCTCTCTCTGAAAAATATGTAAATAGCAAGATGAAATGGAGTGAATAAAATACAAAGTCCTAATCACGAAGCATGAACTACCAAAAATGCCACACCGGCTGCCAACCTTCACAGCAAGTATTTGGGTTTAAATGTTGCTGCTTCTAAAATGTCTAGAAGTTGATTGAATCACTCCTTTTAATATCTTGTCTTTGTCGCTGTGGAATTGTGGACTATAGGTAGCTCGTGCATGAGAAAACTACTTGAATTTTCCTTGACCATTTTCAAATTAGCATTCATTTAGGGTAATGAAGTTTTTCTTCCTTGCTTAATCATTTGTGTAGGCATTAGGGGATGGACAGGTGGAGAAAACGAGGAGGAAGCTCTGGTTTACTTGACATAAGCTCTGCAGGATAACATTGGACAGTAAAGGTCGCCTCTCTCAGTGAGGAATGGCCCCAGTAGAACACATTTATCCTGTGCGTGCGGGTGCGTGGAGGTACACATGCACACAGACCGGCACCTCCACCAGATAAATTGAAATCAATTAGCACTTAAAGGGAACTTAAATCTGCTGTTAGAATTAAACCACTTCTGTCTGCAATGGAGTTGTATCTTGGTACAAATCAGAAAATGGCCGGAAAAGTTACTACCCAGGAAAAGTACATTCATCTGTTTAAAGTGTACGAGTGGAGCATCTGAATTTCTTTTTGAAGTCCTCTTCCTCTTTAAGGAGAATCGTATTGGCTAAAACAAAGGGTTTTGTGTTTATCGTGATTATGGAAACTCAGTATCTTATATCTCCTTGAGCTATAATTAGAAATATTTCTAATTTGTGTCTTTTCCAGAATTCTAAACATTCCTTATTAGACTTGCTGCGTGGCCTGTTTAATGAATTGCTTTCTCCCTTAATACTTTTAAACTTTCCAGTACCTGAAAAAGCTGGATGTTGTTAAAGCCTTGTGGATGAGTTGCCAAAAATCTTTGGTATCAATCCCAGTTTGGCTTTTCATTTGTCGTGTGACCTTGGGCAAGTCACAAAATCATAGAGGCTTCTCATCCATAAAATGAGAAGGCTGGATGGAGCAGTCTAGAAGTTCTTCTAGCTCTGAGTTGCCATGGTAACTCTTCAATCATAGAGGAAGTGTTAGTTACCTTGATCACTTAAGATAGACTGTGTGTGTGTGTGTGTGGCGTGCCTCCAGCACAACTGAAGAAAGTATCTGGTTGCTGTTTGCCTTGGTGATAAGTGGCAGAAAGTTCTTCGCATTCCTTTGTTCTCTGTGTTTGAGTTTTCATGTAACATGAGACTTTATATGTGCAATAATCTCAGGGTGTTAGAACAGGTTTGTCAGGGACAGAAATGTATTGCCTTGGTAATCTGACCAGAACCTCTGATGTTGGAAATATCTTTTGACGTAAAAATGGCTCCTAGACTAACACGATTTGTCATTAGCCAGACGCCTTCCAGCCTTCCATTTATTTTAGAGTAGAAGAACGTTTTAATAATAATAGCAATAAACTTAACCCCTTAGAATCCTATCTGGCATATAGTCAGTGTTACCTATCTATTAGCTGATTTCATCCTTGCAAGTTAGTGAGATATGCGATAAACTTTTTTCCATCATACTGATGAGGAAACTGAGGTAAAGAAAGATGAAATGAGCTGTCCAGAGTCATTAAGTGTGGGGCTGGGATTTGATTGACCCAGACAGTTTGGTTCTAGGAATTCCTTACTCTTACTACTCTTCCCTACTGCCCCTGGAGAGAACCCATCTTAGAGCATCCGTGGCTGGGTTGGGCATTGGAAATCCGTCCGAATGGAGGCAGTGGTCTGGTGTGTGGTCCTGTGTCCTCCATCGCAGTGCAGTGTCTTTAGGTTAGTCCTTTAATCTCACTGAACCGGTGCTCTCCAATGGAAATAGAATGTTAGCTGCAAGTGTGAGCCACACATGTAATTTAAAACTTTGAAGTAGTCACGTTAAAAAAAAAAAACCCAAAACATAAAAAAACTGGCAAAATTGATTTGAATAACGTATTCTGTTTAACCCAGTAGATCAATATAATTACTCAACATGTGATCAGTACTATTTAGGAATGAGATCTTCTATTTTTTTCCATATTAAATCAATGAAACCTGACGTATATTTTACATTCAAGCACATCAGATGACCCGCATTTGAAGTGTTCAATGGCACCATTTAGTTACTGGCTACTGGACTGGATTGCACGGCTCTGAACTCCTGAGAGCTACCAGAAAATGAGCCCATGGTGATGAATGATCTCTAAAATGTCAGCTCTGAAATTCTAGAAATCTATGATAAGTACCTGTACCCCTTAAATGATTTGCCATGAGATTACATGTTTCTTCTCTGCTTAAGTAGCATGGAGAATGCACTCTAAGCTAAGAATTAAAGCATCAGAAAGGCAACGTAATGTTAAAATAATGTGTGCATATCAAAGAAGGAATTTCAGCAAGTGAACATGCTTTAGTGGGTTTAAAAAAAAAGATTGCTTTGCAAATCTCCAAGAGCTTACTGTGGGCCAGGTCCTGTTCTAGACATGTGGGATTCAGAAGAGAATAATTCATGGCCTCTGCCTTCATGGGGCTTAGAATGAAGCACAACAATAAATAGATGTGTGGGTGAGTTTAGGCTAGCTGAGTACCATGACGAAAAATAAAGGGGAGCAAGGGGTTGCAGAGTAGAGACTGAAGGGCCCCGGACATTGGTGGGTCTAGTTTTTATAGGAAGGCTTCTCTGAAGAGGTGGCTATTGAAGGGAGATGGGGTTGAGAGAGGACAAGCTACACGAAGACCTGGGAAACCGTGTACCAGGGATGACACAGCAGTTTGACCTGGAAGACGGCCGGAGGTAGAAGTGGGCTCTGTGGTTCTGAGAAAGAGCTAAAGGCTTTGTGTTGAGCTGAATGAGAGAGGAGGTGACAGGAAGCACAGTTGGGGAAATAGGAGTTCGGATTTCATTGTAAGTGCAGTGGAAGGCCAAGGGAAAACAAAGGTTGGCAGAGGGAGGTGATTTGATTGTTTTTATGAAGAAAAACTGTGCTGGACAGAGAATAGAGTTTAGTCAGTGTTTAGTCAGAGTGGAAACAGGAAGACCAGTCAAAATGCTATGGGATAGTCTGGGTGACCTGTCATGGTGACTTGGACTAGCATAGGAATTATGAAAGTTGAGTTGGTTAGATGTTTCATATATGTGTCGAAGGTAGACTTGATTGATCGGATGTATTGGTAGATGGCCCAAGGGTATACAAGGCCAGAATCAAAATGATCCTTGAGTTTTTGGCTTGAGTGACTGGGTCAGTAGTGGTGCCATTTATGCAGATGGGTGAGAGGGGAAAAATGGGTTTAGAAGCAGCAAGGAGGTGTGGGGGACAGGGAATCAAGAGCTCTGTTTTTAGGCTTTGAAATTGATATGTTTATATAAATGTAGATAACAGGCTTGAAATTGGGAATGAGATTTATTGTCTTCGTCTTAGATATTCAGAGAGAGGACTTTGCTGTGACACAGAGCAGGGTGTATTGGGGTGCCTGGGTGGCTCAGTCAGTTAAGCATCTGACTCTTGGGCTCAGGTCATGACCTCAGGGTCGTGAGAACAAGCCTCAAGTCAGGCTCTGTGCTGAGCATGGAGCCTGCTTAAGATTCTCCCTCTCCCTCTCTGCTCCTCCTGCCTCCTCATTGTGAGCTCATTTGCGTGCTCTCTCTTAAACAACTAGAAGTAAGGCTATAGTTTCATCTGGGCACTGACTTGAATTGTTTCTTTTAGGATAAAGATGAGGCCTTGATGATTCTGAGCCTATCCAGATGGTGGTATAAATGACAGGGCCGGGAGTCATGACTTAGATAAATGTTTTCTCTCTAGTGCTCTAGGGTCTTGGTCTTGTGCTTGAGAAAGAGCTGTAACCAGTGCTGATAATCAGCGGGGGAGCGCCAGCGCTCTCCTACTAGGTGCTACACACTGATGTACTCTTATGCTAATTGGTAAATAGCCATTAGCCAGAGTACCCTCTCCCCCTGAGGCTAAAAACCTAGCCATCAGAGCCTCACTTCTGGAATACTCTAGATTTTTCCCTACTAAGTTTCCTTGGCTCCATTCCAGCCACTACAGTGGAATAGCATCTGTTTTGATTAGTCAGTGCTCCTGCCATATACGTTACTAATCTTGTGACTATCACCCATCGTTCTACCCTTAGTGGGCCAAGACCAAGCCATTTGAACATGGAAGAGACACCTTCTTGGATCAGTCACTTGCAAAAAAAATCCAGAATAGTGATATCCTTGATCTCTCATGTGAATTATGTTTCCACTTACTTTATTGCTCTGTGAATACTACACGTTTTATAATAGCCACTGGTGAGGTTGACAAAGTCTTACATGCTTAAGTTACTTGTATCCTGGCATAAATACTACAGATTGAGCACTTCCCATATTACTCCATGACTAAGAACTATGAATTTTCAGACAGAACCTTTGTTCTTTCATTTCACATTTATACCATAAAATGTGGCTCCAAGATGGAGAAAATATTTGAGTTACGATAATGAAACAAAAGATCTTGCTTGCTCCCTTTGACTCTATGCTATCTCTTGTACTGTGGGCTTTCTCTGATAAAAAAGGAAAATAACACCAAAAGAACTGATGATTCTGTACTACTTTGAAGGCTTGCATTCATAGTGAAGCCTTGAGTATTGAAAAATTCTTCACTCATTATTTAAACAAATACACTTGTATGTACATATAACCTAAATGTAATATTCAATCATCTGGGTGCCTGGGTGGCTCAGTCCGTTAAGTGTCTGCTTTCAGATCCCAGGGTCCTGGGATCGAATCCCACATTGGGCTCCGTGCTCAGCAGGGAGTCTGCTTCTGACTCTCCCTCTGCCCCTGCTCTCTCTCTCTCTCTCTCTCAATTAAATAAATAAAAATCTTAAAAAAAAACTTAAAAAATATGCAATAATCTGTGTAATGCTATGTATTTCATTTTCAATCACTAACGTTGAGTTGGGAGTTGCTAAGCATAAACTGTATGTGGTGATAAATAGGTTGATGAAGGGACAAAAAGCTGTGTGAAATGGGGTGGGGGGAGGGGCTTCAGCTCCTGCTTGGTCATCCTGCCGTAACAGAGGGTCCCATCTTCTTGGAGAAGGGGCACGTGCGTGGAGTGGTGACCTACAGCAGCATGAACTACCCGCTGAGTGCATGGTGAGGGTAGAGCAGAACGTGCTGTTTCCCAAGGCTTCGGGCTTGACCAAGTGTTCCCGGAGGGGGGAAGAACTGATCAAGATCTTGACAAATCTGGGGTACTTACGTACAGAAAGAAAGAAGGTGCTTCTGATATCCTAGACTATTAAAAAAAAAGTCCCTCGAGACTGATTGCTCTTTACTGGTTTAAGGAGCATTTTCTCTTGACATCCCAATTAGGGATAATGAGAGGCACTGGGAGAGTTTATTCTTTAAAAAGTTGTTGGTTAATTTGGGGACTGATGGAATCAAGTGACCAGTCATATGTCTTACTGTGTAAAGGTTCTGTCACATTTGTTTCAGCAGCTTGAGAACTTTATTCCATAGGCAATTGAGAACTTTCTCTGTGCCAAGAACTGCATGTACAGAGAAAAGATTGACAAATATAAGTGGATTTTTGGTGAAATGGGACTTTTAAACCCTCTGGTCTTTCCAAGTTCATAATCCTTTAGGAGGCAGCCTGGCTTCTATTGCTTTACATACTTTCAGCATTTACAGTAAATTATGATTATGGGAATATTTGCAATCTACCACCCCCATCTTCCTAGCCAAAAAAACAATATTCTTTTTGACTAGGTCAGCTGGTAGGCTGTAAATGGGAAGAATCTAGGTAGCGGATGATTCAGAGAGAATGCTAAGGTAGGGAGGAAGGCCAAGTTGACTGACAGTCCAGAACTGAAGTGGGGGAGAAGAAAGAGAAGAGCCGTGTCAGGAGGGCTTTTCTGGATGCAGTGTTGAGACTAGGAACGTCTCAAGGAACGTTTTCTGTGTGGAAGATACAAAGAGGAATGTGAAAGATGAGAGAAATTTTGAGGATACATTCTGAAAATTAAGAATTTACCTTCCTGTTGGCATTTTGTAGACATTGACCTAGAATTGGAAAATTCATGTTAGTTGCCTAGACACCCCAAGAATGGAGGATCCATGGGAGTTGGGCTGACCTTGTGTGACAGCGACAGGTGGATGGAATATGTGTCTAGTGTTGGTCATTGGACTGTGGGTGGAAGGGATGTGCACCATCTCCGTTCATTAATTGGGACATCAGGCTTTTTAGCCATTGCAGGGAAATCACTCTTAAGGAAATTATTTACAATCTTCTGTTTCTACTTATGGAACTACCACCTATTTGGCAATAAAAAATGTAGCCCATAAAACATTTCCCATTCCCAATCCTTTTTATCTTTTTCCATAGTCCTATTTGAGGTCATTAGCTACAGAGAGCAGAACTACAAGATGAAAAGTGCCCTATGGTTTGAGTCACCACTTAGAGGAAAGCTGCCCAACTATGAACATGTACACTGGACTTGATATATGAGTGAAAAAGAAGTTTTCACTATGCTAAGTCACCACGATCTTGGGTTTTGTTTGTTACTGCAACAGAGCCTAGCCTACTCTGACTAATAGTCTATTTCTAAACAAGGGCAGCAATAACCGCTCTGCTCCTCTCTCTGACTACACCGTTAGCTGCTGTTTCGTCCCCTATGCTGTGAGAGGAACAGCTGCTAATCTTTAATGAGAATGTTGCTCTCATCCCCAACATGTTTTCCAACTGGATTAAAATTCTTAATGATGCTGTTTTGTTCAAGGAAAAGCCGGTGGGTGGGGGGGAGCATTGGGAACAATTTAGTAGCAGATGATCAGCACATACCAAATTAAAATGGAATTTTCCTGAAGCCAGTTGATGTTCTACAAGCCCATGCATGAGCAAGTGTTTGTCTTCCTTTCTTTCGCCTGTGTGTCTGTATTTGCTTGCATTTAAGGTTTTGGTTACTAGGGCTTTTTTTGTGTTTTTATTTATTACACATTTTGCCTGGTTTTAGACTCAAATAGTGTGAGATCTCTCAGGGAGGATTTTTGGCCTTGCTAGATACAGATTGTGTTTGGAGCTGCCTACCTTTCCAGGTTGACAGAAATGACCTGGAACAGGATCGTGGGTGAAAACATTTTCCATAGTTGTCACCTTGGCTACCTGCTAGCCATGGTCTCAGTGAGGATTTTGTTTTTGTTTCTGTGGGTGGGTGTGATCTTTTTTTTTTTTTTCCTGTCAGACACAAAATGGTAGCTTGTGTTAAGAGCTCAGTTTTTCTATACTCCATCTGTTATTGTCTGTATGACCCTTGATGAGTAACTTAATTTCTTTTGTTTTTTAAGATTTTATTTATGAGAGAGAGAGAGAGAACACAAGCCGGGGGAGAGGGAGAGGGAGAAACAGACTCCCCACTGAGTTGGGAGCTTGACCTGGGGTTCCATCCCAGGACCTGGAGATGATGACCTGAGCCGAAGTCAGATGCTTAACTGACTGAGCCACCCAGGTGCCCCAGAGTAACTTAATTTCTTTTAGGACTCATTTCCTTATTTGTAAAATGAAGTAAGATAATATTAGGTCTTTAGCATAACTCCTGAGTTTAAATAACCATTCAATAACTCTTGTTTATATTATTTTCAACGATCATATTATCTGTTGTTACCTTTTTAGTTTTTCATTGATTTTTTAAATTGTGTGTTGATATGGGTCTTAATATTTTGCATCTGGGGAGCACTTGAAATTTAGAAACTTCTACATCATGAGAGCATTCTGAGTAGATTTGTGAACATAATGGCAGCTTGGTGTAGAAATCCAAACACTAAATGCTGTTTGGGCCACCCAGAATAATCTTGCCTCATTTTTAACTTAAACATCATGGCTATACTTGTGTGCAAGAAGAAAAATTACTCAAATTCACCACCAGCATAAAAATGAATTCTCACTTTCATTGTGTTGGCTTTGCCTCTTTCTTTTTGTCTGGAGATGACACGTAAGAAAAGGCTGGAAAGAGTGCAGTACAAAGGGAGGACAGTTAAAGCCAAGGGATGTTCATTGTCTGCAATGTCTGCTTTCCACCTCCACGGCCAGTGTTGGGAGGCAATTTCCCATGGACCTCTCATACTTCTGCATGTCTCATAAGTGAGCTACTAACTGCCCTTTTCTAGGACTTTAGTTTCAAGGATGTTGGTATAATAAATAGTCTTGAAAAATAAAGTGTCTTTCTCCAGATAAAAAGCAGATATTCTTATTGCCTGCTATATAGGATTCAAGTTTCCTAAGCTCAGAGTTCCTCTCTTGTAATGCAGCCACAGAACTTGTAGGTATCCATTCAGACCTGTTCACATGGGCTCCTTGGACCTTGGGGGCAGGAGAACTGATAAAAATTTGCCAATGTTCATGCTTCCTTTTACTCTAAGAAAAAAGTCCATTGTCTTGGACCCTGGAGTCTTAGGTCTTCTGCCATCATCCTTGAAAACTGGCAGCTAACTTGTTAGCTTTCAAGTAGAGTCAAATCTCAGATCTTAGTTCTTGACAGCCACAATCTTAGTTACTACTTTTCTAGCTGCTTCTTAAAAGTACTTTAGAATAAGACGGACTCAAAGGAATGTAACTGCATTAAAGCCATAAACTACATGGTATAGTCCGAGTGTGTCTTTATCCACATCTACTCCTTTATTCTGATACTGCGTTATTAAAACCCCAGTTTGAGTAATCGGGGCGCCTGGGTGGCACAGCGGTTGAGCGTCTGCCTTCGGCTCAGGGCGTGATCCCGGAGTTATGGGATCGAGCCCCACATCAGGCTCTTCTGCTATGAGCCTGCTTCTTCCTCTCCCACTCCCCCTGCTTGTGTCCCCTCTCTCGCTGGCTGTCTCTATCTCTGTCAAATAAATAAAATCTTTAAAAAAAAAAACCCCAGTTTGACAAGGGCAAAACCATTCTTGAAGGAAAGAGAGGGGGACCACCTTGATTGAAATGAGAATCCTTTTTAACACAAGTGAGAGGGGAAAAATTGGTGGCACTCATCTGTAAAATCCTGTCTGCCCCATCACAGGCAAGAGTCCAATATTCTATCTCACAAATACTTTCAGTAGATGATTCTTGTTTTTCTCTGCTCTAGTCTATGACATAACAAAAATATGTAACAGAAGTAGTTTATTTGGTTGCCTGCAGTTAAACTCATATAGATGTTGGCATTAATGAATAAATGGCTTATTTAGCTTTAGTCTGTGGCATGTTATGGGCTGAATGATTGTGTCCCTCCTAAATTCATATGATGAAGCCTTAATCCTCAATGCGATGTATTTGAAGATGAGCCTTTGGGAAGTAAATAGGGTCAGATGAGGTTATGAGAATGGGGCCCTGGTCCAATGAGATTAGTGCCCTTACAAAGACACATCAGAGAGCATATGAGTTCCTCTTCTTTCTCTGTCTGTCTCTGTCTGCCCCCACACATCTCTTTCTCTCTTTCCCCCACCATGTGAGGACGGTGAGAAGGTGACCATCTACAAGCGAGCAAGAAAGCTCTTAACAGGAAAGGAAATGGTCAGCACCTTGATCTTGGACTTCCCGGCCTCCAGAAATAGGAGCATTTCTCTTGGCTAAGCTACCCAGTCGGTGTTTTGTTGCGGCATCCCTAGGAAACAATACAGAGCAGCGTGCATTCCCTGAAGAGATACTCAGCAGTCAGAAAAGTTTGTGAGGGTCTTTGGAGTTGGTCTCCTTAAGAAACTACCTTCTGGTTTCTTAACCAATCTTGATGAGGCACAAATGATAAACTGCCTAAGACACATCTGAATGGGTTAGACCCAGCATCACTTCCTCTGGAACTTTGACTAAGTCATCGCAACTCCCATACACGCTTACTTGTATCATCTGCCTCAAAGAGTGGTTTCTTGAAGCCCCTTTCCCTGTTCATTCATTTATGGTGGCTTCTGTTTGCAGAATGTCACTTACTCTGATTTCTTATTTGTGCCTTTTCAGCATGTCACTTGATATCTCTGGTGTGTGTGAGCCAGTGAATAATTTGAAATTCTTTTACTCTACATCTGTGGTAATTGGTCTTCCTTTTATTATAATAGATTGAAGCTTCAAAGAATCTCAAGTCATTCCATGCAAATCCATTATTTTCCAGATAAGGAAAGGGAGGTGTCTTAGCTTGAGCTTCTATAACAAGATACCACAGACTGGGGACACCTGGGTGGCTCAGTCGGTTAAGTGCCTGCCTTTGGCTCAGGTCACGATCCCAGGTTCCTGGGCTCGAGTCTTGCATCGGGCTCCTTGCTTAGCAGGGAGTCTGCTTCTCCCTCTGCCTGCTGCTTCCCCTGCTTGTGCTTTTTCTCTCTCTCTGGCAAATAAATAAAATCTATAAACACATTTATAAAAAAAAAAAACACAAGCTGGGTAGCTTAAAACAGCAGACATTTATTTTTCGCAGCTCTGGAGTGGGAACTCCAAGGTCATGGTGCCAGCACAGTAGAATTCTGGTGAGGGCCATCTTCCTGGCTTACAGAGAGCCGCTTTCTGTTGTATCCTGATGTGGTAGAGTGAGGAAACTCTCCTGTCTCTCCATCTTATTAGAAGGGCACTAACCTCTCAGGGGTGCTCTTTATCCCCATCACCTCATATAAACCAAATTATCTCCCAAAGGCCCCACCTCCAAATATATCATATTTAGGTTTAGAGATTTAACATAAGAATTTTGCATGGACCCAGCCATTCATAGGAAAACAAAAGGTTTGGGTTGAAGTTTTTGAGCCGTACATTTTCACTTTCACAACATCTGCCCAGAAAACAACTCCTCCTGAACTACAACGAATTAAGCCTTTTATAGCCCATTTCATGGCAGCATTCATGCAACAATTCTCTCTAGAGCCTTTCCCAAGGCACAGTGCGTATACCAATAGGCAGGAGACACAGCATCTGAAAACAGACCTCAGTTTCGATATTCATTATACTTGTTTTAATGATAATGGTCACTCACCTCCTAAGAAGGAAGCTATACACGTTGATGAAGGGATCTCGACCTTTTGGTTGAGATTCTGGTTTTGTATAATCAGAACAATATTCATTAACTAGCTGTCCTAAAAATAACAACCAGCGTAATGGGCTTGTAGGGAGAAATGTTGCTTGACTTGTAAGAGATTTGTACGTACTTGCACTAAAAAGATTTAGTAAAAAGGAGGGTTTTGTTGTTTTGGTTTTTTTTTTTTTTTTTAATTGACCATAGTAACTGGAAAATTACCTTCTTCGAATTTCTTTAGGATAGGAAATAGGTTTTTTTTCTTTTTAGAAAACAATAACTTTTAATAGATGGCAATCCTTAAATTTTTTTATTATGTTAGTCACCATACAGTACATCAATAGATGGCAATTTTTTAAGATCATTAGATGCCAGCTATGTTAGGACCCCGGGTCCTGGGTCAAGATCTTAAAAGGGGAAAATAGTTTTCCTCCTTATTGGGAAAATAATAAAGCACTTACAATGTTTCTGTTTGATTTCATGGCTGCCTCCCTAAGAATCCAGTTCATCAGGGCTTTGTCTCTGCTAACTCCTCCATTAAAGGGAAAGGGAGAGGTGTCTCAATATATTACACTTAGCAAGAATTGCTCTTTGTCAATGGATAGTCTTTTATCTAGTTGTGTTTCTGGAATGGAAAAATTATACTCTTGTAATAGGATCCGAGAGCATGGGAGGAATTTAGAAATCATACAGTTTGGCTTCATTATTTCAAGCTAAGGTAACTGGCACCTAAAGAAACTTACTAATTAATGAGGAATCAGAACTAGAACCAAGATTCTTTGGTTTCCAGTTCATTGTGTTTCTGACCCGTAATATTGGCCTCTTTTCTCATTGGATGGGGTCCTTATGATCCATATTTCATCCATGGTAAATGACAGAAAAAAGGGGCCGATCTCATGGCAATATTGATGCAATGATTCTTCGAACCTTCTCCAGAACTCAAAGATGTATGCGACATGTCACCAGAAAATAGGATGTTGGCCTCTGGAAAAATTTCACAAACATTTACTGAGGATTTCTTTGTGCCACAACCATGGAGGTCCCACAGCAGTCTGTGACGATCATGCCAAATGAACATTCTTGCTTAGACTCCGTTTGGTAGAGTAGAGGGAAGAAAGAACATCCTGACAGTGACTCTAGTCTGTGAAGGTCTCTGCCAGTCCAGTGAGGAAATGATAGGGACTTTACTATACCTCAGAGTGCAGAGACCCCATACCTGAAACACGAGTGAGTTTTGAGCTATGTGCTAGATCATTCTTCCTCTTTGAGTTAGCTCAGAGGAAGTTGCTCTGGGGTTTCCAGCCCCTCCTTCCATGACCTTTTCACCTTCTGCTCATTCTTTCCCTCACCAGAGCCCAGAACATACTCTCCGATGCCCTGCTGTTTGCCCACACCTGCATGTATGGAAGACTCCATTGCTGTCCATTTGCAGCTTAGAATTTAGGCCAATCATTCTTGTTCACTAGGGCTGTTTATTTTTTAAGCCTAATCTTCAGAATTTGTGAAAGGAAAAACTTTTTTTAATGGAAGCAGAGGGACCTTTAAACATCTGGAGTGGCTGTGAAGTCATCTATGTATCAACATCTTAATTCAGGCTCTTACGGTTAAATTAAGGGTTCCCTTGTGGCCATCTTTCCATCCAAGGATTGCTAATCTCTCCAGACAACATAGCCGGAGATGCAGATGGACTCTTTCCTGTAGACATTTTGACAAATTTATGGACAATTAAGAGTGATGTTCCCTTAGTTACCATAGCCCGGTTGGGTTTTCATATTTAAATATTGTGGTTAAAAAATTAATGGGGAGGTATTTAGGTAGTTTTTATAGGGCTAAGTAACAATTTTTTTATAAAGGTGAACTGTTGAGTAACACAGAAATCAATGAAGGTAGAACGAGTGATAACTGTTACCACCTTCTAGTTCATGTAGTGATTTCCTCTATTTAATTTGATCCTTAAAATGACCCAATAGGTAGTCAGGTGTTGTTTGCATGTTACTTCTTGCGGATGCTCAGACACCATCTAACTAACGGTGGAACCATGACTTGTCCTGGACTTTGGGGCTCTGGGTTATGTGTTTTTGCTTCATGTCATTGAGTCCTTGGTAAGAGCTGAGAGATAGGCCAGCAGGACTGGCAGGTGGTTAGCGATGAGAGAGAAGCCAGGCAGAGATGTCCTTGCCATGTTTTTGGACTCTCCATGGTAGTGCGGACTTGAGAGAGTGATCGGCTGGTTCCATTGTCCATGTGGCTAGAATCACTTCAGTGGGGATGTGTGTAAAGAATAATCTCAGCCCGGAATCATCCCACCCTCCTCTGCTGATTTTGGACCTCTACCTAGGGCTTTAGCAAAACGAGAGTGGCTCAACTTGAACTTTTGAAGTTCTGTCATTTTGATCGGTTTTAGAAACATCTTTTTCTATCAGGTCCATTCCTCTAAATACAAATCACAGGACTGTCATCCTATGTGACCTTGTCATAGTGATAGTTTCGGGCATAGCAGGACTGAGCATCTCAAACTTTTTCATCTAAGTACCCTCAATAGCAGAAGGAGGAAGCCCGGGCTCCCGGGCATAAGCTCAAGCAATTGTACCTCAGCAGGAAGTACCTCTGAAGTCTTCTGTTGACAACAATTAATGGGGATTTTACATTATGCTCTGAAATATGCATTCCCACTTGAAGGACAATGTTCCAGATTAATTATAGTGAGTGATGGTGACATTTTTGTCTGTGACTTTGTGTACCCAGCACACAGCCAGCTGCTCTTGGGTTTCTCTTGGGCTTCTCTTCCCCAGTTGAAGAAGCACAGACCCAGGCTAGTGCTCAAGTTCCTCCTGGTTCCTCTTTGACTGTAGGAATCTGGGGTCATTCCCGATAACCAAGCGGGTATGGTTTGGGGTCTGCATCAGTGGCCCTTAGATATTTACAAGTCACCAGACCAAAATGTTAGATGCCACACCAACTCTTCATTTTCCAGACACAAACCAGAGCAGTGGGATAGCTGGAAGGGAGGACATTGCTCTTGTAACAGTAGGAGGTCATGTCTGGTTTTAATAGAACTTGTAATCGTTCATGGGAGAAGAATCTAACCATGCCTATGTTACTTCAGTATGAGCCTGCTGACTGTATGAAAAGCCTTGTGGGCCAGACGTTGACAACCCCTGATTTGTCTGGAGCCTGGTGTGACCAGATGTTTGCCCTACTTTCAAGAAGGCCGTAAAGAGCTGGCAGTGAGGAAATCTAATCCACAACGTGTAGGGCAATTATGAGTTGGGTGGCAAGTTCAGTAATATTCAGCACTGGCTACATAATATGTGGTCCAGTGTAAAATAAAAATGTAGGATCCTCTGTGCAAAAATTATAGATTTCAAGATGGCAACAGCAGAGGATTAAACCAAGCATAGGGCCCTTCTTGGCATGAGCCCTATATGGTTATCAGCCTGATAAAATTTAGGTTGGGTAAGTTCTGTGCATAACTGGAGTGTAAAGGAAGAAACCACAAGTATAAATGTTATAAGAGGAAAAAGGGAAGGAGAATTCTAAGGGGAACAAAGTTTTCTTGTAGATGGGGTACACAAAGGCTGTGGTCCACATGGGACATGCAGGAGAGGAAAGGAGAATGTGGCAGGCTGGGGAGAATGAAAACAGATGGAACACCGGTATTCTAAACCAGGTCTCTCCCAGGGGTTGGCTCCGAAGGGCTATTGGTTACATCCTAGTGGACAGAATAACACACATAGCACAGTATTGGTTGGTTCATTGACTGTAAGATGTTCTTTTACACCATTCATGAAAACCCAGGGGCATTTAGTTGCATTTTCTATGAAGTCAGAACTGTGAATGAGTTGTTATTGTTTTGTCCACCTTGGAAAAACATTTAATCAGTAGTGGGGAGAGATGTAGGGACTTGGCATGGATGGGGATTTCGATGTCTTTTCAAAAGATAGAAACTCAAACATCAGTGAATTAGAAAGGCCGTGAACATGATGCAAGCTTTATGGCAGATGATAATCAAAAACAGTACTCATTTATTGTTCAGTCAATATCATTAATGGGATGAGAGACCAAATTCAAACAAGACCGGACGGGGAAGGTAGGGTGGGCGTGTGAGGACAATGGGAGCAGTGGTGACTACGGCAAGCCAGAGAGCATGGGGCCTGTTGAAAGATGCTTGGAATCAAACAATTCTAGAACACAGAGCAAATCCTTCCATAGGTGAGGTTTCATTGCTTGGCCATCAGTGTATAACGCCGGAGAGATGCGTTTCTGTGGAAAAAGCGGACCCATCAGTGGCCTTGGAAAGTACTGAAGTGAAGCCTTGTTCCCAGCAGTGGCGAGGTTAAGAGACCATTAATATCCTCTAATGAGCGGAATGCTTCCAACCAAGAGGCAGGCACCAGGTGTGCATACACCTGTCCTCACCCGCTCAGCACCTGTGTTGTCCTCTGTCCATAAGGTGGCTTTTGCATTCTTTTGCCCATAGAGATCCCATAGGCTATTTTCATGATCTGGTAGGTTTTAATGACTATTCAGGAAGTTCTTCTTTTATTGCTCTACGTAAACTCACTTGCTTTTCATCCTATTTCCTCTTCGTGTAGAGCTAGCTACTCTTAAGAATGATGTATTTTTCTTTGTAGAATAAAACCCCGTGGTTACGTGCATGTGTTGTTTCCCCTATTTGAAAATATTGGAAACCTTAATTCCTAAAACAGTGTGTGGGGCCAGAGAGTTTTCTTCAAATGATGTTTATTCTATCAGAATAAAGGTTCTGTCTGTGAACACTGATGTGAGTGACCGATTGATCTTGATTTAAAAAAAAAAAGATTCTTCTTCGACTTCTCTTCCTTTTGCTGAAGATCCCCAGATCTCTTCATCGCTCATACTCTTTTGCATGCTCGGATTCCTCCCAGGGAGCTGCTTGAGAACATTTTAGCAACTCTGGGTGTCATGTGAAAAGCAGTGGAGCGTTTGTGCATTTAGGGCACTGGAAGGAGAAATTAGAGACCACAAGTTTCCCAGTTGGGTTGAAAACCCTCACACATACCTGTGTACCCCAAGGAGTAGTGAAGGAGAAATAAATTGCTCTCAAACTGTCCTAAGAAAATCCTATTTAAAACAATAAAACCAGCTTTACTAACAAAGGCTCTGACAAATGCTTGGGCTCTGTTGCCAGGATAGGGATGTGACTGTTACTTACTTACCTGGTTAGAATTGCAAGGATGGAAAGGGATATGCTTCCGTTTTCTTCTCTTCCTTTGCTCATTGGGTAGATAATACGTTTTGGACAGCATCAAATCTGGACCTCCAATATTTTCTTTAACTGGGGAGCTGTGAAAAGGCTCCCTAACAAGGGCATTCATATCTAGTTAGAGCTGAATCTTAATTAAAAACAAAGAAGTGTTATTTCACTTAAAAAATTGAGATCGTTTATGATGCAAATATATACTCTACAGTTAGAATTTTTTGTTCTGCTAGTTTTTTAGATTTTCTTTTCTTCATTTCTGTCGCTAGCCACCATGTCGTGGGAAAGAGACACCTGTGATCTTAAACTTGGATGTTACTTGGTATGCTGGCAGAGGGAAAGATGTCTCACCAGGAGGAATGCCACGGATTGAAAGAGGTGCAGTGGCAGCTGTCAGCCCCCGATCCAACACACACTTGACCAGTACATCTGTCCTTGACCTTTAATGGAAATACACCACAGCAGGCTTTCCAGGGGTTAGCAGATGCCCTGCCGTCAGGGCTAGGCGTATCTAAATTACAAAACTGGTGGCATTTGTCCCCGCTCACCTGTTTTCTGCATGGCGACTGCAGTTTACCAGCAGAACTGCATTTAGCCTGATAATGTGTCTATGTGGGAAATAGGGAAAGGTTTCCTCTCCCAGCCAATCCACGGGGCCGGATTCAGCCCTCCCTACCGCCCTTGATGCAAAGTGTGCGCTGCCCGCCGGCCCTTAGGAGGATGCTCCGTATTGCTGCAGGGTTTAGCCTTTCTCCTTCCCTCTCCTCAACACCTTCCCTGGTGTGGCCTTTTGCTTCTAGGGCCTTCATTTTATCACATGACCTTATCAGACAATGAATAACATCAAACCAAAATGTCAATACTGGTGTTTTTTCCAGGCATGCTGTTACATTGCCAGGGCTGTTTTCATTGTTCTAAATACTGTTTTCCTGACTTTTCAACTGGTGGGGGAAAAAAAAATCCTACTCATTTTGCAATGCTTCACTCTGATGTCAATTACTTTGAAAATTCCCGATGCTCTCAACTGACCTATCTCCTTCTCTGACTGATTGTAGTGTTGGTGTGTGAATCTATTTGCATATTTCTTCTATTGCTTTGTAAGTATTTACACATCAGTCTCCCCTACTGGGAGATGATCACCTTGCATTCAGAGACTGTTACTCATTTTTATACCCTTGGCTCATGGTTTACTATTTAGAGGTGAATAGAGGCCCTCAACAAATAATGAATCTCTGTGTTGAATGAACTGGTCAGTCAGACTTAGTTTTTAAAGCAGCTGATCAAAGCATAAACAGCCCCAAGGACCAAGGCCTCATGGTTCTTTGCCTGGAGCCCAGTTGGTGTTCTGCATTTCGTTCATGGTTGGATCAGAAATTAGTAAACACTATAAAACATGGTTTTATCCCTGTTCCTTCCTTTTTTGCCTGAGTCTCAGGAGCAATGGAACCTCCAAATATACACAAGGAAATCCTTTAGCTTCCTGGATTTGGGGCAGATACGGCCCAAGTTCATTTACTAGAGTCATTGAGCTGGAAGCACTGTGTGCAGTGTAATGTAGACTCTAGCTGGGGACATAAAAGTACATAGTGATAAACTATACAGGAGGTCAGTGTCACCGTGACCTTCGGTGACTAGAAAAGACTTGATGGGAGTGGATTTTGAGCTGTATCTTGAATTATGAGCAGGATTTCCGTTCGTTCGTTCAGTGTCAAAATACATATCTGATGTGTCCCACATTCTGTCCTCAGGAGGATACAAAGATGGCTCAGTCAGGAGTATATTTGTATCCGTTCCAAACTCTTGAGGTGGTAGAGCCCCTCAAAGTAATAGAGATCTATGCTCAACCCCAGGAAATACCACCAAGTAACACAAATGACTACATGGGCTAAGTCACATCCCAGCCAGGTTTTAGTGCAAACAAAAAGAAAGTGGTTCCATGTGTTCAAATAAAAAATTTAAAAAATGTGTTGGAGAAAGTTAAAAGGGAGATTTCTATCAAAACTTACTTTTCTGTGTACTTGGAAAAGCTTCTAACAAAGCAAGACGAGCATTTTAAACCTGGCTGAAGAAGATGGGTCAGAAAGTGAATCACGAGGCAGGGGCTGTTGGTCAAGTTCAAAGCCTGATGGGGGCATGACGCTGTTGGTTTTGTGAGCAAAACTCAGCTTCACCTTTAAAGTTAGGCTGTGACCATTCAAGTCCACTTGCTTACAGCCATTTCCTGCTAAATTGTTCATCGTCCTTCCAAGGAGTCCAGGCTGTGAGACCACCGGGGTTTCATGTGGTACAAATGCCACATCTCAAGAAGGGACCTCAATGTGGGCAAGAAGTTTGGTTTGTCAGGGCACTTCTGATCCGTCAGGGTAGGTCCTCAAGAACGTTGTTTGTTCGGAGTGCAGCCAATAGCTATAAAATCGTCTTTGAACAATTTCAACCGGGCTGGAAATTCAAGGCTGGAACTAAGATGATAAAATGGCCAAACTTTTCTCTTCTCCATTGTGAATATTTGGGAAGCCTTCTAAATCCCTTACTCCTGTTTCTTTCCCCTTCCATGACCACCTGAAGTGTATGCCGGGGAGCCTTTCATCTGTGATAGACCACAGCAGGATCCGAAGCACTGATTATGGGACGCTGGGCTGGGGGGCACCCGAAGAGGGGAGCAAGAACCTTAGTTAAAAGGGAGCCTTTATGACTTCTCGGTCAGGTTTCTATTTCTGATCCTAGATAAAAAACAGTCAACAAATATCAATTGTGCAATACGGTGTTACGTACAACCAGTCCCTTTGGCAGAAACAAAGAAATGATTGTAAAACACTGTCATCCCTTGGAGGTTTTTACCATCAGTTTAATGAACATGATTTCATTTCAATCGTTAAGAAAATGATATTTTTTAGGGGGTCCTGGGTAGCTGAGTTGGTGAAGCGTCTGACTGTTGGCTTGGCTCAAGTCATGATCTCGGGGTCGTGAGATTGAGCCCCATGCTGGTCATGGAGCCTGGTTCAGATTCGTTCTCTCCCACTCCCCAACCTCTCTCTCTCTCGAAATATCATATGCTTTTTTTAATCTATCTTGACATTTATGTTTGTATTTGCAGTAAGTACCATTTGTTTGGGGTCACCACCCCTAGACACTGAGCTTCGCTGTAGCTGGCGGTAGGGGAGAAGCATGTCCTAGTGTCGAAAAACATGAAGTGGTTTTGCGTTTTTCTGCTAAGCACGTTTTCAGGCAGTGCACTTAGCAAGTGCATTCATGGACTGAGAGGGGACTGTTCCCGCCCTGCAGGTCTGCGGGAGCCCCGACGGGCTGTGTCCACTCTCGCTGTCCTGGAAGATAAACCTATCCCTAGGCTTGGGCAGTCTTCCAACAGACTCCTATCTTGTCTTTGTTAAAGACAAAAATAAAAACAAAACAGGCTGGTCCATGAAGAGGTGCTTGTCTTTTGAAAACATCCCTAAAAGCCTTGAGTGCTCCTTTCCTATCTTCCCCTTGTCAAAATGGTTGTGATTTGAATTTTGCCACAGTGAGATTCATTTCCCGTGGGGGTGCCGTCCAAATCGACTTCATCACACTCACAGGCCTGTCAAGGGCTAGCTCGGCTTAGCGGAGAGCAGCAGGAAGCGAAAAGGAAATGAGAAGCACAATGTTCCCTAATCACACCATCAGCATTTTGCTTTGGGAACAATGGTTCGGAAGGGAGTTGTATGATGGGAGAAAAGCGGAGGCTCGGAGGCCAAATCCCACTGCTGCCCCTTCCCCACTGTGTGCTCGCAGGCCCAAAGAAGTGAAGTACCTGCTGATTTCATCTTCTGCAAGAGGGGGCACCAGGGGGCATGTGCGTATTGCCCTCAGCACGATGTCCGTGGAAAGGCCTCCATGCACGGTGGTTACCATTAATATAAATAGGAAGAAACGGCACAGGCGTTTGTCACTAAGAATCCTCCTCTGTGCTCACGAAGCTGTGATCGCCCACTGTTGGGGGGGGGGGAGCAGGCACATTCCCATCCGCAGTTCATTCATTTAGCTCCTCAAATCCTTGCTGAGCGAAGCCAGGGAATAAATCCAGACACTAATTGAACAAATATTCATCAAGCATCAGCTGTGTACTTGGGGCTCGTGCCAAGTGGGTGGAGAATGCAAATACGAAAGCTGTGGAAACAGTGGCAAACTGCCGGGTGGGGGGCCTGAGGCCTGGCCAACAGCTGCACCCCAGGGCGTAGCTGCCCCTCGAGGGCCAGGAGGTGTGTGGCAGTTGGGAACTTGGCAGAGGAGATGTTTTGCACAAGGTGGCATTTGAGCTGGGCATTGGAGAGGGTGGGGAGTTCTGAGCAATGGCCTTTTGGGCCGAGAGGCAGCAGTGAAGGTGAGGTGCCCTCCCCACAATGACACACAAAATGCTGGTCCCTCCCTTGGTTTCCAGGGGCCTTTGGTGTTCTTCTAACAGTGTCTTCAAATGAAAACAAAGTTGTTTGTGGTGGGTGGGGACTTGCTGAGAGCGCCCCACTCTCCCACAACATGCTCAAGTCATCTAAACTTGAGCAGACTTCACAGGGTCAGGGTCAAGTCCAGTGTCTGTCTGTCTGAGAGAGAGAACTTGCATGAGCAGGGAAGGGGCAGAGCAGATGTTAAAAGAGAGAGAGAATCCTAAGCAGGCTCCATACCCAGGGCGGAGACTGATGCGGGGCTTGATCTCATGACCCTGAGCTGAAATCAAGAGCTGGTTGCTTAACCGACTGAGCCACCCAGGCACCCCCAGTGTCTGTCTTTCTAGGAAAGGGTTCTAGTTACAAGTTCAGTTATAACTCAGGAGAGGGCTTCTCATGACCGTTGATGAGTCCTTCAAATTTCTTTCACCTTTTATAGACCCCAAAGTCTTAAGTTTTCAATGTGTGCATAGGGACCTTTCCAAAACGGAGAGACTAGGGAAGAAGGACATTTCAGCAGGACTGCCAGGCTCACTCCGGCTTTCTGGTCCTCTAAGTTTCCTTAGGACTTCGCAGCCTACCCACGGACACCTGAACCTTGGGGGACGGGGGGAAAGACTATCATGATTTTAGCTGTTAGCCTGTTTAGGGCCAGCTAGAGACCAGAGCACGAGAATAATCCATGGAAATTTACCATTTCCTTCCACTGCTCTGAGTGGAGGTCGAGAAGCTGGTAAGTACAGTACTTGTGAAAGTCTGATTGTGACTCTCACCAGAGAAGACGTAATCTCTTTCTGGGACTAGAAGAACTGAATATTCGGAAAAATAGAAACCGCAATTTGAGGACCGGGCCTCCCCCAGGCTCTAAACTCGGTTTCTGTACTCTGAACCTTGTTGAGTCCTGCTGTTCCAACATGTTACTGCTGAATTATTTCCTTGTCCCTGTAACTGTTTCTAACCTTGTGCAGTGATGCATTTGTCCCCTGCCCAACTCCCCCTTCTCAGACGACTCCAGCACACGAGGCCTGGCTGCAAAAAGGCTTTATAGGTGCTGCTGCATTAGGCCGATGGAAGTGGTTCTACAAAGGACTTTCTAAACAGTGACCAGCGATAACAGTACAAAGCGGTTTCAGCATTTGCAGACCTCCTCATTAGCTCACTAGGAGGGAAGAGTGGGGGGAAAAAAAACCCAAAAAAATAAACAAAAACTTCAAAGCAAGTTTTAAAAAACTGGGTACGTATTTGACCCGGATGTGTTTTTCTCTTAGCCTGTCTCTGCTTTGCCAAAATAGGGTTGAAAATGAGAATCTGTAGAAAAGAGAGTGGTTGTGATTCTTCGCAGGATGTGTTGGGACAGCCTTGATCAGAGGGAAGCCCGATGCGCCGCCAGCTCAGACGTCAGGCGTGGGGGTACTCACTGCTCTGCCCAGCCCCACGCACGTCTGGGCATCATTTCAGCCTGCAGAAGGCAGGCGCTGGGAGGGAGGGCGTTTCGTTCATGCAAAGTGCAGCTTTGGTTACTACTTTTTTTTTTTTTTTTAAGATTTTATTTATTTATTCGACAGAGATAGAGACAGCCAGCGAGAGAGGGAACACAAGCAGGGGGAGTGGGAGAGGAAGAAGCAGGCTCCTAGCGGAGGAGCCTGATGTGGGGCTCGATCCCAGAACGCCGGGATCACGCCCTGAGCCGAAGGCAGACGCTTAACGACTGCGCCACCCAGGCGCCCCTGGTTACTACTTCTAACTGGAGGGAATATCCCTGTCTCGGTAGCACAGGGTTTTGTGGGATTCTAAAGGAACGATATCTGGCAACAGAGAACAAAATAAAGTGCTAACCAGATACAGGGAAGCAACACGTCTAGGAAGAAATGTTTGACGGCATTGTTTCCTGCAAATGGATCTAGGACAGAATTCGAAATTACACATCGGGCCTGTAAGTGTGACTCCTGCCTTCTCCTCCTTCTCCAGCAGGGGTTTCTCCCCCTTCCTGCCATCTTGCTCCTCCACCCAGCTCCCAATTAATTTTTCCTAGGAAGAATTGATGGAGACGTAGCCCAGCCCAGGGGGAAAAAAAAAGTCTGCCTGCCTTGTGAGATGTGACTTTCCTATGATTAAATTTACTTGTTTTTGTTCAATTACAATGATGAATCAGATGCTTGTATTTGGTGCGAAGCCAGGCGGAGTCCAGTCATGGGTTCCATTTCAAGGGGCTTCTACCTCAGGAAGGGCAAAAAAGCAAAAATAGAAAATATTAGCTACTATATATTGCAGTGTTAGTTACTGCGGTGACACGTCTTTTTTTTTTTTTTTTTAAGATTTTATTTATTTATTTGACAGAGATAGAGACAGCCAGCGAGAGAGGGAACACAAGCAGGGGGAGTGGGAGAGGAAGAAGCAGGCTCCCAGCAGAGGAGCCTGACATAGGGCTCGATCCCAGGACTCCGGGATCATGCCCTGAGCCTAAGGCAGACGCTTAACAACTGCGCCACCCAGGCGCCCCTGCAGTGACGCATGTCTTAACAAATACAGCTATGGCACCTGAAAATGAGAAAAATTGTTTGGAATACAGATGAATCCAGAAGTCGTGAAGGGCTTATGATGGATAAGATGCAGAGGGGGCCGAGCAGGTAACCTCAGGAGTCATTCAGGCTGGTGTAAGAGTATAGGGAGTGGTGGTGACTGGGACAAACTGGAAAAAGATTTGTCTCTACTAAAGAGGTGGCCAGTGCCTGCCACCTGGAAATAAAGGCCCAAGGTCACCAGATACTCTTTCATGAGAATGTGGAAATCCAGTCTTAGAGGAGAAATGTTCCGGTTGTTGCCAACTAACACAAGCTAAGATCCCACCGGAGTAAACATGCACGCGTGTGTGCACGGACACGTGGTTATTAGGTTATGACCTCTGCGTTAACTGTTGGGGGATGGATTTCGGCCTCCCCGGGCGCAGAGAGCAGAGTTGTGGGTGCGCACCGAGACACATGGGCGGTTCACAAAAAACTGGAACATTGGGTACATGAAGGGCTTTGTGGGAAATCTGTCTGGAAAGCAGGTCAGAGGACCTCAGATGCCACATAGGAAGTTTGAACCTTATCTCGGAATAAGAAACCAGTGAAGGTTTTTGAGCATGCATGTGTCTACCAGATGGAAGAAGGATTTGGTCCACGCGAAGCGATGCATTCGGTCAAAGAGCTAGGCGCTATCCTACTTTATTAGACGCCCCTGTGCCACATGTTTTACACAAATTACAGCATCTTAGCCTAACAAACTAAGGTAGGTGTTACTTAGGTTTTGTTTTGTTTTTTTTAAACACTTGAGAAATGGAAGCTTCCAGGGGTCTCCTAAAATCTTGCAGCTAGAGAGGGAGAGCAGGCCCAGGATTTGAATCTGGGGACATTTGATTATAAAGCTTAGATAGTTAGCCTCTCTGACAGATCCAGGTTTTAAAAAGAAAAAGAAAAAAAAAATATATATATATATTTTGAAGATTTTATTTGAGGGAGAGCAAGTGAGCACACAAGCAGGGGAAGCGACAGAGGGAGAGGGAGAAGCAGACTCCCTGCTGGGCAGGGAGCCTGATGCAGGGATCATGTCCTGAATCACCCAGGTGCCCCTATATTTCTTTTAATCTAGTAACTATCTTCCTATAAACTTCACTAGACCTTCAAAGATCCAAAAGCAAGGATGAAGCATTCGTTTGCCCCAGGAGGGCTGATATTCGGTAGCAATCAGAGGTAGGAGGTGGGGCCCCGGCATTGGGCGGGGGGGTATGATCAGTACATTTCTGGTGGGGATCGTGGGAGACGGTCTTGCAAAGAGGACGCCTGCCTTCCTGGAGGGTGAGGCTCATCTCTTACAGTGTACGCACGCTGTTGTTCATCGCCTGCCCCTGGACAGATGATTAAGTCGACTGATTCTTTCAAGGTTGTGACCCACGTCTCCCTGTGTGGAAGGGAGGATGTGGACTCTGTCACCCCAGAGTCCAGTCTGGCATCTTTGTCTCTGCTCCCGATCTGCCTCAGTAGTGATTTCAGGTGTTTAAAAATGTTGAATGTGGGCATCCTATCATTCTTCTGTGTATGCTTGGCGTGTGGTTTTCTAAACGGAAAAGTCAGCAGGATAAAGTCTAGGATCCACTAACATTACAGAATTGGTTGTTTGAGAATGAGCTGGTTGTGGGGATGTTTGTACGGATAAGTAGTAGTTTCTTCCTAATGATTTCATGCATAATCTTTTTCTTTTTAAGTGTGTGTGACCCAGAGAGACCTTGGCTTGTCCCCGTGAGTGAATGGGTCTTGGGAAAGTTTCCATCCCTCGCCCAGTGGTAGGCTAAGTCTGCCTCTCATTCTGAGGAACAAAGCAGCCCACATGTTGAGACAACTGTCAGCAGACTTGTGGGACAGCAGGACAGGACATGTGAAGTTAGGGCTGTCATGGAAAAGGTGGGACATCTGGTCACCATGTCAGCAGAGGCGACTTCTCCCCAGCAGAGAGACACACCGGAGGGGCAGGTCTGTGAGATTTGCTTACCACCTATGTCTTCAGGTCACGTTGGTTTTGTCAGGAATCTTACCTGCCCTCTTTCAACAATGTGGACACAGCAGTTTCCTGCAGGGTAAAGCCTGAGCCCAGAGACTTCATTTTATAGGGAGAAATCCCTTAGGAGTAGACTACCAAGGGTGAGGAAATGGATAGGGAGTTTGGCTGACTTTAAAGCGAACTTTGTACTGGTTTCCGGATTCTTAGCATTAGTCTCCTTGTCCTTTCTGGGGAGAAAGGGCATGATTTTCCTCTTAATGTTTTCCTGACTATAAAGGACGTAAGTTACAGAGCATCATTTTAGGGAGTTAACGTCTCGGTACGGGAGGCAATAACTCTGAGGGTCATACTTAATTAATTCCAACTATCAGTGTTGGTTTAGGTAACCCAGAGTTTACCTAGCGTTTACCAGCTCAGGGTTATAACCAGGGGGAAGAGGAAAAAGGCAATATCCAGCCACCCTCCGAGCTTTCTCCACCCTGGATGAACAAACACCCCCTCCCCTTTCGACAAACACATATCTCTAAAGGTAGAGCTGACTCATGCTATGGCTCTTGAGAATGAAATTCAGTGATGCCTGAACCCCAAGAAGATACCTTGAACAAAGAGTGTTCTTTGCTCTTCCAGGAACCCTGGCTTCCTAATAAAAGCCTAGCTCACTCCGTTTTGCATGAATAAAATTTCTAGGTCAAAGTCAAATGAATGGGCAATACCAACAGTTTGTTTAAGGCAGAGGCAGGTAAATAGATGTGCTCTTAGAAGTCTCAGGGAAATAAAGTGGCCTGCCCTATTGCAAGGGTGTACTCTCCCCGCCACGGATGGTCTGCTCCCTGGGCCAGGCAGGGATCTGAGCCTGTGAATACCAACGCCAGGTTTTGGTAAACGGGTCCTAAAAGTTAATAGAAGATTCCTGCAGCATCCAAAGGTTCTAGGATTCCAAACTCGATTTTTAAAAAATGTATTGCAGTCTGTAGAGAATAAGAGAAAAAGAAGATGTCTTTGAGTGCTGTCTAAAACCAGCTCTCCTTTCTGGCTCTGCTTGCACTTTGCTTTCCTTACTGTGGTTAGTACGTGAACCCCACCCCCCCTCCCACCTTGCCCCACACTGTGTCCCCCGGCACTTTAGGGCAGTGGCTTAGAGGACTGAAACGTGTTCCCTCCTTTGAAGAATTGGCCATGATGATAATAGTTCCGAGCCACGCCGTAAGTGCCCAGTACATACATGTGGAGTGGGGAAGGCCATTAATGCAGTCTGAGGACAGAGGTGACCTCTGCCTCAGATTCACACTTCAGAGTGGGAGGGTGTCACCCCTGTAAAGAAGGGTGGGTAGCCGCTTGCATGCTGCAGGTGCTGCGCTGTGCTGGGACTTGGATTTTATATTGAACACATTGTCCTGCTTCCGGACTGTTCACTGTGCAGTCTGATCCTTCTGTGGCCTCTGATTAAATGCGTTTGTTAGACTTGCCATAGTTTATTCTTCTCCTTGGATTCATTCAGCCCTCAGCCGCTGATTACACATCTGCTCATCTGGCTTCCTTCTTCTAGGGGAAAGCCTCTGTGCCAAACATAAAACCCTTATAGGTTGGCTTGATGGTCACGACATCACCAGACCCTACTGGCTGCTTTGGTGTTCCCTGTTTGTTCAACATGAACTGCTGGGGGGAAAAAAAAACAGAAACATTGTATGGGTTGGGGTTCTGTGGTAACAAGCAACAGACACTAACTTAAACTACAACAACAAAAAATTCATTGAAGGGACAAGGGCATGGTAGATGGAATAATGGCCTCCCCAAAATGTCTACTTCCTAGTCCCTGAAACCTGTGAATATTACCTTACATGGTAAAAGGAACAATGCAGATGGATTATGGATCTTGAAATGGGGAGAGTATCCTGGATTATCCAGGTGAGTCCAGTGTGATAACAGGGTCTTTTTTCTTTTAAGATTTTATTTATTTATTTGAGACAGAGAACAGGAGCTGGAGAGAGGGGCAGAGGGAGAGGAAGAGTGAAGCAGACACCCCACTGAACAGGGAGCCTGACTCGGGGCTTGATCCCAGGACCCTGAGATCATGACCAGAGCTGAAGGCAGACACTTGACTAAGCCACCCAGGCACCCCAATAACAGGGGCTTTATAAGAGGGAGGCAAGAAGGTCAGAAGCAGAGGTCAGAGCGATGCTATGGCCAGAGTGGACCACAAGTCAGAGAATGCAAGTTGCCTCTTAGAAGGTGGAAAAAATCAAGCTCTTTATGGATTAATCTCTAGAGCCTCCAGAAGAAATGCAGACCCATCAACCCCTTGATTTTTCGGCCTTCTGGACTCTAGAACTGTGAGATAGTAAGTGTGCCTGTGTGTGCACGCATATGTGCCTTTGAGGGGAAATTGACATAACCTAAAATTAACCATTTTAACGTGAACAAATCAGTGACATTTTGTACATTCACAAAGTCATCAGCCCTCCCTCCATGTACTTGCAAAACCTTTTCATTCCCCCCAGAAGGAAGCTTTGTAGTTATTCCGCAGTTGCTTTCCATCCCTCAATCCCCTTTCTCTTGGTAACCACCAATATGTGTTGGGTCTTGATGAATTTACCTGTTCTGGGTATTGTATGTAAATGCAGTCATGTACTCTGTGACGTTTTGTGTCTGGCTCCTTTCAGTTAGCATAATGTTTTTGAGGTTCATCCACATGTAGCATATATCACTACTTCAGTCCTTTTTATGGCAGAGTAATACTCCATTGGATGGCCACACGCAGCTTGCTCATCCATTCATCCACTGATGGGCATTTGGGCTGTTCGGACCATCTGGCTACTGTGAATAGTGCTGCTATGAACATGCATGTGCATGTATGTACTTGAACACTTCTAATTCTTGTGGGTGTACACTTAGGAGTGAAATTGCTGGATCTCGTGATACCTTGGTTTAACTTCTTGATCAATTGCCAAGGGTTTTTGTAATACCCTGTAATATACAAGGGTTTCAATTTCTGCACATCCTTGTCAATATTTAATATTTTTCCTTTTTTTAAGAAAAATAATGGGGCACCTGACTGACTCAGTCAGTAGAGCATGTGACTCTTGATCTCAGGGTCATAAGTTCAGGCCCCACCTTGAGCATGGGGCCATCTTTAAAAAAAAAAAATTAGAGCTATCCTAGTGGGGTTCTCAGTGTGGTTTTGATTTGCATTCCTCTAATGATTAATGATAAGTGTCAACTTTGATATGCATATCTTATTTGTAGAAATATACACTTAAGTCCCTGGACTATTTTTAATTGGGTTTTTGGTCTTCTTGTTGAGTTGTAAGAGTTGTTTTTTGTTTAGATACTTTGAATGCTAGACCCTCAATTTGTGTTGTCTTAAGCCACGAAATTTGTGGCAATTTGTTACAGCAGCCATTAAAAAAAAATAGTACAGAAGGACTCAGAGTTGAAGGAAAATTCGAACTACTAAGTTGTGGAAAAGATGTTTTGGGATCCTGGTAGCAGGAATTAATGGCTGATACATTTGAGACATTCCTTTTAAGATGTATCTATTCTAATTGCCTTCAATTCTTGGGTCCCTGCTTTAACGTAGGAGAGTGGCTGTATAGCTTGAATAATGTTCAATTGCTAGGTCAGAAGAAAGCAGATTTCCTTGATTGCCAGTGAGACTGCATTAATTGAAGTACAAGTGTTACCAGAAGAAGGTCAAATGGAAGCTGGAAAGGCAAAAATAAAAGGGATCTATATAGGCAAAAAGAAGGTAATACTACAGAATAACAAAATAAACCTAATATGAAGCCTTCAAAAGCTTTGACAGTCCAAGAGATAAATCTGGAATTATAAAATGGGGAAAATGTAGCACAAGACAAGCACCAGTAAAAAATAAAATAAAATAAAAAAATAAAAATAAAAATTTAGTGGAGAGACATCACATCACAAGCTCTATCAATAGAGGCATGCCATCTGAGAAAAAGGAGGTGACAATCTTCTTCTTTTCTGCACTGGTCACATCCTACTTCACATGAGGAATTCCATTTTGGGCTCTCTACTTTGGGAGTCATACAGGCTAAGTAGAGCATTTTCAGAGATGAGAGGCCAGAAACCTGCAATCATGCCACTGGAGTAGAGAGAAAATGGGATGTTCAACTGAAGAAGGGAAGATTCTGGACAAGACGAAGTAGACCATGATAAATGTACTCAAAGCACGGAGGATTAAGACCAAACTCTCAATAGTTGGACAAATTTTGCTAATCTCACAACCCAGGTGGGCCTGTGATAGTGAGAGCTGAGTTCATCTTCTCAGATCATAGGGCTCCACCTTCGTCCAGACCTTTGCCTTTTCATGCAGCTAAGGAAGAGGGGAAAAAAGGATCCTATGTGCATGTGTGTATGTGTGTTTGTAGACCATGCCTGGCCATTCTGTACACCACTTCTCACCTCCCATGGGCTAAAACTCTTTCACATGACCACACCCACTGCAAAGAATGCTGGGAAATACGATCTTGCTGCTCAAAAAAAATTGTGAAGTGCACTTTAGTGAGCACCAGTCAATTTCCCAAGACCACACACAGTGGGCCCCCAACTCTGGGAGAGTGAGATGGATTAATTATTGACCCCAGGAAGAAAATAGGAATCCCTGCCTTTTCTCTTTTGTTAGCATTAGCTTGGCCTCTTCATCTTCCTTTTCCCTTCCATTTATGTGTCTCTCCTTTCCCTTTCACAGGACTTAGCTTTAGGTTGACTCTGATTTCGTGACTTCTGAACCTTGCTCTTCCTTTCCTGCCCTCTATTAATTATAATTATGTGGCTGCAGTTAAGTTTTAACTGTAAATACAGTGGGTGGACCACACTGATGGCTCATGGTCCAAATGTGGCTTGAAGTCTTGGCAAGTTCAAGGTGTGTGTGTGTGTGTGTGTGTGTGTGTGTGTGTGCGTGCGCGCGTGCGTGCATGCACCATGTTTAACAATTGTGCATCCAGTAAAATTCCAGTAGGTTTTCCTTGAAACAGAAGATCAAGCAACTGAGTTTTCATGTCCACATGAGCAAAGAATGGAAGGCAAGGGTTCTCCATGCTGCCACAGTCTCCACCACAGCCTCTTGTCTTTGCAGTGTTGAGAGCTAGAGTCAGTTTCTGCTTGGCACATTTATGCTGTTACTTTTTTTTTTTTTTACACTGTTCCCTCCCTAATATTTTGCGATCCCTCCCTGATGGTTGTGGTCATACGAGTTTGGGATCACTGACCTTTCCTACTGTCACTTCAGCAGGAACACTGGTTGGAATGGAGGATAGGGGAGATCACAGCACCAGAGACTAGGTGGGTGAAGGGAGGACACCAAGACCAAAGAACATCAAGATATTTATTCCATGTGGAATGGAGGACAACTTGTAGTATGGAGCAGTGGTCTCCAAGCCTTGATTGTGCACCTCATATTGGCATATGTACCCCTCAAAGTAGGAATTGTTACTTAAAAATTAAATGCATAAGCTTCTATTACTTCCAGATGCAGTATACTCCCAAGGTCATAGTTCTAGGTGACCACACATCCCTCTTCCACATAATCTTCATTATGAATTGGGATTTCTGGGCCAACTTTTCAGTTGGCAGATACAGACACTTAATGTTATTTTCAATTAGCGGTTTCTTGGCATTATTTAAGTCTCTCCTACATCTTGTGAGGGTTAGTTTTATTGAAACTAGATGATGTATTCCTTAAGCCCTGTAAACTAGACAGTTCAGCGTATTGCAGTAAGCTGAATGGGAATGAACAGCTAGGTCCACCTCTCTCAACCCCTCCGAGCTGCGGAATTTTATTTCTGCCCTTTGCTCAGGATCGCGTTCACACAACCTGATGGGAGCTCATTAGACAGGTGAAGATATCAGTGTTTAAGACTTAAAAGTTCAAGATAAAATTAACATGAATGAATCCTAATACTCTCTTCCCGTGCATCAGTGGAACATCTTGCTGGTTTGTCCTCTGACCCCCTTTGGGTCCACTGGTGGAGCGGTAGAGCCCTGCTACTCAAGCAGTGGTCCCTAAAGCATATAGGCATCACTTGGGAATGTGCTAGAATGCCAACTCTTAAACCGCACCTCAGACCTACTGAGTCCGAATCTGCATTGTAACAAGAGTCCCAGGAGATGTATATGCACAGAAAAGATTTAGAAACACTAGTTAAGGGGCCAGCCAAAGATGTGGCAGGGTGGGGAGGGGATGGTGGAGGGGCAAAGGGATGAAGAAGAGTTGATGGGATCTCCTCATAATCCTGGACACAGTAGCGAGGCTGTTAAGCATGCTCAGAAATGGGTCAGTTGGAGCCGAATAGAACTAATGTGAAAAGATATTTTTTAAAAATCCCCAACCCTCCCACCAACAAGAAGATAAGACCAATTACAGTCACACACAAATGTTTACTGGAATTTCATGAACTTACAGAGAAAGGCTTTGTTTTGGAATCTGGAGTCAGAAGATCTGGATTCCCCCAGTGGGGTGTTTTGGCTGCCATAGCCTCTCCACAGTTCCCAACTGTGCCTGCGGTTTATCACTCTTCGTAGCTGAAGTGCTAATGACCTCTCAGGCATAAATTTAATGCTTTCCTGTCTCCCTTGATTGTTTCCTCTCTTTCCTATCCTCTCAAACCCGAGCTCGGTCTTTAAGACCTTGCCACCATTTCCTAGGCAGATTCACAGAACAGAGGCTTTGTTATCTCTTAATTTGTTTGGGAATTAGGCCAGTTAGAGATGGAGTGAAGCTTTTGCCTCTCCCAAGACAACTAGGCCTTGCACCAGCAAGTGTTGCTGGGAAATCACTGCACATCCCTCTGTATACAGTTTGACCAAAACAAATGAAAATGGCGCTGCAGAAATGAGTGGGAAACCTGCTGTAGCATGGCTGGGTGGAAGGGTGAGGACCCAGCCCTGCCAGCCAGATTGGGATTCCTGTCAGTCCAATCAAGGTTTTGCATACCTCTTGGAGACTGTTCAGGGCCCTGAGAACTCAAAGGTGAACAAGACCGGGCCTCTGACCCTATGGAGCCCATGACCATAGATACTATGGCAACCATAGATAAGTTGCACAACAACCAGAATGTGTAGAAGGTGTCAAATGTTAAGAGTCGAGCGAATGATCACATTTTGTGGTAGCTGGGAGGATGGGGCAAAGAAGGGGGTTTTTGAAGGTTGGATCCTCTTTGTCCAGCACACTGTCCAAGTTAGATAGCAGATTGGTGTGCAAAATTGGCGTTAAGTGTTGGCCAACTGCAAGGCCAAGGTGATGGATAGGATCTCAGGAGCGGCAGATGGAGACTGGATTTTATTCTGGTGGACAGTGTCTCTTAAACCCTGGGGTCCAAATCAGAGGAGGGAAGGGAAAGGTTAGTAAAATTGTAGGTGGTCAGTGATGAAGGTGGGAGAACTGACCAAAATTGAGAGAAAGCATGGCTCTGAGGGCCTGCTGAAATTGTGAGCTATAATTAACTAACAGCACACATTCCAAATATTCTGTAATTTCTCTGGGTGGTTTTTTATGTGTGGAGTAGGATCAGTGCAAGGTTGGAAGCTTTGGGTGCCTTGGGTGGACAAAGGGAGATAATGGTGAAGTGCTGGGGAAAGGGTGTCGAAATGGGTAGAACATGTGATCTGGGCTATGCAGGAAAGAAAATGAAGCCACAGGGAAAAATAATATGAGGAACAGTGGGGGCTGCAAGGAACCCAAGGTACTTAGGAGCTCCAGTGAGCTGAGCTGAGCTGAAGCTGTGGTCAGAGAGTAAGATGATAAAATTTAATATTTCACAAGTGGAGCTTTCCAGCTGATGTCAAGGTTGGGGTCTCCGATTTCCCCTGTACCTCTTCTGGGAACTGAGCTTGGCCTGTTTCCCTGTATTTATTGAAGGTGGTAGGGGAGGTCCAGCAACAGATAAAGCTGGGTAATGGGAGTTGTAACAAGAGTCCATAGGAACATGGGATCAGGGCTGTTTCTTCTAGGCGTTCCAGAGGCCTGGGATCAGGGCTGTTTCTTCTAGGCGTTCCAGAGGCCTGGGACCTGAAGAGTCCACAAGTAGGCCAAACTGTGGGAAGAGGAGCTTCCTGTCACTTGAGATTCAACTGCAGCGACCTGTCTTTTTCATCAAGCATTTATTTCCTAAAAGAGAATCTGATTTGGTTGGTTCTGTCAATATCCAAACCAAAGTCACCTGCACCAAATCTCCTCTGGAAGTGGACCTCCCTTTCTGTCTGGCCAACACAGCTGTGTGGGACTAGGATCTAGACCCAGGGCCACCATCTGTGGCAGAAAACACTTAATAGCAGTTAGTTTGCAGGGGCACACGGACTTATGTTCTCTTCACAACAACCTCATGATTTAGGTACTATTATATCTTTTTACATGTGAAGAAATAAGCACAGAGGTTACATGACTAGCCCGTGTGTACATGATTCCGGACATGTTTCTTAAGGTGGCAGCAGGCTTCATGGTTTCTTCCCTCAGCCTGTCACAGACTAGCAAACAGCTAAGTCTTCATGTGGTCCCTATAAATATGGGTCCTTCTCCTCCCACACACCTTCACATCCCCACACCGCACACAAGGTTTGTAAGAACAGCAGGTGGACTTAACTGTCTGTAGGGTGGCGATATAATTTGTCATTCAACTGGGACAGTCTGAGAGTAAAAATGGGCACTATTAATAGCCATGCCAGCACCATAAGCAAAAACTGGGACTGTCTGGGTTAAACCAGGACCTATGGTCACTTCACTTACATATATGTTACGTATTGAGTGAGAATTGAAAGAAGCTCTAAGTGGACCCGTAATATTTCCAACCTGCCAGAGGAAGACTAAATTTCCATCCAAATCTCCACTTTCAAAAGGCCTGATTCATAACATGTGCTTGGTTAGGTTGTGAGTAAAAAAATAGGTTGTGAGTAAAAAAAAAAAAAAAAAAAAAAAAAAAAGACTGGGCTTCATTATGTTCCAAAGAGGTATGTGGAGAAGGATAGAAGCAAATGGGGCTGGGAGCAAGGAAGGGAGATAGCTGGAAGTGCAAGCAGGCTACTCTTAGCAATAATTTCTGTCCAAGCACTTCACAGTGAACAAGTTAGTACTTGCCATTGACTTTAAGAAATTAGCAGACCCAAAAGAAGCTTATTAAATCCAGCCCATTTTACATCTCTTAGTCTGTCTTTACAATGTCTGGATCTAAAAGAGAACTTGGGGTCTACTCATCATTTCCTGCCATGGAAAGCAACATTAAATGGCCAAAGGAGGATCAATAGGTCTTTGAAAACCTCTACCAGTATTAGTGTTTCCTTTGAATTTGCAAAGCTAACATCACTTTACAAAGCTGGAGAAACTTGATTCTGTACCTGAGTAGTCATGAAACCAGAACAAGTACCAGCTTGGACAATCAACCGGTCTCTGGTTCCAAATTTTTGTCTTTGTCTTTCTTATTGGGGGGGGGGACAGGACTGGGGGCACCCCTCCCTTGCGAAAACTTGCAGTAGCGTTTGAATTTGGGAGAATAGTTGAGGTATCTGTATGAGTTGTTTGTGCTGGCACAAAGTATTCTCGCCTGAATACAACTATCAGCTATACCTGCTCCGTTCTTCACATTCAGTTGTACCCAGCCTTGGAGTGAAGACCCTAATTTGTTCAGGGTGTCTGAGGGCCAGCCCACATGGTCTGGTGTTCCAATTTGAAGGAATGGCCTAGGGTGGGACGTAATGCCCCACATCTCAGAGTTCCCTGGTAGATACCTCCCAACCGCATCTCCTGCATCTCCCAGGGTTGGATGACCCAGAGAACAGGGGAGATGCAGCAACTCCACAGGTTCCCCAAACATTGTAGCCAGTGTCCTCTTATAATCTGAGATGAGAGCCATATCACTCTCTAGGCTGGCGAGGCTACATTTTGGATGCGAGTCAGCTTGGAAGGACTTATTATTTATGAAAATGATGGATCTCCAGCTTTACTGGAATATTTTAGGTGGACTACCCCTGTTTAGGTTCCTACCCCTCCCTCCCAACTGGTTCATTCCTTTTCCAAGTAATAAATCCTCTTGGTGTTATTGTGTTTGAAGTCTGTTTCTTTCTAAGGACCAAAATTTATTCAGAAATAAGGTGTTTGAGGGCTTCAATTAAATTATAATATGGGAAACATTGTATGAGGGTGAGGTTTAAGTGAGATCAGTGTTGGAGGAACAGTCATTACTGTTGAAACTGAGGATCTGGATGTACTTGCACGAAGATATTTTTTTCACCTCCATTCGATTTCTTAAATTTTGTGAAAAAAATTTTTAGGTTTTATTTATTTGAGAGAGCATGAGCGCAGGGTAGGGGAAGGGACATGTCGACTCCCCACTGATCAGGAAGCCCAACACGACATGGGGCTCCATCCCAGGACCCTGAGATCATGACCTGAGCCAAAGTCAGATGCTTAACTGACTGAGCCACCTAGGTGCCCCAAATTTCGTGAGTTTTAAGGCAACCCTGCTCATCGGTGTCTTAAGATGGTAGCAGTATGTGAACAGACCTGTCCTTTTCACCTTATAGATTGCTATGTTTCATCATTGTTGCTATTCCAACAGTTGAGTCACATTGGAAGCACAGTGTAGAACAAGTTCTAAACAAGTTTTTCAAGTGATATAAAACTGTCATTGACCCTAAACATAATAATACAGTTTTCTAGAATTATGTGAGAGATCGAAACCACAGAGCTACTGATGCAGGACAGTCCCAAAGGTCCTCAGATAAAAGCGAGATAAGACTTAATCTTGTTGCTGTGATCATTCATCATTTCACTCCATCACCCTTGTCCTCCTGTTTGTAGGTTCTGATGATGAGTGTCCTTACACTGCAGTGATAAGAACTCTTAATGGTGAGAGGGGAGTATTTATGATTTCTTTCTTTACTTCCATAAAAGACATAACTCCTCAGAGAACAAGAGTTGTGAGATCATTTGATGGGAAAAATGAGTTTACTCAGAGCTGTGTAAGTAGGAAAGCCAGTCACTGGGGTGCTGGGATCTATGAGAGTCTGAGGAAATAATGAGTTCACCATCAAAACAGCCCCCTGGAGCCCTGATACTGCTACCAGCAATTCCAAAATACTCTTTCAAAATCTTTTTCTTTCTGCTTCTAGATTCTATAGAGCCCTCTTTGGAAGTGGTCAATAAATAGGCAGGTTCCAGAAAGTTTAATTGATGGGAAAAATCAGAAGTTTAAGGAAGCTATGCTAAAATGATTCTAATTGTGTTGGTAAACTAGCTCCCTCCTGAGAGGCCTTTTGGCAAAGAGAAGTCTTACCTGACAGATGGCAGCCTTTGTGGGAAGGTGCCCCATCATTGGAAGATGGTTGGGTAATTTTTTTAAAGCACCTTGACTTGAATCCACTAAAAGGCCTGTGGCTACCAGACCAACTCATTTTAATGTCTGAATGGATGAAGGATAAGCTGTGGTCAAGGTCTGAGAACGGTACTCTGTTTTATTGTTATACTAACCAAATTGGCAAAGCTGTGAACTTTGATAGATGGGGAAATGGGGTTTATCAGATTCTTTTGAAGTGCAGAGTGCTGAAGAAAGTATGGGTCAATTATTCCCTCTGACTGAAAGAAGCAGTAAATGCTGGTGTCAAAGCTCTTATAGTCTGGTAATAAATAAATTGGGTTCTTGAGTACTTTTCTATCCCCCCCCATTAACTCTTCAGACATACTGTCGATCTACATATTAGCAAGTGCCTTGGTGTCTAGCATAAAGCTCTTATTTCCTAATTGCTTGTAGAAGACTAGGAACATAACTGATACAGAGGATGCTTGTGTATTATTAGATTTCTGTGCATGCATATACTACTGCCTTATGGGAAACGGTAGATTTTTAGCAAGGAAGAGGTGTAAATTTGTGACCTATTTGCTGATAACATGGGGCTCAGATGTTGCACATGTTTAGGTTAGGAGATCAGGCTCATATTTTTCATGTCGTTTAGTCTGGAAGACTTTCTCTATTTATGAGAATAGTCATAAATTCGAGAATGTTTAAAACATTAATCCAACCTTTTTATTACTTGTTATTGCAATGGAGTCATGGAATACATTGCATCTCCTTAAAAGTTTGAGGGAATGAGTGTAAATTTTTAGACCATGGAGAGTAGAAATTACTGAATGAACAACTTAATTGTGATAATGTTCCCCACCTTTCCTTCCACATTCCTTACATCATTAACTGCTACAGCATATCTAATTACTGGGCTTATAACCCCACAGTACCTCATTTCTTAAATAAAACTACCCAAATTCATGAATGGAAATCTTCAGTGGTAGTATGATTAAATAGTATAAGATGAAGATGTTACTCTGTGAAAATGGGCTATTTCTTTAAAAATGTAACTTCTGTCTTTGTAAGCAAATAAAGCTATAAACATGATGGATTCTAATTGTAGATGGGAAGTGAAGTATCTCATTTTTAAAAATTCTGATAGTTTACACTGTAAAAACAATATTCAGGACAAGACACTAGTATCAACTAAAGAAATGTGTGGGCTTTCCAAGAGCGTCAATCATAGTTAATCTTTGCTCTATGTAATCTCTGGACAAACAGCAAAGAATCCTCTTTCAATATAATTTTCCAATCCCCATCCATCCTTCACTATATCCCTCAATCTGTCTCCCTTGACAAGCCAAAATACAAACCTGAAAAACCACAGAACAGTTCTTTGCTTAGCAGAAATTTTCTCTCTCTCCAATTAAAAATACACAACAGTGAAAGATTGTTTTATCATCTTAGTAAATGCTTATCATCTCTAAAGATAATAAAAATTCATTGGCATTTCAGCACCGCGGATAGCACCACTCAGTGCTACATCCCCCTTCCCCAATTGTAGCCAAGCTACCTCTGGTCTGACAAGGTGTTTAGAAATAGCTGTGTTGCCATAAAATGGCAGTTCTTGTACTTGGTTTCACATTAAAATTACCTGAAGAACTTTAAATATCCCGAAGTCCAGCCCTCACCACCCTGAGCAATGGAATCAGAATATCTGGAGTGGGTCCCCAGCTTTAATTATTTTTTTTAATGTTTTTTTTTTATTATGTTAGTCACCATACAGTACATCCCTGGTTTTTGATGTAAAGTTCGATGATTCATTAGTTGCGTATAACACCCAGTGCACCATGCAATATGTGCCCTCCTTAATACCCATCACCAGCCTATCCCATTCCCCCACAGCTTCCCAGCCTTACAACCACTAAAGTGGTAATTTCTAAGTGATCATTGAAGTTTGCTTCTAAAATAGAGGTTCTCAAACTTAATTGCATTTTAGAATTATCCAGGTAGCTTAAAGACAATATCCTTGCCTACGCTCATCCGTAGACTTTGTAGCTAAGTTGGCCTGAGTTGGGTCACAGACATCAGTAGTTTTAAATATATCTCCAGTTGATTCTAGTATATAATGGTTGATTGAACACTACTCAAAAGCAAGACCTAAAATTAAAATTTTTTTCGTGTGGGATGTTTAGGCAAGTTTGATATCTCAATAGGAGTCCCACATTCCAGAAAGAAGCAATGTCTAGGTTTCATGACATTGGACTTGAAATTGAGAAACTCTGGCTCTAGCCAGATATGCAGTCAAATGGGACTCTAGAAGCTACCTCCTGCTCCTTGCCTATGCCAAAGCCCCAACGCTAGATGTTAGATAAGAGCATGTATGAAATCATAACTTGCCCACAAACATCATCTTTTGTCTTCAGCTACCACTAGAGATTTCAAATTATATTCTGGAGAGGTTGAAAGTTACCTTACCAGCTTCATTTATCACCCCCAACAATAGGATAATTCTCTAGCTTATTCACTCTTGTTTAATAAGTTGAAAGTGTGTGGCAGACATTAGAGTTTACATGCTCTCAAATAGTCAGCATGCTCCCCTGTGTTTTCAGTATTCTCTGCATTTAGATTGGAGCCATGTGATTCTGAGCATGGAGTCCTAAAAACTCCCATGCCCTCCCCTTTTTCTCTTTTTTTGCTGTGTCAACATTGGATGGATCACAAGTTGCACACATCACTTCAACATGGAGCAGGGTTGCCTGCCTGAATGTGATTGAGGGTAGATTGAAAAGCTACTGAGATTATGTATCACAGCTTGACTGATATGATGGCTGCTGTTAATTATGTATAATGAGATTCTCAAAGATTAATGAATATTCCTTAGACTTGAGCTAATGAGAATCCCTGTGTTCCCATCTATTCAAAGGAGGAGGAGGAGAAGCAGTATATGCAATACATGGATTCCAGATTGTATACATTTTTTCTCATTAGTCATTATTAGCTGTACCACTGCGTAGATTTAACCACCTTTCCAGATTCGTGGCAACCTGGGAAAAAATCCTTCAGTTTACTCGGAAAAGAGGCACTTATGTAGCACAAGAAGTCCGGTTGCTTTTGGCCACTGATGATCTTTGAATTGTGATGGTTCTTAATCTGTTGTCAAGTATCCTAGTTGCTTGGAGGTTTTGATGAAAAATCTTCCTCGTTGTGTTGCTCATTCTTTGCCTTCCCCCATTTCTTGATCACTCCATCACAGAGTCCGCAGATGCCCCGAGAAATGGGCCCAGGTTATTAATACTCCCTTCCTTGAGCATAGGTCGATTATATCCCAATGGCAGCTGAAACCTAGATCTTCACTATTAATGCTCTCCTCTCCTGCAAACTCAGCATCCTTTATAATTAGTTTAGATATTCTCTGGAAATTTTCAGGGTTTGAGAAAAGTAATTTTCAAGCAGACTATTAAAGTAACCTATAATCTAATTTTAGCTGAAATAGCATCACTAAGTATTTAGCATTAGCAGTGTGTTCACGGCTTGCACCTGCAATTCCTGATCACTTAGTTCATGCTTGTCTACCTGCAATATTATTTCTACGAGGCCACCAATGGTACATTTAGCAAATTATTGCCATAGCTCACTAAACTATGACCCCAAAGCATTCAGAAGCATCCACTTTTCACTTTTCTAATTGGATTTGGCCTGACCTTGTTTTAAACCATGTAGAATCCCCAGGAGACACATAGACAGCAGGTTTTTGCAAGATTTTCAAGTCACGGAATACCTTTTAGGCTAATTATTGCCTTATAATATTTAATTTCTTTGATAGACTCAATTACGTTGGCTAATTCAGACTAACTTATTTGTAGCTAGTTAATTTCAGTTTCTAATTACAGATTTTGGTTTTGATACAAATATTTTTAAAAGCTGTGGGTCATAGTCTACATATCAATTGATTGCATATTGAAACCAAGCTGCCTCTTCTAAGGTATCTTTTGAAGTGTCCTTGGAATTAGAGTCTAGTTACATACTCTCTAGAACTAAGATATAGGTCTGTCTATGTATTTTCATTTTATGAAAGAGGTGAAAGAAAACGTCAAAAGGTGGGACTGATCTAAGATGAGGGAAGATGGAAGATTAGTTGGGATTTGTTTTAGAAATTATTTCCTAGTTTAAATAGTTTCACAGACACATTTTATAATCTTTTTCCCTCTGAGTTGAGTCTTCCCCTGATACTTTCTTTCTTGTGAAACAGTCTTATCACTGTGATTGTCCCTTTTCCAATTCTTATCACCTGCTGGCCAGAAGATCACCCACTGCCGATGAAGACCAACTGTAATTTTTCAAATGACCTTATTTTTCTGCTTTAACTTAGATCATTTTCATGGGCTTTTTAGTTCACACTGCTTAGGGCTTCCCCTCAGTCCCCTGGTGTCTACCCCATTCTCTCTTGATTGCTCCTTAGTATTGCTAGAAGACCAACGTTTTCACAGTGTAAATAAGCTTGAGGTAAAAACAGATTCTCCGGTAATGCAACACGCTAGCGTTCAAGTCAGACTCCTGACTTTCATCCGTGTCCTTCGCCCAGGCCTGGAAGGAAAAACCAATAACTATTTTCTTGGCTTGTCTATAAACACAAGTCTCAGCTCATAGAATTTGAATTCCCAGGACAAAAGTTTAGTTTCAGGCTAAAAAATACCCATGCATTCTGCATTCTGTTGCTCTTGCATATTCTTCCTCCATAATCTCAACCTCCAGAACCTGGCATATTAGAGGAACACCAAAAGGACTGATGGAATTGAAATGCAAAAGACTGAAGGACAATTGCTGTCTTTCTTGTAATATTTCTATGTTTTTTCCACTTATAAATTGGCATATGCTTACCACTCAGGCAAATGACTGCACTGTTGAGCATAAATATAAGTGGCAAAAGTATTATTTTTTTCATTTGACTATTAACTGGTCAAAATATGTGAGCAGGACAGGCTGGCCTGGGCCCTGTGCTGTATTTTTTGGGCCTGATCTCTATATTTCAGTGTCTGACTAGTCTCCCAGCCCGTCCATCTAGGTTTGCCTTCACTTGTCCCCATTCTGGATTCTTAGTGGGGCTTCACTTCAGCCCAGCCTTCCCTGACACTCAGTCCTGTTCACAGGGACTCCTTCCTCTCAGTCCAGTAGTGATAGCACCAGATCTTCTTACATGTCCTCAGCGACCTGTGTCCCCACTCCAAAATAGCTCCATTGTCTAAATAAGTATCTTTCTGGACCTCTGGTGGACATCGGTACCCCTTACTTTTTGAAGGTCGCATCTGAGTTTGTCATCATCCCCTAATCCTGCTCCTGCATTGATTCTTCTTTCTGCTTTGATCTTTAGAATCGCTTCTCACCTTTTCTGAATGGCTCATGTTGCTAAAAAGAAATCCTTTGACCTGCTTCTCTCTTGAGGTGACCAACAGCTTGTCTCTCTAATTCACTTCTAAGATGCTCGGAGAAGTCAGTATTGGCTCCCCCTTGCTTTCTTCTGCTCCAGCCACTGTGCTGATACCGCTTTCTTTGAAGCCTGGGTAACCTCCTAATGACCAAATCAGAAGCACTATCATCTTTCTTTTTCTACTTCTGTTCAGCATTTGGCACCACTGGCCTTCCGTCTTGACACTGTCTTTGCTTAACTCACTAGGCGGCCCCATCTCCCAATTTTCTGGTGCCCTTCCTTTACAAGACCCTGCGTTGGCTCCTTTACCTTTTATCTGAGTTATCTTATCCTTTATCTGAGTTCTCTTTTTCCAAGCTTCTCTTCTTGCCTTCATTGGGAGGAGTTTTTCTAGTGCCGTTTTATGCAGATGAGTCCATTTCTAATCCTTTTATATGCAGGGCAGTGATAGGGGTATTAAATTTGATCCAGCATTTTAAGAATTTTGAGGGGCGGGTTCTTGATCTTTAATTTTAATATTCTATTTTACTTGTCAGTATACAAAAATACTTTAATATGTACTCAATATAAACTGAGATATTACACTTTAAAAAAATTTATTTGAGAGAGAGTGAACAAGAGAGAGCACAAGCTGGGGGGAGAGGCAAAGGGAGAGGGAGAAGCAGACTCCCCACTCAGCAGGGAGCCCGATGCAAGGCTCAATTCTAGGACCCTGGGTTCATGACCTGAGCTGAAGGCAGATGCTTGACTGACTGAGCCACCCATGCGCCCTGAGATTTTATACTTTTTTTTTGTACTAAGCCTCTGAAGTCCAGTGTGTATTTACAGCACTTCCCAGTTTGAAGTAACCACATTTCAAGCGCTCAAGAGCCACATGTGGCTGGTGGTACCGCATGGGATGGCACAGTCTTAGACCATTGATTTAAGGTGTTCTACCCATATCTGCGAAACAAGGCCCACTTTTAATCCCACTTATTCCAGGATATTTGTCCCAAATTCCCTCTGCTAAAATTAATCTTTGCCCCCTTCACAGTACTTTTTAAGACTGTGAACTTATAGGTACATATTACCCCTTGTTCATCTTAGAAAAATACCATGAAAATAGAGAAGAAAATTGGACATTGGCAGAAAACCCACCCAAATTCAAATGCTAATGCTGCCCCCTTGAAGAGGTGGTGGTGGTACTATAGTCACAGCCTGTTTTTTTAAACCTCTGTCTCCTCATCTGTAAGTAAAGGTAATAACTCTCAAAAAGTCCGTGAGCATTAAATAAGGTGTGCCTAGTACTTAGTTGGGGCTCAGCAAATAACTTATGACTATAGTTCTGTTATTTTAGGATGCCACTAATTTAAGGTGTACGATTAATTTAGTAATCAGCTATTGAAGAATATAAGGAGTAGATCCACTGTATGCACATGGATTTTAAATTACACACTTATTTTAGAAACACCAAAATTGAGGGCTCATACATTGGTATTGCTGTGGGAAGGTAAAACGATGCATCTACTTTAGAAACCACTTTAGCAGTTCCACAAAAGGTTGAAAATGGAACTACCATATGCAAGAATGTTCAGAATAGCCAAAAAGTAGAAACAACCCAAATATCTATAAACTGATGAATGGATGAACAAAACGTGGTATATCCATACAACAGAATTTTTAAGATTTGTTTATTTGAGAGAGAAAGTGCGAGTGTGGAGAGGGGTGGAGGGAGAGAATCTCAAGCAGACTCCCCCACCGAGCACGGAGCTGGATGCAGGGCTTGATCTCACAACCCATGAGATCATGACCTGAGCTGAAATCAAGTCAGAAGTTTAACTGAGCCACTCAGGTGCCCCAGAGTAGTATTCAGCAGTAAAATGAAATGAAGTTCTGATGCATGCTACGGCATGGGTGAACCTCAAAAAAACCCCAAGATGCTAAGTGAAAAAAAAAATCCATTTGTAAATGACCACATATAACACTATCTCACACTGAAATGTTCATAATAGGCAGATCTCTACAAAGTCTTAGTGATTGCCTGGGCTGAGGTGTTAGGTATGGGGAATCCCTGCTAATAGGTACAAGGTTTTGGGGGGTTGGTGATGAAAATATTCTAAAATGAGATTATGGTGATTGTATAACTCATACTGTACTAAATATATGAAAAACCATTAAATTATGCATATTAAATGGATAAACTTTATGGTGTGTAAATCTCAAAAATGTGTAGATCTCAACAAGGCTATTAAAAATTTGGGAGGAGGGGCGCCTGGGTGGCACAACGGTTGGGCGTCTGCCTTCGGCTCAGGGCGTGATCCCGGCGTTATGGGATCGAGCCCCACATCAGGCTCTTCTGCTATGAGCCTGCTTCTTCCTCTCCCACTCCCCCTGCTTGTGTTCCCTCTCTCACTGGCTGTCTCTATCTCTATCGAATAAATAAATAAAAATCTTTAAAAAAAAAAAATTTGGGAGGAAATCGGTTTCAAATTAAGGGCATATATATTTGTCTACCTTACAGACGAACAAGTTCCCCCAAACAGGCAAACAACAACAAAACAGAAGCTCATTGAAATAAAGCTCTCAGTCCTAAAGTTTATGGACATTTTTCTCTGTGCAATATATTTGAAGAAAAACATACATTTCTCCCTAGAAGACAACTCTTCTTTCGGTTTAGGGTGCCAGACATGGAGACCTTCAAATCCCCTGGACCCAGGGGAGAAACCAAAGCCTGAAGGTAGCCTTGACCCTTAATTTCTCACTGGCTTGACCTCCCCCACTTCTACACACTGAAGTGGACTCCTGTTGAATTGTCCTTGGCTCACTATTCACTGAGCTCTTGGGGGAGCCCAGACTTCGTCATCCTGTTCACAGTAACTTCACGGGACCTGACATACAGTAGGTGCTCAGGAAACCTGGTGCCTGGGGCAGTTCAGGCCCCTCCAGCACTGGAGAGGAGTGGCTGAAACACTGGCACCTTCTGCCTTCCTACATTTGGCAGTGTGTACTTCCCTTGGTGACTTGTGCCATCTTAAAGGCCCAAGTGCCTATGCCATTGTGCTAACAGGACCACAATCCTCTCGTTCTGTCTTGTTAGTTACAGCTCATGGCCACAATCAAGGAAAGGCCATGTCTGAAATATGTTTCAGAAGATGTTAATGGCAAGAGTGAGTTTAGGCCACCTCTGCAGGGAAGGAACAGGTGTTTCTACCCCATTTTATAAAAAGAGTCACAGAGATACATGAGGCTAGATATTCAGCTTAATATTCATTTGTGCCATTAGAGCACTTTTATAGACTACGAGTGAGCCTATGGGTTTTGGGTTTCTCATCAAGGCGAAATAGAAGGCCCTTTCTGCCTGGGCATTGGCAAACTTGTCTAATTTGGAGTTGAAACTAAAAATGGCAAGTAGCAGAGACCCCTGCTGATTTCAGAGGTGGTATGATGCTCTCTTTCTAAAGTGAATCTCGTAAGAGTTTTCTGAAGGGTAATTGTGCCTAAATTGCGTCTTTGCTACACGCACCAGGCCTGCCACAGGGGATTTGCAGGGGCCGTCATGTTTGCATGGGAGCCTACTGGGAGAGACCAGTGGGCACAGAACATGGGAGGGGCCCCTGACAGATTCTGAGAGACTTGAGCACCCCTACCCAGCCTTGTGAACCCCCGGAAGACACGGCAGCATCTCCTCCTCAGGATGACTATTGAGGGGGGTTCTGCCACCTCCTACCAGCCCATCCAGTGTGCACAGCCTTGCCAGGTCCTCATTCATGCTTCTGAATCAGGATTTTGGTCTAAGTAGTATGCTTTTTACCTGGGTAGCTGTTTTTTCTCCATCTCACGTGCTCTAAGCAAGTATTTAAGTTATACTAGACGTGCCAAGCCATGTGCTAGGAACTATAGATACAATGATCGAGAGAGAGGCCATTCCCTTTCCTCGAGGGGTTTACAGTACAGCCTTTCTTCTTTGTTTCTCATCTCCCTCTTTCCTCTCCTCCCCTTCCCCATCCCCCTCTTTTTTCTTTTATTATCTAGAATCTTTTAAGCCCCAAATATGAAAGTCAGTAAATAGCAGTTTAGACCAAGACATGGTGAAGGTCATCTCCACTCTTGGTGGCCATAGTTTCAATACTTTCACTCTGTAAACTACCCCCACAAAACATATTTTTAAAAACATGGTTGGGGTCGGGGGTAATGGTGACTCATCAGAACTAATTGTAATTGTTTCTACGACTCCTTCTGCATGCTGTCCTGAGAGTACATTCATGATTCAACTTCACTCCAGGAAGAAAGTTAAAATTAGTTCTTTTATTAGGAGTTGATAGCAGAGGAAGCTTAAAAAACTCACAATGCTAAAGAGGTTTATGGCTGCCGAGTACCTTACATTTGATTTGTCATGGAAAAAACTTGGAACATGAACCATGTTGGTTATGATTTGCATTTTTGTAAACATGGAAATTGGGGAAGGTAAATAATCTTCCTAAAAAAGATGAGGTAAAATGCAAATATGGGAGCAACGCTTTTCCTATAAATTTGACCTCTGGATTTGCATAGCAGATTTAAATCTGTAATTCTACTTGCTGATGTGTCAGGATCATCTCCAGCTAAAAAATACATTGTGTGTTTGAGAACAAACACCTGGCCCTGGCACATGACTTGTATTATCAGTTACTACACATGAAGGTCATCCCAAGGGCAACATTTGCTGGGAAAACAGTGCTTTAGGGCCTGGGTGTACGATAAATACAAGCAACTTTTTGAAAATTGGCACCGTATTTAAGACATGCAGCTCACTCTCCCAAGATTCTAATTTTGGCCACAGTTGAAAAGCAAAGAGAGATACTAATTAATTAGGTTAGTTATATATTAGCAATGCACAGACCCTAAATGAATTATGTTCTGAAATCAAAAAAGACAATTTTTAAAATATTGAAACTCTGGGCTTTAGAGTTGTATTGTCATTCCTGTGGATATGAAGAATTCAGAATATTCAGTGGACATTTTGAAGCCTTTTGGACTTTTCCAGGCTGGATTTATTTGTTCTTTAATGACTGATTAGAATATCTTTATGTCCTGCGGCAAGAGGAAGCTGGCATATTCATTCTGGAGGACAGTTTGGTGTGCCTGTAAACATTTCAAAAGCGCAGGCTATCCCATGACTTGGGATTTGCCTTTGAGGGGCACTGTCACGGATGGACAAAGATTCATACATAATGGAGTTGCTCATACTCAGCACCTTGGATACTTCGGGTTGGACGATTCTTGCTATATGAGCTATTCTGTATATTGTGAAATGTCCAGCAACATCCCTGGCCTCTACTCACTAGATGTCATTAGCACCTCCAGTTGTGACAACCAAGAATGCATCGAGGCATTGACAAATGCCCTTGGGACAAAGCCTCTCCCCACCCCCACCCCCACTGCAAACCACCGATCAATAAGAATGTCCACTAGGGCACTTTGTGATGTTCCATGAACTACAAATATCCTAACCAACCATCATTTGGAACAGAGCTACTCAATAGAAGCATAATGGGAGTGACAAACACAATTTCATATTTTCTAATTTTTGTGTTAAAGTAAAATAGTTGAAATTGATCTTAATGTTATATTTTATTTGATCCAAAGTATCCAACATATTTTCACATGTACTCAACATAAAAATTAAGGTATCTTATATATATATTCTTTCAAGTAGTATTCAAAATCTGGTGTGTGTTTTGTGCTGACAGCACATCTCCATTCATACCAGCCTCTTCGAAGCATTCAGTAGCCACACACAGCTACGGGCCACCTTAGTGGCTGGCATGGATTTTAGAAATAACTGATATGTTCATATTATGCAGCAGCTTAAAATAATGAGGTAGAGAAGTACTGCATGGAAAAGAGCCCAGAGGCATAGTGTTAAGTGAAAACAGAGCAGCAGAACAATATATGTGTTATGACACATGTTGAAAATTATTATTTTTTTAAAGATTTTATTTGTTTATTTGAAAGAGAGAGAGACAGCCAGCGAGAGAGGGAACACAAGCAGGGGGAGTGGGAGAGGAAGAAGCAGGCTTCCAGCAGAGGATCACGCCCTGAGCCGAAGGCATACGCTTAATGGCTGAGCCACCCAAGCGCCCCGGAAATTATTTTGAAAAATGAAATGTATGTGTATTTTCACTGATTATGTATTTTCACTGATCAGTGAAAATACATTTGTATGTAAACAAGTAGAAAAGTTGTGGAAGTGTGTCCATCACTGAGAGGGGCCTGAGGCAAGGGGAGGGGGGGATAGGGGAAGTGGCCAAGGCAGGGTTTAACTGTAATATTTAAACTTATATGAGGAATGTATTCATGTATAACATGTGTAATATGTGCTTTAAAAATGAGCTCAGTAGGTCTGATCATCCCCGCAGCCTCTGGGTGCCAATGGTTCCTCCCTGGGCTGTGCCTTAGAATCACCAGGGGAGCTTTCTAAAAATAGCCTGCCTGCATCCATTTTGAACCCATTGAACCCGTTAAATAAAAATCCCTGAAGGTCAGGCTTCTAAACCTCTTCAGATGATTTCAAAGTATAGACCGGATTGAGAACCTGAGAGCAAATATGGAAAAAGGGGTAAACTTTATGTCCTTAAAACATTACCTGTGAACATTCTCGAAAAAAATTAGTTAAGGATCCAATGGATGATTTTTTACGGCACATTATCTGGTCAGGGTTTTCTGTTGTTGAATAAGGGCAGATCTGTATTTTAAAGATAAAATAGTTCAAATGAGCAGAGGGATGAGTTTGAGATCATTTTGTGAAAATTGCAGTGCCTGACAAGACTTTTAATTCGTAGCCATCCAATTTCATGTAAGTTTGGACAAGTGAGTCTATAAAAGTAATGCTGGTCTTTTGTCAAAACAACTTTAAGTGAACTTTAACCAATGAGCATATTGGACAGCAAGACCCCATGTTGCACTCCATAGGAAGTTGTCAATTAGATAGTTCCCCCAAAAAGGGTTTTACACTTAAACTGTTCGCTGAAAAAACAAAAAAATGTTCACTGACCTTCATGAGCTCATTGTCCCCATATAAAAACATGACATTAACTATTCTTAGTGTTTAGAAAGCACCAATGAAAGCCTCTCAGGACATAACACAGGGGAGATTTCCTGCAGTTTCGTGTGATAGCAAGCCCTGGTAGACTGTCAGAGCACAGGCGTCTGGTCTGACTGCTGACACTACCCAGTTACAAGCCCACAGAAACCCTGGACAGGCCCCTTAACAGTACAGGGACCAAACCCTGGCTGGTATGCCTACAATGGGTAAAGTGGGCATGGCAGCCAACTAGACTAAAGGCAAATGCCGCTCAGAACAGTAGGGGTCACACAACCCATTTAGGAGACACCCCCGAATGCCTGGTTCTGGTGAACAGGGTCATTACACTACACGGCACCACAGGACCTCTTCTTCATAAGGCCGCTATGGTTCAGGAAACATAGCTGACTTTCCTAATACAAAGAAACAAGCACAGAGACAAAATAAGGAGACAGAGGAATATGTCCTAATTGAAAGAACAGGACAAAACCATGAAAAAGAGCTAAATGAGATAGAGATAAGCAATATGCCTGATAGAGAATTCAAAGGAATGGTCATGAAAGTACTTACTGGACTTGAGAATTCTGGAGTGGAGGATCTTCAAAAAAGAGATAGAAAATATAAAAAAGAACCAACCAGAGATGAATAACTCAGTAACTAAAACTTAAAATACACTAGAGGGAATCAAAATTAGACTAGAGGAGGTCAAAGAATGGATCGGCAATTGTGAAGACAGGGTAATAGAAAGCAACCAAATTGAAAAACAAAATAATAAAAAAATAGGTTAAGGGAACTCAACTATCATTAAGTGTAGTATCATGCCACATTATAGGGATTGCAGAGTAGGAGAGAGAGAACGGGGCAGAAAACTTATTTGAAGAAATAACTGAAAACTTCCCTAATCTGGCGAAGGAAGCAGACATTTAGATCTGGGAAGATCAGAGAGCCCCCAATAAAATTAACCCAAGGTGGTCCACACCAAGACACATAATTAAAATGGCAAAAAGTAGTAATAATTGTAAAAGCAACAAGAGAAAATCATTACATACAAGGGAAACTGTATAAGGCTATGAGCTGATTTTTCAGCAGAAACTTTGCAGGCCAGAAAAAGTGGCATGATATTTTAAAGTATTGAAAGGAAGAAAACCTGCAACCAAGAGTACTCTATCCATCAAGGTTGCTATTCAAAATAGAAGAAGAGCTAGTTTCCCAGACAAAAGGAAAAGGAGCTTATCACCACAAAGCCAGCCTTACAAGAAGGTCAGAGGGAATTCTCTGAGTGGAAAGAAAAGGCCATAATTAGGAGTAAAAAAATTAAGAAAGGAAAAAATTTGACAAGCAAAAACATGTAATGAAAGTAGTAATCATTATAAGATCAGTATGGAGGTGATGGCACAAAAGCAGTAAAATCAGTTATATTTATAGAATAATTCAAAGGATTCACAGAAGGATGCAAAGTATGGCAACATATACATAAAATGTGGGGAGGGGGTACAAATTTAGTGCTTTTTTTTTTTTTAAGATTTTATTTATTTATTTGACAGAGAGACAGCCAGTGAGAGGGGGAACACAAGCAGGGGGAGTGGGAGAGAAAGAAGCAGGCTCCCAGAGGATGAACCTGATGTGGGGCTCGATCCCAGAATGCCGGGATCACGCCCTGAGCCAAAGACAGACACTTAACGACTGAGCCACCCAGGCGCCCCGAAATTTAGTGATTTAGAATGGGTTCAACTTAAGTGATCAACTTAACATGGACTGCTGTATGCAGATGTTATATATGAACCTAATGATAACCGTAAGTCCAAAACCTATTTTAAAAAAAAAAAGGGAAAGAGATCCAAACATCATAATAAAGTCTGCTATCAAACCACAAATGAAGAGGGCAAGAGAAGAAAAAAGAAACAGAACTACAAAAACAATTGTAAAGCAAGTAACAAAATGGCAATAGGTACATATCTATCAATAAGTACTTTGATTGTAAATAGAGTAAGTGCTCCAATCAAAAAAATATAAGGTGACCAAATGGATCAAAAAAAAAAGACTCATTTATATGCTGCCCATAGGAGACTCACTTCAGACCTAAAGACATAAGGAGACTGAATGTGAAGGGATGGAAAAATACCACACAAATGGAAACAAAAAGAAAGCTGGGGTAGCAATACTTAGATCAGTCAAAGTAGACTCTACAACAAAGACTGTAGCAAGAAACAAAGAAGGAAACTAGATAATGATAAAAGGAAAACCCAACGAGGGGATCTAACAATTTTAAGTGTCTGTGCACTCAACATGGGAGTACCTAAAAACATAATGCAACTGTTAGTAGACATAAAGGAAGAAATTGGCAATAATACAGTAATAATAGGGGACTTTAACACCCCACTTACATCAATAGATCGATCATCCAGACAGAAAATCAACATGGAGATAGTGGCTTTGAATGACACATTAGACCAGATGGACCTAACAGATGTGTGCAGGACATTCCATCCCAAAACAACAGAATATATACATTCAAGTGTTCATGGAACATTCTCCAGGATAGATCACATGTTAGACCACAAGCAAGTCTCAATGAATTAAAAAAAAAAAATCTTGCAGCTTTTCTGACCACAATGATACAAATCTAGAAATCACAAGAAAAAGGTCTGGAAAGAACACAAATACATGGAGGCTACATAACAAGCTACTAAATAATGAGCCAACCAAGAAATCAAAGAATAAATCAGAAAATACATGGAGACAAATGAAAATGAAAACAACGATGCAGAACCTTTGGGCTGCAGCAAAAGCTATTCTAAGAGGGAAGATTATAGCAATATGGGCCGTCCTCAAGAAGCAAGACAAATCTCAACCCAAGTTTACATCTAAAGGAGCTAGAAAGAGAAGAACAAACAAAACCCAAAGCCTGTAGAAGGAAGAAAATAATAAAGACTGGAACAGAAATAAATGAAATAGAGGCTTAAAAAACAAACAAAACAACCCACACCAGTAGAGCAAGTCAATGAAACCGGGAGCTGGTTCTTTGAAAAGATAAACAAAATTGAAAAACCTTTAGGCAGACTCATCAAGAAAGAGAGAGGACTAAAAAAAAAAAAAAAAAAATCTGTTCATTTACATTCTAGAGCTCACTGTCCCCATTTGAAAACACAAGATAAACCATCCTTAGTATTTAGAAAGCAGCACTTCAATTAGACTGATAGGAAAAAAAAAAAAAATCTCATTTAAAAAAAGTTTTTCTTACTGCTGTGTTCTCCCTGAATGCAAGACAGTTACAGTGTCACTGCCGTCTGGGGTAAAGCCAACATAATTTCATTTGAGGAGATAAGCCCTCTGAGAATCAGGCGTATCTTACACTCAACCCAGGACCAGTATTGATTTGGAATGCAGTTCTCTTACATTTCTCAATCATTGGCCTCCTCTGCACTTAGAGATGAAGCAAATCAGTGTTTGGCAAGACATGGCCATTATCTGTTTTTTTCCTAGGCTTTGAAAATACCCAGAAATTGCCTGATTTACCAAATGCTCCATTCATTTGTCCTGGAGTTTAAAGGCATACACTCTTATTACCATGGAAACAGACTCCCATCCTAAGGAAATGGATTCAATACCTCCCTCCTAATGGTAATATATAGGGGGAGCTCTGAAGAGAAAAAGGAATCTACATTAAGTTCCATTGTTGAGATTACGGTGTTCTCTAGTTCCATGAAGCTCCACTTCATTTGGCTGTAGGGGGGTTTACATTCACTGGACAATGGTACATGGTGAGAGGTTTGATAGTATCATCCTTTCTGCTGAGTTACTGCATTTGTGCGAATGATCCCAATACTGGATTGGTTTCATACAGATGCTGACGTTGTTAGATATTTAATAACGGGTGCCCGTGTTTGCTCCCAGAGTCCCAGAAATCTCATCCTGGGCTCTAACTCCGGGCTGGGGCTGGAAGAAACTAGTTACAACCTATAGGAGGCCCCCTGATGAGAAGATGATTCCTCGAGGGAAAAGGCCACTTTAACGGAGCCCATTTACAGTGAGGCTCAACCTCTCATAGTAAATACTGGGGGTGGGAGTGGCTTAATTAGAATTTCATTTTGAAAAACAAAGATTATGGGGCGCCTGGGTGGCTCAGTCAGTTAAGTGTCTACCTTCAGCTCAGGGCATGATCCCGGGTCCTGGGATCGAGCCCCACATCGGGCTCCCTGCTCAGCGGGGAGTTTGCCTCTCCCTCTCCGTCTGCCCCTCCCCCAGCTCTCCCTCTCTCTCTCTCTCTCAAAATAAATCTTAAAAAAAAAGATAGTGTAAAGTTACTTGATCCTACATGGAAAAAATTTTAACTTTTAATATCCAGAATGGTTGAAAATATAGGTTGAATCAGGCATAAAACAAGTAATGCTTTTTTTGTAATAGATTTTTCCAGGAGAACTTAATAGCTAATAGGTACTTTCCAGCCCATGGGACCTTTGCCACACACAAGTAGACTCTTTTCGGTAATTCAAACCACTCCCTCTTCACCTCATTTGTTCTACTTCTTAGAATAAATCCCCTAGTTGAGCTTGGTGACTCTCTTCAGTGCCCTCCCCCCACCTCATATGTGATAATCCTTTACTATTCTGTGTCTCCATGTTTTTCAAACATTCTGCTTGTCCTTGAGCCTCGTTCCTTATTCACTCTGTGTTCCGTCCTTGAGAGGCCTATGGAGACCCCACCCTTTTTCTTCAGACTTTCCAGAGCGTTTATCTGTTCCAGTCGCTGGGGCACCTGATAGCACAGTACTTCCCAACTTCACATAAATGACAGATTGTTATGTCTTGTGTACTTACACGATGTCTGTGAGAGAAGAGACAGTATGTCTCCAGGCCTCTGGCATAAAGTCATTTGTGTTACTGGCATTTAAGATCCTACTGCTGAATTTCAGTGAAGTAATTTCTGAGTTTTCTGAGTATATCATGTTAAGCTATGATTTTGCTTTTTTCTTTTTTAACAGCTCCTTGGTTTTCTAATGAAATCCCATAGACACATATTCCAGAAACGTCTACAGACTCATAAGGTTATTAGAGGGAACCAGTTCTACATATATATGGGTAATTCACCGGGGTAAAAACTTGACTGTGGTTGGAAACTTTGCAGTTCATCAGGCTTTGAGACCCTCCAAAGAAAGTCCGTAATTTATTTGGGCTTCATCCCAACAGAAAGGCGAAGCAATGCGAAAGAGGGGAGCTTTCCTAAGAAAGAAGGGCTCTCTATATGGCCCCATCTGCTTGGTGGAAACTAGGCGATAGGAAAATAAGATCTAGATTTGATAGTTTCTTAGTGTAGTAATTACCCAGTTTAAGGAAAATGTAATCAGATCCTAGCTTCCTGGGTTTTGTGCAAAGCATGAGCCTAAGAGGTAGAAGATACTTGTTATTAAACACACTTTTTTATTGTGAAATATGCATAACAGAGTTGACTGTCTTACTTGTTTTTAAGCATAAAATCTAGTCGTGACGTACGCTGAGAATATTGTATACCCATCACTACTATGCACTTCCTGAGCTTTTCATCATCCCAAAGAGAAACTGTACCCACGCAACAACAACTCTGTTCCCTTGCCTTCCGGGCCCTGGGAGCCTTTATTCTGCTGTTTCTATGAATTTGCCTATTCTAGCTAGGTGCCTTGTGTAAGAGGAATCATGGTATTTTCCCTGGCTTATTTTCACTGAGCATACTGTTGCCAAGGGTCCTCCACGTTGCAGCTTAATCCAAATTTCTTCCCTTTTTAAGACTGAATAATATTCCATTGTATGTATATACCACATTTGGTTTATCTGTTCATCTGTTGATGGATAAACAATTTTTAAAGCACGAAATAGTGACACCACTTGCTTGGCATTCTATAGTGTTTTTTCTGATTCACTCTTACTGTTCTCCCTTTTTTAAAAGACGCCTTATCCTCTGTTGGGCCTTTACAGAGGAGTTTAACAAATCCATTTGGTCTGGGAAGATATTTTGACTCAATAGAGTGGGATGGATGAGAGCAGGTGTGATGAGCTTAACAGCCCCTCCTTATTGTACTCTCAGCCTGAGGTGTCCTTAGAGGCCTAGAGGGGACCATGCCATATATTTTAATAGGTACAAGGTGACACGTGAAGTTTATTTAAATCTCTGCATTAAAACACCTCTTAAAAATTCCAATTTAAGTTCGTGTTTGGAATGAAAGCTCTGGAAGTTAAGACCAAACACTTGAGAATTACCATACTGGCTAAGGGAGCTCTCCAAAGAGGGCTTCATGGGGCTAACCTTTTCATTTAGTTGCATGGCAGCTAGAAAAGTTAAGCTCAGGAAATCAGAAGGAATGGGCTTATTCTTTTCCAGAAAGTTAAGGAAATTTTTGTTTGGGTGATTTGTTCTTTATTCTCTACCCCTCCCCCCACACCCCCGCCCCTCCCTTTACCTAGAGGAAAATGGAAACGTAGTAACGCCTCATTGAAGGGAGATACGTGTCTCTGCAGACGTCTTTCTCGAGATGCTTGCACTACTCAGAAGCACTGAGTTAAACCCACTCCTGGAGTAGCTGTCAGAACCAGGGTAGCATACTAAGACCCTGAATTAAGTTGGTGAGACTATTAATGTGTGTTTCTATCTAAATAGTTTATCTCAGTTTTATATGTATATCCCTTAAATATAATGTGGTTTATTGTTACTTATTTTCTGAAAGCTAGAAAACAAAACAACTAAGGCGTAAAACGTTTGTGGCTGTAGCCCAGGAATTCTCAACCATAGCGACGTAGAATGACCTTGGGAACTTGCAGGGGTGAGCCCTAGCATCGTATGATTAAAACTCCCCAACCATGAGTATGGGGATCACCTATCCAGTATGCTTTGAGAATCACCGTCTGGTCCAAACCCCAACGGTATATGTCACATTGACAAGGCTCTACGTACCACCACCTGAGTGAGGCCTTTTCTGTTTGCAGGTTTAGTTCAACAGTTTAAAATCTGAGATTGAAAATGTGAACTTATCAATCCCTGACTGATCCCCCAAAGAAAGGAGGTGGAAGGGCCGTTGATGCTGCAGTAAAATATCCAGTAATTTGAGGGACAACGTGCATTTATGCAGTTGTGTCTTCCTTTTCCTTTTCATTTTTTTTTTTTTTGGTAAAATCTGATGGGGAAAAATGGCCAAGGAAATTGTTTTTGTTGAATCCATCTTTATGCACTTTAGCAAGCTCAGAGCTTGCTAAAAGAATTTCTTCCCTCAACACGAGCGTGCTCATAGGTCTACACACATGGTCACCATCACTCCACGACAGACACTTTCTTACTTAGATGCCTTTTTGTAAGCCCAGACCCTTCTTGGAACACACTCTTCCTCCATTTGCACTCATCAGAGTGCTACCCGTCCGTCAGGATGAAGATCCCCTGCCCTTTTTCATTCTGCCCTCTGACCTAGAAGGGGTGTCCTGTCCTTTGTCTCACTCTCTTGGTAGTCTTTGCATTGAACTTCGTGCTGCGTTTCTGGTGACTTGTCATCTCTGTTCACAGTAAGCTTCTTGAGAGCCGAGGCCATCACTTGCCCCTTTTTTCTGTGTGCCTCTCAGGTCTGGTGAACACAGAGTCCCCCCAGGAGCTGTGCTGGGTGGTAGCAGATGGAGTTTAGGAATGCCAGCCTCTGGAAAGATGGATTCCATTCTGAGTAATTGGGCTTTCAGTGGTTAATTAATGGGAATAAAGAAACAAGTGCATTTCTTATTCGTACATAATAAGAGTTTAGGCTCAGAGAAATATGTGGAATCATAGCTAAGAATCCAGAGAAGAAGATATGTCCTCTGATTCATGTAGATGCGGTAAGAGCAACAGACTTTAATCAGCTTCAAAGGGAGGAGGAAGAACAGAGCCAGGTAATGTCAGAGCATATTCAGCCCCATCTACTCAGGGGTTCAGGGGAGGTTTCCCTATCCTCGCTCTGGTACTTCATAGGGGAGATGCAATACTGGGTTAGATGATTCGAGATTGCTTCTTTCGAATACAACTGTAAACAAAAACGATGAGTGTCTTTATGGAAAATCATTCCTGTCTGTATTGTGTTTTTTTCTAGGATGCTTCTGACTGTATAGATGGCAGGGTCCAGCCTCCCCCACCCTCCCCCTACCCTAGTCTTATGGGAGGAGTGGAATATAAGACATCTGGGTTCAGGGTCTCCTATATGTGCTCTGAGTGGACAACCTCTTGTGGTTTCTTCTGCACCCTAGACACTTTTTCTAGGTATGATTTTGCTATCATTAGGTTTAGACCTACTGTCTGGGAAACCCACAAATCGTAGACTCTGGAAGTCTTGATTAGTTATGTCACATGAGGCATCTGAGCACAGAGGGGACTCTGCACACGATCTATTTTTTTTCTAGTCCTGGATGCTTTCTCTGTCAGGCTTGACTTCACATTTACAATTTTGCTTCTTATATCTTATTCAGAATGTATGTTCTTAGTAGAAGAGTGCCCATGTGCATTAATACAATCTACCATTTTGCTGGAAGTCTCTAGAATCTCTCTAGAATTTTCTGATCAAATAGCAGTCTTAGCTCTTCCTATCCAGTATTGATTCTGTGTATTTCTTGTCTTATTTATTTGGCTAGGACCTCCAGTGCAACATAGAATAGTAGCAACAATTGCAGATCTGTTTCAGTCCTGGCTGTAGTGGGAATGCTTTAAATGTATTTCGATTAGGAATGATATCTGATATATCTTATAAAGTTAACAAAGTTGCTTTTTATTCCCAGTTTACTAAAATCAGGCACAAGTACTGAATTTTATCAAATGGTGTTTAAATTGATTGAGAGGTTAATCCAATGAGAGATCACTATATTTCTAATGGTGAACCAGTCTTACATGCCTGAAAAAATCCCTTATTCTCAGTTACTGTTATGTACTGTATACTAATGCTATATCGAAGGGCAGATTTGTTTTAAAGATTACTTTCCTGCCACTCAAGGCTTATATAGGAAGAAAATGAAAATAAGAGGATTTGTGTGTTATACTATTTCAAGAAGTAAGGAAGCTGGAGGTATTGCTAATAGTTCTATAACAACCATTCCCCACCAAGACTTGGCTATTTCATTTGGAAAAACAGTGGCAAAAGTGAGACGGGGGACAGATTTCAGCACTAAGACATGGTTTAAACGGTACTGTGGTTAGAAGACGAAGAATCTAGGAGGGCACGTATTGCATGGTGCACTGGGTGTTATACGCAAGTAATCATGGAACTTTACATCAAAAACTGGGGATGTAGTGTATGGTGACTAACATAATAAAAAAATCATTAAAAATTAATTAAAAAAAAAAGAAGACAAAGAATCACAGTGAACTCTTGCCAGAAAGTAACAATCTCCAAGTGCTAAAAAATTATGGCTGAGTTTGAAATACAAAAATCCCTAGTCTTAGATAGGGAAAAAGCCCACGTAACGTTCCAGTATGGTGCAGGCACCTTGATAGTTAGCGTTTCAGACTCCAAGATTCTGCCTGTCCAGTGTCGTACTTAAATGGGAAGGGTACCACTTGGGTTAAAAGTTGTGTTGAAAAGAACAAGGAAAACGGTTTGTTACTGAGGCCTCACCCTCTTCTCTCTGGACTCTGCTGTTGTCCAAACCCATCTCCACAGTCTTGAATGAAGCAGCTCCCCTGAGCTTTTCAATCTCATTTTCCTCTGCCCACCCTACGTCCTCTTAGATGTAGTGGTCGTCAAACACAACTGAGTGCCTGCACAGAGCCTTCATGTCTCCTTCGCAGCTAGAAAGAATGCCTCCCTCTAGATCACCAGTGATCCTTGGTTATCCTTCCCTCTTGCAATGAGGCACCTTACAGCTTACAGGGTAGTTGTAGGGACCCCCTAGTTGTAGGGAATCTATTACTTAAAATTTGAAATGCTTTAAAAGAATGATTTTTAAAAACATACCTTCATTTCCTCATTTTTATTATGCGACATTTTAAAAATGAAGAATTGAAGCCAGTATATAATGAACTCACTCTCTTCCATCTGAACTCGTAATTGTACCCATTTTGCCATATTTTTTTTTTTACCTGTCTATTCTGTTTTGCTGAACCACTTGAAAGTTGCAGACGTGCATGGCATGGAACCTCTAATACTTCTTAAGAACATTCTTCTAAAGAAAATACCATTATCCCATCTAAGAATATTAACATATTATAGAATATCGAATCTATATGCAAATATCCTTACTGTCTTAAGAATAATTTTTTTAAAAATTTGGTTTTCTAAGAGAAGCCACAGAAGACTGGGAAACTGAGGCAGATTTTAAAGGAAGGAGAATGTGAAAGAAAGAAAGAAGTGGTACCAGGCAGAAAATAGGAAATATAGAGCTAGAGTCCTGGATTGTGCATCTAACAGGAGACCTTTAGCTTTCCAAGCTCATGGGCAAAATGTGGGCATTGGAGAAAATAATCCCTAAGGTCCCTTCTGACTCCCCCCTCAAAAATTGGATTATAAATTGCAAATGTAAAAACATTTTACAAATGATACCCTCTCTTGGAAGGTTTTTTTTTTTTTTTCTTTCCTCTTTGTTCTGGATTAGGGATTATGTAGGTTAGTGATGGAAGCTAAAGGTGACTTTCCCTTCTAGGGTGCCATTTTCTCCCATGAAATAATCATCTGTTAACCACTGTAGCCCTTGTATCACTGGAGGAGGAACGGTTTTAGACTTTGCTTACTTCTTTGGACCATTTATCCAGGCCTGCTCTTGTTTTTCCGTCATATTTTCATCAGTCATTGAAAAGACAGTTTCATCTGCTGCCAAAAAGATTCCCTAATGTGGGCCATTCCTATTCCCTGCTAACCAATATTTTATTCTTAATGAAATATTGTTTGAGCAATTATGGAGAGAGAGCATTTTGCACAATGTCCATACTTGCCCTAGAACATAAAGACACTGGAAATAACAAGGTGGTCTTCTCTGACTTCTCAGTGATTCTGTCGATACGCACCATGTTCTGGTTATTTTCCCAGGGAACCAGAATTGCTTTTGGGTTTCATAAATCTGAGAGATGTGGCTGGCTTTGCTAACTCACCGTGGCCCCACTGAATCAGTTGCTTCTTTATCTTTCTATTTTCTCTCCCTTTCCTGTCTCCTTTCTTTCTTATTCACTTATCCATTCATTTATTTGGTATGGACATCTATTGCATGCCTCCTGGCCATCAGACCCAGGGCAGGGCTGCAGTGGAGGGATATCCCTACCCACTGGTTTATTTTTTACATTGGCCATAACCCATGTCAAAAGAAAGGGTTTCAAGAGGGTCCTTGTCTGGAAGAGCCCGCTTGATTACCATGATGAAAAAGAAAAAGGACGCATGGCACGTGTGTGGCGTGTTAGTTACTCGCAAAGCAATTTCCAAGGAAGTTTCTGATTTGTCAGACCTGGAATTTGTTAGGAGAGAGAAGCAGGAGAGCTCAGAGCACCCAGTTGCGACGGGTCTGGGTTGTGAGGAGGAGGAAGGCGTGGTTCTCTGGGATTTGTTCAAGTACAAATGGAGGTGCATTTGTGATGCCTTGGTGGTGGCTGGAAATGATGGAGTTTAGATTCCTTTCTAAAGCATTTTATCCATCAAGCAAAAGCAAAAACAAAGACCCACCAAAAGAAACTTCCCCAGATGTGGTGCTCAGAAGTGGATTGCTTTCATCGATATTACCTGTAAGCCCTGTCGTGGCCCCTCTTTCCTCATGATCCCCCACGAGCATCTACCTTCATGAATCTACCATGACCTCTCTGAATCTATTCTTCATATTTTTTATATCTCTGCAACTAAGAAACAACACATTTTGGGCGTGCTTATAAAACCTTTGAATACATAGTATGTAAGGCTCGTTTGGCAACCTGCTTTCATTTCCCTTTGAGCACTGATTTGGCAGATCTCGCTACGTAGCTATACGTTAGATTCGGTGCGCTCCTCTCCATTCCTGTAAAACATTTCGTCCAACAAATACGCATTGGTTTGGACATTCGGGCAACATTCAGTTCTTCGCAATTACAAACACTGCAGTAGTGCATGCTGCCTTGTACCCATGAAGACATGCCACGTTTTTTCCTCCAACTCTTTGGTTTTGAAAATTTCAAATCTTTTTCTTTTTTAATGATTTTTTATTATATTATGTTAGTCACCATACAATACATCCCCGGTTTCCGATGTAAAGTTCGATGATTCATTAGTTGCGTATAACACCCAGTGCACCATGCAATACGTGCCCTCCTTACTACCCATCACCGGTCTATCCCATTCCCCCACCCCCCTCCCCTCTGAGGCCCTCAGTTTGTTTCTCATAGTCCATAGTCAAATCTATGGAAAACTCAAAAGAGCATATAATACTCAACTGCTTTCATTTTACCTAAATTATCCAGTTATTTAATTTTACCATAGAAGCTTTCTCCCCTTCTCCCTCCCTCCCTCCCCTTCTCTCCCTCCTCCCTACTCCTCTTCTCCGTGTGTGTGTGTGTGTGTGTGTGTGTGTGTGCGCGCGCGCGCAATCTGCTATAACAGAAAAGCGTTGACTAAGTGGCTTAAGAATAATAGAAATTTATTTAAAAATTTCTCTTATTTCTGGAGGCTGGGAAGTACAAGACATTTTTTTTTTAAAGATTTTATTTGAGAGAGAGCGAGAGTGAGAGAGCACAAGCAAGGGGGGAGCAGCAGAGGGAGAGGGACAAGCAGGCTTCCCACCAAGCAGGGATCCCAATGAGGGGCTCAATCCCAGGACCCCGGGATCATGACCTGAGCTGAAGGCAAAAGCTTAAGTGACTGAGCCCCCCCAGGTGCCCCTGGGAAGTACAATATCTGATGCTACCAGATTCTGTGTCTGGTGAAAGCCCACTGCATGGTTCATAGACAGCTGTCTGTTTGCTGTGTCCTCACGTAGCGGAAGGGGAAATAGATCTCTCTGCGGTCTCTTTTACAAGGGCGCTGATCCATCGTGGTTCATTCCCCCTTCTGTTTGCCCCCCCTTCATTCTTCCCTTCCTTCTCCTATAACCACGAGAGACTGTGGACTCTGGGAAAAAAACTGAGGGCTTCGGGGGCGGGGGGGATGGCCTAGCCTGGTGATGGGTATTAAGGAGGGCACGTATTGCATGGAGCACTGAGTGTCATACGCAAACAATGAATCATGGAGCACTACATCAAAAGCTAATGATGTACTGTATGGTGACTAACATCACATAATAAAAAATTAAAAAAAAAAAAGGGCACTGATCCCATTCATGATGTAAGCATTTCCCGAAGGACCCATCTCCTAATACCATCACCTTGGGGATTAGGTTTCAACATAGGAATTTTGGGGGACACACAAACTTTCAGTCTATAGCATTTTTATATAGAGATAGATACACATAACATATAGACACCTACATGCACATATCAGTGTGTGAAGGGTCTTTTTTAACTGAATCCTCTCAAGTTTTAGATCTCCCTCCTAAATATTCCATCATTGATCTTCTAATAACAAGGTCATTCTCTTATGTAACCACAATGAAATGATCACATCTAAGAAAATGAAATAATTCCATAGTATCCTAGACCAATCTAGGGGCACCTGGGTGGCTTAGTCGGTTAAGTGTCTGCCTTCAGCTCAGGTCATAACTCCGGAGTCCTGGGATCAAGCCCTGCGTCAGGCTCCCTGCTTGGCAGGGCACCTGCTTGTCCTTCTGCCCCTCCCCCTGCTCTCTCTCTCTCTCTCTCTCTCTCTCTCGCGCGCAGCGCGCGCGCGCTCATTCTCTCAAATAAATAAAATAAAAATCTTAAAAAAAATCTGGATTAGGGCATATTTTTATTTTTGATAAATATTGCCAGAGTCTCTCCAAAGCATCTGTACTAATTAATTGCCCCCAACAGGAATGCATGCAAATTTCAACTTCCCTGTCCATTCACCAACGTTTAGTTATTATCTGGCTTTAATGTTTGCTAGTCAGATGGATAAAAAGTATCACTTCTACATTTGCATTTACAAAAAGAAAAATCACCCACAAAAGCCTGTAATTCAAGTACAAGATTTTATCTTTAATTGTCAAAGTAGAAATGAGATTCCAGTTTGGCTTCCAGCACGAGGATAATAAGCTCCATGTCTGTGAACGATTTCGAGTAGGCTGCTCACATTTTTCTGCAGGTTTAAGAAGAAATATAATGCAGCTCGAGTCTTCATTTTATAAATGTAGACCTTTCAGCTAAAAGTCTTATCAGAGGATGTTTTGACACAATTATCTTGGGGATCTGAAATTTTTATTAATAGTTAATATCATTTTAAAATTCATATAAAATGGATAAATTTAGTATTAGAATAGCCTACAGGATATGAAGCCCCCGCATTGAGAACAGGGAGAAAAAAGACTGTATCCCGGCTCTTCATGACCGTAAACTGATATTAACACTTTTTTAAAAAAATTTTTAACAAAAACTCTTAGGTTTACAGTTTAATAACTAATATGTGATACACTCGTAACCAAATGGGAATGGGATTTTGTTTACTTTTTTATGCATGAGTAATAAAAACACTGTGTTCCTACTACCCAGTGATTGCCCCCGTTAATATTTGTGACTATAATTCCACTTCAAAAGTGTATGTGTGGGTATGTGCGTGCATGCATGTAAGCATAAAAATAATCCAGATTGCTTTTGCCTAAAGGTAACATACTTGGTGAGTGTTAATTGTGGAATAAGCACTGGTCCAAGTGTATGTACTGTTCTCACTCCCATTTTCCTGAGGAGGCCATGAGGTTCAAGGTCAGGCAGCTGGTGAGTGGCAGAACCTAGAATTTTTTTTTTTTTTTAAGATTTTATCTTATTTATTCGACAGAGATAGAGACAGCCAGCGAGAGAGGGAACACAAGCAGGGGGAGTGGGAGAGGAAGAAGCAGGCTCATAGCGGAGGAGCCTGATGTGGGGCTCGATCCCACAACGCCGGGATCACGCCCTGAGCCGAAGGCAGATGCTTAACCGCTGTGCCACCCAGGCGCCCCTAGAATTTGAGCCCAGGGAGTTCTCTTAACCTTTAATATACTCTCTCCTGGCAAGATAGGTTTTATGCGTTACTGTCTCATCTACTGTATTAGGAACATCATTCCACGCCAGAAAGTATGCATTTGCATTAATTTTTTTTTTTTTTTTGGCTGTACGATACTTTCATTGGGTAACATCACCATAACTGATTGATTTCACCTCCTACCACTGTGCACTTTTTTAAATTGATTTTTTGATATTATGTATACACTGTCTTATTACCTATGTCTTTGCTACATATGTGTCCAGCGATTTCTTTAGGTTACGTATTCTATAATTTGAATTTCTGGATGACATAATACCGCATGTTGAACGATGATGCAAGCTGTCCTGTCCGTCACATCGCCGTGCCACAGGTGCTACAGGAAGGAATTGAAATTGTGTTTTCTGACATTCCCACTAGTAGACAAATAGCCCCTGTCATAGACAAAATATAATATCTCATGGTCTTAATTTGCACTCCTTTATTATAGTGAAGCAAATACATTTTTCATATGCCTACATGTATTTTCTTTTTGCCAATTGCCTTTTTGTACTTTCTCTGTTGATACTGTCTTTTAAAAATTGATTTGCAATAGCTCTTTAAAGGAAAACTATAAATTCTTTGTTATGCTGGAGTAGATGTTCCCCAGGGAGGCCTTTGTTGTTTTCATGTTGTTGTTGTTGTGGTTGTTTTTAATGGTGTGTTTTACATTTTGTTTCTATTGAAATAATCTGAATTTCCCCAATGCCACATTGGACAAATATTCACCTTTACTTTCTTGAAGTCTGTTAACCATTGAGATTGTTTTGCCTATCATCTTTAATTCATCTGGGATTTATTTTGATGTGCCATACAGATGTGACTTTTTTTTTCCCAGATGGTTAAGATCTAGTCACAACGCTATTTACTGAGATGGCATTTGTAAGAATGGTGGGTGCGGTGGCTGGCTGACAGTTGGTAGGTAAACAAACCTTCCTCACTTTCTCCCTGTCTGTCTCTTTCATGATCTTAAAGGTACAGTGTAAGGAGCGTTGCCTTATCCAAGAGTTGGGTTGCAGGAGGAGATTCAAAGAACAAGACTAATAAGTTGAGGTTTCACCATTTCATTAATAAATATTTATGAACTTCCTCTGAATGATGTATGGGGATTGTTAGCTTCCATAAAGCTGGTTGGGGATTTTGATAAGCCTTTTGAGACACATGTTTCCAGCAGGCCATGTCACCCCTAGGTAAATGGCAGTGGTCCTTTCTGGATTCTCATAATGACACAGTAGGTGGCAACCTTTAGAAAACCCTGGATTGAGGTGCCCTTGGTTTTACCTGTCAGCTGACATTACGGCATTCCCTTGTTGGGCAAGGTTTTCATTGCTTGACGCTAGGTAGAAAGTAGGTGAGAATCAGATTGTTCTAGGCACTTTAATTCTGGTGCTTAACAGGAATAATTAAATTTGGTTATAACAACACAAAATGTCTGAGGCATATTAAAAAAGAAACCTAAGGTAAAATGGTGGTGATTTTTAAATTAGTTCCTGTTTCTCTTCTGTATCAAAGCTAACCAGAGCTACGCTGGTAGATGATTCTGGAAGAGATTGACTCTGCTTGCTGGATGAACTGGGTCTTTTGGAGCATTTGATTCCTTTATTATATCAGAATATAATTGGTGAGGTGATGTTGGAATTCTTAAAGGGACAGAAAGTAATTATTATAAATAATATACCATAAGGAAAAAGATCATCGAAGTTACCAGCTGGTGTAACATCCCTCAGAGTACAGGACCAAGAAGAGCTTGTCAGTTTCCAACTCCAGTTAGTGAAATTCATCAACAGATTCTTTGTTTTGTGCCCAGACCAAAAAAAAAAAAAAACCCTTTAAAAACCTAAAAATTCTCAGAGCATCTTTTCTGCCATTATTTTCATGTCTAAATCTTTTTCTTAAATTTGCTCATCTCTGTCTCTCAAGGCCTCCACATTTTCCTCACTCTTCACCGTAACTCCTCACCAAAACAAACCCAAAAAAAAAAAAAATAGACAAACCAGCAAATAAATAATCTGAACATTATAGATTCTATTTTATCTTAAAACATTTTGGAAATAATTAGCTGCCTGTGTTGGAAATTTTTTATATTAAGGCTGTATTGCAAATAATGTCATTCTAAAACCACTACGTCTATTTCCTACCAGGTAAGCCAAGAAGAATGAAAATGACTTTCCTTTAAGAAAAACAAAGGACACACTACTAACTTCCCTTTTAAAAGATTGGTTCCCAAAGATCTAGTAGGAAAACAGTCCTTTTCACATATTTTTTTCTCTACGTTTCCTCCTTTGGGCTGGAACTGACCAGACTTTGGGAGCAGGACAGGTTTCCATGTAAAGGAGGCTCAGCTTCAATCTGTGGGCAGCTTCAGCACCTGATGGCCTGGTGACTTGAAGTCACACGAAAGGATGGGTGGGTGAGTGAATGTGTATGTCTAGAGTTTTAGTGAGTTTTGTATCTGTCACAGGTGTACTTCATGGGGGAAAGGGGCAGGTAGGGTAAACAGAGGATGAGCTTATGGCAGCTCATGGTTGACCAGATGTCACAACCACAATAAAGAAAGTTAAAAAAAACCTGCTTATCTGCAAGACAATGTTTAGACTGTAAAAAAACTAGTGGATGAATGAAAATTATATCCTCCAGGAACCCAAGAAGATTCAGAATTTGAGAAAGGAGGAGGGAGCAGAAGAGAAAAACAGCTGGAGAATGTATATCAAACTGTGAGAATTAGCCAAGGATTCTTGGTTTGGATAGTTGTTGGTTTGTGGGCATGTAAGTTCTGCGCAGAGTTGAATGAGAATACTTAGGTAATCTGCCAAAGAGGTTGACATTTTTTCCCTTAAGTCTATAATGGAAAAAGATGCATCCATATGTGTTGGAGTGGGGGCAGGGACAGCCGGAGACTGACCAGGTGGCTTAAAATACTCAGTGTCTTCATCAGGAAAATCGGAGCTGAATTTTCATTTCCATAGAGGACTTAAAGCAGGAATTAGGCTCCCAGTATCATAACCAGTAAGGGAAAATCTCAAGTCTGAGCTTGAGACCTACTGTAACTAATTTTCCAGTGTATGAGAGAAAATATGGAAATGACTGTTTTAATATGCACACTGTAGCTTTTAACTAATCTTGTTTCTCCTGTGGACAACCTGACTTCGGTGAAATTCTGCCAAGTCCATCTCATTTCCATCTCCCATCAGATTCTGTTTGGATTTCAAAGTATAGATAATGGTTGGATCATAGGAGAATATATAAAGTGTGATTTAATGGCTACTTCAAAGATATTTTAAATGCACTTTTCATTAGTACTGTCAAATTGATTTCACACTGCAGTGCCTAACTTGAATGTATTTTATAATCATGCGTTTGGAACCTAGATATGCTCTGTGGTTATGGTTATTTCAGAGTGGATATTGATTTGAATGTGACCATGTGACATCATTCCCAATTTTCTTGGGTAATATGGCTGGTCAGAAACACTGGGGAACTCAGAAGAATCTTAGCATATTTAGCCAATAGTATGTACCATCATTACATGCTTTTCAAGTTTTCTTCAGCTCTTAAAAAGCCCTGGGTGAAAACAAGTACTCTTTTTACTCTATCGTTCTTTCAGCAAATAACTAGAAGTCCATTATTTCTCTAATGGATAGATCTATACCAAAATAGACGGAGGCTGGAAAGTATGTCCTGTGTAAAAGTGAGAGATAAGAGAATTTTGCCATTAATATTTACCTCTTGAACCCTGAACCCCCATTGAACCACTTAACACTTGCTGGACCCAGGCAAGGGTACAAATGGAAGCTGGATGTCAAGCTGGTATCCCCTTGCCACTCCCACCCCCACCCACAGTGCAGAAGATTAACATGCACTCACTCCAGCACATCCAAGCTTTGTCCACACCCCCTCAAAACATCTGTCCCTTGGCTACCCTTCAAGACTAGGGATGTACATTCTAGTGGCATGTTCATGCTCAAGAGGATGGATTGAGGAAGAGCCCACATAGGCCCTGGAATTGGGCCTGAGGCCAGTGGAATTCCAGGGTCTCAAGTGCCTGGAGCATGGCTGTGAAGCTGGGGAGAGAACATGGACTATTAAGTAGGCATGACCCCTTGGTCCTATGGCCTCACTGTTCCATTGGGCAGCGAGGGAGGGATGAAGTTCAGAACAAGGCCCTCTACATTTGGAAGCTTCTCTGTCCAACTCTAAGGGTGGCACTGTGTCGAGCTCTGGAAGAGGAGAATAATGGCAGGATGTTGTCTTGCTGGCCCTTTGGTTTTTAGCCAGCATGCATTTGAATGTCTGTTCTGTGCAGATTGTTAGGCTAGGTGCTGTGGGAGGATACAAAATACAAAGCTATTTTTAATCTAGTTGTGGGGGAGAAAAAGCTGAACTGAGAATAATTACAAAACAACTGAATAACAAAGGAAAATAGCCCCATAATTGTCGAGTGAGGGGATTTCGGGTGAAATGGAGTAAAGTGAAGGGTTTAACTGGGGTGGGAAGGGCTGGTTTCAGGACCATAGGTTATAAGAGATCATGGAGTTCACGGCTGGCAAACTCCTGCTTCCAGGGCTCCAGCAGGTACCATAAATGTGTGATGGGACCTGGTATAAGCCAGTGGGGACTAGGGATAAAATGTGGGAGAGTTTGTGTTGAACTAGTAAATGTATGCCTTATTGAAAGACTTCACAATTGAAAGGTAAAAAGTTGAACCATGGTTTGGCCAAATAATATGGGGATCAGACCCCTGAATCTAAACTTCTAGGGTTGCTGATGAGATTCCAGTGATGTTGCCACATTGATGCAGAATCTTAACTGGTCACCCACATTTACTCCTAATAAAGTAACTTTAGTGAAGAAGGTTGTTTCACATAAAACACAAGTGTCGGGGCAAAACTATGAGTAGAAAATTCTTGAGCATCCCAGAAACAGTTCAAATGGTAGTTAAGACAAGTGGAAAAAATGGAGAGCCCTTTTCTTTTTCCTGGTGGAAGTATAAAAGGTTTGCTATGTTTAGAAAATGTGGAGGAATCCCCTAATATCCTTTAAATTTCTGTAAAATCCTACCAGTAATTATTACATCAAGTTTCTTGGGGTGTTGAGCCTGTGATGACCTTTCTCAACCAGGTAGTTGGGTTGACTAGAGTGCCCCCAACTCCATGATGAATTTGGAATCTGTGAATGTGAATTTATCTGGAAATACTGTCTTGGCAGATGTAATCAAGTCAAGATGTAGTCATACTAGATTAGGGTAGGCCCTGAATCCATTATGACTGGTGTCCTTATAAGATGCCTGAAATTTGGACACAGACACACAGAGGACTGATGGCCAAGTGAAGACAATGGCATAGATTGGAGTTAAGCTGCCACAGACCAGGAAGCATCGAGGGTTGTCAACAACCACCAGAAGCCAAGAGAGAAGGAAGGAAGAGGTTTTCCCTCAGAAGCCTTTGTGAGAGAATAATCTTCTATAGTTCTGAGACACCCAGTCTGTGGTACTTGGTTATAGCAGCTTAGGAAATGAATACAGGCACTACTTCCGTAACTTCCCCATTATTAGAAATACCACCAACATCCTGGTCTGAAAGGTTACGATTTTTGTTTCTAAATTTGTCTTGCAGATGCATTCAGTCTTCTAAACCGTCTATTTCCTCTTTCCATTTCCACAGTCAGCACCACATAATAATTAATATTTGAATTTTGTTTTCTAGAATTAAAGTGACTTTAATTCTTAGAACCAATGATGACAAGAGTGGTATTATTCTGCCTCCTTAACCGATAAGGAAACCGAGGTTTATGTCATTGGTCTAAAGTCACACAGTTGACTAGTACATTAAAAATATAGAATTCCAGGGGCATCTAGGTGGCTCAGTTGGTTGAGCATCCAACTCTTGATCTTCGCTTGGGTCCTGATCTCAGGGTCATGAGTTCGAGCCCTGCATTGGTCTCCATGCTGGGCATGGAGCCTACTTAAAATACATACATAAATAAAAATGTAGGATTTCAGAAAGATGGGCCCTTTATCTCTAAGAAAAAAGTTCTCAACCCCAAATGAGCCCCTGGTTATAATTATTTTGCCATAGTGCCTTCTCCATCGTTGCAAAGACAAGACCTCAAGAGCTTGTCTGTATCCTTGGAGTAAAATGAAATAATCCTCAAATGATTCTCTTTTGCTTCTGCTCACCTTAGAGGACTAAGCCTTGTTATTATCACAGCAAAGGCAGCTTAGCATTGGTAGAACAAGAAAACAGAGTAACGATTTCTTTCACATGTTTAAGGACAGCCTCATTGGCTTTCAGTGGAAAGGTTTTTTTTTTTTTTTCCTCTGTAAGTAGGTCACTGGAGATATATATAATTAATAGAGATAATTGCTATCTCATATGCAGATTTTTTTTAGTTGAAATGACCTCTTTTGCATACATTTTCCCACTGTGTAGCACAGCTGCTAGTTACCATTATTGAGCTGGTTTTACAGCAGGTTCAAAAAGTATATCCTTCCAATATAAGAAACACGTTTGTTTTACTGGAAAGCTGGGTGGTGGTGGTGGTGGTGGTGGTGGTGTTCTAGTGGAGGTTTATGAAAAGGAAAAGCTGGTTGGCGACGGAGTTTCTTACCTTGGGATAAGTAGTGAATTAGAGGTGTAATGTCAGAGGATGCTGTCAAGTTTCTCTCAACCCCAGTATGACAGAGTTATACTAAGGGTGATCCTATGCTTCATTGCCCAAGACAGGACCCATTTGAGAATGAAAAAGGATGCTATTAATACCTCAGGATGACAAGTATAAACTAGGACTTATTCTGGGTAACTGGAAGATATGGTCATTCTGGTCATTCTAATCCACCCTGGAAAGAGAAATCTAGATAGTTTTTGAAAACCTTTTTCCACAAGCAGAGCTTAATGAGTGGGGCTGGAGATTGTTATTAGTTATGAATCATTAGATTATTCCTTGGACATTAAATATAGACATATTTAACTTTCTTGGGTATCAGTAAGAGACATGTTGAAGAATTATTACCTTAATGTTTAGTCTTAATCATTTGAGAGCTAATAGTTTTGGGGAGACTGAGGCTCAAAGGGATCCTGTCCTGGAGGAAAGGAAACTAAGGAGTTGGCCTTCCCCACTTGCGTGAAGACCTATGTCCTAGAACTAGGGCTCAGCCCAGACACTTAAAATGTGCTCAGAAATAATGACTGAAATGGCTCTAAGCACAACCTGAATTGGGCTGTGATCTTCCTTGATTCACAGTTGTGCACCAGGGAGGAAAAAAATGTTTTTTCAGAGAATGAAGCCATAATAAAGATAGTTTAATGAGACCTTGGGAGTTGAGTGGGCACAAACTTGTTTGTTGTTCTGGGGGTTGAGAGGAGGATTACAGCGGGAGAGGGTATTTCGTTTATGTTGGGAAAGGCCCCTCTGAATTTGAATGGTAGCAAAGATTCCGAGGCTGTGTGGTGATTAGATGAGGAATGCTAAGGAACACGATACTAGGTAACTCTTCAAATACTCAGACACTTACTGAGTAGCTAACGCTATGGCAGGTGTTGTCCAAGGTCCTGGGGTCCAAAGATAGAAGAGAGTTACTGATCTAAGGGAAATTACAGACTACTGAATACATATAAACGTACAAGCATCATGATAAATGGAGCAGTAGTGGTGTGTAAGCAGAGAGTCATAGCAGGAAGAAGAGAATGAGCATTTCTACCTGGGAATTTTGGGGATTCATGGAAACAGTGATGCTGGAGCAGTGTGAGGAGGAGTTGGACATGTTAGCAGACCATTGCAGGAGAGGAAGGCAAAAATGATGTGTCCTGAGTTTTAAATGGTTGATGACCTTGCCAATATACTGCGGTGACTTAACCCTTTTGTTCTTAGACCTTTCAAAAGTAAAATCATGTATTTTGATCACAGTGGTGGGCTGAACACTACCATATGCTATTTGCATCTCTACTTAAGTCTGCATAAAACTAATACCATATTGTGCCAGAATGGTGAGAAGGACTAAAAGAGAACAATTTTTTTAACTTTTCCATCCACCATAGTAATAGTGCTTTGTACTTTTAAAGCCCTACAGTTTCAGAATTCTTGTGGCTTTGTATTTATTTTTTTATTTACTCTAAGTTTTTATTGTAATTCCAGTTGACGTATAGCATTATGTTAGTTTCAGGTGTACAATATAGTAATTCAACACTTCCATACATCACCCTGTGCTCATCACAGCAGGTGCACTCCTGAGTCCCCATCACCTATGTAACCCATCCCCCCACCCCCCACCCCTCTGGTAACCATCAGTGTGTTTGCTATAATTTAGAGTATTTCTTCCTTTGACTATTTCTCTTGCATTTTCCCCCTTTGCTTGTTTGTTTCTTAACGTCCACGTATGAGTGAAATCATATGGTTTTTGTCTTTCTCTGACTTATTTCACTTTATATTGTCCAGCTCCATCCATGTTGTTGCAAATGGCAAGAATTCATTTTTATAGCTGAGTAATATTCCACTGTGTGTATATGTATATATACATATATGTGTACACACACACACCACATCTTCTTTATCCATTCATCAATCGATGGACACTCGGGTTGCTTCCGTATCTTGGCTACTGCAAATAATGCTGCTATAGTTTTCGTTCTTAACCTGATCCTACATGTAACTGCACTTTTGTTTAACAATTTATTTTCATTTAAATTTATCTTTGGGGTGGGAGGGGATGGAAAGAAGAGTGGATCAGGGAGTTGCTGCTATTTTAGCAAGATGCTTCAGTGTTTCAAAATGGTTACCTTGTCTCCTTGCCTACTCTTACTGGGGCTTAAGGATTTTGAATCCGTTCTAAGAGCCGATTTATTTTCAAGTAACTTTTGCCTTCACCGTGCTCTTTCTCCTCTCTGTCAACATGAGAAAAATCAAACTCTCAGCTGATGGTAACTTGTACAAGAATAAGTTTTCGCTTGAGACTCACTGTAGTGTTAGCCATTTGTTCAGTTATTCTTCATAGAAAGACAAATACTATATGATTTACTCATAAGTGGAATTTAAGAAACCAAACATATGAACATGGAGTAGGGGAAGAGAGGCAAACCAGAAAACAGATTGTTAACTATGGAGAACAAACCGATACTTCCTTGCGGGGAGGTGGGTTAAATGGGAGATGGGGATTCAGGAGTGCACTTGTGATGGGCGCTGGGTATTGTATAGAAGTGTTGAATCAGGGGCACATGGGTGGCTCAGTCAGTTAAGCCGCTGACTCTTGATCTCAGCTCAGGTCTTGATCTCAGTGTTGTGAGTCCAAACCCTGCATTGGGCTCCACGCTGAGCATGGAGCCTATTTAAAAAAACAAACAAACAAACCAAAAAAAAAAAAAAAACGTCGAATCATCAAATTCTACACATGAAACTAATACTATGCTGTATGTTAATTAACTGGAATTGAAATAAAAATTTGAAAAGGAAAAAAATTTACTCATTCTTTCAAAGGTTGAGAAGCCAAAGTCTTATCCGTGCCCTGGTGTTACGATTTCTTGGTGAACATTTCTGTATGAACTGGGGGGTGGGAATGTTACTTTTCAGGAGGAGTGGTGAACAGTAGAAGATTCTTAAACCATTTATGAAAATGCTTACAATTTATCTTTTTGGAAAGTAAAGCAATGATGAGTCAGAATCATACAGCAGAAAGGGATCTCATGACCCTCCTTTCCAAGTGAAATGAGTTGTACTTCTAACGAAATTGCTAATATTTAGCTGTCAGCCATAGAGTTTATTTGACTAGTTTTCCATTATTAGAGAAAAAATAATTGATGTTCAGGGCATTTTCCAAAAGAGAGTTTTGTCACTAACAAACATTTGATTCTTAAGATTCCATATATTGTGTTACTTTTCTGGAATCTTACACAGATGAACTATGCCACAGCATGAACAAAATTGTGTAACTCTTTATGGAAGGGTCAGTTACAATGTTTGGTAAGTAACTAAGCCCACTGGAGCATGTGACGACATACAAGAGATCAATGACATGGCAATCAATGACAGCTGTTTCCTGGCATAAAGCAATTAATACGAAGGCAAACAAATTTTATCACATTTCTAAAGAATACTGCATTTAAAACAAATTATAGAAATTTGGTTTTGTAGAGAAATAACTCAATTTAGGTAAAAATTAGGTTTGTTGTCCCATTGCATTGAACTTTAAAATACACTTACGACAACTGCGAGAAGTACGTGGTTTTTGATACTTCAAGTCAGAAAAACAATTATTCAGAAATTCTTTGTGATTACCATTGTTAGCATGACTTTTTGGCTTTGCCTTGATATAAGAACTCAGAAGTCACATTTGAACTGAAATACCTTCTTGATCAAAATGAGGCCCAAAGAGGACAGGCAATGGCAGGAATTGCCACTGGAATTGCTCGGAATTCTGCTCTTCTTGGTGAGTCGATAAAGATGATTTGGCATGTTAATGTGAAACAGACTATAAAATATATGGCATCTTTGAATTCCCCCATTGTTTTATTGTCAGGGTTTTTTTTTTTCTTTTTTAATCTCAAACTGTTTGCTGAATCTCCTCACTTAATTTCTTGCAGCTTCCCCTTTTCTTTCAAAATCCCTGTATTCACCTCTTCTGTTGAGAGAGCAGCCGTGAACCCTGTCTTCAATTGCGTCCAGTCCTCTGTTTGTAGGACATTGCTGCTTCTCCTTTTATGGTGAAAACCAGCACCTCTAGTGCTGGCAAGCACCGAAGCTGGAGAAGGTGACATGGTTGTGATGGTGACAGGGGGCTGGGCAGTAGCAGACAGGGCTGACTTGAATAAGTGAATCTTTATGACGCTCTAAAAATGTTTTCCCTCTAGAAATGGAAAAACAGAGCTCCCATGGGGATATTTTATTTATGCAGAAATTAAATTGGAACTTGGTATAAAAACCCACCAATTAAATCAAATATGATATAAAAACTTGAGCATTCCATCCCTGGGTAGATTATAGTAGTGGATGTTGGCCTTGAAAGAGCCCTGGAAAAGTGCTTCCCAAAGCGTTTGTGGACTGGGTGTATTAAAATCCCTGGAGTTGTGCTTAAAAATGCATATTCCCAGGTTCCCGTAAGAAGTCAGAGATCAGGGTGTCAGCACGGTCTGGTTCTCGTGAGCTCTCAGTTCAAGGTTTCAGACTTCTCCTTATGTCCTCACACGGTGGAAGGGGTGAGGGAGCTCTCTGGGGTCTCTCTTATTGAGCCGTGAGTCCCATTCACGAGGGCTCTATCCTCATGACCTCATCCCCTCCCAAATGCCCTTTTAATACCATCATCATGGGCATTAGGTTTTCAACAGATGAATTTTGGTGGAACACAAACATTCATTCCAATATCACAGTGAGAAATCATCTGGAATTTTCCCCAACGTTCGCCAGATTCTGTCGTTCCTCGGTGTCTTGAGAACGACACGCACCAGGGTCGTAGCACTCGCAGGTGCAGAAATTCCTACTATGGGGGGTGCCTGCTGCCCAAGGTCAGATGTGAGCTATAGGGGCCAGAATGCCCCAAGTCCAGACACTCTCCCTGGGCAGCCCTCCTTGCTGCTGGGAACTGCTCTTGCTTAAAGATGTTATGAAAAGAATGTTTTAACTCATTTATCCCACTACAAGAAACCCCTGTGATGGAACCTGAGCCTCCCTGCCTGTCTGGCACTGGGTCCCACATGTCCTCATCGGGAAGGGCAAGCTGCAGGGCCCCTGCTCCTGTGCGGGCTGCTTTGTCTCTCAGTAGACTCATCCAGGTCCTGAATCTTCTCTTGGCCAGACCAACCTCCTTCCTACTGCTTTTCGAAATCATGATCATTCTGGTTGTCTTAGTCAACAGATACCCGTTCCCAAATGCGGGTTCCTTAGGTCCCTCCTGCATGCTGTGTTTTAGGCTCCAGAGATAGAGAAATGAGGCCCTACAGAGCCAGCCTCCCAAGCTCATCCGTAGGTCTGCACCCTCGTCTGCCTCTAGGTCTCAGCTCATTTACGCCAACATCCAGAATTGGGTCCCCATTTATGTTTTGACTTCCATTTTGTTCTGTTTTTGTCTTCTGTCAAGCTGAGCTAAAAAACAATGGCTTCTCACAGATGGTTTCAGAAAACATCCCAGAATATTGGAGACAGCTCTCCCCATCTGAGCAGCTTTATCAGCTCCTCGCTTTGGCTCTTGGGGAGGCTGTCTTTACAAAAGATTGTAGGTGAACTTTAGAACAATTGGCTTACTGTTCACATGTCCTTGGTCTTCACTTGCAAAGGATTTATTTTGCTTTGGCCTCTGTTGCCTCTTGGCTCCTCAAAAGCAACTTTTTTTCCCCCATGAGCTTTTCTGTGTATTTAAAATTAAGCTGAAAGTTGAATCTCACATTGCTTTCTCAAATCTCAGAAAGAGTTTAGAGTTTTAGTACTAAGACATTTTGTTGGCCCCTTTTCAGTAACATGAGTTTTAACCCTCCGTTGTTTTGTTTTGTTGTATTTGAATGAGGTTCATGGGTAGCATTCCAGAATCCTCTAGAGGAAAAAGAGGGGGAGTTTCCTTTCAAAGGGCAAATTTCACGTAAAGAGGGTAGGAATTTGTATGTATTATTTACCAAATGTGATACCTGGATCCCTGATGGACAGGCTGTTTTTAGTTGGAATATTGCTGAAGTCTTACTTTGTTATAATACATTTAATTAGATGAATTGTGGCAAATGGTACTTGTTTTTCACTAACATTCATGTTTCCTTTCACAACAAGCTTATCTGAGTAAACATTTTTTCTAAAGAATGAAAAATCACATAGGTGGTATATGAGTATGGTACCAAAAAAAAATCACAAGATGGGTATACAGATGATGGAGTTTTGAGAGACAATGATTAAGTAAATACCAGCGGCAGGAGTCTTGTAGGATAGCCTGCCGGCCCCGCAAGGTGAGATGTGCATATGACTCGCCCACAGAAAGCAAAAAGCCTGTAGGGGTGAGTTTTAACTTGAAATAGAGCACAAATTATATGAACTAAAACACATACGATATATGCCAAGCATGCTAGAGTAGCAAGCTATGTGTTCAGTTTTACCACTTACTGAGTGGCTATTCTGGGAAAGGAAATAACTCCTATTTAAGGGGCTGGGGAGAGGCAGAGAGGTCAGGCAGAACTTTACAGGGAGAGACTCGGGGGGAGTAGGTGAGCCTTACTTGGGACGCAGTTTGAGCCAGGGAGTGAGGGGGCAGAGAACAAGTCCTGGAGCCTCTGCGGGGATCTCTGTTACTGGCCACAGTGCCTTACCAAGATGTTGCCGGCTGATTTCATTACAGGGGACAGTTGTAGTAGGATGATGGCGAGCAAGGACCCCAAACTTAATGACAGCTTAAAAGTACTACTAACCATTGTTGGGTTTTTTCCCTCCAAATACGAAAACCTCGAAGTAAAAAATAAATGGGGGAAAAGAGCCATTTCCTTTATCGATATGTGGAACATAATCTAGAAATGGAATTAATTTTATTCCTTTGCCCATCTGGTGTTTTAACAGCATTGCGTCCGGGAGTGGAAGTCCTTGCGGTCTGTGGTCACCTCCCGGTTCCCCCACCTCTGCCTTGTCACCTCCGATTGGTACCTCCCTTGGTACCCTGACACCAAAGTTCACCTTCCAACAAAGGCGTTCCCCCTCCCTGTGAACTAAAAAGCTGCTCCCAGGGTGAGGGCTAAGGTTGTCTTCAGTTTCTGCTATAGCGTGGTGAGTCTGTGGGGGAACCCGACAGAAAGTCCTCACAAAGAGACAAGGGACAAAGCAGAGTGGCCCATGCTGTTGAGCCAAACCACGCACTCTAAAATGTGATTAGATGGGAGGTAAAAGCTAGGTCACCTAATGCCCCAGTCACCAATAATTTTCATTCTAAAAATCATATCCTTTGGATCTTTTACTTGCACAGAATGAATAGTTGTACTCAGTGTATGAATGTTGAGTTTCTGCTGAGAACAAATGAGGAAACTCAGCTCAGATCCTTTGCTTGAGTTTGTTGGTTCCTCTGGTTGGTCCCAGTCATAGCTGTCATGACAGAAATACCCCCACCTTTCCCCTCTGTTGCCCCCATCTGCTGCTGCTGGAAACATCTCACTTAGAGCAGAGCTCTGAAGGATCCAAGATAAAGTCCCGAGTGTTGCCGTGTCAGTACCAGACGAAGACTGTGCTTAAAACGATAAGAGGGTGGGACTTGACCATTTAGTAAAACTAGCACATGGTGTTATCATGGGAAAGGCACATACCAACACAGACCTGAATTTAGACCCAAGACCCAACACTTCCAAGCTGAGAGGCCTTGGGCCAAGATTAAATATACTATGTAATCTCTCTAATTTTCAGTTTCCCTTTTGGACAAAGAAGGTTCTAACTTGGTTGTGTTGCGGCTTACATGAGAGGCAGTGGACCTTCCACCCTGAGACTCTGTTCTCTGGACCTCAGCCCCCAGTGGAGCATGTCTTTCAGTCACTCTTTTACCTTTAACCTGGCCTTTTTTGCTCCATGTTTGGTTTCTTATTCTTCAAATAACCACAATATAGAACTGAAGAATATTTAAAAATACTATTTATCAAATATGTTTGTATCTTTTTTGTATTCATATTTAAAATCATTTTTAACATTTTCTTTTTGAAATACTCCCTGTCCAAAAGGAAAAATCAGTGACTTTTAAAAACTGTTTCTATATTTGAGGCTGGTGGTGGGGTTGGCTTTAATCTCTTATAGATGAATAACCTTTATAAGTAAAAAGGATTTCTACCTTGGTAGAACTTTGGGCTAAGTCTTGAGTGATTTTTCTGGTCTCAGAGCCAAAATCACAGCTTGCCTCGAGGTAGTTACATAATCTCTCCTTTCACGTCAGCTTCAAAGGATTAGTATTTACTTGGGGTAAGGTAGCAATGGACCATGGGTCAACCCTGTTGGAGTGGAACAGAAGAATACATGATAGTGTCATAGACCAAAGGAGATTCAGGGACTCCAGTATCCTGTAAGAGCAGGGATCTAATGTAATCTGGGACTTGGGACCAAGTTCAGATAGTATACGGTTCCTACAGGTCCTTACTTTATTGTGTGAGATTTGGGAAGCAAAGAGTCATTGTGAAATGGTGGCTTCAGGGGCACCTGATGTCATTGTAATCCTCTAGACAATTTATATCTTATTTTTATGTGATCGACCATGATATAAGACCTATAAAAGAAAACTGTGGCTTCTCACATTTGTTTGTTCATACCTGCCTTTCACCATTCTTTGACAGCCAGCTGCCATAGCTGCCATATTCATGGTACCCAAATGTGTGACTCTCCGACTTTACCCTTAGCGGACTAAGTAGTGAGAGATCTGCAAAAAAGCAATTACGGGATGGGACTGGGGTGTCCCAGGTGCTTAGAGAGCTCCAAGCGGGCTGGCCTGACTGTTGAGGGGATGGAGGGGGGAAAATATATTCCTTCGGGGAGGTGATATCTTTGGTGAACCTGAAGGCCGAGGCATCGGCAGCCTGGCTTCTAGCCCCAGCTCTGCATTGGCACAACCTCACCTTGTTTGCTGACTCACAGCCAGTTCCCTCGTGTCTGACATGGGAAGGCAGCACCCACCTTTTCTGCCTCCGGAGGTGAAGTCAGGTAGCAGCCTCGTGTCTGACATGGGAAGGCAGCACCCACCTTTTCTGCCTCCGGAGGTGAAGTGAGGTAGCAGTGAGACTGCCTGTGAGAACATTCACCTGTCTGAAGGCTCTTCCTTGAGCCTGGCATCGTGTGTTTGCAAGATGGTGGCTCTGCTAGGGCTTGGGTTCAGTGCGTGGCTGTGAAGTTCACATTTGTCTTTGTTAGACCAGTATAGCTGAATCCTACCGGTCATGACCCTGACTTTTTTCCCTGATAAGAATCTGTCATTAGTCTGATTGAATAAAGCCCTGTCTTTCTCTTGCTAATGGTATGGTTTTGCAGAGACTACTTAACTAATCTGAGCCCCAGGTTTCTCTTGCTTTTCTTTTTCATTTCAGAGGTAGAATTTAGTGATTCATCAGTTGCATATAACACCCAGTGCTCTTTATATCAAGTGCCCTCCTTAATGCCCATCACCCAGTTACCCCATCCCCCACCTTCCTCCCTTCCAGCAACCTTCAGTTTGTTTCCTAGAGTTCAGCATCTCTTACAGTTTTCCTCCCTCTCAATGTTCATCTTATTTTTTCTTCCCTTCTCCTGTGTTCATGTTTTATTCCTTAAATTCCACATGCGAGTGAAATCATATGGTATTTGTTTTTCCCTGACTTATTTCGCTTAGCATAATACCCTCTAGCTCCATCCACGTTATTGCAAATGGCAAGATTTCATTCTTTTTGATGGCTGAGTGATAGTCCATTGTACGTGCGCGTGCCCGTGTGGCTTGCACGTGCGCGTATATGTACCACATCTTTATCCATTCATCTGTTGATGGACATCTAGGGAGCCCCAGGTTTTTTATCTATAAAACAAAGGTAACAGTACAAACCGTGTAGGGTGGTTACGAGAGAGAGACAGACAGACAGACAGACACAGAGAGGAGATAGTTTATATGGAGTAGCTGCCACACAGTGACTACTCGAATAGTTGCCAATTTGGGGAAGGAGGAGTAACCCAGAAAGGATCACAGAGAATCAGGATAAGGCTCCTGCTTGGCCACTTCTTGTGGTGGTTCCCGCTGTGGTTGAAGTCGTGCTACTCACATAGCTCGTGGGGTGGTTGGGAGAGCATAACCCACCCTGTGGCCCATACCTGCAGTATCCAGGTAGTTGAGACTGGCTGTATTCTTAATTACTATCATGCACTCAAAAAATACTGCTATACTCATCAGGTCTTTAAGAGGAAGGAAATCCTGTCACATGCAACATTTTGAATGAACCTTGAGGACATTATGCTAAGTGAAATAAGCCAGACACAAAAAGACAAATGCTGATGTGATTCTGCTTTTATGAGGTATCTAGAGTAGTCACATTCATAGAGACTGAAAGGGGAGTGGTGGTCCCCAGGAGGTGGAGTCAGGGGAGCTGTTTAATGCGTATGCAGGAGCAAGAGTTCTGGAGATTATACAACAACGTGAATGTGCTTAACACTCAAGATCTGAACACTTAAAAAATGATGAACATGGTGAATTGTATGTCTATTTTGCCACAATTTAATGTAATTTAAAAGGTTATTAAGCATGTGCCAAGTGTCAGACACTATCCTGGCACAAGAGGAGACAATGTGAGTAAAAACAAACATGGCCCCCGTCTCCCGTTATGGAGCTTAGGGGCTGAGGTAGGGGAGACACATGTCAAATGGAGAATGACTTTAATGGGCGAAAGTGTAACCAGAACATGTGCTACAATTGGTACCATGAGAACTTCCCGTCGGGGAACCTGACTTCATTAGGGAGACCAGGCCAAGAGCCAAGGCAGGCGGGACAGAGGAAGACCATTCCGGGAACGTGCAGATCATGAGCAGAAGCAGTGAGAAGGGAAGAGCTGCAAGAAGGCCAGCGCGCCAGAAAGCAGAGGGTGGAAGGAAGCCTGTGTGAGAGGAGGCTGGTGAAGACCAAGGGGGCAGCCCGCACAGCCATGGTGGCCATAGGGAGGAGGTTTGTCTTTCTTCCTGAGCAGACTGGGAAGGTAGCTGTTGAGGGTTTTGAGTGAGGTTGGGAAGAGAGAAAAGCAGGTTTGTGTTTGAAAAGATCAATCTAAAGGAACATTTTTTCTTGCAAGGAAAACTCTTATCAAACACTAACAGGTGTATCTCAACTATCCATGTGGAAAAATTGAGCGAGTCTCCTATGTGTTTCTCAGGGCCCTTGTGATAGGCCCTACCCTGATGTCGCGGGGCCCAGGCGAGAGTCCACATAGAGACCCACGTCCTGTAAATCCAAATAGTTACAGATTATAATAAAGCTAAAAAACTATTATCAATCTGTTCTATCCTCTTACCATGATGAACTTCATAACTAAAATCTCAAAAAAGATGTGTACAACTATGGTTTTTATGTGACTCAGGGTCAGCAAATTATTGAAGATGACTGAATTTATCTATAAGTGTACTTTCTGGGTGTTCTATGGGGCCAATAAAATATGGGTGAGTAGTAAAGATTTTGTAATTAATAAATCATTTCCTATTCCAGAATTTTTTCTGCCCTTATAGAAAAATCAGTAAGTATATTTTAGTCAAGCTTTTCATGTAATTTGTGTTCTTTTTACAGAAATACTGAGCCAACTTTTTTGCAATAGCTTTGTTAAGATATAATTTGACTACTGTACAACTCACTCATCCAAAGTTAGAATTTATCTTAAATCACTTTAGTTCTGAGATAGTTTCTCATTAATTTCAATCTGAAGAAACTTTACCCTGCTGGGGGCACGTCAACCTGAATTGTTACAAAATCCTCAAAGCAATACTGAGATTTGAAACTGGACCACAAGTATAACATAACTTGTGGTTGTGAGTTTGGAGGAGGAAGAGCAAGAATACAAACATGGGAAAGGGATCTCATACAATAAATTATCCTTTTTATTGAGATATAATTGACATGTAACACTGTATTCGTTTTAGGTACAATAAATTCACAGAAAATATTAGAAAATATTTTAACTGCATCATATAAATCTCTTTCACTTACACAATAACTGTCATTGTCTTTTCAAGCAATATCTGTCTGATATTAACGTGAAGCCTTGGCACCATATTTCAAACGTTATGTCTGGACATCCCTACCGATTTCAGAGCAGTAGGGATGGTTTGATACTATCAACTGTTCTTCAGCTGCCAAGTGCAGGGGTTGTGAGTTTGGAGGAGCTCCTGAACTACCAGTTGGAATGGGTGGAGGAACAAGAGTACAGACAGTTGGCACAACTGGGATGGTGATTGATTGCGCAAGGATCCCTTGTATTCGTGTACCCGAAAGTCAAGAATTGACAGGTGAATCAGACTTCCATCCTACTGCTCAAATGGTCTCCGAGCTCTGAGGCAGCCTCTGTTACTGCCACTGCTGTATTGGCAGCGATGAAACCCTCGAATGTTCGGGGCTTTCAGACATAGTTGCTAATTTTCAGAAGGAACTTAAGGAATGTGGGGGAGCAGTTCGCTGGGGCCAAGATGGTGTTAGTTACAAGAGCTGATGGTTAGAATTACTCCAAGGGACAGAGACACTCATGTACCCTTAATAAATTGTGTGTGTGTGTGTGTGTGTGTGTGTGTGTGTGAGAGAGAGAGAGCGAGAAGGGGAGAGTGGGAGGTACATCAGGCCTTCTAAAGCACAGGTACAAGATTGGGACCCCTCTGCCTGGGATACCACTCCTGGCAGGCCCTTTCCAAGTTCAAGTTCACCCGATCAACCTGTTCTTCATAAAACAGACCAACACCGCCAGGAGGGCCTTTCTTTCCCATCGTGCTCCTTTCGAAGACCACTGACTGCATTTTCCCCTTGTGTTGTCTTACCAGGAACTGGTGAAAGTGGCAAAAGCACCTTTATCAAGCAAATGAGAATCATCCATGGGTCTGGTTACAGCGATGAAGATAGAAAAGGGTTCACGAAGCTGGTTTACCAAAACATATTCACCGCCATGCAAGCCATGATCAGAGCCATGGACACTCTGAGGATACAGTATGTGTGTGAGCAGAATAAGGTAAAGTGCCGCCGGGGCATTGGCCCTGCTTGGGTTGCATGCTTTCCTTCTTTAGGTAGCATATGTCTTTGGACAGAAAGATTGACGGAGAGCTTTGGTCAGAGGCCAGAGGAGCTCTGGAGTTCAACCTGTGATGAACTTCAGCTCTGTGGTCCGTCTTCTGCAGGAGTTCCATCCTGAGGGTATTGTGGTGGTCCCCAGTGCACTGGGATTCAGAAACACAGGCATTTAGATTGCTTTTTTTCAGGTGCTGAGAAAAGGAAGACATACACATTTACTTGTACAGCTACGATACCCCCATTAATTTCTCCATTGGTGCAGTGCAGATCGTGGGCTTTTCCAGAATGCCCAGTCTTAGGAAATAGTGTCATGAATGCCCTGCAGACCACTCAGAGCAATCTGTGGATTTTCTTTCTTTATTTTTGGAGCTGAGTGATGGTTTAGGCACGTGATGCTATGTCCCAACTAGCGTTGGGCTCTCATAAAGTACTAGCGTCAAGCTGGCATTTGCTTTGCTATCACCACTGGTTAATTTAAAATACGATTCTGTTTCGCTGGTGCCTGAGTGGCTCAGTTGGTGAAGTGTCTGCCTTTGGCCCAGGTCATGATCCTGGGGTCCTCGGATCGAGCCCTGCGTGTGGGGCTCCCTGCTCAGCTGTGAGTCTGCTTCTCCCTCTGCTGCTGCCCCTCCTCCCACCTCATGCGCGTGCTCTTCCTCTCTCTCTCTCTCAATCTTTAAAAATATAAAATACAATTGTGTTTCAAAACATAGGAAAATAATGAAACAAGAATGTGGGAGGAGGAGGCAAATACAATTTTATATGGTATGTTGGAAGGCAAATCCATTGGGAAATATTGTCTGAATTCATTAAGAATCTAGATCAGAAATAGTTTATTTAAAATAATTGATACCAAGATACAACATGACATCATGATAAAGAGGAAAATTCTGTCTCCGATGAGTCTCTTGTGGGTCTACTAAAAAGAATTTAGCTGCTAAAATGCCAGCATTGCCTGGGCTTTAGTGTGGACCCCAAGGACAACTTTCTCATGAACTCGTAGCAACTGTATTCATGTATATTTTATGTATGATCTATGGAGAGTTTTGAAGCAGTCAAGCTACATTTTTTTATTATTCAGTGACTGAATTACATAGGAACATTGCAGGCACCCAGTTTTTGATTTACCTTTATAGTGTGTCTGCAGCCTCATGTCTTTACCACCATTTCCTTACGCTTTTGAAGAAATGAAGGAATATATCTTGCTTCAACCTTCAAAAATGTTATGCTGAAAAATGTGTGTATGTGAGGTTGGGTTGGAGAATTAGCCTTTAGCATATCTGAAGCCAAGCAATGTAAGAGGTGCACACGGAGCCATTGGGAGATTCTAGAAGTGACTGTGATGGTTCTGTGATATATTGATTTTGACACATGTATTGTATCTGATTGAAATTGTACGACTCTGGGGCACCTGGGTGGCTCAGCTGGTTGAGCGGCCCACTCTTGGTTTCCGCTCAGGTCATGATCTCAGGGTCTTGAGATGGATGTCTGTGTTGGGCTCAGTGGGGAATCTGCTTGAGATTCTCTTTGTCCTTTTTCCTCTCCCTCTGCCCCTCCCCCTGCTTGTGCATAGGTATGTGCATGCTCTCTCTCTCTCAGATCTTTAAAAAAGTATATAATTCTTTTTGAATTACTTACACAGTTGACCCTTGAACAACAAGAGTTTGAACTGCATAGGTCCATTTACATGCAGATTTTTTCCATAAATATAGTAATGTAAATGTATTTACATTCTTTCATGGTTCTAGAGGCTAGAAGCCTGAAGTCAAGGTTCATTGGTTCTACCTGGAGGCTCTGAGGAAGCCTGTTTCATGCTTCTCTCCTAGCTCCTGGTGGTGGTAGATATCTTTGGAACCCTTTGGCTTGAAACATGTCACTCCAGTCCCTTCTTGTCCTTACATAGAGTCTCTCCTGTGTGACTCTGTTCTCATGGCATTACTCTTTGTGTCCAAATTTCCCTCTTCTTATAAGGACACCAGTCATTGGATTAGAGCCCACCCTCATCCCAAGGATGACCTCATCAGAACTTGATTATACCTACAAAGACCCTATTTCCAAATAAAGTTACTTTCTGAGGTATGGGGCTGGCATGAGTTTTAGGGGGACATTATTCAACCCAGTAGTCTGCCCTCTGCCCCCTCCCATTCATTGTTAATTCCAGATGCAAAATATATTTGTCCCTTTCCAACATGAACTCTAAGTCTCAAATCTAATTGAAATCTCAACTCAAAAGGTTCCATATCTCATCATTTAAATCAGGTGAGATTCTAGATACGGTCTATGCTGGGGTCAAATTCCTCTCCTGTCTCCTCCTCATTTGCTGTTTCTGGCTCCCTTCTCAATGCCATCTTTCTTTCTGTTCAAAGTACCTATATTTATGCTTCATCACCTTCCTCTTATCGCTCAGAAAAGTGCTTGGGATGAACCACAGGCTTACAGTGAGGCACAAGATTGAGTAGAAAAAACACTGGATTGGCTCCCAAAAATCTGGGCTCTCTTCATGGCTCCCCTGTGGGTCTTGGGCAGGAGTCAGCAATCTTTGTCTGTAAAGGGCCAGAGAGTAAATATTTCTGGCTTTCAGGGCCATATAGTCTCTTTTCTGCTCTGCTGTCATTATGCAAAATCACCCATAGTATAAGTGTCAACGAATGAGTGGGCTCACTTGGAAACTCTGTTTGCAGAGTGTACATGCTATTCTTTTTTTTTTTTTATTAATAATGATTTTTTATTATATTATGTTAGTCACCATACAGTACATCCCCGGTTTTCGATGTAAAGGCTCGATGATTCATTAGTTGTGTATAACACCCAGTGCACCATGCAATATGTGATAGACCGGTGATGGGTAGTAAGGAGGGCACATATTGCACGTACATGCTATTCTTAACTCATGAGCCATACAAAAACAGTCCCCAAGTGGATTTTATCCATAGGCTGTGGTTGCCCACCCTGGTCCTTGGGGAAGCCATGTAACCTCCCTGGTCTTACATTTCCCCAAATGTTAAATGCAGACAACACATGCTCTGTCTACTTCCTAAGCCAACATGAGCAGAAGGAAGTGCTGTACAAATGAAATGGCACTCCAGAAATACAAGGTTATTATTGGGGCAGGTTCAAAAACCAAAAATGGACTTATTGTTTCTTCTATAACTTGTTTAGGTCTTTGTCATCCTTTCCTTCTCTATGGTTTGCCGAATAATTTTTTTCTGTGGGCTAGTCCCGATTCCAAAGTTGAAACTGTAACAAAGTACTATGCTTAGATCATAAGATAATAAAAATGATTAGTGTTCATGTTTTAAATAATGAGTTGAGGAAGCATGGTACATGTGTTCTTTACCAAGTATTGCATCACTTGAAACAAATGATTAGTCAGGAGGGAGAGGACTAGAACCTTAAGTAGCCTTTTGTTATACAGTCGTGCAGTTCTTTCCTCAATTACTATTGAGTATTTAATTCCATTATCTTGGTTTTTTTTCAGAGGTGGGAACACTTTCTTCAAAGTACGGAGAAGAGAATTAAGTGATTAGGGGGTATTTCTTTAAAGTAGGCTCCACGCCCACTGTGGGCTTGAACTTAGGACCCTGAGATCAAGCGTTGGTCGCTCCAAGGACTGAACCACCCATGTGCCCCTAGAGGATCTTATTTTAAATGTCAGGGATTTTACTGCTCAGCTAGGTTGATTAAAATCTTTGCCTATTACTTGATAGGCTGCTTATGAAAGGAGATTTATCACAAATTTAGTTCAGCATTTGGTTTTTAACCAACATTTTTTTTTTCAACTAAGATAGATAGCCTGGAAGATTGTTTTCTTATACCTTGCCTTTTTTTTTTTTTTTTTTTTTTAAGGAATGATTCATATGTGTTTGCTCACTGTGTTGATAAGCCTTAATTTTCGTGAATGTCTCTCAAGAGTGTCGTATGAGCACATAATAGAATTTATGACTCCTTGAATAAATATTACAAAAGCAATCGCTCGGTGGCAGGGCTCCCGAACTGGAGTCAGCTTATAACTCATGGTTACTAGTGACTATTGCACTGAAGCCTGAAGAGCTTCATATTTTTTGCTGTTTGTAGGTGTCCAACTTGGGAAATTCTCATTCCAGGCCTGTCCTGCAGTAAAGGACATACTTTTTATCCTTCTGAAGGTTCTGCAGAATCCGTGTGGATGATGTAGACTGAGCATTTCCCAAGGGCAAAGGACAGCTCTGCCTGACTTCTCAAAAGCCTTTTCATTCTATAGTCAATGATCCCTGGAAAAATGAGTGAGGTCTCCAGGCCCTTATGCAGCTGACTCCAGCTTCTTCCCTGCCCGCCTGCTTATGAGAGCTCGTCACTACACTGGGGTCACCTCATATTTGCATGTAATTATGCACAGCTAATTGCAAGGGCTCATTACAAAAACAACATTCTTAAAAAGGAGAGTTAATCATTAAGCAATAAGAAGACGATTTTGCCTGCCATTCCACTCCAAGTATCTAATTTATGATTCAGTGTTTCTAAACATGTGAGGTCTGAAATTCCCTTCAAAATGCATCTTCGTCTTTTGCTTTTGCTGAATTCCAAGGCACAGTTAAGAGGATGGGCTTGGGCCCTCCTGCCAACCACAGCTCTCAAGAGGCTGAATGGTAGGGTTGGGGCATGTGGAATTGACTCACAGGACCTCTGCTAGTTCTGTTTGAAGTTGTGCAGGTCCTGCATCAGGGTAATGGGATGCCTTTGTCACCAGTTCCCTGCAGTGTCTTGAGTTTTGGCGCCCACATCCCCCTCTCCTGACTACTAGGTTTATCAGGCAAAAGGACGTTGGAAGCAGTCGTTCTCAGTCTTGGCTGCACATTGGAATCACCTGGGGACCTTTGCCACCCAGCATACCTCCTGCGGAGAGTCAAAGTATTCTCGGAATGCGGCCTGAGCTTAGATCGTCTTCTAGAAGCTTCCCCAAGTGCTTCTGATTAGGAGCCAAGTTTGAGAAGTACTGATGGAAGTACCTTAACATTATTTGGATGTGTTAAGTCTGGGTTCTGCTTTCCTATCAACCTTTCCATAATGGGGAGGGAGACTTCTGGTCATCTTTGCCATGGAATGACCTGATCTCCCCCCCCCCCCCGGGGGTAAACTGAATGGCCGCCACTGGGGATGTTATGTTCAGCTGAGTGGGCTGCCTTGATGAGTTTTGTGAAGGTAGTATACATTATTTCAGGGCAGACACTCTGTTTCCTTGGAGTTTTACAGGCCTCAGGCTGAGAGCTTCCAGAGCTTGGGTCGGGGTCAGGGGTCAGGGAAGAAGAAGGAGCTACATCTTAGCCTCTGGAGGTCTTGGCAATGCTGATTTTTCATCCTCCTTTTCCTACTGTTGTTTACACAGAAATGATCATTTCTTTTTCCGTCAGTAAAGAATCAGGGATGCAGCTCGGGTTGGTAATCTGCTCAAGGGATAGCTGCTGTTTGTAGTGAAAATACCTTCCATGTTGTCAGTGGAGATCCTACACGAGGAAATGAAATAGTTACATATTTTTACTCATCGTGAACAGGTACTTTTATTTATTGAGATGGTGATTCGCCAGGTATACAACTTAAACCTCAAATATCCAGCTTCACATTAAAGCAGTGAAGTCTAGTATTTATGGGGCAGAATCAAGGACATTACTTTTTTTTAAGACCAAAAGGAGGTGTGATAATGTCTCATATCTGTGGGTATAGAACAATTCCACCTTAACTTCATTCTCAGAAAGCAAGGGCCTGAAGTTCCAGACGGGTCTATTACGGACTCCTGTGAGGAAATCAGGCACAGTTAAGTGAAAATGGTCAACTTCTGCCACTTTTTTTTATAGAAGAGTTTCTCAGGGCTGGAAGTATTTTAAGACCCTCCTATTTTCTAATTTTTAAAACATCTGTTTAAATATATTTTTCAGGCCCACTTCCTCGTCCAGTTTGAAAAGTCGGCTTCTGCCTGAGCTTCTGGGAACAGGGAGGCCAATGTTCAGACTTTGGCTGTAGCCCAGGGTTGCTGGTTCTCTGGCGAATGTTAAATTCAGTCTCTCTCTTTCTGTGTCCCATTGGATATTAAAAATCGCATGGTACATTTTTCTCCTTACTAAGAACTTGGAGTTCTAGCTGCTGTCATAACAACAACAAGAAATTCCCCACCAAAATCCCGGGCTGGAGTTTTTCCATTTATGCCAATAGTTCTCTGATTAATCAGTGTTGACTTTACTGTGACAATTGCTGTAATCAGAGCTTGAAATATAAGAGTTTGGAAAACAGGAAAGAATAAGATGGAGAGGACTCAGAAAGGACTGAGTTTCTCCTTTATCACAAGTACAGGTAAAACTAACCCCACTATCCCTTCTGCCTGGCTTGGAAGTTGAGGAAGGTTTGGGGCCCATGAGGAGTAATGAGATTGATTTGACCATTGAAATACTCATTCCTTCCCCTACCCCAAGGCTAAGTATGAACCTACCACATCGAAAGAAATGCTTGAAAAAACCTGGTGAAAAGGGGAAATCTCACAGAGTTACAAACAATCCAGAAACCAATGTGACCATTGGTCTCTTTGAACCTCTATCCATCCACCCAACATATGTGAAATATTTGCCTCTTGGCAAATATTTGCCTCTTGGATTGCATCCAACTTTGTCGTTATCCTAAAAATTAGAGGTGAACATGGGATGTTCAAACACCGTCATGATTCAAACTCTTTAATAAAAGCGAGAATGATTCTCAGTGATGCTAAATCTTGTTAGATCTAAAGTCCTGCACAACTGCTGCTCTTGGCGGAGCTGGGTTCTCGTTTTCTGATGGTAGACAGGTGACAGGTGCAATGACCCTGCACTCTTCTCAGGCCTGCCTTCTCTGAACAGCCAGTTACTTCACTGATGCAGGCATGCCATAAACACGTGACAAAACATAAATTGCCCCCTGGGTTTTTATTGGAATCCTGCCAAGGGAGTCACGTGTTCTGGTATTTTTGAATTGAGATGTAAATTTTCTTATTAACCGACTAATAAGCTCTGTGATATTATCCTAGGCAAAACATTCTAGAGAGCATCATGTTGGTATTAAAAGCTTTTATTGGGGATGGGGAGAACTCAAATGGGATACAGTAATGACTCCAACAGAAGCAAATGATTCATAGGTTGTGTATGTCTGTATGTGGGTGCATAGATGCGTTTACAAATCAATCTACCTTTAGAGTAAAAACCATGTTTGCTAGAAGCCAGAACAGTTGGCTTCCCTCCTCCCCCCCACTGACACTTCCTTTTGGAAGCTCAGATATTTCTGGGGAGCTTTGAGACATTGCATGTCATGTACTTCGTCTTGATTTCTAACACCTGAACCCTGTTGGGTTTAATGAACAATGAATGACCTAAAGTAGCTTTACGTCATTACTATTACTTTGTATTTTGCCTAAATCAAATCTTAAAATATTTTGGCACTTTCTATTTGTAATTAGAGGTAAAGATATGGGTGTGTTTAACTTGGATCTGGTTAAGAAATTGCCTTTGTGTGTGAGTGTATAATTTTCTAAAGGTAGAAAGATGCCTTTTTAAAAAATCTAGAAAAACCAGCTTCTAATTTTTTAATCATTTAAATAATTGAAGCGTAGTTAGTTGCAAAAAGGTTGAAGATGATCGGAACGGTGCTGATTGTATTTTGCATGCCTCTGAGTTCCCACCCTTCCTTTTATCCTGAGAGCGGGCGACGCGGTTGAATGACGGCGTGTGTGGGAGACCATTGTGGTTGAGCGGTGACCGTCCCGTCTCCCCAGGGCCCTGAACTCCTGCTTCCTGCATTGTATCTCTGCTTCACGTTGACATGGATTATCTTCCTGCTGAGTTGTGTGGAGGCTTCACTTTAGGGTTTATCATCTTCATGACCATCATGATTTTAATCGGTTGATGTGTAGAGCCCTAACAGTGTTAATAATTACCCCAAACAAGAAAGTCTTCCTTTCCAAGGTCAAGCTAGCTCCTGGTGTACTGGAATGGGACAAGAGCTCACATGGAATTGAATTCCTGCCCTGCCCGTCATTTACAACCGTAATAGCCTTGGGCAGACCACCAAAGCTCTTAGTGTTTTTATTTCTTTCCTCAGCCGAGGGCAATGTTGGCGCCTGGTGATAATAGAAAATGTAAATATATGGGTAACCAATCTTTAAAAGCGAAAATCATGTTCTGCAATGCCTTGAACACGTTACTTTTTTCATCAAAATTAAAAAGTTATTTTATTAACTTCCTAGTTAAGACTCTACATGAAAGTACAATTATTTTTATTGAGGTATAGTTAACATACAGTGTTATATTAGTTTCTGGTTTACAATATAATATTTCAATGATTCTATACATTACTCAGTGCTCCTCAAGGTAAGTGTGTGTGTGTGTGTGTGTGTGTGTGTGTGTGTACAGGCACCACATATTATTTATACATTTACCTATCAATGGACAGTTGAGTTGCTTCCATATCTTGGCTATTGAAAATAATGCTGCAAAGGGGGAATGAAACATGAGAGACTATGGACTATGAGAAACAAACTGAGGGCCTCAGAGGGGAGGGGGGTGGGGGAATGGGATAGGTTGGTGATGGGTAGTAAGGAGGGCACGTATTGCATGGTGCACTGGGTGTTATGCACAACTAATGAATCATCGAGCCTTACATCGGAAACCGGGGATGTACTGTATGGTGACTAACATAATATAATAAAAAATCATTAAAAAAAAAAAAAGAAAATAATGCTGCAGTAAACATAAGGGTGCACGTATCTTTTCCAGTTAGTGTTTTGTTTTCTTTGGGCAAATACCCAGTAGTGGAAGTACTGGATCATATGGTAATTCTCTTTTTAATTTTTTGTGGAAACTGCATACTGTTTCCCACAGTGGTTGCACCAATCTACATTCCTCCCAGCAAGGCATGGAGGTTCCTTTCTCTCCACATCCTCAGCAACGCTTATTATTTATGTTTTTTCTTTTAGCCATTCTGACAGGTGTGAGGTATAGCTCATTGTGGTTTTGATGCACACTTCCCTGATGATGAGTGATGTTGAGCATCTTTTCCTGTGTCTGTCGGCCATCTCTATGTCTTCTTTAGAAAAATGTCTATTCAGGTCCTCTGCCCATTTTTAATAGAATTATGTGGGGGTTCTTTGTTGAGTTGTATAAGTTCTTTGTATTTGGCTATTAACCCCGTATCAGGTACATAATTTGAGGATATCTTCTCCCATTCAGTAGGTTGCATTTTGTTGATGTTTCCTTTGCTGTGTAAAAGCTTTTAATTTTGATATAGTTCCAGTAGTTTATATTTATGTATTCATTCATTCATTCATTCCTGTAGTTCAATTTTGCATTTCTTTGCCTTGCCAGAGGGGACCTACCTAGAAAAACATTGTGATGGTTGATGTCAAAGAGATCACTGCCTCTATTTTTTTCTAGGATTTTTATGGTTTCAGATCTCACATTTAGGTCTTTAATCCATTTTGAGTTAATTTTTTGTGTATGGTATTAGAAAGTGGCCCAATTTCTGTTTTGTTTTTTTTCCTTTTGCGTTAGGAGTTCAGTTTTCCCAGCACCACGTGTTGCAAAGACGATCTTTTCCACATTGTACATTTTTGGATCCTTTGTCATAGAGAAATTGACCACATAAGCATGAGTTTATTTCTGGGCTCTCTATTCTGTTAACTTGATCTATGTGTCTACTTTGGTGTTAGTACCATACTGCTTTGATTACTGTGGCTTTAGAGTATATCTTGAAATCTAGAATTGTGACACCTCCAGCTTTGTTCTTTTTCAAGATTGCTTTGGCTCTTTAGGGTCCTTTGTAGTTCCATACAAATTGTAGGATTATTCTAGTTCTATGGAAAATGTTGTTGATATTTTGATAGGGATTACATTAAATAGTAGATTGCTTTCATTTGTATGGACATTTCAGCAGTATTGGTTCTTCCAATCCATGAATATGGGATGTCTTTCCATTTGTTTATATCACCTTCAATTTCTTTCATCAGTGTTTTATAGTGTTCAGAGTACAGGTCTTTCACCTCCTTGGTTAAGTTTATTCTTAGGTATTTTTTTTCTTTTCAATGCAATTGTAAATAGATTGTTAATTTCTCTTTCTGCTACTTCATTATTAGTGTTTAGAAATGCAACTGATTTCTGTATATTCATTTTGTGTCCTGAAACTATACTGAATTCATTTATCAGGGCTAGTAGCTTTTCGATGGACTCTATAGGGTTTTCTATTTATAGTATCATGTCATCTGCAAATACTTCATTCTTACCAATTTAGATGCATTTTATTTCTTGTCTGATTGCTATGGCTAGGAATTCCAGTACCATGTTGAATAAAAGTGGTAGGAGTAGACATTCTTGTCCTGTTCGTAATTTTAGGGGAAAAGCTCTTAGGTTTTTTTTGTTTGTTTGTTTGTTTTTGCTTTTTTTTTTTTTTTTTTACCATTGAGAATGATGCTAGCTGTAGGTTTTTCATGTATGGCCTTTATTATGTTGAGGTATGGTCCCTTGAACCCTACTTTATTGAGAGTTTTCATCAGGAATGGATGTTGTACTTTGTCAAATGTTTATTCTGTATCTGTTGAGATGATCATATGGTTTTTATCCTTTTTGCTGTTAATGTGATGTATCATGTTGACAGATTTGTGAATATTGAATCATCCTTGCATCCCTGGAATAAATCCCACTTGATCGTGGTGGTGATTTAGTGCCGTTATGATTATTATTTTAATTTATTTATTTTAGAGTGTGCAAAAATTGGGGGAGGGGCAGAGGGAGAGAATCTCGAGCAGACTCTCCACTGAGAACAGAGCCTGACACAGGGTGCAATCTCAAGACCACAAGCTCATGACCTGAGCCCAAATCAAGAGTCAGATGCTCAACCAACTGAGCCACCCAGGTGCCCCATGGAGATGATTTTTTTAAATGTATCGTTGGATTTGGTTTGCTGGTGTTTTTTTGAGAATTTTTATATCTGTGTTCTTCAGAGACATTGATCTGTAGTTTTCTTTTGTTGTAGTGTCTTTATCTGGTATTGGTATAAGGGTAATGTTGGCCTCATAGAATGAATTTGGAAGCTTTCCTTCCTCTTCTGTTTTTTGGAATAGTTGGAGAATAATAGGTATTAACTTTTCTTTAAATTTGATAGAATTTACCTGTGGTCCTGGTCCTGGACTTCTATTTTTTGGTAGTTTTTTGATATCTGATTCAATTTTATAGCTAGTAATCACTCTGTTTAAATGTTCTATTTTTTCCTGATTCAGTTTTGGAAGGTTAACTGTTTTAAGACACTTATACATTTCTTCTATACTGTCCAATTTGTTGGCATATAACAAACTTTTCGTAATAGTCTCTTATAATCCTCTGTATTTCTGTGGTGTTGGTTGTTTTCCTTCATTTCTATTTTTATTTGTATCCCACTGAAGTACTATGTTTATATGTCAACACAGTCTGTTTTATTTCATATAATTCAGGAGGGTTTTTTTTTTCAGGCACAATAAAAAAAATACCAGAAAGACACATATACCAGACTTAACATGAGGAAATCCATGTTCCAGAATGTGTGTGGTTTGCAGATAGGTTCTCACTGCCTTCCTGAGGATAATACCAATTCTTAGGTCTTTCATCCCTATATTTGAAAGGATGAAATGAATGAATGAATGGCCCTCCCTCCTGCGCGTGCTGGCATCCACGTGTCCCGCTGTTCTCCCTTATCCCTGTGAGAACAAGCATCTGTGGACAAGAACATCCCTCATAGAAATTGGTCAGAAAGGTGGAAGGATGAGGCAGAATTCATGTAATGTCTTTCAAGTTGCTTGATTCCTTAAAAAAAATGTTTTAATGACAAACTTAAAGGATCAGAGAAAGAATCTTTCCTACCAAATGATGCTATTTCTGGTGATTTCTTGCCTCCCTCACTCAAAGAGAAAGGTTTGCTTTTCTTTCTTTCTTTTTTCTTTTTTCCCCCTTTCTCTGCCAGAAATGACCCTTGTCACTGTTGTCCTCCCTTAATTTGGTTATGAAAACCTGGACGATAGTTTTGCTTCCTTGCTTCTGAGTGGGTGGTATTTCTGTCAGTAGACACTAATGTGAATGGTTGGGAATGCCTAATAGCCATTTCCACCTGGGACACTTAGAAGTAAAGACCCAGCCCATAGCAGTAGTAGGCACTTCATACCTATTCATTTTTTGAATTAAATGAATGGCACAAGCGAAAAGAATTCTCTAAATGAAAGTTGGGCCCAAGAGAAAGTAAAATGGACAACTCATTTAGAATCTTAGGGTTTTAAGGATTTAAAAGTCTCTGTTTCCCTTGAAGTAGGGTCCCCTGAATGAAGGTCTCCCAGTGGCCCTTAAGTCCTCAGTGGCTCCATCATGTTCCCAGGGCATGTGCCACATGCTTGATGAGTGCTTCTCTCTCTCCCCACGGTGGGAGGCTGTTACACGGCTCTCTCTCCCAGCTCACTCTGAGCGCCTCAAAGGCAATGATGCATTCATGCCTGTTCCCTCTAGCTCTCAAAGATGGTGACTGAAGAAAACAAAAATCTGATTTTTAAAATTCCAGTAGATGGCATCAGAAATTTCAAGTTGTTATATCATAGGCTTAGCATTAAAAAGAAACCAACCCAATAATACAGATGAGAATTTTTTTTTTTTAATTAGCCTTATGGCTCTTGGCAGCAGCAGCATTTCTGTTACTCTGGTGCTTTCTTGCTCATTCAGCCCCAACCACTGTGACCTCCTCTCTTTTGGCCTGGTATTGACAACCCTCCTTCAAGTCTTGGACTTTACATTCGCTCTTCTCTCTGCTAGTCACTTCTCTCCTTGCCCAGGCAAGTCTTTTTTTTTTGTCCTGCTCCAGCATGGAAGCTTCACGAAGACCCAGGACCATGTCTGTTTATATGCATCTTGGTAGCTCCAGTGTGTGACAAGGATGCTGGCCAGTTTGCCAAAACGCTTTCTGCTAATTTCTATAGCAAAGGAATCTGATTTTTTTTATAAGCCCATCGCAGGTGATCTTAGGGGCACGTTCTAGGCTGTCCTGAACTTGGATCTGACACTTTACAGCCTCATCTGTCCTCCCTAATGGACTGATCTCTTACACACCCCCTGCCTCTTTTTGCTCATTTTCTCCATCTGTTGGAACATCCTGCCACCAATTCCCTCTGCGCTCATAAATAGGTAACTTTATTTATTCAACTTGAACAAGCCATCCAGTCCTGTAGCAAACTTTGACAGCCTCCCACTTCCCTGCTCCCTCGGGTTAGACACTCTTTCCAGTGTCCTTATAACACCTTACGCTTACTGTATTACATTATGATTCTTCAATTATGCACCTCTTGTACTTTAGAGTAGGGGTTCTTTGAGTTTGAGAGTCATGTCCTGTTGATCTCTGCATCCCTCTGGGCTCAATAATTGTGAAGTGACATTAAAAAGTTCTGTGAGGATAATATCATAAATTTAACATGGCGTTACAGCTTTGTCCAAGGGGTGATATCCACAATTTCCCAGAGGATGACTGAACTCTTCTTATGATTCATTTTTGCTTCTTTGCTTTTGGGATTGTGATCCTGGGCAAAAATGAACAGACAGTCAACATGGCCATGTTTTTTTTTTTCCTTGCAAAGAGATATTTGGCTTTTGGAAATATTGCTTCTGAGCGGCAGGATAATTAAGAAGCCTTGCATAGTCTTTGGACTCAGTAATCCAGTGTAAGAATCTTGGGACCGCTGCAGCTCTTGAAATGCATTTGGTGACCTGCAGATGTACTCTGCCTGTCAAAGGTCGGTCAGGGGCAATGACTCTTTTTAAGCTGACTCACCAGGCAGCTGTTTTGGAATCACCAGGGCCAAAAAATGGTGCTGTGGGGAAGAATGGCTTGTTTATGAGATAGAAGAGACTCAGTAAATCATATCATCCTCCCCAACCAAGTTCTGAAGTAATTGAGAACTACGACAAGTAAGGCATATGGTAACCAAAATAATCATGTGTTATTGCCAAAGCTGAGAGTAGAGAAGGTGGCTCATTACAGAGTCATGTGAACTTTTAATACTGAGACAGAATGTGGTAGACTCCCCGTAAGGTCATCATTAGCTCTGGAAGACCCCAGAAGACTTCCTTCCCAAGGTCCCCCTGGTCTCAGCACAGAAGAGAGGAAAGGACAGAGGTCAGGAGTCGGACCCAACCCACATGCCTCCGCATGGTGTGTCTCCCATGCTATCACACTTAACACAGGCCACGTCCTCTCCTGCTTAGTGAGCTCCGAAGGGTGGGGGCTGGGTATACTCCTGGTTGCTAAAATGAGTATGAGTCTGCGCCAGGCTTTACTGAGACTATGCCATTCTATCCTAAACGGTTCTTCAGTGTGGGTACTGTCAGTTGCCCCACTTTAGGGATATGGAAACTGAGGTTTACATGAGCTGAATAGTCTCCCCAAGGCTGTACAGGTGCTACGTGTCAGAGCTTGAAACTGAATCCAGCTGGTCTGACTTCACAGGTAAAGCTGTTAACCATGGTGCTTCATGCCTTTCTACAGTAATATAAGACCACGTCCAGTGAGAGGTCATTTAGAGGTTTGCTTATGAAAGTAGTAAATGGTACGAATGAAGGGTTCTCTGTCTCAGAATCTCTCTTCCTGACCACTTTCATTAATTTATTTTTTTCTTCCTGGCTGGGATCCAAATATCTCACCCTGGCAGTATGACCTCTATCGATATTTATGCAAAGAGGTCATGCAATGAAAAAGAAATATCAGGATTAGAGTATCCGCTGGATGAAGTTTGAGGATTGAAGAGTGTTCTGTTAAGTGGATTTGAAATGGCTGCATGGAGAATATTTAAATTTTTAAAAAATTTTCATATTAACTTAGAGATGTAAACAAGCCAGAGATAATTTCAAATTTATTTTGCGAATGGAAAGCATCAGAACATGACAATGATTTTTGACCCAGTGCTGGAGAGTCCAGAAAGATCAAATAAAACCTGAAGTGTGTGTTCTAATAGTGGTGTGAATGGGACTCACTTTTAGCTTTAGGGTTCTGCCTGGATTATATTTCAAGTGCAGTTATAAGTATTAACTAGCCTCACCCTCAATCTGTTCAGACTCTCAGACCTTCTCATGAGTTTGGTTTAATTCAGGTGGAAAGGCACACACATTTTGCACCTCCAAGTTCTCTGGTTGAGAAGTGGTCCTTGATTTCCAGCGCCTTTCAGTGAGCTGGTGGATGGGACCCCTCTGAATGGCATGTCTTCCATTTTGTATGCCGTCTTAAGAACATTTTGATGTTCTTGGGATTTAAAAGTGTAAGGTCTGTTCTGGGGAGCAAAGCAAGAATTGGTGTTGTGCCTTCCTGGCTAGTTAACTGGATAAACTGGATATGTTCCTGGCCCTTTCTAAACTTGCTTCCTTGTTTGTAAAATGAGGGAACTTGACTAGATTACCTTTAATGTTTGAACTCTAGAGGAAGGAAGGACTAGTCTAAGAACTGGAAAATAATAAAATGACATTCTGGGATTTCTTTGTAAGATTATGGTCAACTTGGGGACAAGGTTCTTATAACCTTCATTCCCTCAATAAAATTCCCTCCTTCATTCTGCCTTAAAAAATCATTTTTTTGAGAAGAGAAAATGTCTTGTGCCCTGTGACTCAGGCCTGAGATTCAGCACTACTGGGCAGCTCTACTATGGAGACCGTTTGGCTCCTCCCTTACTATGGTAGTTCTGAGAGCATCTCCTCTTCCTCCAAGAGCTGGGCTGCTTCATCACTTATCAGATAATCTTAGAATCCTAGAATCTCCAGACAACATACCTCCTTACTCCTCTCCCCCTTCTCTCTGTGGACACTTTCCAACCTAACTCCCTGCACATCTGTTCTGGGAGCTGTCTCCTAATTATATCCTAGGATCCTGATATAGAAAGGACCAAAGGGAACATTCCATCTCTGTCTTCCTGGGTGTCCCAGGGGCATCTTAGGTCATGGATGGAGGTTTGCTCCTTGGTGAGATGCCCAGAGGCCACTGACTGGGAACCAAACCTAAATGTACAATAGGACCTGTCTGGGGGCATTTTGCTTTGGCATAAGGACTTTGGGATGTTTCCACCATGTTCAGGCTGATATGCTTAAATGTGATTAAAGATTTTTGGTTAACATTAAAAGAAGGTGCTCATTCCATCTAAAGTTCTGTGAAGAAAAGCCCTCAAATGTCACCTCCATAAAAATGTATTCAAAGGAAGATTCATCCTGAATTCTACTTAAGAAGTATGATTGTAGAGTCCTAGAATTTCAGAGCTCGAAGGGACCCACAAGTGGCTTCTAGGTCAACGCAGATCTTTCCAAGGTTCAGAGAACCAAAGTCTAAAGAGATTAGATAATGTGCACAAGGCAAGTTAGAAGGACTGAAAAGAATCTCAGTAGGGTTCTGTTTCATGGCAATCTAGCCTGGTACAAAATACGAGTCTTAGAGTGAGGTTCCAAGGCAGCTGGGAATTTTCCATAGAGAAAGTCTGTCTTTTCCCTATTTTAAAAATTATGCCAGTCCTCGAAAAGTTAAACAGAGTAATCCTCTGATCCAGCAATTCTACCTCTGGGTATGTATCCAAAAGAATTAGAGGCAGGGACTCGAACAGATACTTGTATACCTGTGTCCGTAGCGTTATCCATAATAGCTAAAAGGTGGGAATGACCCTTATGTTTGTCAACAGATGAATGGATAAACAAAACATGGTATGTACATATGATAAAATACCACTCAGACAGGAATGATACGTGCTACTACATGGATAAACCTTGAAGACCTTATGCTGAGTGAAATAAACCAGGTCAAAGATTGTCTGATTCCCCTTCTACGAGATGCCTAGAGTAGTCAAATTCGTAGAGACAGAAAATTGAATGGAGCTTGCCAAAGAGTGGGGGGAGAAGGAATCGGGAGTTACTGTTCAATAGGTGTAGACTTTCAGTTTGCAAAATGAAGAAGTTCCAAAGATGGGAGGTGGTGATGGTTGTCCAATAATATTAACGTACTTAAGACCACTAAACTATATATTGAAAAATGGTTGAGATAGTAAATTGCATGTGTATGTTACCACCCAAACAAAACCCTTCTTATTAGGTTTTTGTTTATTTTTATTTCAATAAAGTGTCATAATTCTTTTTGGTGTCAGAAATAGGCCTCTAGTTGCCCCTTCATGCTGCTCCTGTGTCCCTCATTATTCTTGGAGTGTTTTTGTTTGTTTTGGTTTTTTTGCTCCTTGGCACAAGAGGTTTCAGGTCTACTTTGACTTCACCTGTCCCAGTCTTGGACACAGCCTTTTCTCCAAGGAGACCAGTTCTATTTATAGGGAATTGTAGTCATAAACCAAGATCTGGATGTTGCGTGAGCTCATTGCTGTTCGGTTATCATGTACTTCTCACCCTTTCAGGGTACAGAGCTGGGACATACACTCATATATGCACATGTCCGCACACAATAATATGCACACATGCATTCATACACACGCTTACATATATATATACATATAGACATGTTCATCATTAATCTCCAATTTAAATGCAATACCACATTTTTGCCCATTTCACTGTAATCCATATTTATCACTCTTCGCCAGTAGTGACAGCTCTTGTTCCCCAAAATACCAACGCATTTACTCATGTGCTCCATCTTTCGGTAAAAAACATAATTTTTGATTTACTACACCAATACCACAAATCATTTTAAAAACTAAAGGAATAAAATTCACATCTACTGATTCTTAGCAGTGGTGTGTACCTTTTCTGAACCTGTTTTCCTTTTTTTCTTAATGGGTGAGAAGGGTTGGAATTGAGATGGTGATGGTGGTAGTGATGACAGTGGAGAATGAAAAAGAAAGAGGAAGAAATGTGGGGATAGGTAGGAAAGAGAGAAAGAGAAAGGTGGGGGGGCGGTAGGTTGGAGGGAGAGAGGGCTTTTTCAACTTTTAACACTCGCATGACCAAGTACACTAAAAAAGGGTGAAGGTGTCTAAGAGGTAAGAGTTGGGAAGAGAAGAGCCAAAGGAAGCAATTAGAAAAAATGGTTTTTTGACCGTTGGAACAAGTGCTTTGTTTGTTTACTTAAACAAAAAAATACATAATGCAGTGAAAATAGAGGGAAAGACAGCTGCTTTTTATGAATTACTGATAAGATTTTATCCTGTTTGGGGGTTTCAGTTGCTATACTCGGCTTTGATGGTGACATTTTCTCCGACATGGCATTTGATCCAGCATACATGCTGTACAGGGTTGTTCTTAAAATGAGGAATTGATTTATTTTTAAAAGGTTCCCCTGCCTTTGGAAGAGAACCAAATATCTCTTTCAAGTTGGGGAAATAACTTCCTTTGGAGACCTAACCTCTTTCTCACCCCAGTGAGCCACTTGGCCTTTTGTGTAGAAGTTGGGTAAGCATCTTGAAACAAGAGGTTCTTTTTCTTCACTAACTCTCAAACAAGCTGTTTTTTCCCCTGCTGTGAAGTAGTCCTGATTTCTTCTTAAGAGAGCTGGTGAGGTAGAAGCGAAGACACTCAGGAGCACGTGTCCCAAGACCTGGTTTTTAGTTAAGGCCTGAAACTTACTAGCTGGGTGACTCCAGGTGCTTCAAGATCTGAGCTTCAACTCGTCAACTGTGAGGTAGGGATAAAACCTGCATTGTTTTTCTTTCCATTTAGATTTTGTGCCCTACAGACTTCCAAAAAAAAAAAAAATTTTTTTTTCAGGTGAACTTAAAAGAAACAACACAAGTCTAAGCAACCTGACAGTATCAGGATAGGTGATGAAGAGTCAGGGTTGGGTGGAGGAAATCGTAATGACACCAGAAGCCCAAACTATAAGTAGCTGCTGCAGATGTGAGCATAAAATTTGCCGTTCAATGTGGTACCCTCTAGACTTCCATGGCAAGTGAGTCCTTCAGCTGCGGTTAGTTGGAATCAGGATGTGCTGTTAGTATCAAATACACACTGGGTTTCAAAAACCTTGGTAGAAGTAAAGACCATTTTTTACATTGCTTACATGTTGAAATGATGCTTTGGAGATAGCAAGTTTAAAAATATTTTATTAGAATTGTTCTTGTTTCTCTTTATATTTGTAGTGGCTACGAGAAAATTTTAAATTTCATAAGAGACATTAACAGCACATATTTTCTAAACATCTCCTTGTATTTCTCTCAGTGCTGGTCTAACCTATTTTCATCCAAGATCCAAAAAAAAAAAAAAGTTTGTGTTGTCAGCTTGCCATGCATTCATATTGAGCTGTGGATGTAAAAGTTTTATATAAAAATAGGGCCAAAATGGTGGTGCCTTGCTGTAACTCTAGGCCTTTCTCCCTGTTGGAAAATCTTTGTCATATGTGGAAATGTCTGACTAGCAAACAGTATGTGGCATAAAATCTGCTAACTTATTCCTCATTGATCATTCATTCAGACATCCATGTGTTCAATCCATGAGTTTTATCCAGGCACCCTGTTGCGTCCTCAGTGTACAAGATTGAATCACGACTCAGTCCTGCCTTTAACAACTTCAGTCCTTAGGGAGATGGGAGAGGAGTGTCAGCCACACAGACCAGTAATTTAGAATACAGCACTATGATCCCCGGTCTGGAGCTCTGTGCAAAATGGAACTGGGAAGAGAAAAAGATGACCACGTCTTGGCTTGGCTTTGGGGGAATTCAAATTCGATTATTCATACTGTTATCCCAAGAGGCTTTGCCAAGTTTATTTAAAGAGATTGAAAGATAGCAAATACAACATTAAAATAGTTTCTTATTCAGTGTACACTTTCAAAAGATCTTTATTGTAAATATTTTTTCATCATCAGGCTGGGTCTACTTAGGCTCTGAAATTTAGTCTTGTTTGCTAACTGTACCTTGGCCAGCCTCACTCTCTGTAAGAGCAGACATGGGTTATTTATTGATGATCAGTTTGTCAGGAGAAATTCCCTTGTTTGGATCCATACATCTAATGCTGCATTCTCTCAGGCAAGGGTAAGTACAAATGATCAAGGGCTTTTAACTTGAAAAGAATTTTAAGTAGGCCAGACAGTCAGAGCTCCATAGCCCTGTAGAGCCATGGGCTTCTCCAACAGAGGTCACAGTCAGTTGAGTTGAATGTGGGTTTATTTCTCATTTGAAAAAAAATAAAAAGGGGGGAGGGGGGAACCATACGTTTACAGGCTGTTTCTTTTGGTTAGGAATATACTGAAACTTTGGTCATGGTAATGAGTCTTCTGAGGACCTTTTCCTTCTTTAAACATTTCTGGCTTTTGGCCTTCGGAAGAGAGCTCTGTGTGGTCTTAACAAGGTTGCCCTGTAGGCTGAGGCTTATGGGAAGCAGCAAGCCTTGTGAAACGATCTGGTTTGTATAGTCTCGAGCAAGCAATCAAATATTTAAGGCTTTAAAAAAAATGACAGTGTTTATAAGGGTCCTTGAAAAGAATTTCTGATGCAAGGTGGTGAAAAAGATTTGTTTCCATTACTCATAACTTAAGTCAGCTGCGATGGGAGTTGTTTAAATTCTCACTTCTTAGATAGAAACCTAACAAAAGTGGGTGATGAAGCCTGTTGGAATGGGTGACTGGGGGCCGAAATAAGTACAGAGGTGATAGGGTCTTATTGGAGGTGATTTTGTGCGCTTGTTTTTTTTACACATCTCATCCATTGTCTGCTTTGGAATTCTGGTGTCCTGGCCAATGTGGGGTATAAGTATCTTTGAATGCTCAGTCAAGTTAGGTGTTTGTTATATTTCCACAGAACAGTTTTAGAAATCAGTGTAAGCACATGGCTTGTGTCCAGAGGAATGGGGAAATGGGGAGGGACATTAACATTGCATATTTCCTGAAGTCATTTTTAATTTAGTGAGTTTCTCTGTATTTCTGTGGGAAGTACAGTTGAAGCTTTTTGAAATCATTGCCACTTGTGCAAAACTGGTTGGTTCGGTATGAAAGGGTTTGTCGGGTGCCTTCCTTCTAGGATCCTTACCTTTTGCATTTTTATCTCTTCCTAAAATTCTTTAAGGATCACCCCATGAGGACTGTTTTCCTCACACCCCACTGGGCACAGTCAGTCAACCTGTGAGGACTGGCATTTAGAACAGGTCCTGTCATGTTTGTGCATTAGAAGGAAATGAAGACTTCTTCCAGAAAAATGGAGAAGCTGTACTTTTTCTTCTTTCTCCTGCTGAGTACAACTAAAAGCCCTCGACATTATATATAAAAACAAACACAAGAAAACTTTGAAAGGCGGAGAGAAAAAGGAAGACCGGCGGGGACCTCAGAACCCAAGGGAGAACAGAGTAGGGAGCTCTTGGGTCTCCGTATTGCCTCCTGTGTTCCAGACCTGGAGCTGAAGACGCCAGTAACTTGGCAACACAACCAGATCAGGCAAACACAAGAACAAAACCCCCTGCTCTCTCTAGCCAAAGGAGCAGGAAAAGGCATACTAGCAAGACAAAAACTTCTAAGTAGTAGCCACTCCACTCTAGCCAAACGCCATTTAAAAAAAAATCTATGGCTTATCCCACCCATGCCACCAAAGCTTTGCCCAGAGGGGGAGTGAGATGTCCGTGCTCACCAGGCTCTAACAAGATGCCCTAGTGCTTCTGCTGGGGAAGTTCAGAGAAGGGGCTTAAGTCCCCACAGGGAGGTAACAAGGGGATGCTCCCTCTTCCCCTGAGTTGATATCGGAGGAAGCCAAGTGCAGAGTTGGGACTCTTACTGCTACCCAGCAGTATTTTAAGGGTACCCAAAATTTGTTTTGATCAGGCATGTTAAAACATGCAGACATGGAAATGTCAGGAAGGGAGAAGTTTATATTGACAGTTCCCTGGAAATAGGAGGCATGGCACACCCACCATTCAGGGCCACATGGAGAAGCCCCAAAAGGGGTCAACAGGCAGAAGGAGCAGGAGAAAACATGGCCAAGAGCCTTGATTGTGGTTTCCATGTGAAGGAACAGGTGAGTCTAGGTAAGCAGACTTAGGATTGGCCAGTTTGAATAATTTCAGCAGTTCTTTGGGCTGTAGGAATTGTCCTGAGTTGTCTGATACCTTGTCCTGGAGTATTGAGGGCAGAAGAATAGCGGCCCAGAGTGTAAGAGCCCAGCAAAGGAGATGATTGGGGATGTGGGCTCTGGATTGGTTGGTTTGTATATGAGAGGCATTCCTGCAGGGGAGTCTTTCACTATTTCTAGGAAATGGCTAGCCCTGGAAGAGGCCATCCATCCAGGGTCAGCAAGGCACCCAGATGTCAAAGCATCAGAAAATGAAAGGCATGATTAATGCAAAGAGTAAAAAGACCAGTCCTGCATTGGTGGTGTGGGTGGACATCACATGGGGAGGAGGGATGAAACTCTCCTACCTCCCCCAGTGGAGACGTGTCAGTGGAGGTCTCCCATCCTCACCCAGCAGTAGCAAGGAGCCCTGGCCACGTCTGTTACCAGAGCAGGGTAAGCCAGTTGAAACAGTTCAGAGTTTCATCATGTAATATCCAAAATTTCCAGGTTAATTGAAAATCACTCCTTATGCCACGTACCTGGAAGATCTCAAACTGAATGAAAAAGATAATATACACCATTACCAAATGACTGAGATGTTGGTGTGATAGGACAGGAGTTTAAAGCAGCCATGATCAGAATACTGCAATGGGTAATTCCAAACAAAGCAAAGTCACAAAAACAACAACGAAAATCAAAGATTTAAAGAACCAGGGGGAAATTTTGGGATGACAAAATACAGTAACCGAAACAGAATACTCAGGGATAAGCCTCCCCGCAGAATAGAGGAGACAGGGGGCGGAATCCACGAACTGAAAGAATAATAGATATCACCCAGGCTAAACAACAAATGAAAAATAGACTTTAACATCACTTTTAAAAACACAAGCTACAAACAGGAAATTTGTTCACACTATATATCCAACAAAAGACTAGAATTAGAATGTATAAAAAATGCTCAGAGCAACAACAACAAAAGCAATCCAATTAGAAAATGGGCAAAAGACATTAAGAGACATCTCCGTGAAGGAGATAGACAGATGGCAAACAAGCCCATCCGTTGGGGAAATGCAAATTAACACACAGTGAGCTGTCTATGCCTATTGGAATGGTTAAAATGAAAAGCAGTGACAACACCAAGTGTTGGGGAAAATGTGGAGAAACTGGATCACTCCTGAATTGCTGCTGGGAATGTAAAGTGGGACCTGTGTCTTAAATCACTGACCCTACAACCTAACGGTTACACTCTTGCAGAACATTTATCTCAGAGAAATGAAAGCTATGTTCACACAAAATCCCATACACAAGTATTTATAGCCACTTTGTTTCTAATAGCCCCAAACTGGAAACAACCCAGATCCTTTTCTTAGAGGTGAGTGGTTACCTGTGGGGCTTTACCTGTGGGGCCTCCATACCTTAGAATACTACTCAGCAGTACATAGGAATGAACTGTGGGTAGGCTGAGGGAATAAAGCCAGTCCCAAAAGGTTATATATACTATATGATTCATTTATGTAATAGTCTTGAAATGACAAACTTCTAGAGATGGAGAAAAGGTGAATGGTTGCCAGGAGTTATGGATGGAATGGAGACTGAATGTGTTTGTGGCTATAAAAGGGCAACAGGAGGGAACTTTGTGATGGTGGACATGCCCTATATCCTGACTGTATTAGTATCAATATTCTGGTTGTTGGAGGAAAATGGTAAAGGGTCCACAGGATTTATTATGATTATTATGATTATTATTATTATTAACTGCTCATGAATCTGTAATTCTATGAAAATAAAAGCTTAAGTTTAAAAATGGTTATATACCCTTTACTGCATTGGGTCACTCCCAAAAATTTATCCTAAAGAGATCACCAGAGATTTGCACAAAGATCCTAGATTCTAAATACTTAACAGGAGAAAAATTAAATTATGTCACATCCATGTGTTTAAACACTATGTAATCAGCAAGAACCATACTCCAGAGTATTCATTTTCTTTTATGCTTATATTTGTGATATAGTCCTTTTTGTATGTTTGTCTCACTTTCTAATAGACTAAAAACATTTAAAAATTTACGTTTAATAACATGGAAAGTTGTACATGGTCTAGATAGAAAAAACATTATACTAGGGCACTGGGTGGCCCAGTCGGTTGGGTGTCCAACTCTTGGTTTCAGCTCAGGTCATGGTCTCAGGGTTGTGATAGTGAGCCCAGGCTCCGCACTCAGCAGGAAGTCTTCTTGGGGTTTCTCTTGCTCTCCCCCTCCCTCTGCACTTGCTCTCTCTCCCTAAAATAAATAAATAAAATCTTTTTTAAGAACCCCACTATACTTAGTTCTTAGCAGTATGGTCATGAGTTTATTTTTTTTTTAAAGTAATTATGAAAAAACCAAAGGAGGCTTCTGAAAATGTTAACAGTGGACATCTCTGGTGGGAAAGTGTTCGTATTTCTGAATCATTCTTGTCTTTTCCAGAATTTTAAAAATGAACTTTTATAATTATAAAAAATAGAATGAACTTTTAAAATCAGGAAAAAATTCCGATGTTCCTCAACAGAGCAGGAGTCTGAAGGGGGGTGCTTAGAGGTGGCAGGACTAAAGGGTTTGGGGCAGCCACCACCTGGCTAAAGTACTTACCCTTTTCTTAATACCATCTTGTTTCCAATGTTTGTGGAATTCTTCACATTGTAGCATTTTGCCTTTATCTTCCCTGATCTAGAACATGCTTGACATTTGCTCCCTCACATCGGGCCAAAGTGCCAAAAAATTCCACTCATGTAATTCCTCACAGCTGTTAGTGCTTCTCTGCCAGCTTGCGGAGTTTTCTGTGTATTATCTAGTTCACTGGACACACGTGTGCAGTAAGCGTCTTAGAATGGGGAGGAGAGTGGAGGTGAAGGAGGGCAAGAGTAGACACCCTCTCACTGCCTTTGGTCTTTCCTCGTGGGATCCTAGGAACTACACCACAGAAGGACCAGAGAAGCCCATCAGCGCCTCCGAGATCAGTCATTACCCTGTGGGAAAAACAAATCTCACAGCATCCTCCAGTGTAAGACAATCTGGCTAGGAGACCAAGATTAAGACTCATTATGGCATTCCCTCAGACCCACGAACTCTTAATCAAAACCTTTATCTTAAGGAAGTGTAAGTGTGTTCTGTGCTCCTTACATGCCAGGCATCCTGCTGAGCACTTCCATACACGTGAAATCACGTGATCTCTCTGTGACCCTAGGAAGCGGGTTCTGGAAGCCAGTCATTCACTATATCGTGTATTGACTTCCCACTATGCACCTGGCCCCATTGAAGGCATGTGTTAGGTTAGTGAATAAAATAGACCAAGTCCTTGTCCTGGTCCAACTTGTGTTCCTTTGGGTTAATTTGCAGATGAGAAACTGAGAAGCTGAGAGGTTAAGTAATTTGCCATGACAAGTTAGTGGCATTGCCCATATTTGACCTCAGACAGCCCAGCTTCAGAGGCTGGGAATTGGTCATTTTCACAGGAGCATTTCCGGGTACAGCAGTCCATGTATCACTGTTCAGGTGGGGTGGTGCTGGCTTCCAATGTCATGTGTGCTCATTAGTGTTGCCAAATGAGAATCATACCTGGTAGTTGTTCGTATGCTTTATAGATTGTAGATATGTGTATAGACAGGTCATATCATAAGTATGTCTATGTGTGAGCAATTTAAATTGTCCTCTATTTATTGAGCACCTATTACATGTCAGTCACATGGTTCCCATTCTCAAGAAGTTCACAGTTTGGAGAAGACAAGTGAGTCAATAATTACACCGTTGTGAAATGCTCTAATAGAGGCAAGTCGAAGGTACCAAGGAGGCATGCCAACGGTAGACAGACAGTCCTGGTGGGCTGGCAGCTCAGGGGTGTGGTGTCTTTATTTTATAGGTAAATAAATGGGCTCTGCCCATGGTCACATTGCTAAGAGCAGGAGGAGCTATGGTTTGAAACCAGGATTTCTGACTGTTGGTCTAGTGGTCTTTGTCTCTCCTGATGTGTGATTTCTGCAGTGTCCACTTCAGGCCCAGATTAGCTTCTGGGCAAATGAGAAGCCAAAGGGTGGATCAGACCCAGTTAAGTCTTTCCTCTACCTCTTAGGTTCTAAGTCATCTGGAAAGGTCTGGAGTTAGAGGCTAGGCCAGTAGGCTTTATCATTCATGCCAGCTTCACTCAGAGTCCCAGGTGGAGAACTTTCGTAAGGTTCATGGGAAAGAATGAGTATTCTATTAGCAGTGTCCTCCATGGAGATACAAATTCCAAATTAGAAAAATGAGTGAGTTACTTCCGAGAGGAAGAGAAGAAAATGAAATGGAGAGCTCCCTAGGAAGCTTCTATGTGATATTAAGACCAAAAGCCAATACCATAAAATGTTAAAATTTGACCAAACAGGATAGTAGGTACAAAAAAAATTGTTATCTTATTCTTTTTACTTTTCTGTTTGCTCAAAATACCACATTAAAAACATAAAGCACAGCACAAATAGGGCATAAAATGTGGATTAATCCCCACCCACAGTGAGCACTTTACTGATTTTTAGTAACCTTGACCTTTCCTTTGTACGTTCATTGTTATCTCTAAGGTCTAGTTCAAATGTCACTTCCTCCCTGAAAACATCTGAGTCCCTTTTGTGGCTAAAAGAATGTGCCCGTGAATTTCTGCTATACAGATTAGTGCCTCTTTCTTGGCAGAACCAGGTCACACCTCTCCTACTACACAGTGTTGCCTAACTCTGGGCTCCAGGTAGCCCACAGGCCCAGGCGTTGCTCAGAGAATTGTCCATCCGTTTGCTAAATGGAAGAACGAGACTTGATGCCAGAAGTAGAAGCCAGTTGTTCAGTAGTTTAAGCTCAGCGAGTTTCAAATTTTACTTCCTCAAGTGGGTCACTACCCCTGAGTGTTGTCAATATAAAGTGTAGAATCATGGAAGGAACATGTACTAAGAACACTGTCCCAGGACCAGCAGCGAGGTCGAAGGAACTGATGTCAAAGGTGTTGAAACTCTGAGATGGGAGAACCCCTTCCTTCCATTCCTATTGCTGGACCACAGAGGGTGCTTAGGAATGTAGCAAGGGGGTTAGAGTGTCCTTAAAATTTTATGCATCTGAGCTCTGAATAAGCAGGGCATTCTAGGCAAAGCTCTTCTTAAAAGGACTTAGTGACAGGTGGTTAGAGAACCACTATGTTACGTCCTTTGACAACTTGACTCATGGACCCGTGGATTTAGATGGATCAGTCAAGGGGAAGGTAACCCAGCCAGCATTCATTCTTTGATCATGCATAATTACATAAAAGTTTCCTAAAAGTCAACTGTTTCAAAAACAGTACTATCATGACTTGAAATGTCATTATTTGCCAAAGGAAGGAAAAACAGTACATTCCTTCCCTGTTGACTCATCTTCAGAGGATACAATAAAGGGTTCCAGAAGAATGTAGATATGCTACCTCCCCCAGAGCACTTGCCCATGTAGGAGGTATCCTGGACATGACTCCTGCTTGCTTTGGGATCCAGTTCTTATAGAACAAGTCCAGGGTCTCCTTGGTATCATGCACATCCTCCATCCTTTTCATGGAACATTATCCTTTCTGGGAAGAAAGCTGACCGATGATGAATAGGACTTTTAATTGTTTAATGGAGCAAGTAGCCTTTCCGTTATGTTTGGCTAAGTAATTTCAGAGCAACTTATTTTTTTAAATTAACATATTATTTATGTATTATTTGTGTCAGGGGTACACGTCTGTGATTCATCAGTCTTATATAATACCCAGTGCTCATTACAGCACATACCCTCCCCAATGTCCATCACCCAGTTATCCCATCCCTCCACCCCCCATCCCCTCGAGCAACCCTCAGTTTGTTTTGTAAGATTAAGAGTCTCTTGGTTGGTTTCCCTCTCTGGTTTCGTCTTGTTTCATTTTTTCCTCTCTTCCCCTATGATCCTCTGCCTTGTTTCTTAAATTCCGCATATCAATGAGATCATATAATTGTCTTTCTCTGATTGACTTATTTCACTTAGCATAATACCCTCTTCTAGTTCCACATCTTTATAAATGGTAAGATTTCATTTTGTGGTGGCTGCATAATATTCGTGTGTGTGTGTGTGTGTGTGTGTGTGTGTGTGTGTGTGTGTGTATACACCACATCTTCTTTACCCATTCATCTGTCATGGACACCTGGGCTCTTTCCATAGTTTGGCTATTGTGGACACTGCTGCTATGAACATTGGGGTGCATGTGCCCCTTCAGATCACTACATTTGTATCTTTGGAGTAAATACCCAGTAGTGCAATGGCTGGGTCATAGGGTAGCTCTATTTTCAGTTTTTTTGAGGACCTTCATACCGTTTTCCAGAGTGGCTGCACCAGTTTGCATTCCCACCAACAGTGTAGGAGGGTTCCTCTTTCTCCACGTCCTCGCCAACATCTGTCATTTCCTGACTTGTTAATTTTAGCCATTCTGACTGGTGTGAGGTGGTATCTCGTTGTGGTTTTGATTTGTATTTCCCTGATGCCGGGTGATGTTGAGCATTTTTTCATGTGTCTGTTGGCCATTTGGATGTCTTCTTTGGAGAAATGTCTGTTCCTGTCTTCTGCCCATTTCTTGATTGGATTATTCGTTCTTTGGGTGTTAAGTTTTTTACAGATTTTGGATACTAGCCCTTCATCTGATACGTCATTTGAAAATATCTTTTCCCATTCTGTTGGTCGTCTTTTGGTTTTGTCGACTGTTTCCTTTGCTGAGAGCAACTTATTTTTAAAGAAATAGAGCATTAAAATACAGTTGAAGCTCATTGTATATACTTTGCCCTTCTCATTTGCTTGCTTTTTTCCAAACCATAGCGTAACACATTTCTCAGGGAGACTAAGGCATGGAGCACATTGGTTTCTTACTTGTAACAAAATATTCTAAATATGTAGCAAACTCTAGAGAATATAACAAATGCCTTTGTGTCCACTTTGTTAAAATCTGTTAGTCACATTTGCTACATGGTCAGGGAGAGTAATATTAGCTGTCGTAACAAACAGCCTCCAAGTCGCAGTGCCTCCACACAGAAGTATATTTCTTGTTCATATAATAACCATGAGCCCAGTTAGGAAACTTCTTTCCAAGCAGAGACTCAGGGACCCGGGCTACATTCATATGGGACTTCTGCTGTCTTCAACATGTTATCTGCAAGTCACTGTGGCACAGAGGGCTAATTAACCAAGAAATTACCTTCCTACATCTTTATATTACTGTGGATGAGAAGAATTTGTTCTTGGCAAATGAGCAACTATTTCCACATTTCAGGTTTGTTTTTTTTTTTTAAGGGGGGGCTTTTTTTTTTTCACTCCCTTAAAGCAGCCTACTCACTGTGTAGCAACCTGAGATCTTACACAGTTCTTCCTTTGTTCTGACCTAAGTCTTTGCTGAGCCTGAGCCCCATTGCCTTGTGTTCTCTCTGCCAGCGATACGGAAGTTTCCAATATTTATAAAAACAGCTCTACAAATTCGAAAGCCCTTTCTTCTCTCATTGGTTTTCACTTTAAAAGTTGAATATTTCCAGTTCAGTATTTCCTTGTAGATAGACATTTCCAACTCTTTTAAATCAGAATTTCCCAAAGTGTGGTCCTCAAATGGGATTTAAATAAATGTTAAATCTAAAATGGTCAAATGTTTTTGAGAAATACTGTGTTAGAAAAAGTAAAACCGGTTTCTTTTTTGAGGACATCTTGGCATCCCCGATACACTAACAGGCATTGCGAGTGTCTGGAAATAAACTCTATGGTGTTTCCCAAATACTTTTTGATGCTGGAATTTTCCTCTAGAGAAGCAGGATTGGTAGAAGGTTTGGGAGTATACATTCTATGATACAAGCCTCTAAGTATTTCTCTTTTTTCTCTGATTCTTCCAAATTATCTATTTCCCTTTTACACAGTGGCCCTGGTGTCAAATGTGATGTCAGCTAGGTTTTTTTTTTTTTTTTTTTTTTTGGCTTGGTATTAATGAGCTGCAGAGCCCAGCTTGGTATGTTTAGTGCACTGGTGTTCACAGTGATGACTCTGTGAGATGGTGAGACCCGGAAGTACCTTCTGAAATGCTAAAGAAAGATTAGGTCATGCTCAGGAGGGCGTGAGCGTTAGGTGCTGGTAATTGTTTTCCAAAATCAGTAGTTCGTAAGTGGCTAATATTGCAGTTGCTTACTTGCCACAAATTTTAATCAGAGTATCTCAGTAGTTCAGGCTCTCTCAACTGCCTAAGTATTTTCACTTATTTTTTTAAAAATCAGAATAACACAGGTATATAATATTTTTAAAATTTTATACTGCAAGACTTAAACTGAAAACTGCCTCTTACTGATTCAAACTACCCACAAAGGAAAACTTTCAGTTACAGCTATTTCTTTTCTTAATAATCTCTGTATTTTGAAGGTTTCATCTTACATTTTTATTCACTTCCTATTTTAGAAATAATTTATGTCTATTCCCAACTCTCTCTCTCTCTCTCTCTCTCACACACACACACATGCACACATACACACACACACACACACACACACCTTATATTGTTATAAAACAGTTTGGGGCAAATCATTTGTCACTTTTACAATTGTGTATTATTCACAGTTGAGCCACTTTTTTTTTTTTTACCATTTTCTTTTTGAACACATTAAAATTTTTTTCAAGGTTATTTTATGTGCTGATCATGAGACATTTGTGAATGTTTAGACAAACTTACAAAATCCCTTTTAATGTGAAAAAAAAGCTATATTATTCATACCATTTTCCTCCCTGGGATTCATTTTACTTGAAGCTCTTTGTCTTCCTCTTCAAATGGATTTTTCTCTTGATAAGTTTCACAACTCTGATCATGAGACTTCCCTTTACTTCTTACTGTCTTGCAGCCCCTGTGTTCCACATGTTATTCCTTCTATCTGGTTCATTCCTTGTTCACCTGGAGCACATCCTTCAGTAGCATCCTAAGAAAAGGAACGTGAAAGATTTTTTTTTTCCTACTCTTAAATGTGTTAAATGTTTTTATTCTACCCTGGGTGTGGAGCCTGCTTAAGATGGTCTCTCTTTCTCTTCCTCTCCCTCTGCCCCTCCTCCCATCTCCACTTGCATACTCTCTCGCTTGCTCTCTCTTTCTCTCTTGTTTTCTCTCAAAAAAAAAATTAATATGTTTTAGTTGTGGGAATTTTCATGTAAGACTCCTCTGAAAAAGTCTCTTTTTCTCTGTTCTTGCTTTCTAAACTCCTGTCAGCCAGATATTAGACTGTGTGGATGATTCTTTCTTTTCTTTTTTAAGATTTATTTATTTGAGATTGAGAGAGCATGCAGCAGAGAGAGGTAGAGAAGAGGGAGGGGGAAACTTACGTAGACTCCATGCTAAATGCATAGCCCAACATGGGGCTCTGTCTCACAACCCGGAGATCATGACCTGCGCCTAAACCAAGAGTTGGTCACTCAGCTGACTGAACCACCCAGGCACCCCTGATTCTCTAATTTTTCTTATTTTACTTCTGATTTCTACATATTTATCTTTTATTCTATATTTGGAAAAATTTTTCTCACCTATCTGTTGAATTTTTAAAATTTTCTGTTTGTTCTCCAAGTGTTCCTTTTCTGTAGCACCCTGTTCTTGCTTCGAAGATTTTTCTTTTATTCCTAAAGATATTATTATAAGGTTTTATAAACTTGTTCTTCTGTGTGTTGCCTCTGTTTTCTCCTAGGGTGTTTCCTTCTCTTTGTATCTTTCTGTTTTATGTTGGAGGTTGTCTTTCATTGTTAACCCTTGACTGTTCCTTTTGAAGAGGGAGGCACAGTAAAAGATCATAGAAGGTTCTGTGTTATGGATGGGTGACTAGATGGTAGACCTCTTTGTTATGGAGTTTCAAATGCCTGTAATTATAGGTCTTTTCTCTTGGGCAATCGTGTTTTGCTAGAGGGGAATGTACTGATCTCAAGCCTGGCCGCCATAGTCTAAGCAACAGAGTGAGGCTGGGGGGCTCACCATTCACTACATAGTCTTTTATCTGTTTTCAAAATGCACCTGCTCCTCAAACCATACTTGTCCCCTGTGTCCCCTGTTAAGTGAACAAACTCTAGACTTCTGGCAATGAGGATGATGGTGGAGGATGGGGAATCCAGCTGTGACTCCTACAGACGTTCCATCTTCCAACCCACTGCCTGTAGGGGCATCTACTTTTTTTAAATGGTGGGCCTCTCGGGAGCCTCTGAGATGTTCTGAGTTATGGATCAACTAGCTTCTTTTGGCTGTCTCTCTCCATAGTAGAGAAGAAGTGTTGGCTTTCTCTGCTGTTAAGTGCTTAGCACTCACTCATGTGCCATCTGCTTGCCATTTCCACAATTTTTCTTATTGCCTCTCCACGACATCTCCAATGCATTTGGTCCCTTTAAGTTGACAGCGTTTTTAAAAAAATTACTATTTTATCATTTTAGTAAAATTTTAGGAGAGGGCATATGTATAGAATTAAACATGTATTCTGGACTGAATTCATAATTTAATATATTCATAATGAATTCTTCCCAAATTCATATGTTGAAGCCCTAACCCTTAGTGTGACTCTCTTTGTAGGTAGGGCTTTTAAGGAGGTTCTTCGAGCTAAATGATGTCGTAAGGATAAAGACCTAATCCAGTAGGACTAGCGTCCTTAAGGAGCGGAAGGGACAATAGGAGTGTGTGTACAGAGGACAGGCTATGTGAGGACGCAGTGACAGGGCAGCCATCTGCAAGCCAAGAAGAGAGGCTTCAGGGAAAAGCGCACTTGCCAACATCTTGATATTGGACTTCAACCTCCAGAACTGTGAGAAAATAAAGTTTTGTTGTTGATGCCACGCTACCTGTGATATTTTGTTATAGTGGTGCAAGCAAACTAATATACCCCATTTAAGGGGTGTATTTCCACTTTTTGACTATGATGAATTGTACGGCAATCAACATTCATGAACAAGTTTTTTGTGAACGTATATTTTTGGTATATACCTAGAAGTGGAATTCCTAGCTCAGAGTAACTCTGTATTTAACGAGGTGAGGGGCTGCCAAGATGTTTTTCAAGGAGCTGCATGATTTTCCAATCCCACCAGCAATGTATGAGCGTTTCTATTTCTTGACATCCTCACCAACACATGTTATTTTCTGTTTTTTGGGTTTTTTTTTTTTTTAATGTACCGATCCCAGTGGGTATAAATAGTATGTCTTTGGTTTGGTTTGTATTTCCCTGATGGCTAACGACGTTGATCATCTTCTCAAGTGCTTATCCATTATTTGTATATCTTCTTTGCGGAAATATCTATTCAAATCCTTTGTTCCTTTTTGAGTTGCTCATCTTTTTATTACTGAATTGTTAAGAGTTCTTTATACTGAATAGAAGTCCCTTATGAAATATCTTATTTAAAAACGTTTCATTCCATTATGTGGCTTGTTGTTTTTTTTCCCCACTTTCTTCATAGTGTCCTTCAGAGCACAAAGTTTTGATTTTTATGTGGTCCAATTTACATATTTTCTTTTGCTTTGCTTTTGCTGTCATATTTCAGAATCCATTGCCTAATCGAAAGTCACAGAGATGTACTCCTATGCTTTCTTCTAAATGTTTTATAGTTTCAGCTCTTACATTTATATCGATGATCTAGCTTGAGTTAATTTTTGTATATTGGGTGAAATACGGATCCTGCTTCATTCTCTTGCATGTGAATATCCAGTTGTCCCAACACATATTCTTTTCCCACTGAATTGTCTTGGCACCTTTGTTTAAAAAACAAAAGCAAAAACAAAACACAGTTGACTATAAATGTAAGGACTTATTTCTGGACTATCCACTCTATTAATCTGTGTCTATCCTTATGCCAGCACCACACTCTTGATGACTGTAGCTTTTTAGTAATGTTTAAAATGAGGAACTGAGGGTTCTCCAACTTTGTCCTTTTTAAAAATTATTTTGGTGATTCTCAGTCTGTTAGACTAGCCTATGAATATTAGAATTAACTTGTCAGTTTCTATGAACAAAACAACACCAAAAGCCAGCGGGGACTTTGGTGTAGGTAATGAATACACAGATCAGTTTGGAGAATATTGTCATCTTAAAAAGATTAAGTCTTCAAATCCATAAATATGAGATGTTTTTCCATTCATTGAGATCTTCAATTGCTTCCAACAACCTTTTGTAGTTTTTGGCCTACAGTTTTTGCACTTTTATTGAATTTATTCTTAAGTATTTTCTTTTTGATGCTGTTGCAAATGGCATTGTTTATTTTTATAATGTTGATGCTACAGTTGATTATTTAGTATTGATCTTGTATCCTGCATCCTGGCTGAACTTACTTATTCTCATAATTTTTAAGTATATTCCTTAGAGTTTACTAGAGGCAAGATCACATCATCTCCTTTTTCCCTTTCAATCTGGGTGCTTTTATTTTTTTTTATTGCCTAGCTGTCCTGACCAGAATCTCCAGTACATTGCTTTTTTGTTGGAAGGTTAGGGCTCAGAAATGCTGTCCTCCAGCACTATGATTGAGGACATGCCATGGAAGATTCTGTGAACAGAGAAGAACTCTGTGAACCTGAGAGTAGCTTGATACCACTTAACATAGCTTCCCATGATGACATTTCAAAACCTCTTACAACAGAGAAATGGTGATGTGTTGTCATCCATTTTCCGTAACCAATGGAAGTTCTAGTGCACAGATTGGCAAGGGTATTTTAACCTGTAAATAATTCGGTGGGAGGGAGGGCAGGACAACAGTGCTAAGGTTAAGCCACGTGAAGTTGAGTTCACTTAGACAACCACTACCAGGTTCGGCCCTTTGTCAAAAGCAGGACAAATCCAACTCCAATAGCATTGGTTAGTAATGATAATTTTATTAATGGGGTGATTCCATGAAGAAACGGAACCTCCAAATAATTCTGATAGGCTAGCTCTTACTGATGCAGTTGGCACATACATTGCTTTTTATATACTTGTTTATACTTGCTCAAAATAATTTTCTGGGGGTGTACTTTCTCTTCCCATTATACTTGAGAACAGAGACTTTTTATTACCTTTACAAACACCTGGTGTTGTGCAGTGCGCCAACTTCATGGCTGGTGCACCCGGGCTCATGCAGGACTGTAGCCAATGACTTGAGTGCTTGATTTGCCGCTCTTAGGACCAGCCTGGCCTTTATCCTATGCTTTCATCTTCCCTTCTGAGCATCTCCCCTAAAAAGCTTACCTAGCATCGCAAAAATTGTCTGTAGCCAATTGAACCCCGCTGCCCTGGCTGAGACCGCTCTTCCCTTAAGATTTCTAATTTCTCATGATGATGCCATTATACTTCTTGTCTGTCTCCCGTATTTATTTAATGTCGACATTTTCTGATCCCTTGCCTCCTTTACCTAGTCTTCAATGGGTCATGCTTGGTTTCTATCAAATGCGCTCATACTTCCCTCTCCCTGTATTTTCAGGGCTCTCCCCCAACACAGAGTATCCCAGATTGTTAGAGCGGTCTCTATTCATCTGTTTCTTCAATCAATAATAATTTGTTGACTAGCCTTCAAGCGTTGTTATGAGCATATCTCTTCCCTGCTCATACAAGCATGATGGCTCCCCATTTCTTGTAAAATTCTGTTCAAAATCCATAGCACGCAAAGTTTTCCCTGAACTGGCCCCAGCATTTCTTCTCCATCTAATCGCTTGCTGAGGCCAAACCTGAGCTTCTTCCATTTTTGTCCCTTTGCTTTCTTATTCCTAGATCTTCACTTACTCTGTCTCTTCAGCTTTGAATGCCTTCCCCATCTCAGTATTTATCCTCTCGTGCTCTTAGAGCTCATCTCAAGTGCTTTCTTCTCTTGGAAACCTTTCTTGATCTCCAGTCGGTAGCAACCTCATGTGCTGTCCAACACCCTGTAGTACTTGACCTGTAGCTTTCTTTGGCAGTTGCTACTTACTGTCTTAACAACCTTAGTTACATTGGTACATGTGTGTAACCTAGTCTCCTCTAAGCTCTTTGCAAGGAAATGGACGTTGAGTCCATGACAGAGTATTTGGCAGCCAATGTAGGTTGACTTTGCTATTCGTAGGGATCAGACCCTGATCATTTCTCACATGTGCTTTATAGTCTCCTGTATTGATCTCCCATTCTTTTCTTTGTAGTTTCTTCTCGTTGAAGATACTATCCAGAGTTATCTGATCAGACACTTCCCTTCTTAGTATGGAGTGATGTCACTCCATGTCCTCAGGACTCATTCCAAGCTCCTTACCCCTACCAGCCTCTGTCTTCCCATTGCCCCCCCCCCGCCCCCAGGCTCAGGATTATTGGACATCCCAAACCTACCATGTCCATTCTGTTCCCTTGAGTGTTCTCTACTTCTCAAAGTGTCCGAATGCCTTAGTGACTCCTTGCTGTCCTCCAAAATGGAGATGTTTTTTCCCTTAAGCCTCTTCCTTTCTCCTGCTGTCACGATGAGTGCAAGTAACCCCACTCCTCTGCCTAGCTTGCTTAGCCCCCTGAACATACCAAGGCACAGTTTTGTTTGCTCAGTTATGTTTGGACATGTCTGTTTCCCTCCAAAGGCGGGGAACTCCCTGAAGAACAGAGGCTTTCTTTTTATCTTTATAACATCAGCATCTAGCCATCTGGCAGATATTCAATAAATGTTTGAATGAATGAAAACAAAATCCAGGAATGCTTTTTAATTCTAAAGAGGAAACTGATGAGTGAACCACAACCAATCAAGCCAAGACTGTCTCTTTACAGCCTCCTGAGAAAGAAAAATTGTCCAAACCAGGTCTGCAGCAGAGCTTTCTGCATGATGTAATTCTCAAACTCCTTCTGGGAAGTAATTTGCATTCCTGATTAAATGCTTGGGCAATTCTCTGACACTGCTAAGTGATGAAGAACTTCTGGGAAGTTAGGGTTGCCCACCCCACTGACGACTAACCTAATAATCTTTAACTAGACTTCTGTTGTTGTTGTTGTTGTTGTTGTTGTTGTTTGTTGTTTTTAGTCATTCCTTGCAGAGGTTGAAATATAGTTTTGACAAATACTTGTAAGCAATTTTTTTCTGGAAAGTTCTTTTTAACACAGTTCATCTTAAGACTGTTTCTGGGCCCTCCCACTTTCACGACTTATATATGAATGCAACATCTTGTTCATGCCTTCTTTTCATTTCACCTTCTCCTCCCAACCTTCCCTGTCCCTAGAAAAGGGCACATGTTGAGTCCAGATGGGTGGATGGTGGTACCATGCAAAGAACAGATGATATTTGTAGGGGTAGGACCCTTATACGGTTACATAGACAAAAGAGGGAGGGAGAGGGAGAGTATCCTCGAAGGCGCTGAGACCAGCAGATTGGCAGGGCACAGAAATTGTGGACTTGCTAGGGAGTTGGGTCTTATATATATATATTACCAAGAGATGAAATTGACCTTAACCAGGATCTTTTGAAATTCATAAAAAAATACTACATGTGCTAGGAGTTTTCAAACAAATACCATTCTTATCAGTTAGGATAGGCTACAATATACTGGAGAAGCAAACACTCTGCAAGTCTCAGTGGCTTAGAACATTGGAGATTTATTTCTTGTTCGTGCCCCATGTGCAAGCAGAGGAGTAAAGGCTCTGCTCCACACGACTGTCACCTTGGACGCAGGGTAACGGAGGCTTCCCCAGTTCATATGCTGTCATCTCATCACAAGGCTCCAGGGGTTGTTGCAACAGAGAAGAGGAGATCGAGAAGGATACAGACACAGTGATGAAGCAATTAATTCCAAGCCAATGATTCTTTTTAGAAGTAACAACTTCTTACATTTCTTTGGGCAAGGAGATCTCAGGGTCATACCCAGTTTTAAAGTGAGTAGGAAAAGGTAATCTGTCCATATTCCTGGGAAAAGAGAAGCACCTGAAATATTTCTGAATCCTAGACCTGTCTACCCCACATGGCAAACATGATACAAGGGCAGAATAGCCACTTCAGATTTTGGAGGGTGGTTTTTTGTTTGTTTTGTTTTTTTAAGTAGGCTCCACGTCCAGAATGGAGCCTGGGGCAGGGCTTGAACTCATGACACCGAGATCAAGACCTAAACTGAGATCAAGAGGCAGATTCTTGGGCACCTGGGTGGCTCAGTCGTTAAACGTCTGCCTTCGACTCAGGTCATGATCCCAGGGTCCTGGGATCGAGCCCCGCATCAGGCTCCCTGCTCAGCGGGAACCTGCTTCTCCCTCTCCCACTCCCCCTGCTGGTGTTCCCTCTCTCGCTGTGGCTCTCTCTGTCCAATAAATAAATATAATCTTTACAAAAAAAAGATAGCTGCTTAAATGACTGAGCCACCCAGGCACCCCTTGGAGGTTATTTTAAGTGGTGCTGAAAAGAACCCATTTACCTCTGTACATCTGAATACAAGAGAGGATTTCAGACCTTCAGGATAGTGTGAGGAGCTTGGTGTAGACCCTTTCTCCAGTGAAGCCATTTAGCTGGTGAAAATTACAATCGTTTAAAGTCTCTGGAAATTGTCTAAAGAGTCTACAGAAAAGGAAGAAACATTTATTTGAGACAAATGTGTATTTCAATAAGAACATCGAGTTAGTAGCATTTGAGCCATGACTTGTTCTCACGCCCCCTCCCTGTAGCTCCGTGTGATGGAAGCTGTATTCCAGGAGGGTGTGGCTGAGAGAATGGGGGCCACAGCTCCTAGGCCGGGGCTCCAGTTTCACTCTGGGAGGGGCAGGCTGCCAGTGGATCTTATCCTCTCCCTCCCTGGTGCGGAAACACTAACTCAGGCAAGTATGGTTGAGAGCTCTGGGTTTCCTTTCCCTGTCGAGCCCTTACTCCTGGGGCAGAGCCTCTGATAGGCCCCAAATAGGTCGCTTACTGCCCTCACCCAAGCCTGCTTGCAGGGTAGAGGTCCCATGCCAAAAGGGCCTAGAAAAGAAGACCGAGGATTACTGACCCCCCTTCATAACCCAAGGTGCCCACTTCCAGAACAGAGCGTTCGCTCCAAGAGAAGCAGGCTGCTGTCCCTTCCCACCCCAGCTCTGGCACAGGGGTTCTGTCCTGAGGGAGAGATGGGACGTAAACATGGCATTTCTGAGAGGAGTGACTTGACTTGGAATCGGCATGGAGGAGCTAACATTCGAGGTCACTGTTGAAAACAATGGGAATCTTGGTGGTGAGTGATTAAGGGCATGCTGGTAGCTTGCCACAAGTAAAATGGCAGTTTGTAAAGAGCCAACAATAATGCTCCCCAGATCGAGCTCACCCCAAGGGCTCCAGAAGGTTGTGTGCATGCAAAGTGCTGAAAGGAAAAAAAAAAAGTCAACCAAAATCCTATATCCAGCAATCTCTGAAAAATGAAGGCAGCTTTCAGACAGTGCTGGTGGGAATAAAAAAAAAGAAAAATGGGCCGCTTTAAAAAGTTTGATAATTCCTCCAAAAGTTAAACAGTTATCGAGCAATTCTCCTCCCAGGTATATACCCAAGAGAGAGGAGAACATACGCCCATGCAAAAACTTGTACATGAATGTTCATAGCAGCGTTATCAACAAGCCAAAAAACAAATTCAAATGTCCATCAACTGACGAATGGATAAATGTAGCATATTTATACAAAGAAATGTTTTTAGGCAATAAAAAGAAACAAAGTACTGATACACGGTACAACAAGGGTGAACCTGAAAACATGTTACAGAAAAGCAGTGAGTCACAAGGGACCCTGTATTGTATGGTCCCATTTACATACCGTTTTCAGAATAGGCGACTCTGTCGAGAGGAGTATACGCTCGGTTGCCTGGAGCCAGGAGGAAAGGGGGAGTGACTGCATTACTTTCCTAGGGCCGCTTGATCAAAGCACCACGAACTGGGCAGCCTCACACAAAAGCTACTGCTTACATTTTTGGAGGCTAGACGTCCAAAATCAAGGTGTTAGCAGGGCCATGCTCCCTCCAAAGCCTCCAGGAGAGAATCCTTTTTTCCGTCTTCCAGGAAAGATGGTGGTCCCAGGTGATCTATCTTTCAATCACAGTGGCTATGTCACTCCAATATCTTTTTTTTTTTTTGAAGTTTTATGTCTTTACTTGAGAGAGCACGAGTGCGCATGTGCACATGAGTGGGGGGAGGGGCAGAAGACAAGGGAGAGAGAAAATCTCAAGCAAACTCCCTGTCGAGTGCAGAGCCTGATGTGGGGCTTGATCTCACAACTCTGAGATCATGACCTGAGCTGAAATCAAGAGTAGGCCGCTTAACTGACTGAGCCCCCCAGGTGCCCCTGCATCACTCCCATCTCTGCCTCCATCTTCCTTTCCCTGTATGTACCTGGCTTCCCGTGGTATTCCCTTCCCTGTGTGTCTGTGTCCAAATTTCACTCTTCCTTTAAGGATACTCATCCTAAGTATTAGTGTCCACCTGATGGCCTCCTCTTAATGTGATTACATCTGCAGACATCTCATTTTCAAAAAAGGCACATTCACAGATACCAGGGGCTAATACTCAACTTCATCATCTCTTTTTTATTGGGGGGTGAGGGAGGCGCAATTTAACCCGTAACAGGCTGCTAATGGATACAGGGTTTCTTTGAGGGGCAACAAAAATGTTCTAATATCGCTTATGGTGATGGTCGCCAAACCTCTTGACTGTTCTAGAAACCATTGAGTGGCACGTTTTCAGCGGCTGTGCTCTATGGTATGTGCATTATATCTGAATAAAGTTGATTTAAAAAAAAAAAACGAAAGAGAAATCAAGACATTCCCACATTTAAAGAGAAGAGACCCTTCACAGCTAGCAGGCCTTTCTTCAATACCAAAGGTCTTCAGGCAGAAGGCTAGGGGCACCAGACAGCAATTCCAATCCATATGAAAAATCAGAGTTCCAGTAAAGGTGGTAATGTAGGGAATGATAAGAAACACTACAATTACGTATTTTTCTTTGTTTTTTTGTTTATATAAAAAGAAGTTGTATAAAAGATAGGACTCCGTACATGACTTTACCTGCATGGAGCCAGAAGGACCCGGGCACCAGTTCTGGATTTTAGCCATTCATTCTGGTTCTGTCTGGCTTCATAGACATTGCCTGATTCTAAGATTTCTAGGCCTTTCTCAGGGCTCATTGGATTATTGGTCTATTGAATCTGGCATTATTCTACCAGCACCCACTCCTGAAATGAAAACCAAACCCTCCTTTTTTTGAGACATTTCTAATTGCTTTTGATATTGCTTGAGAAGCTACACGCGTTCTCTGCTGAAGGAAGAAAACACTTATCTAAAAGCTAATCATACTTTCTAAATGACAGACATGTTTGGCTGGAGTTAAAAACGAAAGGTTAAGGATAAAGGTCCATTTTCTCAGATTTAATCCCCTTGGCCATGGTCCCGCCCTGTGCTGCACAGGGAGATTTTCTAAAGCAAAGGTCAGCATCTGTCTTAGAACTGACCAGTCCGTGTATAATGCAGCCTTTTTAAATGACATCAACTGATTCCAAGCTGTTTGCATGAGGAGCCCTGGGTCTTAGGTGTCTTGAGTGGAGAGCTATTAATGGCTTTGCCTAAGTTGTGGCAGCTGTTCTAGATACATCCTTGCTGTGCTGGTTAGGATGGAGATCCATAGTATCTGTTCTCATCCAGACAGCAAACGTGTCTGTGTACTGGTGTGAGAGTTTTAGGATCCAGTACACAACTGTGTATTCTGGAATGGCGTATTTTGTAGGACTAGAGGGCCCAGAGCTTGGTTTTCCAAATCCCACTCTTACTCGGTGTTTCCAACACCAAGCTGTTCAGTACCCTTGAGTTGTTATCACCAGAGGGCCGTGGGGTAGGGATGAGGCTGAAGTCACCCTTGAGTTACATCAGGAGGGAACTCAAGTGGGCTCCTCTCCCATGAGGGGAACCATCTACTGGAGAGGCTGTGAGGGCCCAGTAGAGAGGCCCAAGGACAGCACATCTGCTAGGGGAAGCTGGTGTTTGGGGATCTGTGGATCCTGGGGGGGAGGTTTGAAGCTGCCCGTTCTCCCTGAACCCTAAAAGGCTTAGAGAGGCTGCAGAAAGAATGCACTGTCTTTCCTAACCAAAGTTAGGAGAATGAGGGAAAGACCAGGGACCTCAAGAGATTGTATCCAGCTATTCCAGGAGTTAGCTGACAGCAAGAGCTGCTGGCCTTGGGGCGCCTGGGTGGCTCAGTCAGTTAAGTGTCTGACTTTTGATCTCAGCTCACATCTTAATTGTAGGGTCATGAGTTCAAATCCTGCATTGGGCTCCATGCTTGGCCTGGAGCCTATTTAAAAAAAAAAAAAAGCCACTGGCCTTTCCTTGCAAGACCATTCCTCCATTACTGGTATTCCAGGGACCAGTCTTGAGTACAGATGAGCTTCCAGAGGAAAAGAACTGCCCATCCGAGAGGCACAGACTCCTGGTCAGGCTGGCAGAGCACACGCCTAGGGAAAGAGCCAGTGGTTAGAGATCGTGGTGTTGGCAGCATTGGTTCCTTCTGGAGGCACTGAGGGAGATGCCTGTCTCCTAGCTTCTGATGGTGCTGGCAGTCCTTGGCATTTCTTGGCTTCCAAATGCCTCCCTCCCGTCTTTGTCCCCATCTTCACATCGCCTTCTTCCCTGTGTCTGTGTTGCCTTGTCTGTTTAAAGGACCTCTCCGTGGATTGAGGGCCACACTAACCTGGTGTAATCTTACCTCAGCCTTTATCTTAGCCACACCTGCAAAGATGCTGTTTTCAAATAAGGTGACATTCTGAGATGGACACAAATTTGGTGGGGACATTTTTCAACTCGCTAGAGCCTGGAAGAGCTTTCTGACGGGAGGGTTGTGTGGTGGGGGACTACAGCAGGGAAAGCAAAGCAGAGAAGGACATAAGCCTGTTGAAGAGAGGTGCATGGGGCCCTCCTGGCAATGAGACGCAGGTGGGGGGGGGGTCACCATGTGGCCTCCCAGGACACAAAGAGCTTGGTGGGCAGGTCCACTCAGCCCGGGCTGCTGTGAGGTAGGGGGAGGGGCAGGGCGTGAAACCCTGGCAGAGGGCGGCCATGAAATGCCCAGGGGATACAAAGGTACTTTGTGGGCCTTGGGGGTTGTGAGAAAGCTTTGTACCTGCCAGTCAGGGGAGTTTGGGGTTGAATAAGGACACATTATTGTGTTTGGCCACTGAGAAGCTGATTTGACATTTGGGAGAAAAAAAAAAAGAAAGAAAATTGTTGAGGGATCAGGCATTGCTAATATTTCATAACTAGCGGGAGGAATCATGGGCCCGGCCTCCCAGGTTCGGATCAACACAGAGAGCTCAGGAAGGAAGGAGCTTACTGTGGGACCTTGCAGCTGAGGGTCCTAGAGGGGTGGGCTTTTCTTGGCAGGAGATGGGTAGGTGGGGCCCTGTGTGGGGGACAGAACCACGTGGGGACATGTCATGGAAGCAGGACGGGCCGTGGGTTTGCACACAGGGCAAGTTAAGAGCACGTGGAGGCGGACAGTAGGAAGTGAGAGCAGACGTGGCTGTGATTGATTTGCAGGCAGGAGGGTGCCGGGCGCGACAGGCACCTGCGCTGTCAGCCAGCCTATGGCAGGACACAAGTCTGTACCTTACTTGTTCGTTCCTAAAATTGCGGTAAAGCGTACGTAACGTGCAAGTTATCATTATAACCATTTGTCAGTGCGTAGTTCTGTGGCATTAAATACACTCACATTGTTTCTTCTCATGTGTGAGGGAGGGCGGGCCCTGGTGTGTGTGTGTGTGTGTGTGTGTGTGTGTGTGTGTGTGTGTGTGTGTGTGTGTGTGTGTGTGTTCGGAGTTGGTGACAGAAAAAGTCCCGTGAGGAGGTGGGCCTGGAGGCTTGTGGAAGGGGGAGAAAAGAGCCGATCCTTCTACAGTTTGTGATAAAAAGAGATTCGATTCTGCGGAGAAGTGGACTTTTGGGGACCCGGGAAAGTAGAGCAGAACCGTTATTCAGAGACACATGGGCACCAATGTCTGCTTTCACTCCTTGAGGGGGGAGCCTTGCTAACGCCTAGTTTGCTTTGAATGCCAGAGAAACACCCCCGGTGTTGAAAAACAGGCCCTGATCCAGAAGTACCCAGGTTTCTTTCGTGATATTATTACAGCAAAATACAACAATAGGTTAAAAAGATACTTTGTTCTTTTCAAATGCACGGGGCACCCTTATACCAACCGAGTATTTGTTGTGGATCTGAACATCAAACCTAACTGGGTGTCTTCTGTTTCTATTTGGTAATTGGATTCAATGGAACTTTGATATCCAGACTCATTAAATCCAGAAATTAGGCTACCTGTACCCACTTGTGCCGGCGTCCCTGTCCACCAGCCCACGACCCCTCGGAAGTGCCGTAGGCCCATGCACACTCGTCAGCCCATCCCTAGCCCCTACTCGGGTGTGTCACAAGTGCTACCAAGATAAAGCACCCGTGTCTCCCCCAGACCCCTCAGGCCTCGTGGAGTTGCCGGGAGACCCCTTTTCTCCCTTCAAAGTCATCTACTTGGACCTGCTTTCACCTCATGGGGAGGTAGGTCATGGCTGACGCAGGACATACGGGCCCCCCTCCCCCAGAGGCAGCCGCCGCTTCTCCACTGTCCCACCTAGAGAGAGCCCAGGGCACACCCTGAAGATTGCAGGGCCTCCCTCAGAGCCAAGGATAAGGGAGCCCTTGGGAAATCTGGGGTGCCCTACTCTCCTGATGCCACTCCCAGCAGAAACGCCTGCGGATTCTTAACAGAAAAACAACCAAAAACGCATCCAGGATGAAAACCACCATCCCGACAGCACATCATTAAAGCAAGCTGTGACCCACATACTTGTCGTGGTGTGCTCCAGGGTTTTCCAGGCGATGGGAAAGAACGGAAAAAGTGAAACACCAAAAAAACAAAAACAAAAACAACACCCAGAGCAAGGAATGTTGTTGGATGATTCTCTGGGAGTTGCGGCAGTTTTTAATTTTCAGAAATAGAAGCTTCAGTGTGGAGGGAGACCTGGAGGACGAGATGCGAAACATCACTAGGGCCTGAGTTCGAGAGTCGAGAGGGTGACAGGGCAGAGTGGGGGTGTCTGTAGGCCAGAGGGATGTGCCTTTGAAATGAAGGGCACGCCAACGGGGAAGGCGAGCGCCTGGAACACGTTAAATTCGGTGCAAAGAGTAGGGCGACCTTGTGTGCAAGGGAGGACTTCGTGTGCAAGGGAGGCCGGCTGCCCCTGGGATGGGGCTTTTCCACACACCGGCAGGACCCGGTTGGTCAGCCTCACGGAGCTGGCTACGAGGGCGCTGAGAAAGTACTAGGGACCGCTTGGGGGTGTGCGCACTCGGACTCGCGCCCTTTACCACTTATTTGCCTACAGCTAGTGGAAGCGACATAACCTCCCTTGCCAATTTTTTTTTTAAAGATTTTATTTATTTATTTGACAGACACAGCCAGCGAGAGAGGGAACACAAGCAGGGGGAGTGGGAGAGGAAGAAGCAGGCTCATAGCGGAAGAGCCTGATGTGGGGCTCGATCCCAGAACGCCGGGATCACGCCCTGAGCTGAAGGCAGACGCTTAACGACTGCGCCACCCAGGCGCCCCTCTCTTGCCAATTTTTATGCACGTCAGAAGCTATGCCAGTAAAATTTAAATGTATAGAGCAATGCCCTCCAAGTGGCTAATATCCTACTAGCCATAGACGGAGCAGCAAAGATGTGCCTTCTGCTAAACTTTAACTCTGAATCTTTCTTTCTTAATCTCCGTCTCAGAGAGTGAGAGTGTTCAGCCTTTGCCTGGATATGATTAATTCTGAGTTGGACTCCAAGATAAAATGCAGGCCATGTGATTCTGGCTGAAACCTTATAGGTGCGGGGATAGAAATCAAGCACGAGGAAGAGGCTTGCTGCGGTCGGTGCATGCACTCAGAGAGGCTGCCACTAGGTGGCGCCATGAGTCGTGGTGGCAAATGGCCTGACTCTCCACCCATGGGTATTTGTGGGCCTTGGTAAGTACATAAACTAATAAATGATGCTTATTTTCCTATAAACCGCACAGTAATATTGATATAAACCACCCACACAATCATTAACTGACTTTAAGAAGGATTTACTGCATAAGTGATATCCTTGAGAATAGAGGTTAAAGATACATAGGCTGGGGGCGCCTGGGTGGCTCAGTCGTTAAGCGTCTGCCTCTGGCTCAGGGCGTGATCCCGGCGTTCTGGGATCGAGTCCCACCTCAGGCTCCTCCACTGGGAGCCTGCTTCTTCCTCTCCCACTCCCCCTGCTTGTGTTCCCTCTCTCGCTGGCTGTCTCTATCTCTGTCAAATAAATAAATAAATCTTAAAAAAAAATTTATAAAGATACATAGGCTGGTATCAGTGATGTGCCTTCAGAACATGAATTTCTCACTCTGGTTTCCATAGCCTGTCTTAAGGACACATTTATTCCTCAGTGGCGTGGTGTATACTGGAGGGTCTTCTATCTGGAAACAGTGGAGTTGTGCTAGGGGCTTGGTGTCCGATGCGCTCACACCTGCTTACAATTCACTGTGGAAATGGTTTACTTATTTCTAAGTCATTGTTTTGTCTCTGGAGGCCCCTTTCCTCCTCCGCTTTGAGAAGGGCCTGACTGTTGGATTCGGCATCCCAAAGAACTTCGTTTTAGGTCGCAGAAGAGCAGTGGGCAGCAGGGTGTGCAGAAAACAGTTCTCGTCCTTGCATCTGTGATCTGTGTCTAGTCTGAGGGTTTCGGAGGCAACCACCATCCCCACTCTTACCTCCCTTTAAAATGTAAAGGTTTTAAAATTGGTGGAGCAGGGTGGTTAGCAGGCTTCAGGCACTCCTGGGTTTGGTGGTCCCCAAATCCGACCTCATCTTGCTAAGCCTCAGCTACCTTATCTGTATCATCAGGATATTCACAGTATCTAATTTCATAGGGTCGTTGTAATGGTCAGAAGAGACCATGCTTATGCAAGACAGTCACGTAATAGTGGCTCAATTTATACTATTATTATCATTTTGTTTATATTCATTTGTATTATTGCCCTATTTCTTGGAAACTACAGAAAAAAAAAGGAAACTACTTACAAGAATATGTACCTTAAAAAAAACAACAACAACAACAACAACCCAGTGCCAGAAAAATTTTGAGTTAAGATAAAAGAGTGAAGCTAAAGGGGGTTGAAGAGGACACAGGTATTGTAAGACACAGGTACCCACAAACTTCTAAGTTACTTAGACCTACCTCCATATTTGTTTTTGAGCTTCCCACTAGCTAAAGCAAAAAGAGAATCCATTTTAGTTCAATGATTCCTTTGGATCATAAGGCCAAAGCTACCATTTGCTCAAGGAAGCATAATTTTTCTTGGTTCTTAATTACAAAAATGTGTATATTATATGGAACATCATATAGCAAATGCCAACTGGTATACGAAACAGTAACCCCAACCATAGGCCTCTATGAGCTATCATAAACACTCCTTTATTACCATCCAAAAGAAAAGTAAAAGGCGGTCATGCTGCCCAGAACTAGGAGTAGGTCTATGTGGCAGGCAGAATTCCAAGATGGCCCCCCAGACTTCCAGCCCCACCGCATCCATGACCTGCATCATCCCCTCCCCTTGCGTGTGTACAGAAGCATGATGAATGCCACTCCCCTAATTAGAGTCCGTGATAAGGCAGAGCTAAAGGGACTTGGTAGGTGTAACTGAAGTCCCTAGTCAGTCGACTTGAATGATCTCAGGTGGCCTCACCTAATCAACCCATCAGAAGAAAATCTAGAGGGAAGGAGGTTCTCTTGCTGGTCTGGAAGAAGCAGCCGCCGTGTCAGGAGAGGGCCGTGGGGCTAGAACCTGCGGCAGCCTCTAGGAGCCAAGGGTGGCTTTCATGTGACAGCCAATGAGAAAACAAGGACTTCAGTCCTACCGCCACAAGAAACTGAATTGTGCCAAAAATTTAAATGAGTTTGGAAGATCTTGAGCTCCAGGTGACGACACAGTCCAGCACAAACTTTGAGTTGAGTCCTGTGGGACCCTGAGCAGAGAACTCTCTTGCACCATGCTTGTCCTGCAGAAACAGATATTAAAACGAGGTTGTTTTAAGCCACTAAGTTCGGGGCGATTTGTTACACATCAGTAGAAAATTCATCCAGACAATAGGGCTGAAGTCCAGAGCTTTTGGGTAGATTCAGAAATAAAGCCTAGAGCAAATAGGGCATTTCTTTCTTTCTTTCTTTCTCTTTCTTTCTTTTCTTTCTCTTCCTTCCTTCCTTCCTTCCTTCCTTCCTTCCTTCCTTCCTTCCTTCCTTCCTTTCTAAGATTTTATTTATTTATTTGAAAGAGAGAGAGGCAGCAAGAGAGGGAACACAAGCAGGGGGAGTGGGGGAGGGAGGCTTCCCGCTGAGCAGGGAGCCCAATATGGGCTCATCCCACTGGGATCATGACCTGAGGCGAAAGCAGACACTTAGGACTGAGCCAGCCAGGCACCCCGCAAATAGGGCATTTCTTAAACTAAATTTAGTATAACATGAATAAAGGAAGATGTTAATAGATGGGAAATAGAGAAAAAGAAACCTTTTCTTGTAGCCCCTGACTATACACAACAGAGAAAAGGTCTTTGTTCTCCTGGTGGGACGAATTAGACTCTGGTTGTAGGCAACAGAAGTAGCAGGCTAACACACACAGAAGAGAGTTCATGGAAAGGCTGTTGTAGAGACCATGAAATCAAGAGAAAGGCTGAAGTAACAGCTTCAGAATGGACAGGAACCTGGAAATTCCTGGGGTCACACTACCAAGAAGAACCTTAATGGCTCCACTGCCACCAAAATGAGAGAATATCATCTGTTCCTTTCCCCGTCCGCACCATTGTCACTTTGCTTGCGGTTCACGGTCTCAGTGAAGTACGGGTGTCCTGGCGGTTAGCCATGGGAGAGCAGGACGCCTGAATTGGATGAACATAGGTCCCCCAAGGATGCTTGTAAACACTAGGAGGGGTAATGGATGGTGGACCACCCCAAAAGCAAAGGGCTGGGGGTGCTCACAGATACAGAATGGGCTTCTAAGTTTGGGGTAGAGCCTTCCTCTGAGGCTTTGAGGAAAGAAGAAATCACTCTTACAAGCAAAGGTGAAGGACTTGGAGCCCCTGACCTCCAAAGCCTGGGAGAGAGGGCTGAAGAAGCAAAGATGTTGGAACTGCCGAGAAGGGAGGAGGCCATGAGGTATGACCCTTCCTTGTGAAACCCAAGATTCTGAACAGACTGGGTGCTCTGTGTAGGGGTGAGGAGGCTAAGCTTTGGAAGAGCTTCTGATTTTCACAAGCCACGAGGCTGGCTGAAGTCAAGCCAGTTAGACCCCGTGAGAAAGTGGGGCCCCAGCTGCTATTTAAGCTCCGGAAGTTTGGCAAGTAGTGCAGCCCAAGTCCCCTCTCTGGAAACTCCCAGTGAGATGGCTTCTTAAAAGTTCTGTGCTCCGCTGGGCGTCCCTCGTCGATGGCGTTCGGCGTGCTGTAGCTACTACGGGCTTGAGAGGGCTGACGTCCTCTCTGTTCGTTACATGCTGCATTTACTGACGGAATCATCCGGTAGCTTGAGGCTTTTTTCCTCCTATCATACACAAGCATGTTCTCAGTCCAAATGATGGAATATTTAAGAATCTGGTGCATGTAGTTACGTGTTCTCATGAGCCGTGGCTTCTTGTTAACGCACATTTAGTATATTTTACCCGTGTTGACCGAAGGTGAAGATTTTCAGTTGATGTTTGTCTATTCATTTGAATGTCGATGCGTCAGCCTCCGTTCTAGGCACTTGGGGTACACCAATGAAGCCAAGAGACTGAGATCTGTGCCCCCAAAGGTGTGTGCAACACACGCCCACGTGCCTGGATACACACAGCTCCAGAGAGGACTTGCGCTTTAAGAAAAGCTTGAGTGACTCTTTCAGACCTTGTCCTAAACGTATTTGGACAGGGAACTTCTTTTTTTTTTTTTTCAGTATCCTTGCAACGTTTCGTAGAGTAACGTTCTCTATAATCTATTACTCTGGGAAATGCGGACAAAAGCAGAGCCAGACCACGTGTACTTAGAAAAAGCATCCATAAATAGCATGTGTTTCAACATTTGATAGGAGTCAGACAACAGAAAGATGACTGATAAATTCTCCGCCAGCGTCCGGAGTTCGGACATTCTTTGTTGCTGCTTACAAGGAAATTTACACGTTTGACGTGTCCCATGAGGGAGTGCGTGGGTGCGTACCAAGGCTTGATCTGAGACTGTTCGTTGATCGACTAGATGTCAGTCCCACATCTGCTGACAAGACGAGGCTATTTCTAAGAGATACTGGGTCAGGCGGTGTTGCGATCGGATGTGCACGGTCTTTGTCTCCCACTGGATTCACTCTCTTGCGTCAGCCTCTGTAGATTTCTATCTGCGTCCCCGGCACCCCGCGTGACACCTAGCACATAGCATGAAATATACGCTGTTGGACTCAAACTTTAAGAGACCCTGTCCTGTTTTTTACACAAACATACGGTACCCACCACCTACCCATGCTCAGTGGCTTGCTTGGTTGGGAGTTTTTGAGAGGGAGCTTGAAACTTGGTTAAATGTCTGTACCCCTTTGAGACGCTTGATGGGAGCGGCAGTAGTGTTTCTTACCCAGTTCCTGCGAAGAGTCTCACGTCATTGCCTGGAAGAGTGGCTGACGACTTAGAGGCATTTGGCCCTTTCCAGAGCCCTCCGCATTGCTGAGGAAAATGTGATAAGAAGGAAAACGGTTTGGGGTGATAACATCTTTCGGGGTAACTGCCTGCGATGCTGCCTTCCTGGTTATTTTGAGGATAGGTGAGACATTCAAGAGATGGGCTGACACGTTGGTCACGCTGAGGATTTTTAAGGCCAACCCAGAATACCCATGACCTTGGGTCCCTGGGGCAGAAACAGCTTCTCATCAGTCCGTTGCGGTTCTGTGAAGTGGGTTCCGTGTACTTTAATGGAGACAATCCCGTACATGACCATCGAGGTATCGTTTGCTCCTTCTCCCTGGGAAGTTATAGTGATTGCGTTTTCTAGAAAGACTGAGTTTTCCTTTATACTTCGAAAGAAGGGTGTCCACAAGACGAAATGTTGACAAAGCCCTAGCATCAGAGAATACATTCTTCAGCACTGTAGAACGCTGATAGTGAGAAAACCTTCCCCTGCCACCTGCCTGCCTGCCTCATTTTGCCAAAGAGGAAACTGAGGCCCCAGGGTAGGGTGAATTGACCTAAAGCTCCTTATTGGTGAATGAGCTGAAATGTCCCCCTCATACCTGAATGAGGCAGATCCAAGCCTTCTTAAGCTTAGGAACATAGGACAGCACTGCAACCCTGTCCTGGGGGGCCTTTTAAACAGCGAAATCGCTGACAAACAGCACAGAAGTGCCCAAAACATGGCACTAAACAGACCGCAAAAAGGACTCTTGTTTATAGTAGGAGAGCTGAGCCGAGAAGCTGGTGTCTGTCTCAGCTGGGAGTGTGGGCATCGGGCGATTCCAATTTTTCTCAGCTCTGTGCATGCCCATAAATGGCTGTGAAAGCACTGTGAGTTTTGATTTGGGGGTTACAAATAAATTTTCACAAGTAGGTGAATTTGCAAATCCAGAATCCATGAATGGTGAGGACCGAGTGTATACTGTCTTTATTTCGAGGTGGTGGGACGCACTAGGCACGCAGGGAGGCATGGGGAGGTGCAGGAGGGCCAGGTTCGAATCACCACCACCTATGAGTTTAGTGGACACGGGGCACTGTGCTGAGCACTTGATATTTTGCTCGCCTGACTCAAAGCCCATGAACAGAAATGTGTAGACACCAAGAACTCCTCTTATCTGGCCTTGCTGTATCCTGTTTTATGAATCAGGACTCAAGACCAGTGACCATGAAGAACCCAGATTGGAAACTTTAGAAAAGGGCAGTTTCTATGATCTAACAGCTAGCTGGGAACCTGAATTCCCAAGTCCCAGAATCCTGCTGTCCTTGCGACAAATGCCCCCAGGGTGCCCAGGGCCTCCGAACACTGACTGTCCTCCTGCCCGGCCCCAGCTTCCAGGCGGGCCCGGATGGGACCACAGAATCCTGCTGAGTTTCCATGTTCTCTGCTGTTTGTAATGTTCGTGTCCGGGCAGGGAGGAGGGGGGTGTCTGATCACTATGAGGCAAACACAAGGAATTTCTAGAATTATGCCTGGGCCTAAAATGGCTTTTAAAGAGAGAGATGTCCGGATAAGGCTCTGGGTCAGTCTCACTGCAAGAACTTTCTTAATGTTTGTCCTTCAGCCTTGAATGCACCTGCCTGGCTAGTGCTGCCGATCTGTGAAGCTGGCATTTCCTTCCCTTTGCATTTGTTCGAAAACCTGCTTTACAGGAGTGGGGGCAGGGGGAGCCCCCCCTCCGCCCCCGCAAGTTGGCTTAAAGAAGCTCTTTCCCTGCCCCGCTCTACTGGCTTCTCTTGAATATCAGCAGTCCCCCCCCCCCCCCCGGGAGAATACGGGCACTGCCCACTTAGTCTGGGGCCAGCCTCCTGGTCTTGGATTTCAGGGTTTCTGGGAACATCTGGTTGTGGGTCCCAGGCTGCTTGACACGGCACAGACATTACAAAAACAAAAGGCGGAATATTACACCTCCAGAAACTAGCACGTAATAAAACGGCCTGCCTAAGGAAGTCATGAAGGAAAACAAAAAAGGGAAACATTCTCCAAATTTTGTGAAAAGGAGTCGGAATCAGAAACAATTCCAGCTTTTTCCACTGGGTGGTGTTTTAGTTTAGTTTTCTGGGATGCTTCCAAGTCTAGGCAGGTCCACAATCCAAATGAAAATTCTGAAAACATGGGGAGATTTGCCTAGGTGCGGTTCTCTTGCTTTCTACACTCAAAGCATATGTTTTCTAGAGGATTCTTTTTCCATAACCTATATGCCTGTTACCGTTGTTCCTGCAAAGACGGGAAATGTCTTTTCATAGCTGTAGACGTGTACCTAGCAAATGCCTGGCAGAGTGGGTGCTTCCTAATTACACGGCCACTGATGCCATGAATGAGCCTGGGTGGCTCAGTCGGTTAAGCGTCTGCCTTGGGCTCAGGTCATGATCCAAGGTCCAGGGATCAAGTCCCACATCCGGCTCCCCGCTGGACAGGGAGCCTGCTCTCCCTCTCCCTCTGCCTGCCACTCGCCCCGCTCGTGCTCTCTCCCTCCCTCTGGCAAAATCTTTTTCTAAAAAATGAATGAGGGGGTGAAGTTCACAGCAGAGTTCTACTTGGACGCGCTTAATTAGAAATTACCCATCTACACCTGGATGCAGCAAGCACTTTGTGCAAAGGGTCGGAGAGGAAGGCTCGTAGGCTTTGTGGAGCACACAGGATCTGTCGCAACAGCTCGGGCCGCCGTCCTAGTTGTGAAATCAGCCGGCGACCAGGCGCGGCTCCGCTCCAAGGGAACTTCATTTACAAGAACGGGCGGAGCTGGATTTGGCCTCCGGGCTGTAGTTTACCGAGATCCATACAAAAGCACACGTAGGCACCGCCCAAACCTCAGAGATCCCTGTGGTAAGAGCGTTCGAGAGTCTCTGAGCTGCGGAGAGGGGGTGGGCGTTCACTGGGTTCGGTTCTGCTTTCCACCCGAGCTCCAGAAGACCCCATTTCCCAGCCTCCTTTGCAGACAGGTGGCGCCTTGCAGCTTGTTCTGGCCCTTGAACAGTGTGTCCAGAAGTGAAGTCCACCGCGCTTGGACCTGGCCCATAAAACATCCTGCCCATTAGCCCCCTGCTCTCTCCCCTCACCTGCTGAGGGCGTGGGCGGAGAGTCCAGGGCGGACCGGAGGGCCAGGGGAGTTGGGGGAGCCACTTGCTGGAGCCACTTGCTGGAGGGAGCTGGGTGCCTGGATGCCTGCACCGAACAGAGCCCGACCCACCCACACCTTGGGCTCCTACTGGTAGGGGAAGGAGTATAAAATAGTCCTGTGTGCGCTGTTAAGGCACTGGAGTTCAAGGTCATTAGCCTAACCTCTCTATTAATACCATGATTGGGCTCAGATATGGATAAAGAAACTGAAAAATAAGAGCTCCCCTTCTCTCCAGGGCTAACAGCTTCCTGGGGGGCAGGCCTGGTTTCCGATTGGAGAGAAGGGGAACGGGGAGGTTTTGGCACTCACGCTCTTCTGGAAAGTGTGTGTGCAGGAAGTGGTACCGCCCCGGTTTGGGTCTGAGAATCTGGGGGCATTGAAAAGAGAGTCCCTGGGAGGGTAGGATGGGGGATGGAGAAATGAGCCTTTTAAAAGAAAAGTGGCTTAAAAAAAAAAAAGTGCAGGAACCACCCGAATCCTCGAATCCTCGTACCCCGGATGTGGCCCAGTGCTTTCAGGACAATGGTTCAGCGCTGCGCTGGTTAAGACGGGTTTCTTTGAGGCAGCCTAGGACCTGCCCATCCTAACAGCGTTTCTCCTTCTCTGTAGGTGAAGGAAGTTAGGTTTGACAGTCTCCGTAATAAAACAGTGCTAGCACAGTGGCTTAGCAAAATCAGTGTTGATTTCTCGGTCACAACCATCTCAACCCAACGTGACTTAGCAGTGCTGGGCTGCTCTGTACCTGGTCCTTCAAAGATCCAAGTCTCTTCTCGTTTTGGCTGAGAATCGGGGAAAGCCAAGGTGGAGAAGGCTTGCGCATGCGGTGGTTTAAGGCCGGGGCTGACAGTGGCGTGCTTCATTTCAGGCTGACTTCTGTCACTCAGAACTCTAACGTGGTCCTGCCTGACCACGAGGGGGGCTGGGAAGCCCAGCGTGACCTGTGAGCCGAGCAGGAAAATACAGATTTGGTTGAGACCTGTAGCAGTCTTTGTCTTGATGGGAAAACACTTTGAGCTCCCCAAACTAACTTTACAAACAGACGCTTAGAACCATCCTGTTCTTGAATGGAGACCTTGTCAGTGCCTTTTGTAACTGTAAGCCTTTAGTGATACCTTACTGTCTGGAAGGGCCGCAGACAAGAATCCAGTACCTAAGAGAATGGGATTCTTTACAGCCGGTGGTGATGCTGAGGAAGCCAACAGGGGGAGCAGAGCGCTCATTACGTTCCCTGTGAGGGGGGTGGCAGAGGCTTGGTGGAGGTGGGGGGGTTTCTTTTGGTCTTGGACCCAGACCCCTCCCACCCTAGCGCTGCCTCTCTGATGTCTCTCCTTCTTCTGCCACTCTGCCTTTCCCTGCAGGTCCTGGCCTAGGCCTCCCATTACGTTCTGCAGACACGCACAGGCGCAGAAGGGACAGATTTTCCCCTTGGGAATTTGAACCGTCTTTCATAACACAATTTTGATGTGCTAAAAAAAATAAAAAATAAAAACACTAAATGAACTTCTCTCAACTGGGGGAGGAAGGGAGGAATGAGATGATGACGGACCAAAAAAAAAAACCCATCTTGCTGCATAACAAAGGCCTCTGAAACTTTGCAGTTAAACTGGGCCCCAAAGCAAGTGATTTTCCGAAAGCAGCTACTCAATTCTTTCTTAGAGGGGGGTTCAGATGCTGTTGGCAAATCTGGTAAATTCTCCCTGAAAATGTTCCGCTACCCTAGGACCTGAGGGGGTTCAGATGTTTTCTCAGCATCTCGGGAGGGAATGCCATGTAGAAGTCGACACAGCAAAGAGCTGGTCGGGTCCCTGCCCTCTCCCAGGGCTGTCTTGGGCAAGCATTCAGGAATCCGCACTCATGCAGGAAGGAGAGCACGCAGCCCCCTTCTCTTGACAAACATCAGGCCACTCTGGTGGGAAATGTTAGCTCATCCTCTCCCTCATCCTCGGTTGAATTTCTCCTTCTCTTTGTCAGCATTTGTGTGGGGTCTGGTGTGGTTTCCACACGATGGGCATAGCTGTAAAGCTGAACTCCTCAGGAGCGGGGTCACCGTTCTAGCCACATTCCCAGATGCCAGGCCTGGATCTCACAGGGAGCAGGTGTGGAATCCTGTGTCCTGACAGGTGACCGAGTCTGGTTGCCTGTGCCCAGCCGAGTTCAGGACGTTTCGGTCACCCCAACTGAGGCTTAAGCTGCTACCTGTCTGTACCTGAGATTATAGGGGATTTTTGCCCCTAAAAACAATTGAATGGACCAAAATGGAAGATTCCATGCATCAGTTTGGGTTTAGCCAGGAAATCAGAGTTCCTTGGAGTGATCTGGAAGCATGCTGATTTACTGTAAGGATTGCACTCTGTGTAACTGGTGGAGCTTCGAAGAATGTGCCAGAAGGCTGTTCTCTCTGCCTATCTGGTGGTTGGTTAGCAGGGCTGGCAGTGGGGGGAGAAAAGATGGATGTGAAGGAGGCAGAGCAAAGACAAACCAAACCATTGAAGGCAATATGGACCCCAAGGGGACTAGCTGGAACTTGCATGAGTCTCTCCCCATCTCTGTGTTGACAACGCCGGTGACTTGTACGAGAAGCCGGCATCCTTGGCCTTGGACCTACACATGTGTCTGCCCTGGGCGATGGAGAAGCTGCCCTAGGATGTGGAGAAGCTGAAGGAGAAGGTCCAAGCTGGAGCTGGGGTGCCGAGGGCCCCCCGGGGGGGGCACACCAGGGGGGTTGAGTAGAAGATCAGCCCCAGTGCGAGTGAAGCAGAGCTCTGCCCTTGAGAGCAGAATGGCTGTATTTCTCCTCTAATTCCCAGAGCTCTTTCAGAGTTCTCTTGTGGCCAACCCAACCCAGAATCCTACAAAGAAGGGAGTTCTGGGAAAGTGCGTCCCAGCCGGGCCAAGGGGAAACAGTAGGAGGCCGCAGATTGTGTCTCTCGATTGCATCATGAATACTCATTATACCTGCAGATGTGTGCGCCAAAGTCACTTATCACAGGAGCCTTTGGAAAAAGCCTTTGCAGGGAAACCCACTCAAGTTTTGACTGACAGGAAAAGATAAAGTAACTTGGCCTTTCGTGTGGCCAGTGAATTCTGTTATTTATTTTTGTTGGAAAAAAGATGAGGAGAAAGAGGAAGACACATATTGGAGTAGAAATAAAGACTTCTTTTGGTTTTTGAATCGAGTTAGGAAAGCTTAATTTCCATTCTGAGCGTGGCGGAAGATGGCTTTTCTGCAAGGAGAACCCTAGGTAGCTTTAGACCAGGGGTGAATTAGTTAAGTGGCTGCACGGTGAGTGGGGTGTCATGGTGGCGACGATGGCCAATGGAAAGTAGGTCCTTGCTGGAGCCAAGAGTTGCTGAAGAAGCTAGAATTGGATCAGAAGAAGCTGGACAACCAAATTTTTATGTGAAGTCTTACTAAGTAAATGGTTATTTTGAAAAAGTTCCAGGTATGCTTGAAAGAAGCATGTGTTCAACAGTAATTTTGAACATAGGGCTCTCCATGGGTCCCTAAGGTCAAATTTGCTGATCGTGATGTTTGAATTGACTGAATCTTTACTGATTTATTTATTTTTTATTTTATCAGTTACTGAGAGAGTTGTGTTCAAATTTCCTGTAAGATAAGGAGCAACAAGCATTGGCAAGGATGTGGAGGAAAAGGAACCCTTACGCACCGCTGGTGGGAATGCAAACTGGGGCAGCCACTGTGGGAAACAGCGTGGAGGTTCCTCAAAAAGAGTAGAATTACTGTACGATCCAGTAGTTGCGATACTGGGTATTGACCCAAAGAATATGCAAACGCTGATGTTTACTGCAGCATTATTTACAAGAGCCAAATTATGGACTCAGCCCAAGTGTCTGACAGATGAATGGATAAAGATGTGGTACATATATACCATGGAATATTATTCAGCCATGAAAAAGAATGAAATCTCAGCATTTGCAGCAATGTGGGTGGAGCCAGAGTGTATAATGCTAAGTGAAGTACGTTAGAGAAAAACAGATACCACATGATTTCACTCATGTGGAATTTAAGAAACAAAACAAAGGAAAAAAGAGAAAGACAAACCAAGAAACAGACTCTTAACTATAGAGAACAAACTGATGGTTACCAGAGGGGAGGTGAGTGGGGGGATGAGTGAAATAGGTGATGGGGATTAAGGCGTGCACTTGTCATATATAGAATTGTTGAATCACTATATTGTACCCCTGGGACTAATGTAACTATGTTAACTATACTGGAGTCAACATGGAAAAAAAACTTAATGAAAATTTCCTGTAAGATTAAGATTTGTCTATTTTACCAGTTAGGTCTAAGCAATTTTGCTCTACGTATTTTGAGCCTATGTTAGTAACTACATGGAACTTTAAAACTGTGAGGTCTTTCTAAACCTTTTTCTCATTTAAAATATTCCTATCTCATGGGGCACCTGGGTGGCGCAGTCGTTAAGCGTCTGCCTTCGGCTCAGGGCGTGATCCCAGGGTCCTGGGATCGAGCCCCACATCAGGCTCCTCTGCTAGGAGCCTGCTTCTTCCTCTCCCACTCCCCCTGCTTCTGTTCCCTCTCTCGCTGGCTGTCTCTCTGTCAAATAAATAAATAAAATCTTAAAAAAAAATAAAATAAAATAAAATATTCCTATCTCAGGGCGCCCGGGTGGCTCAGATGGTTAGGCATCTGCCTTTGGCTTCAGTCATGACCTCAGAGTCCCAGAATCCAGCCCCACATCTGTCTCCCTGCTCAGCAGGGAGTCTGCTTCTTTCTCTGCCTCCCCTCCTGCTCATGCTCTCTCTCTCTCTCAAATAATAAAATCTTTAAAATAAAAAAATAAAATACGCCTATATCTTAACTCTAGGAAACAAACTGAGGGTTGTTAGAGGGGAGGTGGGGGGGATGGGATAACTGGGTGAGGGGCATTAAGGAGGGCACGTGATGTAATGAGCACTGGGTGTTATATGCAACTGATGAATCACTGACCTCTACCTCTGAAACTGATAATACACTATATGTTAATTAAACAGATTTTAAATTAAAAAGAAAAAATATTCCTATCTCTAGTTATGCTTTTAATCTTGAAATGTACATTTTTTTCAGCTTTATTGAGGTATTGTTGACAAATAAGCCTTAAAGTCTACTTTTATTTAATAGACTCCAGCTTCCTTTGGGTTAGTGTCTGCGTGGTCTATCTTTTCCCATTTTTTGATTTGTCCCCCTTTTGGGGAGTTATCTTCTTATGCTTGGTTATCTTTGTTGATGTGCTGGATACTTGTGAAAAAATAATTTGAGGGTAAGGAAGATATTCTCTTCTAAACTCCAAAAAGGAATTTCTTTTTCTTCTGCCGGGTGTCTGGGGATATTCAGTTCTGAGGTGGTGATGATTCCATGCTGAGTTGCAACCCCCTAAGGGCTACCCTTTGGGATCCAAATCCAGAAACTGGAGGGCCTCTAAGGGCCTTTGGTTCTTGCTAACCTTTGAACTTCAGCCCCTAGTCCTGTGATCTTGAAAAAGGAGCTGCTCCACCTTGGAACTGCCCCTTCCAGAATAAGCAGAAGCCCCTGGGACAGAGGCTTTTCAGATGCTGGTTCAACTTTTTCGATGCCATTCTTCCCTATATTCTGCCCAGTAATTATATACTATGTCGTTAGTTTTATGATATTTCCAGGTATATTTTTGAAGATACTTTGTGCATGATTTCTAGCTGTCCCTAGGGGAAGAACCCATCCAAATTTCCTAGTTGTCCTTTGCCAGAAGCAGAAGTTTCTCACTTATTTTTCTGTAGAAAAAATCCTGTCTCTAGCATAGTTGACTGGCACTCTCTTTATGATGTAATGTTTGAGACGCCTTAAAAGCTGATAGTAACAGAGCCCTGAAATTTTACTTCATACTTTTTGTTTAATACGATCTGTAGATGCAATTCTGGGGTTTGGTGTAGATGCCAAAACAAGTGGGGGGTGAGTGTTCAAAAGTCAGCAATACTATATGTTATGGGGAACTTTATTTGTAATCATATATTTTAATCTTGTTTTCACAAAGTTTATAAAGTTCACAGGTGCTACATAGGACCGTAGACCCTTGAAATATTATTACATTTTTGTCCTAAATACATTAATATAAATTCTAATGAAAATGCTTGACTATCTGGCAAAAGAACCCTGGCTCCCGGAAGAATCTGCCATATTTAGTAAAAAAGTCAGTCTTCCAGAGAAAGCTCGAGGCCCTGCCGTCCTGGGAGGTTCATGGTGGAGGGAGCTCTCCCATTAAGGATCTGGCAGAGAACAGGGCTGCCCGCTGGGCTCTGAACTGCAGCCAGGAGGGGCTTGCTGGTCTCCACGGGGACTGTCACCCGGGCAGCCACGGATCCATGCGTGAAAGTAGCAAGGCCCCGCTGCATGAGCAGCTCCTTTCATGGTCGCCCTGGGAATTTCTGAGTGAGACACACATGTAGGACATCTGTTTTCTGTATTCCTCTTCCAGAGCAGTGAAAATGGTGGTTTTGTTTGAGAAAGAAAGAGGAAATGCCAAAGAGGAGCTCAGTGTTTAAGAAACTGGTCATGTGTTTCATCTGCTAAATAGCTCCTATAATATTTACTCCTTTGAGATTTCTCTCTCCCTCATTTTTTTTTTTTTTTTTTTGATGAAAGAAATGTGTTAGACAATTTCAATTCAGTATGCTGCTCTAACCTAGGACTCCTGCAAACTATGGACCCATTTTATTCACCTGCTTCCCGGACGTCCCCACTTAGACTCAGCACGTCCCCTGCACAAATCATGACAGTTCCCTAAACCTGATTCTCTTCTGATTTTTCTTCCCCTCTTTCGCTGAAACGAAGTCCATATTTTTATTTTATTATTGAAGTATAGTTGACACACAGTGTTACAGTGGTTTCAGCGTACAAGGCCGTGATTTGACAAGTCTGTACGTTATGTTATGCTCACCACAAGTGAGCTACCATCTGCCACGTACGACACTGTCACAACAACATTGACTACGTTCCTTGTGCTGAGACTTTCATGGCCATGACTTACTCATTCCATCATTGGAAGCCTGTATCTCTCATTCTCCTTGACCCATTTGTTCACCCCCCAGCCCCTCCCCTTCAGTAAGCATCCGTTCTCTGTATTTACAAGTCTGTTTCTGCTTTTTGTTTGTTTCGTTTTTTAGATTCCACATATAACTGAAATCACATGGTATTTGTCTTTCTTTGTCTGACTTACTTCACTTAGCATGATACCCTCTAGGTCCATCCATACTGTTGCAAATGGCAAGATCTCATCCTTTTCGCGGCTGAATAACCCTCCGTTGCATCTGTACACCACCTCTTCTTTATCCATTCCCCTATTGATGGACACTTAGGTTGCTTCCATATCTTGGCTATTGTAAATAATACTACAATTAATATACGAGTGCATTTATCTTTTTGAATTAGTGTTTTTGTTTTCTTGGGGTAATTACGCACTAGTGGAATCACCAGATCATATGGCATTTCTATTTTTAATTTTTTGAGGAGACTCCATGCTGTTTTTGCAATGGCTGCACCAGTTTGCATTCCCATCAACAGTGCACAAGGGTTCTCTTTCTTCCACAGCCTCACCAATACTTGTTATTTCTTGTCTTTTTGATTCTAGCCGTTCTGCCAGGTGTAAAGCGTTACTTCATTGTGGTTTGATTTGCGTTTTCCTGGTGATGAGTGACGAACATCTTTTCATGTATCTGTTGGCCATCTGTATGTCTTCTTTGAAAAAGTATCTATTCAGATCTTCTGCCCATTTTTTAGGTTACTTGTTTTTTGGTACTGAGTTATGTAAGTTCTTTATATATTTTGGATACTAACCTATTGGATTTATCATTTGCAAATATCTTCTCCCATTCAGTGGGTTGCCCTTTTGTTTTACTGATGGGTTCCTTCCTTATGCAGAAGCTTTTTATTTTGGTGTAGTCCCAATAGGTCAGTTTTACATCTGTTTCCCTTGCCTGAGGTGACATGGCTAGAAAGACGTTGCTAAGGCCATTCTCAAAGAGATTAATGCCTATGATTTCTTCTATGATTTTTATGGTTTCAGGTCTCACTTTTAGGTCTTTAATCCATTTTGAGTTTATTTTTGTGTGTGGAGTGAGAAAGGGGTCCAGTTTCATTCTTTTGCAGGTAGCTGTCCAGTTTTCCCAGCACCATGTATTGAAGAGACTGTCTTTTCCCTATTGCATATTCTTGCCTTTTTTTGTCTTAGATTAATTGGCCCGATTAGCAAGGGTTTTTTCTGGGCTCTCTGTTCTGTTTCATTGATCTACATGTCTATTTTTGGGTCAATACCATACATACTGTTTTGATTGCCTCAGCTTTGTAATATATCTTAAAATCTGGAATTGTGATACCGGCTTTGTTCTTCTTTCTCAAGCTTGCTTTGGCTATTCTGGGTCTTTTATAATTCAATACAAACCTTAGGATTATTCTGGTTTTATGGGAAAAAATGCTGTTGGTGTTTTCATAGGAATTGCATTAAATGTATAGATTGCTTTGTGTAGTATGGACATTTTAACAATATTCTTTCAATTGATGATCATGGAATATCTTTTTATTTACATCATCTTCAGTTTCTTTCATCATTGTTTTAGAGTTTTCAGAACATGGGTCTTTCACCACCTTGGTTAAGTTCATTCCTAGGTGTTTTATTCTTTTTGGCACAATTGTAGGTGGAATTGTTTTCTCAATTTCTCTTTCTGCTACTTTGTTATTAGCACGTAGAAACAACCAATTTCTGCGTCTTCAGTTTGCATCTTGCTACTTTATTGAATTTGTTTATTCTAATAGTTTTTTGATGAAGTCTGTAGGGCTTTCTAGATACAGTTTCATGTCCTCTGCAAATAGTGACAGTTTTACTTCTTCCTTCCTTATTACTTCAATAAAAGTGTTTGAAGTGGACATCCTTGTTTCTAACCTTAGAGAAAGAGCTCTCAGTTTTTCACCATTGAGTATGATGTTAGCTGTGGGTTTTTCATATGTGGCCTTTATTATGTTGAGAATTTTTATCATGAACAGACGCTGACTTTTGTCAGATGCCTTTTCTGCCTCTAATGAGGTGATCTTATAATTTTTTATCCTTCATTTTGTTAGTGGGGTGTATCAGTTGATTGATTTTTGAATAGTGAACCATCCTTGCCTCCCCCAAATAAATCCCACTGGATTTTGGTGAATGATCCTTTTAAAATATTGTTGCATGTGATTTGCTATTTTGCTGAGGATTTTTGAAGCTGCATTCATCAGGGATAATGACCTGTAGGTTTCCTTTTTTTGGTAGTGTCTTTCTCTGGTTTTGGTATCAGGGTAATGCTGGCCTTGTAGAATGAATATGGAAACTTCCCTTCCTCTTCGATTTTTTTGGAATAGTTTGAGGAGAATAGGCATTAACTTTTCTTTAAATGTTTGGTAAAGTTTACCTGTGAATCCATCTGGTCCTGAACTCTTGTCTGTTGGGAGTTTTTTTTTTTTTATTATTACTGATTCAGTTTCATTACTTGTAATTGATCTGTTCAGATTTTCTATTTCTTCCTGATTCAGTTTTGGAAGATTGTATGTTTCAAGGAATTTATCCATTTCACCTGTCCAATTCGTTGGCATGTAATTTGTCATAGTATTCTCTTATAATCCTTTGTATTTTTATGGTGTTGGTTGTTACTTCTCTTTCATTTCTGATTTTGTGTTCTCTTTTTTTCTTGCAGGTGGCTAAATGTTTATCAGTTTTGTTTATCTTTTTCAAAGAACCAACTCTTGGTTTCATTAATCTTTTCTATTGTATTTTGTTAGTCTGTATTTCATTTATTTCTGCTTTGTTTTATTGATTCTGCTTTTCCCGCTTCGTTTAGGTGTAAGTTTGTATGGTTTATTTGAGCTTTTCTTGTTTCTTAAGGTAGGTCTGCATCGCTGTATATCACCCACTTAGACCTGGTTTCGCTGTGTCCCAGAGATTTTGGACTGTTGTGTCTTCGTTTTCAGCTGTCTCCGTGTATTTTTTTATTTCCTCTTTGATTTCTTCATTGACCCATTAGCAATTTAGTAGTATGTTGTCTAGCCTCCACGTGTTTTGTGGGTTTTTTTTCCAGTTTTTTTCTTGTGATTGATTTCTAATTTCATACTGTTGTGGTTGGAAAATATGCATGATATGAGTTTACTCATAAATTTAATGAGACTTGTTCTGTGGTCTAACATGTGATCTCTCCAGAGAATGTTTCATGTTCACTTGAAAAGAATGTGTATTTTGTTGTTTTTGGATGGAATGTTTTTGTATATATTTGTTAAGTCCATCTGGTCTAATGTGTCATTGAAAGAAACTCTTTCCGTGTCGATTTCTTGCCTGGATGATCTATCCTTTGATGTAAGTGGGGCATTAACGTCCCCTACTATTATTGTATTACTGTCATATTCTTCCTTTCTGTCTGTGAATATCTGCTTTACGTAGTTAGGCACCCAATGTTGGGGGCATATATATTTACAATTATTTTATCCTCTTGTTGGATTGACCCATTTATCATTATGTAATGTCTCTTATTACAGCGTTTGTTTTAAAATCTATTTTGTCCAGGGGCGCCTGGGTGGCTCAGTCAGTTGGGTGGCCAACTCTTGATTCTGGCTCAGGTCATGATCTCAAGGTCATGCGATCAAGCCCTGCATCAGGCTCTGTGCTCAGAGCAGAGTCTGCTTGACATTCTCCCTCTCTGCTCCCCTCCCCTCACTTAAGCATGTTGTCTCTCTAAAATAAATAAATAAATCTTTAAAAAAATAAAATCTATTTTGTCTGATACAGGTATTGCTACCCCAGATTTTCCCCCCCGACTTCTATTTTCAGGGAATATCTTTTCCTATCCTTTCATTTTCAGTCTGTATGTGTCTTGAGGCCTGGAGTCTCTTGTAGGCAGAATATAGGTGGGTCTCATTAATTTTTTTTTAAAACCATTTCACCCTGCTGTGCCTTTTGATTGAGGCATTTAGACCATTTACATTTAAAGGAATTATTGATTGGTAGGTCTTTATTGCCATTGTGTTAACTCTTCTGGTTGATTTGCGGGTCTCTGTTCCTTTCTGTTCTTGCTCTTTTACCTTGTGATTGGTGACTTTCTACAGTGTTATGCTTGGATTTTTTTCTCTTTATTTTTTGTGTATCATAAGGTAGTTTTGGGTTCATGATTACCATGAGGTTCATATATGACATCCTAAATATAGCAGTCTATATTAAGATGATGGTCGTTTAAGTTCAAACACAGTGTAAAAGACCCTTTTTACTTTCTCCTCCATGTTTTATATATATATATATATATATTACATCTTTTTATTCATAAGTTTCTTCTAATTATGGCCTTTTCTCTATCACTTAAAGAAACCCCTTTAACATTTGTTGTAAGGCTAGCTTAGTGGTCATGCACTCCTTTAACTTTTGTCTGGGAAACTCTTTCTCCTTTCATTCTAAATGATAATCTTGTGGATAGAGTATTCTTGACTGTGTTTTTTTCTTTCAGCTCTTTGACTATGTTATGGCACTTCCTCTGGCCTGCAAAGTTTCTGTTGAAAAAAATCAGCTAATAGTTTTATGGGGTTTCCCCTGTACATAACTTTTTGCTTCTCTCTCGATGCTTTTAAAGCTCTCTCTTAAACCTTTGACATTTAAATATGTGTTGTGGGTTTCCTTGGGTTTGTCTGGTTGGGAACTCTGTGCTTCCTGAACCGGGATGTCTGTTTCCTCCCCCAGGTTAAGGAGGTTATCTGTTATTTCTGCAAATATGTTTTCTGCCCCTTTCTCTCTTTTCTCCTCCTCGACCTGTATAATGCAAATTTGTTTTTGCTTGATGTTTTCTGAGTGATCCCTTAACGTATCTTCATTTTAAAATCCTTTTTTTCTTTGTGCTCTTCCGGCTTTGGTGCTTTCCATGACCCTGTCTTCCTGATTGCTGATCCATTCTTCTGCACCTGCTAATCTGTTGTTGATTCCCTCTAGGGTATTTTTTATTTCACTTATTACTTTCTTCAGCTTTGATTGGTTCTTTTTTATATTTTCTCTCTTTGTTGAAGCTCTTCCTGAAATCTTCCACTCTTCTCTCTAGCCCAGCGAGCATCTTTACAATCCTTAGTTTAAATTCTTCATCAGGCATATTGTTTATCTCTCTTTATTCAGTTCTTTTTCTGTGCTTTTGTCTGTTCTTTCATTTGGAGGATATTCCTCTGCTTCCCCATTTTGATAAATTTTCTGTGTTTGTTTCTATGAATTAGGCAGAGCAGCTACTTCTAACCTTGAAGGAATGGTCTTGTGTATGGTCATACCTTATGTGGACTGTGTGTTCTGTGACTTGGGCCGGCTGGCTGGAGCTATGTCTGGTGTGGACTTGGGGTCCTGGGGCACCCCTGCACGGAGCACCCCGGGACCCCCAGCATATACCCCACCTTGGCTCCAGCTGCCCACCAGGGCACCATCTGCACAGAGAGCCTCAGGACAGCCTGTACCCACTGCAGCCACAGCTGGCCTGCCAGCACGCCCTCTGTGTGGAGAGCCCTGGGATGGCCCTGGCCTGTGCCCATTTCTGCTCTGGCCATCCCACCGTGGAGCCCCACCACGGAGCCCCAGCACGGAGCGGCCCAGGGTAGCCCCGGCACAGTGCACACCGCAGCACCCCTGGGTCAGCACTCACGATGGTTCCAGCCATCGAGTCAAGGGGACACAGGCACAGAGCACACTGGGACACTCCCGACCTGCTCCACTTTGGCCCCAGGTGGCTTTCTAGGGTACCCCCGGCCCATAGCACTCTGGGAGCTCCTGGCTCATGTCTGCTTTGTCTCCAACTGCCCGCCCCCCCAATGCAGCCCCTGTGCTAAATGCCCTGGGATGCTCTGGCCATGCCTGCCTCCGTTCCAGCTACGCCCCCAGGGCGCCCTGTGAGTGCAGCAGTCTGAGCCTCCTGGCCCACACCCCTGCCTTTGTTCCAGCCGTCTACACGGAGAGCCCCCGCACACCCCAGCAAGGGGCATCCTCGGCTTCAGTCATCACACCGGGGCGCCCACGCCTCTGAGCACCCCAGGATAACCTCGCTTCCACCCACTTCAGCTTCAGCCCCCCGTGCACCGTGCTGGAGCCGCCTTGGTGGGACAGCCCGCGCTGCTGTGGGCTAGAGGCCTGGGGCTGGCGGAGGCGGCAGGGGGGCCGTGGCAGCTGGCCTCCGCTCCTGTCTGGATATCGGAGTGGCTGGCAAACATCAGCTGTGCTGCTCACCGGCCGCTCCAGCCTGGAGAGTGTTCCAGCAGCTCTCCTGCCGTTTTGTGGAGGCTGGACCTTTTATAGCCAGTTGCTCTTATAAATGGCAGCTGTTTTCTGTGCCCCGGGGCAGATAAATGTGCTCCCAACCCCTCAGTACTGTCTGTCCCCACTGCCGTCGGCAGCGAGGGGACTGGGGTTCCCTCATGACCGTGTCTCTGTCTCTCTTGCTGTTCTCTGCAGTGATCTCTCTAGCTTGTGTTGTGCACAAGCCGTTCAGTCAGCCCCTAGTTTTTTGTTTTGTTCTAAGTAGGCTCCACACCTAGCGTGGAGCCCGATGTGGGCCTTGAACTCGTGACCCTGAGATCCACACCTGAGATGAGATCCAAGAGTCGGCTGCTTAACCTGACCGAGCCCCTCAGGTGCCCCAGGCCTCCCTTTTTCTTCCGGAGCCCTTGCCCTATAATTGGTGTAGATTCGGTGAGTCCCGCAGGAGGCGAATTCAGGGTGTTCCTGCATCGCCATTCTAGACCCTCAGCTCAAGGAGCCAGTCTTGACACAAAGCTGTCCCCACGTTGCACGAGGGGCCCTCTGCTCTCAGATGGTGTGCGCTCCCCGGGTGGTTTGAACACGCTCGCCAAACTGTGCCTGCTCCCGCTGTGCATGAAAGTATTCAGCCAAGCCACGGGAAAATATGCAGAAAACCCCACTTTCTGTAACACACAGCCGTTGTTCACAGTGTACAGAAGTCCTTCATATACCAATAAAATGTATTTAAGAGCAGGTCCTCTCTTCCTTGTTCCTCCCCACACTTCAGAATATGTTTTCCTGGAACCGTATCTTTGTCAGGTCATTCTTGATCAGGGTGACCAAGCGACTTCTGACCGCAGAACCTTTCCAGATAAATAGCGATCACAGAGGGCAAGTAAATGCATTTTGTGGCCCCAGGTGGGGCAGATAAGGGGCAGATAAGGGGCATTAAGGGGACCACTGACAGACTTGGGATAAGGTCTCAGGATGAGATTACAATATTGTGTCAACGTGAATTTCTTGATTTTGGTCATTATCCTGTGATTGTATAGTCCAGGGTCCTGTTTTTAGGAAATCACACTGAAGTCTTTAGCGATAAAAAGGCATTGTGTCTGCAACTTTCTCGCAAATATTTCAGGCAGAAGGTCCGTGTGGGTGTGTGGCTGGCACACATTTGGAGGGAGAGGGGATGGATGATACGACATGGTCATAAATTGTCAACATTTGGGCAATCTTGAAAGGTGCAGAGGAACCCTTGTACCATTTCCCCCACATTTTTGCAAGTCTTAAATGATTTCAAAATAAGCCTAAAAAGACTGATCTTGACAGGTGGGAGACCTAGCTGGGAGGAGAACTCTAAATGTGGAATACGTCTGGGCTCCCTGAATTCAGTCGGTTCCAAACCCAGGTCCCAATTGTTGGGTTTCTAAGGAGACTGCGGTCCCCTCTTCCTTCCAGCCAGAGTCCCTCCATTGTCCGCCCTCTTGGCTGAAGAGACACTGGGTGTGGGGCTGTCCTGGCTGAGCCCCCCTGGTGACCTGAAAGCTCAGCGTTGTCTTTCCCCGGCCTCCACCCTGCCGCCAGGTCCCCACGGAGAAGCCTGCATTCCTCTGGGATGCCACGCTGGGATCTGTTTTTCTATCTCCTGGACGAGTCCAGTACTGGGCTCACCCATTGCACCATCAGGACAGAGTCGGTTATGCTGCAGGAACAAAGTGCCCCCAGAGTTCAGCTTCCTTAACACAATGAAAGATGATTTCTCACTCGTGCTCTCTATGTGGGAGGGTGTGTTGGGGTCTCTGCTCACTGTTCTCGCTCAGGCAGCCCGGCTGATTGAGCCTTTGTCTTGTCTCATGTCAAGCACCACAGTAGAGGAAAGGCAACGTGGGAAATGACTCACGGGCTCCTTAAAGTTTCCTCCTAAAAGAGACGGATGTTGGTTCCACTTCTATCTCCCTCACGGTGGAGTAGAATCCTAGCTGGCATTGGTTGGGGGGGCGGGGGGGAGGATCTTTGTATCATCCCCATGACCCTCACAGGCTGCCTCTCAGCAGGTAAGCTGAATGTAATGGTTACATTTAGAGCACGCCTGGCCAGCTCAGTCAGTGGAGCGTCCCACGCTTGGTCTCAGGTCATGAGTTCGAGCCCCACTCTGGGTGTAGAGATTACTTTAAAAATAAGTTTTAAAAAAGTCATAGGAGAGCAGCGTGAGAGGCAGGCACCCCAGAAACGAGGATTCCGCCTGCTACCAGGGGCAGAGGGAGGAAGACAGGTTGGCCAGAAATCACCAGGAGCATTTCCTCCTGGGAGAGACTGCTGTCCCCGGGGTTCCTCTGGGCTCTGGCTGTGACTGGCCCAGGCTGCCGTCATCCCGCCCTCACGGTCTTTGGCTGTTCTTTTCTCAGGATGTTGTGTGTGTCGGATGATAGATGTGTGCGTGTGCCCCAGACATTTGCAGGCTGCCTGCGCCACTGGGCGCTGCACTGGGTTCTGGGATATCGGGAGCTCGTTACAAAGACTGGGAAGAAAGCAGATCCTGTAAATGCAGAGTAGAGCCAAGCCCAGGTGTCAAGAGACCATCGTATTTCGGAGGAAGAGGGTGGCGGGAGGCAGGGAGGGAAGCGGAAGGAAGCCTGCCCGGCAGTTCCGGACACGCAGTCTGGGTTGTCCGGGCTGCACGCGCTCTGGCTTAGAGTAGGGCACGTGCTGCAAAATGTGCTCGTGGGCGGGGATTAGAAGTCATGGCTGAAAGGCCTTCAGTGTGTCGTTTCTTTGCCAACAAATATGAGGCATCTGTCACAATAAGGCTAATTTTGCTTACATTTCGGTGATACTTTATAATTGATAAATCAGTTACCTTGAAAATCAATGGCTCCTTTTACAAATGAGGATGCAGAGATAGGGAACTGTTGGGGTCCTTAAAGGTCCCAAATGCACTAGAACTGAGGGTGCTTATTCCTGGCCCAGGGCACGTCCCACTAACCCATGCTTCCTAGACCTGTTGGAGATTCTGCAACTGAGATCCTCTCCCTGCCGAGGATCCCACAGTCCAGGGGGAAGAGTTTCTAGCCCCTCTTGATGGACAGGGGCGCAAAGCCATGCTGATTTCATCACAGCCCTCGGTTTGCCCGGAGTCAAGTAAATCTCTAAGATCTCCCTTTTCTCCAGCTTCCTGTTGGATCGTTAGTGAGGTTGAATAATACAAGATATGAGCAACTTTTCAGGGAGTACCATATACACACAAGCAGATCACAGCTGCCAAACGGATGCTTTGCTGACTCACAGCTGCCAGCGAAAGGCCAGCTCTGCATGATGTAATTGCCCTGAGATGTGGCAATCTGGGGGAGCAGAGGAGAGGCCAGATTCCTGTCTCTCTCTCAGCAGGATTCTCTTGTCTGTGCAACTTGTAGCCGAGGGATGGGATGTTGGATCTCTGTGGCCAACGGCCAACACATGGACATGTTGAGAATGTAAGCCAACCATATCATTTTCATGTGCTAAGGTTCGGCACGATTTCTGGCCCCATGCTAGCCTTACATTGATTAAATGAGATAACTTGTATACACCTCTTGGCACACGGGAAGTGGGCAATAAATGGTAACTGCTAGAATAGTAATAATTACAGCAATAATCTCAAGTACTGTAATAATGGAGCCATAGTATTAGGGCAATAGTTAATGAATGATAGTAATGATAAATATAATATTATAGCAATAATTGGCCTGGGGGGTTGTGATGGGAGTGGCTCTGCAAATGGGAAGTTTTATCAGTGATGTATGATGACAAGTAAGCAGACTGTATGGGAACTCTCTGCACTTTCTTAGTTTGGCTATGAACCTACCACTGGTCTAAGAAAGTCTACAAAGTGATATTTAAAAAAAAAAATGGAAAAAGCAAGCCAGCCGGCACAGCTAGTTGGTGATATTAGTGTTTGTTCTCTGCAGACCAGGCCCTCCCTTACTGCTGCATTGAGGACCTGCTTCTGCCAGGACAATAAAAACGGTTCTTTTCCAATTGCTCTGCCTGCCATACAGATGTTCAAATGACAATGATGATCCATGGCTCTTGGGTTTCTCTGTTCACTATTGGGTGCCGAATGCCGTTGGCACTGGCCCCAGGGGCTGATGGGACCGAAAGCCACAGGTGTCACGGTCTTTCTGTGGCTCTCCCCGAGTGAAGCAGCCACATCGTCTACACTGGTGGTGGCTGTAGCTGAGTGGCTTGTGTGTGAGTGGAGATCGTCCCTAATCCATAACCTGGGGAAGTCTTGTCACCAACAGGGTGGCTTTTTTCCTTCGCACAGTGAAAGGTTCTCTTTCCTTCGTGCAGGAAAATGCCCAGTTAATCAAAGAAGTGCAAGTGGACAAGGTCTGCGCCCTCTCCAGGGACCAGGTCGAGGCCATCAAGCAGCTCTGGCAGGACCCAGGAATCCAGGAGTGCTATGACAGGAGAAGGGAGTACCAGCTGTCGGACTCAGCCAAATAGTGAGTGCAGAGCCCAGGGGCGCGGTGACCACGCTTCAAAGAAGCTTCTCGCTGGGAAGAAAGTAGCTGCCTGTAAAATGTGGGCACTTGGGGGCAACACTACCTCCTTCCCGCTTGTCACTATGCCCCTCTGACTCCTTGGTGCATCGTACCTCTTCACAAACACTGTGGACCCCCAGATCTCTGTCCTTGCCCATACCCCTTTCCTCGCTGTGTTCTGAGCCTCTCACAGGAGAAGCTCAATCAAATGTGGGGTTCCTTGGAGGGAACTCATCTCATTCGGGGTGCTGAAATCTTCTAACCTTAATAAGGACTACCACTGCCTCTGGCTTCTCCTCCTCTCCATATCCCTCTGCCTTCCGGTCTCCTGATCAGTAGGCAGCAGGATCTATTGCTCTCAAATCTAAAACCAGAGTTTAGACCAGCAGTGCAATAGGCCCGCTCCAGTGGCTGATCTGGTGCTGCCCTCTGGTGGGCAAGACAGGTTCTGCAGGCCCCGCACCTGGAGGAAGCTCAGTCCAGGAGCCCTTTGCTTACTGACTCCCTGGCAAGGCCTCTACACTCTAGTTTTTGATTCATAAAGCTCTTGTTTTAAAGTATAATCCCTAAAGTTAGATAAAATAGATGGTCCTGCATACAAATTATCCCATGGTGATCAGAGAACTTCCTTGTCTTAAATTCCGGAGGCAGTGTCTCCATCAGCTGGTCACTGGACATGTTCCTGCTTGAAGAAGCGGTTCTTCCGGCTTCTGCAGCTCAGCTCTTTCCCTGCCGCCCCAGTTCCTCTCCCATCCTCTGAGGGCCCCAGAATCCCTTTCCCTTTCCCTCTGGGTGTTGCTGTTGCCCTCCGAGATGGTGGGGTGGGTGGTTCACCCTGATCGTCTGGACAAGGCCATGGGCAGGAGAGGAAACCTGAAATCTCACCTCCGGTTTCAGTGGCTTCCTTTGGGGCTAGTGCCGGGCTGGGTCTCTCATGCCATGACCCCAGGTTGGCACAACTGATCTGAGTACAGGGACATTTAGGTGCAGTACAGCAGCCAAGTAGGAAAAGGAAATAAAAGAAGCCCAGAGAAGGTATGGGGTCAGCTCAGAAAAGAGCCAGAAGGAAGGAAGGCAGTGTCCCAGGGAGCCCGGCATATGGCCATCGACAGCTGTGGAGCGAGCGACGACTCCAGGCCCGTGAGGCCATCGCTTGCCCTTCCCTGAGACCACCTCAAGTCCTTTGCTTCCGTGAACGTGCTGGGGAGTGGTCGGGGCTCCTGACATAGACCCATTTGGAAGAGCTCATTGGCGCTGCTGGAGAGCTCAGTGGAGCCCTGGAAACTGGGGCTAGGGTGCTGAGAGGAATGTGGGGAACGGCTGGGGGACCGTGATGCCCCGGAGAGGGTGGCACTCATACACCCAGCAGCTGCCCCACCTTTGGGACTGCTGCGTTGACTCAGTCCAGGCCCATAGGTGTCATCTGCTGGGCTAGGACTGTCTGCTTGTTTGGACGGGCATTCATTTCGCAAGAACTCCCTGTATGCCTGCGGTGGGCCAGGCACCGTGGTGAGGGCTGCGGGTGCGACCTGTGCTCTCTGTCCTCAAGCGACAGACGGTCCGATGGAGGGTCGTTCTCTTCCTGTACTGAGGGCTGCTCAAGGACTACGGTCCCCCTGCCACCCTGGCTCCCCATCATGCCACTTGCTGGGCACTGAGGAGCTGTGCAGGGAGGAGGCGAGGCCAAGCTTTGCTGTGCAGAAGGCCCCAAAGCACCACCTCCATCGGTGGCCGGGGCCTGGGTTACAGTTCTTTTACTCAAAAATGCCTTGCATAAAGGCCTTGAAGTTAAGAAGCAAAACAAAAAAGTATCTTCTCATTTTGCCACAGAAAAAGTGATTTGTTTTCACCTTAGGAGTTTTACTATGCAGCCAAAAATAATCCGAGACAAGTGTTGGCTGATTTTAGATGTTTAATGTCCCAATAAACAGTAAACTAACTTTTTCTTGTCATTTTGAAAGAACTTTGAGTTGGCCTGTTCTATACCTTTATATTCTCATAGAAACTCAAATTCATTGAGCAAAGCCTTCAAAAACAGCATCTACGTTCTATAATGTTTGTGGTTGGGGGTGGGGGAGGAGGGCTTTGAAGGAGGAAGGCAGCTGAGAGGTTAGAGAGACCAGATCCCAACATCCTCTCCTTCTGACCCACTGGCTCCCTCCCTGGCCAGGGAGAGAGAAAGCGTAGAGCCCAGAGGAAGAGATGGCATTATTCAAATTTCCCAGAGGGCTCTTGGAAGCTTCTATCCATATTCTCTCCCCAACAGTCACAGCTGGGGGGTGCAGAGACCTGGTCCCCTGCCAGCTCTCACGAAAGTCACTGATGGAATCCACGAACCTGAGTGGGGGCGCTGTGAGTTGGGGTGACTTCCCTGGAGTGGGGTGGACGTCTCTCCCATGTCTAAAATGAGTCTTGGTGCCTTGCTGTCTGATATCGCAGTTACCTGACTGACATTGACCGGATCGCCATGCCTTCGTTCGTGCCGACTCAGCAGGACGTGCTTCGTGTCCGAGTGCCCACAACTGGCATCATCGAGTATCCGTTTGACTTGGAAAACATCATCTTTCGGTAAGACTGTCTCCCTGACACGGTCCATTGGAACTTGTGTGGCCTTGGAAGTCCCCAGAGGGATTAAGTGTGTTATTCCCTAAAGGATTCTAGCTCCCAGAGCCATATGGTCCTCTCCATCACGAGTGTTTAACATTGCAAGAGGTCACCAGTCCTGGAATGGAGAGGAACTCACCTTCCTGTTCCCCTTAGAATAGAACAGTCTCCTTACTGAAGTCTGGAACGACCCTTAACATGTAACACACACACACACACACACACACACACACACACACACACACACACGTATGTCACCACAAGTTGAAAATACTGATGCCTTTTCCCTACACTTGAATATTCCCTTTCCTTACAGTCCCCTCTCTAACATCTGTCCGTAAAAGGAACAAAAGTAAGAATCAATACGGAACTGTATTAACCATTACATAATATAAACTATTTACAGTTGTGCAAATGTGTGAATTTCCACATACAAACTAAGTACTTATAGGATGACTTAAGTAGATCCTCATTGCATTTAATTATGGCAAAAAAAAGGCGGATCTGGAAGGTACACACAGCACTGCTGATGTCAGAGCACTTTCACGTCCATTAGTTCCCTTGTTCCTTGTCGGAGTTCTTACATCATGCTTTTCTAGTCGGGATGACACAGGTTCGGTCCCGCCACGCCCAGGGCCTGTCTGGAAAGCCCATGCCATCTCCGGGCCTCCGGAGCACTGAGGCACTGGGGAGCCCTCTGGTCGAGCCCCTTGAAAATCTGCATCTGGGTGCCCATGAATTTATGACCGTGACTTTTTTAGAATCAGTGCTGCTTGCTACTTCCGAACCCCGAATCTGGTCCACACGTGTATTCTCTTTGGCCCCCTTGGTGTTTTCTAAGCCACTTTTGAGCCAGTATTTAAGAACTGGTCCATTTTGCTTTACAACATTTGATACCTAGTTTCTCTTGAAAGGTTGAGGGGCTGGTCTTGGCTACACTTCTGTCCGGCAGGGCTTGGCTGCAGCCGCGCAGCGGTCAACCCTCTAGACGGGACCCCCAGCATTCTCGAAGTTGCCTGCTGTTCTGTGGAGAGGCCCAGTTGACTCGTTTCCACAAGCTGCCTGCCTCCTGGAGCGTGCGAGCTTATGAGCTATCTTTGAGCTCTGACTCTCTTAAGTCTTTCCCCAAAGCCCCGGATAGAGCCTTTGGATTGCCATAGAAGACGGAGGAAACTTGCAGGTCTTTATAGGCCAGAAGGGGCCACATCCACGTAATGCAGAAAGGATTCATGGATGAATCTGAGGAGTGGTGAGAAACAGGCAGGGGTGAGGGCCTGGAAGACTGCCCGCCTTCCCGCCCCTCGAGTGTCTGGTGTGTGGCACTCGACAGTGGTTAGAGCGATACCTATGGGGCTCCTGGTGCTTTCGGCCTGGCCTAATGCAGCAGCTTCCAAACCAGTGTCCAAGCAGGCTCCCCAAGTGCCCTCTGCCCGTCTTCAGTGACTTCACTTCCATTCTGTGCCTCCTTTGCCAGGAAACACCTAGGGTTCCTCTCTGCTGCAAGCAATAGTGCTCAAATACTGGCATCTTAAGACCCCTTTTCACTCTAAAAAATTATTGAGGACGTAAGGAGTGCTGATTCCCATCGTATAATGATGCCTGTCCTTTTTTTTTTTCTTCCCAAAGAGCCAAATATGCTAACCTTTGAATGCTCTGTTTCTGTCGAACAGGATGGTAGATGTTGGTGGCCAGCGATCTGAAAGACGGAAATGGATTCATTGCTTCGAGAGTGTCACCTCCATTATTTTTTTGGTTGCTCTGAGTGAATATGACCAGGTCCTGGCTGAGTGTGACAATGAGGTATGCTGGGGGGCGGTGGCAGTGGCAAAGAGAGACCTAGTCTGCGGTTTGCAAGAAGCCAGGCTGCTCTGGCGCTGGGCTCTATTCTTCAGGTGAAACTGTCCTGCTAGTCAGAGTGTATTAGCAGCAGCACCAGCATCGTCTGCGTGCGTGTTAGAAATGCATGCCCAGCCAGTCGACCCACTCTGGATAAATCAGAACTTGTATTTTAACAAGATTCCAGGTAATTCAAATACACGTGAAAGTTCGAGAATCACTGGCCTGGAAACCTGGTTCTCTGAGGTGGATGCACACTGGAATTCCCTGGAGATCTTGAGGAGGAACCTGGCACGCGGGTCCAGCTCAAGATTCTGATTTAGTTGGGGTGGGTGTGGGCTGAGCCTGGGAGCTAATCTCGGGGGTGCCAAGGGTGGGGCCTACGTGGATGCTTGTGCATGGGTCCCTAGCCTTGTCTGTATATTGTAATCCCCTGCGGAGTTTTTTTTAAAAAGACTGTCTTCTGGACCTCAGAGTAGAGATCCGTAGTTCTCGGGTTCGAGTCGGGGGCATCTTTTCCAAGCCCCTCAGAGGTGCTCGTGCACAAAGTTGAGCAACGCTCGTTCTAATAAATATCTGGGAGCAGGCTTCCCAATCTCTCTCCACAGTGCTCCCAAATTAGGTCGCAAACTGAGCTGGGGTGAGGAGGGGGTCTGATGCTTAGAGCTGCTCTGACATACCCCGGCCAGGCATTCCACGTCCTCTGCAGGGCTGCCCTAGTGCTAGCTGCGGGGACCTGCGTTGACATCTGCCCAGAGGGTGGAGAGAGCCGTCACTGTCACTTCTCTGCGAGGTGGGGCTGTGTTCTGTGGGGTGCCATTGTCCTCCCCTTGTCTTTTCCGCAGCCTTGCACGAGACATCCTGACCTCATAGAAGAGTGTCTCTTCCTTCTAGGTCATGGTAGTAAACCAGAAAAGAGTTCTGCCCAGGCTTAGGCAGTAACTGAACAAATTATATCTTGTATTTCTTGAGAGCAGGCTTTCCTTTGAGGAGCGGAGTTACATTAGCTAATTAGTGGAGGATTAACCCATTTACTGGTGTCATTGTGCAAAGAATAGCAGTGTTGGCTGCCACCCAGCTCTTCCAGGAGGGACATTTTTTTTTTCCAAAAAGCAAAGGCTTCAAGTTATCAATATGAAAAAAGAGCTCCAAATTCATCTCAGGATTATTTAATGATGTCTCCCCAGAAGCTCAAAAGATTATTCAGGGGGGACGAGGGACCAGCGCTTCAGCTCCGTATGCTTACAGATTAGGCGTTTTCTCCTCTCCTAAAAATCACAAGGTGTTTGGAGAGGAATTCCACTCCAGACTTGCCCTCTTGGGTGCAGATGTGTTGTGTGCACTCACTGGGTTTACAGGAATTGTTTCTTCATGTGTAGTTGACCCTTGAAGGACACAGGTTTGAACTGCATGGGTCCGCTTAACCATGAGCTTTTTCCCTGATAACTATGGTACAGTAAGTGTATATTCCTTATGATTTTCTTCGTAACAGTTTTTCTCTAGCTTTAGTGTAAGAATATGGTATATAACATCCATCACATACAAAGTATGTTAATTGTTTGTTATTGGTGAGACTCTGGTCAACAGAAGGGTATTGGTAGTTAAGTTTTTGGGGAGTCAAAAGTTAAATGCACGTTTCGACTGTGCCAGGAGATCACCCCAAACTCCTGCGGTGTCTAGGGTTGGTCAACGGTGCTGTAGTTCCTTGGAGATCATGATTGTTAAGACCATACTAAATTTTTTTAAAGCCTTAAAAACAACTGAGGGGTTACCTGTCTAGTAATAAATTCCACATCTTGATTGCCAAAAATGCAGTGAATAGGAGAATGGGCCCAGGAAGGCAGAGAAACAGATTTATGGCGTCCCTCTGGAGCCGGGTGTGCATGGCTTTCGTGCTCCTGACTACTGCCCTCTATTAAGGGAAGTTCTTCTTAACTCTTAGAAAGACTTGAGAGCATGGGGCGTGTGGCTGGCTCAGTTCATGGAGCATGTGACTCTTGATCTCAGGGTCACGAGTTTAAGCCCCACACTGGGCTCTGTAACGCTTACTTAAAAAAATTTTTTTTAAATACCTTATTAAAAATACTTGAGTGCCATCTAGAATTATTGTCACCAGGTAAGATTTGTAAGTGCCCTATTTTCCCTAAATTAGGAACATTTGCTATATTCTTGCCGATGTCTAATGTTAAGAAATTTTTACTCTTCTACATAATTTTGACCAGTTCCTACTATTACATGGGCTTGGGACCCAATTTAAATTTGTGAACACTAGTATGCTCATCCATAAAATAGCAGACCTCGCCTGTATTCCCCACCTGTAACGTGTGGCCCACGGAAGGCGCTCAGTAGTGCCAGTCGCCTGCCCTGCCAGTGTCCAGCCTTCCTCTCCTGGTCTGGAAGCTCACCTTCAATTGAAGTGGTTGTCTTGGGTCTAAGTTATGCACTTTCCCCACTTGGTAATCCCGATAATTAAAACTTTTGTCAAATATAGGTATGAACCTTTTTCTAAGTTTCACAAAAGCCTTTGTTATATTTTATGTGTTTATTTGGGGTAGCTGCAGGAGAACCGATCCAGAAGGGGGTGATTGAGAGCCAGAAGGGAAGGGGGGAAACAGAAGCAGGAGGTCTGGTGTCCTCTGGGGAGAGTGGTGTGGAACCAGCGATTTGGCTTGTTGCTTCCAAAGTATTGTTTTTCTTTATTAACCCTAAGTCCCTTGTTTCTCACTTAGAACCGCATGGAGGAGAGCAAAGCCTTATTTAAAACCATTATTACCTACCCCTGGTTTCTCAACTCGTCTGTGATTTTGTTCTTAAATAAGAAGGATCTTTTGGAGGAGAAAATCATGTACTCTCACCTAATTAGCTACTTTCCAGAATACACAGGTAAGTGTATGTCCCTCTTGTTGACCTCCCTGGCACCCAGCCAGTGTTACTGATACGACCCCAGGGGCCTCCCCAATCAGCCTGTTGTCTCAGCCCCTCCACATGTGCCAACACCCTTTGTGAACTCCACCTGGTCTTCCAAAACCCAGCTCAGGCACGACCTCCTTAGGGAAGTCCTGCTCACATCTGCGCTCAGCTGTGCCTCCCGTGTGCTCCCTTGGCCTTCCTCTGGAGCTTGTCCGTGTGTGCAGCCCCAGAGGCAGAGCCCCTGCCCGGTCTGCCGACAGAGTACGTGCAGGTTATAGTGTGGCAGCCCCCTACCAGGCACATGGTAGACACTGAAGTCTGTATATATAGGAGGGAGCCCAGGCTGGAAAGTTACTGTCCTGTTGCTATTTCTGGTACAGGAGGTCTTAAGTATCAGCAAGTTTGATACTGATATTTAGAGCGGTGTTTCAGCACCCCATTTCCTTTTATTAACTGCATTGCCCACGTGGTGAGAGCCCTCACGCTGTAAGATCAGACTTGGGTGTCTAATCAGGGTCCCATGTTCGTCCTTTCCCTGCTCCTAGTGCACTTCTGTCTGCCCAAGTGGCCCAAACCAGAACGTTAAATTGGGTCACAGTTTTTCAACAAATTGCTTAAAAGTACACTTTTTAGATAGGGTGGACACTTTAAAAGTCTCTTTTACAGGTTCATTATGAGCTAGAATAAAAGGCAGCACCCCAGGTAAGCTCTTCTCTAGGGATAAGAACTCAAAGAAGGATCCCAAGTAAGAACAGGAGTATCCTGACACTGATTTGGGGGACCCACGGGTTAGTAGCTTTCTGCTTTATTCCTGTAACTGCAACTCTTGACTAGGACCCAAGCAGGATGTCAAAGCCGCCAGAGACTTTATCCTGAAGCTCTATCAAGATCAGAATCCTGACAAAGAGAAAGTCATCTATTCTCACTTCACATGTGCTACAGACACGGAGAATATCCGCTTCGTGTTCGCTGCTGTGAAAGACACAATTCTCCAACTCAACCTGAGGGAATTCAACCTGGTTTAGAAGCTGCTGCCCACGCCTCACCCATCCCAGAAGACGGGATTTGCAAGCTCCTCCCGTTTAATTTGCAAGTGCTTGTGACGTCACCCACCTGGCCGGCAGCACCAAGCCCACCACGCAGGCCCCAGGGACAGGTGATGGACCTCTAAGATATGAGTTTAGCCAACTTTTTCAAAGTCTGTATATCTAAATTGTTTTTATATTTCTTTTCTTGACTTTTGGTTCTGAGATTTTGGATTTGATATTTTACAGAATTTTTAAAAGCCACTGTGATTTACTGTGTTGTTTTAAGTTAAAGTGTAACAGAGGGGTTTGTTAATTTATAGATGGTGCCTTGAGACCTCTAGGGTTAATTTGGTTGGCGTTTGTTAAGAATAAAGTTAATGGGTTTGAAGCTTTTTATTAAATCTTGTAATTTAGAGATTTTGAGTGTTTTACTCTCTTCATGCTGAAGTATGCATTTAACGTGCCATCAAAGATTATTTAAAGTATTTCTAAGCCAAATTAATGACAGCATCAATAGTTTTGCCATAATTTGAGCACCAAAGTTGACATAAATGGGGTCTAGACAGTATATATGTTGTACTGGTGAAAAATTGTGTGTGTGTGTATATATATGACCAAGTCTTGTAAACTTAGGAAATGGCTAACAACAGCCTAAATTGTTGAACAAATGTAATGTAACCCCTGCCAAAGTTCTGATGGCCACCACAGACGTGCTGTTTGAACCATGGATATTGTGCCCTTCTGAGGCTAAGAATACACCATTCTGCCATTAGCATGGGAGTATGTTGTGTTTGTTTCTTTGCTGTGACTTTCATAGTTTATAACTCAAACTTCGTAAATGTCCTTGTAGGGGAGGAAAAATAAATTTCCTTCTTACCTTCTTTTGGCTGAAATCCCCAAACAAAACAAATTAACAGAGGAGAAAAAAACCACAACAACACCTTAGTTTAGTATGTATGCCTCTGTACACAGGAGAGATACCCAGAACGGAGTCACTTCCCGAATTGGCCAGGCTCTCCCCTTGAGTACCTTCTTCAGCTGAAGATGTTGGGGGAGGAGGAATCACCTGTGGGAGGCTAATCAGGCAAAGCCCAGTGAGCAAGAGTAAGGGTGTTAGGATGGAGAGACCCTAACAGATGAAGATTTCGCACGTACCTGTAAATTTCCCTCGTGAAAGGGTAGCTCCTGCTGGGTGTTCAGAGCTTTTGCTGCATCTCCTGTTTCTTAAAAACAGCTCAAAATAATTCTTATGCTAAAGAGGCATATTGTGGGGTGCCACGGCCTGCTCCCCTCTGGGTCTGCCTTTGTTTCCCAGCCCAGAAGCTGAGCGGATTGACAGAATTGTTCTGTATTTTCACTGAACTAGTCTGTCTTGAAAACAGATCAGGCTGGTTAAAAAGTTGTGTCATTTCAGGAGGTGGAGGAGCAAGGGGGAGCCCAGTTAGACCTCTACAGTGCAAGCAGGGATTTAATAAGCATTTCTACGGGGGAAAAGGGTGATGGGGCAAATCACACACTATATCTCCGTCCTGAGGGCAGCCAGTCACAAGATTTCTACATGCTGGGGTCAAAGGATCATTTGCAGTTTGAATGCCTCTGCCATCAGGTGTTGAGGTAAACTTTAAACATGCAGTACTGTGGCATTTCTGTGGAGTTTGTATCAAGTCGTGCACGTTCAGTTTGCAGGGCTTGGCCCCACATTTTTGCAAAACTGAAATAACTTTTGTAAATGACAAAAGACTTACAAAATGGCCGTCATTAAAGATCTGATGAGAGTTCGCTATAATGCAGCTGACAAGGACATCTGGTTACTTCTGTGACCCGCATTTCAAGATACCTAAGTGAGAACACGACAGCAGGACATATCAAATTTCTAGGAATTTCATGCAGTTTGTTTTTAGTAGAGGAAAATTGGGAACGTTAGTTTGAAGAGGTCTATAGCAAGATTATGCGAGGAAACTGGAAGAATTCAGGATTAAATCCCTTTACAGGTAAATAAAGAACCCTCAGACGACACAGCTAGAATGTGATATCCACGAGGGTGTATTACAGCTCCTACTGGAGTACCATCTTTCTCCGTAACCACCCCCACCAAAGATAATGACAATAAAATTGCACTTGGCCTGATTATTTACAATAACAAGAATAGTGGCTGACCATATACACTCTTTTAAATGTGTTTTATTGGAACTTACTGTAAGGAATCTCAGGTTGAACTTTTGAGGTCAGAAAGCCAAGATCTTCCCCCATTTTGCCTACAGTACCTATGGATTTGGGTTAGTTCCTCTCTTAAGATCCCCCAAATATTCTAAGGTCCCTGCATCTGCCAGGAAGTCCCCTTTCTCACTCGCCTGGTAAGGCTGCCTGGAACCCTGTAAGAGGGCTATGCTAACTCCATAAAGTCAACCGAACCTTCTTCAAACTTCACAGTCACGTCCGATTCTGTGGACGTTTGCAAATACAACATTCCACTCAAAGTCGTGGTAATATAACCAGTGTTTCTAACTATGTCCTCTTACAAGAACAGATGCTTATTGAACTTATACAAATAACTGTATTACCATGAAAATAAGAATGGCTATGAGTTTCCAAATTCTGAAGGGATCAGGTAGGGAGAAAAAGTACTTGTTTCATCTTGTTCATTAATGTGTACTTTACCAAACTGCTCTAAGTCATAGGTAGCTTAAGAGAAAAGGAAAAGGTTTCCTTAAATCCGGAAATAAGCACTTCGAACAAAGTCTTAAAATCATCCTCAACCGTTCATTCAGTCCCATGTAACTCTCGTTGATCCTGATCTTTCACTAGCAATTTTATAATTCCACTTTTTCCATAGAGTTTTGTAAGTTCAGTGATAGGATTTGAAAGTTACCGCAAACCTGTACTTGTCGGGAGTCCTTTCCGTGAATCTCTCTGAAGATGGAGTTTTGCAAAAGCAAAACAATAGCTTCTGTACACGGCAAGACACTTTAAAAATGGCCATGATTAAAGATCTGGTGAGAGTTCACTATAATACAGTTAAGAACATTTGGTTATTTCTGTAACATACTATTTTAAGATAATAAGTAGAATTACAAGTGGTAACATACCATAACAGATTTCTAGGAATTACAACTTCTGGAACTTTTATGTTAATAACATGTACCTATACAAATACAACCTAAACGAAGATTAGCATCACTTATTTGCCAGTGCTTCCCATGTAATTTAACAAAAGTCGAATTTGTTTAATAGCTCTTTTTATAAGGAAAGAGAGAAATCTCGAGATGTTCCAAGGGCCCTCTGGAATATCCCTACTTAGTTCAAGGTCAGAAAGACTTCATTTAGAATTTGAATTTCAGCTCTTTAAAATATCAGTAGTTTTGAACACTTGACTAGAATTAGGAAACAATACTTGGTTACCTATTTAACCAAAGTGACGAAAGATTTTAAAGGCAAATACAGAAGGTTACTAGTTGTGAGCAAAACTTGGCTCTTCATATTGAGAAGACTCAGAGATAATCCGAAACACAGGAAATTATTTCAGTAGAACACAAAATCTTTTGCTTTCTGGTCCGCTTACTTAAAAGACAGAAACCTTTTACAGTTTATCAGGAGCAGACCAAAAGTCCGAGAGAACTTGGTCCTTTGTTATGAGCTAGACTTCAAGGCCTGACCTTCACTGCCCCCTGGCCTGTACTCACCATCCTCTGTCCTACATTTTTCCTTAGGCTCTTCTTTCCCGTTTGTCTCTTAACTCAGGCAAATGGGAACCGAAATCGCCCCTCAGGCAATAGCACAGCAACTGCCCTGGTAAGACCTCCAGCAGGCCCAGACCACCCAGACCTGTTTCAGCTTAACCCCTGGCTCGCACCTGAGCAGATGGACCATGGAGTGACCTCTAGAGTGACCAACAACCTTTACCTCATTGTAATACTAAAATCTCCACCTAACAAGGAGCACAAGCCTCATTGACGTAACGTACAATGTGGCGTAGGCATCTTTCCTTAAGGTGCATGTGGGATCTTATGCCTGCCTCCATATATGATGACAAGAGATCCCCTTTTTAGAGGTGTTTTTTTTTTTTTTTTTTTTTTTTTTTATTTGAGCAAGAGAGCAAGTGAGCATGTGCCCATGACGTGGGGAAAGGGAGAGAGGGAGAGAGAGAATCTGAAGCAAGGCTCCATGCCCGGTGCAGAGCCTGACCAGGGGCTCGATCACATGACCTTGAGATCATGACCTGAGCCGATCAAGAGTCAGACACTTAATGGATGGAGCCACACAGGCACCCCAAGAGATCCCCCTTTTTAAATATTCATCCTAACCCTAAATAAAAGGAACTCATCCACCCTTGCTCAGGGAGTCACAGCTTTTTAGTTACTCCCCATGAACTCCTTTTTCGCTGCAAATAAATTCTGCTTTGTGCGACAACTCAACCTGGTATAGTGTTTACCTGTGACTGGCCAAGGAGCAAACTCAAGTTGGTTCAGTTACACCTTTAGCAGATGGAAGAAAACCAAGCTTTAGTTTTACACAAGTATACTACTGATAGTCAAGTTTATCTTTACACATTTATGAATTCATTCCATTTTAGCTAGCTTAATTACACAAGGTTTTCTCTTTCCAACTTTCTATATCCAATCAGTTTTCCCTTACTCTCTTCCTCTTCTGAAACAACTCATTCTACTCTAGAACACAACTTCTCTTTCCTGTAACAGAAATGCATCTTTGTACCTCATACCTTTTCTTAACCCAAACCACATCTTATTTTCCTTGCATACAGAGAGGTTTTCCTTACTATTTCTAGTAGTTTTAATTCCCAACCCTCTGAAACCTTAATTTCTAAAACTAAGCAGCAGTTATCAACTGTAGTTTGGCAAATTTATGAATACATTTCATAATTTCTAGAAGCATATGCTGCTTCACAGTATAATTTTTCAATGTGGCACAAGACATTTACTAACAGACCCAAATATGTTTAGTTTCTCTGTATTAAGCCAAAAGTAGATAAACCTACATTCAGTGATGTTTCAGTATTTTATCACATTTGGAAATTTAGATAATTTCCATCATTTAACTTTGGAAAATTTTATGGATTAAAATTACCAAAAAGATTTTGAAAGCTATTTTAAAGTAGACATATGTTATAAAACATCATTGTTGAAAATTTCATTCATAAACTTTAATCCCACTTAAATCTACTTAATTCACTTGTTCTTAATCATACTGAGATTACTTCTAAATATTTCATGAGACATTATGGCCATCATCCTGTTATTTTGCTGACAGGTTTTGTAACAGAGATAACAGGAACTCATTTGACTAATAAACCCAGTAGAATAAAAGCTGTATATCTGCATTACATCCAAAGCTGACAATCTTGAAAGCATACCTATTTCAATTAAACTACATTAAACTAGCTTTTTCTTTTACTGAATATTTTTCTAGATCATATGAACTTGGAAAACATTTGGGTTCGTTTCTGTACTTCTGAGTCTAGAAATGCTTAATTCATATAAGCACTTATTTCTGAGCGAATTAAGTAGAGCTGGTTTACAAATTAATTTTGGTAATACCATCTGGAGATAGAAAAATACCGTATCTACAACACACACAGACACACATAAACACAGACAGAGACTTTATACCTATCACTGTAACATTTTAACTGTGAATCAGGTACAATAGCACATAACTCAGATTATAAAAGAACAGCTGGACCCAAAATGTGTTTCTGGCAGATGGAATAAGTTTACTTATGGCTCAGATGGCTAAGCAAGATTTGTATGGAAGACACCTTTTTTTTAAGAGTGCCCAATTTCCAAATAGGTCCTTTTTCCCTTCTGATGAGAATCATCTCCCTAAAGTCTTCATTTCAAAGAGATGGCTCTCAGATCCCAGAGACGATGGGGGTAGAAGATGTACATCAAAGGCACAGGGAAAGTATCCAAGTTGTCTCCAAGGGGTTTGGGGCATAGTTGCCTATTATCAGAAGTCTAGAGTAATTACTATTAAAATTTTTCCTTTTCTTGGGTGCAGAACAATTCTATTTCCAATATCCCAATCTAATACAATATCTGCAAGCATTCTGAGATGAAGAGGGGGAGGTTTTGGGATTGGTAAGGATGGATGGACTATGTATTCTAGAACTGCATTTCTAGTTTTGTAAAGATTTGTAAGACAAAAGATAGTATTTCTAATTCCTCAAGGGAGTAGGGGAGCCCGAATGATATTGTGGGGCTGACACACCTATCTAACTACATTATCTTCAATTTGCTTCTTTATATCATTATTGGGGAAGACTTCCATTCCAACTAAGAGGGAAGTCAAAAGATTCCTATGTCCAGGAACTTCAGGGTTTAATGCAGTATGCCTTGGTAAAGCGTATATAAAGCGTTCAACAAGAACCTCTGAATGCTCTCCTCTTTTGAGTGTATAATCCAACCTTGGACCAATTCACTTTAGGGGGAAAAGACTCTACTATTGCTTTTATCAGTCACTGAACATCAGCCTTAGCCAATCCGTTTCCTGATCATTTGCAGGAAGGCCTGGGAGAGTTCTGGCCATCCATTGCCTCTGTGAGGGAGCTGGCTGGCTTGTCTGATCACTACAACATAAACACAGGTGGGAAGACGACCCCTGAGCAGCCAGTCAAGGTCCCTGTGAATAGGGTTGTGAATGGCCCCTGATCTACTTCTTCTCTAAATCTGATAGAATTTTCTGAAAGTGGAGATAAGAGGAGCTTTGTAACTTCATCTTAAGAGAGTCCTTAAGAATGGATGCTATATTCCTTCATGTCCTCTTTTCAATTTATCATTCCACAAATACCATAAGACATCCATTTAGACCGAGAAACCTCTAAATTTTTTTTTAAACATTTAAGTATTTCCAATTCAAAGGATCCATCATCTGGCTATTGATGAGTAGAATCTTGTATTAATCTCCATAGGGACTCAAACACATGAGCTTTTTTTATGGCTTAACCGTGGATGCAAGAGGTGCCCCTTTGGGCAGACAAGAGGTGTCCAACCCTTGGTTGGAAAAGATGCAGTCCTTAAAAGATCCAGGAAGTTCACTCTTTGGGTTAGCCTAAGAAACCAAAGACCTTCCCTTGTCACAGGCAGTAAGAATGATATAGTGAAAGGATGTCTCTTGCTTCCCATGAGAACGTGAGACACCTCTAGTCCCAGACCTGCTAATCTGCGACATCAGACATATGCTACTGGAATGGGACTGTTCTGGCACTGAGACAATGAAGGTTGGGACGACAGGCCCCTTATGGACTGGGAACCCCTGAGACAAACCCCCCCTGAGAGCTGACACAGTGGGATAGAGAGAACGCTGCTTCTCACTTCTGCTTGGATCCCCAGCCGTATTTGACTGGCTGCCACATATAAACCCATACTTGCATCTTCCCTCTAGTGGAGACCACGGTGAGTATTCTCACTGGTCAAAAAGCCAAGCTCTCAAGACACAAACAAAAATGAAAGGAAAACCTCTGGCCTATCGTTCTCCTCTTTATGACAAAAGAGACAACAGAGAACAATGACCGGACTCTGGAACGAAAGGGATCGACAGAAAACAAGGGTACTCATAACAAGAATCTTTACCAAAATCTCTAAACACAAAGAACTGTTCATACAAATATTTTCTCCTGCTAATGTAAATTTGTAAAGGATGAAGAAGGTGAAATCTTCCCTTCCTCTCAACTAGGCACACAGCGGGAGCTAGGAGAGCTGATGTCGGTAAGACTTCTTACCCTCTGCCAGCTTCTGCCAGTTTTCCAGGGTCCTGTCTGCAGGCTCCAGAGGGAGTATGCTGTTTTAGCAAGTCCCATCATGAGTCACCAAACTGTAATTTTCCCAATCCCTTTCTAGGTTCTTGGGTGGATCCTACCCCTGTAATAAAAGACAGATTAACAGAAGAAAAACAGTTCAATAACACGTCGACCTCCTGTAAACATGGGAGAAACCCAGAAAAACTGAGTAACCCTCTGAAATGGCCCAGGGTATCACCTTACCTCTCCCCCCCGCCCCACACCAACACGAGAAAGATGTTGGGGGTGGGGAAGGCCAGTTATGGGAGGTTACCAGGAAAAGTATGGTAAGGTCGCTACGCAGATGTAAGTTGGGCTCCTTCTCCACGGATTAAGAGTTTCTTGTGATGGAGAGTCATCCTTCTTTTAATACAGAGAGAGACACCCTTACAAATGGAGATTTGCTTATAAATGTCCCTTACAAAAGGTAACTTCTGCTTTTCCTGTGTCTGTTCTTAAAAACAATCCTTATGCCAAAGAGGCATGCTTTGCGGTGGCATCTTTTACTCCCCTTCATCCTCCTTTTTGAGGTATTCTGTATCCATCATCGTGTTGTGTTGGAGCTCCCTTAGTAGCTGGCCCGATAAAACAGAAGCAGGACCACCTGGGAAGCACAGAATACTTCAAACTAGAGGCCCAATATGGGTTTTGTTTCTGCTTTTTATTTGAAAGTATGAGCACATGTACAAATACACACACAAGCATGTCACTTAGGGATTTAAGGTGTGATAAGTCTTCTCTCCAATCAGTCTACAAAACCTACCCAGGGAGTTTCGCTTGTTATGGAACAATGTGTCAGCGTTCCTGTAACTGCAACTGGGCGTTTTTATTAGCCAGCTAGAGGACAGTCGGGTTCTCATTCTGTTGGAACACTTCCAAGTGTGAAGCTAGTACAGAGCAGAAGAGCATCAATGCTGGAAAAAACAGGAATTATTCTTACAGCTCGGGATTCTACCACAGCAACATTAAGCTGTAAAAGCCAGCCTTCCCTCAGGCAATGAATGCAAAGCAACAGTTTTTCTGGAACCTGACAAAATGTTAAAAATTAGCTGGAACAGTGAAGGTCTAGGAAGAAAAGAGCCACGATAACTTTGCCCAAGGGAGCACAGAGATGGAACAAACAAAAAGCAGAACCATGGGGAGGAGGGGAAACACACCATGCACTCAAGATCAGGGAGGAACTGCTTCTGACCATCAGTTATCTAATGCTAAGCGCTCAAGACCACCAGTAATAGAGGGAATTAATGTAGGATTTTGTTTTTTAAATTCTTGCTAGCACTGAGTTATTGTTATTTTTAATTTACCTTTGGCTGACAAAGCATGTTAGAAAATGATGGCTTTCAATCAATTCTAGTACCAGGAAGGCTAGCTAATAAATCATAACAAAAGACAGTAATAACAAAGTATTTTCTTAAGTCTCGCAAAGGCTGAACTCCCCATATCAGAGGTAAATTAATCATCTCTGCCACTATTAATTAATTATGCAAGTAAAAAAATTCTCTCCTAGCCCTTCTTACAAAATATGCTCCTTACTTACGGAGGAAATGAGCCATCTGAAGGTTGCTGAGGTTGGAGGAAATGAGCCATCTGAAGGTTGCTGAGGTCGAGAGGCACAGTCTCGGTGCTTTGCTTAAGAATTTACGAAGTATTAACCACAAGCTTTTAGTTCCCAAGGACCATGCTGGGCTGGAATGCTGTTGTATACGAAAATCAGGACTTTGGCCAATCTGTTTGTTATACACATTTATTTAGGCCCCCAAGAGGGCAGAGTTTAGATAGATGAGGGAGGACTCACTGGTAATGTTTCTGGTTCTACCCAACAACTAAAAACAGAAGCAGACTGAAGATCAGAAAATTTTATTTGACCCATTTTATTTGAAAAAGTATACATAAACTGAGGAGTCATCTGACCAAGAAATCTAATTCTAACCAAGTGCAAAAATTAATACTTGTTTAGAAAAAAGTCATTAGTGAGCATGGCTAATCAACTTGCAGGAAAAAAAAAAGACCAAGTTCAATTTCAAGGGGAAGAACTTCACTATAAATGTTTCTGTTTATAAATTATCAACATAAAAAAAAAAAAAAACAAGGCAGAGACTATAACAGGCAATTGGGTCAGGAGCCCACATAAGGGGTAATAAGGAACACAAAAGTGAAGGAAATATGGCAGCGATGCAGAAATAGATATTCTAAAAATTGACATCATAATAACCATATTTTTACCAAAGAATAGTAAGCATCCCAAAGAAGCACAGACTATTTTGTCAATAGAAAAATTAGTAACGAAGTATTTTTAACACGCACATTCCCTAAACAATCCATTTTCATTTGTCATACACATATTCACATACAGAGATGATCACTTTTTAAAAAGTCTGTAACAATCTACCCGACCTTGAAACAAGCCCCAGGTATAATTTCTAATAGATAGTGTATGAAATTGTTGATATTGAGAACATTTCAATGTAATCTACATTTTTGAGTGTTTTTCAGCCCCTAAATGGAGAAGTATGATGGCATAATAAGGGATAGGGGGGCTTTCCAACAGGTTCTAAATACTCTTCTGATTATTAGACTTTTTATTGTCTAACTCTCACACGATTTCTTGTTACAGGACCTCACTAGAAGGGACCCATTATTAAGGTCTCAGAGCAATACTCACTGAGTGGTGTTCAGTGACAGGGTTTTCAGATCGACAGATCATATCATAGCGGCATTAAACTATAATACATATTAATTTGTATTGTATAAGGTTATAAAAAGTCCAAGTACACACATATCAAACTATAAAATGTGAAGTTACATTTGTTATGTAGCTCTTTGGGTAACCGAAATTATCAACTTTTTTGAAAATGCTATTATGCTTTAAAAAAAGAATCCATACTTCTAAAGTAAAACTTTTTTTTTTTTAATGACATGGCACAATTTATTTTACAAAACAGGAAATAAAGTAGAAAAGGTTTCAATTAAAGAAACACGAAGGAAGTTTGTAATAGAGTAGGATCCAGGATCTTCTCAGCCCATGCGCTGGCCTGCTTGCAGAATAACCCTGAAACAAGTATTCCTTTACCCCAATTGTGGCAGAAAGAAAAGAAGCACAAGCAAAGGTCTCCATTAATAGCTGTATTGGCCAATGACCAAAACTAGCAAGTCAACGAACCATAAAAATTATAACTGATTAATACCAACTTGATTGGTCAGCATTAGCAGTCAGGTATAATTTCAAAAGTATATTTCAAAGCACTGGGTGAACGGCCCTCTTTTAAGGCCTATGAAGGAACTATAGGGGATACTGGGTAATAGCACCAAAGAAAGTCAGATTGAATGAATTTTGTCCTGAACCTTGAATGAGGGATGCAGGTTATTTCTACTGGATATCTACGGAAATGAGGAAATCCAATTATTTCACGTCAACTGCACCGACATTTGTGTAGCACCCTCCAAAGAACGAGTACTTTGACCCTACAAAAGTGTGACCTATAGCTAAGCTCCCCATTTTTAAGGGCCTTTACCACCTTACAGTGAACCATACCGAAGGTGGATAGAGCAAATTCATAAAAGGAGAGAACTTCTGTCCCCAATCCTAGTAAAATGTTTACTGGGAGAGAGGTTAAAATATCTATAGCTAAAGAATCTCTAGTTAAAAGCCTGTGAATTTTTCTGGGTGTTGTTTGCAGATCTAACTTTTCTATGCTTTTTCTGGTACCGGAGGGCATCAGGAAAGGAAAATATCTTATAAAAAGCAAAACAAGACCCAGCCTGTCTTCTCACTCAAAAGAAAAAGACAGTGCTCACAATCTGAAGACGTCCCTGAGTTCTGCATCTGCTGCTCCTTATCTAAGGTCAGGCTCCACACAATCCAGACTGTTGCAACAATCAGTGCTTGGGCCATGCCTCCCACAGCAGAGGTTCTCAAGGGTTTTTGTTTTGTTTTGTTTTTAAACTGCAATTCACAATAGGAAACAACGTTTTATATTATAACCCGGTACACATAGTATGTAAACTATTTAGGAAACATCTCAGAAAATAATATTTAACCTTGTTACATGCAATGTTCTCTTATTTTCATTTCTATTCCACTTTTAAAATATGCTGGCCTTGAGCTGTGAAACTGGTTTTATGGCCCACTAACGGGTTAGGACCTACAGTTTGAAAAACACTGTCCTTGAGGATTTTGATTGATCTTGACCCAAACAAATTTCTCTCAATTGTGTTGGCAGGAACAGGAAAACATCAGTTCCAAACGGCTACTTCTATCTGCAGTGTATTCAGCACCCAGTTGCAACTCCTATAGGCAAACCAGCCTAGTATCTCCTGTCCCAACCTTTTTTAATACAGGACCTTGGCTTGGCCTGAGGGATCACTTAACACTGGCAAGTGATGACTGAATAACTAAGGTGCAGAAAATTCAGCACTATATTTTTTTTCTCAGACAAGAATAAAATACTACAATATTTCTAAGAGATAAGCTAGATGCATACATATTCACTGGGAAAATTTACTGTTATTACCATCATAAAAAAAAGATAATCATGATGGAAATTATATAAGAAGAAATTCTTATTTATTTGGAGGCCACAGGACAGTTTTGTCATGGGTTAGAATTGTGGAGGAGGGTGGATCAGGGAAGGACTGCCTACAGCAGCTAATGATTATTTAGGGACCAGAAAATAACTTGGCTGTATTAAACTGAACATGGGGGAAATCCCAAGGTCTTAATACTAGGGGAAAAGCAGCTAATACATACACAGTAAGAGCGAGGCCAACGGAGAAGTGCACATGCTCTTGGGTTCAGACAGTATCCTGTAAATGTGAAGAAATCGCAAGCTTCTCATTGTACCAGAAATCAAAGTTGCTATTTCTAGTGATCATAGTTTTCCGGAGGAGAGTTGGCAGGGGACAGATACTCTTTGTTGGGCTTTACACAATCCTCATGGACCAGAACAGATGCTGGGCTAGAAATAAGGGGCTGGGGATAGAGCTTACAACACAGAGAAGGGAACACAATACTCGGGATCTCATCCCATAGCAGCTACCTTACCAACCAGGAGAAGCTTAAAGCTCTCAAACAGAGAGCCATTACATGTTAAATAGAATTCAGGGAAGATTATTTTCAAATACAGTAAGATTATGGACTCTGTAATGTTTAAGAAAAAAGAATATAGAATCAAACATAGAATTATAAAATGTTATGCTAAAAAGACTCCTTATCTAGTGATCTACTGATGTTCCTTATTTAGATACAATCTTCTAAGACAATCGATAAATGACTGCTCTTGTAATCGTGGGTCTTCCTATTCTAGAAACAAAGGAAGTGACGGGAGGTGTTGATGGGCAGACCATTACTCAAAAATAATAAAAGATATTTCTAGGTCCTCATGGGTAAGTGAGCAGGAAGAACAGGCAGGCTGGCTTTGCCTCAGTACTAGTTATAAGACCCGTTCCCTTCTGCTCTCCAGAGGAAACTAGAAAAATCTTTGCTTACTCTTTCAGGCTTTTCCCCTTTACCATGGAACACCCAAGAAGTTATGGGTCTGTATTTTTTCTGAGAATGAAATCATGAAACTGTAGTAGGTAAAGAGGTACTTGGTTAATGGCACTGAATAGAACTCCAGTAAAGCAACATTTAAAATGGGGACAATCTGATGAAAGTTTTCTGGCCACTACTTTTAGTTTTAATTCTAATGTATATAAAATCGGAGGAGCTGAGCAACAGAGAAAATGTCTATGTTGCTCTGAACAAAAGTTATCATGGGAACACGCACTACCATGGGATATGAAATTTGTCATCATTTGATTCAAGTTATGTTCAGCAAAGAAAAACACATTCTGGGGGAAACTACTGAAAATGAAGTGTTTTTATAATCAAAGGAAAATCAGTAGTAGGATTCGGTCAGGAAGAAATACAATTACCGTCTGGCATGCTGTTTATTTTAGCTTTTACAACAAAGCAAGGGTTTGCGGACCCTGAGAAAAATTTCACAATCACTGACTATACAGAGTCTCCAATCCCAAAAACAGTTTATAATAATTTCATGGCACATATGACATGCATCAAATACTCTGTACTATTCAATAACTAAATAAGACACTGCATCATTCTCTTCATGGTTCACAATCATATATTCATCCCCTTTCACTTGAAAAAGTCCATTTATATTAAGGTACAAGGATCTTGGACAAAAACCAAGGGAAAAAAACCCCATGACCTTATTTTTACTAATGCGCAGCCCATGATTTTTATCCTGATGAGCTTTTAAAAGTGATTCTGATTTGAATAACTGCAGAGAAAGCACAGCAGCAATTCTCAATCTTCTGCCAACAGAACGGGTAATCGACACTTTAGAGTACAGACACTTAGTTACAAGAAGGGCTACCTGTTCTGAAGCATAAGTTGTATCTAAGATGGTGGGAATTTCGTTTATTTCATATTATCAGTGAATGGAAAGTTGGTATTGTTAAGGCTTCAGGGATTTTCCGTTAAAGTCAGCAATCTGTTAAAAATGTGACTTGGGTAAACCAAGTAGTCCCCATGAAGTTGGCTTGAGGAAGTATTTCTAAGGCTTCAAAGTTCTGAGAAGGGCTTTTCCTTTTTGGGTATGACACTCATTTCTTCCAGCCCTTCTTAAGATGAGGCTTGAAGGGGTATTATTCAATCTTATATTATATTATATTATATTATATTATATTATATTATATTATATATATCAAAAAAGGTTGTTTTTCATAGTCATGCTGTGGAAGTATAATTCAAACCTATCCTTTATAAAAAAAATAAGGAAAATAATACCAAAATATTTATCTGTAAAAAGAACTTCATGTTTCTAAAGAAACTACCACTAAGGTTCTCTCGATACCATTGAGGATATATTTGATTTGATCGTTTACCTGTTACTGATTCAGGGAGTCTGAAGTAAGCACGACAGAAGTCTAAAATACGAACGAGAAACATTAAACTCAGCTCCATGGCAGGTGCGCAATATGGGCAATTTCTCCACGTTGCAAAGAACCACTTGGAGCAAATATTTAAGATTCATAAAAGAAATGTTTCTTTTATAAAGTAATTAGAATTTTAACTAGATGCATGATTCAAGTTAGAAAACCAAATGGATCCCCAATGAGTTGAAATATTTTAATCACATGATTGCTTTACCTGACTGTAACCAATTTTTTGTTTTTTGTTTTTTCCTTCAGTACTTGAGATTACTTCTGTACTATACTTCCCAAATTGGTTTTGGAAGGTATAAGGTTGAAACTCTAATGATTTATTGCTGTGTCTCTTCAGGCAGTATTCTCCATCATAATCTTGGGGAAGGTTCTCTTGCTTCTTCTAGTTTTGTGAGGATCCACTGTTGTGGGGAAATAAACCAACATTTGCTTATTTCAAGAACTTGCAATGAAACTCACAATGTAATGAATGTAAATTTAGAAGTTGGCTTTCTAGTTTGGTTAGGTGTATACTCATGGCCAATAATTAAATTCATCCTGCATAAGACATCATTCACCTCAGTTAAATAGCCCGGAAGTTCAGAGACAATGGTACCAGGTTTGATTTAATAGTTAAGAATGTTTTTCTAAGGTCTTTGGACTTGAATATTCATCTTCAGAACAAGAAAAGTAAAATAAACCATCCTGAGAGAGAAGGGTAATTTGGCAGCTGGCTGAATAACTGTGGCATAGTGTGAAAACTATCTATGCAAACTTACTTCTGACTGATGTCAATTCTGACCTTCAGGATTCCATATATGGGATTCTACTGATGGAGTAGGAATAATTACATATAATGCTACAGTGGCTGGCAGCATAGCAACCTTCTTGAGCATTTTGGGTGCTCTCATCATACAGATCTTTTCTATTTTAAAGGCTTTAAAATCGCAAAAATAAAATGCAAATATAATGTGAACCTTCCTACCAATAATGTCTATTATCACTGGGGCTGTGTGCCAGATGAAAGCCCTGGAGGCAATATTAGGGTTATCCCATTACGAGAAGCTTCAGCAGAGGTATATGTGCTTCTATTAACGTAAGAAGAACTTAGTGGGAATGTCTCTAAGATAAACAAAGAATGAGAACTGAGCCCAGTAGCCTTCTCTGGATGTTTCTGGCAGAGCAGAAAGATTAAAAACAAACCTTCTGGGATAAAATAACATGGTGACAGAGATTAAATGAAAAACATATTACAGAGAAACTGAGAAAGGTGGTAATGAAACATAGTTTTGAGGAAACATTATCCAGTTACATACACTAAAACTGTAAAAATGCAAAAACAAAATTAAAAACAAAATTTATCTGTCTTAGAAAACAGTCCAACTTATTACATGGCTTTGAAATGAGAAGCTTCTATCTGTTTAAGTAAAAGAGATTCTTATATTTACCCTAGCATCCTCTGGGGTCTTGAAGTTAATTATTTTTCCAAACTCTTTGGCATGAAACACAGACTTCACCCGTTCCTATAAACAGAGTAACTTCATTAAAATGAAAATCCAGTTGTAGAAATAGGATTTAAAAAATGCCACAGTTTTATAAATCTGTGCTTAAAGTGTCCACCTTACACAAATCATATACCTTTAAAAAAGCCAAGAATGAAGAACCAAGAAGAATCAAACACAAATGGGGAAAAAAAAGACTTAATTCTAACATATCCATTATCATTAAGCTTAAGTTAGGAAGCTTTGAGATTTCAACTGCTAAAGCCATACAGCGTTTATGCAAAGGATGAGGAGGTAAGTCAGAGCAGTGTTTTCCCCTCCAAATAGTTTCTCAGATAGTTCTTGGTATCTGGCCATGAAATCAAGATGAGTTCAGTTAAAAAATAATATACACATGTGTACAGGGGTGTGTGTATGTATGTAACTTCTGATATTTTAAATCAGTCATGCAATAAGAATGTAGCTTAGGCTTAATGCCCTCTACTTTTCTTCTTTTTTTTTTTTTTGTCTTCCACTTTTACACTCCTCTGGTATTCTTTTCAGTGTTTGTGGGGAGAGCTAATGGTGGATAGTAAGCATAAGAGGGACAAACAGAAATAATAGGACTAATGATGAGTAGGGCGATGTTTACCTCTATTAACTTAGGGCAGAGCTATACAGGAAGCAATGTGAGGGTCTCATAGGTCGAACAATTTCTCTAGTAATTCAAACATTCACATAAATAGACTCAAAAGATATCAGATTCTTTTACTTAAAACACACACACACACACACACACACACACGCAGATATTTGCTGATAAAAGGTTTCAGGAAAAGGTAAAAGGGAAAGAAACCAAGAAGATAAGAAGAAGTTTATCTTTAGAGAGAGAAAAAGATATGAAAAAAGCCAGGAAAGCAGTATAGGCTAGAGCAGAAGGTAATAGCCACTATCCATTATTTCGCATAAGGCAACAGGGCCTTTCATTTTCTGAGTGAATCAGAGAAATTCTCAAAGTGTAAGTTGGTCTAGGATCCTCAAGAACAAAGAGCCAGTCTACTCAGGAGCTGCCTGTGTCTTTGGAATGAGTGGTAAGACTGAGACGTGATCTTTAATGGTTAAACACAAGGCCCCGGGGCAGTTCTGTTCTATCGGCTAGCCCAGAAAACATCTGTTTCTGCCTGCCTGTGTCTACTGCTTCTTCCTCAGCTACGACTTTTTGAATCTCCTTTGGGCAACTATTTCTCACCTTCTCTCACTCCAAATACTTCAGATAGAGCTGACCCTTCCTTCTTGGTAGCACCACGGTGATCCCATGACCCTCACCTGGCCAACTGGCTCATAACAGCTCTTTGACCAAAGTGACTGGCTCAGGAATAGGTATGTGACCAAAGGTGGCCCAGTGAGACCCAGTGAGAAGCTTTCATGCTGCTGAGCTAGTAGGATATAAACCTGGAACTTCTGCTGGCCAGCTTGACAATGAAGACAACACTGAAGAAAGCAGAACCTAGAAGTGGGGGTGGTGAAGAAGGGGAGAATGGAGGAGGACAGGAAGGGAGAGAGAGTAACTGCTAATAACATCACAGGAGCGCATCTAACTAGCAGATACAGACTTAGACTTTCAGTTATAGGAACCAATTAAATCCCTCAAAATCAAAATAAAACAAAATAACAAAGAACAAAACTTACTTGGGCTGTATCATTTACAGTATTTCCTACTAATACAGCCAGTGCCAAAGTGCCCCTACACAAAGGTATCTGGTCAAATACTTTGAGGACAAATACCTTGCATTTCTTTGTATCACTTATAATACCTCCTGCAATCGTTAAAACTTACAATGGATACTGAGTCTCTGTGATTTGCCAAATGACTAACAATTCATTATATCTACATCCAAGTACCAGATACCATGCTAGTTATCAATGCAGAGTGAGAAATGGTCTCTACCCTCAAGATTATAATGGAATTGGGAAGTTGGTATCTATAAAAAGTACCACCAATAACTGTCTGTTAGAGAGAGAGGTAACTTTTCAAGTGTCCTTTTTTTAAGATTGTCAGGGAAAAACATTTTGTATGGAACTTCTAGGGATTCTGAGGTATACAAATGATTTTCTCATTTTTGTGTCTTGGACAGCAGTGAGAAGTTGGGGTTCTAGAAAGTGAAGGCCCAGGAACATTGTTGTCAACACAACAGCACACAAAGTCACATATTTTTTCTTGGCCTAGCTTGCTTTTCTTTAAGCCGGAATAAGACAGGAGGTATAAAGGAAAACCACAGTAAGACAAAGCAATGTCTATAAAAGAGATGGGAAAATTACAAAAGGAAAGAGGACCATTTCAATGCATTATTTTCAGTTCCAAGTTTTTTAAAAGCATCTATTCTATTCAACATACCTTTGCTTCAATGCGTAATCTTCTCCCATGAACAATGAATGGCTCTTTGGTAAACTCATCAAAACTATACTGCCACTCACATGTAAGCTGTCCAAATGTTCCTTTTGTTACAAACAGTACACCACTGGGGGGACAAAAAAGAATCCACTGTAGAAATAAAGGGATTTATGTCCAATAATATAATAACAGCAAGATATACATTCATTGCAAGTACACATAAAACATTAACTAAGAGAGACTATATTCTGAGTCATAAAAAAAAATCTTATATTCCTTAAGGAATATAAAAGAACTGAAATCATACAAAGTATATCCTCGGATCATAATGAAATTAAACGAGAAACTAGTAACAGAAATTTCCAAATGCTTGGAAATTAGCATACTACTATACAATCCATGGGTTAAACAATCTCAGAAGAAATGAGAAAATATCTTAAGTGAATGAGAATGAAAATATAACACAACATAGCAAAATCTGTGGGATGTAGCTAAAACCATGCTTAGTGGGAAATTTATAGCACAACATACTTATGTTAGAAAAAATGAATGTAACTTCTAAAAGTCAAATATGTAAGGTATTTTACACACAATAGAAAAAATTTATAGAATCTATTATTAGCTAATATCTTGGAGAACTTTCATGTAATTAATCACTTTAGAATGTTTATTACCAAGGCTCCATGCAAAAGGCTTACCAACCTACCTCAAAAAAGTATTTTAAAATTAATTTTTGTTTTCCCATCTTAAAGGAAAAAAAATCAAATGAAAATGCATTCTGTCTATAATAATTCTATTTAATCCTTCCTTCAAAGGCCTTTACTTTCCCAGGTCTTCTTTCTGCTTGAAACATCAATTCTAGGTGCAACCAGCTGTTTTTTTGTTTTGTTTTGTTTTTTAAGTAAGTCAAGGGACTGCATTTAAGAGCTGGCTCCTGGCAGGAACAAGCTCATCAGGATTTACATCTCTCACTTCAATCTTCTGTCTCTGCTCCCCTCTTTCACCAATCCTGGATTACAGGGACTGTTCCACACATCTTCAACCATGTGAAAAATCCAAGACAGGCTAATCTGGCAGCGGGCACCTGGTACTCCCCGCCCCCCCATTCAAAGACCCTTTAAATCCTCAAATCTGAAACTTGGAAAGAAAGGAAATGTGAAGTATGAATACCACCTTTCAGTCAACTACAACTCACTGTCTTCCCTTACTTTATCAAGTTTAAAGGACTTCCTTTAAAGAGGTCTACTGTGTTGAGAAGGTCAGTTTTTAAATGTTGCAAACTAAATTGTAAACTATTAAATTTTGCAGCTGACTGCTGTTTAACTCTGATGAGTCACGCTTCACATAGTCAATGATGGGAGAGAGGGTTAAGAAAAACATGACCGAAAATCGCTATGAACAGAAATGGCTGCTGAAGCACTGTCCCTAATTATAAAAGTTTATTAACAACTTAGATGTAAAATACAGTACATATTCTAAATGAACGCTAAGCAGTCCTTTAAAAATTAAGAAAGATGTCCATATGCTGATATTGACATAGATCTAAAGCAAAAAATTACAGAATGGTACATGTAACAGATTTCCATTTACGTTAAGACATACATGCTTGATGCTTGTATAAGCACAGAAAGTTCAAGAAGGAAACAAGTCAAAGGGGTTGCCTCTGGGACGGGGAAAGGAGGGACTGGTATCTGGGACGGAATAAAGACTAACTTTACATGTGTATCTTCTAATACCATGTGAATTTTCTACTCTGTGTTACTTTTTAAATAAGAAAATTAGATAGTGTAAATTTTAGACTCAGAAATGATTAGGATGAAAAACATTAGAAATGACTGCTAAGTTCAAAAGTGAGCTTTAACTAACAAGATGTTCATATAACTTCACCTTTTCGATAGCGAACAAAACCACAGAGGCTTACTGACCACTCCTTTCTATTCAGCCATAATCTCTGCCCCTCAGGCATATTTTCACTCTGTGCCATCCATCCAGAAATCCCCGTTTTAATACTGCACCAGCTCATTCTTTTCCTCAGTTTAACAACGACTCTTGCAAAAACTAGGCCCTCCGAAGCTGTGTATTTTTACATGTACCTCTACCGTCTATAGTCTACTATATTTGGCTATAGCTGGGGGTATCCATGTAAGAACTGATCTGTCTCCAATGGTGTATGTACGTACGTGAGTGAATTTCTATGCACTAATGAAGAGATATCACCAGAAGACTTGTGGGTTAATCTGAAATCGTGTACTTTTTCAGAAGGGGAAGAAATGGTATAGTTTTATGGGAATTTCTGTGCTATTCATATTGGTTGAAAAAATACTATTTATATTTGTGCATGGCTATGCACTTATATGTATGCACACACAAATCTAAATGTGAACTTATGTAAGGTTTTTGGTACAAGGCTTGTAGCACAAGAGGACCGGAGTTAGCAGGAATCAGTGTGACTGTCTGCAACAAATGACGGATGTCGACTGCTGCTCTTCGTGAGTGGCTTCTCAACCTCTCATCCAATTACATTCGAGAAAGAAACTTACCTTTTAGTTATCATTAACATATCTGTCTTATTGATCATGACATGGGTAAAATACTTGTACTTTGCAAATCTTCCATTTTCCATGACCTAAAATAGGGTGACAGAGAGAGAATTGCATTATTATTCTATTCTAATGCAAATGCACTGTGATCCTCTAGAAGCCATTTCTCAGTGGGGGCAAATTATTAACATACAGTAAGTATATCATCATAAAACTGAATATGCACAAAATCACTGCTGCTTCCTTTTTAAAAGCAACTTTTTGCAATGCTTCATTCAAGATGACTCAATTGCAGCTATGCCAATCGTTAATGCTGGATTTTTAGAAGATATTGTTATTACCTACAAAGTTTAAATTGAACCTATTAAAGTTACTATTAGCACATTCATTTTATCCCAGAAAACATAATCATACTTGATCACATCTGCATAAAAACACATACTAACACATATTTACATGTATTAGTATTAGTAAATTAGTATTAGCCCCATCTTGCATCTTCCTGTTATTTTCCTATCTGCCTTACAAACATGCTTTTCTTTGCCAACCTCATAACACATTCAAAAATAAGGAACAGAGTGTTTCTGGACAAACATGGAACCCCAGGACCTAACTAGCTTACGCAACAACCTTTATTTTCAAGACTGCTGAAACACTGTCTATCCATGACATTGTCAACAATTCTTTTTCCCTGAAAATATTAAAAAACAAAACAAAGAATATACTTATAATTTTTAACTCTCAAAACACTATTTGCTCTGAGGATGGAGTTACTCTGGCTATTTAAAATATATAGTAGGCTAGACTACTATTTTTTAAAGGCAAACAATGTAATTGTGACTAAGATCCCTCAACAGGAAGGAAGTATGTTAAGAATTTAGCCAAAATGTTAAATCTCCTCAAGAAATTCCAAGAAATATAAAGATTTTAGAAAACTGTGTTCCATGAGGCTATATCCAGAAACTAAAATTATTTAGCTTAGAAGAAAGCTAACAAGTGACTTCATAATAATCTTAGTAGAAAAAGCTATCAGAGTGGTCTTCATTTTATTGCAGACAAAGTTAAAAAAAAGAAAAAAGCAGTGAAGACCAACAGCAGGATGAGGCATACAGATTAACTGCATGGAAGAATTTTCTAACTTCAAAGGTAATAATATTGAAGAGTATCTTTACTCTTTACTGTAGTAGGTAAGGCAAGTAAACAAAAATTCCTTGAGTAACAAACAAAAAAGGGATATAAGCACAGATTCGAAAGAAATTAATAAGAATTATTAGATAACAAATTATGCAAATAAATTAGAAAAACTAGGTGAAGTGGGCCATGTTTTAAGAAAATATAAATTTTTTTTAATGTTTTTTTATTATATGTTAGTCACTACACAGTACATCCCTGGTTTCTGATGTAAAGTTCGATGATTCATTAGTTGCGTATAACACCCAGTGCACCATGCAATACGTGCCCTCCTTACTACCCATCACCAGCCTATCCCATTCCCCCGCCCCCCTCCCCTCTGAAGCCCTCAGTTTGATTCTCAGAGTCCATAGTCTCTCATACTTCATTCCCCCTTCTGATTACCCCCCCTTTTCTTTATCCCTTTCTTCCCCTACCGATCTTCCTAGTTCTTATGTTCCATAGATGAGAGAAATCATATGATAATGGATGGTACTAGATGAGATAATGCTAAGAAAATATAAATTATTAAGAGAAAGAAATATCAAAATTACAGAGGAAAAGTAGAAATTTTTTTGCAGATGACAGTATTGTCTGGAAACCCTAAGTACATAAACCCAGTAACTTTATTTTATAAACACAATTTCAAATTGAAAAATGGAAGGAAAAATTGTTTACGAGAGTAACAAAAAAAATAAATATTGATGCACAAGTTTAACAAATAACATGCAGAATTTACATGATAAAAGCGGTAACACTATTGAGGGGAATAATGGAAAATATAAAAATAGAAATCCCTATCATATTCCTAGATAGAAAAATTCATCACAATCATGGCGTTACTCCCTCTCCCCAGCCCCAATCTTTACACTCCCCGCCCCATATGATCCCAAGATGGTGTGTCTTTGTTCTGAGGGCAAGAGATGGAAGTGTTTTGACAAAATTATACTAAAATTTACCTAGGAAAAAAAAGTGATAATATCCAATAAATTTTAAAAGATGAATTAAAAGAGAACTACGCTAGCAGACAGTAACACAATCTATAAGCTTCAGCAGTGGAACAGTTTGGTGCTACTACAAGTAATATATAGACATATTAACAGCAACAATATAGATTCCAGAAACTGACCCAAATGCACACTAGGACTTTATAAAATCCTATATATCCAAAAATAGGAATAAATAAAATCAAGACTGCATTTTAAATTACTGGGGAAAAGCATGTTTTAATAAATGGTGTTTCAGGCAACTTGTTGGCTAAAGCTGGGTCCCTACTTTTCTCTATACCAAATTAATTCCATATAGATCATTGATTTAAGTATACAAAATGAAACTATAGAATTACTAGAAAAAGTAACATTTTAATCTTAAAGTGAGAAAGCCTTAAATATAAAACACAATGCCCATAAACTAATGTAAAAAAAATTGTTCAGTACATGGAAATTAAACATTATGCAGTGGCAAAACAGTAAGCAAGTAAACAAATATAAATAGCAACATAAAAAAGAATTGGGAAAATTCTGTCAATACAGAGATATGGACCTAATTTCAAAACACAGAGGAATATGAATAAATCAACAGAAGAAAACTGAGTAAACCAATAGGAAAATGTGTCACAAGTTTATGAACAGGTAGTTCAGCAAAACACAAAATCTGACCAATAAACATATGAGAAAATGTTCACCTTAACTCAAAATCAAGAAAATGCAAAACAACTAAAAGTATGCATTAAGTCAAGAATTCAACTGCTAAGATTTTATCTTATGCAAAAGTATGCCCAGATATACATACAGAAACCTTCACAGTAATCCTATGTTAAAATAAAAATACCTAAATGTTCATTAAAGGGGACTGTTTAAATAAATTATAGCATAGCCATACAATGGGACATTTTGTGGTCATTAAAAAAAAAAAAGGGTAGATGTGCATAATAATATCAAAGATATGCAGATATATCCAGTGAAAAGAAATTAAGTTACTGGGAATGAATGGTGGGGGACTAGAAACACATTCGTGTATACTTACTTACAGATCCACAGAATATACCTGGGAGAGTTGGTGGTAACACACAAATCTAATAACACTTATCTCTGGGCTTGAAAAGGCTAATAGTGGGGGCAGAAGTGAAGTTTCATATTTAATTTTACAAACTTTTGTTTCAGTTATTTTTCGTATTTGAAAATAAATTAGTTTCAAAGTATTTATTTTCTTTTGTTCTACATAACCAAGTAGTAAAAATCAAGGGTACAAATGTTGATCTCCTCAAGAACATCAGTACTACCAGGAGTCAAGAGTCCACATGCCCCATTAATAGACTACAATCCTCAAATAGCTCAAAAGCTATGGTTTACCTCTAAATACTTAGCTTCTATTTCAGTATTGTTTTAAATTTGGGCATTACAGATGCCCCTGCTTCTCATCACTTTCCACTTTTCAGATCCAACTTAAATAAAATCTAACCTTTGCTTATAAGCAACTAAACCTATGTCAACAGTCATTAATAGTACCGACAGAAAGAAAAGCTAAAAATCTCAAAAAAAAAAAAAAAAAGTCATTCACGCAATATTTTTTTGGAGTTCACCAAAAACCTTAAATGCAACACCTGAGAGATGATTGGACATTATGGTCATAGTAATTTACTTTGAAACTATTCTCTGTTATCAGAATGGATATATTTGAATAAATATCAAAGGTAACTCCTTATACAGCAAAATTTTGCTGGTCAGTCTCCATTACAAACAGGTACACAGGGAATAAAACCAGCACTATAAGCAGAAGCTAAAACTTTGGAACTAAGTCCCAAAGAAACATGGGAGCGAATGAGAGACAACCTGATGGTTTATCAACAATCATCTGCCATCATGCTGTAACGTCTACAAACGTCGTGCCTTTGACCATAATTTCCTAATTATTTGTCTTTATAAGTTTCCTATATATGAAGATACATACTTTTCAAAACATCATTATAAATTATTTTAGAAAAAAAAAAAACCTCCAGAATTTTAGACCTCAAGGAAAGGTATTGTTCATCTAGGCATGAACGCATAACACATGAAGCAGAGGAGGATCAGGTTAAGTGTCTTACCCACCTAATCTTCACAACCACCTTGGTAACTAGGTAAGGTAACACTTGAGTGACTTGCTCGGGGTCATACTGTTAGTTGCAAAACCGGGCTCAGAAAAGTGGTTTCTTCAACATCTAATTCCAGTGCTTTTCACTAAACCATGATGTGTCCTCTTATGGTGTCAGGCACGTGTTTCCCATGGCACGTCAAAATGGTCTTCCATACCCCGGGATGCTGGGTGATGCTGAGGCAAGCTGCTAAAGCAGCAGGAAGGCTGAGTTTTTTTAGGTTAACAGGGTCCAAACAGTTTAGCATTAATATCCTATCTTCCTCCCTCCAAAACAGATATTAGGTATCAATGTTTCTATTGAAATAATTTGATACCCTTTAAACTAAATGAAGAACTAGCAAAACCGGGGCTAGAAATCACTATGTAGAGATTTGCATAAAGACCAAAATTTGGCTGAAATATGAAATAATTAGGCTGAAGTATCAAGTACATTAGCTAGTATGCTAGACAGGTCAGCCTCATGAACATGAGGCAGTGTCAAATAAAAAACAAATTTTTCTGTATTCATTAAAGTATATATTAATTACTTATCACTGAGAACTTCCTTAAATAGAGAAACATAAACAAACTGTTACATATAATTGTCAGAATTTGTAGCCAACAATTAAAATGTATGGTTATTGGTAAAAGGGTTCCTTTTGCATTAGAAAAGATGAATATGTAGACCTTAGCTTATTAGATACAAATAAATCCAAACCGAAGTGACCGCAAACTTAGAAACACAGAAAGTAGGCACTTGCAAGACAGCGGCATCGGAGTTACCCTCTACTAACAGCCACATTTCCCTTCAGATCAGTCCCATTACTTTAGAAAAAGAACATAAGCTGGAAACTATAGTAATGCAGAGAATATTGCTAACACTTCCAAATCATCTAAATGCTCTGAAGCAGCAAATTTCCACAACAAAAATATTTCTGGAAAAACAGAGCAAAATATGAAAACACAGGTATTAGGAATAAATCACTAACATGGAAGGCTTTAAATCCCAAACAATATAAAGTGCTAATATTTATGGGAAATATATTTAAGGAAACTGGATAAAGGATAAGAACACACAGTTGAGCAAAAACAAAACAACTGTCTATCAGTGTCTGACTCTTTTGGAAGACTAGAATCTCATGGAGGTAAGAGTCCCCCCCCCCCCAAGATAGCAACATGAAGTATAAGAGGAAAATGAAATTCATCTAGATGAAAAATAAAGAGTAAGAATGCTATCAGGCAAGAAACTCTATTGGACAACAAATAGATGGCTTTATAGATTGGCTAATTTGAATAGTCAGGAGATGGTGGGGAAAGAGGAAAGGTTTATAAACATGTTCTATTAAAAAATTAAGCTTGCTTTTAAAAACAAAATTTAGGCAGGTAATCATAAATTAAAATGGTAAATGACAGCATTTCTCAATTATTTAAGAAATAAATAGACAACGTGTTCAAAACAATCTTTAGAGGAAGATATAGTAAGTAAGTAGAACTTTCCTAGAGTTATCTGATTAAAGGTTAGGGATAAAACCTTTTTCTAATTCACTTTAAATATGATTGATTTGAGGGCCATGGCCCAGGAAAAACAAGGCATTCAACCAAGCTTCATGATAAAATGTAGTAGAAATTCATTACCTCAAAGCTCAATGATTTCATATACAATAGAATAAACACTTTTAACAGTGAAGAAATATTTGTCTATTCTGTGAGGCAAGTTGGTGTTAAAAAAAAAAATCAAATCTCACTGTCATCAAATCTGATGAGGAATTAGCTCTTACTGAATCCCCCATATCTTTGTCTCCTCCCAAGCTAATGAGCTATCTGGATTGTTAACTAAAGGATATGCTATGCTAACAGCTTAGACAGGGCATGTAAGCGGAGTATAACCCTGTGACATAAAATCAAATAAAATATTACCTTAAGAGACGTGAACCGTCATCAACTGGTTCAATTAAAAGTCTGGACAAAGGACAGAATCATGCTCATGACATAATTATGTACATTGATAACAGAAGACCATTAATTAACCTACCTAGTACATTCTAGAAGAAGGGCCAGAGGTGGGTCAGAAATAATGTAAGTGGATAGTTATGTCTTTTTAACATATTTCCAGCAGAACCTCTACTGAGCAATATTTACTTATTCATGATGCTATCCATACTTGAAAACAGCAATTTCTTTTAAACATTTTACCATTTCTCTTAATATATTATGAATTTCAGAACAGTTCAATTACTGAGGTTTTATTGTTTCTATTGCTCACCAATTAATGTGTGGAAATGGTTGTGGTATTTTTCAAGTATTCTATTAACACTGAAAGGAAAAAAAAAGGGTAAGATTTATTGATGCTTTTATCCCAATAAAAAGGAGACAAATGAGGAACATAAAATTTATGTAATAGTGACCAAGAACTAGCATCGGTTGGTGTTCACCTGGAATAATGAAAACATAGCAAGTTCTTACTATACATTGTGCTAATAATTATCTAATTACCTCACTTGGTTTAATTATTTTAAACCACCAAGGTTACTGTTCTTTTGTTAAGTAGTGCAGTTATCTCCATTTTGCAGTCTGGAAACTAAGGTCAGACAAGCATAAGAGAAGATTATAAAGCTAGCAAAAGGAGAAGCTGGAACTGAACTCAGGTTTACTTGGTTCCAGATTCCAGGCCCTGAGCCATAGGATATTGTTGCAGCTCAGATACTTTTTATTGTCAAAATGGATTAGTACAGAAGAACTACGTATAGTCCAGTGGATGCAGGGAGATGCCATTCTAACAGCTCACTGGAATATGGATTCGGATATCCCACAAGCTGTACTGTGTCAATGCTGCAATGTCATGTAGTACCTAGGAATCATTATCTTTTTGGATGACTTGGCATATCTTATGTCTCCTTTGATTCTTACAGTTCCTCTGAGCCTTGGTGTAGCAGCTAATCAACCAACAGTGAAAGTCTGACATGACAGGGCTGGCCTCTAACACAGCTCTGGATTTATCTTCAAATCACCAGCGTAATAAATGTCACTACAGTTATAATCTCATGAGAGATGAGCAGGAATCTTTGACTACTCTCTTTAGGCCTGTAATCTTAAGATCTAGAAGGGTGTCCGATACATAAGAGTTTAACAAATACTTGTACAGAGAATAAATACATGGCATTAAATTTTTTCTTTGTATTCATATGAACCATACTAGATCATCTAACAGAAATTCACTTATACATATATAATTATACATTTACTCTTGGCAATTTTGAATTTGAAGTAGTCTGGCAATTTATTCTACTTTACAAGAAATATGCAGACTCCCACACTTGTATGTTCCAACACTGGTGCTTTATTATATCTTGAACTTAAACAGCTACCTCAGATTTAAAGTGCCACAAAATGCCTAACATAACGTTTCTCCACCTTGCTTCCTATAGGGTTCTTTGCAGTGGTCAATTTTCACGGAAAATTTGACATTACCATTCATTAGAGTCATCTTCAGAAGTAACTGGGATATCATTTCATTTGAATTTATAAATTAAGACTCTTAACTGGCAGAAAAAGTATACACGGTGCTTCCGTTCATAGATGACATTAAAGTTTGTTTTTAGATGAATGAAAGTGACCTCCAATTTGACTTTATATGAAAAGGAATAGTTTCATTTGGCAAGAGAACATCCTTTCTTTCATAGGCTATCTTGCCAATAAAAAAATAGACTTCATAACTTAATACTAATTGTCTTCTAAAACACTACTGTTAGAACACACACTAAAAAGTTTTCAATGAGCTTCACTAAGTTCAACTTACGCTGAAAATTTAGCACCTTTAGTAAAATAAAGGTTAAAGATCTTCTAAACTAATACTTCGTAAGAAGAGAGTAAGACTCCAGGTGAACCTGAGTGTAACATTTGAGGATGTACTAAATTTTGTTTTGATAGTATTTATCCTTCTCTAACATATTTACAAATTTAAGGGATACAATAATGACAAACATTTGAAAAAGATTTAAAAATCGAATTGGTCTCATTCAAATTGCTGGATTAGAAAAGAGAATTTCAAAAAATCATTTTATACTTGAGACAAAGAGAAAACTGGAAACTCCACTAAGTGGAACCATCACCTCCAAAAAAAAGATATAATTTCAAAGTCTTATTCAAAAAGGACTATTTATATAATACTGGATGGTTCTAAGTGGAGTGAAATATTTTTCTGGTGCAAACTAAAGTTAGTGGGACTTACTACTAAATGTTGGAAAATATGGGCCTTTGAAAATGATGTACCCAAAAACTCTCCAAGAAAACTGATAAATGAGGGAAGAGACTGTAGCCAAGTTGGATGGGTAATCTCCTTTCCCATAGGATCTGCTTTATTTGGGACACTAAAAGCTCGAACTTCCCTGGATAACAGATTTGGCTCTCTTCAGTTTTCTCATCCCATTCAGAAGTCTACTTCTGGAGGGGAAGAGTTACAAAATGAAGAGTGAAATCCAATAAGCCTTTGTCTCCTAGTTCTTGTCCACTTACTCAAAATTTCAGATGAAGCCAGGAAGAGTGTTCGGCACTACTCTGGTGATCTGACTGCCTATGGTAAGCCCTTTCTTCCAGATCAGTTGTAATTCTCCTCCCGAGGTAAAGGGAAAGACCACGTCGGCTGAAGGCAGTTATCTTCCAACTGCCATTTAGGCAGTGTTTGAAGCTAATTATAAACATCTGTAATTTCTGAAAGAAAAGAAATACACGACAAACAAAAACAGCCTCCCTGCTACAACAACTCACATAATCATAACTATGATATCATGGAAAGAGATGTAAGAGATTCAAAGACAACACAGATAAAAGTTTAAAATACCTGAAATGCTTAAGAGTATACTACCCTCGTGGGATAACCCAGCTGACAACATTCATACACAGTGAATGACACAAAGATCACACACACACACACGCACACTCATTTTAAGAGGCAAAGATTTATTTAAGGGGTGAAAACCTTTTTTAAAAAGACAGAAACATGTTCAACAAAAAACAAGAAAGGAAAGCTGTTACAGCTATAAAAATTATAAAAATTAAGAAATTTTTTTATTGAGCTTACATGTATTCCAGAATTTTTTCTGCTGGCTTTTATGTATTCCAGAAATAAAGACCAGTTTCCCCACACTGGGAATTATTTTATGAATAGATCACATTTTCAAATTCAGAAGTTAATAATTCTACTTATAAGAATTTATAATAACAAAGACATACAACAGAAATTTATATATTTGGATCATAATCATGTTAATAGAAAATTTAAAAAGGAAATATACCATAAATGGTGGGGTATTAGGATAATTTTTATTTCTACAGTTTCCTACTTTACTGAGCATACATTAATGTAAAGAATAATTTTTGAAAATTTTCATATCTCCTATAAAATACTACAATTGTACACCGAGAATCAATGTTAGGTAATTGATTCACAAAAGGAATTAGCTTTTTCCATGGAAGTGCGGGTCTCTAAATTTTTTAATTCATAGAAATCCCAAGCTCTACATTCAGAAAATCTTTGCAGACATATATGATTAACAGGTTATTGATAAATGATAACTTAGGGTAGAAAAACACAGCATACACAATTAAATATTATATATACTTAACTAAGTTTCTGACGATGCTGATTATGTTTTTTTAAAAAAAGTAATAACTATTACTTTCAATGCTTCTTTAGAGCATCTCTAAGATTCAGAAGAATGGCATAGTGCAATTTAGTACATATCTTTGTTATCATTTCCACTGCTTGGAATATTTATATTAAAAAAGAGGGCTATACGAAAAGCCAATTTGATAAAGTTATTAGACATTTAATTTCAAGCTCATTTTTTAGAGATACCTTGTTGCTAAATTCATCACACTGATTGACAGATAATAAAGTACATGAAAATGGTTTCCCACAATAAAACTATCCAACCATAAACCCCTATGTGTGAAAATTATATAGTATTCTAATTAGCTCCCTAACAGACCTATTTGAAATCATGTGTTTTGTTCTTCTCTGATTCAGGACTTTCCGTAATGTTCTGTATTGTACTAAGTGTACTCACTGCACTGCATCAATTCAAACATTCATCCACTGAAATTAAAGATTACATTAACAATCTAAACCTTTTCAATTAATCTCCATTTATCTCAAAGGTGCAGGGATAGAACAATCAAACTGATTTTTTATATGTCCATAATTATTACATGATCTAAATGAATAATTGTGTATCTTATTTAGATCCCACAGAACCTTTAATTTTTTTTTACTATTATAAATAATAAATTATACATTTGCAAGGAAATCTATAAAACAAAACCCAAAGGCTTGAAGGTACAGTATAAGAGTGCACAATAACACCTAGGAGGGTTGTTTCTGTTCCTCCTCCCATTACTATAGGGAAGTATGAAGCTAAATTTCACCACAGGACTCAAATCAGACAAACTATTATAGCAGCTATCATTCTTTTAGTATATATGACCTTGGGATGTAATTATGATAGCATATATTGTATGTTGAATAGTGATGTCTTAGTCACAGATCTACAATGGCTCCATTTGCAATTTTAGTAACATGACCTGAAGATCAACACTTAACACTGATATGTGTTTTGAACAATTTCAAAAAGTAAAATTTATAAAATCCAGATTATTTTAAATACAGAAACAAACTGAAATTTATTCTGACTTCTTTTTTTATAAGGAATATTGACAGCTCTATCATTCTGGATCTACATTTGTCATATCCAATTCATCTTACTGCATTTATAGGATGCTCTTATAAATTTATCCATGGTAACAGGTGTTCACAATTTCTTTATGAATTTTTCAGTATGTTATTCAAGTGTCAAATAAATACAAAAGCGATAAAGAACGAGCAATTACTCCCTTAGAAAAGATAGAAGGACTCTCCTTCCCTTTGTCTATACATAAGCAGTGACCATGTAGAAATTCAGAATATAAATAAAGGATATGGACAGGTGTGTTATTTCAAAATCAATCTTTCAAATGCAGCTTTCTCACTAAACTTTCTCATTAGATAATACTCTGATTTTGAAATTCTAATTAGTTATAGAGCCTCTAATAAACAAAAGAACGATTCATCCCATGAAAGTGCCAAAGTTGAACTCATTTTCTATTTATTTGATGAGGAGTAAGAAGATATTTTTGTCCATGTCCTTTATCTCCAACAAGAGCACATTAGTGTAAAATAAAGAGTGCAACCTTAAATCTTGAACTTTTCTCTAATAAAATCAACACAATTTTTTTTAACTGGAAAAATAGTATCTGTGGTCAAAGAAGCTTGGAAAGATTTTTTTCACAGTGGCAGGAAAACAGAAACAGAAAGATCAAGGGCAATTATATTGTTAAAGAACGTATTTCACTTCTAAGGGTTAAAAAGTTAAGACTACTGAATCCGTAGAACCACATGAGCCACATGACAGTTTACCTGGTACTAGAATATTGTTTTAAATCATTTCACTATTCGAGAGATTTTAAATAAATGTAATCCTACTTACAATTTTTTTGCATTAAAATGGCAAGTCAATGCTGAAATATCCAGAACTTCCCCAGATAAATTCTTATGAATCTTTATGAAAACTATACCATAGCATTAACTGTCATAGACCAACCACAGGAAACTCAGTAAATGCCTTGCCAATCAAGAAGTTTAGCACTTTCCCCTTTTAGAAAGGCCCTGTGCCTAGTTGAAATGTAAAAAGCCAATGAAGACATTTCCAGACCTCGCTTTCCTAAGGCATACAACAATACATAACAACAGGCTGTGTTCTTTCTAGCTTCTTGTAGGAGTAGGTTTTGTATGATTTGGCCAGAGGTGAGAGAGACCAGTGGGGACCAGATACCAGACTCTAATACCAGTCACGACTATTTTAATGGTCACTGTTCTCATGTATTTACTTATTCCAAAACGATAAGAAAACTATTTTGATGAAAACAGTAATTACATTCTTTGGCACTCACGTATTTCTTAGTCCTAGTACACACAACCTTGATTTCCATTTAATTTAAATGAATGCTAGGCAGGTAGACATTTTTTGTAAGCTCAATATTAAAAAATTAAAATAGTCACTTTCTAAGAAATAGAGAATACTGATTTATAGAAATAAAATCTTGGTAAACTTAAGAATTAGATTCAGAATCATGGGCTGAATCAATTTAGCCGAAAGTTGAATAATTAAGGCAGTTATTTACTATAATCTAATTAATATAAGCTCAATATACATAAACTGATTAACATAAATAAGGTAAATGTTTCTTTGTTGATCCAAAAGCACAGCAGTCATAGGGATTAAACATCATATTACTATAAAAGAGAGAGAGACACACACAAACCAAGAAATAGACTCTTTACTACAGAGAACAAACAGGTTATCTGAGGGGAGATGGGGGGGAGGGGCGAAATAAATGATGGGGATTAAGGAGTGCACTTGTGTTGGGCACCAGGTGATGTATGAAGTGTGGAATCACTACAGCTAGTAGTGAAACTAGTTTTACACTGTATGTTAACCATACTGGAATTTAAATAAAAACTTCAAAAAAACCCATCATATTACTAATAGTCATTCACTCTTTAGAGGGTTTTTTTGTGTGTATCTAACTTACTAGTGAAAACAGGACAGAACAGTTTTATCTAAATTGAAAATTAAAGAAAACCCTTCAGTGCACAAAACATAAAACAGTTCTGCTCCTAGATCTTTGAGACACTGATATTTTCCAATATAACCAAGAAAAAACATACATAATTATGTTTACTATAAAAATTCTTTTAATATCCTGAATTAACTTTTAATATTTAAAAATAATAGGGATAGAGCATATGGATATTTAGAGTAACAAGTAAATATAATGAGTATAAAACCAACTTTTGTTCATTGTTGATATATATATGTAATAAAATAAAAAGTGAACCAAAGAACAGAACTTCTTCTTTCATTCTAAGACTATAAATTATGACACTAACTTCCATAACAAATTGTGAATGTTCCTTATAATAGCAGTATAACCTATATGGTTTTGGAATAGAACAACAAATCCATATTGTTGGAAGTTACATAAGTTTATTATTATTATTAAAAGAAATCTAACAAAAAAACTTTTAAAATGCTAAATATAAAATACTGACTAGCTATTACTATTCTTTTCTTTATACAATGGCATTACATTACAGCCCAGAAAATTTACAGAGAATGTTAAAAATGGCATTTTGCTAATAAGCAGATAATTGAAAATAAAACTAGTGAACATTAAAAAAATATTTAACTTTAAATCTTAAAGACAAACTGCATTGCAAAGCTACAAAACATATACAAGCAAATGCCAGAATATATAGTATGCCCTACTTTGGATATAGAATACATTTTTTCTGTGCTTAAATAACGCAATTACTTTGCTTTCTATACATACGCAGAAAAACATTTTAAAGGAAAAAAGTATTTTAATTCCCTAAAACTGGACATATGGGCATTATGGTAGCAGTCATACAAAACATGTTAATGAAACATTCCAAATAAAATGACAAAGAACATATGAATTTAACATTTTAGATCTGACTAATCATCATCATCATCATCATCACTACTGCTACTGTGAGTCACAATCCACTCCCTGTAGACCTGAATTTTCTGTAAGCATGGTAGAGGAAAAAAGAAGCACAAAGGTTAGTTAAGCATGGCAAAATGCTTGGAAAACATGTAAAACTATGAAATGTTCAAGGAGTCAGAATAATCTTAAGGCAGAGTTCAGATCTGAGTAGGGCAGTAATAACGGATACAGTATTCCATAACTTAACAGACCTAAGACCAAACCTCACTGGTTGGTACACTCAATGGATAAATAGTTGGATGACACCAGTAAGGCATTCCATGAATATATGAGAATTATTATTCTATTTCTCTAGTAGGTAACTTGAATTGACTAGTAGGAGGCAATATAATATGGTACTTTTTTCTAGAGACAAAGGCATACAACCAACCAGTGTATTTTGTATTTAGTTATATATAGGCCCATTTAATTTACTGAACACAGAGTACTTTTTTTTAGAGAATTAGAAAATAAAAGGAGAAACATTTAAAGTATTAAACATTTTCTAAGGCACCAATGTTAAATCACTTAGATTAAATCTCTCTAGATGAGATTTTAAATCCTGTTTCTACGTCATCTGCTTTTTTTCTACAGTACTGGCACTCATGTCTTGTAAACTATTTGCTAGTAATAGAGTTTTAATTTAAAAAACACCATTACCACCAAACCAACAACCTCTTTCTTACACCTGTAAGAGAACAATGATCCTAAAGCCTCTGGTGAATTCCTACAGGTACTCCAGCTAATACTGTGTTTAATGCTCTTGCTGAAATACAAGTAAAAGGGCTGACAAGGATTGTGAGGTTTTAGTCATTTAAATAGCTCTTTTAGCAGTTAATACTAAAACGGGCCTACTAAAAATAATATGTACCTTTAAAAACACACAGTCGAAGGTCATGGCTTTTAAATCCCAAAGTTTAAAGCTTCAGCAAACCATTAATGAAGGTATAAAATAAATTTACTTGTCATTAAAATCAAGTTAGAAATTTTTGGTATCTCATGACTTTCTCGTTTATCATACTCTATTTCCTAATAATGAGGATGTATTTCTAAATTCTCCTCACTACTCATCCTTACTTCTTACTGAATTAATTAAAAGTTTCTCTAGAAATATTTTGTTTTTCCATAGGTGATCTAATAACTATTAAGTCCAGTAAAATGTCAGTAATATGTTATTAACATAAGCCACTGACATGTTACTTCCCTAAAAAGAGAAGGCAGGAATTGAGAAGAAGTATATTTTTCAATTGCATTAACCACGGGTGACTTCTGCACCATTTCTTCTTCCAAAGAATGATACACTGTCATTGTAGAGATTGCATAAAATGCCTTTTAGAGCACAACCTCTCACTAGATTGCTAGTTCTGTCCCAATGTGCAATTATTTTGATGCTTTAAAAACATTTTAAACCCACTATCACTTTGCTAAATAATACAAATTATCTCAATGGTCATGTTTTACTATATTAGATGGAAGTACATTTTATGCAAAATTATATACTCTGCATGTAGTGGGTAAAATATTGAAGTTTTAAATATTTACCATGATCATTTAAAATATGATAATATTTAAAATATCAAGGCTAAAAAGGAAGGACCATATCCCCATAGTTTATTATTACTATGAATATTTTCAAGTCTATATAACATGACCCCTTGTCTGTTTGCAAACAAATGATTTGATTTAGTAGTACACATCTAAACCACAGATGAAATAACTTTATATTGATGTAATCTATTATGGTATGTTACCTACACCATAATCCAAATTTTAAAAAGTCTAGTTTTCAAAATAAAAAAGTATTTTAGATAAAATATTCTACGTTCGAATGATCTTTTGTTTCAAATCTACTTTTCTTTAATAAAAGATGTTGGCTTCATGTGAACTGCTTATCAGATTCCACAGGTTTTAAATAGACTACACAAGCATAAGGCAGGAAGAGGGTCAAGGCCAGTTGAGTATCTTCAAAAGAAAAGCCTAAGAACCCAAGAATTCGCCAATAGTAGCGGTATGGTTTTTTCCTTATCCATGCCCATGTGGACATGAGAACTGTATAAAAACTACTAGTGGCTTGATATGCAGAAGGTAGTACCCTAAACAGAAATGGTTTAACTGGTTAAGTAAGTACCACCAACTATGAGGGTACATAAGGCACAATGGTTTTCAACAAATCCAGCAAATCCAGTACAGAACTAAGAATACCCTATAAAAAGATGAGATTCACTAAAATCCTATTCAAAAATTTACCAATACAAAAGCTTTTCTTTGTATTCAAAATACTGAAACAGCTGTATGTAGTTTGTAAATTTTAAGACTAAAATCTACTGTTGGCTTTCACTTGCAAAGTCATGCATTAACTGTTTTCATATCAAACTTTTTGATGCCTGTAAAAAAGAAAAAAAAAAATCTTATAGTAAATAAATGTACATTAAAACCTAAGTAAATATAAGAAACTTATAAATAGAATTAAGCAAAACATATAAAAGCCCAAATAATCTAACATACATTTGAAATATTATATAACTACTTTTAATAAAGCGAACTTGACTACATTAATTTTAATGTGTAAGATATCTCTTCACCCACCTGTAACATCTGGTTTCCAGTCCCATCCCTCAGCCTGTAAGGTCTGATAACTCCATCCTCATTAAAGAATCGAGGGGGTCGCAGGCTCTCCACTTCATCAGAAGTCTCTGTAGCTCTACAGGAAAAAAAATATAACTTGATTATAAAAATTATTCAAAAACTCTTAAGTACACTTTAAAATGTAACTACTAAAAAGAATCTTCTTTTGGATAAGACTATTATTACATCACTTCTCTATTTTAAAATTTGTCTTTATGGCACTAATGTAAGTTCTCCAGAAAAAAGTTAACTTGTAAAGAAGTTTGTTTATAGATTGTCTTGGACTTTCTTTGTAGACAATAATCAGAATCAGCAAATGAATACCGCTTTTTTCTTTTTTCTCTGATTTAAGACTTAATTTCTTTTTCTTTTCCTATTATACTGTCTGGTTCTTCCAGTTCAATGCTAATTACACCAACACAATACTAAATATAAGAGGGGACTGTAGGCAACCTTGTCTCATTTCTAACTTTAAGGGGAGAGCTTCTAAGAGTTCTCCATGAAAAACCAATATTAACTAATGTTTTTCTTTTGTTTTTAACAGCACCTTTTGTCAAACCAAGGATGTTCATTTCTATTCCTAGTTTGTTTATAGTTCTTCGTTATTGTTATTGTTTTTAAAAATCTTGAATGGTCAATGAATTTTTTTTTTTTTAAAGAATTTTTATTTATTTATTTGACAGAGAGAGCACAAGCAGGCAGGGTAGCAGGGAGAGGGAGAGGGAGAAGCAGGTTCCCCACCAGGCAAGGAGCCGGATGCAGGGTTCGATCCCAGGATCCTGGGATCATCACCTGAGCCAAAGGCAGTTGCTTAACCAACTGAGCCACCCAGGTGCCCCTGGGCAATGAATTTTAAATAAGAAATTCCTTCCTGGTCATTGCTGTTATCATATAGTTAATCTCCTTCAATCTATTATTGCTATAAATCACATTGGTTTTCTAAAGTTCAAATACCCTAACATTCCTCATAGTCCCACTTGGGCTTGACATGCACTGTTTGAAACATATATATGAACTGCTAAATTTGGTACTATAATAATTTAACATTTTTGACTGTATGGACCTAAATGAGAATGGTCCATTTGTTCATTCATTCAACAAATATTCACAGATTCAATAAACATTAATTAAGAGCTTACCACATAATGTATCCATCTGTATAACACATACATATGGGTAAATTCTCCAATTAAAAGGCAGAAATTGGCAGAATGGATAAAAAATATTATCCAACTATATGCTGTCCAAAAAAGATTCACTTTAGAGTCACAGACGAAAGTAAGTTGAAAATGAAAGGATGGAAAAGATATACCATGTAAATAGTAACCAAAAGAGCACTGGAATAGCCATACCAGGTTTAGAAGAAAATGAAATTTTAAACAAAAAATTCTCATTAAATACAAAGAAGGACATTTTACAAGAAAAGTTAATGTAACAAGAAGATATAAAAATTATGAACGTTTAAGTACTTAACAAAAGAGCTCCCAAATACATGAAGCAAAAACTGGCAGAACTGAAAAGAAAAAAAAAAAAATCAACAGTTATTTCTATATCTTACTTTCAATAATGAATACTAAACAGAAGATCAGCAAGGGAATAGAAGACTTGACTAACACTATAATCCAACTAGACCTAACAGACATCTACACAGAGAACAAGTAATTCAACAACAGGAAACTATATCTTTTTCTCAAATGCACACAGAATACTTTCCAGGACAGACCATGTCTTAGGCCCTAAAACATGTCTTAATAAACATAAAAATACTGTAACTTATGAAGTATGTTTTCTGGCCACACAGAATAAAATTGGAAATTTATAAGAGAAGGAAATTTGGGCAATTCACAAATTTGTGGAAACTGAACAGCAGAAGCCTAAATAACTAAAGGTGCAAGAAAAATAACCAAGGAAAGTAATAACTTTGAGACAAATGAAAACAAACACAACATAACAAAACTTACGGGATATGGCAAAGACAGTGCTCACAGATTGATTTATAGCTGTGAATCGTAACACTTAAAAAGAAGAAAGACCCCAAATCAATAATCTAAATTTACACCTTGAAAAACTGGAGAAAGAAAAGCAAACTATACCCGAAGCTAGCAGAAGGAAAGAAATAAGAAAAATTAGGGCAGAAAAGAAATTAGAGTAGAGATAGACAGAAAAACAATGGAAGGGATCAATGAAACCACAAACTGGTTCTTTGATAGAATCAACAAAAATAACAAAGAAAAAAAGAGAGAAGACTTCAACTGTCTGAAGAAACAATCCGATTAAGACTTCTATCAAATAAAGAGACTGAATTAGTAATCAAAAAACTTACCAGAAATAAAAATCAAATCCAAATGGCTTCACTGGTGAGTTTTATCAAATGTTTAAAGAAAAATTAATGTAATCCTCCACAAACTCCTCCCAAAAAATGAAGAGAAGGGAACACATTCTCATCATTCTATGAGGACAGTATTACCCTAATACCAAAACCAGGCAAAGACATCACAAAAAAACTACAGACCAATGTCCCTTGTGAATACATATGCAAAAACAAACTCAATAAAATGTTAGTAAACTAAATCTAGCAGCACATAAAAAGGATTATATACTATGACCAAGTGGGATTTGTTCCAGATATGCAATGTTGGTTCAACATATGAAAATCAATTAATGTAATATACTATATTAATAAAACAACAGAAAAAACAAACAATGCCAATTTAATTAATACAGGAAAAGCATTTGACAAAACCCAACATCCTTTCATGATATAGGCACTCAAATGCAAAACAGAAAGGAACTTCTTCAACCTGATAAAGGATATCTACGAAAAAAAGCAATGGCTGTTATCGTAACTAATGGTTTAAGACTGAAAGCTTTCTCCCTAAAATCAGGAGCAAGACAGGCATGACTGCTTTTGGTACTTCTATTCAACACTGTCCTAGAGGTCTAGCCAAGGTAATTAAGCAAGAAGAAGAAACAAATGGCATTTAGATTGGAAAGGAAGAACTAAAACTACTTTTATTTTTAGATGGCATGATTTTATATATACAAAACCTTAAGGAATCCAACTATTAGAGCTAACAAGTTTGGTAAGGTTGCAGAATAAAAGTTAAATATACAAAAACTAGTATTTCTATATACTAGCGATACACAATCCAAAAATGAAATTAAAACATTTCCATTTATAAAAAACTAAAAATAATACTTAGGAATAAATTGAAGACATGAATACTGAAAACTATAAAACATAATTGAAAAAAATTAAAGACCCAAATTAATGGAAAATGAATCCATTTTCATTCATTGGGAGACTTAATATTGTTAAGATGGCAATAATCTCCAAACTGATCTTAATTCAATACAATCACTATTCAAAATTCCCACTGTCCTTTTTTGCAGAAATTAACTGATCCTAAAATTCATATGATAATTCAAATGACTCAGAGAACATCTAAACAATCTTAAAAAAGTAGAACAAAGTCAGAGGACTCACACTTACGGATTTCAAAGCTTACTGCACAGCTACAGAAATAAAAACAATGTGTATTGGATACAGATCAATAGGATAGAATGGAGAATCTAGAAAAAAACTGAATAGTCACTTGATTTTGGAAAAGAGCGTGAAGACCATTCAGTAGGGAAAATGCAGTCCTTTCAACAAATGGTGCTGGGACAACTAGATTTGCACATGCAGAAGAATGAGTATGGATCCAACCTCTCCAAACTCTCATCACATACCAGATTTAAAAATTAAAATGAATCAAAGACCTGAACTTAAGAGCTAAAACTGTAACTTAGTTTTAGATGTAAATCTTCATGACATTAGAGTAAGTAATGCTTTCTTAGGTATGACAGCAAAAGCACAAGCAACCAAAGAAGATAAAAATAAGTCAAACTTCATCAAAAGGCACTAGGAAAGAGCTAAAAGACAATACACAAATAGGAGAAAATGGCATCTAGTTTCCAGAATATATAAAGAACTCTTACAATTCAACAATGAAAAGACAATCAGCCCAACTGAAAAACACAGAAGGATCTGAACAGACATTTTGCCAGGAAAGATACATAAATGACCATTAAGCAAAATGAAATGAATGCTCTACATCATTAAGAAATGCAACTCAAAGCCACACTGAGGTATTACTTCACCCTCTAGACTAGCTATTAAAAAATAGCAAAATGGAAAATAACTAGTACTGGAGAGGATGTAGAGAGATTAGAACCTTCTACGTTTTTGGTAAGGATATAAAACAATGCAGCTGTGTGTAGAACAGTCGGGCAATTCTTCAGAAAGTTAGACATAGAGGTTACCAAACTGACCAAGCAGAGCAGTTCTAAAGAAAAACTGATGAGAACTGAAAGCCTATGTCCACATAAAAACTTAAACATTGTTTTTAGCATCATTGTTCATAACAAAGAGTAAAAAACAACCTAAATACCCGTCAGCTAATAAATAGATAACCAAAGGTCGTCTACCCATCGAATGGAAAATTATTTAGCCATAAAAAGGAGTGAAGGTCTCACTTATGCTACAACATGGATGAACCTTGAAAACATCATAATGCTAGAGAAGGCCACACATTATATGATCCCATTTATTTGAAACATCCAGAATAGGTAAATCTACAAACAGAAAGTAGAACAGTAGTTGCTACTGGCTGAGAGAAAGAGACATGGTGAGTAACTGCTGACGAGCACAGGGTTTTCTCTGGGGTGAAAATGTTCTGGAATTAGAGAGTGCTAATAGTTGTACGATCTCGTGAATGCTAGAAACTACAAAATGCACTTTAAAACAGCAATTTCTTATAGTATGTGAATTCTATCTCAATTATAAATAGACTATATTAAGGTGTTTAAAGGAGCATTAAAGATTTCAGGGGTCTGTGGGAGGGAGGTAGATGAGTTGTGAAAGGGTAATGCCAACTATTAGTGTGGTGCTGGAACTGTTTAGTATCCAGACTGGTGGATACGTGAAAGTGACGAAATTGCATGGGATGAGAGCATACACATGCCAATGAGTGCAAGTCCAAGTGGGGAAATCTGAATAAATTTGACAGAATGCATCAACATCAATAACCTGGTTGTGATATTACACTAGGGTTATGCAAAATGTTACTAGTCTGAAATCAGAGCAAAATCTATGTAGTGGTCTCAATGGTGATTCTTGAAGAAATCAGGCTAGATCTCTGAACTTCTGAATGTCATTTTATATGGTAAAGTCTCTGAGAATGTGACTAACTGAAGGACTCTGATTTGAGGTGATAATCCTGGATTATCTGGGTGGGCCCTAAAAGCCACCACAAGTGTCCTCATAGGAGAGACGTGGAGAAAGACCAGGCCTACAGAGAAGACGGTGATGTGAAGATGAAGGCAGAGCTTGGAATCACGTGGCCACAAACCACCAGAAGCAGGAGGAGGCAAAGTGCAAATTCGACCCTCCCGAGGGACTGCAGCCTTGCTGCCACCCTGATTTCTGACTTCTTCACAGTCCATCTTTAATAGTTCTTAGTCTTATTTTTATTAAAAATGTTTTACTTTGCCCTTAATCCTTAAAGGTAATGCAGCTCAGTACAGATTATTAAGTTTAGAAAAATGGAAGGCTATTTTAGCAACTCTGGGCATATACTTGCATAGCTCTCTCTAGATCTTATATTACTTATGTTTCAGTTTTGAGCTTCTCTGATGACTACAAGTAAACAAATTCTATTTGTGAATTTAAAGTTACATGTAGAAGAGACTGAACCTTTTTCCCCCATCTTAACTCTAAATTACAAAACTGAAAACACCCAATTATAGTAAGCAGTATGAGACACTGACTTAAGGGAAGCAGCTCATATGATGACATTACTTATCTCTATAAAGCAGGCAGGAAGTAATATATTAGGGTGATGTCCACCCACCTAGCTTTCTAAGTTAGGTCTCATTAGCATGAATTTAATCAACTGTTGTATGTGTTACAAATCTCCACAGCAGAGATAACAATAGTGCAAATATCAAATTTCAGTTCTAAACTAAATTTAACTTGGAGGAAGAGAGAGCATGTTTTAAAATTATCTGCACAAATGAAGAGAAATAGAGGAAATGGATGTAATAGTTTCATAACAAAGAAGATCATAAAGGGAAGGGGAACACAAGCTGAGTTTGAACCAGGAATATAAAATGCCATTCTTTATTTCTTAATTATATTTGCTAATTTTATAAATCATGGGTGTGTGTGTGTATATATATAGCATTATATTAATATATACAGATAGCATTACATATATATATATATATATATATATATATATAGTATTATATATATGGCATTATATTATAATAATGTACTTATAATAAGTAAAAGCTTGCTTAACTTGCCAAGCCTTTCCTGCCAAGGTTCCTGGGAATGAATGAGCAATAATAGGAGACCTCTGTAAACTTGAAATGATACAAAGGAAACAACTTAAAAGGGAATTAAGAAGATAATATGTAACTTGCCATATTATAAGGTTCATAACTTAGGGTTTTGAGCCAAACCACCAATTTATTTTATTTCTCATAGTTTAAGCATTTTACTCATATCTTCCACCAAAGAGAACTTACCTTTTTATTCCCTGAAATGTACTGCTGGCCATGTCTATGATGCCTCCAGTTGGCCTTGCCACTGCTCCAACTAAACCTTTCCCAACACCTTTGAAGAAACCAGCTGCTCCTTCTTTTTGAGCTCCTAGAAAGAAAAAAAGACAAAGGTTTAGGCAAGTGGATCAAGAACGAAAACAGAATCAATCTGTGAAAGACCCGGTAATATACATTACCCAAAGGAATATACTTGCCTTTGATTGGTTTTGTAACAATTCCTGTTATGCCACTTACAAAACCCTAGAGGAAAAGCACAATCAAAAATGTATAATACTTTCTTTTAATAATATTTTTTATTATATTATGTTAGTCACCATACAGTACATCCCTAAGTTTTTGATGTAAAGTTCCATGATTCATTACTTGCATATAACACCCAGTGCACCATGCAATACGTGCCCTCCTTAATACCCATCACCAGTCTATCCCATTCCCCCACCCCCCCCTCCCCTCTGAAGCCCTAAGTTTGTTTCCCAGAGTCCATAGTCTCTCATGGTTCATTCCCCCTTCTGTCTACCACCCCCTTCTTCCTCCTTTTCTTCTCCTACCAATCTTCTTATGTTCCTACTTCTTATGTTCCATAAATGAGTGAAACCTTTCAACATGATGCTTTAAAGAACCAAGTCTGGCTTACAAAAAAATAGAGAGCTCTGCTTTCTAAATACCATGAGAATCTAGAAAGCACTGAAACAGAACTACATCTAGAAATACATTACCTAAGTACCTTAAACAGAATGCTTTTAGAGGCTACTGACATATTTTATATAGGACACAACTCACTGCTCCTCCAATATCTAAATAATGCTTGAAGGAGTGCAAGTTAAATGTCTATTTTCTTATTCACAGAGTGTGGCTTTAAAAGATATTCCTTGAGGGGCGCCTGGGTGGCTCAGTCGGTTAAGCGTCTGCCTTCAACTCAGATCCTGGGATTGAGCCCTGAGTGGAGTGGGGCTCCCTGCTCAGCACGGAGTCTGCTTGTCCCTCTCCCTCTGCCCCTCCCTCCTGCTCATACACTCGCTCTCTCAAATAAATAAAATCGTTAAAAAAAAAAAAAAAAAAGATAATCCCTGATGGGTTCACAACCCTGGGGGAATTTCTTACAGAAACTAAGCCTTTTCCTCCACGAGTGATGCCTTCTCTAAGACCAGCTGGTTGCTTATTCATGGCTTCCCTTCTCTTCTGTTGGTAGTCTTCATCCATAGTCATAGCTGCCACCCCTTTAGCCATAGCATTGGTGATTTTGGAGGCAGCACCAGCTAATCCACCTAGCAGAAATGATAATTACTTTTAGTAAAAGCAAAGGTATCATTGCTTTCTAGCATAATCATACCTGGTAGGCATCGTCTTTCTTACCAACAGCTCCACCAACTAGCGCCTTCAGTCCTAGTGCCATCCCCTCCACAAACTCTTCTGGACCCTGGATGGCTCCCTAAAGGGTCAAATAACAACAACAAAGGTTACATTTTCTTTTAAGGTGAACTTATTGATATAAATGAAGACGTAGTGACAAAAATAAAAATATCCTAGAGGAAGTGACAGCAGCAAAAAACTTCACAAAATTCTCAGAGATATTTCACGACACTGAAAGTACAAAGAATAAGTTGACCCAAACTCAGGAATAGGACTATTCACCAATGTGTACAAAATCCTGTACTATAAGTTACAGGATGAGAACGTAAGCACCAACTACTCTGGATAATTTTTGTAAAAGAAATAACTGCACTTTAATTCTTAACATTTCTTATGTTTTAAATTATACTGCACAATACGAATAAAAGTTTTACTTTTTCATTATCTTCTACATTTAAAAGTCAAGGTAGGAGAGTTTTGAATGTTTTAACAGAATATGTTAAGGGACACAAAATAATCACAGTTTTTGCCACTGATTAAGACTGCTTTGCACAGTGTCTGTCTGCAGTTATTTTTACTGTCCCACACAACTGTGCAAAGCAAGACTGTCTGCCCATGGTGATCTTACTTCTACTACCGACAAAGTTTATCCACCTTTAATATTCTAACAGAATACTTAAAATTCAGTGTATCTTAGTAAAGTTGTAAGTTTAAATTTTGAGGGAAAGGGTTAAAATTTCCCTCCAAATTTCTCAAAATTTCCCTCAAATTTGCATTCTCTGCTGCAAATTAAGTTCTTTCGTTGTGTTTTCCAAAATCTATTTACACTTACACTACTTAGTAATTGGGAATGCGTTATTTATTCAAAAGTATTAGTGATATATTACACAATGCAAGAATAAGTATTTTATTACCTGGTAAGGTTCATAAAAAAATGCTTCCACACCTTCAGAAAATTCTCTAATCAAGCCAAAGGGATTTCCCAAAACTTCAAGTCCAAGAATGAGTACGTACATTTGCTTAATGGCCTAAAAATGAAATACAAACATAAATCAATTCAATCAGAAAAAAATTTTAATATTCAGTACACACACTCAGTTTTTGTTTAGGCTAACACCCTGATCACCAATTTAAGCACCTACACCCTAACACCCTATTTATCACTAGTTTTGTTTTTAAAAAGTGATTTGGTGTTAGAGTATTAGAAATCATATGCCATATTTACATAAAGCTTTAGAATACTCAAAATGCTTTCACTTTTACAACTATGTGTGACAGTTGCTATTACCACCATCATTTTACAGACTGGAGAAACATACAGGTCAAATGATGCCCAGGCTCACACAGGAGGTAAATAGCAAAACTGGAATCCAAACCCAGACATCTTGAATCAGGCTTAGTGTTCTGACCACTATAGAGCAGCTGTCTCAGATGCTCTATAAGTTATAGCGTAAGATACTGGAGTCTTTCTAAAGGTGGAAAAAATCCATTAAAATAACATATCTAGGGGTGCCTGGGTGGCTCAGTTGTTAAGCATCTGCCTTCGGCTCAGATCATGATCCCAGAGTCCTGGGATTGAGCCCCGCGTCAGGCTCCCTGCTCAGCAGGAAGCCTGCTTCTCCCACTCCCATTCCCCCTGCTTATGTTCCCTCGCTTGCTGGCTGTCTTTCTCTCTGTCAAATAAATAAATAAAATCTTTTAAAAAAATAATAAAAAATAAAATATCTGACTCAACAACACAATTATGTTAAAAACAGCCTGTATTCAGTTAGTTATTAATAGTTTCCCTTGAAGCTATTTTTTTAAGTTTGGTGAATTAGTTAAAATTTTCTTTATAGATATTTGTTTAAGTCCACACTTATCCAGAAAAGATTTCTGTCAGTGGCTAAAAAACACAAAGGTAAAAACTGAAATGGTGGCACGGCTCCATTTCTTCCTCAATTCTGAGAAAAAAAAAGTTTTAAGATTTTGAAAATAGCTATTCACTTCCTTGTCAAATCTACATTACACGTGTACAGACACAAACAGTTTCACTATATCAATCTGTCCCTTTATAAAACAATCTCAGACAAACCTGTTTCGAATAGTGTCTTATTACTTCAGACTGTAGTTCAGATGCCGTATGGAACTGATAATTCAGTTCAAAAAATGCAAGCCTGAAAAACATATATAAATATGTATGAGGGTGTGTGTAGGAGAGGAAGAGGCAAAGAGGGGGAAGAGAATGTTTTCAACATTTACAAGTGGTTTCATTTTCTTTACAATTTTTCTCTCTTTCCTTTCCGTACCTTTCCCATGCCAATCAAGAAAACCTGCTCTTTCACACATGCACCTTCTGGTCAAAGAACCCTCTAAGAATCTCATGAAAGCTATGGATCTTATCCTCAAGAAAGTCACCAATAAATACATATTTTCACATCCTTTAGGGGATTCAGAGACCCTCTGGATCCCACTCTCAGACATGGACTGTACTTTTCAGCTCTGCCCTGTCATGGCCCACACAGAAAATGTCTGACATGCTGAGATGAACAGAAGAGGCTGCTCAAGAATGGCCAGGCTTCAGTTGCTGCAGATCCGGTCTTGTCAGCTGACAGCTGAGAATCCGAGGTCGGCTGACTGCTAACCTAGTCACAGTATATACAGATCTACTGCTTCGGAAGCACTCTGTTAGCTGGTAAGACAGAAGCTGGATGAGAAATCTCATTCTATTCCCAACGTTCTCAAACCTATGTTCTTTAATTTGACTGTTACCTAACTTTATCTAGATTTAGAGTTACAACCTACTGGACTCATTGATTCTTACTACGGTTCTTAATAACATTTCTGGGTGCTACCTAAAAAGGTCATTCTCATCTGAAGTCTCCACTCAGACCTTTTTGAGTTTCTTTGGTCAGATACTCTAATAGGCTCCATTATGACTCACATTAAAATGTAATATTCGTGGCTGTAACATTTAAATGAATCCCTTCATTTCCCCTATCATGACATTCATTTTGTTCAAGTCACAAATGCTTTGAAGAATCTTGATCCTAGAAGACTTGAAGCCACATGGTTTAAGTGCCATACCTTTGGGCACAGACAGCTTCTTAGGAATCCTTCCGTAGGCCAGAAAGGCCTTATGGATGCACAAACTTGTATGGTCTCTGTCCCTCTTTCTTAAGGAAATTATTTAATAATTATTCTGTTCCTTGATAGTGAAGGCTTAGCAGGTTAAATGTTACTTAAATCATATTCCATTTAACAGCAAAACCCATATTTATCTATGATCTCCAATCTCCTTTATATACTTTTTCACTTGTAAAGCTTTTAGGTAAATGTAAAATGGACTTTTCATCAGTTTATAGATTTGAATATTGAACATACTTAAAAACGACATCTTGTACATCTGTAAGGGTAGCACCAATACTCTTCAGCAAGAGATTTAAAGAACGAACAGCCATCAGTCCTTCCTGTTGTTCTGAATCTTTAGCTTCTTCTCTGCCCGAACTCAGTGAAACACTTAAATGCAACTAAAGAGATAAAGAGGTAAGTATTTAAAGCACTATCTTCAAAATGACAATTTTAACATTTAAAATTTAATCTTATTTTAAATTTACTACACCATAAGATTTCAAAGTTACCTGGATTATGTTGAAATTATTAAGTGAAAAGTTAAAAGGAATTTAAAATTGAATACAGATCTTTTTAAATTTTAATATCAGCAATATAAACTAATATGGTATTTAGGTTCAATCCAATTCTTTTGGTAAAGCTATGAAAATAATAATTTTTATATATTTTAAAATAATAATAATCTAGAAGTTGAAGTATACTCAATAACGCAAATAGTGTTTCAACTATTAGAATTAAGTTAGCATGTTGAAATCAGTTAACACTTTCATACTGCATGCATTTATATATATATAAATATATAGCTATACAATAATTTTCTTCAAGTGTTCAATAATTTTCTTCAAGTAATTCAGAACTCTGTGTGAGGAACTTATATTTAGTTCTATTCAGTCTTCAGTTCTTAAATCAAGGTTACTTCATGGATTAATTTGAAATTTACAGACTATAGTGAGTTATATTGTAGTGTGCTACTTGAAAGTTGCTAGGAGAGTAAATAAATCTTAAAAGTTCTTATCATAAAAAATTTTTTTTAACACTGTATGGTGATGGATGGTAACTAACTTACTGTGGTGATCATTTCATAGTGTACGCAAATATCAAATCATTACCTTATACACCTGAAGCTAATGTATATGTCAATCACACCTCAATAAACACACATACACACCCCCGCCACACACAAAATTTTGAAAACTGTCATTAAACACATGAACAGAAAACTAAGGTAACAAAATGTTAGGTCAAGATATAAATATATATAGGTGGCTCCAATATTATTTCCATATAGTGAAGAACTGTGAGAAGCTTAAATAAAAATTTCAAAGGATTATTCCTGCTACTTTATTTACAGAATTTATATACTATTAGAGAATTATAATTTATATGCTCATCTCCCCAAACGGATCAAGCCAATTTGCCATTACCTAGATTATCAAGAATAATAAAAATGACTTCTATTCCCCTACCTTGATAGGAGATATATGGAAGTATTCATAGAGACTGACTTGTGATGAATCTACTAATGAAGCTGTTTTATATTCTTCTTGGAAAGCTTCTATATCTTTATGAAAAAGTTCGACCTATAAAGAAACAAAGTATTAAAAACTTAAAGGATCTATCTGCATGAGGCACTTCAGTCAATAATTCAGACACTGTAGAACACTCCTCTGTAACCTCCATATTCAACACTGTTCATGACTATAAAGTTATTGCATTCATATTTTGACCTACCATCAACAATATCAAAATGATAGCCTTATTAAAAGTATAATATCTGGAAACTGACTTCTGGGATGACAGTGTGAAGGGCTCTTCAGACCATTTCTCCAGTGAAACTGGTGAAATTAAAAAAAAAAAAAAAAAAAAACCAAAAAACATTTGGGGTGCCTGGGTGGCTCAGGTGGTTAAGCATCTGACTCTTGGTATTGGCTCAGGTCATGATCTCGGGGTCATGGAATCGAGCCCTGCATCAGGGTCCACACTCAGCAGAGAGTCTGCTTGAGATTCTCTCCCTCCCCCTTCAAACCCCCCCCCAATGCATGCTTTCTCTAAAATAAATATTTGAAAAAAAAAATCCAAATATTTAAAGGCCTCTATGAATGAACCTAACAGTATAAGCAAATAAAACACCTTTTCAAGAAAATCTACGAAAATTTGGTAAGAAAAGTCAATATGTAGTATTTGAACAAGTCCCACTCTCCCAGATTCCCCTCCTAGTTCAACAAGCCATAACTCCACTCTAGACTGCTACACCCAAGAACACAACGTTCCCTCTCCACCCAGTCTCTAACTGGAATACTTTCTTCCTGGGAGGCATAACACGTCAGCATTTCTCATCCTGCCTCCAATTACTAGCTGCTAATGGTACATTATGGGGGATGTGGGAGCCTCCATCCAGTTGCCCAGCCTCTACTCACCAACAAAAAGCTCTAACTGGGTGGGATACCACTGAGAATACTGGGTTCTGACCACTCCTGTTCCACCCCCCCCACCCCCCCCTTGTGAAACTCTGGTTCAGGTATTTTTGCCTGGAGGACAAGGAAACTTTAAAATAACTCCAAGTCTTTTCCCAAAGAAACTGCCTTCAAGGACAGGAGAATGCGAAGAAGTTCAAGCCTAAGCTTTAGGAAACAGTGAATGTCATAGGGAAAGGTAACTAGAAGGAAAATCAATGATTCAGTGGAGATGCAGGCTAAACTGTAGGCCTCTTAGTTTTCAGGAGTGAAATGGGGAAACAGTTTAAAGGGGTCCCTCTGGGGTCAGAACAAATATCAAACACTGATCTCCGATCAATTCCTTCAAAAAAAAAAAAAAGCCCAAGTTTTATTAGTTTGCAGAACAATTTATGGCCTAAGGTACTGTGGAAAAAAAAAATAAAGCAATCAGCCCGCAATTAGTGGAGCTCAATAGCTAGGTGTGGTTGTGAAAAGATAAGAAGAGGGCCGGCCCCAAAACCAGTTATTCCACGGAAAGGGTGGGTATCCCAGATCTTCACCTCTCTGAGGAGCAACACGAAAAGCTGAACAATGCAGGAAAAGTCAGGGGTATGGGTAGGATAGACTTCAATAAAAAAAACCTAACCAGTCACAGAATGAACAAATAAGCTAATAACAATAAGCTTTGGGGAGAGAGGGACTAGTAGCCAGTTTTTATAATGTATCATCTAAAATGTCTAATTCCCAACCAAAAATTATGATATATGCAAAGACATAGGAATGTATGACTCATACACTGGGAAAAAACTAGGCAAAAGAAACTGAATGTGAGATGTGACTAGACTGGATTAAAAGAAAAATACTTCCAAGTAACCACTGTAAATATGTTCAAAGAACTAAAGAAAACCTGGGGGCCTGGGTGGCTCAGGTGGTTAAGCATCTGCCTTCAGCTCAGGTCATGATCCCAGGGTCTGGGATTGAGCCTGGCATGGGGCTCCCTGCTCAGCAGGGACCTGGCCTCTCCCTCTCCCTCTGCTGCTCCCCCTGCTTGTGTTCTCTCATGTTCTCTATCAAATAAATAAAATCCTAAAAAAAAATAACTAAAGAAAATCATATTTAGAAAAATAAAAGAAATTATGATGACCATGTCTTATCAAACAGAATAATATACACAGAGGGAGAAAAATTATATATTAAAAACCTATTAGAAATTTTGGAATTGAAAACTGTACATTTCTGTAACAGAAATGTAAGATTCACTAGAAGGACCTAACAGTGTATTTGAGCTGACAGAAGATCATTATAGCTAAATTAAACGCATTGTTTCATCATGAACTTGAAGATAAAGTGTTAAAGATTATGCAATCTGAAGAACAGAGGAAAAAGAGTGAAGAAAAATCAACAGTCTCAGAGAAATGTGGTACATCATTAAGCATACTAACATACACAATATACGAGTATCAGAAGGAGAAAAGAGAGAAAAAGCAGAAAAATATGTGAAGAAAAATAGCTGAACGCTTTCTAAATTCAATGAAAAACAATAAGCAACATATCCAGGAAGTTAAATGAACTCCTAGCATACAAATGGAAAGAGGTTCACAACAGACACACAACAGTAAAATTGCTAAAAGTCAAAGACAAGGAGAAAATTTTAAAAACAAGAAGAGAAAAGCAACTTACTACCTACAAGAGGACTCTGATAAGATTAATAGTTTGGATGCCCGGGGGACACAGTTGGTTAAGCATCCAGCTCTCGGTTTTGGCTCAGACTGTGATCAGAGGGTCCTGACACAGAGCCCTATGTCAGGCTCTGCATTCAGGGCAGAGTATGCTTGACTTTCTCTCTCCCTCCACACCTCCCCAACCTGCACATGCGCTCTCTAATAAATAAATCTTCTAAAATAAAGATGAATAGTTGACTTCTTAGCAGAAAGGAGGCAAGAAGAGAGTGGCATAACATACTCAAAGTACTCAAGAAAAAAAACTGCCAACCAAGAATCCCATATATCCAGTATAGTTTCCTTTCAAAATGAAGGGACATGAAGACTTTTTCAGACAAACAAAAACTCAAAAACAGAGAAATTTATTGCTCACAGGTGTCATACAAGAAATACTAACGGAAGTTCCTCAGGCTGAAAGCAAGTGACCCCAAATGGTAATTAAAATCCAAATGAAAAAAGAAAAAAAAAAAACGGAAGAAAATGAACTGGAAAAGACAATTATGTAAAATGGTATAAATACATAATCTTTTCCTTTTCTTCTCTTAACTAATTTAAAGAGCAACTGTATATATGTATAAAAAATATAGTGCTCGCCCTATAATAACAGACCAATATCCCATGAATATGAACACAAAGATCCTCAACAAAATACTAACCCAAATCCAGTAAAATATGAAAAAAATTATACACATGACCAAGTGGGCTGTTTTAACATCCAGTGTAATAAAATCAACAGAACAAAAACCACATGACCATCCCAACAGATGCAGAAAAAGCATTTGACAAAATTCGACATACTTTCATGATAAAAAACACTCAACAAACTGGGAATATTAGAGACCTCAACTTAATGTACGTTATCTACAAAAAATCTACTGTTGATATCATAATTAATGGTAAAAGACTGAAAGCTTTCCCTTTTAGATCAGAAACAAGGCAAGGATGTCTGCTCTTGGCACTTCTATTCAATGTTTCACTGCTGTACTAAATATTCTAGCAGGGTAATTAGGCAAGAAGAAACAAGTCATCCAGAGTAGATCAGAAAGGAAGAAGTAAAACTATTTTCAGATGGCATGATCTTTATATAGAATCTATAAAACTATTAGAGCTAATAAATGAGTTCAGTAAGGTTGCAGAATACATCAATATAAAAAATCAATTATATTTCTGTACACTTGCAATGAACAAACCAAAATAAGAAAAATTTTGAAATTTTATTTTTAAAGGGATCAAAACCATTTTAATACCTTAAAAATTTATAATTTTTTTTAGTCCTCCTTGCTCCCTGACCCTTCCCGTCAGTGCTATCATTCTAAATCTTACCTCGGTTTTTTCAGTCACTTCGGCTTCTGTCATGAGTTCTGCTAAAGCATAGACAAACCCAAGATCTAACCTGAGGTCCATTTCTTGGATCAACACCTTGAAATATCTATAATACAAAGTAGAAAACATTTAAAAGCCATCGATTAAGTGCATTAAGAAAAACAGATAAGAAAAAAAGCATTAGATAACTATTAGAATGTTGAAATTTAGGATTTTCTAGATGAACAAATAAAAATATCATGGCAACATTGTTCCTAATAGCAATAAACTCAAAAGGTGAAAATGCCTCTGAAGAGAAAACTGGTAAGTAAACTGTAGTATACAGTCATACAGCAGAATATTATACATCAGTGATAATAAACTCAAGCTACACACAGCAAAAATAATAAATTTTAGTAAAAAGCTGAATGAAAAAATCCAGTAAGTATATGTTGAGTTTAACAAAAAAAAAAAAAAAATTAGGAAAAAAAAGGAAAACAAGAAGCATAATATTTAGATACATATGTACAATAAAACTATTTTAAAACGTAAGGGATGAAGTTAGTGTTTATTACGGTTGATAGCGTGGAGAAAACAAGAAATAGGCGAGTAATATATCAATGGATGTTTCTGTCAATATTCTATTTCTTAGACTGGGTGGTATAAGAATTTTAAAGTATCATTTTTTTTCTTATTTCTAAAACAATATGCAGTAATTATAGAAAACGTAAATGAGAAAATAAATATAAGTACATTTCATTCAGAGCCTTCTGACTCTTCAAGATTATAAAATAGATTTTCCTAATGATCTTCATAATTTAATATTTTGCACTTAAACCTTTGACTCACCTAAAATTGATTTTTTTAAAGAGTATAATTAATCCACATATTCAAATCAAAACATTAAATAAACACACAGAAAGATATTAAGACACTTACTTAATACGTGATATCTGGGAATGCCCTGCAGATCTCATGACAATACTGACATCTGTAAAGGGCTTTGGAGCTACAAAAGTTAATAAATATGATTAATCCCCTGATGCTTTAAGCAAAAGATAAGCATTGTCTTGCGATTTAATACACATTATAATGGAGAACTAAATGATTTACTTAACCATGAGTATCAATTAAAATTACTATTTGCAAGATTGATTACAGTCTTAATTTCAGACCCCAGGATTTTTTTTAATTATCTATATTCACTTTAAGGATAACTAATCCTTTAAATTAGTGATTTTAAAATAGAAGTATGCACTAGAATCACCAAGGCAACTGTGAAAACACAGATTTCAGGGGCTTGTCCTGGACTTCCGGGTAGAGGGTCTTGGGCATATACAATGGTCAAAAGCTTCCAAGCAGATGATCAATACTGCCTTAGATAGTTCAGAGCCAGTGGTGTGGAGGTGGGGGCGGGACGCAAGGGGAGGAGGGAGAAAAGAGAAAAGGGAAGAGGGATAGCAAAGAAAGAAGGAATCTCAAGGGGAAGCAGAGGATGGAAGAACAGACTTGTCACTACACTCATCTGGAGAATACGGGACATTTTCCATGGTTAGAAACTACTCTGAATTTGATTTTCTTCACAATTTATTCAAAGGTCCTAGTGGCTTTTAAATCAGGGATTTACAAATCAATAATATTTCTAAAAATTTAAATATAAAATTTTTTTTGTATCTTGTCTTGCCAAAACCTTTTTTATTATAATAATTTTTCTGTGCATTTTTTAATAATATTTTTTATTATATTATGTTAGTCACCATACAGTACTTCCCTAATTTTTGATGTAAAGTTCCATGATTCATTAGTTGCATATAACACCCAGTGCACCATGCAATACATGCCCTCCTTACTACGCATCACCAGCCTATCCCATTCCAATACCCCCCTCCCCTCTGAAGCCCTCAGTTTGTTTCTCTATCTTTTCCTTAGAATTCAGTCAATGTGTTGTTGATCTTAGTTGAGTACTTGTTCTTTACAAGCGGTTCAATTTTCTAATGATCCCACTGAAACTAAACTTGAGAATGGTTTCATTTCGTGTTTTTATCGTAAAGTAAACCATACAGCCAATACAAACATTTTTATGGCAATCTAAAAATACAAACAAACCTGAATCCATGGTGACCGACTTGGGAGGTTTAATTGGATAAAACACAAATGGAAATATAGCACCATGTATCTGGTTTTGGATCTAAGAAAATAAAAAACAGGTCAGTATATTAATATGTTAATTACAGAACCCTACTAGAATAACAGGATTTAATAAGTAGAAGGAATCAAGCAGTCTAGTTCAACACTGAAATTGAAGTACTAGGTAAGAGAGACCACGGGAATACATTTGGTTTATTGCTATGTTCCTTATGAATACAATTTGACAATCTTTTCAGACTCACCTGTATTCTGTAAACTTGAATTCTAAATGCTGACTGATGCGCGGATGTGCTATATTCTACTTTTAATGCTGGAAGATAATTTCTTCTTATAGCTATTACATGTGGCTGCAGAATTTTCATGTTAGTACCACTAGGTGTGAAGCGAACCTGAAAAATACACCCCAAAACATTGACTTTCTCTGTATTCATAATTGTTTAAAATTAGAAATTTGTATCTAAAACTTCAAAGATAATGTTAATTAAAACAGTAGGCTAAATAGCTGATTAGACTGGATCTTTACAATTTGACTGGGTTTAGACCGGATCTTTCCAATACAACTCACAAAAATGTTCATATAATCTTTATAGCTTAGTTGTATAACTTTTTATATTAATTTACTAAAAGAAAATAAAGTGATAAAAGAAAAAATAATTTTAAAAGTAAAATAAGTAAAACAACATATTGACTTCTTGTTAACTAAGGAGTAGATCATTAGCTTCTTAAGAGAAAGTCTGAGTTACTAATACAGACAACTATCCCTTTAAAGTATTTTATATAAAGTATATATGATAGAATCATTGTTTTGTAAGGAAACCAGACTTTCCTTAAAAGTTCACTAGTGATTCATCTAATTACAACAGGCAAAAATTAAAATTTCACATCAGTACTTAAAAATATTACCGGAACGTTAGTGTCCAATTCAATAACCTTATCTTCTGAAGGTGAAGATTCAGTATATTCCTTAAATTCTTTCTCTAACTTCTCAGTGTGCTTTACACTCATTGGCTTCCATCTTGCCTTCTTCTTGGGCTTTGTCTCCCAAACCACATCAGAACTTACAAATGAAAGCAAAAATCATGGTGCTAATTTATAAACATTTTCATTTTACCTGGTTTATTACATGAATTGCAAAACCTTCAGTAAAATTTTACCATATCCTCAGTCACACGCAAGCATACTACAGATTTAAAAATATGAATTCATTCAATCAATACTTAGACTTTTACTCAGACACTATTTTAGGTGGTAGGGATAGTATCAGTAAACATCTTCACCATCCTAGAGCTTTATTTTAGCTGAGTGACAGACCATAAATAGTAAATATAATAATTTGTATATTTTATAGACTAAGAGGTGAAAATGGTTTTGAAAAGAGAAAAAGTAAGACAGGGTGAGGTAGATCTGGAATACTGAGATATGCCAAGTGATGGGGCTTGCAGTATTAAAATAGAGTGGTCAGCCAGGGTGTCACTGAGAAGATGAGACTTCAGCAACCTCAGGAGATAAGGGAGCTACCCAGCAGACAATAAGAGAAAAGCATTTCTGGGACAAAGACAAGCTAGAACAAAGACTCAAAAGCAGAGCCTGCCTGTAGTGTACAAAGAAGAGCAAGGAGGCAGGCATGCCTGGAACATACTAAGAGTACAAGATGAAGACAGATAGTGGGAAGCCAGATAATGTAAAGCCTTATAGAATACTGTAAAGACTTTGCGTTTTATTGTGAAATGAGGAATCACTGAAAGATGATGAGATCATCAGTGTGATCTGACTCAAGCTTTGTAAAGAATACCCTGTGTGCTGGGATAGAGGGGGAAGGGGTGGGGGTGAAGGTCAGAAGCAGGAAAACTTGTTAAGTTTAATGGAGTAAGCCAGGAGAAAAATGGTGATGGCTCTGCCTAGGGTAGAACAGTGAGGCAGTAAAAAATGGTCAGACCCTGTTTCTATCTTGAAGGCAGGGTCAGCAGAGAACTTCTAGATGGATTAGATGTGGGGTGTGAGATAAAGAGAGGAATCAAAGATAATTCCAAAGCTTTTCACCTGAGCAACCAGGAGGACGCTGTCATTAACTCCAATGGGGAAGCAGGTTTTGAAGAAGGACATAAGGAATTAGTTCAATTCCTAATTAATATGAAGTTTAAGAAGTCTCTTAGATATAAGAGTAGATATTTTGCATAGATGGTAGATATACAAGTGTGGAGTTGGGGACAAAGTTCTGGTTAAAGAAACATTGCTAAATTTTTTGGCATATATGTGGTATTTGAAACAGAGAAGAGGACTCATGTCTGAGGGCCCCAGGGCATCCAATATTAAGCAGTTGAGATGAAGACAAGGAACCAACACGTGAAATGGAGAGTTCTGAGATAGAAAGAAAAACCAAGATGGTGAGGTATCCTGAAAGTCAAGGCAAAGAAAAACTATCAAGAAGGGATCTGTGTTCAATGTTATAAACTTAAGCAACATGAGGGCTGGTCTCTGGTGATCTTGACAAGACCAACGTCATGGTGTGTTGACAGCAAAATCCTGGTGGGGATGGTTAAAGAAAGAATGGGTAAAATAATTGGATATACTAAGTATATTAAGCCCTTCTGTAATTGGTAACACTTTTGAGGAGTTTGGCTAAAAAGGGAAGCTAAAAAGTGGGCATATGGGTAGCAGGGAAAGTAGGCTCAAGAGAATTTTTTTTTCAGTTGAGATAAATAATACTGATGGGCATAACCCAAAAGAGAGCCAAAAATTACTGATGTAGGAGAGAGAAAGAAGAGAATTGTGGGATCAATGTCTCAAGAAGGCAAGAGGAAATGGAACAGAATGCGAAGTTGAAAAATATTTTTAAATAGGAGCACATGTATCTATAACTGTGGAGAAGATGCTGGCACAGTATGTAGGTAAAAAATGCTCATAGGTAGAAAGTTGTGATTTGGGGGAGTGGGTCTTTGGAAATTCCCTTTTGACTGCTTCCATTTTCTCACTGAAATGGGATACAAGGCAGTGAGGTGTGAGAGAAAATGCGGGTTTAAAATGAGACAAAGTGTGAAATAGTAATCTAACAGGGGATGAAACAAATCTCATTACTGAAAAATTGCTGAAAGACTTACATACAGAATAAAAACATCCAACCACATTCTAAAATTACTCCGCTTACATATGTTAAGTATTCTATTTATTAATTCCCTCTAAAATTTATATTCACTTAATAAACAGAGAGCCAGGAAGTGTGTATTATTCCTCTTTGCACTCACATCATTTAGCATAGCACTTAGCAAATAAGAAACACATTTCTTGAGAATAAAAATTTGTAAGAAAATAGTTTTTAATATTCCTTTTTAAATGGCATGGATTTCATTCAATGAAAAATCAAGGGCATTTCTAGATGAATTTATATAGAAAACAAATTTAAACCTATACTACATACCTTTAACATATATGTTTGACAGCTTAAACTCAAGGGTTAAAACTATATTATGCTGGTTATACAAACTGGAATCTAGAAATGCTCTCAAATTAGGCACTAATATATACAAATTAATTTTACCTTAAGCATTTATGAATAGGAATATTAAAGGCATAAAGAAAAGAGTTTTACTGGTGATGACTTACACGAGGGAATGATATATTCCATATTACCTTATTGTATCTTAAGAGCGTCAAGCTCAAATTAAAGAATGTATTGGCTTTATTCCTCCAACAACTATATATGGAGCATCTACACTGTATCCTATACTGTGGTGGTAGTAATAGAAAATTAAATATTTCCTTACGACATGTTAAATAAAGTATACTTCTGATAAGCTGAACAAATCTTTTTTGAAAGCTGAGAGAATCAACATAAGACAGGATTTATAAATTTGATTTTTGACATATCTTTATCTCAAAAGGCAAAAAAAAATGTCAAAAGCATTTTTAAATCAGCATTACCTTAGTATAATAGTCAAAACACAAAATTTAAACTACATTATTTTAGATTTTATCATCACCGTTCTTAATGATTAAGAACTAATCATTTAAATTTAAATGTATCTAACCTTGTAATGCCAATATAGGCTACTTCTTGCTTTGTGTAATTGTTGACGAGAGAAATTCCAACATCTTGTAAGGCCAACACAATTTCTTGCTCCGCTAACTCTGCTTTCTCACTTTCATATGTTACTTTAAATACCCTTGGATCTTCAGTGAATAAAATAATGCGCTGCAAGCCTTCAAAGAATGAAACTAAATAAATGGTCTTTTTCCCCAAATTTATAGGTGTCATCATATCCTAAAACAAAACCATCAAAAAATAAAAAATTAGAGTCTTATTAACCAACAGGAAATCTATAATCCACATTTGAAAATGAAAATTATAATGGTAAGTCCTTCAAAGGGTTGGACAAACTAAATGAATTAATATTTGTATAACATTCAGAAATTTACATAATTAAAATCAGTTGATGTTAGTTTCTGCCATTTTTATTATGCAGTTATTAATCAGAAAGACAGGTCAATTGTTATTGTTCTTTCTACATCTTAATAAAATCTAACTCGTCTTTTGTAGGCTAATCAGTAACACAAACTATTATTTTCTCTGCTTTAGTCTAAGACTAACCAATGTGTTATATATTAAAAGTTGTTCAGTCAGAAATTTATATTTCCTTACAGAGCTGAATTAAATAGGATAAAAGATATCTGACACTTCAGTTGCATGCTCTGTAAAGCACAGATATTCACCACATGGTTAATTCTGCAGGAAGCCCTTATTTATAAGCTCTGTGTTAATATCAGGGTCTTGAAGTTCAATGACAATAGCAAATTCTAATAATAGCCATGAATTTTTGGTCAATATTCTAGTGAATATTCTGATCAATAGGAAATTTTAATATACAGTAGTCCCCCTTCTCCATGGTTTTGCATTCCATAGTTTCAGCTACTTTTGGTCAACCACGTTCCAGAAGCAGATGATCCTCCTTCTGACATATGGTCAGAAGGTCAATAGTAGTCCAATTCTACATCCCAGGGTCTACAACTTTCATCTCACTTCATCTCACCACGTATGCATTTTATCATCTCACATCATCATCAAAAGAAGGGTGAGTACAAAATGTTTTGAGAGAGAGAGCACATTCATAGGACTTTTATTACAGTAAATAATTGTTCCATTTTATTATTAGTTTTTGTTTTTAATCTCTCACTGTGCCTAATTTACAAATTAAACTTAATCATAGGTATGTATGCATAGGAAAAACATGGTTTATATAGGGCTTGGTAGGGGCACCTGGGTGGCTCAGCCGTTAAGCGTCTGCCTTCGGCTCAGGTCATGATCCCAGGGTCCTGGGATCAAGCCCCACATCGGGCTCCTTGCTTGGAGGGAAGCCTGCTTCTCCCTCTCCCACTCCCCTTGCTTGTGTTCCCTCTCTCGCTGTCTCTGTCAAATAAATAAATAAATAAAATCTTAAAAAAAAAAAGTATTATATAGGGCTTGGTACTATCAGTGGTTTTGAGCATCCACTGGGGGTCTGAGATGGCAGGGAGCGGGGAGGACACATTGTATCATACACATTCATATTATAATGCAGTGAATTTAAAAAGTGGAGTTGCTACCATAAAGTCAGTACTTAGAAAGAGCTAAGCTATTTATAAGACTTTCTAAAATAAAATACATAGCACTAAAACTACATTGAAAAATAAGACAACTAATTTATTTCCAAATAATTCTGAAGTCCTAATATTTTGAAGTGGATTTCAGATTTATCTTTATAAAGTTTATTATTATGATATAAATATGCAAAAGTACTAATCAATAGATCAAATATGATTATTTAAATAAAAATAAAATTATTTTTCCTGAATAAATTCTAATAGCCAAGAATTAAAAAATTAAAATTAGGCCAATTATAGGCAGGCTTCTCAAATATATAAAAAGACAAAAAAAACCTATACTGGATTCCACAATAGCAAAACTAGAAGACAATGGAAAAATATATCCATATGCTGAGAAAATGACACTCAACCCAAAACTCCTTACTCAGCAAAAATATCCTTCAGAGAGTAGAAAATAAAGTTGCCTAAAGACAAAAACTACTAAATTTTACCATCAACAAGGACTGTCACTCAAGGAAATTCTACATGAGGAATTAAATACTGACACAAAGTGATTCAAGATGGATGTTTGCAAGAAAAAAATGTTATGCAAATAAAATAGCACCTATTTGGGAGAAAACATTTTATAAAATTCAATATCCAATCATAATAAAACCTTTGGCAAACAAAGAGTAGATGAGTTGTTTTTTTTTTTTTAAAACCTCTTATCAAATTGTCCTCTCAAGAAAATACCAAACTTTGGCAAAGATCATATTTAAAGACAAAATGTTGAAGGTATATAATTTAAGATCAGATATAAGGCAAAAATATTCGCAAACACCACTTTCACTCAATAGTATATTAAAGATCCTAGCCAGTCCAGTAAGGCAAAAAGAAATTAAAGATGAAAGGACCGAAAAGGAGAAAACAAAACTCTCATTATTTGAGTCATGACTGCCCATACAGAAAAATAAAAAACAAGTAATATTAATTAGAGAATTCAGCGAGTTTTCTGCATACAAAATCAATACACAAAATGCCATGACACTCCCATATGCTAACAAGTTTAATTTTGAAAATATACCATGAGTTACTGCTCTAGCAGTTGATGAGTAGGTAGTCTTTGGACCAACCCTCTTGCTAAAAACAAGAACTTTTGCTAGACAAAATATAAAAAGGATAATGTGTTTGAAAAGACAGTAAGGCTACTAAGGCAGTGAGGATTAATGAAGCCAAGATCTGAGTGAGAAGGAAAGCCAATACAAGTGAATTTCATATTTGTAGTTGCTTTCTCAAAAAGTCAACTGCCAATTCTAAAAGTAGAAGCAGACACCGAGAAGTTAAGAAAATCAGAAAAATATTGTGTAGTCTCATGGAAATGGAAAGATTAAAACTGGAATATATGGCATACCAAAAAGAAGGGGTCAACAGCTTAGGCTTTTAGTTGAGCCCCCAAAGGGCTATACTCTAGGTAGCAGGGTTCTTACAAGGACTAAAGACTAGATTCAAATCATTAAAATCCCCCTTTAGATTAAGGCAATCTCCCCCTAGACCAGCTGCCTGAGAAAGGCAGAACGATTTCTTCTCAAGAAAAAGGGACACTATACAAAGCCTAAACTGTCGCTAAAACTTTTCATATATTATGTCCAGCACACAGTCAAAATTAAACATGCATTTAAGGAATAGATGTGAGTGAAAACTAAGAAATAAAAGAGAAAATGTAGCAGTATCCACAAGAGATCTAGATATTAGAATTATCAGATAGGCTTTAAGGTAGCTATGATTAACATATTCAAGGAATTATGTAACAAGATAGAGAATTTTGAAACAAAAACTTCTAAAACAGAAATCCTAGAACTGATCATTTCAATAATTAAAGTTAAGAACTCAATGGATGACATTAAGAGATTAGATACTGCAAGAGAAGTATAGTGCAAGGTCAGAAAAAAATATTCATACTGAAGGTCAGAGAGAAAAGGATGAAACAATAGAATATCACATGAAAATCACAAGGGACATGGTGAAAAGGTCTAACATTTACATAATACTGGAGTCCTAAGGTGAAGGAAAAAGGTAAGTGCCAGCTCTGAAATTTGACATACAGCATAAATATCCTACCAAGAAAAAAGACAAAATAAAGACATTTCTAGACAAATGAAACTGAACGAGAATTTGTCAGCTGTTGACCTGCATTAGAAAAATACTGAAGAGAAAAAAATTTAACACAAATGGAAACATGAAGATGCAGGTTGGAAGGAAAAAACGGAAGAAAGAAAACATGTGAGTTAACACTATTAGTCGCAGAAAGCAGTAGTAATACTTCTTATGGGATTTAATATATATTTAGAAATAACACACACAACAACAGTACATAAGATGAAAGGGGATAAATGGAGTAAGAGTTCTAAAGTCCTCATATTATTGGGAAAGTGGTATCAGTACTAATTTACAGCAGGTTTTAGTAAGTCAAGAATGAGTGTTGTAATATTGCTAAAAACTATTGATTTCTTTTAGTGCAATGATGTCTGTACATTCCTTGCAGAACACCTATAAGCTATGGTCGTGGGTTGTTACAAGAGATATGTGCTATTGTGGAATAGGGCTTGTAGGTCAAAGTGGCTCATAACACACCCAAGTGAGCCTTGTTCCATCAACAAAACCGTCATTGCAGGTGACCAAAGAGAATGCTTCCTTAACTGCCAGGCAAAATATCCGATGCTCCCGGCTGGCATGCTTTGTTCCCTGGCCTGTATCTTTCTGAGTAGGCAGTTGCAAACTGCAGCCTATGATAGTTTTGAGAGTCTAAACGTTTAAATCTAAAAAAGATACAATGGTGGGCATTGCACTATTATATACTAATGATGCATGACTAAATACTAAAATGATCAACCTAACAGGAAGATACAGCAACTCTAAATTTTATTAACCTAATCACACAGTCTCAAAATATATAAGCCAAAATTAATGAAACTAAAAGATGGAAGTATATTATCTACAGGAGATTTTAAATACAATGGTACAAGCAAACATATGCACAAAAAACCTAATGAGCTAGAAGATTTAAACAATATAATAAACTTAAACAAACTGACATATACAGAACACTGTAACCAACAACTACAGAACACGTATTCTTTTCAAATATGTGTGAAATATGCACAAAATGACTACACAAAATCTGGCCCATAATATCTATCTCAATAAATTTCAGGACCAAATCAGAGTATGTTCTCAAATCACAGTGGAATTAAGTTAGAAATCAACAAACATAATTGGAAAATTCCCTTATTTTTGAAAATTAAGCAATGACCTAAGGAGCCATGAAACCAAAATATTAAAAAAAAATCACAAAATATAAAAATATGTAAAATATTAAAAACAAAGCAATATATATATATGGAATACAAAAAAAATAAAAATGAAATTTAGGAAATGTTTCGTTTAAAGATTTTATTTATTTGATAGAGAGAGACAGCCAGTGAGAGAGGGAACACAAGCAGGGGAGTGGGAGAGGAAGAAGCAGGCTCCTAGCGGAGAAGCCTGATGTGGAGCTTGATCCCAGAACACCAGGATCACTCCCTGAGCCGAAGGCAGACGCCTAACGAATGCGCCACCCAGGCACCCCAAAATTTAGGAAATATTTTGAACAAAAGGATAATAAATATAAAATATATCAAAATTTGTGAGATAAAACTAATGCTGTTTTCAGAGGGAAATTTGTGCCTTTAAGTGACTTCATATAAGAAGAAAATCTGAAAACCACTGATCTCAGTATCTGCTATTAACTGAATTGTGTCCCCTCACTCCCCCCAAAGTCATATGTTGAAGCTCCAATGTGACTCTTTTGTACACAGGGCCTTTATGGAGGTAGTTAAGATTAAATGACATCATAAAGGAGGGGTTAGGGCTCTGATCCAACAGGATTAGTATCCTGCTAAGAGACATCAGAGAGCTCACTCCTTCTCTTTCCACCACGTGAAGACATAGTAAGAGGGTGGTCGACTGCAAGTCAAGAAGAGTCCTCACCAGGTTCACCAGAACCTGACCATGCTGGCCCTTTGATCTTGGGCTTCCAACTCTCAAACTCTGAGAAATAAATTTGTGTTGTTTAAGCCACCCAGTCTAAGGTATTTCATCATGGCAGCCCAAGCAGACTAACACAGTATCTATCTCAAGAAATTTTTAAGATTTTGTTTATTTGTCAAAAAGAAAGAGAGAGAGAGCGTGCACAAGCAGGGGGAGTGGCAGGCAGAGGGAGAAGCAGGCTCCCTGCTGAGCAAAGAACCCAATGAGGGACTCAATCCCAGGACCCTGGGATCATGACCTGAGCAGAAGGCAGACACTTAACCGACTGAGACACCAGGCGCCCCAACTAATAACATTTTAATAAAAATTTCTCAAAGTCATTCCAAATGTTACTGGAAAATACTTATATATAACTTAATCATTATAATAAACCACTCAAAAATGAATTCTTTAGTGGGTCCCTAAATGATCCTCACAGAAGCCACATTGACCTAAAATGGCTGTCAGTGCAGAGACTCTGTTATGAGACAAATGCTGAAAGCACCTACCTAAGCCTAGTGTACCTTTTAAAATGTAAGAGCAGCGAATAATGATGTAGCCATAAAATAGGACCCCATCTGGTTTTAAATGTTTTTGGCTAAAGTCTGAATACTGCTTTTAAAATCTTTGACATTTTTTTTTAAACAATATTTGGTTCTAATACATGAGCATGGAATATTTTTCTACTTCTGTGTGTCATCCTCACTTTCTTTGATAGATGTACAGATCTTTTACTTTTACCTCTTTGGTTAGATTTATTCCTAGGTATCTTATGGTTTTGATGCAATTACAAATGGGATTGATTCCTTGATTCCTCTTTCTGCTGCTGAGAGACTACTTTGCTTAGCGAAATAAGTCAGAGAAAGACAAATACCATGTGATTTCACTCACATGTGGAATTTAAGAAACAAAACAAATGAAGATAAGGGGGAAAGAAAAGAGGCAAACCATAAAATAGACTCTTAACTACAGAGAACAAAGTGAGGGTGGCTAGAGGGGAGTGGGTTAGATGGGTGATGGGGATTAAGGAGGGCACTGGTAATGATGAACACTGGGTGTTACATGTGAGGGATGAATCACTCAATTCTACTCCTGAAACTTAAAAAAAAAATCTTTGGCAGTTGTATAAAGTACAGACACAAAACAGGCCTTATAACTAGCAAAGCAGGAAGAGAATACCTTAACAAAACAACAACAACAAAAAAAGCATGCTTAGAACATAGTAATACTTAACCCCATACGTACATCCTTTTGTGTTACTTCACCATGGCTTTTTCCACATCTCCACTTCAGCTTTCTAGAGCCCACTGGATCAGCCCATGTATAAAATACTGCTTTTCCAGGAGGGAGGGAATCTTCTATTTCACTGAGAGAACTATCATAAATAGTAAAAATATGCATTAAATCAAGTGCAAGCATATGAATATACAAAGAATCTAAAATAACAGATTCTGAGTCCACTCACTGAGATTTGTGGCAGTTCTGATTAAGAGTAGATTGAAATTTATTTTCCTTATACAATGAAAAAGAGGTTTTCTTTTCTTTTTTCTTTTTTTTTTAAAGATTTTATTTATTTGACAGAGAGAGACACAGCGAGAGAGGGAACACCAGCAGAGAGAATGGGAGAGGGAGAAGCAGGCTTCCCGCTGAGCAGGGAGCCTGATGCGGGGCTCGATCCCAGGACCCTGGGATCATGACCTGAGCCGAAGGCAGATGCTTAACGACTGAGTCAACTAGGTGCCCCTGAAAAAGAGGTTTTCTAAGAAAATGAGAATATTTCAAGGGAAATATCTGTCCCACTTAGAAGATAAAGAGTTTCATGTTTGAAACTTTTTATTTATTTATTTATTTTAAAGATTTTTTTATTTATTCATTCGACAGAGAGAGAGACAGCCAGCGAGAGTGGGAACACAAGCAGGGGGAGTGGGAGAGGAAGAAGCAGGCTCCCAGCGGAGAAGCCTGACGTGGGGCTCGATCCCAGAACACCAGGAACATGCCCTGAGCCAAAGGCAGATGCTTAACGACTGAGCCACCCAGGCGCCCCTGAAACTTTTTTTTTAAAGATTTTATTTATTTATTTATTTGAGAGAGGGCACGAGCAGGGGGAGCGGCAGGCAGAAGGAGAAGCAGGCTCTCTGCTGAGCAACGAGCCTGATACAGGGCTTGATCCCAGGACCCTGGGATCATGACCTAAGCAGACACTTAACAGATTGAGCCGCCCAGCCATCCCTGTTTTTGAAACCTCTTTGTGAACTTCTGTTTTAATACAAATGAATTGTGGAAGAAAACTATTCCAACTATTATATATACTAAATCTAAGAGAATTTTTTTGAGAACTCTTTCCTAAGTATTGGTCTTATTCTGGCAAAAACAAGACAGCTATTTTTTTTTTTTAACCTTAAGACAAAGGCATATAAATCTAATTAATTCAATCAACTCACAAAATAATTCCCAGAAAAACAAAAAATTGGAGAAGATACGAACCAAAGAAATAATAGAATATAACTTTTTTGACTGAACCAGCAGCAGACTCCGGAGGTTCAATGGCAGGGCATTACACAAAATTAATATAAATGGGTATCATCCTAGACATATCTTTGTAAAAAGTTTAAGTTTTAAAGAAAATATAGGGAAATCTGCCCATAAACATGTAGGAAAATCACAGTTTACCCACAACGGAATAAAAATAAGACTGGTCTCACATTTTTTTGTAATATTGAATGCCAGAAAACAATGGAGCAATGTCTACACAATTTTAAGAGGTTAGGACTTAAAATTTTATGTCAAATTGTCATTAATTGCAAGAGTAAGATTCTCAAACAAGCAATAACATATTATCCACAAACCCTTACTGAAAAAGTAACTCAAAGTCTTTTTCCAACCAAGCCAGAGGCACCTGACTGGCTCACTTTAAAGATGGTCTGGCTCTTGACCTCAGAGTCCTGAGTTCGAGCCTCACATCAGGTGTAGCCATTACTTAAATAAAACTTTTTAAAAAATTGGGATATAAAAATATTAAGAAACTAAACTAGTCAAATCAACTTGTCAAATGCCAAAAAAAGCCTTGAATAAACAGTTTTGAAAAGCTAACCATCTTATATTAATTTGAGCCAAAAATTTCAAAGTATATTCATAAGAAACTGGGAATTTGGAAAGAGAAGCTGAAAATGTGAACGTGTTCCATTTTTTCACCATGGGTCAATTAGCAGATTCTGTTTCATTCTAAATTTAAAATGCATCTAAATCTTCAAGAACAAAAAAGTAATTATCTACAACAAACACAGAATTTATATTTTCCAAATCATCATTAGAAAAAAATAATCCATATTACCAAAAAAAGGCAAGGAATCTTAAGTTAGTTAATAGAAGGGCTACAAATGGGTTAAAGATCTTTCTTAAAAGAAATGGATTCTAACATTACACAATTAGACAATAACCATAATTCTCAAGAATATTTATAGTGCATCTAAATGATGGGTCATCAAACATTTATTAAAAATTATTTAAGGGTAAATTTACATGCTCACAATAGCTATTAAAAACAAGAGATTCAGAAATATAGATAGCAACAGTAAAACAGTGTGATAAGAAATGCAACAAAATGTTGACAGTGTTAAAAAAAATGTTGACAGTGTTGGGATTTCAGGATTATGGTTTTCTTTTCACAATTTTTCTATGGAATTAAGAAAATTGACAGCTATACTTTTTATATGCAGGAAACAATGAACAACCATATTAACAACAACAAAGCCAAGGAAGGAAAAGCAGAGGAGAAAATAGCCCTATGGGCATTGTTTATTCCATGAAAAAAATATCAGATGTAAATGTAAAACAGATAAATTGGTTTACAAATATTGATATTGAGAAATGCTTTTAATTCATATAAATTGTAATCTGTTTAACTCACTGCAGAATATTTCTTACAAAGAAAATTCATCTCAATATTTCTCAGATAGGCAATGGGAATTCAAAGAAAATAAAACTGGAGTCCTCAAAATGCCAACTATACATGCGTACAGTCTTAAACTCACAAGACAATGACAATGAAATGTGACAAATGCTTTAATCTACATACGCAAAGGTACAACTGAAAACTGGTGCACAGATTAAGGTAGTGGGGAAGGGATCACAGGCCGTAGAAGCTTTTCTGGCAGAAAGGAGCACCAAAAAGGTGAAAACACATGGAAGGACAGAAAGCATTCAGGAAACCAAGACTTGAGCTTGTCTTAAGTATAGGGAAAGAGAAATTGTTGAGAAAAGTAGCTGAGAAACATATTTTATTTGAACAGAAATGGAAAGTCACTAAAAAACTCTAAACAAGACACAGACAAGATTAGATTTAGTATTTCTGGAAACCTACCTCTGGTGGCAAATGGAGGATTAAGTAGAGACATGAGCTACAGAGATGCAGATTAAAAAATCTACTCAAACAAGAAATTTGGGAGCCTGAACTAGGATAATTACAGGAAAGACTAGACAAGCGGAGATTTTTAAAAAATAGTTTAACTATGTGATTGAGTATGTGATACTATTACTTATCAGAACATTACAACTATTAATTATGTGATAACGAGGAGGAGGTAGCAGCCTGAAGCTCAAGAGAAGTGGTCTATGTTGGAATACAGTTTTTGCGATCACTGGCATACATGACTCTGGAATTAATGAATGAATGAATTTGTTTGTTTGTTTGATAGAGGGGGTGGGGGAGGGGCAAAGGAAAAAGAAGAGAGAGAATCCCAAGCACATTTTGTGCTGAGCGGGGAGCTGGACTCATGACCCTGGGATCACGACCAGAGCCGAAACCAAGAGTCAGACACATAACCGACTGTGCCGCCCAGGAGCCCCTCAATATTCTTTTAAACCACAATTTCAGGTTCTTGATTTAACAACTACAAATAATTTTAAACCTAAATCTAGTGTTCGTTACTACAGATTGTTAATTTTATAAATTTCCATTAAGATCGCAATTTTTTTAGGTTTTAGAATTTCAATATAAGATCACATTCCAGTTTCTCCCGTATCTATTACTTTTACAATTTTAACAGTGGAGTAGTTAAGATTTCTAAACACTTTATATCTGAACTGTATAGATAACTGTAAGGTCAAGGCCACAGATGAGACTGAGAAGTCTCTAGTTCAGCTTCAGCCAAGCTCAACCAGTTGTCAGAGAAACTACGGTGCCCTCCATCATTCATAGTATATAAGGAATTAACTTAGCTTCTCAGTGTGGCTCTAGAACATTACCAGCCATACACTATCCTTGAGTGAACGGAAAAAAGAGTTACTCGAGTCATTCTCTGTAGGTCTTAATTCTGAACACTATGAGAAAGGCTACTTGGGGTACGTGGATTGAAGGGCAAATAAACTCTTTATTTTCATCGGTTATGACCAATCAACTCATTATTTTTGTAAGAAGGATAATCATAGAACACAGGCTTTCCTGTTTCTCAACATCTTCCACAAATGAGAAAACTGATAGGGCAGGAGGAGTTCTAGATACTTGCTAGTCCAGCCTTAGGGTCCTTACTCAATGTTTATTTGATCTTAACCAGTGGTTAGAAGTGTACATTTAGCAGTGGAAGGAAAGCATAAATGAACTCATGAATATAGGCTTACTGACAAGTGACAGATGAAAACAAAAAGAGCAAAGTAAATTCAGGAGAGCCTGGGACCAAGTAAGAAGAGGAACAGAAAGTTACATAAACTGTCACAGTACTAGGAGGATATGATATCACAGCAAATTAAAACAAACGATGTTAAGAGTAATCCTGGAAAATCAAGATTTAGATATAGTCTTTAGGGAAGCTTAAAAATGTAGCAGTCCTTTCCACCCACACCCATCACAGCAAGAAGAGGGTATCTACTGCTTGAAAAAAACCTAAAGTTTCAAAATTTACATTATGTTCATTAAAAATATGAAAAATGTAAAAAACAGACCAAGTTCTTATGATAAACCCTGACATTTCTTCACCAGATTCTACAATGATCAAGCTTTTGCCATACTTGCTTCAGTTCTTCCATTTTTCTTTTTAAAAGTAATGAATGCCACTAATCATCAGAGAAATGCAAATCAAAATCACAATGAGGTATCACCTCACACCTACTAGAATGGCTATTTTCAAAAAAGACAAGAAAAGAAGTGTTGATGAGGATGACTGCTGGTGGGGATGTAAACTGGTGCAGCCAATGTGGAAAAGAGAAAACAGACGTTCCTCAAAAAATTGAAAATACAACTACCATTTGATCAAGCAATTCCACCTCTGGATATTTATCCAAAGGAAATAAAAACACTAACTCAAAAAGAAATCTGCACCCCCACGTCACTTCAGCCATTATTTAAAATAGCCAAGACATGAAAATAACGAAAGTGTCCATCGACGGATGAATGGATAAAGAAAATGTGGTGTATATATACAATAGATTGCTATTCACCCACAAAGAACAAAGCTTTGCCATTTGTGACAACATGGATGGACCTCAAGCGCATTACGCTAAGTGAAATAAGTCAGACAGAAAAAGACCATGATCTGTATGTATTTATAAAAGGGGTCTAAAAAGCCAAAAACACCAAAGGAAAACAATGAAAAACTCCAAACACATAGATTGAAAAAAAAAAAAAAAAAGTGGTGATGGTTGTTAGAGGTGGGAGGTGGGGATAGGGTGTGAAGTGGGTGAAGGGGTCAAAAGGTACAAACTTCCAGTGAAAAAATAAATAAATCATGGGGCTGTAATGTACAGCATGGTGGCTACAGTTAATACTACTGTATTGCATATTTGAAAGTTGACAACAGAATTTTAGTTGTCATCGCAAGAAAAAAAATTTGTAACTACGTGTGGTGATGGGTGTTAACTAGACTTACTGTGGTGATCAATGTGCAATATATACAAATAAATCATTATGCTGTATTTGTGAAACTAATATAAGGTTATGTCAATTACATCACAATTTTTAAAAAGTAAAGTACAGATATTAATGTCAGTTTTACCCCTACATACTTCAGTACACCTTCTTTAAAAAATTGTCTTTAATGTCATTATCAGTGATTTATTTTTAAAGGTTTTATATATTTGAGAGAGAGACAGAGCTCACCCGCATGTGCGCATGATTTGAGCGAGCATGAGCAGGGGGGAGGAGCAGAGGGAGAGGGATGCTCCCTGTTGAGTATAGAGCCGGACATGGGGCTGAATCCCAGGATCCTGAGATCATGACCTGAGTCGAGGTCAGACACTTAACCAACTGAGCCACCCAGGCACCCCGTCAGTGTTATATTCTTAAGAAATCATCATAAAGTCAATGGCCCATGACCTAGACTCTGCTAAAATCAGGGGGATACTGTATTTGTGATAATCTTCTTACCTTTGATTGTACTGAACAATGTCACTCTTGGTGTGATTTATTAATAGGAATGGAGCTGCTCCATCATGATAATCTGAAAATGTAATAACTGTAGAATGCTCAGCCAAATTAACTTCTGCTATAATACCTCCAAGCTAGGAAAAAAAAAAAAAAGGAAAAAAGACAAATATTCTCTTACGTGATCATTTTTCAAAGAATATTAACTAATAACATTCAATAAGACTATTCATAACTTAATACATTTTTTGATGATTAAGAAAGCAAGTCAGGATTTTCTACTGCATATCCGGGAAACCATGAATCTCAATTAGTGTATACAGATGGGTCAAATTCCGTATGTTCTAGTATTCTAGGCATTCTAACTTTCTGTTAAACAATTAAATTGTTTTATGTCTCTGTTTCTGTTTAGTACTTTTTCCCTTTACATAAAGAAATGTTTGTTCCTTTTTGGTAAAAGGGAAAAAAATCAAAGATACAAACAAAATTACGAGTAAGTATATAATAGCTTCTCTAATCATACACACACACACACACACACACACACACACATCACCCACCTCATTATCCAGACGCAATAAAATGCAATTTGCTTGCTTGTTAAAATGTATCTTTTTGGGAGGGCCTTGATTTCTTTCAACTTGAATAAGAAGTGCATTAGAAGCATCCTCGGGCCAAAAGGGGATACACTAAAACACATATTACACACATTTATTTTTTTTTAATTTCATCATCAAAATTTTATCATTTTAATAAACCCATCAGGATAGACTTAAAATAAATGTCTTTCAACACTGCTCTAGTTATTCGGTTGCTTGGCTAAAAAGCTACAAACTGCCAACTTAGAGCTGGGACACCACCTGTGGGCACTGTGAGTACAGGCAGTGCTGGGTGGGAAGTTGAGGAGCTGTGGTAAGCGGAGTGCTGGTGAAGAGATTTCAATGTGGTCCAGAGATCTAGAGGAGGGATGAAAAATCAGCATATAAAAGCTGAGCCCAGAAGCAAGTGATCAGTTTAAAACAAGGGTACATTCAGTTCCTAAAAATCACAGTCAGGTTGTGGGTATCATTTGGTAATTAAACAACAGCCAAAGTACATGCAAATGTTCAATCAGGTCATGGGTGAATCTAGAGTCCTGGAAGTCCAACAATGGTAAAAAAAAAAAAAAAAAAAAGTAAAAGTAGTATCTAAAGTTCAGAGTAGGAAACAGGCTCAAAACCTTAAGGAACAACATGAGCATCAGTGATCTGGAATCCAAACTAGTAAAACAAGAAACAGTCAACTCCCTGAGAGAGACAAGTTCAGACAACAGGAGCAGAAACAAAGGAAAGAACTAGGAGAAGAGGAAAGGAGAAGCAGCGTGGTCTGTAAGCTATTCTGTACACCCTGCCTTACTGTGACAGGCCCCCACCAGACCGATGACTTCACATACTTCAGTGAAACTGTTCATGTGGGATACCCACCAGCACGACATGACCTGGAGCAATGGAGGAGGAACCTGGATCCTAAAGTCAAGTGCCTTAGCTTGTTAAAGCCAGCCTATTCAACCTTAAGAGGTAACTAATGGAACTAGACAGGAGACACGGTTAAGGCCGTAAGAGGCTTAGAATCTCCCACTCAGGGCTTCTTGCAACCTAGCAGGAACTTAAATGGGAGAGTCAAAGGAGCAGCAATACTAACTGAAGCGTCATACTTCCCATGAGGAACGGAGAAGGCTAACAATGATGTGCTCTCTGGATATTCCCAAGCCTGCTACTCCCTGGTAGCCTTGGTTTAAAAATGTATGCTATGTTTAGCAATATACACTGTATTGTTTTAAAGAGTTATGTGCTCAAAATTTTGCAACTAGAGAAAGTGCTAATGTACTTGTCTTTTGTAATGGGAAAAGAGAGATCTAAGTAAGTTTAACAAACAACATAGGCAATAATCACAAGTACACATCTTAAGGTTGACCACTATATGCCAAAATTGAAATGTAAAAATTTTAAACTAGCACAAGAAAATTTATGTTAAGAAAAGCTGAAATTGAAAACAAAAAGAAACAGAGAAAGTAAAATAAAAAATAAGTTATGCAGTTGTAATTGCACTTCATGTAAACAAACTGTTCAAAGACAGAGGCTGTAAGTCAGGTTTTTAAAAAGCTAAGGCCCAACAATGTTATCTGCAATAGACATACAAATCAAGACACAGAGCTGCTCTAAGTATGGAAGAAGATACACCTAGAAAAATAATTAAAGCAAAACAAAGATGGAGTTGGTAATCTTAGCATCTGGACACAGAGAGCTCTACATCCAACAAACCAAGAACCCTAGACCTAATGAGCACACGTGGAACACTTGCAAAAATAAAGTATATATTCATTCAGTAAATATTTATTGAGAACCTACTAATCACTGTTCGAAACCATCTAACAGCTCTTCACTTCATGCAGAGCAAAAGCTAGAATCGTTGCAATGGCTCCCAAAGTTCTGCATGATTACTCTTCATCACTGTTATGCCTTGTTCTCCATTACTTTCCTGTCTCCAGTAATACCGGCCTCTTTTGCTATCCCACAAACATGCCAAAGTCCTTCCACTTCAGGGCATCTACCCTGGATGATCCTTCTGCCTCTAATGCTCTTTCCCCAGATATCCACATGGCTGAGGATTCCAGCTCCTGGCTAAAAACCTATGTGTATTTTTTTCACATCACACCACAGGCAAGTACAAAGGCCTTATCCGGCAGGCCTCACAGGGCTAAGCTGCCCCCCCTCACAGCAGACTAGGTGCACAGTCAGCATACAACAGTCTCAAGGACCCAGCCCTCACTTCCAGCCATGCATTTACACGTATCTGAATTCCTACCTGAGGTACCTTCATTCCGAGGCCTCTCTATCATGGCCCATGGCAGAGGCCTCTTTGAGGAACCTCCCTGCCAGACCTCTTTAAAAGGAGAGAGGGAGAACCTTGAAGATGCTTTTTCTCCCCTCTCAGTGTTCAGTACTTTTCTACTCCTAGCTCTTCCCCCTTGTTATTGTTCATCTCCTAAGCCCAGAAAACTGGAAGAGCCTTTTGTTCAAGGCTCCCTTGACAGTGACACAACCTCCAAGTCTGTGCTGATCCACATGATCCCTGACCAGTGCTCTTCCACAGGGAAAGTAGAATAGGGTGGGGAGAGCTGGCGCTTTCTCCAGTTTAGTCTCTTGCTTATACTATGGCAGTAAGTGACTAAAGGCTTGACTGTTACTTTCATTTTGAGTTGCTGTCCTAATAGCTACTCCAAACACATGGCAGCTCACTGAGCTATCGGCAACTGCTACCTCCCATATTTCCTACAAGTCTGCTCAAATATGACCTCAATGAGTCTTATCCTTGACCACCTTATATAAAATTATAGCCCACCCTGAGCTTGCTAGAACTCTTTAATACTTCAAACCCGTCTTATTTGCATTTCCCCAATTAGACTTTTCACCTTTAACCATATTATACATTTTACTAAGTATGATATTATTAATGTTTCCACACACCCCACCCCATGAAACGTAAACTACACAAGCACAGGAACTTGTGGTTCTTTTAATAGATGTTATCACAAGGCACCCAAGGAATACACACAACTATTCATTAATAAATGAACAGGCAGATTTTAAAAAGGTAGAACTTCTGAAAATAAGAAATATAATTATTCAAATAAAAAACTCAACTGAAGGCTTAATAGCAATTTAGACAGAGTAAAAGTAAAAATTTATTAAAGATATACATGTAGAATTTATCCAGAATGCAGGAAAGAGAGCTATATAGATGGAAAATACTTTAAAAAATATTAAGAGACATGGAAGATAGAATATGGAGGTCTAGAGTATATCTGATTAAAGGCCAACTGAGGCAAATGAAAGGACGAAGAAGAGACAATATTTAAAGAGACAATAGCTGCAAATTATACAGCAAGTATGAAACAGATCGATTCACAAATCTCAGAGCATAGCATCTCAAGTAGGATTTATAAAAAGAACCCACATGTAGACAAACAGTAGTACGGCTACAGAACATCAAAGACAAAGATCATGAAGACAATTAGGAAGAAAAATGACCTCTAAAGGAATGACAGAATCACAGAATTCAACTAAAGTGGAAGCCAGAAAACAGAGTAAAATCTACAAATATTGAGGAAAAAAACAGAGCAGATAAGCAAGAGAAATTATCATAAAAGAACCATGACAAAAACTTTTATGGATAAACACAAACTGATGGCATTTGCCTCCAAAATGAGCTCTGAAGGAAAATCTAAAGAATGTCAAGAAGAATAATCCCAGCAGGATGGTTTAAAAGCAAGAAGGAACAGTGAACAAAAACAGCAAACACTTCTCTTATAATTTTAACGTATTTAGAATATAATTTCTTCAAAAGTAAAATATTCCATCAACCTCAGACAATCCTTTAGAAAGCTCTTACCCAGAGGTCTAATAGCTAAACATGGAGTAGAATCAAAATTTCATTCCTAAGCCACTACCGTCTTAAAATAATTGGCTTAACTTATTCCACAAAGGCATTCCTAACAGCTTCACAGAAAGAGTAAATCATTTCCTACTCCTGATAGCATTTATACCTTATCTAGTCATCTACTGCTGTATTTAGCCTGCTTGGTTACTAGTTGTTAAATATCTATTTCCCTTATCAAGCAATGCATTCCTAAACGACAAGCCTTGGTTTTTAAAAATGAAATCTAGAGCCTGATACAAATAAAGGGGGGGGCAATTAAAAACTTACATAGTGGTTTCAAGTAGTTAACTTCAAGGAAAAATGAAAATCCAAAGAGGTGCATTTTTGAAATACATCTACCCACCTGCTCCAAATCAAGAGAGAGCCATTTGTCATTTCCCTGTTCAGCTACTGATATATGGTATTTGCTTTTGTTTTCAATCATATAAAAAGGGGTAAATGTCACAATTCTGGTAATGTTAAAACTGCTGAGGTCTATAGTGACACCAACCTAAAAGGAAAAAAATTAGCATTTCAAAAACTGTTACATTATTACAACATCCTTATAAAAATTAAGTAGTCAGTACACACAGTTTAAAATACAAGTTTCTCCATGAGCGAAGAATGAACTCACTTGATAGTCCATTTTCAGGCCTTTACATTTAACAGCTCCATGACTACCAACAGTATCAATTGAAAACTGATCCGACAATTCACTATCAGTTACCATAAGCTGAACCTAGGAAAAAGTATTCCAAATACATTACAATTTAGGTACCTTTAAAAATTCCTACCTCAACTGATAAATTTTTTGCTTTTTGTATAAATATTATATTACTAATGCACTAAACATTTTCCCATACTAAATTCTAATGTTTTTGACCTCAAATATTTAAATGTTATTTCTACCTGTTTCATAATATTCTTCAAGACTCAAAAATTAAAGGAGTGAAAAGTAGCTAAAGGAGAATGAAAGTTTTCAAAAACTTACATACCTTATTATTATTAAAAAAGTGCTTTGGTTGAAAAGAAAATAGAACTGGCTTTTTATAATTAGGTGGATGCTTCCGATGAATTCCATCTGCTTTATACTGTAACATTCGACTGGTTTTATTGACCATCCAATAAGGACTATGAAATGCCACAACTGTCTGGCCAGTATTATAAGTCACATGGATAGCAATATCTAAATCAGTCTTTTCTATTTCTGTAACACAGGTAAAATTGATGAAACTAATATCTTGCTGATTAGGTTTTATATGATATTCACTTTTCCAATCATGATTAAGATAGTCAAGTAATTTTAAATGTAGTCTGGCTTTATCCAACTGCACAGTACAAATATGGGCTGAATGTCCTTCATTTAGAGTATAAACTTTATGTTCAATCCCCTGCAATAAAAAAAATACAGTCAAATGTTAAACATGTCAGAATAATATGCCAAAAAATTCTATTTAATGATTCCAGATGTCATACACATAAGGCTTTTGAAACACCTCTGCCAGAACAAGTCAAAAGACTTATATTTGAGTTCTAACTCTGCCAACTGTGTAAACTTCTATAAATTGAGATTTGAATTACTGTATTTATAAAATGGAATAAATGCTCTACTTCAAAGGACTACTGTGAGGATAAAATTAAATAACACAAAGTAAAACTATGCTGGAACTAATCAACATTATGAAACAATGTAATTAGTAAAATACTTAAATAAATGTTATCCATTAGTGATTTTAGTTTTTAAAACTACAAGATGAAAAATGAAAAAAATGACAGTAATTCAAAATAAGCAACCCCTACTAATTCCTGTTCTTGCTTTTTAACAATCCCTCATCACCCATTTCCAATCACTGTCTATACTACATCTTCTGTATGTCTCAAAACTGTACCCTTATTAGTTCAGGTCACTGTGACCTCTCACTTTAAGAGTCTCCTAACTGCTCTTGTCCCTTATGACCCTCTCTCCATTCCACGGCTGAACTGTCTTCCTAAAAATTTAAAATATCCTTTGGAAACTAGCAAACAAAATGTGATCTCTAAAAGTATCAAATTAAAAGTTCAATAAGAATGGGACATAGATAGATAGTACATCACCAGTTTTTCCATTATCTCTAACCTGATTCCTTCCTGTTGTTAGAACACAGGAATTTCTTAAGATTTTAAATTACTTAAAGCAAAAATTATATAAATTATTGATGCCTGACATGTTAAGTAATATTTCACAAAATAAGAATAGCAGTGGTTGGTGGTGATATGAGAGAGGAAATAATTGGCAACCATGCGCCTGAGAGGCACTATGCAAAGTCCTTTACATGTATTATCTGATTTGATTTTCCCCATATCGCAATCATGCAAGTTTTATTACTATTCCTATTTTATAGACTAGGACAAATGATTTAAAAAGATAATACGACTTGCTTAAAGACATAAAGCTAATAAATGATAGAACTAGGATTCAATCTCAAATCTGATAGCAAAGTACAAATTGTTATGGTATCTGGTATCAGATACTATGGTATCTGCCAACCATACAGAAAATTGATAACCTTAAACCATAGATATGTTACCTTCCTCCCCCGAATTTATCAGACAAGTATACACATAGTAAATCCCAATTATTAATAGGCAATAAAAACTAGTAATTAATAGACTACAATAAGGAACTACTCTTATATTTGAAAAGCATGGCAAATGGAACATTTACATAAAATCTTAAGATGAAAAGATCCCTGTTATAACAAACGGAAGGAATGAGATGTAATCTATTAAAACAAAAACCACTTAAAAGAAAAAACATCTTTACAGGGAATTAAAATCCTTTTTCAAAAACTAGCATGAGAATAATATAATGTAGGGTGCTTTTTCTATCTATTTAAGTCTAGTATTTGAATATTAAGACTAATTCTCATACTTGTTTCAGAAGTTAGTGTCCATCTTTTAAATATATATTAAATGAGATGTACATGCACAGAATAGATTTTAAAAATATATACAGGCATACCTCAGAGATACTGAGGGTTCAGTTCCAGACCACAACAATAAACCAAGTATCACAATAAAGCAAGTCGAGTGAATTTCTTGGTGCCCAATGCATATAAACATCACATTTACACTACACTGTAGTCTAGTAAGTATGCAATAGCATTATGCCTAGAAATCAATGCATACACCTTAATAGTTTATTGCTAATAACGTTAACCATCATCTGAGCTTTTAGCAAGCCATAATCACTGATCACAAATCATAACGATTAAGAATGAAACGTTTGAAATATTGTGAGAATTACCAAAATATGATACAAAAACACAACGTGAGCAAACACTGTTGGAAAAACAGTGCTGGCAGACTTGCTTGACACAGGGTAGCCACAAACCTTAAATTTGTAAAACACAGAGTTTCTCTGAGAAGTGTGATGAAGGGAGATAAGCCTGTATCCTAAACCTGAGATGCTATCTTCATCTGAACATGCGACTTTCAGATGAAGTAATTATAGGCAATTTTTATTAGCCCTATTTTCTAAATTTTCCCATAGAAATATATATCATTTTCATAAATGATTTAAAAAATGGAGTATCACTTTTGTGCACGTAGTTTATATTCAATTTAGTAGCCATAATTCTATGGTAAATCAGAGGAAAAAAATTTTTTTTAAAAACCCTTTTTTTATAACGATGGAAACATTTTTTTTCCATGTGAAAAACATCTGCACTACCCATTCACCAGTACTATCATTTTTATGAGAACATTAAAACATTGTTTTATTGTTCATAATTTTGAATAACGAAAGCTACAAAATCAAAGACAGGAAGGCATTAAAAAAAATTCTAGAATACCTCTATATAATAAGCAATTTTATAAGGAAGAAGATTTCGTAGCAGGATAGGTGGCCACAAATGCATTATGTATGGTAAGTCCCAACCATCTTCTGAATACACTGACAGAGAAGCCAAATTATCTTTTTCTGGGACAATATGAATGATAAATGGTTTCTTAGCAGTGTTTTTAGATCTACATTTCTTCTTTAGAAAAGTGCCATCATTTTTTATAATTTCTTCAAAGTCAATTCTTTCACATGTTTGATAGTCCTCATCTTCTGGCTTCAGAGAAAGGGGTGATCTGTGTAAAGGTTGAAACAATAAGTCTTAAAATGCTTTAAAAGAAAACATAAATTAGGTGATTACTACTTTGGAACAATGAAATTACATCATTCCCCACTCTTGTAATACGTTTTTTATAGGTTCGCATTCTTCTTGAGATAGCAGATAGACTGGTAAATAGATACTTAACTATCTGGAAAACTAATGAAGTTATTTGTCTCTTAAGAGGAGAATATTTTTCTTACAAACGTACTATCTTAGAAGTTTATAAGATAATAACTGGTTTCCTACAGAAAATATGTAATTTTATAGATCATATATGCAAAGCAAACATACACAACTATCTGTTGGTTTGCACATTTAACTTAAAAATGTTGGCTTTCCTGAATAAGTGGTCCTCACAGGAAGTACATGTCATGACTGAATTCATAAACTAAAAACACATTTCCATTAAAAAAAAATCATCAGCTTTTCAGTGTAAATCAAACAAAAGCTTTCAATAGATATTTAACTGCTGAAACACTGGGCACAGTTGCAGAGGTGGTCAAGAAGATAGTGATAAAATCATGTAGGATTAATTCTTATATTTAAATATCACACTCTCCGTTTACATTTCAATTATATTTTAATCATTTTTCAAACCTAACATGTCCAAATATAAACACTTAAATATTTTTATACTTGTAAAACCAATCTTCTATGATTGTGACACTATCCCTTACAAATGAACTGTCCATACTATCTCCAGCCAAGATTTTGTCCTCAGCCCTAGTCCTAAAACTTTAAATATCCACTACACACTTCTATAATGATGTCCGACAGTGACTTAAATTTGCTAAATTGAACTTTAAACAGTCCATGCCCGTTTCTCTGTGTGTCCCTTTTCAGGAACTTTCAAGTACTAGCACTCTGAACTATGAAAGAATATTCGACTTTTCCATTTCCACTGACGTATACATAAATCTAATCATAGATCAAATCAGTTATCAGATTTAACCTATTTTGTCTTTACATTCTCTCTCTAATTTTCATTCTCTTTTCCAGTCTAATACTTAAAAACTTATTTTTCTCCAAATTAAACTAATGTCAATAAATTCATCCTGATTATCAAAACATTTATTGGGCCCATTATTTAACAATGAGAAGGTAAAACTGGAAATGAACAAATGAGTAAGTCCTTCTTTACACTGTATTACAGAGATCCCAATTAGGTGGAGGAAGCAATGTTAAAAGAGAACTAATGCACTGTGATAGGTACAAAAAAACATATGTACACGGCAGACTGATGGCAAGAGAGTGTGGTGAAGTCTTTCTAGACAGCTGCAGAGCTTTTTGCAGAGGTAACAATTTTTCCAAAAAGCTTTATTCTGAAGAGAACACCTGAATTCGAGAAATATGCAAGGTTAAAGTTAAAGGAAAGTTTAAGAAATGAGTATGAAGAAAACGTGAGAGAAAGATGGTCAATGGCAAGAGGTTCTGAATGAGAAGAGCTATTAGAATGAAAGGTCTTAAAATAGACACCAAACGTTCTGAGAGAAGAAAGAAGAAAAAGAGCATATTCAACATACAGGTAAAATTAACATAAATGGGGGCATGAAAATGAGGGAGCAAGTACCTTAGTATGAATTTAAACTGTTTCAAATGCACACTACACTCTAATCATGCCGCAACTATTTTTTATAGACACATATAAACCCTGTGCTTGCAGGCCTCCTAACCCTCGTTCATGCAATTCCTTCCACTCAAGACTGCCCTTCCCTGCTATTCCGCACATTATTATGTTTGACCTTTAATTCATGTATCTCTCCCAGGAGTTAATCATTAATACCTGCTTTGTTTTCTGTGGTTTCCTGCAACTCTACCTCTTCTGTAATTCCCTCCCTACAACCCCACTGTTCTTTTCCTTCTGTATTTACATAATGTATCAATCTCTCAAAGGTCGCAGCCATGAATAATCGATCTTGGCATCCCAAAGTAGTGTCTTATACACAGAATATCTGACAAATATTTGTTAAATGAATTAAATTTAAAGATCAATATATTTAAATTCTCCAGGGAAAGGTAGCCATTTAACTTAAGACCTCATATCTTAAATGCAAGCATACCTATCTATATCTAAGAATTGGATTAGAAACATATCTAACGTGAAATATAAGCTGGCTCATCGTTAATAATTCTAATTAAGATTAATTAATTTCCATTTGACAAATTAATATTTAGCCTTGAACAAGAAAGTGTAAAGATACTGTAAGTTTTCTCTTCTATGGACAGAGTCACAAAACATGTAACGATAATTTGTTAAAAATAAAGCAAAATGCCATTAACTTTTCTCATTCAAGGATGAAATAAGTTTCAATTTCTTCACAGAAGTTTTTAAACATATCCTAATCTAGTCTTGTAACCTTTAAACATATCTTTAATCTAGTCTTGTAACCCACCAAAAATCCTTCCTAGAATAAGGTCAGATATGAACAACTACATGGATGTTGTTCTCGCAACAACAGAATTCTTGCCCCAGCAAATTTGAACTACGCAATAAAACACTCATTAGGGTTAGAAGGTATAAGTAGTACAGCACTCCTTGGAACTAGCAGGTCTACTAACTCAAAGAATGTGCCTATAACTGCTAGACTGCTCTCTAAGCATGAGGGAGCCAATGTGGAACTCCAGGCAGGGACGAGAGGAGAGGCAGAGGGTATCTCAGAATGGCTTGCAGTTCTGCCTCCTTCTGCAGCACTGGTCTGGGCCCAGGGCTAGTGTGTGTGTGCTGAAATGGTACTTAGACAAACTATAGTGCTTATTCTCAGGAAGACAGTATTTTCCAATAGAATTCATTATCCCTGTAAGAGATTATTTTCAACTCCTAATATCCAGAATCCCTGTTCATTATGATATTAATCCTATAATTTTAAGACCAGCCCATCATTAGCATTTTCTAAGAATTTTAAATATAAGAATTTATATCAAGTTTAACCTTATTTTTACTATTTAAAATTGATATATGTCATAATTTACAGTGTAATTCTATCACTGAACAATTAATAAATACGTAGATAAAAGATAAAATATTATGTTTTCTAAAGGGATTTTTTTAAAAATTCTATTGTAAAACATTTGAAAAGTAAAAAATCACTTCATAAGAGTTGCATATAAATCCAGAAGCTACCAATCATGCTTAATTCAACATTTTCTAAAAATCATATATAAATGATTATAGTTATGGCAGCTATACTGTAAGCATATAATAATTGTATTTACTAGTAAAAGCATAAGTAATTTATATAGTATAAATTAAATACATTAAATATTTTTTAAAAACCAAAAAAAGTTTTAGCGTGCTTGGAAGGTTAAGTTAGACAAATTATTAACAAAACAGATTTGATTAAACTTTGATCACTTAAAGACAGATATCCCTACAAAATCAGAATTTAAAATTCTATAAGACACTTTAGAGCAAATAAAAAGGTAAGGAAAAGCAATCACCGGTAAGATGTTAACGGTATGTTGAATTCACTTCCAGGTGAAGCCGTTCCCAATAAAGTGTTCCCTTCATAAACACAAAGTGGGATTGAAAAATGATTTTTAATCTGAGAAAGAAAAATAAATCATATTTAGCACCATTAAGACTCTAAAGACATTTTTTTTAAATCCCATCAAAATATCCCAATAAAGAAACTCGCAGGCAGTATTTACCTTATGTAATTTAGAAAAGAAACAAACACACTATTATTTATCCCAAAAAATGCAAGGAAGGCCAGCAGTTTTATAGAAAAGGTGTGTGAAAAACAAAAACTTTAAAAATCCTAGAAGGAACTAAGTATGTTTTTGACCTTGAGATAAGTATTAACTTCTTCAGACAAAAATAGAAGAATTCATGGGAAAAAATATATCAAAATTTGACATGTCTGTATGACAAAAGTGGAAAAAAGGCCACAGGCTGGGAAATGAGTGCCTTTGTACTTCACTGTTGTATGCTGCTCATGGAATGAGATACTCTCCATGCACTTTGGAGAATATCTCCTCCATCCCACGAGCAGCATACAAAAATGATATAAATGGTAACATTGCTTTGATTAATATATATTATTAGATAAACTTCCAAACACATTTACCTTTGAGATGGATAAAAACAAATCGGTTAATAAAACCACTTTCATATTCTAATCTTTCTCTTAGTAAAATCTTATTTTAAAAAAATCATACCAAAATGGAAAACATGCTGAGAACTAAGAACTGAAACATGGATAACCCTAACTAAACTCTATCTCTAGATAAACTGTTTGCTCTATTTGAAGAAATAGGAATACATTTAAGTTTCTATAAAAAATACCTAAAAGAAATTTAAAATTAATACATAACTATTTAAAAAATAAAAAAAAAATCAACAATAGAGAAGTAGGCCCAACAGTCATCTTTTTTTTTTTTTTTTTTTAAAGATTTTATTTATTTATGTGACAGAGAGACAGCCAGCGAGAGAAGGAACACAGCAGGGGGAGTGGGAGAGGAAGAAGCAGGCTCATAGCAGAGGAGCCCGATGTGGGACTCGATCCCGGTACGCCGGGATCACGCCCTGAGCCGAAGGCAGACGCTTTAACGACTGCGCTACCCAGGCGCCCCCCAACAGTCATCTTTTAAAACAGTTAACTACAGATCAAAAAATTGAAAGGGAAGAATTTCTGCTTTCAGCCATGATGGAATAATAGAGACCAGATAAACCTTCCCAATGTAGACAACTAAAACACAGGGGAAAAAGAACCCACATTAAACGATGGAGTTCAGAAATTGGGCAGCATACAGCACAGGAAAGAAAAAAAATTAAAAAGAAACCACAAAGATAAGTCCTCAGATTGCCCCAGTTGCTGCCTCAAGTTTCTAGAATACTGTGTAGGAGAAAAAGAGAAGTCAAACAGAGCCCAGTCTGCTGGAGTCAAAGAAACAGATATAAGAATTTGGGGAAGCCAGTGTTTCTTAAACTCACAGCACACTGAGGAGCGAGGTACGTGGAGAGAGAAGAGTTACAGATTTAAGAGTGTCCCCTGTTGTCAAAACTTCACATTGGTACTGACTGGAATATGCACATGAGTAAACAATCAAAGGCTCAGTAAAGACCCGATGACCAACCTGCCCTCAATAGGAGTTCTCCAGAGCAGCTCATGTCTCCTCCCTCCCACAGTGGACCTGAGCAAAACCTTATCACCGTGCACCCACTTCCATGTTCTCCTGCAACAGGAGTCATTCAAAGTGGTGTCATTATCCTTGCAGTGTGTAAGGAGACCCTACAGTAGCCAGCATCACTTCAGAGTGACTGGTGTGACCGGGAGAGGGGAAATAACCAGACACACCAGTTCAACTACAGCCTCAGCAGTGGGCTGGGGGCAGACAACTGATCTGAATGTGGGCCTTGCCCACCAACAAAAGCTTCCTGGGGACAAAACAGGGAGAGTACCCTACAGTTCAGTGTGACTACAGCTCTGGCAAAAGTGTGGTCTGAACCGACTCAACTTCAAGGTGGCCCCAGACTGGCCCACTAACAACACAGGGACTAAACCCTACCCACAACAGGCAAAGAGTCATTGCACACAACTGAACTGAAGGCAAATGCAGCTCAGCCACAACAGCAGGGCACACATAACACACATAGGACACACCTCTGAAGTGCCACATTCTGGGTACCAGGGGATATTACATTGGAGGACACTACAGGACTTCTTCTTCGTAAGGCCACTACTTTCAAGATCAGGAGACATAGCTGACTTTCTTAACACACAGAAACAGACACAGAGAATTAGACAAAATGAGGAGACAGGGGAATAGGTTAAATGAAAGAACATGACAATCACAGAAAGAGAGCTAAATAAAATGGAGACAATAAGCCTGATGGAGAATTTAAAGTAATGGTCATAAAGATACTCACTGAACTTGAGGAAAGAGAGGAGGGTCTCAGTCAGACCCTAAAGGAAGTGACAGAAAACATTAAAAAGAACCAGAGATGAATAACTCAGCAAATGAAATTAAAAATATACTAGAAGGAATAAATAGTATATCAGAGGAAGCAGAAGAACAGATCAGTGATCTGGAAGACAAAGCAATGGAAAGCACCGAAGCTGAACAGGAGAGAGAAAAAGAATATTAAAAATGAGAATAGGTTAAGGGAACTCACTGACAAGGTCAAGCACAATAACATATGCATTACAGGGATCCCAGAAGAAAAGAGAGAAAATAGGACAAAAATTTATTTTAAGAAATAAGAGCTGAAAACTTCCTGAATCCAGGGAAGGAAACAGATATGCAGATCCAGAAGGTACAGAAAGCCCCCAATAAAATCAACTCAAGGAGGTCCACATCAAGACACACAGTAATTTAAATGGGAAAAATAGTGATAAAAAGAACATCTTAAAAGCAGCAAGAGAAAAGAAAACAGTTACATACATAAGCCTATCAGCTGATTTTTCAGCAGACACTTTGCAGACCACAGAGAATGGCACGATATATTCAAATGCTGAAAGAAAAAAAACCTGCAACTAAGAATACTTTATGCAGCAAGGCTATCATTCAGAATAGGAGAGATAATTTCCCAAACAAAAATTAAATGAATTCATCACTGGTAACCCAGCCTTATAAGAAATGTTAAAGGGGACTCTTTCAGTGTGAAGGAAATACCATAAGGAAGAGTAAGAGAAGACCAAAGACAGTAAAACTAAGTATATCTATAAAAATAAGTCAAGTGATTCACAATGTAGAAGAACATAAAGTATGAAACCACATACTTAAAATGTAGGGAGGAGAGGAGTAAACATTTAGTGCTTTTAAAAAAGGTTTAAAAAATGGGTTCAAACTTAAGAGACAATCAACCTAATATAGACTGTTACAAGCATAAGATGTTACATATAAACCTAATGGTAGCCACAGATCAAACACTTGTAATAGGCGAAAAATAAAGAGAAAGGATTGCAAGTGTATCATTAAAGAAAGTCAGCAAACAGAGAAAAGTGCAAGAGAAGAAAGGAATCGAGAACTACAAAAACAACCGTAAAACAAGTAAAAAATGGTGATAAGTACATACCTATTTAAGGACTTTGCATGTAGGTAGACTAGATGCTCCAACCAAAAGACACTGGGCAACGGAATGTATAAAAAGCAAGAACCATCCATATGCTGCCTACAACAGAAGCATTTCAGACCTAAAGACTTATGCAGAATGAAAACGAAAGGATGGAAAAGCATTTATCATGCAAATGGAAGTGAAAAGAAAGCCGGGATAGCAACATTTACATCAGACAGACAGACTTTAAAGCAAAGACTGTAACAAGAGACAAAGAAGGACACTACATAATCATAAACGGAAAAAGCCAACAAGAAGATTTAACAACTGTAAATAGTTATGCACCCAACATGGGAGCACCCAAATACATAAAGCAGCTATTAACAAATATAAAGTAAGTAACTGATAGTAATACAATATTTGGGGACCTTAACACCCCACTTACATCAATGGATACATCATCCAAACAGAAAATCAACAAGAAAACAGGAGCTTTGAATGACACATTGGAATAGATAGATCTAACAGATATATTCAGAACATCCCATCATAAAACACCGGAATACACATTCTTTTCAAGTGCACATGAAACACTGTCCAGAACAGATCACAGACTGCCATAAAACAAGTTTCAATAAATTCAAATATTGAAGTCATACCATGCATCTTTTCTGACCACAGTAACACGGAACTAATCAACCACAAGAAAAAAATCTGGAAAGAACACCAATACACGGAGGTTAAATAATATACTACTAAGAACAATGAACAAGTCAACCAAGAAATCAAAAATTACATGGAGACAAGTGAAAATGAAAATACAAAGGTCCAAAATCTTTGGGATGCAGCAAAAGCTGTTCTAAGAGGGAATTTGACAGCAATACAGGCCTACCTCAAGAGGCAAGAAAAATCTCAAAAAAAAAAAAAAACATAACCTGGGTGCCTGGGTGGCTCAGTGGGTTAAGTGTCTGCCTTCAGGTCAGGTCACGATCCTGGGATCAAGCCCCACATCGGGCTCCCTGCTCAGTGGGGAGTCTGCTTCTCCTTCTACTCCTCCCCTTGCTCGTGCACACACTCTCCCTCTCAAATAAAATCTTTTTTAAAAAATGCTTAAAAAAAAAAAAAAAACCATAACCTTACATCTAAAAAAGCTAGAAAATGGACAAAAACCAAAACCAGTGAAGGAAGGAAATAATAAAGATTAGAGAATAAAGAAAACAGAAATTTAAAAAAATAGACCAATGAAACCAAGAGCTGGTTCTTTGAAAATAACAACAAAACTGATCAATCATTAGCCAGACTTGTTAAAGGAGACAGAGCACTCTCACACAAACAAAATCTGAAATGAAAGAGGAAAACTAATAACCAACACATTACAAGAGAATATTATGAAACATTATATGCCAACAAACTGGACAACCTAGAAGAAATGTAGACATTCCTAGAAACATATAACCTACCAAAACTGAAGCAGAAAGAAATAGAAAATTTGAACAGATTGATTACCATCAATGAAATTGAACCAGTAATTAAAAACATCCTAACAAACACAAGTCCAAGATCAGACAGCTTCACAGGTGAATTCTAGCAAACATTTAAAGAAGAGTTAATACCAGTTCTTCTCGAACTATTTCGAAAAAATAAAAGATGAAGGTAAGCTTCCAAATTCATTCTATTAGGCCAGCATCACCCTGATACCAACACCAGATAAAGACACTACAAAAAAGAGAACTACAGGCCAATATCCCTGAAGAACATAGATGCAAAAGTCCTCAACAAAATATTAGCAAACTGAATTCAACAATGAATCACACAAAATCATTCACCTTGATCAAGTGGGATTCATTCCTGTGATGCAAAAGTGGTTTAATATTCACAAACCAATCAAAGAGCCATATCACATCACCAAAAGAAAGGATAAAAACCATATGATCATTTCAATACATGCAGAAAAAGCATTTGACAAAGTACAACATCCATTCCTGATAAAAACCCTCAGCAAAACAGGTTTAGAGAGAACATACATCAACATAATAAAGGCCATAAATGAGAAACCCACAGCTAACATTATCTCAATAGTGAAAAACTGAAAGCTTTCCCCCAACACCAGGCACGGGACAAGGATGTCCACACTCACTACTTTTAATTCAGCATAGTACTCGAAGTCCTAGCCACAGCAAGCAGACAAGAAAAAGAAATATAAGGCATCCAAACCAGTAAGGAAGAAGTAAAACTTTCATTATTTGTGGATGACATGATGCTATATATAAAAAACCCTAAAGACTCCATCCAAAAACTACTAGAATTGATAAATGAATTCAGTTAGATCACAGGATACAAAATCAATATACAGACATCTATTGCATTTGTACACAAAAATAACAAAGTAGCAGAAAGAGAAATTAAGAAAACAATTCCATTTATAATTGCACTAAGAACAGTAAAATGCCTAGGATAAACTTAATCAAGGAAATGAAAGGCCTGTATTCGGAAAACTCTAAAACACTGACAAAAGAAACTGAAGATGACACAAACAAATGGAAAGATATTCCATGCTCATGAATTGGGAGAACAAATATTGTTAAAATGTTGATACTACCTAAAGCAATCTACAGATCTAATACAAGCTGTATCAAAATAATAACAATAGGGGCACCTGGGTGGCTCAGTCGTTAAGCGTCTGCCTTCGGCTCAGGTCATGATCCCAGGGTCCTGGGATTGAGCCCCGCATTGGGCTCCCTGCTCAGTGGGAAGCCTGCTTCTCCCTCTCCCACTCCCCCTGCTTGTGTTCCCTCTCTCGCTGTGTCTCTCCGTCAAATAAATAAAATCTTAAAAAAAAAAAAAAAAAAAGCAACAATATTTTTCATAGAACTAGATTAATCCTAAAATTAACATGGAAACAAAAAAGATCCCAAATAGCCAAAGCAATCTTGACAAAGAACAAAACTGCAGCTATCACAATCCCAGATTTCAAGATATACCAAAGCCATAGTAATCAATAACAGTATGGTACTGGCACAAAAATAGACACATAGATCAATGGAACGGAACAGAAACCCCAGAAATAAACCCACAGTTATATGGTCAATTAATCTACGACAAAGGAGGCAATAATATGCAACGGGGAAAAGACAGTCTCTTCAACAAATGGTGTTAGGAAAACTGAATAGCTACTTGAAAAAGAATGGAACTGGACCATTTTCTTACATCATACACAAAAATGAACTCAAAATGGATTAAAGACCTAAATATGAGACCTGAAACCATAAAAATCCTAGAAAAGAGCACAGGTGATAATTTCTCTGACACTGGCAGCAGCAACAATTTTCAAGACATGTCTCCTAAGGCAAGGGAAACAAAAGCAAAACTAAACTAGTGAGACTATGGCAAAATTAAAAACCTTCTCTACAGCAAAGGGAATAGTCAACAGAATTAAAAAACCTACTGAATGGGAGAAGATATTAGCAAATGACATATCCAGTAAGGGGTTAGTATCTAAAATATACGAAGAACTTACACATATTAACACCAGAAAAAAACAAACAATCCAATGAAAAACTGGGCTAAAGAGATGAACAGATTACGAAGAAGACATACAGATGACTAACAGACACATGAAAAGATGCTCAACATCACTAATCATCAGGGAAATGCTAATCAAAACCATTGAGATATTGCCTGACACCTCAGAATGGCTAAAATCAGAAACACAAAAAACAAGTGCTGGCCAGGATGTGGAGAAAAAAGAAACCTTCATGCACTGTTTAGTGGGAATGCAAACTTATGTACCCACTGCGGAAAACAGTGTGGAGGTTCCTCAAAAAATGAAAAGTAGAATTACTGTATGATCCAGTAAATGCACTATTGTGTATTTACCCAAGAATACAAAAACACTAATGTTTATTGCAGCATTATTTACAATAGCCAAATTATGGAAGCAACTCAAATGTCCACCAATAGACGAATGGACAAAGAAGATGTGGCGTATACAAACAATGTAATATTATCCATAAAAAATAATGAAATCTTGCCATTTGCAATGACATGGATGGATCTACAGAGTATAATACTAAGTGAAGTAAGTCAGAGAAAGACAAATACCATATGATTCACTCTTACGTGGATTTAAGAAACAAAGAAAAAAAGACCAAAAAAAGAGATTCAAGTATAGAGAACAAACTGGTGGTTAACAAATGGGGGTGGGTGGTAGGATGGATGAAATACATGAAGGATAGTAAGAGTACACATATCACGATGAGCAATGAGTAACGTACAGAACTGCTGAATCATACACTGTACACCTGAATAACACTGTACTTAATTATGCTGGAATTTAAAAACTAATTTAAAAAATTAAAAATCAACTGTCATTGAATACAGCAATTACAAATCAATGTAACTCACCACATTAATAAATTATTTTTTTAAATCCTTTCAATAAACAGAAAACCATTTGACAAAATCCAGCAACCGTTTCTGATAAAAACTCAGTAAACTAGAAAAAGAAGGGAGCATTTTCAACCTAAGAAAGGTCATCTACAAAAAAACTACAAGTCAAAACATACTTAATGATGAAAGAGTGAATCCGTTAACTGCTAAGATTGAGAACAAGGCAAAAACACCTGGTTTCAGAACATCTATTCGTGTTGTATTGGAGGTTCTAGCCAGTGCAACAGTCAAGTAAAAGTAAAATAAAATAATACACATCCAGATTTGAAAGGAAAAGGTAAAAAATTTTATCTGCAGATATCAAAACTGTATCTATGAAAAAGCTACTAGAACAAATAAGTGCACCCAGTAAAGTTGCACAATACAGGTTAATATAAAACTCAGCTGTACTTCTACTAGCAATGAAAAATCAGAAATATGTAAAAATGCCAATTTAATCATAGTGTTGTAAGAAACACTGAATATCTGGGGCGCCTGGGTGGCACAGCGGTTGGGCATCTGCCTTCAGCTCAGGGCATGATCCCGGCGTTGTGGGATCGAGCCCCACATCAGGCTCTTCCGCTATGAACCTGCTTCTTCCTCTCCCACTGCCCTCTCTCGCTGGCTGTCTCTATCTCTGTCGAATAAATAAATAAAATCTTTAAAAAAAAAAAAAAACACTGAATATCTAAGTCTAAAATTTAAATGCAAATAGAATGGACTTGGAAGAGCCAAAACAACTTTGAAAATGAACAAGGAAGGACAACTTGTATTACCTGATTTCAAGACTCAGGATAAAACAGTAATGAAGACAATGTGGTACTAGCATAAAGAGATCAATGAAACAGAAAAAGAGAGTTCTGAAATAAATCCACTTTTGGGGGGGGGGGACACAAAATGTCAAGGCAATTTAATGGGAAAAGGATAATGTTGGCTGGCACAACTGAATAGCCACATGGAAAAACATAAACCTCAACACTTACCGTCATAGCATATACGAAAGATTCATTCAAAATAGTATTTGGTATATCCATTTAATAGATACTAATCAACAACATGTAACTACACACAATATTAATACACAAAAGTTGATACATGTAAAATGACACTGAGTGAAAGAAGCCATACTCCTTTTTGTACTTCATTTACCTAAAATTCTATACTGTGCAACTAATATACAATAAGAACATGTAAGTGGCTATCTAAGAATGGAGTAGGGAGAGAGGGAACTTTCTGGGGTGATATGTTTAGCATGTACACTGTAATGAAGGTTTCACAGGTCTGTTTTTGTGTCCAAATTCATCAACTTTAAATATATGCAGTTTATTGTACATCAGTTTGACCTCAATAAAGACATAAATATTTTTCATATTTTCTAATTAAAATCAAAGGATATGCATTATACCACAAAGACCTAAAAACAAAATATTGATGAGGTATTTTAGAATAGTCCAAAAAGAGTTTATAGAAAGAGCCCTATAGGGGCGCCTGGGTGGCACAGCGGTTAAGCGTCTGCCTTAGGCTCAGGGCGTGATCCTGGCGTTATGGGATCGAGCCCCACATCAGGCTCCTCCGCTATGAGCCGCTTCTTCCTCTCCCACTCCCCCTGCTTGTGTTCCCTCTCTCGCTGGCTGTCTCTATCTCTGTCAAAAAAATAAATAAAATCTTAAAAAAAAAAAAAGGGGGGGGGGCGCCTGGGTGGCACAGCGGTTAAGCGTCTGCCTTCTGCTCAAGGCGTGATCCCGGCGATCTGGGATCGAGCCCCACATCAGGCTCTTCTGCTATGAGCCTGCTTCTTCCTCTCCCACTCCCCCTGCTTGTGTTCCCTCTCTCGCTGGTTGTCTCTATCTCTGTCGAATAAATAAATAAAATCTTGAAAAAAAAAAAAAAAGAGTCCTATAAAAAGTTACAAGAAATATTAAACAAAATCCTACCACTGTTTATTCCAGAGTAGTATAATTACTGGTAATGATTCTTCTTTTTTATATTAATTGTATTTCTATTACAGTTTACATTCTTTTGGTAGTAATTAGCTTTCTTTTTTTTTTTTTATTGACACACAAATATGTATAATATGACCCCACAAATAAAAAAAAAAATTATTTTGTACCTGCACTGGGGAGCGAATTGTTATCTTCTTACTTCCTTCCACTCCATCAACTTGACAAACAATAGATCTTTCAACTCCAGACACTCTGTGTCTTACTGTGTATAGTCGTCGACCCACTTTTGTTAAAGGGATTTTATCAGCAGTAGAGTGGTTAGCAGGTGCTAAATGGAATATATATGTTGGAAAGTTTTTATTATTAATCATATATTAATCTTAATTAGATGTTAAATGCTAGACATATCAGATAATTTCTTAAACTTGTAAATAACAGTCACTAAAGTTTTTAGACATAAGACTATAAAAAAAAGGGCTATTTCTTTGTATAATCTATACAAAGGGATATATTAAGAAGCCACAATACATTCCCAGGCATTCATCTAAAACCTTCAAAGCACTTAACAAAAAAAAATTTTTAATTAAAAAAAATTTTCATTCAGTAGTTTAACCTAAGTGCAATATATGTTTTGAAACTAACAAGAGAAATTATTATAAAATATAAGAACACTGATCTTTGGTTTGCTGTCTTAATAACCAGAGCCTAATACCTGCTGGCACTCACTGGCAATTACCAAAGTAGCTGCAAAATTTCAGTTTTTCATTATTCCAACAACCTGTGATACCTTATGGTTTCTAAGACCTGATTAAACAAAATTTTATACACATTTAATATACATATTGCATTTTATTGGGGGGTGTGAATTATTTATTTACATATACCCCTCCCCACACTCCATCAAAATGTTAGTTCAAAAACAAGTCAGGTAAAATTGACGAGAGCAATTCACTGAGAATGCCGGCACAACACCTGAAACCTAGCCATTGCTAAGCAACATTTCCTGCCTAGGAGAAAGCACAAGGTATCAGTTTTAGCACCCCTCCCCTCTGTCTAGTAATCTTTCAAATTCCCTCCCTTCTCTCTAATTATTTAAATATGAGAGTATCAGAAAGGGATGTGGGTGAGGCTTTGGGACTAGGTAACTTCACAATGAATAAATATTATGACAATTAAGAATTTTTTACTTTCATTTCTCATGAAAACAAAACACTCCTGAGAATCACAAAGGACAAAAGAATAACCTTCCACCTCAACAGGCAGAAAATAAAAACCATTTACGAACCCAGAAACCAATGGAGTGTGCCATTTTCATGACTTCAAACTTTATTTTGAATTCACGTGGCTGTAAAACTAGGGGAATATTACTGAATTATACAAAATGTGGTTAAAACAACAAAAAGCTGAGTAAGGACAGGATCAAATCTTTCTCCTCCCAAAAATATGAAATGGTGAACTACCATGCCCTAGATAACGCAGTGGATAAAGTCACAATTTGGAATATAAAAATACAGTGACAACGAGCAACCAAAGCCCTGCAAAAGAAAAAGCAAAGTTCTTGACCTATTTGGAAGGAGATTTAAAAACCTGTAAGATACTACATACAAGTAAAATGCAATGAAAAAAATGTAACTTAAAAGAAATTAAAGCCCCAGGAAAATAATTTAACACTTACTGAGAAGAATGAAGAAGAGTTTACTGCTTAGGCTGGTCATTGCATTGAAATGATCATTGTCTTTAGTTCCCACATAGTCCATACTTAAACTCTCCGCATTTTTCAATACGTATGATTTTGCCAATGGAACGTTAAGTACGCTAAAAGAATCACTTGGTGAAACAGAGACAGTAAGTCCGAGAGAATTTAAAATCATAAATGGTGCTAGATCCCGTATGAAGCCAGTTGAAGCTCCAGTGGCAGCTTCTGTAAATGCCTAATAAGGAAGAGTTATTGTAAATAAAATGAAAACTAAATGACAATAACACTAAGGGATGTATGACAAATAAATAAGTTAATAAAAAACTTTTTATTCAATTAAAAAAAAAAAGGCTTAGGCTCAGACTAGTATACCAACACTTAAGTTTTCAAATTTCTTTTCTTACCTTGGCTAAATTATTTAACATTACAAGACCACATTTGGATAATGTAATGTTTAGTTGGTCTTTTGAATGGAAACTGATAACAGTTTTGTATTCTGGCACTTTATAATTTTCTTCTTCAGTATCTGACTCAACAATGGCCTTTTTTGCTTTCTTTTTCATCTAAAACGACACATAAATTACAGAAATATAAGGAAAATTTGTTCCTAGGAACACGTTATTCATTTTGCAAAGAAAAAACAAACTAGACAAATCCCAATAATAACATTAGAGACAACAATAAGTTTTATCAGTTCCACTGCCTTACTGGAATTGCTTGGATATCTGCCAGCTAAGGTCACACAGGACAGGGGCAATATTAGAGGAAAAAATACTTCTTATCCTCAGTGATACTAAAATGGCAAACACAATTCAAAAGGAAAAATAAACCCTAAACCTAAAATCACTAAATGCATGTAGCATTTGAATGAAAATTTAAAAGCACACACTTGATAGCTCATGGACATTCAGAACAAGAAAAATCATTTGGTTTATTAGTTAGGTTTATTGGCTATGGAATAAATAAAGAATAGAAACCAAGGGACTTAAAAAGTCCAAAAACAGTTGCAGAACAGCGCCACTAGAACCTACGACTCCGGAGCATCAACACCATCTACCAGTTTTTTACGATTCACAGATCCACTGCCCAGGTAGATTCTGACCTAAAAAACACCCAAGAAGTTTCTTTATCCAATCCTTTATCTGAAATATGTACGAAGTACGTGTAGTAATCTAATACAAAAAAGTTGGACAAGCAAGTAACCTTTGTTGTTATATTAACCGGCTTTCAACCACTGAAAATGTGTCTGCAGGTGACTGAATCATTATTTAGAGAGGAGACATGCTAGCAATTCTTCAGTTTCCAGCTCTGAAGCACAATTTCATCCATCTAAGGGTCCTGACTCTTATGATTACATAAATTTACAATCCATCTGAGAAACAAGTAACAGTATACTTTCTTCTGTATGTACACCCTTCTAAGGACAAAGGAAACTCAGGGTAGACAGCAACCGACAAGAAGACGCTAGAGGCATTTAACATGGTGGTTCTGAGCGGGGCTCTGCAGCCGGAACTGCAAGCCACCTCTTCCACTCTGAAGGTACTGCTTTAGGGAAGGCTCTAAAGCTCTGTCTCAGTTCCTTTACATGTTAAAAACTCTGACTTCAAAGGGGTGCTGTAAGGGTTCAAGCAAAAGTACATTACTTAAAACAGTGTTTAGAACACAATAAATGTTACACGATTACTTGCATTAGCATAGGAGGCACTGGTCTTGGGTCTGAAAATTACATTCACAGGCCACACAGGGAAGTACGCGGCAAGGCTCACAATGAGAAAACCTGAACTTTGTTATTAAAATTGAACTGTTTTGTGTGGTATGGACATTTACAGTTTTTGAAAAACAATTTTCAGACTTCAAATATACCTTGATTCCAAGATTCCACGGCCTAAAATCCTCAGTCTGATCAATTTCTAAGGGTTCCAGCAAAGGCTCCCATACACCAAACATTTCATTGTAATAATGCACCTAGAGAGAGAGAATTAAATTTTGAAATAAGACAGCCTTTCCTTTCTAAAAGGATCTTCCATGCTGTTTCCCACCACTATTTCCTTTGGCTCTGCTATTTCTTTATATGAAAACTGTTCTCTGAGACTTTCCTTAGTTCTTATACACACTCCCTCAGCACTTTTCTCACCTGGCTAACTTCATAGTCTAGTCTTCACAATTTAATCCAGATAAAACCCCCCTTTAAGCATTTTTCCTTGACTTCCAGACTGGGCTAAAAATCAAAAACTGCGTCCATTTATCATGTATTATTGAGGTTTTTAAACAGATCTGCCTATCTGCACTGATTTTTTGAAATCTCTTGATGATGAATTACAATTCAGTAAGTGCTTATTTATTTGAACTCTCAGAATCTCTTGGACATCCTAGACCATATCCTCTGCAAAATATACAGAATCTAGCCAGAATTTCAAAATCTGAAATCCAGTCAGTCAGTTCTACCTCTATTAGTGTATATTTCTGTATCAACACACAAATAATTTATCAGCTCACAAATTTTTGTATTTATTAATATAAATTAGTAGAATATCCAATTAGTTTCCACTACACATAAACTCATAAATTAAACCAAAATATTTTTGGGGATAATTCTATGTAGATAAATTCCGAAGCAAAATGTATGTTGGTTCAAAAGAAGTATCTTCCTTATAATTAAAGTACTCTCACAAAAATGTGAAAGATCTTTGTAGATACTCACTAAAGTTAATGCACTGTATAAAAGTATGAGGCATATCCTTCTAATTCTTTCTACTACTCTTTTAGAAGAGATTCAGAAATAGTCTATTATCCTTCTAAAGGAAAAAAGATATTCCATTCTTAAAAATAAGAATTCTGAATCTAATCAATACTTTATTAATGTATCATCTTTAAGTTGATAAAATCAATTGATATATCCAAGTTAAGTTTATGTTACAATAATATACACATAAAAACAACTATACCAAGGGCATAAATTTGTATACTTTCTTCCAAAAGTACCATGAGCCAACATTCATATTTACAATAAACTTAATTAAAATACTTACGTAAGATACCAAAAATACTCCATGTGTAGCATTATTTGTAATAAACTCCGGAAAAATACTGCATGTACTTACTTCTAGTTCAAGCTGACAGTAGAGATTTATCAAGGAACTCCAGTTTTTGCCTTCCCCTGAAAACCGTGATTTTGCCAAGAGCATAGGCACTGTTCTATGACCAATTCCAGCCTCAAGAACTATAAAAATAGAATCAATGTTCACTCTTATCATCTCTCCTTTGAGTATCAATTCAGTGGTGGGAGCTTTGTTTTCAACTTCATTTGGTTCTTCAAGAAACCACATTTTTAAATTCTTTGTATCCTTCTTTTCCCATAAATGTGCTGTAGAAGAAGTAGTTTCTTGGGGGATGGTATCCTTGGATGTATAAAGTGCTGATGTTATGGTAATCACAGTATTTATGATAACTGGTGAAACCTAAGGGGAAAAATTAAAACTAATAAAAAATCTACCCATACCACTTTCAAAAATTAGGTACTTCAAAAATATTAAATATATTTGTTGAAAGATCATGAAGCATTAATATTAAACTAATATCACTACCATCAAATAGTAGATACAGTTTATTGCCTATGAAAATTTTATAACTAATTTCAATTTTTAAAAAAGATGTATTTATTTATTTTGAGAGAGAAAGAGTGTGCACATGTGCACAAGTTGGGGAAAGGGCAGAGGGAGAGAGAGAATCTGGACCAGAGTCCCTGCTGAGTGCGAAGCCTGATGTGGCGCTCAATCCCATGACCCCAAGATCACGCATGACCTGAGTCGAAGAGTCGGATGTTCAATCGACTGAACCACCCAGGTGCCCCTAACTAATTTCAATTTCTAAAATATTAACCTGAATCTTACAGATATTAGATTGATCAAGTGTAAGTTCAAACATGTATATCATAGGAATGTTAGATGTTAACTACAGAAGTCAAACACCAATAATAAATAACATTCAAATGTGTATTAAATAATACACTGTAATAATGTGTCACATAAAAATACTTTCAAAAACACAGCTGCTCTATTTTTTGCTTATTTAACAATTAAAGACTTGATATAATAATTGCTTATTTTTAGGTTTTACTACTTTTTTAAAAAGGTGCCCTAAAGATATGAATAACTGATTACATTTTAACTTACCTTTAGTGTGAGGGACTTTACTGATATATCAATCACTTGTGGATCTGTACCTATTTGAGTAGCTTGATAGAACAAGTCACAGGGCTGCAAAACCTAGGAGAGAAAAATTCAATACCACCAAATTAACATTGTTCTAAAAGTTTTATTTAAAGACATTCCTAGTAATTGTTACGTTAAATAAACAAGTAACTTTTAAAAAACACAAGTGACTCAATAACACAATTATCTTTTATACTTGTCTTTTCTAATAGAAAGTATTAACAATAATAGCAACAATATTAATAAAACATAGTTAAGTCAAGGAGCTTAAATATGCTTAAATACATGAAAACCCCATAAAGCTTGTATTATATATTTTATTTTACTTAATATAATACAATTTTCTCCATTATAAAGTTGAAACAAAATAATCTATACAGGAAAAGCTACAAAAGATGAGGAAAAAATTATAAATACATTAGATTTACTAAATAACTCTTAACATAACCATAAATTAACTTAAGTTTTCTCTAACTGTGGCAGAATTCTGCCCTCTAGCTCCTGAAAGAATCACGTTGCTCTCAAGCACAAAACATATTCACTCACCTCCTAAGGCTTCTAATAGCCTCATCCCATTATAGCCCAAAGTCTAAAATCTCAACATCTAAAATCTCAATCAGGCACAGGTGCTAATGAAGTAACTATGTGTAATCTATTAAGTACAGCTGCTGGGGCACAACTTCCCTTCTGTGGATCTGTGAAAGGAACGGAAGTTATCTGCTCCCATCCTCCCAATACAGAATGGCGGGGCAGACATAGGATAACAATTACAGACATTCCAGTTTAAAAGGGGGAAAATGGAAGGTAAAAAGAAGTCACTAGCCCAAAGTAACCTGAAATCCAGCCAGGTACAAGAGTTTCTTGATAAGGTTTCAAAGATTGTCTGTGGCTCTCACCTCTATCCTCTGAATCATCCTTCCTTTTCTAGAAAGGGTAGCACAGATTTGTAACCACACAGTTTTATCATCCTGCTTCCTGCCAGTAGAATTTTGGGGGTCCAAAGAGTCTCTCTTCATTTTCTACTCCTTGTCCCTCCCAGTCCATGCTGGCAGTGTTTCTGCTAAAATCACTTTCTCAAGAACCTTGAAGGCCTTCTGTAAATTTTACAAAGTTTTACTCCATTAGACAAAAGCAACAGCCACCGATCTTTTTGAGATAATCATGGTCTCTCCTCCTGCTGCGACAGCTAAAGAATGACACCTTTATGATTCCTAGACTGCCCTCAGTGTGATGAGAAGATCTGTGAATCACATACTAGTCTCTTGAAAGGGCCCTCTGTGTGTCTGAACACTATGATTTTTTGACCTAAGATGTAGCAGAAGTTCATACAATCACACGGTCTTCTCTCTATGCTACACTTTTGGCAGCCATTTCTGACTTTTAGCATCTTCTGCCATTTGGAAAGCTAAGAAATATCAAATTCATAAAGTCCTGGTTCTCTGGTTCTTTTTGTTTAACTGTTCTTTCTCAATTCATCTCTCTGCTCTATCATTTTACTATAAACAATAAGAAATCAGACAACATTTTCAAATCCGGCAGCTTAGAAATCTCCTTAGCTATATATCCATGTTTGTCACTTATGAGTTCTGCTTTCCAAACAACTACAAGACACAGTTTTGCAAAGCTCTTTGTGACTACATTTCAGGCCATCCCTTTAATTTCCAATAACACGTCTTTTACCTTCCTTGTAGGCCCCCTTTGCAGCATCATCAAAGACCATATTCTTACCAAGAGTCTATTCAACACAACTGAGGCTTTGTCTATCAATCTCCATAAAATTCCTCCAGATTCTGCATACTGCCCATTCCAAAGCTGCTCCCACGTTCGAAATAACTGCTACAAGAGCATCTTACTACTGCTACAAACCTCTGTATTTGTTTCCTATTACTGCATAACAAATTATTACAAACCTACTAACTTAAGACAAATTTATTATTTCCCTGTTTTCATGGGTCAAGAATCTTTCAGGTGTCAGCCACCTGGTTGTCCTCATCTGAAGGTCTGACTAGGGAAAGATCTTCTCCTGAGCTCCTTCAGGTTGTTGGTACAATTCATTTCTTTGTGGCCTGAAGACTGAGCTCTCCATTTGCTTGCTAGCTGTTGGCCAGAGACTGCTTTCTATTTCTACTAGTCATTCACAGGTTCTTGCCTTCTCCCCAGTTTGCTCCTTCAAGATCAGCAGGAAAGCATTTTGGTGTCTCACCATTTTAAAAATTAGGTTAGGCCCACCCAGAATCTTTGATTAACTCAAAGTTAACTAATTAGTGACTTAATTATATTTATTGATCCTGTACACATTCAAGAGAAGACTATATTGGGCACATGCAACAGGGAACAGAAATCTTGGGGGCCATCTATTAGAGTTCTGCTTATACTGACAATGAAGAATAAATCGGGGGGGAAATGACATCCAAACCCATTCCCCAAAGAAATCACATTACAATCTACCAGTATTCTAATAACATTAGCAAGATCAACTGGTACATAACTTAAATATTCAGTATATCATTTCTTTAAACTTCAAGGACAGAAAATTATAACCACTTTACAATACATGATCCGAGATTTTCAACCTAAAATTTGTTATCTCTTCATCTTACAGAAGACAAAACCAAACCAACAAATAGTATCATACATATAAAAGTTTTTCTATAACCTGAAAACTTTTCATAGTAGCCCCTTCCCAAAATGAATACAAAGGTATATGTTGATCCTTACCCAATTCCTTTATTTTCAAGTCTAGTTATTGAAGATTAGAAATGTAGCTGGTCATTAACAGTAAATGTGTTTATGCCAAAACTACATTACAGTCAAGTTGTAACGAAGTCCATATAGATCGATTCAATGATGTAAAATCATTTCTTAAAATGGAACTGTTTTCCTATTATTATTAGTCTTCAACAGCAGCAATTGTGATTTCAATGCTATTTCTATCATTCTTTCTCCTTCCTACTCTCTCACCTAACTGCTCCCAGTCTTATGTGATTTTCACTACCCATGCATTCCTTTCCTGCAGCTACGCTTCCCCTTCAAAGAAGCAATCTTAGGCTATAGACAATATTTACAGAAACCTACAAGAGCTCACTATAAATTCCCCCCTTAGCTACTCTTACAGGAGAGTTAGTCTTCTATTATAGAATCCCCAAAGGTACTTTCAACAAAATACAGAAGAAATTAAAATAGTCTCCAATTTAGGGTATTTTACCCATAAATGTAAGGCTCATATGCCATAGGAAAAACTATTAATGTAATTTAAGAATACTAAAAATATTACACTTCTTTCAATAGATGGTAGTAAGCACTCAATAAAATTGCACATTTACTCATGATTAAGATTCTTTCAAAATTAGATAGGGAAAATTTCTCAACATACTAAAGGTTTTATATATAAATTCACAAGCAAATATTAAGATCATACTAATATGACCTAATGTGAATACAATGAGGATGAATCATTACTGGCATTCAACGAACAAACAATGTTACTTCTGCAGGTGATTTTTAGAAAATATAACATCATTAAAAAATATTGGTACAGGTAACAAGTTTAGGAAAATTATAGAATAAGATAAATTCATTTAAAAAGCTGACAGCCCAGGGGCACCTGGGTGGCTCAGGTGGTTAAGTGTCTGCCTTCGGCTCAGGTCATGATCCTGGTTTCCAGAGATCCAGCCTGGCACTGGGTTCTCTGCTCAGTGGGGAGTCTCCTCCCTCTGCCCCTCACCCAGTTCATGCTCTCTCTCTCTCTCAAATAAATAAATAAAATCTTTTAAAAAAACAAAAAGCTGACAGCCCAGCCATCAAAAAGAATGAAATATTGCCATTTACAAGGACATGGACGGAGCTACAAAGTACCATGCTAAGTGAAAGAAGTCAGGCAGAGAAAGACAAATACCATGATTTCACTCATTTAAGAATTTAAGAAACAAAACAGATGAACATAAGGGAAGGAAAAAAAGAGAGAAAGAGAGAGAGAGAAAGAGGCAAACCAAGAAACAGACTCTTAACTATAGAGAACAAACCTAAGGTTTCCGGAGCGGGGGGGGGGGGGGGGGGGGGGCAGCGGGATGGGTTAAATAGGTGATGGGGATTAAGGAATGTACTTGTGATGAGCACTGGGTGTTGCGTGGAAGTGTTGAATCACCAATATTGTACACCTGAAACAATATTACACTGTACGTTAACTGGAATTTGAATAAAAACTTTAAAAAAAGGTGACAGCTACTTATTGTGATATAAAATGATTTAACTTATTAGGATTTAGGAATTTATTCAAAAATTATTATAAAACACTAATGAATGAAATAAGGTCAGACAGAAATAAATTTATACTGTACAGGAGGCAAAGATGAGAATATCCCATATGTTAAAATGGGTAGAAAAATTTGGTGCCATGTATCCTTTGAAAATTAAATAAATTCTCTTTTAAAAATGCATGTATACAACACTTTACATACATTTTTAAAAGTTTCATGAAGTTCTACTAAGCATCCATGGACCCCAATTAATATTAAATTAAGAAACTTTGTTTTAATATAAAATAAATACAATACCAATTAAAGTTGTACTAACTACAACTTATCAAAATGTATGTGGCCAAAACTGCTGGTTGGCCATAAACACTCTTCTCAAAATTCTCTATAATCACAGAAGTTTCCCTTAACACGTGGTTACTCAGCTAAAGATCTCCTTCTCTAGACTTCCATTTCCATCTATGAAGGAAGCAACTTGTAGCACAGTAATAATCCATCTACAAGTTGAAAGTGATGTTAAAAAAGTCTGCTTCGAAGTAGAAGCAAGCTACCAAGACAACCCTGCAAAGTCCCAAGGGTGGGGGCGGGGGGAGCAGGGAAGTTATCTCAAAACTTGGAAGTGATTTACCTTCAAGTTATTTGTCAAATTCTTTAGCTGTATACTAAGCAGAAGGCTATCGCTAGGTTAGCAATTTCAAAATGGTCAGCAGAATGGGACCAAGAAGAAAAAAATCAATTTCTTTGAACAAGCAGATTAAGTTACATCCTAGGAATAGCTCAGCAACAAGATGGAAAGAAAGAATCTTTTAAATGTAGTTAAACCATGCTTCAGCTACTTCTCTGGGGGGGGGGGTACCTCTTGTTACAGCAGCCTAACTAATATCCTAATACAGAATTTCACACCTAGAAGTTGGCACCACTGTAATAAAGTCAAATATCTGACTGATTTAGCAACTGAATGGACATGGGATATTTTAAAATGAGAGAGGACATCAACTACTTCCATTCTGACCTCTATCTGTACTTTCTAAATGATTTTTTTCTTTCCATCTTATTTCTTAACTCAGGCAAAAGACCGTGGGGGCAAAGCATTCCCTGATGGCAACTGAAACTACCCCTGCATGCAGAGATGACTGTCCTGAGCCAGCAAGACCCCATGTGACTGACCCCAAGAAAATGGTCCACCTGACCTTTACTGCCCACCTGCATGGACCCACCGACCTCTGTCCCAGTTTTTCCTTCTATAAACCTGGAAAAATTTTTGGCACCTTGGAGACAATCTTTGAGATACTGGCCCACTGTCTTCTTGGTATCGGCCTCACTGAAATAAATTCCTTCCTTGTTTCACAGCCACTCATGTCTCTGCCTTTGGATTTTCCAAGTGGCCAGTGGTCAAATGTTGTCTGTTTGGAACCCCAGCCAGACAATGTACTTTAGAAAAAAGCCTACTGCCAGACAGGTTTGGAATACTTAAAATGTTGCTATTTATTAGCTCCTTCATTCTGCTGTTTGCAAAGCCCTATAAGAGAAAGGAAAATACTGAGGAGACTCAGGCTCTAAAGAGGAGCCTCAGCAAGAGATAAGACTGCGGCTCCTACACTTTCTCTGGCAATTTTTGTTAAAATCAAACATGGGAACCAGCCCATGACAAAAACAACAACAATTAGAGTACAGATGGTGCCTGTCCCCCTCGCTCAATCCTATTACTAAAGTAGTCTTTACTAAATGAGGATGAAGGCAAAATCAGTATGATTAGTAAATAAAACAGGAGTTTTCTAGAATAAATGAATGAATGCATTCTTTGGTTATGGTTGCTTACACCTGAACTACCTAGAACTAAACTAAATGTTCAAGGAATGAAAAACTGCCAAAGAGGGGCGCCTGGGTGGCGCAGTCGTTAAGCGTCTGCCTTCGGCTCAGGGCATGATCCCAGCGTTCTGGGATCGAGCCCCACGTCAGGCTTCTCCGCTGGGAGCCTGCTTCTTCCTCTCCCACTCCCCCTACTTGTGTTCCTCTCTCGCTGGCTGTCTCTATCTCTCTCAAATAAATAAATAAAATCTTTAAAAAAAAAAAAGAAAGAAAGAAAAACTGCCAAAGAAACCATTATCAGCCATGCAAAAGCCTTCTGTTAATTCAACTGCTAGAGCAATCTCCAAGTAACCAACTCAGTAGGAAGTGAGCTGTGGAAACAGTGCAGCTCCCGAAAAGAGACAACAGCCACTTCAGATGGGTCTACAGAGAATAATGGTTAAAAAAAAAAATCTTTTAGAGGGGAAAGCTGGGGCCACCTGAGAAAATGACCATGTTTTTCCATGGGAGTGAAAATGGAAGATTCCAACATGGGCTCTCCCAGGAACTTGACTCCATTGCAAGAGCTGCAAGTTTTCACATTTCTGCTCACAAGATGTGACACTCGTTACGGATAAGTGACTACCAAGTGCTCCTCATTCTTATTTTTCTGAATGGGTTTTTAAATTGCAGTTATCCTGTCCTTATACCACCATTATATAGTGGTTGTGTGTGTCGGTGATGGAGTATTTGTCTGCTGAAAAGCCGTGGCTTGTCTATTAGTTAACAGAACATCAAATAAGAGAAGTCACAGCAGACTGAACTAAGAAAATCAGCTCAAGATCCTGGACTTTGAGACTGTATCCCTTAAGGAAGAGATGAACATGTTCTATGGCTGAGAAAACACAAATATGAATTATTTGTGTGGACAAAGAAGAAACCTCTGAGTGAACCAATAGGTCAGGACCTCTAATCGTTACCTGATTATCTCCTTCTAGAGAGCAAAATGGAGTCTCTCAAGTCAAGCAGGAGCCTGTGTCGAGCAAAGACGCAAGCAGTTAAGGTACCGCAGCTAGGAGATATGGCTGGGACCAGTGTCAGCTGACACCCCAGAACTGATAAGGAGCAGAACCAGAGACCCAAAACTGATTAAATCCCTTTAAAAAGGAAAGGATTTGGGGAGTAAACTGTCAGACTCTTCAGACCTGACCCTTCTGTCTGACCACTTAAAAAAGGCAATTGCCACCGAAGGCTCTGCCTGATTGATCTCCGAACAGAACAAAGAGCCTTCCCTGATTGAACATCAGAAGCAGTAAATGCTGAGAGCTGACCCAGACCATACCGTGGCCTTATCTCAGCTGCGCGTCCCCAGACTGCCTTCTCGTTTGGTTCATTAACTTCTGTTATCTTGTTTGTTGTGTGATTTGTCTTATGTCCTGTTTTGTGTGCTGTAAGAAGCCAAGTTTAATCACATGGTGAACTGTCGTTGAGTTTGGAATCCTGAACCTGCTTTATAATTGTGATTTAACTTTGCTTTATGATTGAATAAAGCTGACACTGTGGAAAGACCCAAGTCCTGTGTGCGCCTTCGTAGCATCCTCAGGACACTCCTTTTCTATAGAAATACAAGTTTTACCTGAGCACAAGGTAGCTCGGAAAAAAAGACCACATTCCCCAACCCTTTGTGAAGATAAGTGTGGTCATACAGCTAAGTTCAAGTTGTTAAAACCACAGGATCAAGATGGAGTCACGTATGCCAGCCTAAGTCACTAAACTTAATACCTAACCTAATTGCAGTTTCAATGTCCCCTGAGAAATGCAGTCTTAGGAAACTTTTGGCCTGCACATGGACCCTTCTCCATCCCCAAAAGGAAGATAAATTAATCCACCAAGAAGACTCCCTCTTTTCCCTCTAAGGGAACATGGCCTTGTCTGAGACAATCCTTTCTTTTGCTAATAACTTCCTCGCCCCACCCTCCTTCCTATAAAGGATCTTCATTTTATATAACCCCTATATGCATCCTAGCTGGGATGCAGCCAAATGCATGAAATTCTTAATAAAGTCAATTGGATCTTCAAATCTACTTGGTCGGATTTTGTCTTTTCACAAAGCCAAACAGATATAAATAGAAGAACTATATGTAAAACTTCTAAATTATAACCTAAAAGAGAATCTGTATCCCCTCCATTTTTATTTCCTCTTTTCTTAGTGGTGAGCCCGCAGCCTTGCAAACTAGGAAAATAAACTCTCTTGTATCCTAATATATATGTATTTACTTTAACAAAATTATAGCTTATATTTCTATGTTGATGGTATTTATGCTGCTATTACATTTATGCTTCTACTCCTTGCAGAAGTCTACACATTTTATAAGTGTTCCATATGAGCAGAAGTAATAGGCAGTTGAAAAAGATGTGTATGTCTTTGAAGAAATAAACTAATCAGTTATGAAGAGGTAGAAGGCCAAGAGGCTACCAGAGAGTAAAACACAAATGTGATGTTTATCAAAGCAAATGTCTGAATGTTCAAATAAGTTATATGTAGAAAAGAAAAAACATACCTGAGCAAAAATGTCGAGATAGGTGGAAAAGATTAAAAATAATAAAACTGAAACAACCAAGCAAACAACTGGTGGAAAGTCTCAAAGGCCTCAGAGGAACTGACGTGGTCAGAAAGCCACAGTGCGGTCTTTGAGAAGTGTCCAGATGAAAACATCTTAGACTATTCCCACAAATACATACAACACTGAGGAGCAACTGGAGAAAGAAAAGACGTGCAAAGCCGGTATAATGATAATCTAGACTAGGCGCTCGGAGAAGAAAGTTATTTTACGGAGAAAGGCTGGAAAGTATGTAGGTCGTTTTCTAAAGTAGTATATACCAAATTCAAAATAGTTTACAATTAAGCAGATAATGAAAAAGTAAACTCACAGTAGTGATTTTGCCTTTTCTCTTGACTGGAAGAAATGGGCATGCTCTCACTTGAAGGTCTTTAATGGCAGCAGTCATTGTATTGTTCTCAAGGTCACCTTTCCAGCAAATTTCACATTGTGTTGTAATGACTAAGGCAGGAGCATCACTTCTTGTCATATCAGCCACAAACACAATTTCAGGATTTTTAATAATAATATTAACTTCCCACTTCTCTGATTCCTGTACAGGTACTAAATAGAACAAAAATAAGTTCACATTTTAAAATATTTATAAATCTTTGTTATACATATTATTTATGAATAATTATTTGAGAGAAAATGTTTTTTCATTCCAAGCAAAAAAAAATAAAAGAATCTTAGATCCCAAAGGAATCTACTGCAATTCTCTTAGGTTAAGAATTCAAGATTCTGTAGGGGCGCCTGGGTGGCTCTGTCTTTAAGCGTCTGCCTTCGGCTCAGGGCGTGATCCCAGCGTTATGGGATCGAGCCCCACATCAGGCTCCTCTGCTATGAGCCTGTTTCTTCCTCTCCCACTCCCCCTGCTTGTGTTCCCTCTCTCACTGGCTGTCTCTATCTCTGTCGAATAAATAAATAAAATCTTGAAAAAAAAAAAAAAGAATTCAAGATTCTGTAAGTCTTCAGAACATTTAAAAATGTGGGGAAAAAAACCCTTTAATGGTAGAGCTGGTAACTAACCCAGTTTCCAACTCTCAACTTGATACTACTTCTGCTCTACCACAACGAACGAAATACGTAAAAGATAGTGGAGAGCTATAAAGATAACAAAAATAAAAGAGAACTTTAAGTTATAATATTATCTTTAATTATGAAAAGTAATGTTTTTTTTTTTTTTTTTAAGATTTTATTTATTCATTCGACAGAGACAGAGACAGCCAGCGAGAGAGGGAACACAAGCAGGGGGAGTGGGAGAGGAAGAAGCAGGCTCCTAGCGAAGAGCCTGATGTGGGGCTCAATCCCATAACGCGGGGATCAGGCCCTGAGCCGAAGGCAGATGCTTAACCGCTGTGCCACCCAGGCGCCCTGAAAAGTAATGGTTGATTCGTTATTCTCCCTACTTGTTTTTGTCAAAAAAATTCTTTGAAATTGCTGCCTGTAGGGAAGTATATTTGCTTATTCTAATACAGATCTCATAATTTGTGAACCCAATACACATTTACATCCTAAAAAATACGCAAATTGCACATTCTACCAGAAAGCACACTTAAGTTTTCCTTTTACCTCTGAAAAATATTTTAATTGAGTAATTCACTTAACCTCATCATCTAGAAAGGTCATCAATGGTGAGCACTACTGTAGCACTTCAGTAATACAGATATGAAATATTTTAGCTAATAACTAACCTTCTTCCTTAGCAGTCCATGTTTGAACACTGGTTTCTACAGCACTGCCTGTGCTGTAGGCCTCAAGAAAGACATTTGCAACTGTCAGCAGAAATTCCACACTTGCACAAATATACATTTCTTGAAGGACTAAATCAGTCACCCAACCATCTCTGACTCTTCTATACTTTACATCCATCATGTCCTTTTTGTCAAAACCAACTGTCAGCCCTATCATTCTGAAAAACACAATAACAATTCCTATGAGTATCTTACAAATAACCAAACAAACCAATAAAAGGCAAAAGACCTCTTATCCATCTTACTAACAGCAAAGCAGCATTCTGAAGTTATTTCTCCTAGGAAGATCACAAAGTAGTCCAAATAACAAACTTAGAAACTTCTGGAGCACAACTGTCTCATAAACTAGGAAGCACATTTGTAAGAAATTAGAATCTCAGCATATTGGTCTTAATTTTTCAGGTTTTCATGTTTATAACTTGCAGAGATCAATAATAATTTAGATAATAGAGATTAATTAAAAAATCCAATGTAACTGCACTGATTATTTCTACTTAACCAATACATTGAGCACACAGTAAGAACAGCACATAACTAAACCAGGACATTTTAAATGCTGACTGAGAACCATAACTCCATTAAACTGAAGCTCTGAAAACCTTGGGATGTACCCAGAAAACAAACATGCAACATTGGGAATATGTTTTACAAATATTATCAACCATTTCTCAAGTAAAAAGTAAGAACACTATTACCTAGGAGTTGCCTTCTTGACATGAGGCCTTTTATCATCTAAAATACAGTTTTTTAATGAGAAGGAAGAAAATGTTGAGTCATCTGTATACATTTTTGCAGTGCTTATGATATTCTCCAACTTAAACTCAGCAAGTTTCAGAGAAGGATCACGAACATCTGTAAAGGAAGTCTATGGAAGAGGAAATTAATACAAATTTTACACAAAAACAAAGTCTAATACATATTTTAAGATACGAACTACCAACTTCTCTATCTCCATAGGGCCTGCTAACGAAAGGCCAAAAAAAACTTAATTTAAAAATTTATTTTTTACATCGCTGCCTACAGGAAAGATAACTTAAAAGGACAATGGTTAAATTTATTATTAAAGGGAAATGATCAGTAACATTTTTCAGAGGAAAAGAGACTTCAAAATACATATGAAATATTAACAACAGTTACTTTAATAATAAGCATTCACGTATATAATTTTCATCAAGTGAAAAAATATTTTCTTCCCAACTCACCTGTTCAGGACCTGGACTGTACAGTACCATGGTGAGATAGTCGGTTCTGAAGCTCATATTCAGTGTTGTCTTAACTTGAGAGGCCTGGGAGTGTATTTCTACCACAGCAGCAGTCACTACAGTTGTTCCTTGGAAAAGTTAAGTTATTGGATAAGAAAGTCAAGAAAGGTAGAAGTCATTAAAATAGGTTTTAAATAGGTTTAACAGAATTTTCAATTAAATATGTAGAATACTGTTAAGAAAATAATAAAGATTAGAAAATTCAAAAGTTGAACTTAGTAACTCCCGGCTTAGGATTCTTTCTGTGATAGTTCAGGAATATTAATTAAACACTTGGTGCCTCCGTTTCCATTTCTGTAAGGTGAGAATAACAAAACTAACCACCGGGTTTGTTTTGGGCATTAAGTAAAAGGGCATGTACTTATTAGACTACCTGGCACACAGTTTAATATTCAAATTTTACTTTAAAAATTAAAACCAAACAAGACATTTTAGATATTTTCAACAACTGTTCCACTAAAAAGAAGGATCCAAAATTCATTCTTGTCTGCATTCTATATTTTGAGTCAAGGCATTATATGTACATGGAATATATTAAATGGACTTTTCATTAAAACATAGCAATTGCTAAGTCTTAGCAATTGTCAACAGATTTTCAACTGTAGCAATTGCTACCCAACTCCAGAGACCAGTGCCACCACACCAGGTAACTCATTTTTAATTTAGGTAAAATTTACGTCAGTGAAATATGTAGATCTTAGCTGAACAATTTAATGAGATTTTGTACATCCATGCTACTAGCACTCCCATTAAGATACTGAATATTTACATCACTCCAGAAAGTTCTCTCATACCCTTTTCCAGCTCTTCCCCAACCTCCCTACCATTCTAATTTTAATCACAAAGGTTAGTTTTGTTTGTTCTTAAATTCTGTATAGAGTAACATTTAGAGTAAAACCTCTTTCATGTTTGGCTTCCTTCGGTTAACATGTTTCTGACATTCACCCACGTTGTCACATGTATCAGTAGTTCACGCTTTCTTACGCAGTCTATGAAAACACACAATTTACCCATTCTAGGATTGATGACCATGTGGGTTGTTTCCAGATTTAAGCGATTACAAATAAATCTGCTACAAATACTCCTGAGTAAGTCATTTAGTGTATATATACACCTATTTTGGAGTGGAGTAGGTGAAATACTTGGATCTGGAATTTTGTCACAGGGTAGATATATGTTGTTAATTGCCCAACTCTAAGTAGTTACACTATTTCATGTTCCCAACAGTATTATGTGAGTCTCAGTTGTTTCATACTCTCATCAACGCTTGGAGCTGTTAGTCTTAAAATCTGACTCATCTGGTAACGTGAAGTTTTCCTGAAATATAACTATGTTAGCATATTTTCATCTGCTTACTTTACATTTATCAACCTTTCCCAAGTATTCAACTAATCTGGTAATTATGTTATTTTTTTTAAGTTACTAATTTCCAGGAGTTTTCAGGTATTCCAGATATGAAAACAATGTCAGATACACATATCATGAATATGTACCCCAGACTGAGGCCTCACTTTTCAGTCTTGATACCAACTCTTGATAAGGAGAAGCTAAAAATGTTTATGAAGTTTACTTTATAAAGTTTTTATGATTAGCATTTTATCAACCTAAGAAATCTTTGGCAATCCCATGATCATGAAGATACTCTTCTATGGTTTCTTCTAGAAGCTTAGAAGTTTTAGCTTTCAAATATATGTCTTTCATCCATCTTAAATTAATTTCTGTGTATGGCATGAAGGGACAAAGTTCAATTTTCCTGTTAAAAGGTTTATCCTTTCCCTATTGACTAGTGTCTGTTGAAAATCTGTTGACTCTACTTGTGTGTTTTCTCGGACTCTTCTGTTTTACAAATCTGTCTATGCTAACTTTCGATTTACTGCAAAAAAAAATTTTTTTTTTATTTGACAGAGAGAGAACACAAGCAGGGGGGAGTGGGAGACGAAGAAGCAGGCTCCCACTGGAGCAGGGAGCCCGATGTGGGGCTCGATCCCAGGACTCTGGGATCACGCCCTGAGCCGAAGGCAGACGCTTAATGACTGAGCCACCCAGGCGCCCCAGATTTACTGCAAATTTTCAACCAGATAGTATAAATCTTTGTCTTTCACAATATTTTTTTTGCCCTTTGTTTTTTTTTTTTTTCTGGCTATCTAGTCAAGGGCATTTTTACTTCTTTCTACCCTTTAGATCTATTAATCCTTCTCCCAGCCTTATTACTCTGTCCATGACTATCAGTTAACCTGGTGTGATGATTGTGGACACTTCTGACTTGTGTCCACTTTAGGGGGAAAACTTAACACTTCAGCATTAAGTATGCCTTTTAGATATTTCTAATTTTCACCATAAATAGGTACAGAATTTTGTCAAATGCTTTTTCTGCATCTACTGAAATATGATTTTTTTCCTCTTTGTTAATTTGGTGAATTATATTGATTTTTGACTGTTAAACCAACTTCGCATTTTGGGATAAATCTCACCTGCCAAGATGAAATATCCTATATCCTTATTGCTGGATTCAGTACACTAATATGTTGTTAAGAATTTCCATATCTGTGTTCATGAAGGATATTGATGTATAATTCTTTTTTTGAAAAGACTTTTTCTTTTCTTTTTTACCAGGATAATGCTTGCTTTAGAAAATGGCCAAGGAAGTGCTTCCCCTTCCTTTATTTTCCAGAAGAGTTTGTGTAACACTGGCATTATTTTGAACTTCAATATTTAACAGAATTTATCATTGAAATTCAATTCCTTTAACAGATACAGGGCTACTCAGACTCATTTCTTATGTCAGTTTTGGCGACTTAGTGCTTTCCAGGAAATTTGTCCATTTCAAACAAGTTGTGGAATTCTTTCTCACAAAATTATTCATAATAGTCCCTTATTGTCCTGATAGCAATCTGCAATATCTATTTAATTCTGATACTGATAATCTGTTCTCTCTCTCTTTGTCCTAATTTATCAATTTTATTAATTTTTTCCAAAGAAAACAATCTCTGACTTTGCTAATTTTCTCCATTGTATATCCATTTCTCTTCCATTGACTTCTATTCTTATCTGTATTACTACTTCCTTTTAATTTACTTTGGATTTAATTTGCTCTTCCTTTTCTTTCTCCAGGCAAAAGATTTAATCTTTTAAACTCTTTTTCTTTCCTCATCAAATCCCTTACAGCTAAAAGTTTCTTTCAGCACTGCTTTAGTTACATCTCACAAATTTTTATTAGATTTTATGTTCATTACTTTTCAGTTTAAATAATTTTCTAATTTCCCTTGCCTTTTTTGACCCACAGGTTATTTAAAAATTGTTTGATATCCAAGCATTTCAAGCTTTTTTGACGTCCTATTGCTGCTATAGATTTCTAGTTTAATTCCATATGACCAGAAAACTTCATGGCCCCCCAGAATGGTTTATCCTTGTGAACATTCCAAGAGCCCTTTAAAAAACAAATGCATTGGGGCGCCTGGGTGGCACAGCGGTTAAGCGTCTGCCTTCGGCTCAGGGCGTGATCCCGGCGTTATGGGATCGAGCCCCACATCAGGCTCCTCCGCTATGAGCCTGCTTCTTCCTCTCCCACTCCCCCTGCTTGTGTTCCCTCTCTCACTGGCTGTCTCTATCTCTGTCAAATAAATAAATAAAATCTTTAAAAAAAAAATAAAATAAAAAAATAAAAAAATAAAAAACAAATGCATTCTGCAATTATTGAGTGTAGTATTATACTAATGTCAGGTAGGTCAGTTTGTTAACAGTGTTCAACTGTTCTATATTTTGACTTTTTTTGTCTATATTCTATCAATTACTAAGAGTGGTATGCTAAATCCATAACTGATTGTGCATGTGTATTTCTGCCTTTAGTTCTGTCCATTTTTGCTGCATGTTTTGAAGCTCTGTTATTAGTTACAATACATTTAAAGTTGTTGGATCTTTTTTGCGAATTCGTCCCTTTATCATTGTTATAAAATACAAACTTGTAAAGAAACATTTCTGAGACAATCAGGAGAAAATGAAGCCTACCAGGATATTTTCATGGTCTACAGCAAGTACAGCTAATTTTTTAGGGGTGATAATGTTACTATGACTACATTTAAAAAGTAAATGGGGTGCCTGGGTGGCTTAGTCCGTTAAGTATCTGCCTTTGGCTCAGGTCATGATCCCGGAGTCCTGGGATTGAGCCCTGTGCTGGGTTCCCGGCTCAGCGGGGAGTCTGTGTTGCCCTCTGCCTTTCATCCCACTCGTGCTCTCTCTTGCTCACTCTCTCTCAAGTAAATAAAATCTTAAAAAATAAAACCAATAAAAAGTAAAGTTCTTACTGCTTAAATACCAACTAAAGGTATAACATCTGAGATTTGCTTTAAAATCATCTAGTGGGGTGGGGGAAGAAAATGCAGAGTTAAAGCTATAATAAAGTCAGCCACATGCCACCAGCTGCTGAAACTGTGTTGACGGGTACGTGTGGATTCATTACCTTAGTCCTTCCACTTTGGTGTATGCGAAAATTTAAAGAAAATTATTAAAACAGTAATGTATTTAAATGTCTTTTTTTCATTTCATTTTAGACATATTTTAGTTATGTCTTCGTCTCTATGTTAACATGGTTATTAATAACATTTACATTCTTATTTACACAGTAAGTCTTCCATGTGTTAACTGTAACTATGTGATAATTTTCAATGAAGAGAATTAAGTTTATTATAACATTTTTCTCTGCTGCTACATCACAACTAGTCCATCTCTCAAAAAAGAAGAGAGAATCTCTTCTAATAGTGGCTCAAAACTTGTAAAACTTAATCCACTTCACTTCTAGACTAGACTGATATGGTAGAGATTTCTCCCTTCCTAGGAACCAAAAACATGTCATCTTTTCCATATCACTTTTGTAATGTAGTTAATTTCTCATTCTACCTATTATATGAAATTTACCCTATTTTTCTTTTTAAAGACATTCTTGTACTTGTGAAATTTTTCTCACTGCATTCTGAATTCCTCTGTAATGAAACAAAGGACTTTCTAAGCCAATAAAACAAAATTTTGGGATTCCTTTTCACTGCACTTCTTAGTAGGCTCATTGTTTTTGGATCCCATGTTTTCCTTTTTTCCTGGATTCCTTGTTTATTTTGCTAGATTATATTTTCAAACTAATTTCTTTAGGAATGAGTATGAAGGAAGTAAACTTTCAGTCACTAGAAAATTTGAGAATTATTGTGTTTTCACATTTTATGGTTTGACTACATATAGAATCTTAACTTCAAAATCATTTTCCTTAGAAATTTGACTATATTGCGCCATTGTCTTTTTTCATCCATCTACCCTGTCCCATCCAGTTTAGTTCATGATACTCTAATTCCAATCACTTTTTTTCTAAGCCCCTAATAAACAGCTTGCTTTTGTTCTGAAACTAAAAATCTGACCTTTGTTGTTCTGACATTTCATGAAAATGTGTTTGCATGGGCAATCTTTGTTTATTCCATCTGCTTGAAACTCTAGATTTTTATAACCAAGAATTTATTTCAATATTTATTTAGCTCTAGAGATTTTCTTCTATCATTTCTTTGAAAGATTCTTCTCTTCCACTTTCTCAGTTCTTTCTCCTAACATACTTATTATTCTGGATTTTGCAACTTTCAAACTTTTTTTTTTTAAAGATTTTATTTATTTATTTGATGGAGAGAGACACAGCCAGAGAGAGAGGGAAGTGGGGGAGTGGGAGAGGAAGAAGCAGGCTCCCAGCGGAGAAGCCTGATGTGGGGCTAGATCCCAGGACTCTGGGATCACGCCCTAAGCCGAAGGCAAACGCTTAACAACTGAGCCACCCAGGCGCCCCGCAACTTTCGAACTTTTGAAAGGTCTATACTTCTTAAATTTTATCTCATTTTACGTCTCTATGGCTTATTTTTCTGCTGTGTCATGGGAGATTACATCAACTATATATTCCAACTCAGTACTTATATTTTAACCTCATGCTTATTGCATTTGTTGTGTTTCAAAATTTCATCAATCATATTTTTGGGTTCCAAGAACTCCATCTTATCTTGAGAGGGTGGAAGGTTTAGTGATGGTAAGATTCAGTTTCTGTATTCTCAAAATCCTCTGATTATGATTTAGAATTTGTTTTCTGTTTGTTTATGTTCTCTTGTTACCTGAATTACTTCTGTTTCACTCAGAAAACAGTATTATCTTATCCTGGTCTCTTTTATGATTAAGTTCTTGTTATTTTCTTAACCCGACCATGAATATTTTAACAATAAAGGACTAGGCTGATTATTGTACCCAGTAAGAACAGAGTTTCCTATAATGTTTTAAGTATAGGGTTGTTTTTGTGTTAGGATTCTCCCTGACTGGAAAAGGTGTGTGTTATCTCAGGGCTTTGCTAGAGTGGGTCTGGTAGACTAACAGGTTTCATTTTGAGGTAAGTAGGTTTAAGGATCCCCCAAAATGCTAGAATGTGAATTATTATTCTTTTGAAGCACAGTCCTCCCAGCAGCCTTAAGTGACCCAATTCTCTCTTATGCGCTGGTGTTGAATTTAGAACCCAGTCAGGTTCCACACACCACATTAAATTCAGTATTAGATACGACCTCTGAGTTACAGTTCCCTCTGCCCTATTCTACCCATCTATCTTCCAGATACTTGCTGAAATTCATCATTTACTAATGATCATTCTTTCTTGACATCCTTAATATTCTGATACTCCTAATTTAATATAAAATATTCCATCTGGGATATATGCTGCACTAAGAATTAGGGAGAAGAGGGGCATTGGGAGAAAAATTGAAAATAAGGACATATAGGACAGTTGGGATAACAAGAATAAATATGAAGGAATTTTGTCACAACACAACTAGGCATTTTGATTCAACAACAACAAAATAAACAGAATGCCTAATAACAGACAATTTAGAGATACCCAGATAGGATTAGCTAATTATAAAAGATCTATAAATCTTATTTTTGAAAAACTCAAACTAGAGAATGGAAAGGAGGAAGGAAGAAACGTGGGATTAGAGATGGGGAGGTGGAGGGCTAATTTGAGGTTAAGAACATACCTTCTAAATGGTGTGAAGCATTAGTAGCTCCACTATTAACGCTATTCTGATCTTTTATTCCTGCAGGTGAGGCACCACCACCTTCTTCGTACCATATATTGCCATATAATGTTTTAAAAATAGTTGTTATATCTTCTTGACTAAGAATGAACTGTGAAAAGAAAGATTTGCTTAACATTACTACTTTATATAGTGAGAAATTCTCTTATGCTGAAAAGCAAGTGTTTCATTTCAGTCCTCTACAAACCAATTTTTTAACGCATTAGATATTTCTACTAATAGGATATTCAGTTTCCTAAATGACCATGTGATCTTTAGTACTCTGTGAAATACAGAAATTAGATGTCAAAACCAATAAACTATGAATGATTAAGTTTTTTGTTATGAACATATCAATTAACCTAGTAATTTAAAACCTTTAAATTTATCTAGCTACTTTGCATTTTTTTTAGTTACTGAGCACCTCAATTTACAAATACAAATTACTCAAAAATATTCATTTGCATCATGAAAAATAGTTCACAATGTGTTTTATATGAATTATTTCATTTGAACCTCACAATAGTCCTAGGTATAAAGAATACATCCTGATTGTATAAGAAGCTGAGACTAAAATGGTTAAATATCATACTTAAATCCACTTAAAGAACTCATGCACTAACTCAAAATCCCATGTGTTGTGAATTTAGCCTAAAATCACCAACATAAGAACTGTATCGAAAGCTATGATGGTTAGTTCTATGTCAACTTGGCTAGATCATAGGATCTATATATTTGGTCCAATATTATTCAAGATGTTACATATATGATATGTATATAGAATACATACAGGATGCACAGACCACCTACAAATACCCAGCCGCCTTCTGGGGCAGACCAACTAGGATGAAATTGGCTCTTCATGATCCACTGAAGTAGTTAACAGCTGCTGCTGCAGCCCACCTCAGGAGACCACATTTTTCACCCCTCCTGAACCTCATCCTCAGTGTCAGGGAGAGGCTAAAACTGAGTCATCAGGAAGTCGGTCTACTATATCCAGACCAAGTGTAGACACAGACACACACACACACACACACACACACAAATACACACAGCCTATTGACTATGTTTCTCTGGAGAACTAAAATACAATAGCAATCATGTGGAAGAAAAAACAAAACAAAAAAAAACTATGAGTTTTAAATTGATGCTTAATCATCTCAAGGAAATAATTTTAATCCCACAAAACAAATTTGATTTGTACCAGGATTCCTTTGACTATATTTCAAAAATAATATACTAATCCAGTGTTTTCATTTATTCATGACATCTTGTGTTTATTATGTATCTGGTACTACAAAAATTGTATGTTCATATAAATTAATAAGTTGAAGTTAAATATTACAACCATGTCTAAACCATGTCTTTCAATTAGTAAATGTATACTGAATGCCCCTCAAATATTGATATTAATGATCACTCTTCACTCCTGCCAACAGCTCGGTCCAGGAAGTTGCAAGAACTGTAAGGATCCCAGGACTGCTGGTCCATGGCTCCTACATGTCAGGACAGGCTATCTTGCTACTCCCAAATGTCTGACAAGTCAGAAATCACAAGATGCAGCACTTAGTCCAGATGCATTAGAGTAACTGATTCCAACTTCTCCCTGATCCAGGAGGGGTCAAATATGTGGACCCGGGTCCCTATCCGCTGACTTTTCAGGTGGATCAGGATAGGGGAAGACAATTTCATCTGCCCCGGAAGGCAACCAGCCCTTTACAGATGGTCTGCAGTACACCTGAACACGCTGCACGCATTCTTCCTGGAGAAGAGTGAAGCAAAATGGTGTCCCTATTGCCCCACAGAGATCTGCCTAAGACTTGGGCCTACTAAGGAGAGGATCTGTGCAATATGCTGGGTGAAACATGCTACTTATGTTTTAAAAGTTTCTATCAGTTGTCTTAAAATATAGAGAGACTTCAATTTTTATCTTTGAAAGATAATTTCTGGAGCACCTGGGTGGTTCAGTCGGTTACGTGTCTGCCTTTGGCTCGGGTCATGATCTGGGATCTTGGTGGTCCTGGGATCAAGCCCTGCATCAGGCTCCTGGCTCAGTGGCTTCTCCCTCTCCCTCTGACCTCCACTTGTGCACGCATGCGTGCTCTCTTGCTCATAAATAAAATCTTTTTTTTTAAAAAAAAAAAGGAGATACTTCCCATTTACAAGTTAGGGAGTCTAATACGATCTTATACATTAAGAGCGTCAGGATTTCCAGTTGAGATGATCATGTTTTACACTCTAAATGTATTTCTGAACTAAAAATCTGAAACCTTGAAAAATGATGGTTTTCTCTTTTTGAATACATTTTTGGGGGGAGAGAAATAGAAATGAAACTGGGGGTGGGAGAAGGGAAGAGGATTTGTTGAGCAGGCTTCTTAAAGTAACCTTGTAGACAGAGTATGTGCTGCCGTCACTTTACCAAAGCATGTGATACAGTTTTGACTTCCGTGCAGTCAAAATGGAAGATTGGAAATTTTGGATAGTTACATTAAAGATCTGTCAAGCAGTATCAACCAATAGCTAGGTAAAGTTATGCATAAGGAACTGACCCATTTGCCATTTTTATCGTCAGCCTCTTCCATTTCTTCTAGGACCTTCTCTAGGTTATTTCACATATTGTCGTGGCTTTAAATACCATCTTAGCTGCTGATGACTTTCACATTATTATTTCCAGCCTAGGACTCTCCGCTAAGTTCTAAATTAATATATTCAACTGACTACTTATCATGTCTGATATTTGCTTCCTGTATGGAATTTACCACAGTTTATAACTATTTTAATTACATGCTTTTGTACTTCTTTATAGTCTAACTATCACACCTCTAGACCACCATGACTGGTAACCATTGCATTAGACCAGTTAGATTCCATGAAGCCAGAGACAATGCCATAGCTTCTTTGCTACTGTCTCTCCATATATAACATAGGACCTAACACAGAGTAGCCATTCAAATGTTTGCTGAATAAATGGAGAACATTCAATGAATTCTAATATAGCTACTATTTCAATTTTGACAAAGCTGATCAATATGTAACATCTACATCAAAATAACTTATGTTCCCACGCAATATTTTTAACCAACCAAACAGAAATCAACAAGCATCCAAAAAGTTACCTCCATGGGCTTTAGCTGAGCATTTACATTAAAACAAGGAACTTCCTGGTACCACTCCCACGATAAATTTCGCTCAACAATCACCTCAAGATTTAATGGCAATAGCAGATCTAGTACTTCCTGGAATGCATCATCAATAAATTGAGTCCTGTAAGTAGAAATAAAATTGTTTTGTTTCATATACACTCATAGTAAAAAAAATTTTTATTCTATATACAAATACTAAAAATCAATAATTTTTGTACGTAAAGAAAAATAAAATCTACCCAGCCTCCCAAGTCAAAATGAGAGATATTCTATCCTACCGTGAATTTAGGTAACTTTCTCTGAGCTCAAGTTATCCATATTGTAGAAAACCCAATCTTTAGAATAAGATTTTGCAATATGTTGAAAAGTGCCAAAAACATGTAAGTTGGACAGTAAACCCTTAAAATGATGGCTATCTTTATATAATTGGAAAACATACAGTATCGAAGACCTCATTACAAAAACAACTTAATTCACTCACTTAGGTATGGAGAATACCACATATCCCCTTAACTTGATAGCAAAGTTAGACCATATAGAATTTCTATTTCTGTGGATGAAAAACAGTTGAATATGGGAAATTTCATATTAAGTTGAATCATTATTTGCCTTTCCAAATATTCACAAGGGTAGGGCTGATGCTCAGGAATGATGAAAACAGGTTACTGAACCCATTTCAAGTAACAATGTGACCACAGAGGCCTCTCACTGTACAAGTTCAGTGACAACTTCAAAGTGGTACTCCTTAATAATGTACTTAACATTTTAACTGTCAGCAAATTCCAAATCCTTCAACTAGGGTATGAAAGTACGACTGGAGAATTTTAGATTCACTTACTCAAGTGGAGAGAAATATGGGAGTCATCAGGGACCTCTCAGAATGCCTAGTTATCATACCATTTTATGAATTAATTATAGAGTAACACCATACTCATGCATGCATGCTTGCAATCTCCACTTAATGGGAGTAAGCTGGGAAATTTAAAAGCCCTATAAAGAATATTTCAAATGCAGTTTTATTTTTAAAATTTTTAATTTTTTAAATCCCAGTGTAATTAACATACAGTGTTATTAGTTTCAGGTGTACAATATACAGATTCAACAATTCTACACATTACTCAGTGTTCACCAAGATAGGTGCATTCTTAATCCCTTTCACCTCTTTCACCCATCTACTCACCCAACTCCCCTCTGGTAACCATCAGTTTGCTCTCTATAGTTAGAGTCTGTTTTTTATGTTATTAGTTTGTTCATTTGTTTCTTAAACTATACCAGTGAAATCCTATATATTTGTCTTTTGCTGAATGACTTATTTCACTTAGCATTATACCCTCCAGATCCATCCATTTGGTTGCAAATGGCAAGATTTCAGTACTCTTAAAATATTCTGATACATACACACACACACACACACACACACACACACACACACACTTCTTTATTCATCTATTGATGAACACTTGAGCTGCTTCCATAATTTGGCTATTATAAATAATGCTGCAATAAACATAAGAGTGCATATAACTTTTCAAATTTGTTTTTCATATTATTTGGGTAAATACCCAGTAGTGGAATTAATGGATTGTATGGTAATTTTATTTTTAATTTTTTGACAAACCTCCATACGGTTTTTCACAGTGGCTGTGCCAGTTTGCATTCCAACTAACAGGGCACAAGGGTTCCTTTTTCTCCATATCCTTACCAACACCTGTTGGCTTCTTGTGTTTTTGATTCTAGCCACTCCGACAGGTGTGTGACAATATCTCAATGTGGTTTTGAATTTCATTTCCCTGATAATGAGTAACGCTGGGCATCTTTTCATGTGTCTGGGGCCATCTGGATGTCTTCTTTGGAGAAATGTCTGTTCACCTTTTCGGCCAACTTTTTAAACTGGATGTGTGTGTGTGTGTGTGTGTGTGTGTGCACGGGTGCGTTGAGTTGTATAAGTTCTTATGTGTTTTGGATAATAACCCCTTACCAGATATATCATTTGCAAATATCTTCTCCCATTCACTAGGTTATCTTTTTGCTTTGTTGGTTATTTACTTTGCTGGGCAGAAGATTTTTATTTTGCTGTAGTCCCAATAGTCTGTTTTTGCTTTTGTTTCCCTTGTATGTAGCGGTTTTCTTTTCTCTTGCTGCTTTTAAGATTCTATCACTACTTTTTCCCCATTTTTATTACTATGTGTCTTGGTGTGGACCTTCTTGGGCTGATTTTGTTGGGGGCTCTTGCTCCTTCCTGGATCTGGATTTCTGTGTCCTTCCCCAGGTTCGGGAAGGTTTTGGCTATTATTTCTTCAAATTTTCTGCTACCTTTTCTCTCTTTCCCTTCTGGGATCCCAATGCTGTGAATGTTATTACACTTCATGGTGTTGCTGAGTTCTCTTAATCTACTTTCATTTTTTTATTAATCTTTTCTGTCTGGTTGCTTGTTTTGCATTGCTCTGCCCCCCACGTCGCTGATCCATCTTTGTTTAGTCTATTTATTACCTCTCATGTATTTTAAACTTCAGTTATTGAGTTATTAATTTCTGATTGGTTCTGTTATGTCTTCTTTCTTTTTGTTCAGTGAGACCCTTAAGTCCTCCCCTCTTTTCTCAAGTCCATGAGTATCTTTATGACCATCACTTTAAATTCACTGTCAGGTATATTATCTCCATTTTGTTTAGCTCTCTTGCTGTGATTGTGTCCTGTTCTTTCATTTGGGACATATTCCTCTGTCTCCTCATTTTGTCTAACTCGGTGTCTGTTTCCATGTGTTAGAAAAATCAGCTATGTCTGTTTTTGAAAGAGAAAAATCAGCTATGTCTCCTGCTTAAGAAGTCCTATAGTGTCCTGCAGTGCAATGTCCCTTGTTCACCAGAATGCAGTGCTTCAGGAGTATCCTCTAGGTGTTATGTGCACCCTACTCTAATGACTGAGCTGAATTTGCCTTCAGTCCAATTGCCTGAGATGGCTCTCTTTGCCTATTGTGGGCAGAGTTTGGTCCCTGTGTTGCTAGTAGTCCAGTCTGGGGCTACCTATTGACTTGGGTCAGACCAGGTGTTTGCCAAAGCAGTGGTAGCAATGAACTACAGGAGCCTCTCCCTCTGTTGTCCCTGAGAAGCTTTTGTTAGTGGATGGGGCCTGCAATCGGACCAGATGTCTGCCCCCAGCCTATGCTGAGGCCATAGGTGAACTCCTATGTGTGGTTATTTCCCTTCGCTCTGTTGTAGGAGTCCCTCTGGAATGGTGCTGGCCCCTTTTGGTGCTGCTTACACACTGCCAGGTCTGTGCCACCTCTTTGGATGAACTCCTGCCAAGGGCACATTGGAGGGGAAAGGTCTGCCGGAGAATGCGTGGGCAGGGTGTGTGGTGCCAGCAAGGTCCGCACTGGTCTGCTATGGGAGGGGACCTTCAGCCAACTAGGAAAACTGCCCAGCCACGATGGCTGGAGTGGGTCTGCAGTGTGTGCAGGGAACAGGGCACACGATCAGCGAGCTGGGTAGAGAGTGTGTTTGTGCCGTGCTGGTTCCCACAGGTCTCCATGTGTCTATATTGTGGCGCAGGGGAAGGCAATGGCAATGGTCAGCTTCTCTGTTCTTATGTAAGATTCCCAAAGACCCCCTATCCCTTCTGCACATGCTCTGAGACTAGTAAATAAATCTCCTTCCTGTATACCCCAGACGTTTTACGAACTGCTGCTCGTATTTCAAGGGGGCTATTTATTGAGCTGTCTCTTTGATGGTGGGTATTCAGGCTCCCATTGTACTCTGGCTTTCCCAGAGCCAAGCCTGTGGATTTTAAAGTTCCAGGTATTAAGTCCCACTGATTTTAAGAACTTGCTAAATTATGCCCCTATGATTTTCAAAGCCAAATGTTATGAAGATTCATCTTTTCAGTGGGATCCCCTGTGCCTGGGGTGGGATCTGTATCTCTCTCTTCTCCATGACCATGGGTGTCCCTCCTTCCTATGGATGGACGGCCCTGAGAGTCAGTCTGGCTCCCCACCATGTCTCCACCCTTCCTATCCTCTTTGATGTGGCCTCTTCTCCACATTTAGCTGTGGAGAGTCTGTTCTGCCAGGCTTCAGGTCATTTTCTGGGTTATTTATACTGATTGTTATCAGTTATCTAGGTTTATCCATGAGACAAGGTGAGCCTAGGATCTCCCTACTCCACCATTTTTTCCAGAAATTCCTCATGTGCAATTTTAATAGGTGCATGTTATATGACACATAACTAAGTCATTTTATCAACCTTCTGTTGTTAAAAAGTTATGTTGTTTTTAATTCTTCACTATAATACTTTATCTCTGTACATATCTTTGAGTTAGTTTCTTCTTCTGGACAAACTGCAAGAAACATTAATTGCTGTGTCAAAAGATTACTTCCTTAAAAAAATTCTCCTTATCAGTACCAACCAATATCTGGGGTAGATACCTTTTCTATGCTCTCACACATTCTATCTAATAGTATTTTAATAGTTTATTGTCTTGTCTGCAGTTTCAATTAGAATAAAAGCTTCATGAAAGAAGGGACTATGTTTATCTTATTCTGCACTGTACTGCCAGTCCTTCACTTAGATTACTGCAGTATGTCATGTGCTGTACAATTATTTGCGGAAATAAGAAGGCAGAATGTCACTTTGTCTGACACCTCAGTTGGGAACATAGGCTTTGGGAGATCAACATCTGTCATGGCTAAGCACATGTAGAAATAACCGTAAAAGTATCATGAGTATTGATTTCGGGATTACAAACAGGTTTTAGCGAGTGGGAAAATTCACAAATATGGAACCTCTAAACAACAGGATTGACTACATATATGAAAAATGAAGATACACATACACACATGTGGTCAATCACTGGCTTTCTATTCTGTTTCATTATGTTAATCATTTTACTTCATAATACATTTTAGAAGTATTTAATACAATTCAATCTATTTTAGTAGTACCTCAAATGTTATGATGTCTCCATTCCCCATCTCAATTTCTTCTTTTAAAAAAAAAAATCTTTGAGACATCTTTTCCATTTATATTTCAAAAAAAAATATTTCACAATTTTTGAAAGACTTGAAAAAGAACTGCTATTTGATTTTTATTGAGAATGCATTAAATGTATAAATTAATGCATACAAACTAATATCTCTATAATATTAGGTCTAGGAAAATAGTCTCTCCACATTTATTCAAGATTTCTTTCTGGCCATTTTAACCAGTTAAGTTATACAATTTTCCTCACAGAAATATTGTTAAGTATCTTTTTAAAATTTTACATTGCAATTCATAGCTTTGTAACAAAATGATTTCAACAGAGGTGGTCACAACTATGAAATACTTATTTGTCTTGATGTGCATTACTCTGAAGCTGTAACCAAACTGAATTTCCAAATATCAATAATTTTAAAATTATTTCAGGGAAAATTGATTATACTCTATAACTGAGTAATTCTATTTCTAGAAATTCATCTATAGGAAATGAATTATCCTAAAGACATGAGTAGAATGTCATATAAGTATTGATGAACAATTGTATCAATTATCATTATAGTGTTATTTATAACAGCAAAAGAACCCAGAATCAAATTAACTTTTTAATAACAGGCAAATGAATTTTTAAAAACCTGCAGAATAAAGTGAAATATTTAGAAAAAAAATGTTGCACTCAAAATAACATGGAAAAATACTTACAGCATACTGTTAAGGGAAAAAATGAATTTAAGATCCAAAATAGACAATTTTTATTTTACTCAAATATATGTGCAGAAATAATTAACTAGAAGAAACACACCAAATTATTAGTACTTACCTTTCAGTGGTCGTATTGTCAGCAATCTTTTCTGTTCATCCTAATATCATTTTATGTATTTCTTCAATAAAAAGTTAACTCATTTTTGGACATAAAAATAATAAATATTTTTTAATGCTCTAGAGATATTTAGTGAACTCTTTTCAAAACAATCTATTTGTAATATAGGCTCACACCTAATTTACATCTACCATTTCTTGAAATAAGGCAAGATATGATTATAGATCATCTTTTTTAGTAAATTTAGACTTTTATACAGTTTAAAAGTTAATGAGCCATCTAAAGTTTAAGTCGTTACGCTTTATTATTAAAATAGCAGTCTCTCGCCTCAATATTTTCCTATGATTTTTGTATTCTCTGGACTTGGCTGAACAAATCACTCTACATTTTCCAATGGCTTCACTAACTGTATCACCTTAAACCCGGCTTTCCATGGAGCTCTATCATATAGAGGCCAATTTTTCTCCAACACACTATCAATCTCAGGGTTAAGAGATATAGAAATCATTTTCCTTAATTTGCAATGATACTCCCCAACTCTCACTCCAATCCCTTTAAGCATATCAACCATGTTTACCACCTTCTACTTCTTGCTTTAATCCATCAACTAGTCAGCATTTATTTTTGAACTTTGAGATTGATGAATCTCCAGTTTCTAAAGCCCTCTCTACATTCTTTTACTCTAGCAGTACCCTCGTCTTTGATTTCTTCCATCTCCATTATCCATCAACATGACTCTCAATATTTAACAATCCTGTCCCACTACCTTGAGTCACACCTGCTTGTTAAAAATTCAGTCTTGCCTGAAACTAACACCAAATATCAAGTACATAAAAAAAAATATCATGTACTATTAATTCACGGTTAACAATATCAACAGAGTCCTCAACATTGTCTCAACATACCCTCCTGGGCTGCCCCCCATCTTTCTCTGCCTGCTCTTAGTCTCTTTTGAGAAATATATGTTCCTTATGTATTAGCATTTGTGAGCATTCTGTCCCATATGTCCCACTCTACAAACTGTGTGATAATGGCTTTAATAACTACTTACATATTCCTAAGGACTCCCAAATCTGGAAGTCCAAACACTCTAATATCTACACACATATGTCTAAGTGCCTTCCAATCTCTTTCTATGTATCTCCATATCAAAGTCAGACAACAACTTCCAAGTTACTTTGCCATTAGAGAACTCAATGTCTCCAGCTCAACTGTTTTTTTCTGCATTGCTCTATCTTATCTCAGTGAACTGCATTATTACCAAATACTGAATTTTACAAACCTGCAACCCAAAGTCAAATTTAACTTCTCTCCTTGAACCCTAATCAACAATCTCTTACTAAATTCTACTTTTAAATTTCTCTTAACTGGTTAATTCTCCACCACCTCACTTCCCTACCCTAGAGAGCATTACATATTATTCATAAGTGAATCACTCCAGTAGTTAATAAACCATTCTTTCAACTTCCAGTTTTGTCTCCTTTTCACCTGGTTTTCTACAACCCTTCCAAAATCTAAATGTGATTCTAGTTTTGTGCATCAGCTCAGTAAACTCATTAAATAACACCTACCTCAACAATGAGGTAGGTACTATTTATTCATCCTTTGTAAAGACTGCTCATTATTATACTTCTTCCTTGCACAGTAACTGAGACATACTAGGTGCTTAATAAGTACGTAAATACTCAATTGTTGAAAAGTTCTCCTTCCATCCAAGATGAAATAATATGAACCGAGTTTACCATCCTGCCTGAAACAACTACCCCTCACCAAAAAAAACCCCACATAAAATGCATTAAAATGTGGTTTTCAAGACAGAACATCAGGCAACTCATTCCTGAGAGTTGGTAAACAAGCAAACAAACAAAAATCACAACAACAACAAGGTGAGCCCTGTGTTTGCTCCAACTTCTATGTTTTGAGATAATTTACAGGCCATGGTAAAGGGAGGGATAAGCCAGGAAAGGACCAGCAAAGTCCACAAGTTGAGAAGACAGAGCTGAGCGTCCAAAAAGAACAAGGTAGCTAAGTTCAATGGTAAAATGCCATAGAGAAACTCTGAAATTTTAACACTAAGTGCCTACATTAGGTAAGAAATGTTCAAAGCAGTAATCTTAGCTACCACCGAAAGATACCTACAAAAAGAGCAAAATTAAACCCAAAGTAAGCAGAAAGAAATAATATCAAAGAAGAAATCAATGAAAAAAGAAAAGAGAACAAGAGAGAAAAATCAAAAGGTAGTTCATTAAAATTAGTAAAATGATATAAATTTTAAGTATCAAGAATAACGGGGATGATATCACTACAGATATTAATGGATAAAAGGAGTATTATGGACAACTTTATGCCATAAAATTTTACAACTGAGATGAAATGAACAAATTTCATGAGAAAAAATTAGAGATCACTTGAGAAAAAAAAATCTGAATAGTCCTGAGTTTATTAAAGAAATGGAAATTGTGGTTGAAAATCTCCCACAAGTAAATTTCAGGTCCAAATGGCTTCAATGGTGAATTCTACCAAATATTTAAGAAATACTACAATTGTACACAAACTGTCACACATGTATCCATGTCAAAACTTTCAAACTATATACTTTAAAAATATGCAATTTATTACATGCTGATTATATCTCAATACAGCTCCTTTAAAAATATTCAACTAATAGAAAGAAGGGCCAGGGACACCTGGCTGCCTCATTTGGTAGAGCATATGACTCTTGATCTAAGGGTCATGAGTTCAAGCCCTATGTTGGGCAAAGAGCTCACTTTAAAATTTTTTTAAAAAATTAAAACTAAAATTAAAATTTTAAATTTAAAAAAAAAAAAAAAAGAAAGAAAGAAAGAAGGGCTGGAGGGAGCCACACCAGCCAGAGGTCAAAGAGAAGTAGATGTAGCAAAATAAGGGGAATGAAACAAAGAAAATGAGATCAAAGAAAAATGACAGGAAGAAGAGGGCAAGTCAGTGTTATAAATAGAGGGATCCAAGTTGGAAAAGAAATAGTGTTAAATCTAGAACAGGTGATTAGAAATAGCATGGAAACACAGTTAAGTCGTTCTGGAACTATTCGCTTATTCTCCTAATTTGTATTAGGAGATTCCCTTATTCTCCTAATTCATAATCCTATGCCCAATGATTACATATGATGTATTCTGTGTTTTATTTTGTTTTAAATTAGAGCATCAGATCCACAGCACAAAGCTGACAGAGTGGTTTGGTTAATGCTGTTATTACAAAGTGAATAAATGTATTATATTAGAAATTCTCCCACTTTTTTATAACCTTATAATTTACAAAAGAACTACAAAAAAGCACAAATATACATCCTCAGATAATAAACTGTACAGTGTTCCTAATTATCTAAGGAGTAATTTTCAAATACCATCTAGGTTTTCAAAAAACTGGGAGAGTATTAATAGATCTTGCCAAAAAGCTTGGGGAAGAGAAAAATCTCAAAACTAAGTATAGTTACATAAAGTAAAATCTCCCTGTACACAGAAGACTCAGGATACCAAAACCTTTAATGTAGAAAGTTTGAAAAAGACTGCATTCTCCACAAATGTACCTAAGCAAAGCTTACCTGTATAGTCGCATTTCACTCAGCCTTATTGTTATCAAATCAATAACGGGTGGGGGGTTGCTCTGGCTCTCTGTTATTATATGGAATGTGTTTGTCATTGTAATTAGTCCAAAATCAGCAACAAAAACATTTTCAGAAACTGGAGACTGTGGGATGACCACCACTGGGGCTTTGATGTTAACATCCAACGCCATTCTAGAACTCCTCTGTGCCAATTCTTTTACACCAGTAGCAGCCATTCCTGCTGCCTGAACAGTAGCCTCAGCCAAGGCTTGTTTAGCAGCTTGAAAATTATCTATAAAAGCCTAAAAGATAACAGAATTATATTCTTACAGTTACCATTAATGAATGATTGTTAAATATATCTTGATGCTTATGATTTCACTCCCATGAGAAAAATTTTTTCTTGGTACAACCAAGCATTCTTTATTCAAAGTCTGGTTGTCTGTATTAAATCTCAATTTTCTGCAATAAAAGTTGAGAAACACCAGGATACAGAAACATAGTGGAAAAAACAAAAATCTTGTCCCTACAACACAGCAACATGCAGATATTTCAAGGTTTCACTGGCAACTCTTTTCCTTTATTATCTCACTTTCCCTAAAGGCTAAGCAAGCATACTGTATTTCCCTACAGAGCCTCAATGGACTGTGATAGCTTATTTATGTTTGTAAGACAAAAAGTAACAGAAAAATTATAAAATATGTTTGTCAAGAACTCTAAAGTTTTTTTTAATTCTGAACTCTAGAAAATACTTCAGTAATGTAAAATATATCTAGAATTATACTTAATTTTAAAATTATACTTCATTTGCATGTTTCAAAACAATTCATTTTCAGTAATTTTTGAGTAAAAGGCAGGGCTTTGGGACATAATGATTTTGATTTATAAAAATAAATCAGAAAAAATAAAAATTAGACCAGGGATGTTTGTTCATCTTTACTATCTGTGTATGAAAAAAAATCATGGCTATGGGAAAAATTGTATCATAACCTCAGTTTAAAAGATCACAAAAATAGCGACATTATTTAGAATCAACTGATTATCTAGTTTATACACCAAAATTTAGAGACCACATTTTTTTAAAAAGTGAATACTGAAGTCATAGAGACAGGTATGACACTCACAGGAAAAAATTAATAGCTGACAGCAAGGGAAAAACGGGGGAAAAGACTGAAAAGGAGAAAAGAACACAAAACACCTTGTGGTGGTATCATACAAAATTAATTCTAAACACTTTAAAGCCCCACATGATCACAGTTACAATATGCAATAGAAAATACAATTTCCATAATGATTACATGAGACCAAAACAAACTTCAATTATATATTTAATATATTTCATTAGAATTATAAGTCAGGTAAAACAAAGACTTAAACCAATTATATATAAAATAAAGAATTCAATTAATATATAACAAATCCTATATATGGTCTATAATGTACATATTTAATACATTAGTATGCATGTATGAATTAACTGGACTATTCTTATATGAAAAAGATTTTATATAAATAACACACTGTGCATTTCAGTCATGATAAAGGATACCCAGAAAATTATGAAAAATCAGGGAAAAAAATAATGCAAGGAATTTTTGCTCTTTACCTATGTCTGACACCCGGCAATTTCCAACTAGTAGGAAAAAATAAAAAATTTGATTAACATACTTACCAATATAGAATAAAGAAATTTTGTGACAAAAACTACTTCAATGCAACCGACAGTTAAATTAACTTGAACATCAACCACGTTCATATCTGTGTATGCAGAACCAGCAGTTGCATCCACAAAAGAAATCATTTTGAAGCTAAAAACTTCTTTTCCAGTGATGTAAACAGCCTTAATGAGAGAAAATTCAAGTGTCAAAATCCACTTGTGAAATGTGCTTTCAGTACAAAAATAAAGCACAAAATAATGAAACACACGTATTTGGAAAATCTTCCTAAGTATTCAAGCCAAGTACAAATAAAGCAGTAATTCTAACTAGTGTTTGTTTTGTTTTAATGTAAGCCCCATGCCCAGTGCCCGCACTCACAACTCTGAGAGTGAGACCTGAGCTGAGATCCAGAATTGGACACTCAACCGACTGAGCCATGCAGGTGCCCCCTAACACCTTTATCAGAACCTAAACGGCAAGGTTTTTCAAACTGGTGATGGCAGCTTCCTTTGTGGGTCATGAAATTAGTTTAGTAGGTCTGGCCCAACATTTTTTTCAATAATATTTTTTCACACTCTCGCTCTCTAAACTAAAGAAAAATGATCGGACCATACATTTTCATTTAGTGCGTATACTTATATAATAAGAGTAGCCATATGAATGTATTATTTGGTCACTGTAAAAAGTTTGAAAAACACCGTACCTTTGCAACTCAATGAAACCTACTTCTCTTGATTTATGTGAATAGGTTTTCCAGATTCTTCAAAAAGTCTCCTCCTATCACTATAGTTCTCTTATTAGTTTGTGAAGGGTCATCTCAACTGCTGAATAAGACTTACCTACGGCAGTTTGAAATCTCAAGCTCTGCACTACTAGTGAAAAATGGTAGAGACAACAGCACATGTGAAATGTCAAAAACATTTTGGAAGATGGACATATCATCAACTAATTTCGTTTATATCTTTCCTGACCCTCCTAAATGCTAGAAGCCGGAAAGCTGAAGAGCCATCAAAAAAGCAAATGAATTCCAACATGGAACAAAGAAAACCTAAGAAATCAAAGAAATTAAGGAGCTCTGAAGGCGGAGGTGCAAGATGAGGCTGAAAAAAGCCTACAGGAGTTCTGCTTCTGTCTCAGATGTAGAATGCTGAGCAGAGGCCCATTCCAAACCTTAACGGCAACCACACCACCACCAAAGAACCAGATAAACTATAAAACCGTAACTTTTCTTAAAAACCATTAGAAATTTGAGGCTACAAGCCAACCAAGCAGCCTAAAATCTAAGGATAAAAAAAGTACCTTCAGGAGAGACAGAACACAAGCACCAGTTTACCTGTGTTAAGGGGAAGGAGAAGGAGATGCCAGGTACCACACAAGCTAGATAAGAAGAATCCAGCTAAAATGGTAAAGGTGGACTATGGACTAATGTGAGATATAGAATCTCTGGCAGCCACAGACCCAAGAAGAGTTCACTCCCAGTTGCAAGGACTTCACGGGGAGCTCTCTGCTAGGAGCTTATGAGAAATACTGGGGGCAGAGTAGAAGATGAGAGAAAGCTTTCCTTGGTTATGACCCTGGAAGAGGGAGAAGTCTTCATTGCAAAAAGGGCCAAAAGACCACCAGGATTATTCTCTTCTCAAAACAAAACCTTAAGAAACTAGGAGAGGGGTGCCCAGGTGGCTCAGTCAGTTAGCGTCTGACTCGGGTTTTGGCCCAGGTCATGATTTCAGGATCCTGAGATCCAGCCCTGCCTAGGGCTCTGCACTCAGTGGGGAATCTGCTTAAGGATTCTCTCGTCCTCCCCCTCCTCTCCTCCCCATTCACACTCTTGCTCTCTAAAATAAATAAATCAATCTTAAAAAAAGAACCTAGGAGAAAGGCAATACTTTGTTGTCCTCAGGAACAGGTGAAGACACTATGCCTCAGGGGCTAGGATAAAAGAAAACCCCTTCTACACCCATGCAGAGAAACCTTCTAGGGGCCACACCATTCTAGTTCACCTTCTCCTAGGGCAGGGAAGAATACGCTCTCCCCATAGGAACTACTAAAGAGATGAGTCAGATGCCATGGAAAAGAGGGACAGATACATAAAGAATGCCCTCTTTTTTTTTTTTTTTAAAGATTTATTCATTTTAGAGAAAGAGCACATGCAAGCAGAGGGAGGGTAGAGGGAGAGAGAAGCAGACTGCCTACTGAGTGTGGAGCCTAACACAGGGCTCAATTTTTGGACCCTGAGATCCTGACCTGAGCTGATCAAGAGTCAGATGCTTAACCGACTGAGCCACCCAGGCACCCCATGAATGCCCCATTTTAGAAACTTAAAGGAACAGGCATGGCGAGGACTGGAACAGGACTAGGACAACTGACAAGTCTACCCAAAACACCTCTCTGCCAACAAAATACTCACCATCAAGCAGGAAAGCACTGAAGAAAAAGCAGCAGTAAACGATCATGAAAGAAACGGTCAAGAGTACAGAAAGAGGGGTGCCTGGGTAGCTCAATCGTTAAGCGTCTGCCTCTGGCTCAGGGTGTGATCCCAGGGTCCTGGGATCGAGCCCCACATCGGGGTCCCTGCTCAGCAGAAAGCCTGCTTCTCCCTCTCCCACTCCCCCTGCTGGTGTTCATTCTCTCGCTGTGTCTCTCTCTGTCCAATAAATAAATAAAATCTTTAAAAAAAAAAAAAAAGTGTACAGAAAGAGAAATTTTTAAGGTATGGAAGTAGAGGGAAGATCAAATACAGAGCATGGAGCAGCATTCCAGGAACAAAGTCCCCCATCCTAAGCACAAAATATAGCTGAAGGAATGTGTAGTATAATGAAGGCAATCCTATTAAACAAGAAAACTCAAACCCAGCTCAGCTCTCCATTAAACTGTCTCAACCTCCATGCTAATAGCCTAGCAGAGAAAGTACCCATTATCAGACATAAATATTGCTCATTTCAGTATGTGTCCTATACATGATCTGTCACATTCAATCAGTAACTAAGATATACCACAAAAAGCAAGGAAAACCAAAACCCAACAAATGACAAAGAAATCAACAGAACCAGGCCTGCCTGTAACACAGACGTTGTAACTTCCAGGCAGTGAATTTTAAGTTCCTATGATTAATAATGGTAAATGCTTCTAGTAGAAAAGGTAGAAAATATGCATGAACAGATGAATGTCAGCAAAGAAACAGATGAAAGAAGAATAAAGAATATATTAACGACTAAAAAAAAAACTTGGAACAGAGATGAAGAATATCTTCTATGGGTTAATACGTGGGTTCAACAGACCCAAGGATAAAAAATAAAAATAAGTGGGTAATTCTTGTAAACATTCACTTTTAAAACATACTTCTATAAAAAAGATATAAGAAACTAATTTACAATGATATCTTCTTATTTCATAAGAATGTTAGATCAGCTAGACTCCTTCTTAGAGTCCATGTTATTCTATATTATGTATAACGCACGTAAATAACAATTATCTGTACAATGGTTCTAGGGTAAACAGAGGATGATGCTCCAGAGCAGATGCAAATAGTCTGAGAACTCCAGGTATCCTTTGCCCAATTTCCCAAAAAGCTGAGGGGCTAAAATACATTATTGTGCCCAAAACCCATTCAGAGCACAATAGTCTGTCATGGCACAGTAATTAGGAAGCTTTGATCTGGGGCAAAATGTTGTCCCTCTAATTCCTTGACATGTGGAGAGTTATCGAACCAAGGCAGTTTGTTTAAAAATCACGTACATTGGAGGAGCACCTGGTGGCTCAGTCGGTCAAACGTCAGACTCTTGGTTTCAGCTCAGGTCATGATCTCTGGATCATGAGATCGAGTCCCGCGTTGGGCTCTGTGCTCAGCACAAAGTTTGCATGAGATTCTCTCCCTTTCCCTCTCCCTCCCCTCCTGTTCCCCAGCCTCCCCTCCCCCACCCCACCCCCCACACTCTCTAAAATAAATAAATAAAATCTTTTTTAAAAATCTAAAAAACCATGTACACTGGAATCAAAGTCAAGGAATAGGGAGAGGGAAATGGGGTTGGGGCAAGAAGACCGAAGTACGAAACTTTTCATTTTGTAGCTTTTTGTAAATTGATTTTTTTAACCTTACAGATGCATTAATAATAAAATTAAATAGGAGAAAAAAAGTAAATGCCTTGGGTTACATTATCAGTTCCATTACTAACTACTTGTGCGACTTTTAGTAGATGGACTTATTTATGTGAGCTTTACTTCCTAGACAGGGCAAATAAAATGCATAATCTACTTCTTAAATGCTTTAGTACTTTTGTTTTTTTCTTAAAAACAATAGAAGCACATTAAATCATGGCTTCCGGAAAATTTCTTGTTCCTTATTACTATGGACCACACACATTTGATGCTTTGGCACCTTGTTTTCTCACACTAGCAAGCCTAATAACAAAATATAAAGAGTAAGGATTTTTATTTAACAGAAAAATCAAGTCATCACTGTATTTCATCAGTATTATTGGCTAAACCTCACTTATTTCCTTTCACACTCCAAACTCTGACTTCATGACTCAAGAAGTACCTCAGCCTTTTCTGATCCTACTCCTTGATGTTGTCTTCACTCTCTTAAATATACCATCTTACATAGAGGCTCGACTGTTCAAAAATTACCTGTCCAACTCTACAACAGTATCTGGACCAAGAACCTTACTGTCTTATACCCAGTACTAATACTGATCCCTTCGACCACTAGCCATCCGTTCAAAGGACTCAGTTAATATTGTGAACAGCTATACCATAGTAAGTACCCATGAAAATAAACTTAAAAAATAATCTCATCTGTTCAGTCTGACTTCATACCCTCTGCTGCTGAAATCTGAAATGCATCACAAAGTTCACGGTATTTGGAGAAGAACAAAAAGAAAGAAAAAAAATGAAAAAGGCATTTACTAACTGCCCCTCCTTAGCCCCCAACTATGTTTCAGGAGCATTATGTAAACTTATTTATGAGATACTTAATCCTCATTTTACAAATAAAGAAACAGAATCTCAGTTTAGGTCACTCAACTGCTAAGGAACAGAGCTAAGATACAAACCCAATTATGCCTAACTCCAAAACCCATCCACTTAATAGCCACATTGCTAAATTTCAGCAACTAATTTATATGACCAATGTTTAAGGACAAGCATATTTAATGAGGTACTATTAAGTAACAAATTCATACCTTTTTGTATACGGCTGTCTTATCAGAATCCAAAACAATTATATTCCTTAGCTTTGCATTTATTTCAGTTGCAGCAGGCCTCATAACGATCTCAGAATCAAGCCCTAAGGGAATACAAGAATGACTGAATGGCTTTTCTCCCATTTAATAGTTCTGAATTTATTTTTTCTGAAATTTTAGTACCTTCAATCTTAATTTCAGCAATGTTACGTTTCTGATCTTGAATAAAGATCTGTAAACAAGATAATTCCGCTAAAATCTGCCAGGTAATAATATCTTCGTTCTTGGATAGTTTTAAAGCTGCAAAAAAATAATTGTAAAACATAAGGAAAAAGTTTAGTAGTTAGCTCACTACCCTTATAAAGTAACCGAAGTATAAGAAAAATTAATGATAATACTAAGGAAAATCTGATTTGCCATTCCATTGAAAGCAAGCAAAATAATCTTGTCACTACTCAATTAGGGATTCTAAAAAAAACCAATCAAACCTAATAAAAACAAAGCCAAACAAATCAGACCCAACAAAAAACAGTTCCTAGATGAGACTAACATTTAAACCTAAAAAATTATAGTTGTAAAACCACAAATCACTTGAGACACAATGATTATGAGGTAATACTTCTCATTGTCAAACCTCAACTTTTCATTGCTTAAAAAGTACTTGATTAAAAAGCACACCGTGAAGTGATTCAAATTTTCTCAGTTCTATTTTTCTAATCTAAAATTATGATATTAAATGCATGAATTTTAATCCAAATCAAATACTAGCACTGTATAATATCTGACTAAAAAGATTAATGTGATAAATAAAAGTCACATTTTCTTAACTGGTAATCACTTTCTTTAAGTATCATTTTCTAAAATTTACCTGGATATAGTAATCTTTCTAGATATTAATCTAGGCAATAGAATTCTGAAGCCAATATTAGGCATGAATAATAAAGCAAAAGCTAATTTATTATTGATCCACATGGTAAAAAACTTTGAAGCTGAATTTTAAACATACGCATTTTTTTAACGACCTCTCCTTTGTCTTCAGTCTCTGCAACAGACACTGGAGCTGGTTTTTCTTCCAATTGTGGAAGTATATTATTAAAATAATTTATTGTATTCAGAAGTGCTTCAGTATGTAAATGAATATCCAAAGAGGAAAAGTTCACCTAAAGAACAAAGCTGATTTTAGTAACAGGTCAATAAATATTTGTTTGCTGCTCGGTATAAGGCACTATGGTTTGTGGTATAAAGGATAAAGAATTTATAATATTCTATTTTTATCTTCAAGGATCATACAGTTGTAGTTATAAAAGTTTTCATAATATATTTACTTAAAAATACAGTATCTAATTAAAAAATAAATTATTCATTCATACCTTAATCAGTTGCATAGCATTGTTATAAGCACTTTTTAAGTTGGGTAGATTCTTTTCAGCCTATCCAAAGAGAAAAAAAAAAAGCAAATCTGTTCGAGTATCTTAGGAAGACATATAGTATACACAATTTCAACTCCATAAGGGCCTTCCTAATTCTTCCTCTATGTGACAGAATTGTCTATCAAGTATCCAAATACTGTGCATTACCTTTAGATCTAGAATGCTTTCGTCATATAAAAGCTATTTAATGCATAAACAAAAACCCAAAATATCTACATCAATAATAGTAAAAATGGTCTTAAAAGCAATAAAATACTCTTTCAGCGTTATTATGATCAAGTATTTTTTTTTTAAGATTTATTTATTTGAGAGAGAGAGAGCACGCATGAGGGTGGCTCAGGGCAGAGGGAGAGAGAAAACTTTAGCAGACTCCTCACTGAGATGGGAGCCCCATGTGGGGCTTGATCTCAAGACCCCGAGAACATGACCTGAGCTGAAACCAAGGGTCTGAACGCTTATCCAACTGCACCACCTTGGCGCCCCTAATTAATTACTTTAAGATTTTATCATATATTTATTTTAGAGAGAGAGATAGAGAGCACACAAGTGTAGGGGGGAGGGGCAGACGGAGAGGAAGAGAGAAACCCAAGCAGACTCCGTGCTGAGCAGAGAGCCTGAGGTAGGGCTCCATCCCACAACCCTTGTGATCTCTCACAACCAGAGGGGAAACAAGAGTGGGAAGCTCAACTGACCACGCCACCCAGGTGCCCCTACGATAAAGCAATTATTAAATTAATGTGGCACTTACATAAAAGTAAAAACAGGTCAATGAAAACATGGAATAAATCTTAAGTAGACCCTAGTACATATAAAAACTTAATAAATGATGAAATTAATATCATAAATCAATAGAAAAGGAATAGAGTCACTGAAACCAGGAAAATGAGGTAAGTTCAGATAACACCAGGAAATCAAATGAAAGACTGATCTCGTATCAAAATAAACTCCATCAAGATTAAAAGGTTTGGGTTTTAGGGCGCCTGAGTGGCTCAGTCAGTTAAGCCTCTAACTCTTGATTTCGGCTCAGGTCATAATCTCAGGGTTACGAGAACAAGCCCAGCGTTGGGCTCGTGCTCAGTGGGAGTTTTCTTGAGATTCTCTCTCCTTCTCTTTTCACCCCTCTCCCCCACCCCCCGTCCGCATGCATGCTGTCTCTCTCAAATACAATAAGACTAAAAAAAAAAAAAAAAAATGGTTTGGGTTTTTGATTTTGGGTTTTTTTTGGCTATCGGAGGGGAAAAAAACTCAAAACTTCATGTCATTTCTACTTAGAACAGAGGCCTATTATTTTTCTATATTAAGTGTTTTATAAATCAAAACTAATAAAGGATGACAAAACAAGAAAACCTTAAAATTTTTAGGAATTTTAGAAAACACATTACGATGAAGATTAAGCTGCATCTAACTTACAAAACTTGATTACAAAATTACAGAAGTACATTTACCACAACAAAGCATACAAACGAAGCACTCACCTTCACATATTCCAGTGTTAGCAGATCTTCCATTGTATTATCCAGTGTTGTAATCAAATAAATTGGTTTCTCGTTTGCATCTAAAAATGATTTTTTAAATTACTCTTTCATATAAAAAAACAATGGAAAATAAATATCAGCAACATTAATAAAATATAACTGGAAAAGACGAATTTCCTGTATCAGTTCTGGGCCTTGGATTCTACCTTACCCAAGTCAGGTCCCTCTCCTCCTTTAAACTCTGAAGCTGTAATTTCTCCTCACAACTCCCTTCCCATCTCCTATGTCACAATGTGAAACAATCTTACCCTTCTAAACTTAGACAGAAAGTAAGGTGTAAAAAAAAAAAAAAAAAAAAAAAAAAAGTAGCAATCAGTTAAAGAAAAAACGAGTAATTACCATGAGCAATGAAAGGACATGGAGAGAATTGTGAGCCATTCATTGAGCCACAGAAATACCTTGAAAGAAAATCGTCAGACTCCCTGAAAACCTATTTTTGACAGATCAGGTATGTGATGAAAAACTAAGTTTTTCTGTATATTAGTTTAGAGTAAATCCCATTGCCGTAAAATTAGTCTTTACTAGTTGCATTCTTGCTTCTGATTAAAATTTAAGAAAATAGTAGGAAAACTGCTGTAAAACAGTATTTTGTATGAGGGCTTTAACTCTATCATCACCAAATTATTTATGATTATTCAAAATTAGTATCTAGATAGTGGAAGAAAGGAATACAAATCAATCATAATACTCCTGGGGAAAAAATGCAACACATTCCACAGAATCTTCCAGATTTAAAAGTTTATTAGCTATTCAGCCAGCTTTCTACTTCAGATGCTACTTGCATTTCAAACCTTAAATAGGTCTTGACTTTTCTCACACATTTACTTATCCACAGAACTATTTACTGATCATTTATAAGAAATTATGCTATCCGCTTCTTCCCACTCCAACTAAAAATACAAAAGCAAAAATGTTACAGAAATAGGGGCCATGGCAACTTTGTATCAGTATTCTGCAAACTAGGGTTTTCTTATCCTGTGCTATTGGGAAAACAAACAAAAAATAAACATAACAATTAAAAACTGCTATAATACTTCTGGATTGCTGGAGAGCACTATCAAATTGGTTCACTTTTTTTCCAATCACAAGAGCAAATGGTTTCTTGATGTAAAAAAGCATAATAAAGTAAAACTCTGTATCTGCTATGTATGACAGTTTTCTTAGCAAAAGATAATCATAGTAAAGTCTACCACACTCATGTTCTCAAGGGCTACAGAACAAGTGTAGAATATGGAACTAAATTGGACTTCATTAAAATTAAAAATCCTGCTCTGTGAAGAACAATGCTAATAAAATGAGAAAAACAGCCACAGATGAGAAAATATTTGCAAAAGACACATCTGATAAGGGGCTGTTATCCAAAATATACAAAGAACTCTTACAAATTATCAAGAAAAAAACAAACACCATTAAAACAACAGATCAAACACCTTAATAGACAACTCGCCAAAGATCTACAGAAGCCAAATCAGCATATGAGAAAGATGCTCTAGGTCATCAGGGAAATACAAATTTAAAAAAACCAATGAGATACCACTTCATACCTTATTGGAATGCTCAAAATTAAATACACCAACATCAAATATTGGTGAGGATCTGAAGCAACAGGAACTCTCAGTCATTGCTGACTGAGAATACTACACGGTATAGCCTGTTTGGAAGACAGCTTGATTGTTTCTTACAAAAGTAAAAGTACTCTTTCCATATAACCCAACAGTGGTGTTCCCTGGTATTTACCCAAGGCAGCTGAAAATTTACGCCCACACAAGAACCTTCATACAGATGTTTATTGCACCTTTATTCAGAACTCTCAAAACTTGTGTGCAACCAAGATGCCCTTTATAAGTGAATGGAAAAAGAAACTGTGGTACATCATCATACAATGGAACATTATTCAGTACGAAAAAGTGAGCTATCAAGTAATGAGAAGATACAGAAATACGTATTACTAGCTGAAAAAGTCAGTCTGAAAGGCTATATATGGTATGATCCCAGCTATGTGACACTCTGGAAAAAAGGATAAACTATGGATACGGTAAAAAAGCTCCGTGGTTGCCAGGACGAGGGGCAAGACAGAAAAGAATGAAGAGGTGGAATATAGAGGATTTGTAGAGCAGTGGAACTGTGTATGATAATATAATGCTCGATACTTGTCATTACACGTGTCCAAAACCCTTAGAATGCACAGCACCAAGCTGAACCCTAACAGCAACTGTGGACAGTGGGGGTACTATGCCAATGTACACCAACTGCAACAAACGTACTCCTCTGTGGTGGATGGTGATAACGGAAGAGGTTGTGCATGTGAAAGTACAGGGGGAAAGCCCTATAGCGAAACTGCTCAGTGGCACTAAATCAAAAACTGCTCTATAGTTAACTAAAAATTGTTAATGTCATTCCTAACCATATACAATGTTCTTCTGTTACAAAGAAGCTTTATAAAATTAAAATTAACCTACTAAATCAGTTCTCTTTTTTAAATTGAGTATGTCACACATAACACTGTATTAGTTTTGGGTATAAAAAAGAATGATTCATTATTTGTATATATTATGAAATGATCACAATAATCTAGTTAATATCTGTCCTCATAGTTACGATTTTGTTTTTCCTTGTGATGAGGACTTTCCAGATTTACTATCTCAGCAGCTTTCAAATATGCAATCTGGTATGTTAACTATAACCACTATGCTATACTTTGTATCCTCCTGATTCATTTCATAACTGGAAATTTTTTATCTCTGGAGCCCCTTCACCCATGCCAACTGCACTCCACCACCACTGCCTCTGGCAACCACCAATCTTCTATGTACCTATCAGCTTGGATTTTTTTTTTTTTAATATTCCACATATAAGTGAGATCAGACGGTATCTTTCTCTGACTTATTTCACTTAGCATAATGCTCTCAAGGTCCATCCATATTGTCACAAGTGACAAGATTTCATTCTTTTTTATGGTTGAATAGAATTCTGTTGTGTCTTTGCATATGTGTGTGAATAAGATAATCACATCTTTTATGAATTCACTCATTGACTGCACATCTTGGCTATTATAAATAGTGCCACAAGGAACACGGAGTACATTTATCTTTTTGAGTTAGTGTCTTCATTTTCTTTGGGAAAATACCCAGAAGTGGAAGTGCTAGATCATATGATATATTTAAATTTTTGAGGAATCTACATATTGTCTTCCATAATGTCTGCACTAATTTACATTTACAACAGTACACAAGGGTTTCCTTTCCTCCACAGCCTCACCAACACTTATTATTTCTTGTTTTTTTGAGAACACCCATTCTGACAGGTGTGAGGTCATATGTCATTGAGGTTTTGAGCAGCAGTTCCCCAATAATTAGTGATATTCAGCATCTTTTCATATACCTGTTAGCCATCTTTATGTTTTCTTTGGGGAAAATGTCTATTCAGATCCTCTACTCTTTTTTTTTAATTGAATTGGTTTTCGGCTATTGAGTTGCAGGAATTCTTTATATATTTTGGGTATGAACCACTGATCAGATTTTAATTTGCATGTATCTTCTCCCACTCAGTCAGCTGCCTTTTCAATTGGTTGATGGCTTCCTTAGCTGTGAAGAAGATTTTTGGTTTAATGTAGTCCTACTTGTTTATTGTTGTCTTTGCTTTTGGAACCAGATCCAAATAACCAACAAAAGACTAATGTAAAGGCACTTACTGCCTATATTTTCTTCCAGGAGTTTTATGGTTTCAGGTCTTCCATTCGAGCCTTTGATCCATCTTAATTTTTGTGTATGGTGTAGGATAGTAGTCATAGTCCAGTTTTATTCTTTTGCATATGGGGGCCCAGTTTTCCTAGCACCACTTATTGAAGAAACTATCCTTTCCTCATATTATATTCTTGACTCCTTTGCCAAAAGTAATTGACCATACATGAATATGCTTGTTTCTAGACTTTTTTGGTTCCATTGATCAATGGGTTTGTTTTTATATTGCTACCATAAAGTTTTATATCAGTAGCATAGATAACTTTGTAATATATTTTGATATCAGGGAACACGATGCCTCCACTTTTGTTCTTTCACAAGACTGTTCTGGGTATGTGGGGTGTTTTGTGGTCGCATACCAATTTAGAATTTTTTTTTTTTAGTTCTGTGAAAAATGTCATTGGAATTTTGACAGGGACTGCACTGAATGTGCAGATTTCCTATGAATAATATGAACACTTTACTCATGTTAATTATTCCAATCCATAAGCATGGATTATCTTTCCACTTATTTTTTTTTCATCACTGTCTTATAGTTTTCAGTATACAGGTCTTTCACCTCCTTAAATTTATTCTTATGCATTTTAATTTTTTGATGGAACTGCAAATGGAATTGTTTTCTTAACGTCTCCTTCTCATAGTGTATAGAGACCCAAAAGAATTTTGTATTTTTCTATCCTACAACATTACTGAATTTACTGATTAGATCTAACAGCATTTTGGTGGAGCCCTTAAAGTTTATTTATACATATATATATATATATATATATTATCACATCACCTGCAAATAGTGACAGTTTTACTATTTGGGTCAACAAAGAATTACTGCAGATATTGACAATTTTATACTGAGTCAATAAAGAAAAAATTTTTTAAATACCTTAGGACCAATGAGAACATAAATACAATACACCAAAATTTATGGAATGCAGCAGAAGTATTTCTTAGAGGACAGAGCACAGCAATAAATGCCTACCTCTTGAAACAAGAAAAAACTCAAATGAACAATCTAACTTTATACTTCAAGGAACTAGAAAAAGAACAAACAAAACCCCAAATTAGAAGGAAATAAAATATCAGATTAGAAATAAAGGAAATAGAGACTAAAAAAACAATGGAAAAGATCAATATAACTAACAGCTGGGTCCTTTCAAAAATAAGCAAAATGCACAAACCTTTAGCTAGATTCACCAAGAAAAAAAAGAGAAGGCTCAAATAAAATCAGGCATGAGAAAGGAGACATTACAACTGACAACCACAGAAATACAAAGGATCATAAGAAACTACAATGAAAAATCATAACACTAATAATTAGGCAACCTAGAAGAAACAGATAAATTCCTCGAAACATACAACCTTTCTAGACTTAATAATCAGGAAATACAAAATATACATGGACCAATTACTTATAAAGAAATTGAATCAGTAATCAAAAACCTCCCAACAAACAAAAGTCCAGGACCAGACTGCTTCACTGATGAACACTACCAAACATTAAATGAAGAACACTAATCTTTCTGAAACATCTCTAAAAATTAGAAGGAAACACTTCCAAACTCATTTACAAGTCAAGCACTACCCTGGTACCAAATCCAGCCAAGAATACTATAAGAAAATAAAATCATAGGCCAATATTTTAGAGGAACATAATGCGAAAATCCTCAACAAAATATAAGCACAATAAATTCAACAATACATTGAAAGGATCATACACCATAAACAAATAGGATTTGTTCCAAGGATGGTTCAACATCCACGAATCTATCAATGTGATATACTACATTAACAAAATGAAGTATAAAAATATTATGATCTCCATGGCTGAAGAAAAGCATATGACAAAATTCAACATCCATTTACATAAAAACTTTCAACAAAGTGGGTAGAGAGGGAACATACCTCAACATAATAAAGACCCTATATAACAAGCCCATAGCTATCATACTCAATGGTGAAAGCTGAAACCTTATACTCTAAATCAGGAACAAGAAAAGGGTGCCTACTCTTGTCACTTTTATTCAATATAGTACTGAAGTCCTAGCTAGAATAATTAGGCAAGAAAAAGAAATAAAAGGCATTCACATTAGAAATAAACTGTTTGTCTTAATCATTCCATCAACCATTTACAATTATCTTACACGAATAAACCCAAAAACATAAAGGAATATACATAATACCCTCTTCTAAAGGCCTAACACAGTAAATGGAAGTATTATCCGAGGTATCATATAATTTATCCATTATGATTCTGGGACATAAAATGTTTATGGTAGACAAAATAATGCTATGCCCTGACACCCAAGGATATCCATATTATGTCTCCCTAACACCTGAGAATATGTTACCTTATATGGCAAAAGGGACTTTGCATAAGTAATTAGGTAAAGAGGAAATTAGCCTGGATTGAGATCAGAGACGACAACATGAGAAGGATCTATCACCCTGTACTCATTCTGAGATACAGGAAACCAAACGCAAGGAATTAGAGAGGCCTATAGGAGTTAAGGCCAGCCCTCACCTAATAAGTAGCAGGAAGCAGACTTAAACCACATGGAAATGAGTTTTGGCAACAACTGAATGAGCAAGGAAATGGATCTTCCCATACAGTCTCTATATAGGAACTCCAATTGGCACCTTGATTTTTACCTGTTAAGACTTACGTCAGACTACTGATTAATAGAACTTTAAGATAACAAATTTCTGTGGTTATACGACACTAAGTCTGTAGTAAACTGTTACATGATATCAACAGGAAACTAATTCAGCACTGTAGTACTTAGATTTAAAATTAAAATTAAACCAGGACTATTTTATTCTCCTTTATGAAAAAAATTATCTTCATTTTGTCTTTGATCTACCTTCCTAGATTTCCAAGTATAAGATAAAAACTGAAGACCAACTCATAATATAATATTTCTTTGAGAATGTTTTAATAAATGTACTGATTTAAAGCCTAGAGAATTTTAAACTCTCTAGTAGGGAGTCAAACAATAAAAGTTTATTACTTTAAAAAAATTGAGATGCTTACCAAAGTATTCTGGGCATTTTAGGCAGAACTCTTTCAAAAAGGCATTTGCTTTCAAATCAAATGTTCTAAGTTCAACATCTGTGCCCAATCCTAAAACATCAACTTCTACCACAGGTAGTTCACAATCTCCAACAAGGTGATAAAACTGAATCAAAACCTAGAGAAAAAGAAAAAAGAAACTACCACTACCAAAATAAAAAATTATTTATGCGGATGGTGGTTATAAATGGATATATAAGGTATACATATGATCAGTATTTAAAATGTAGGAAAGATTTTATATCACACATACACATTTATGTTGTACAATTAACTTTTTAATAAATATGTATCAAATAACCCTATATATGACTAAACTAACTTTTGATTAAGAAAATCTTCAAAGAAAGGGGAGGAAAAATCACAGAGTAACATCTGGATTCAGCTTAAATTGGATGAAACAGGAGTACATGTTAGTAATGAGACTATATAAATACGCTGAATAGCAGCAGTGACTAACAATTTAAATAAGCCATATTAAATTTTACCATGGTACATACCTCTGGCACTTCAAATCTTATTTTATACTGAATCATATTTTTTGAACAATCCAGCTTTTGAAACTTTTTCTGCTGATAACTTTGAACTTCAGTGGGAGATTGAAGAGGTTCGTCCAAGGGACTACATGGTGCATCAAAAAATTCTTCCTCTGAATCTAAATAGTACAGAACACTGTTTAAGTCAATAATCAAAATGACTGATTTAATAACATTATAATTTTTCTGAAATAAATATGAATTTTTTTTTAAAGATTTTATTTATTTATTCGACAGAGAGAGAGACAGCCAGCGAGAGAGGGAACACAAGCAGGGGGAGTGGGAGAGGAAGAAGCAGGCTCATAGCGGAGGAGCCCGATGTGGGGCTCGATCCCACAACGCTGGGATCACGCCCTGAGCTGAAGGCAGACGCTTAACCGCTGTGCCACCCAGGCGCCCCAAGAAATAAATATGAATATTAATACATTAATGGTCTAAATATTTCAAAATCTGAATTAAAAAGATGAGAAAATAGAAAATAGAGATTATGCCCAAAAGTAACATTTTTGATGACAAAAAATACATAAAAGTTCATCTTTAGACTAATGAACATCACCTTTTAAAGTCATTAGTCTAATAACTGCAAACAAAAATTTTATTTTTATTTTTGAGAGCAAGAGAGAGAATGTGCATACACCAGCAGGGGATGGGAAAGGGGCAGAGGGAGAGAATTTTAAGTAGGCTCCATGTTGGGCTCCCCCAAATGCAGGGCTTGATCTCATGACCCTGAGGTCATGATTTGAGCTGAAATCAAAGTTGGATGCTCAACTGTCTGAGGCACCCCGCAAAAGAAAATTTTTATAGCCAGTGCCAACGATTACATGCAACACGAATTTTCAAAGGAACACACTAATATGATGCTCTACCTGGGTAACAAAAATAGGACAGAGCTACAAAATCTGTACTATCAAAAGCACAAAGCAGGCCCTGAGGTTCGGATGAAGAAACTGAGATCAATCACTATGTCTTTCGTGTGTGTGTATGTGTGTCTGTGTGTGTGTATACACACACATATAATTTCCAGAATTTGCTATCAAAAACAACTCCAAACCATTAAAAGAAGATTTAAAGGAAACTAAAACCATCTGAAGTATATCCCTAACAACCAAAACCTGAATTTAGGGTAGATGATCTCACAAACATCTCCTCCCCGCCCCTTAACCACACAGAAAGAAAAACATTCTCTAGAAAACCTAAGATTGGCATGGTAACTGCAGTTACTTAACATTTAGCAATTTTTAAAGCCTTAAAAATAGAGAAATACATTTACTTTTCTTTCCAATGTGGCCAAGAAAAAGCAGATATCTAATGTCAAAACATTTACCAGTTTTCATGTGTGAATGTAGGTATTAAGGCTTGATTTTTTCATTTAATAGTAAAAAAGGAAAATATAAAAATAAAACTAAAATTTTACTATAAGATTCTCCAAATAACTAAGTAACATTATAAATTATGTATCAATACAGTTTTATAGGGGCTCCTAGCTCAAAGGAGGATAAAGATGATTAACTTACTAGTGGATTTTGTGAGATTATGAGTTTAACTTTTATTTACCAAAAATTCCTGCTGCAAAAGGAACTTTAAGAAACATTCAAGTTCTATTATCTTAAAGGAATTTTAGTGAAATTTTCTGGAAAACATATACGTATCAGCTATTGCCTGCAATTTTTTGTATAGTCTCAAAATGAAAATCATATTCATAATACATTTTAATAAGGAAAACTTCCTAAACCAGTTTCATTTTACCATCATCAACACATGGAAGTTCCAAGAAAGGAAGCACTTTCTGTGAAATCTGTGATGTTCCCAAAGAAGTGGACCTTTGAATCTGGAAGAAAAGTAATTCGGTGTTAATTAGCACAAAGATTTTTATTCAAAGTCCTAAGACAATGTTGACAAAAACAAAAAAAATCTCACTTTGAATGAAGAAAAAAAAATCCAGTCTGAATTAGGAAAGTAAATTATAAAACACAGACTTAAAGAAGTGGTTTTACAATTTCAAGGCTAAATAAAAATCATAAAACTGTTATATTAATTTTCTTGTTGACAGGCTTTGAGTAGGAAAAGATCTTAGATACGTGTTAACTCAATGTCTCACTAAGTAAGAAAACCATCTCAGGACATCCACAGGAAATAACCAGTCCCAATATTTAAAACCTACGGAGTTGGGAAGTTTGCAATTTCACTTTTCATTTTTTGAAAACTATTTCATTAAATTGACTTTTTTACTGCTTTGAGAAATATAGCACATAAAAACATATAATGCAATTTGAAATAGTAAGAAAAGACATACCTGAATCTTCTACTCAGGCCAAAAAACCAAGCAGTACTATATCCCTACCTAGAAGCATCTCATGTGATCCTCCTTGATTATATTCCCTATGACTGATCATGATTTCACTTTAATTTACTTTTTTACCTCCTATGAATGATTCTTTGACATGGTTTATCCTCTGCTTCTTTCTACACTGTACAAAAAGGGAGTATTAGACATTTTCCTATGACATTCTTCTACAAAACAATGTTTAAATTTTATCCATATTGATTGTTCAACTCATTCTCACCGCCTGACTATATTGCATATTTGATGAATAAACCACTACTTATTTGTCCACTACACTGTTGATGAATATTTGTATTGTTTACAGATTTTTTGCTTTTATTCATAGTGCCACCATAAGCACCCCTGAACATGTCTCCAGGTGCTCACATGTAAGATTATCTAAGGTGTATTTATCAAAGAGTAGAATTGCGTATATTTACCTTACTAAGTAGTATCAAACTGTTTTCACAAGTAGTTGCAACATTAAACTAACATCAACAGATAAGAGTTTGCACGGCTGCATAGCCTCATAAATGCTTAGTGTTTTCAGACATTTTAAATTTTGGCAATCTTCCTGGCAATTTCACCTTAGCTTTAAATAGAATTTCACAAATGCGTTACAGTTACATGTCCTATCACAGGTTCGTGGGTTGGGTTTGTCCTTCTCCAAATCCTATTTGTTTTTGGGAAGGCATTTTTACTGAGCATAAAATGTTTTGGGAAAACACTTTACATAGGAGTACAAACTAAGTATAAGGTTCACTAAGTTGTCATAAAGAAAACAACCAGGCACCCGAAATTCAGATCCAGGAACAGAACATTACTATCAATGCAGAGGCCTCCATCGTGTTCCTCACAATCATTAGGCAAACCCCCCAAAAGAACTATGCTGTCCTAATTTCAATTCTTAATGTTCTGAAATTTTTTACATCTACATTAATGATAGAATGGTTCTGCTTTGCATTTTCCTGATGAGTAATAAAATTAAACACCTTTTCACATGTCTGCTCATGTTTTATTGGGCTATTGCTCTCCTTAAACACCTTTTCACATGTCTGCTCATGTTTTATTGGGCTATTGCTCTCCTTATATATTTTGGATAAACTATTCTGTATACTATGTATTGCAAATATTTTTCACAGTTGGATGGCTTGCCTTTTTCATTTTTAACCACTGTCCTTCAAAAAGTAGAAAATTTTCATTTTCATCAATTTATTTTTCTTATTTGTGCTTCTTTATCCCAAAAACATCTTTACCTACCACAAGCACTTAAAGATTTTCTCTTATATTTTTTGTTAAAGAAACTATACTTTTGGGACATTGACATTCATGTTTGTGTTCCATTTCAAGTTAAATTCCATGTGTTATTTTTTTCCCACTTGGAAATCTAGCTATTTCAAAATCATTTATTGAAAGAACTATCACATTTCCCCCACTTATTTGGGTTGGCATCTTTGTATAAAATCAAATATATATTAACCATGTATTATATTGTACATTTATATCCAGGCTTATTCTACTTCATTGATCTGTGGGTCTGTTCTCATACCAAACAAAACCACTTTCTTTAGTAAAGTAGCCATGAAATAAACCTTGAAATCAAGTATTAGAAAACCTCTAACATTATTCTTATCCAAAATCGTTTTGGCTAAGATTATGGAAGCAACCTAAGTGTCCATCGACAGATGAATGGATAAAGAAGATGTGGTGTATATATATGCAATGCAGTATTATTCAACCATAAAAAAGAATGAAATCCTGCCATTTGCAACAACATGGATGGATCCAGAGAGTATAGTGTTAAGTGAAATAAGCCAGAAAAAGACAAATACCATATTATTTCACTCACATGTGGAATTTAAGAAACAAACCAAGGAAGAGACAAATCAAAACACAGACTCTTACCTACAGATAAAAAACAGATGGTTAATGGGGGAGGGAGGGGTGGGTGAAATAGATGAAGGGGGTTAAGAGTAACTTATCTTGAAGAACACAGAGTAATATAGGGAAGTGCTGAATCACTATATTGTACATCTGAAATGAATGTAACATTGTTAACTATACTGGAATTAACATTAAAAATAATAAATTGTTTTGGCTAATATGTGTCCTTTGTATTACTGTACATACTTTATAGTTTGTTAATTTCCAGAAAAGAAATCTGTATTGACTGAAGTTGTGAGAAATCTACAGAATTTGGAGAAGATTGCCAACTCAACGAGGTCAGGCCTCCAATCCTCAACTATGCATATCCTTCCACTGTTTAGGTTTTCTTTTTTTTTTCAGAAAAGTTTTGCAGTTTAAGGTTTACAGGTCTTGTACTTCTTTATTAATTTTTTCTTAAGTATTTAGCCCTTTTTAATGTTATGAATGGAACAGTTCTCTCCATTTTTAGAAACAATTATTTACATTATGATAATGTATCTTGCAAACTTGCTTACTATTACTAGTGACATTTTTCTACATCCCTTAGGACTTTCTGCTGATGATCATTTCACCTGCAAATAAAGATAGTTTTACTTCTTCTTTCTTTTTCTTGATTTATTTGCAGAAGCTAGAACATTCACTATCAACTTGAATACAAGTGGTGAGAAAAGGCATTCTTGAACTATTCCGGATCTTACAAGGAAAGCATTCAGTCTTTTTCAAATTAAGTACAATACTAGCTATAGGTTTTTACTAGATGTCCCTTACCAGGCTGAAGAAACTCTTCTATTCCTCGTTTGTTAACAGTTTTTATCACTAGGGCGCCTGGGTGGCTCAGTGGATTAAGTGTCTGCCTTCAGCTCAGGTTGTGATCCTAGGGTCCTGCGATCGAGCCCCCAAAAGAGCTCCCAATCCGGCTCCCTGCTCAGCAGAGAGTGTACTTCTCTCTCCCTCTGCCCCTCCCCCTGCTTGTGCTCTCTCTTGCTTGCTCGCTCTCTCTCAAAAAAATAATTTTTTAAAAAAGTTTTTATCATCAATAATTGTTGGGTTTTGTCAATACTTTTTCCTCTTCCACAGAAATGATAATATACTTTTTCTCTTTCATTCCATGAATATGATTAATAGCCTTGACTGGTGAACCATTTTTGCTTTCATAAGGTAAATACATTTGGTTATAGTATATTATCCTTTTTATATATCATACTATTTGGTTGCAGTATTTGTTAAGGACTTTTGCATCTATGTTAATGAACATACATGTCTAGTTTTCTCATAATTCCTTTGATTACTAAACAGGACAATCTATGCAAAGAAACAAGAGAGAATGGCCCATACACAGACAAAATTAGCAGACACAGTTGCAGAGGAAGTAAGGCACTGGACTTACTAAAAAAGGATTTTTTTTTTTTTAATGCCTTAAATATGCTCAGAAAGCTGAAAAGGACTATGGAGAAACAGCTAAAGGAAACCCCAACAATGATGTCAAAACAGAGAAAACATCAAATTTTAAGAACTCAAAAAGAAATTCTGAATCTGAAAAGCGCTAGATAACAAATGAATCAGTTATCTTCATGGATCCTAAAGTCATTTAAAGGATAAGGACTAATTAGGAACAACCTTACTTCCACATATTCAGCACCTTGGATGAAACGAACAAATTCCTTAACAGACAAAGTCTTATAAAGCTTGTGCAAGAATAAACTGATACTGTAAACAGTCCTGTAAAAATGAAACAATTTGAAAATCTCTCAAAGAAATTCTCAGCATAGATGGCTTCACTGGTACTTAAGACAGAAATAGTATCTACTCTTTACAAAAAAATCTCATAAAATAAGAGAAGAGGGAAACCTTTTCCAATTCATTTTACAAACCTGGACTTTCTCTGATATCATATGCAAACACATAACAAGTATAAACCAGGATCCTGTATGAACATAAATACAAAAATCCTCAACAAAAAATTAGCAAATAAATCCAACAATGTATTAAAAGGATAATATATCATGAATAAAGGAGGTCTATATTAGGAATGCAAGGCTAGTTTAACATTCAAGAATCAATGTAATTCATATTACAAGAATAAAGAAGAAAACTGTATGATTACAAGAGATGTAGCAAAAGCATTACATAAAGTGCTACAAATATTCCTGACACAAATAAAACTATCAGCTAACTAGGAATAAAAGAGCACCTCCCTCAACCTGGGAAATAACATGTAGGAAAAATCAATAACTATTATCACACCTAATAAGGTAAGACTACACTCCTGCCATTAAGTAGCAGACTGACCCACTGAACCTGAGAAAGCAGCACCATTGTCGGAAATCCAGGGGGCAACTTTAGCTCCCAAACCTATACCTTCTGAGCCCATGTTGGTAGTGGCACCTCTGTGGATCTCAGAATAGCCTTCAGGATTATTCTTTTCCCTTCTGAGGAATAAAGCACGTTCCCAGCTGGATGGCTCTAGTGTCCTACCCTGTAGTATCTCAGAAGTTTAAGGGATTTTCTTCATTTTGTTCTGAGACTCTGCCCTCTTTAGTCTAAGCTGGCAGTACTTCAGCCAGCCGGTACAGCCCCATCTCTATTCCCATCTTTGGCTGAGATGGTGGGTTAGACAGACCCATGAATCACACCCTTAAGCCCTTTATCAAGTGTTTTGTGCAAATGCCCTTGGTTTTCTCTCTGTAACACACTTTCCCATTTTTGTAATATGGATAGGCTGAGCATTTGCCCAATCTTAAGTTCTGTTACTGATGTGCTTACAAAATCCTTCTTAAAAATGTATCTTTTCTTGCATTTTACTATAAGCAATTAAGAAAAACTAAGACCATGTCTTGAACAGTTTGCTTAGAAATCTCAATTAAATATTCAAGTTCATCACTTACAAGTTACACACTAGAAAACAATTCGGCCAAGTTCTTTCCCATTTCATAACAAGGATCATCTTGCCTCACTTTCTAGTACCAAAAGCTGTATTAGTTTGCAAGGGCTGCCATAACAAAATTTAGTAGACTGGAGGGCTTAAACAACAGAAATTTATTTTCTCACAGTTCGGGAGGATAATAAGTCCAAGATCAAGGTGTTGGCATAATTTGTTTTAACTGAGGTCTCTCTTCTAGGCTTGCAGATGTCCACCTCTTGTCTGTGCCCTCCTCCTCTAAGCTCTCCCACGCCAAGGTGTTTTCTCTGTACATGTGTATCTCTGGTGTCTTTTTCTCTGTCTGAATTTCTACTTCTTATGAAGATGCCAGGCTGCATTAGGACCCACTCTAATGGCCTCATATTAATTTAACCACTTTTTAAGGCCCTATCTCCAAATACAGTGACATTTTCTGAGGTACTAGGGTCAAGGTTTCAATATGTGGATTTTCAGAGGACACTGAACACATGTACATTTCAACTACAAAATACTTACGAAAAAACTTAAATACACCTAAATAAATGAAAAAATGTATCATGTTGATGGACTGATTCAATATTGTTAAAATGTCAATTCTCCCCAAATTGCTAATACAATAAAATCACCATCAAAATCCCAGCAGAATTTTTTTGTAGAACTGAAAAAGCTGATTCTAAAAGTTATAGGGAAAGGGGAAGAACTAGTGGAAACTATTTGGGAAAAGCAAACAATTTAGATGTCACATTACCTGATTTCAAGATTTACCATTTTCAACTGTATCAAAAAGGACACCTACGAATAAATTTCATCAAAGAGGTGAAAAATCTGTACCCTGAAAATTATAAAACATTGATGAAAGAAACTGAAGACACAAATAGATAGAAAGATATTTCACACTTAAGGATTGCAAAAAGTAGTATTGTTAAAAGTTCACACTACTCAAAGCAATCTTCAGATTCAATGCAATCTCTATCAAAAGTCCAGTGGTACATTACACACACGTAGAAAAAAAATCATTCTAACATTTGTATGACCCCGAATAGCCAAAGCAATCTTGAGAAAGAAGAACAAAGCTGGAGGCATCCCACTTCCTAACTTCAAGCTCTATTACAAAGCAAGGTAATTAAAACAGTATGGCACCAACACAAAAACAGATCCATAAATCAACGGAACAGAAATGAGAGGCCAGGAATAAATCTATGCATTAACGGTCAATTTTTGGCAAAGGAGCCAAGAATATACAGCAAGGAAAGGACAGTTGCTTCAACAAATGGTGCTGGGGAAACTGGACAGCCACATGCAAAAGAATAAAACTGGACTCCTCTATCTTATACACAAAATCAACTTAAAATGGATTACACACTTGAATGGAAGACCTAAAGCCATAAAGCCTGTAGAAGAAAACATAGGCAGGTAAGCTCCTTGATAGCAACCTTGGCAATGATTTTTTTGGATCTGACATGAAAAGCAAAGGCAGCAAAAGCAAAAATTAACAAGTGGAACTACCTCAAACTAAAAAGCTTCTTCTGCACAGCAAGGGAAACTATCAACAAATGAAAAGGCAATGAACTGAATGGGAGAAAATAAATGCAAATAATATATCTGATAAGGGATTAATATCCAAAATATATATCCAGAATTCATTCAACTCAGCAAAACAAACAATTCAATTAAAAAACAGGCAGAAGAAAGAAATGGACATTTTCCAAAGAAGACATACAGATGGTCAACAGACACATGAAAAGATGCCCAACATCACTAATAAAGGAAATGCAAATCAAAACAATGATGAGATATCAGCCAACATGTGTTAGGATGGCCACTATCAAAAAGACAACAGACCCAGCGTGGCTACTACACAGACCAGACTTCACTTGCTTGTGTGCCACACTCTGCTTCCTCTGCAACCATGTCTGATAAACCCGGTATGGCTGAGATTGAGAAATTCAATACATCAATATCGAAGAAGACAGAAATACACTACCTTCAAAAGAAACAAATGAACAGGAGAAGCAAGCAAGGGAATCATAATGAGGCATGTGCTGCCAACATGCCCTATAAATTTACAAGCACTGTCTTATTTTACTTCTTTTAGCTGTCTAACTTTGTAAGATGCAAAGAGGTCAGATCAAGTTTAAATGACTATACTACATCCTTTTCACATCAAAGAACTGAGAACTACTGACAACGAAGGCTGGGTCTGCCACTCTTATCTGCCAGCTGGCTGGCAAGAAAGGAAAAGAACTTTCATTTTGGTGAAGGAAGATGCTGGGTGGGATGACAGTGAAATCTAGAATAAAAACAAGCTGGCCCAAGGTGTCTTACAGGCTATAAAACAGGGTTCATGGGGTTTAATCACAGTGCCATATTTTTGTTCAAATGGTTTTAAATTACTGGAATGCACAATTTTTAATATGCAAATAAAAAGTTTTAAAATCTGAAAAAAAGGGCACCTAGGTGGCTCAGTCCGTTAAGCGTCTGCCTTTGGCTCAAGTAGTGATCCCGGTGGGATGGAGCCCTGCATCAGGCTCCCTGCTCCTCGGGGAGCCTACTTCTCCCTTTGCCTCTGTCTCTCTCTCTCATGAATAAATAAATATTTTCTAAAAAAACTGAAAAAAAAAAAAAAAAAGACAACAGGTAACAAGTATTGGAGAGGATATGGAGAAAAAGGAACTCCTGTGCAGCGTTGGTGGGAATGTAAATTGGTGCAGCCACCATGGAAACAGTGGGGAGGCTCCTCAGAAAACTAAAACTAGGAACTACCATAATCCAGCAATCTCACTTTCCTGGTTTTTCCAAGCAAAATGAAAACAGGATATCAAAGAGAAATCTGCACTCCCATGTTCACTGCAGCGTAATAGCCAAGATGTGGGAAACTATCTAAGTGTCCATCATACAGATGAATGGATAACAGCATGGCATTTATAAACAATACATAAGCATATACATATTATATATACACACACACATATATTTTTATATATATAACATAAATTACTCAACCATGAGAAGGAAGGAAATCCTGCCATTTGTGACAACATGAATGGAACTTGAGGGCATGATGCTAAGGATGCTAAGTGGAATAAGCTGAACTGAGAAAGATACTGCGCAGTATCACTTATATGCAGACTCTAACAACAAAAAGATCAAACATAGCAACAGAGTGTAGACGTGGTTGCCAGGGGCTATAGGGTGGAGGAAATAGGGAGCAATTAAGTAAAAGGGTACAAACTTCCAGCTTTGAGATGAGTAAGGCTGAGGATCTAATGTAAACTATGGTGACTATACGTCAACAAAACTGTACTGAATAACAGGAATCTGCTCAGAGAGCAGAACAAAATGTTCCCACCAAAAACCAGTATGTGAAGTAAGGGATGTGTTAATTCACTAGACAGGTGAAATCCTTTCACAACATACACATATATTAAACCACCACAACGTACACATTAATATTTTATAGTTTTATGTGTCAACTGAACCTTTATAAAGCTGAAATAAAAATTAAGAAGAAAAAATCTATTGTACAAAGAGAACAAGGACATCCAGCTTCAAGAGATATTTAGGTGTTAAAATCTTTCAGACTTGTGACTGAAACTCTGTTTCTGAGACAAGCCAAACAAGCATCCATGAAGGGGTGATTCTTTGTTTAAAAAACTTTTCTTTAGCTGACCTATGAAACCCCTTCAGGTTAAATTAAAACTCTTAGTAATGATCTAGTCTCTGGTACTGAACTTTCTTAGGAAACTTGGAAAAAGTGGAAAATAAAGTCCCTGCAGATTAGGATGTCATTTATATAGAAAGCAGCATGAAAACAGTAGAAAGAATGTCAGCTGTAGGGCTGTAGATTTGTTTAAAGACAGAAAGGGAAAAAGAAACCTGAATTCAAAATTTGGCTCTGCAAGCTAAAAGCTACCAGGCTTTATGATCTTATTAGCAAAGTATTTAACCTAAGAGTCTGTTCCCTGGGCAAAATGACTGTTAATACTTAACTTGCTAGATTGTGATAAGGATTAAAGATAGTAACTATGCAAAATCTAGAGGTGGGCTAGGTGTTGAATATAAATAATTAACAGATGACTTTATACAGTAATCCTTAGCCAAATGTGTGGCCTGACACATAACAGAAATTCAGTATAAGAATTATTACATAGTTATTCTCAGCCTATTTTTATACAGGCATTTGATTTTAAAAAGAACATGTAGTGTAGATCATAGGCTTGACAGCCTTACGATATACAGATTAAGTCCAGGGGATGGGAGAGAGAAGAGTCCTTTTAAGCTTCAGTGATAACTAAGAATGAACTAAGAATGAACCTACGCAAGTACTTTTTCTAAAACTTAGAGGCATTTAAAAAGGAAACATAAATAAAAGTGTAAAATACAGTATATATTACGACAGAAGGGACTCAGAAGTGCCGTCAACATAGCATAAAACTGATGGAAGAACCAGACTCACAAGATGGTCCCAGAAAAATTCTCCTTAACATCTAAAGAAGGGGATACAAAAATTAATTAATTAATTAATTAATTAAAAAGTACTTACCATGAACCCATGTAGTAAATAAGACATTATAGTATTAGCGCAAGGATAGATACAAATCAAAGCAGTATCACTGGAGTAGAAAAGAGCCAAAAAACAGGCTCAACTCAATCGAGAAAGAAAGAGTTTTCAACAAATGAAACTGAAATAACGAAAAATACAAATGTACAGAGTAACTCATCACATGCACCACTTAAAAACTTAACATAAAATGGATCATGGAGCTGAATATAAAATCTAAAACTACAAAATTTCTAGAATAAAACACAAGAAAAATCTTCTTGATTTTGTGTTAGGCAAAGAGTTCAGAGATGGGATATAAAAAGCTTCATCCATAAAAGAAAATACTGACAAAGTGGATTTCAACAAAACTTAAAACCTCTGCTCTTCAAAAGAAACTGTTAACAAAAAGCTCAGCAACAGATTATGAAAAAATATTACAAAACACTTCTGTTTTCAGGGTTATGGTACAACATGTCAGCATCTCACAGGGTTTGATGAAGTTCCTTATATTATTTTTACAATTTTTCTGTAAGTTTGAAATTATTTCAAAAGAAAAAAGTTAAATGTGAAAAGAAATGAAAATTTTTAAAAAGAGAAAAACATGAATGGATTTTAAGATTTTCTTTATTTGAGAGAGAGCACAGGTGGGGAGAGTGGGAAGAGGCAGAGGTAGAAGGAGAAGCAGACTCCCCGCTGAGCAAGGAGCCTGATGAGGAACTCAATCCCAGGACTCTGATATCATGACCTGAGCTGAAGGCAGATGCTTAACCAACTGAGCCACCCAGCTGCCCCAAATGGATATTTTCTTTCTGAAATTTTCTTCGTAAGAAATAAGGTGCATAAAATAAAACAGAGAAATCATGAAGGAAAACCTTAATAACCTTTTTTTCTAGATTTCATTTATTTATTTGTCAGAAAGAGGAAGTGAGAGGCAGACAGAGGGAGAAGCAGGCTCCCAGCTGAGCAGGGAGCCCAATTCAGGACTTGACCCAGGACGCTGGGATCATGACCTGAGCCAACCGCAGACGCTTAACTGACTGAGCCAGGCATTCCACCTTAATAACTTTGAATATGTGAAAAGCAAAAGCTTTGGTATCCCAAAAATAAATGAATCCAAGAAAAAAAGAAAAAAAGTTTTTAACGGACAAACAGCAACAATTTCCTTAATTGGAAAAACCACAACACAAGACAAACATAGCAGTTTTCAAAAACAGAAAGTCAAACACCCAATAAACTTAAGAACATAAGTCTATGTTACCTGTAAATGCAAATCAAAACGAGAATGTAACACTTTTTCATTTAATAGAATAAATCTTAAATTGTTAATACTTAAGACTAAAGAGAACAGAGAAACAAACATTCATTTACTGCTGGTGGGACTATAAATTAGTACTCAATTTAAAAAAGAAAATTTGGCGAAGTTCATGAAAATATAAAATTCACTGAGCAATTCCACTTGTATGAATTTATCCAATGGATAAAAATATACCCAAATATAAGTACAAGGAAGCTGAAAGCAGTAGGTTATAACTATGAGCACTCATATCAATATCAATGTCCATCAATAGGGGATTACATTAGGCAAATGATGGTACGCTTGCACAATTCAATACTATATTGCTCTATAAAAGTAAAACAGATCTGTACGCGCTAATATGAAGCTATCTCTAAGGTATATAAAATATGATAACTGTGCAAAGAAAACAGATTCAGAACAGTAAGTATAATTATACAATTTACGTAAATTTTGAGAACATAAGAGTACATACATATATATACACACATGAGCATGCCATAGTATATGCCATAAACATTCTGGAAAACAAGAGAAGTGGCAGTTGACAGTGTTACCACTGAGGACAGTGACTGCAAGCCAGACAAGTGAAGAAAGGCAGACTTATCATACAACTTTCTTTACTATTTGCACCTTTTACTCTTTCAACACTTTCTCTTTTACAATGTAAAAAAAAAAAAAAAAATTTTTTTTAGAGAGTGAGAGTAACACGGCAGGGGATGGGGCAGCAGCAGGGAGAGAGAGAGAATCTTAAACAGGCTCCACGCCCAGCACAGAGTACAAAGCAGGGCTCAATCTCAAAGCCCTGAAATCATGACCTGAGCCAAAATCGAGTTGGACATTTAACCAACAGAGACACCCAGGTGCCCCAACTTTTCTTTTTTTTTAAAGCAGTCTCCATGTCCAGCATGGAGCCCATTGTGGGACTTGAACTCACAACCCTGCAATCAAGACCTGAGCTGAGACAGAGTCAGATGCTTAACAGATTAAGCCACCCAGACGCACCTAAAATGTAATTTTTAAAGGTCTCTTGAAAATGAATTGTTTTGCCCAAAATTGTGGGTTAAGTTGTCAAGTTTCTTTAATTTGTACTTTTATCAATTTTGCAAAAATATTACCTGAAATGGTTTGACAGGGGCATATGTTTCAGTTGCAGGTGTGGGTTTCGGAATGCTTTCAATCAATTCCAAAATTCCTTGCAGTTTTTTATCTGAGATTCGTAAAGAAATCAGTGGTAACTTTCCAAAAATCTTGAATCTGTTTCAAAAAACAGGAATCATTATAAAGCAAACGTCATTCTGATTTAAGTGTACTAATTAAAAACACAAATGTTCCCCTTAATATATCCAAAAATAAGAAAATGCAATTTTAAGCTCTAAAAATTATCCACACAGTCCATAAGACATTCCACAATCTCCACTCAAATTTCTATTTGGCCTTAGTAACCCACCTCATCAGGTGAACTAACCTCATTATTTTTCAGATTTTTTTTTTTTTAAGATTTTATTTATTTATTTTTGAGAGAGCAAGAGAGAGCAAGCGAGCATGAGCAGGGGGAGGGGTAGAGGGAGAAGACTCAATGCTGAGCAGGGAGCCTGACACGCACTTGATCCCAGGGATCCTGGGATCATGACTTGAACTGAAGGTAGAAGTTTAGCCGACTGAGCCACCCAGGCGCCCCAGAAATTTATTTTCTAATGTTATTATGCTTATTATCCCTTTACTATTTGCCAAAGACACCTGAAAATTAATAATTACTGTTTATTACATGATACACATTAAGGAAAGCACTGATATGCATTATCATAAGTTCTCACAACCTATACGGTAGACAACCAATTTCTGCTGTTTTTTATAAGTTCCCATATGTACACGGTTCCTAACAGGAAACTAATGCTTAGCAAGTTCAAATAACTTCTCTAAGAGATAATACACCTAAACCATGTTTAAGTCAGATGTGACTGAAGAAAAATTACATGATCATATGAACTTTACATGTTTTACATGACAAAATCCAACACCTATTCATGATAAAAACTCTCAGTGAACTAGAATAAAGGAGAGCTTCTTCAACTTGATAAAGAGTATCATCAAAAAACCTACAGCTATCATCATATTTAATGATAAGAAACTCAGTTTTCCCACTCAGGTACAAAGCAAAGAGGTTGCTCTGATCACTCCTTTTCAACACTGTACTAGAAGTCCCTGCCAATGCATTAGGACAAGGAAAGGAAAAGGTATGCAGATTCTGTTCACAGACGACATGATCATCTATCTATACAGAACATCTTAAAAAAAAAAAAAAAAAGACTCCAAGAACTAATAAGCCCTTATACTAAGGTGCATAATACAAGGTTGGTATGCAACAGTCAATTGCTTTTCTACATACAATGGACAAGTAGAATTTAAAAATTAAAAATAACACCATTTATATTAGCACCCAAAAAATGTTAATACTTGGGTATAAATCTCACAAAACATATACAAGATCTATATAGAGGAAACTGCCAAACTCTCTGATGAATGAAATCAAAGAAGAAATGAATATAAATGAAGAGATACTCCATATTTATTTGTGGATAACAAAATTCAATATTCTCAAGATGTCAGTGTTTCCTAAAATGATCCACAGATTCAATGCAATTAAAGTCAAAATCCCAGCCAACTACTTAATGAATACTGACAAAATGACTCTAAAGTTTAAATGGAGAGGTAAAAGATCCAGAATAGCCAACATAATATTGAAGAAGAAAAAGGTTGGAGATAATATTGAAGGAGAAGAACAAGGTTGGAGACTTGACACTCCCTGACCTCAAGGCTTACTATTATAGCTACAGTAAGCATGATACTGGTATTGGCAATCAAACAGACAAGTAGATCAATGGTCAGAATAGAGAGCCCAGGAGCCGACTTCCATAAATTCAGCCTACTGATCTTTGACAAAGGAGAAAAGGCAGTACAATGAAGCAAAGATATACTCTTCAAAAAACTGAACAGACTAATCTAGAAAAATGTTGTTAAGGCTAATGTTCAAATTACTATCTATGTTTTCTTTTAGGCTTTTTATGGTTTTAGGTCTCATACTTCGGTCTTTGACTTCATTTTTGTGTATGCTGTAAGAAAGTGGTCCAATTTCCATTCTTTTGCATGTAGCTGTCCAATTTTCTTAGCACCATTTTTTGAAAAGACTGCCTTCTTTTCATTGTATATTCTTGCCTCCTTTGTTACAATTGACCATATAGGTATGGGTTTATCTCTGGGCACTCTATTCTGTTCCATTGATCAATGTATCTATTTTTGTGCATCATACTGTTTTATTATAGCTTTGAATTATATCTTGAAATCTGAGATTGTGGTATCTCCAGCTTTAATTTTTTTTTCAAGACTGCTTTGACTATTCAGGCTCTTTTGTGGTTCAATATAGATTTTAGGATTATTTGTTCTAGTTCAGTGAGCAATGTTGTTGATATTTATCAAAATATCATATTTAATCTGTAGATTGCTTTGAGTTGTATGGACATTTAATGATATCAATTCTTCCAAAAATGAGCATATATAGCTTTCCATCTATTGGTGTCTTCAATTTGTTTCACCAATGATTATAGTTTTCAGAGTACAGGTCTTTCCTTTCCTTGGTTATGTTTATTCTTAGGTATGTTATTCTTTTTGGTGCAATTGTTAATGGGATTTTTTTCTTAATTTCTCTTTTTGCACTGTTATTAGTGTATCAAAATGAAATAGATTTCTGTATATTAATTATTTATCTGCAAGTTTATTGAATACATTTATTCTAATAGATTTCTGGTAGAGTCTTTAGGGTTTTCTATGTATAGTTTCATGTTATCTACAAGTAAGGGTCACAGAAAAACTGAAAGGAGATAGATTTATATATATATATATATATCCCTTGCGTTTACCCATCCATTTTCTCCTTCATTAAAAACATTCCCAACCAGAATGGTACATTTGTTGAAACTGATGAACCTACACTGACACATCATAATCACCAAAGTTCACAGTTTACATTACTGTTCACGCTTGGCGTTGTACATTCTGTGGGTTTGGTCAAGTGCATAACGATATGTATTAATCATCCTATCATTTAGAGTATATCATATAGAGTATTTTCACTGCCCTAAAAACCCCTTGTGCTTTAATTATTCATCCCTCCCCTACCACCTTCAAGCCCTAGCAAGCACTGATCTTTAAACTGTACCCACAGTTTTGTGTTTTCCAGAAGTCATCTAGTTGAAATCATACAATATGTAGCCTTTTCAGATTGGCATCTTTCACTTGGTAATATGCATTTAACGTTTCTCCACATCTTTTTATGACTTGTCAGCTCATTTCCTTTTAGCAGTGAATAGTATTTCATTGTTTGATATGCTATAGTTTATCAATCACCTATTGAATGACATCTTGGTTGCTTACAAGCCTGGGCTATAAAATTGAAATATAAAATTTATGTGTATAAGCTTTATATAAAAGTGTGAATAAAACTGCTATAAACAACTGCATGCAGGTTTTGTGCGGATCTAAGTTTCAACTCCTTGAGACCTAAAACCATAAAAATCCTAAAGGAAAACAGACAGTAATCTCTTGTACATCAGCCTTAACAGTTTTCAAAGTATCTCTCCTCAGGCACAAGAAACAAAAGCAAAAATACACTACTGAGACTACATCAAAATAAAAAGCTTTTGTACAGCAAAGGAAACCATCAACAAAATGAAGAGGCAACCTACTGAATGGGAGAAGATACTTGCAAATAATATATCTGATAAAGGGTTAATATCCAAAGTATATAAGAATTTCTACAACTTGACACCAAAGAAACCAAACAATCCAATTAAAAAATGGGCAGAGGACCTGAATAGACGTTTTTCCAATGAAGACATACAGATGGCTAAAAGACACATGAAAACATGCTCAATATCATTCATCATCAGGGAAATGCAAATCAAAACCACGAGATATCACCTGAAACATGTCAGAATGACTAGAATAAAAAAGACAAGTAACAACTGTTGCCGAGGATATCAAGAAAGAGGAATCCTCATGTACCATTGGTAGGAATGTAAATTTGTGCAGCCATTGCAGAAAACAGTATGGAGGTTCCTCAAAAAATTAAAAACAAATACTCTATGATCCAATAATTTCACTGGTGGTTATCAACCCAAAGAAAATGAGAAGAGTAATTTGAAGAAATACATGCATACTTATGTTTGTAGTATTATTTATAATAGCCAGCAGATGGACACACCATTGAAGTGTCCATCAATAGATAAATGGCTAAAAAATTGTGGTACACATATATAATGGAATATTACTCCACCATAAAAAAAAATGAAATCTTGTCATTTGTGATATGTAAAGACTAGAAGGTACAATGCTAATTGAAATAAATACCATATGATTTCACTTCTACATGGAATCCAAAAAAACAAAAACAAAGAGACACACAAACACAGAGAATAAAGTGATGGTTACCAGTGGGCTCGGGGAGTGGGTTGGGCAAAATGGGTGAAGGGTAGTGGGAGGTAAAAGCTTCCAGTTATGGAATGAGTAAGTCATGGGGATAAAAAGGTACAGCACAGAGAATACAGTCAAATGATACTGTAATAGCCTTGTATTGTGATAGAAAGTGGCTACACCTGTGGTGAGCACAGCACAACATACAGAGGTGTCAAATCACTGTGTACACCTGAAACTAATGTAACCTTACATGTCAACTATACTTCAACTTTTTCCTGTGACCCTAAAACTGTTCTAAATAGTCTTTTTTAAAAAGATTTTATTTGAGAGAGAGAGAGAGAGAGAGAGAGCACGAACACAAGCAGGGGGAATGGCAGGCAGAGGGAGAGGAAGAAGCAGGCTCCCCACTGAGCAGGAAGCCCAACATGGGGCTGGATCCCAGGGTCCCGGGCCGAAGGCAGATGCTTCAAAGACTGAGCCACCCAGGCGCCCCTCTAAATAGTCTTCAAAAAAATAAGAGTCTAAAAGAAACTGAGATCAAAATGCAAGTACATTTTTACTCACCATTTTTATCCCTATATTTTTCCTAAAACTTAACTTTTTCAACTCCCACACATGACTAAAGTTATCAGTCTAAAAATATATCTGCATTTCTTGAGAAAATTACAACCTTCTTTTACCTCCAATAGACTAAATATATGTAATTAGTTCCATATATACTAGTTTAACTTAGGTACATATTATGAATCTATCTCAATGTATCTAAACTTTTCAATTTTTTTTATACATATCAATTGTACAACCCGAAAATGGGGGCATCAAATTACTACATACCAAATAGAACACTTCCTTTTATTTGCCTTAAAAGTTTTAAGCTCAAATTTCAAAGGATGCTGCCTGATACTTGGACAGTTCCAGAGTTTTACATAAGATATATTCACTTTATACTGTTCCAGCTCACTAAATTGAAATCAAATGCTTCTCAGATTTGATCTTTCTAAATCATTTAGTTTCTGCCTTTTATTATAATTAGCTGTACATCTCTGATCCTAACCTATAGCAATTTTAGTATCATTAGAATACTAGTTCAAATGGCTTTCCCGGTATCTTTTCCCCTTTATTGGTCATGTCTGACTATAATGCGCTGACTCAGAGACTGGCAAAATATGGTCATTGACTAATTCAGCCTGTTACTTATTTTGATAAATTAAGTATTATTGGAACACACCTATGCCCATTCAATATGTATTGTTTATGGCTGTGTTCATCCTAAAACAGTAGAGTTGAATAGTTATGACTAACAATACGGAATTCAAGCCTAAAATGTTTACTATCTGGCCCTTTACAGAAAAAATCTGCAACTGCTATATTGGATTGACCTCTTGATCCCCTTCCTCTATCTATCTATCTATCTATCTATCTATCTATCTATCTATCTATCTATCTACCTAAGTATTTTAATCGGTTATTTCAATTGTTTCTACATTATACATATTCCCTGCATTACAGGACATAAATTCTTCCTAATTGTACACTGAGAGAGCAATCCAAAGCAAGGTCCTTCAGAAAAGTATCAACTTTTTTCTGGTACCCCCTGACTTTCTAGATTCTAGCATACACAGAAATAAGCTAAAAAGGAATCAATTCATACTCATGTTTACAACAGGAAATCACATACACCTTTGCTCTTTACCACATACTGACAAACTTTACAAGAAACATTTAACAACAGTAAATTGGCAGTGTGACATCTGGGTAAGAACTAAAGAGCCTAAGCCGCGTTTCTAAAATCAAACTACACCTAGTGCTGGATTATGAAAAAACAGCAGAATGTGTAGAATGGCTTTCTTTCCTTCTTTCTCAAGCCAAATTTCTGACATTCCTCTGCCTTAAGACTCTCAGAGTGCAGTTTGATTTCCTAGAAGTAGTCTAGGAGAACAAGATTTAGTACACTACGCTACATTTGCTAGTAGACAGAGTCACTATACTTTAAAAAGCAACAGAGAAGGGTGTAGGTCTCTCTTTCATGTGACAAGAGCAGTTAAGTAACAGCCACATCTTACAGCATATGGGAAAAGGCCAGACTATTTACTGCTTACCTCTATCCTTCTCCCTATACTTCAGACCCAAAGCCTTGAGCACGACTTTATGAGCGTTCTCTTGTTGTACCAATCCCCTGGGGCTGTTCGGGAAGTATTAAATGGGTCTTTGGTTAAATTATAAAATAGATGTCTGGCTGAGATTTCAATGTTCGCAAGGGAGAGAAAAAGTATGGCGGAAAGAAATGAAAGGGTTAGCTACAGTCTAAAACTATTTAGAACCACATATCTTAACAGTACAGTCAAGTTCAACAGACATCTCTACTTAGAATCCTCGGCTCAGAGTTTCAGCTAACAATAAATTATAAGGATCTCAGTTTATTGAGATTTATCTTTAGATAAAGGTATTTACATGAAAAGTGTAAATCAAGTATTACTTATTACAGTTTTTTATTTTTACTCTACTTTTTATTTTCTATGGGATTTAAAAGACAAATGCATAAAATTATAAATCTATGTTAAATGGGTACACAATCCTTAAGATGTGTGACAATAGTAACATAAAATGAAGGGAAGTGGAGCAGTAAAGAAGTAATTTTTTGTATGCAATTCAAGTTCAGTTGGTGTCAATTTTAAATAAATTGCCACAACTTTACAATGCTACATGTAATCTCCATAATAACCAATAATAAAATATCTACAGAATATGCACACAAGGAAAATAGAACAGTCAAACCATGTCAAAACAAAAAAAACTAAATGCAAATGAAGGCAGTGAAAGAGAAAATAAGGAACAAAAAAGCTGTAAAACCTATAGAAATAAATAACATAGGAGAAGAAAGGGAAGAAGAAAGGGGGGGTAAACAGAAGGGAGAATGAACCATGAGAGACTATGGACTCTGGGAAACAAACTGAGGGCTTCAGAGGGGAGAGGGGTGGGGGAATGGGATAGGCTGGTGATGGGTATTAAGGAGGGCACGTATTGCATTGGAGCACTGGGTGTTATACGCAAGTAATGAATCATGGAACTTTACATCAAAAATTAGGGGTGTACTGTATGGTGACTAACATGATAAAAAATATTTAAAAAAAGAAAGAAAGAAAGAACAAAACAACAAAAGTCCTTCCATATCAATATTTACTTTAAACGTAAATGGTTTAAGCTTTCAAATCCAAGATATAAACTGACAGAATGCATGGGAAAAAATGAGATTCAACTATAGGCTGTCTGCCAGACACTCAGTTTAGATCTAAGGACACAAATAGTTTGAAAGTTAAAGAGCAGAAAAAAATATCTCATGCAAATAACAAATATAAGACATCAGGAATAGCTTTAATAAAAGCAGTTAGAAGAGATTATAAGTCAAAATCTGTTACTAGAGACAAAGGACAATATACAATGATAAAAAGGTAATTTCACTAAGAAGACATAAATTAAAACATATGCACCAGACATCAGATAAAAAATATATGAATCAAACACTGACGGAATTGAGGAAAGAAACAGATCTACAGTCATCAGACTCAATACCCCATTTCAATATCTGATGCAACAACCAGAGAAAAGCCCAACAATGGAGGACGAGAACAATGTTATTGACAAAAATGGACCAAAACGGCAGAATACACATTTTTCTTAAATGCACACAGAACATGCTCCAGGACAAACCATAAATAAGGCCACAAACAAGTGTCTAATTTTTTAGAGGTCTGAAATCACTGAAAGCATCTTTTCCGATCACAATGGAATGAAACTAGAAATCAGAAGAAGGGAAGTGTAAAATTCACAAATATGTGGAAATTAAACAACACACATATTAAACAATAAGTCAAAGAAGAAATCACGAGGAAAAGGATAAATATCTTGAGACAAGTAAAAACGAAAACAGAGGATATCAAAATTTATAGAATATAGCAAAAACCATACTGAGGGAAACGTATGGCTGTAAACACTTATGTTAAAAAAATATCTCAAATAGACAAACTAACTTTACAGCTTAAGAAACTAGAAAAAGAGCAAGCTAAATCAAAGGTCGGCAAAAGTAAAAGAGCAAAGAGAACCAAAACAGACAACTGAGAAATAACAGAGAAGTTCAACAAAACTGATAAGTGGTTCTTCAAAAAGATCAACAGAGTTGAACTTTTAGGGAGACTGAGAAATAAAAAGAGAAAAGACAACTGAAATCGGCAATGAAAACAGGGGCATTACTACCAATTCTACTGAAATAAGAATGATCATAAGACAGCACTATGAACAATTTTACACCAACAAACTGGATAATCAAGATGAAGTGGACAAATTTCTAGGAACCTAAAAAACCTACCAAAACCCTAAGCTGTGAAGAAACAGAAAACCTGGATAGACCTATAACTAGTAGGGAGATGGAATCAGTAATCAAAAATCTCCCAATAATGAAATGCCCATGATTAGAGGATTTCACTAGTGAATTCTAGCAAACACTTTAAAAGAATATAAATTCTTCTCAAAATCTTCCAAACACTGGAAGAGAAAGGAACACTTCCTAGCTCATTTTAAGGCCATCAACACTCTGATACCAAAGCCAGACAAAAACACTTCAAGAAAACTACAGACCAATATCCCTTATGACCACTGATGCAAAAATCCTCAACAAAATTCTAGCAAACAAAACTCAACAGTACATTAAAAGGATTATACACCATGACCCAGAATTTATTCCTAGAATGCAAGAATGGTTCAACATATGAAGACAGACCATTATAATACACCACAGTAATAGAATGAAGGAAAAGAAATACACAATCATTTCCTCTGCTGAAAAAAAGTATTTGAAAAAATTCAACACACTTCCACGATAGAAACATCCAACAAATTAGCAACAGAAGAAAACCACATCAACATAAGAAAGGTCATATATGAAAAAACCTACAGCTAACATACTCAGTGATGAAAGACCAAAAGCTTTTCCTCTATGCTCAGGATAAAGGATGACTGCTTAAATCACTTCTACTCAACACAGCACTGGAAATTCTAGTGAAACTAATAAGGCAAGACAAAGTTAAAGGCATCCAAATTGGAAAGAAAGTAGTAAAACTGCCTTTGTTCAAAGATGAAGTGATCTTATATGTGGAAAATCCTAACACACACACACACACACACACACACACACACAATAAATGAATTCAACAAAGTTACAGAATATTAAAATCAACTCAGAAGAATCCATTTCTTTTTTTTTATTATAATTTTTTTTATTATATTATGTCAGTCACCACACAGTACATCCCTGGTTTCCGATGTAAAGTTCGATGATTCATTACTTGCGTATAACACCCAGAGCACCATGCAATACGTGCCCTCCTTAATACCCATCACCGGTCTATCCCATTCCCCCACTCCCCTCCCCTCTGAAGCCCTGAGTTTGTTTCTCAGAGTCCACAGTCTCTCATGCTTCATTCCCCCATCTGATTACCCCCCCTTTCTTTATCCCTTTCTTCTCCTACCGATCTTCCTAGTTCTTATGTTCCATAGATGAGTGACACCACAGACAAAAGACTGGTATCCAAGATCTACAAAGAACTTCTCAAAGTCAATACACAAGAAACAAATAAACAAATCATAAAATGGGCAGAAGATATGAATAGATACTTTTCCAATGAAGACAAACAAATGGCTAACAGACACATGAAAAAATGTTCAAAATCATTAGCCATCAGGGAAATTCAAATCAAAACCACACTGAGATACCACCTTATGCCAGTTAGAATGGCATAAATTGACAAGGCAAGAAACAACAATTGTTGGAAAGGATGTAGAGAAAGGGGATCCCTCCTACATTGTTGGTGGGAATGCAAGTTGGTACAGCCACTCTGGAAAACAGTGTGGAGGTCCCTTAAAAAGTTAAGAATCCATTTCTATACAGCAACAATAAATAATCCAAAAAGGATATTAAGAAAACATTCCATTTACAATAACATCAAAAAGAATAAACTTAACCAAGGAAGTAAAAGACATACATCGCAAACTACCAAAATGCTGCTGAAAGAAATTATAGAAGACACAAAGAAAAAAGGGAAGCCTTCTCATGTTCATGGATTGGAAGACTTAATATTAAGATGTCACTACTCAAAGCATTTACAGATTCAATGCAATCCATATGAAAATCAAAGTATCTTTTATAAAAACAGAAAATCCACCATGTAATTCATATGGCATCTCAAAGGATCCCAAATAGCCAAAACAATCTAGAAAACAAGGTTGGATAACTCACACTCCTGATTTCAAAACTTACTACAAAGCTATAGTCATCAAAACTGTGTGGCTCTGGTATAAAGATAGAAATAGAGACCAAGGAAATAGAAAACCCAGAAATAAACCCTCACATATATGATCAAATGATTTTCAATAATGGTTCCAAGACTGTTCAGTGGAGAAAGGATAGTCGTTTCAATAAATGGTGCTGGGGAAAGCAGATATCCACATACAAAAGAACAAAGCTGAGTCCATACCTTATACCATATCCAAAAAAATAACTCCAGATCTATCAAAGATCTAAACATCAAAGCTGAAAGCATAAAACTCGTCGTACAAAAGATACAGAAGTTTTATGACACTGAATTTGAAAATAATTTCTTAGATATAACACCAAAAGCACAGTCAACAGATAAACCGGACTTAATATTTAAAACTTTTATGCATCAGAGGACACTATTAAAAGAGTGATAAATAAGGCAATCCACAAAATGAGAGAAAATATTTGCAAATCATTTATCTGATAAGAATAATATATTTAAATAATATATTTTAAAACAATAAAAAACTCCTGCAACTTAACAAAATCCCAGTTAAAGATGGGTAAAGGACTTGAATAGATATTTCTCCAAAGAAATACATGAACTACCAGTAAGTACCTGAAAATTACCTAATCAGTAATCATTAGGAAAATGCAACTGAAAACTATAATTAGATAACTACTTCATACATATCAGGGAGGACTATTTTTAAAAATAAGAAAATAAAAGCTGGTAAAGAGGTGGAGAAATTGGAATCCTTGTGCACTGCTGGTAGGAATATAATGGTACAGCTGCTATGGAAAACAGCAGGGCAGCTCCTCAAAAAATTAAAAATAAAATTATCTTGGGGTGCCTGGGTGGCTCAGTCATTAAGCGTCTGCCTCCAGCTCAGGTCATGATCCCCAGGTCCTGGGATCGAGCCCCGCACTGGGCTCCCTGCTCTGCTGGGAGCCTGCTTCTTCCTCTCCCACTCCCCCTGCTTGTGTTCCCTCTCTTGCTGGCTGTCTCTCTGTCAAATAAATAAATAAAATCTTTAAAAAATAATTAATTAAAATTAAAATAAAAAAATTAAATTATCTTATGATCCAGCAATTCCACTTCTGGATATATAAACAAAAGAATTTAAACCAAGGACGCATACAGATACTTGTATATCAATTTTCATGGCAGCACTATTACAACAGCCAAATTTCACTGCAATAATCCAAATGTCCATTGACAGATGAAGAGATAAAATGTGATCTCTATAGATGCAATGGAATATTTCTCAGCCTTAAAAACAAATGAAATTCTGATGTGTGCTACAACATGGATAAACCTTGAAGGCATTATACTATGTACAATAACTCAGACACAGAAGGACAAATATTGCATGGTCACATTTATGTAAGTTACCCAGAGTAGCCACATTTATAGAGAGATAACATAATCAATCATGACTGCCATGGGCTGGGGGAGTGAGGCATTATTATTTAACGAGTAGTGTCAGTTTGGGAAGATGACAGTTATGGAGATGGATGGTGATGGTTGTCACACAACAATGTGAATTACTTAATGCCAATGAATTATAAAGTTTATGTTACGTATATTTTTACCATACACACACACACATACACACACACAAAATCAATGATATACAGTATTCCCTTAGAAAATCTACAATCACACGAAAGAGACAATACATACTTGGGCATCCTTATATCCATGAAAACCATGGCCTTGGAGAGCTCCACATTGAAGTGCATAGGTACCAAAATGTGCTGTGTAGATACGTTGAGTTTTCGTGCTTCTCTCCAATTATCGCCTAATTATGGAAAACAGTACATGTTTATCCAGCACACATATAATTTGAAAAACACATTAAACCTAAAATCACCATTAATACTTTGTAGTCATATACTGCCTGGTATGGAAAAATCTTCCCTACATCTAGATAATCTTAATGCCACCTTCCTAGGTACACACAATGAGCAGGTAAATTCACTTCCCTTTCACTTCTTTTGCTGCTTCAGAAAGACTCTCTATTTCAATAGGAAAACGCTTATTAAAAAACCAACAACACAGTTTAATCAAATCTACTGTGCATCCATTTACAGTCACCACACCCAGCAGATACTTTACCCAAAAACAACATGGCTCTAAGGCAATAATGAAAAAGGCAGAGAAAAGCAGTTTTTCTGTATTAATAAAAGCAACCAGTTATTCGAGATTTGTAACAGACATTGTTCTAGGCAATGTTTAAATTTTCATTTAATTCTCACAATGATGTTTAATCACCTCATTTCAGAAAAGTGAAACTCAGAGGAATTTTTTAATTTGCTTACGGTCAAAAGGCCAGCGTGTGGTACAAGTGAAACTGACATCCAGGTCTGCTAACATGAAATCTGTGTGATACAGTGCATCTTCATATACATTAAAGCTCATCTGAGCCTAATAATCCTCATAAGAAAAAGTCCTCAATCAAGGAAGACCAAGCCAATGAAAGATTAGATGCAGAGAAAGGTAGTAAAGTGAACTCTATTACAATTCTAAAAATTCTAACAGTATCAGGAGTAATAAAGTATTTCCTTCTATTCTCAATGTATAGAGAAAAAATATGTAAATGCATGTTTTCAGTATTTATCAAGAGAGCTTATGACAATTACCTAAAGCAACCCCAATGTCAAAAATATGTTGCTCTAAAAAAGATTTATTTAAGAACAGTTAACACTTATAAAAACAATTCTAAGGAATTCCAATAATTTTCAGACAATAATGGAATACTTTAAGTTGTTCTTCACAAAGCATCTCAATATCTTAAATATTAAGTACACTTCATGGACTTCAAAAATTAATGATCAAAAAGTCCAAACATACCACAATACTGTTATTTATTCCTTGAAAAAAATTATGGGTTTTCTATAAATAATTTATATTTGCCACCCACTATACTTCTGGGCTAATTCTACACCAACTAGATAATGATAAAAACAGAAATCATGTTTATTATCCCAAAGTGAATATAAAGAAAATTAAAATGTTCCAGTACTATATAATTTAATACTTTTAATAACCACTACTTTGGGTTCTCATTGTTTCTTTTTATTAGTTATCTCAGATAATTAAAATTTGACCATATACATACAGATCTCTAAAACATCCACCAATCCAACTCTGTTTTATTATCTAAATGTTTACTAACACTCCAGGGATTCAGAAACAGTATGACACAGTAAAAAGAGGGCTCCACTAGTCTTAGATCTCTCACTATGTACTTTTATAGTGGCTCCTGATGAGTTAATTTCTGGCTCTGCTGACTTCATCTAAAAACTAGATCTGCATCAGAGACTCCACCAAAAGTGAATGCGGTAAAAGCAAGCCTATGATACCCTCCTCAATCCTAACATCCTCCTCAGTCTTTGTGTGGCTGTTTATGGCCTGTACGGTGGGAGGCCCTAGGCTAGAATGCCTCTGGCTGTGAGCAGCCGCTTGTGATTATCCTGTATAAAACAAATATTTTAAATATGTGCCAATGTTTTCCAACCCTGTCCAAAGGATTTCTCAAACTCAGCACTATTGGTATTTGGGCCAGGTAAGTGTTGTGGGGTGGCTTTCCTCTACACTGTATGACGTTTAGTAGCATCCCTGACTTCCACTCACTAGATGCTAGTAATGCCCCTACTCAACTGTGACAAAAATGTCTCCAGACATTGACAATGTCTCTTGAGCAGTGAAATCAAATACCTGAGATATTGCCCCTAGACACTATCTACCATTACCTCTAACTCAAAAATATAAAAGGTTAATTTTTTTTTTAATTTTACTTATTTGGGGGGTGGGGGAGAATAGGGAGGAGGAGGGGCCAAAGGAGCAGACCCCCACTGAGCAAGGAGCCCAACACAGGGCTCAATCCCAGGATTGGGATCATGACCTGAGCCGAAGGCAGATGCTTAACCAATGGAGCCACCCAGGTGTCCCAAAAATATAATCGTTTTGGGCGCCTGGGTGGCACAGTCGTTAAGCGTCTGCCTTCGGCTCAGGGTGTGATCCCAGCGTTCTGGGATTGAGCCCCACATTGGGCTCCTCCGCTGGGAGCCTGCTTCTTCCTCTCCCACTCCCCCTGCTTGTGTTCCCTCTCTCGCTGGCTGTCTTTCTGTCAAAGAAATAAATAAAATCTTTTAAAAAATATATATATATATATAATCGTTTTAATATATTTGGGATAGAGGTCTTCAGAGAAACTGTCTAAAATCCTAATCATTCCAGCAAAATTAATCAATAAATAATGCATTATATACTTACCAACCGTGCTGTAGAGCAGCTGTATGCTTGTAAGCTGAACATCAAAGGAATCATAAGCTCTATGCATGATCTCTTCAAGTCTGGCCCCACCTGGTTTCATATCTGGCAATTCCGAACGACTTTTACTTGTCACCTTAAAGTTAATTTTAACAGTTTAAATAATGCAAAATGCTTCAAACTAAAAATAGAAATTTTGTATCTTTATGACTATAACACAAAAATTTAATAGAAGATAAACTCACAAACTGACATGTCAGGTTAATAGAAACATCTTTATCCATGACGTGTATAATGAGAAGACCAGAGACATTATTTTTACATAATAAGTTATATTTCTCAATTACGTAATTCAAAGAGGGAAACCAAGCCAGCCCTGGAGAACAATACATTTGAAATTTTTTATATCTGATAAGAAGTCTTTTTTAGTTAAAAACAAAATTAAGAGACAAATATAGCCTACAAAATGTTTCTATATCATGATGACAGATATTTAGATAGTTTTATAAGAAGAAGAATCCAGAATTAAATATTAGGAGAGATGAATGCAGTCCCAACTCTGCCATTTAGACAACCTAATGCAAGTTGTATTTGTACCATCTCCTTCTTGGCGTACTATACATACTAGTTTTTTCACTTAAACATCCTGGAGATCAATCACTCCACCACAGTATATAAAGAGCTTATTCATTCATTCGTGTGTGTGTGTGCAGGCGTGCACGCGTGCGCCTTAACATTTTCACCTCTATTTTATATAGCTCACATGCAGCAGACTGTCAAAACTGATTATCTCTGAAGGGTAATGAATTTTAGATAAAAAGTTAAACAAACTTGCCTAAGGTCACAAAACTAGATAGATACCTTATTCCTGCTCCAGCTACCACACCACACTGCCCTTGAAACAATTCTATAACTAAAGTCAAATATGAATAACTAACTATGAATATTATAAACATAAATCCAGCAACCGTCTATGTAATTACCAACTGAAGAGTAAAAACAAAGAATAAAAGATACTATCAATATCAAGAAAAGTACATATTTGTTAGGTAGTTAGAAAAGTTTTCCAGTATTACCCATCCTTCTTGGGTCTTTAAATTCACATAGTTATTTAATATATATTTAATGACCTAGAGCAGGTGCTGTCCCACAGAACTTCCTATGAGGATGGCATTGTTCTCTATCCAGGCTGAAATAGCACCCCCAAGGCACTTATGACCATTAAATTCTTCTATGTGGCTAATGTGACTAAAGAACTAATTCTTTATGTTATTTAATTTTAATCAGTGTAAACAACTACCGGTAGCCAGTGGGTACCATATAAAACAGTACAGATCTAGAAACACAGAAAAAAATTATTCTCTACTCACAACTGAGGAAGAAAAATATACATAACTGGATGAAAAGGGAATGACTCAGGTAAATGTGAGAAGAATGTCTCTCAAGTTAGGATTATTTAATAGAAATATTAAAATGTCAATATCTACAGTTACATATACAAAAAATTTCAGAAAGATGAAGATTTGATTATTTCCAGAATCCCCTCCCATTTGATGTATTTTAATTAGTCAAGTAGTAAATTTATATTGAAAAGGAAATAATCTCTTCAAGCATTACTCTCAAATTCTGTAAAAATAATTCCTAGGTTCACCCCTAACCTGCAGAGTTCAAAATGATCATTTTGGTATGAGAAATGTAGGAAAACTACCTAGTTAAATGAAACTTTGCATTATTTACTAAAAAGAAAGAATTCTCAAATCCTATAATCTACCATAAAGCTAATAATCAGGATAGCAACTGTTTAAAAAATAAAATACATTTTAAACAGGGAAACACCTTAAGTATCATAATATAGGGCAAATGTTACTATGTACCTTTAGATGACCAAGATCCAAAAGAAGTAGATTTGATGTAGGACTAAAAATTCCATCCTGTGGGATAATAACATATGAAGCCTTCAAATTGATTTTGAGATCAAGAACTTTCTGTGTTTCAATAATATACAGTAAACCTGCAGAAAATTTAAATTGAAAATGTGAAGTATTAATTTTAAAAATACATTGAGCAAAATATTTAACATAATGTAATTTGTTAATCAATATGTGCGTACACTCTTAATTAAATATAACTGAGTACAAAATTGTAATGATTCCTCAAAGAAATGTTTCTGATCCACAAATTCAATTTGAGTAAAACCAAGGACATACATATCTAAGAAATTAAGTTCTATGAAACATTCAATAAGCTTAGAACTTAAGTACAGAATGGACTCCAAGCACAGCTGTTAATTTTTTCCCCAAAATTATGTGTATTCAAACACAGACAACCTGGTTTTACTCAAGTTGTTTGCTGGGTGAGTCAGGTAGGACAGTCCCAAGAAGCAGTCAGAAAGGACAAACTGGCATTTGAGATGCCTGGTACCACTGTCAAGCATTTCTCTATCCTCATTTTCATCTCCACCTGGATGCCAGGAAATAGTGATCTGTCTAGTTTGTTTCTTAATGGAAGAGGGGGATCTTGAATGTTTGGTTTTGGATATCAGTCTATTGTCTCTCCTCTACTTCCCACCACACTTAGAACAAAATCCAAGTTGCTTAATATGACTTTCAAAGTTTTGTTTTACCAACACTATACCTGCCTTTTTAATTTTTAACATCATTCCACTCTCCCTCATTTACTACATTAGAACCAACCTAGCCTGCAGCTGCCAAAAATCACCCAATTTTGTCCCAGGCTGGGACCCTCACACTTTACCACTGCTTTGAAGGCTCTTCCTTACACTCTTCAGCTAGGTGGGTCCTACATGTTACTTTTTCAAAGAGCTATTCTCTTACGTCACTAAAACTATATGCAGCTACCCATTATTCTCATTTCCTTCATAGCATCTGGGCCTGTTAGCAATTTATTTCCTCCATCAGCTCTATATTCACCCATGTGAAAGTGGATCTGAGCCTTTCTGACACTTTTCTGTTGCAAATTAGTACTGGAAGGAGATAGGAAACGCTGGTTAGACACTGTAGGAAGAAAAGGTGTTGCTTCCTGGTGTCAGTGGGCTCACTCAGCAGTATTCCACAGCAGTATTCCACAGTAGTGTGACTTTCTCCAAAACCAGGCTCATGCTGTCTGTGCACAAGTACCAACAGCATCCAACAGCCATGCTTTCCTGAAAAACCCCCTTCAGTCCATTTCATAGCAGAATGCATTCAGTGCGACACTGTCCCATGAACAGCTTCCCCATCACATCAGAGGGTAAGTTCAGACAGCAAGTTTCCAGGCCCTTTCCCCAACATGGCATGAAACTCAACCCTTGGAGAAGACAGGGATATCCTGCCAGGGAATGCAATGTCAGTGTGATGGCAGTGGCTACTACTTACAGCTACTCTTCCTGTGTTCTTTAAAATTACTTTTTTAAGTGAATATTAAAATTTTTAAGTGGATAACACTTAGTTCTATGCCTGTCTTAAGATTATAAGATCCATCAAAGGGTAAAAACTACATCTGTTTTTATCACTGCTATGCTCTCCAAAACTCAGTACAGTGTCCAATACAGATTTGGCTCGTGATAAATATTTGAGTGAATAAATGAGATCGCTGAAAGAAAATGAATAACTATGATCCTATCAGAGCACCTTATTTTTCAAATGAAGGGTTTTCATTAATGACATTTGTCAAAACCACCACATTTGACAAGGGTAACTAACTACATGTGTGTGTTCTAGAAGCTGATCCCCCTACCTGACAAAGAGGAAAAGATCTGAAAACCTTCACTCCTAATGAAGAAAATAATACAAGAAAGAAATAAGGTTATAGAGGAAGAGGATAATAAATAGAGGCTAATATAGAAAAAAAAAAAGTAAAAGACGGAAAGAGAGAATGAATGAAGAAAGAACCAAAAAAGATAGAGCTATATAACAGATGAGTCTCTTCCCAAATTGGTAAATTTTAGCTTTCTGGAAAAATATTAAAAACATACTATTGAATTTTTTATTAAACTGAAAACTTATAGTAGCACCCCGCTTTTTCATAATATTAACATTTCATTCTACTAATATTATTTGTGCACAGAAAAAACAGGAATTAGAAGAATAGACTTCACATAGTCAAGTCTGTTAACTTTAGAAGGTAAAATACTGAAGACTTCCACTTCTTAAAATATTTAACACCTGGAGAGGAGTCAAAAATGGAGGAGTAGGAGATCTTAGTTTCGTCTGGTCCCAAGAATTCAGCTAGATAGCTATCAGATCATTATGAACATCTGTGAACTCAACTGGAGATCTAAGAAAAGAATAGCTGCAACTCTACAAATAGAAAATCAACCACTTCCTGCAAGGTAGGAGGTGCGGAGAAGTGAATCCGAGGCAATATGTGGGGAGATAAACCAAGGGGGGAGGGAGCCTCCATAAGCTGGCTCAGGCAGTGAAGCGGGGTGGAATCCTAGGTGGGACAGTGTGGTCTTAGGATCCAGGGGTGCTTGAGTGTGGTCTCAGGATCCAGGGGTGCTTGAGTGCAGCGGAGTTACCAGGCATCAGAGCAGGGAAGCTGGCTACAATCAGCGAGCCCAGGAGAGGGCTCAGCCAGAGCTGCCACAAACATCGGACCGTGGCACTCTCCCAGCAGGGGCCCAACAAGTGGCAGAACCAGGGAGACCCCCCCCTTCCTACCCTAAGAGGAGCGGTGCGGGAGAGCACTGCAGGAGTCTGCAGGGTTTGAAGACTCAAAACAGGGTGGTGTGCCTGTGATAGAAACGCTCGGTCACAGACGGGATGAGTGCACGGAGTGGCCGGGGACCAGGGACAAAGGAGTGGCTGACAGTTTTTCCTCTGAGGGGTCAGTGAGGAGTGGGGCCCTGAGCTCTTGGCTCCAGGCCAGAGATTGGAAGGCCACCATTTTCATTCTCATCCTCTAAAGCCCCACGGAAAGGCTTCCGGAAACAAAAGCTACATATAGGAAACCTGAGCAGATTACTTCATCTGGCCCCCAAGGGGGTGCAATTCTGCCTGGGGCAAATACCCTGGAGAATCAAAGCAACTCTCTCTAGTTCTAAAAGCAAAAAAAAAAAAAAAAAAAAAACACTATAATATGTAGAATTGGCTATCATGTTGTATACCTATCACTAACATTGTAAGTCAACTATACTTGAATTAAAAAAAATGGAAACCAGTAAAACAAAGAAATAACAATAGCATGTAAATGATGAGGATGGTAAATGGGAGTTTAAAGATTACATTCAACCTGGAAAACCAGGACATGGTAAGAGAACTTAACCCTCCAACTGGTGAGACTTTTACTTAAGGGAACACTTGATACAGTCATATCACATCCCAGATACCTAAGCTGGTGATATTAGTCGATCAACATTAACACTTTCCTAGAAATCACTGACAACTACAGAGGTCTCAGAAGACTGAAATGGACAAATGCCCAGATTTCTTTAGAAAGAAAAGGATAAGTTAATATCTTTTATTAACTGGTCAAGTGAATATGGGTTGTGAGAAAAAAAAAAATCTTCTTAAAGATTTTATTTATCCATTTGGCAGAGAGAGAACACAAGCAGGGGGAACAGCAGGCAGAGGGAGAGGGAGAAGCAGGCTCTGAGAAAAACTGGGAGAAGGGGGTAGTACCCCTCTGATTGTAACCACAACAAAGCCCTCATGTGCATACACAGCCCAACATCTCTTTGGCATTCCAATATATCTCAAGTACTGTCCACCAACATGCCCAAGACAACTGGGAGAAGAAAATAAAATTCTTCCTTGAATGAAAGTCCATTTAACCTAGACTCCAGAGAATTTTCCCAAATAATTTTCTAAGAAAAATGATCAGCTCACAATCAAAAATCACTAAGTATGTAAAAACAAACATTACCGTGAATAAGAATCACCCAAGGGGGGAAAAAAAAGATAGGATGAAAAACAAAGATGTCTTCACTTAATGGAACTATCTAAATAGAGAATTATCTGGTGAGAAATAATATAAAATAACTACACACACTGTTTGAAGAAATAAAAGTTTAAAGATATCCATGAACTATAAAGAACTATAAAGAACAAAGCAGATTTCAATTTATAACAAAACGGAATTCCACAACTGAAAAATATAATCACTAAAATTTAACCTAAAGATTTAGTAACATATTCGACACAGTTTAAGAGGATCTCAGTAATTCAGTAGATAAATTAAAAGAAATTACCTGGCATGTAACAGAGAGGGGGAAAAAAAAAAAAAGGAAAGAAAACAGGATATAGAAGAATAAAAGATAGAGTAAGAAAGGCTAAAACACAGTAATCCAGGGCACCAGTAATCCAGGGTACCAGAAGAATGATTTAAGAGAAGTATATGAAGAGTTAATGGGTAAAAATTTTCAAGATGAATTTTCTAAAATTCATTTAACTTACCAATCCTCAGAATGGTCCACAGCTGGATATATATTACACTGAAACTATAGACTAGAAAAGATAAAGACAATCTTGGGGCTCCTGGGTGGCTCCATCAGTTAAGCATCCAACTCAGCTGCAGCTCAGGTCATGATCTCAGGGTACTGAGATAGAGCCGCATGAAGCTCCATGCTGGGAGTGGAGCCTGCTTAAGAGTCCCTCTCTTCCTCTCCTTCTGCCCCTCCCCCACCCAGCTCAGAACTTGTGCTCACTCTCTCTCCCTCTAAAAACAAAAACAAAAAAACAGTGTAATATGTAGAATTGGCTATCATGTTGTACACCTATCACTAACATTGTAAGTCAACTATACTTGAATTTAAAAAAATGGAAACCAGTAAAACAAAGAAATAATAATAGCATGTAAATGATGAGGATGGTAAATGGGAGTTTAAGTGCTCTCAAGTCCTTATAATGACTGAGAGAGTGTAAAAATTTTTATTAAATTTCTATCTTGAGAAAAACATGTGTTGTAATTACTAGAGTAAAAAAAGAGAGAGAATGTTTAAGTTTTAAATGGTATACTGAGGGGGTGGAGGAAAACAAAGTAATGCTAAAATTTATTTTTAGAGAAGGAAAAAAGGAAAAAAAAAGTCTGTAAATATAGACTGAAAAGTATCCCACTATATGTTGTCGATATGACACATCTAAAAGTAAACATACCAGGTAAAAGAACCAATAAAAACAAGCAAATTCGAACCAAGAAAAAACTAGGATATCCATACTAATACCAGAAAAAAATATTATAATGGGAAAAAAATTAAAACATTACTAAAAATATATGCAGTCAACTTCATAAAAGGAAAAGATTTGGTTTACTGGAAAAAAGTTTTTATTATGCATGTACCTGTTGACAGCAGATTTAGAAAGAAAAAAATGACAGATCTAAAAGCAATAGACAAATGCACATTCATGGTAACACTATTTTTCATTTATTTCTCTGAAGAACCACTGGAATACGGTGACAGAGACAGGAAAAAATCCAGTAAGGATACAGAAGATTTGAAGTACATGATAAATATGACCTAAAAATATGTATAGGTATGAAAAATATAGGCGTTTCAAACATATGTGAAATATCTTTTTAAATTACCATATACTGAGCCAGAAAGCAAGTCTCAAGAAATTGCAAGGCACCAAAATCATACAGATCAACTTTACATGATCTTGTACATTTTAAATACATATTTAAATATATGGAATCTGTAATTTAAAATTTTCCACAAAGAATTCTTCAATACCATATGGTTTCACCGTTCAATTAAGTAAAATACTAGAAGAATAAATAAAACCCAATCTTATAAAAACTGCAAAAGATAAAAAAGGATAGAATTTTTATTTTCTGAGACCAACATATTAAAATCTAGAGTTCATTACATGAAAGAAAAATGACAGGTTCATTTTCTCATGAACAGAATTCCAAAAACCCTAATAAGATATGAAATTAATTTGAATGTGATAACAGGTTTGTTCTTCCTGGGTGTAAGAAATGATTATTGTTATACCTGAATTTAAATATAACAGTACCAATTAGTTTCAACTAAACTATATCTAGTCTAGACACATAAATTTAAAGTTTGCCTTACTAAAATCAGTGTAACGTGACTAAAAGTTTAGTATAGGATACAATTCTTAATGTAACAACATTAATATTAGCATTTACCTGTTGCTGTCTTCTCACGAAATTCTTCAAGTTTTGTCAAAGTCGCTGAAGTGAGCTGTGCTAGATTTACCTCTTTTGGAGGTCTGAAGAATTCCACTATACTATTCACTGTTCTCTGTTAAAATAAGTACAATTAACGTTAGGCACAAACTCAAAGCAAACTGAAATATATTAAAACTTAGTGATTAAAAAAAACGCTTACTGCATCATATATCATTTCTAAAGGTTCAGCTTCTATGATACACCTTTGAGCAGCAGTTTCATCTAATGGATTTATCTCAAATATAATTTGGAAGAGTGATGCAGCATCATCCAATGAAGAAAGAAGGCGGGGTTTTGTTGAATTATCTGGTAAGCCAGTAACATGAAATGAATCAATTTTGGTTTCAAATCTACATGAAAAAAGATAGGACAAAAATTAGCTACCAACCCTATTTTACATTTTACAGTATTTTTCAAATCGAAAATAAAGTAAAAATTAATGAAAGCAATTTCAATCTGCATTTCTTCCTATTCCATTCATGTCGAAGAAAATACACACTTTGATCTGAATTGACACAGATTAATTCACAAACAACTGTATTCACATGTTGATTTCTAAATTTGAAAAAAAAAGTTGGGGTGCCCGGATGGCTCAGTTGGTTAAGTGTGGGCCCTTGGCTCAGGTCATGATCCCAGGGTCCTGGGATCAAGCCCCGCATCAGGCTCCCTGCCCAGTGGGGAGCCTGCTTCTCCCTCTCCCTTTCCCTCTGCATGCCCCCTCCCCTTTCTTGTGCTTTCTGTCAAATAAATAAATAAAATCTTTTTAAAAATTTTTAAATAAATTAATTTTAAAAAGCTATGAATGGAGTCACAGATTCCCAGAGCAGGGGCTCACGAAAGAAAACTACCATGTACACCAGTGCCATAGTTGGAAAACCTGAACTGTTTCATTCTCTTGAACTGCTGGAGATTCAAAGTGAACAACTCTAGGGGACCCAATCATATGGGAGCCCCCACAGTATTTGGAGATACACCTTCAGAAACTGGACCAGGTTCCCACAATAAATACTGGAGAAAAAGCCCTTCATGCTTCAGGCAAGGAAAGGAGAAAAGGAACCATTTAAAAATATGCCACAGCACTACGTTCTTAAAAAAGCATGCTCTTTGGAGGAACTAGTTAACTGGAGCCTAACCTAATGAAGTATTATCGAGCCAAAATACTTAAAGAAGGAAAATACCCAACTTCAGTCAGGTCTACTATTCCTTACGGAAGAAGGGAAATAGTCAATTTCCGCAACTCTAGCTAACCTCTCCCACTAAGGCAGGAGGAGGGGGAGTACTGGGAAACTTCTTAAGTTCACACACCAGAAGCATGGGATCATTAAAAGACTGAGAGCTAATCACAGCACTAGAGATCTCTTCCCTTTCCCCACACATCTTACAACCAAATCACTAGAGGCTTAGTTACAGTTCTTTTCATCTAGTACATCATGTCTGGCTATCAAGTAAAAACAGCATGGCACACCAAAGGGCAAACAACACAACTTCAAGTGACAGAACTATTTAAAAATAACAATCAATATGCTAAGGAGTATAATAGACAAAGTACAACATGCAAGAAAAGATGAACAATGTAAGCAGAGAGACAGAAATCCTAAGAATGAACGAAAAATAAAGATCAGAAACACTGTAACAAAAATGTCTTTAATGGGGGGCACCTGGGTGGCTCAGTCGTTAAGTGTCTGCCTTCGGCTCAGGGCGTGATCCCGGCGTTATGGGATCGAGCCCCACATCAGGCTCCTCTGCTAGGAGCCTGCTTCTTCCTCTCCCACTCCCCCTGCTTGTGTTCCCTCTCTAGCTGTCTCTCTCTGTCAAATAAATAAAATCTTTTAAAAAAATAAATAAATAAAAATGGGCAAAATAAGTTAATACACCTTTCTCTAAAGAATATACAGAAGTAACCAATAAGCACAAGAAAAGATGCTCAATACTGTTAGCTATCAGAGAAATGCAAATTAAGACAACAATAAAAGACCAATTCACACCCATTAGGATGGCTGTAATTCAAAAGGACAGGTAGGAACTGGCAAGGATATAGACTAATAAGAAACCTCATACACTGCTGCTGTGAATATAAAATGGTGCAGCTGCTTTGGAAAACCATCTGGCAATTCCTCAAAAAGTTAAATACAGAGTTACCGCATGAGGAAACAATTCAGCTCCTAAGTACATACCCAGGAAAATTTAAGCCTTATTGTCCATACAAAATATTGTGTGAGAGAGAGACCGAGAGACTGATACTATACAAAGCAAAATTTTTCTTCAGAAAAGCAGAATCATTTTCTACCCTCATCAGTAGTAAATATGAGTGCCCCATCCCGATTCATGCCTTTTATATTAAAAGCATTACTACATTGTCTTTTTTATGCTTTGTGACTATTTTTCCCCTATTAATTGTATTTCAAAAGTATTTTACGTAAGTGGGTTCTCATATAACCAAGTTCTAAATTATCGTATTTTTCTCTTACAGTTTCTCTTTTGATGTTGTATTTCAGACATTTTTTCCACATACCAAGATTATATAAATGCATATCAAAAATTTATCCTTTATCAATTTAAAATACTAATTTTATCATATTTAAAATCTTACTAATAAATTTTTTTAAAATTCCTACATGGTCTTTTGACACATGTCTATTTTTATAAGAAGAGTGAATTATCAGTGTTTATAATACTTTTTAATATCTGAAAGTTCATGTCTTTTAATTATTAATATTTTTTCAAAAACTTCTTAGCTGTTCTCATTGATTTACTGTTTCATCATCTCAAGGAAGGACAGCTGGTTATGGAGCATAGGCCATAGCTGCAATCTATTATGAATCTGTTAGTATGCTCTAACATGATGACTGTATCAATAAAATAGATAAAATATTAAAAAAAATACTGTAAATATCCTGAGCAACATTATTCATAATAGCCTAAAAATAGAAACAAATATCCATCATCTGATGAATGGGCAAACTAAATGTGGTATATCCATACAATGGAATATTATTGTGCAATAGAAAAAAAAATAAAACACTAATTCACGCTGTACTATAACTGAACCTTGAAAATATGCTGAATGAAAGAAGCTGGACAGCAAAGGCCATATATCATATGATTCCATTCGTATGAAATGTCCTCAACAGAATTCTTAGTAATAGAAATTAGTTGTTGCCGGGGCGCCTGGGTGGCACAGCGGTTAAGCATCTGCCTTCGGCTCAGGGCGTGATCCCGGCATTACGGGATCGAGCCCCACATCAGGATCTTCTGCTATGAGCCTGCTTCTTCCTCTCCCACTCCCCCTGCTTGTGTTCCCTCTCTCGCTGGCTGTCTCTATCTCTGTCGAATAAATAAATAAAATCTTTAAAAAAAAAAAAAAAATTAGTTGTCACCATACACTGGGGAGAGGGGAGAATAGGGAGTAACTGCTAAAACGTGTAGGATTTCTTTTTTTAGGGTGTCAACATGTACTAGAATTAAGATAATGGTATTGTTGCACAGCTCTGAAAAATGCCAATGTGAATTTGGTATATGACACCAAAAGTGTGATAAACAAATGAGTTGTATGCACACTTTAAATGGATGAATTGCACGGTATATTAATTATATCTCAATAAAACTTTTTAAAAACAAAAGTAAAAGATATTCCCAGATAAAAACCAAACTGTTGATGCAGTTTCTTTTTATATAGTGTGACTGCTGACATTTTTGTTTTATTCTTCAGTGTCCTTCTTCATTTCCTTAGCATAGAGATTTCTATTGAAGCTGTATTCTTTTGAATAATTCCACAATGTAAGTTCCTAAAAATACATATGGATACATTAAACCATAGTACCCTTACAAAATACTCTAAGACTGTCATCTAACTTCCAATCTCACAGTGAAATGCTTACTCACAGGCAAAAGAAAAATACTTACTTAATGGCTTGTGCTCCTGGTCTTTGCACAATCAAAGTGCTAAATTCTTCTACTACAATATCTAACAGCTCAGGTGTCTCTTGTTTTTCTCTTAGAACAATAGACATACTTTTCAAGTGAACAAAGAACTTCATGGCTTCAAACTAGAATATATTGAGAGAAATAAAAAGAAATTTATATATATTTATTTATATATGTGTATATATATTTATATATATGTATATAAAGACAACAAATATTCTTCTTTAGTGTTTATTCTTTCCAATAACCAAAAAATACTTTAAAAACAACCTTCTATATAGTAAAGAATCACCATATAAACACTAAAAAGTAGGGACAATTTTTATCCATACCTTGAAAATTAAAATAAATATAATATGTACCGACTAGGCAAAGATCACAGAATGAGTAACATTTTTGAAAGGATTAAAAATAGGCATATGTACTGTTAAACTCTAAGGTATAAGGCAAGAAAACATCTTACTGTTTTTGGCAAGGTTGGATCAACTGCTGTTTCACTATAGCCAATTGCTTCATACAGTAAAGTTTTTTCTTCAGCTGTCAACATTTCTTCAAGAACTATAATCATAAAGAAGTGTTTTGCATTCTTAACTGGTAAGATAAAACTAACCCACAATTTAGCTGCTTTTAACAAATTGGCAAATTTAACTCTTTTTATACTTTGAAGAAATTACAAAAAAAATTTTTTACTTAAAAAAATTATAATTACTGAATGTTAGGATGGCACTGGCTATTTTAGAAGGATTAATCTCCAAAAATATAAATTGCTAAATATATAAATTTAGCAATAGAAATTTCTAAATATTTGGATTAAGCAAGCTCACAAAATGACTAACTGTACTAGGCACCAAGTGGTATTGTGCTAAGCAACATACTTAGCATACAAAGTAAGTAACAAGATCATAATTTCCCATTTTACAGATGATAAAATTGAGGTTTTGAGAATTTAAATAATTTGCCTGGGCTACACTGCTAGTTAGTGATAGATCCAGGATATACACTTAAGCCTGTAAGTCTCCAAAGCTATGATCTTAAACATTTGGTAAGGAAACAAAAACCTTTCCAAGAAACGATTTCAACAAAAATTTACAATGGCTTATACCCTTGGAAATTCACACATTTATTAAATCCTGAGCTTTTATAAAGCTCTTTTGTAAACATTAAAACATTTTTTATTTAACATATACATGTACAATGTTTTAATAGTAATTTTATTGATAAGGATAAATCATGTATATGTATATGCTTGTTTATTTTAATTAGAAAATTTTCTGCAAAACTTTATTTTTACAACTGATGATTAGCTGCACTAAATTAACCTAATGATTAACTGTACTACTATAAAATGAAATGGACCTACTTCCAGGCTTAACATCTGGTTGTTCTTTACTTCTTGGTTCTGACCAAGTCCACAGCCAGCTAAACCATCCTTTATTTTCCTCTGAATCTTTTGCTCCTTCTCTGAAAATCCTATATCCAGCTTTCTTTACCTAAAATGAATAAATTTTCAAATAAATGACAAATTATCTTTTATTTAGCAGTCTAAGAGAAAAATGACATTTACAAAATTTAACTACTCCAGTGAAAAAAATGTAAACAATATACAAACTGACAACAAAACACAGTAATGCAACACATAAGCCAAATATAAGAACTTAGGATTTCCAGGTAGATAGCCCTACTGTCTTACAAGTCACAGTAAATCACAACACGGCCCCTTTCCCCCGCCAAAGATTGGATTTTCACCTTCACATGAACTCAGCGTTTCATATTTAGCAAGAATTTTTATTTAGCCCAATTATTTAGCAAGAACTTTTTCCCCATAGGACCTAATTCAAATGTATGGGGCAAAACATCACATCAATTTTTCTTATACCACAAAGAAGCAAATTTGAACCCCTTTTAGGGAACAGTATACTACAGCCCCAAACTAATAGTATCACTCCATCTGTCAAATCTATATGGAATCTAGATTTATTGTCTACCAATTAAAAGATAATGTGGAATTACCTCAACTTCTGCCTGTTGTCTTGATATAGTTATATTAAATACATCCAAGGTCTTTTCCAACTCCTTAAAATATAAACAAAAGTGTGCTTCAATGAGTAACTTTATATAATCTATAGAAAGATTATAAAAATTACAAAATTTCAGTATATAATCTAACAAACTGCTGTAATAAGGAAAGATAAAATAGGAAGCAAAACACAGATCATCCATCAACATAATACTTCTGTTAAATTCTGAGAAGCAGTGTTTGTATATATGTCAGCTTGGAAATCAGTAATGATGGAGTACCTCTCTTAAAGAAATCATACATATCATGCATATAGGTGTCATATTAAGATTTATAGACACATACTAAAAGATACCATATAGGCACTGTTTAAAATGACTTTTATTTGGGTTTTAACTACACCTAAGGGTAAATATACTAGTGTCACTTTCAACTAAAATTCTAAATCCTTCATATTATATGCACAGTTGGTGTGTCATCTTTATATTCCAAGTAGATCTAGATACACTTAAAACTTGTTTTGAAATTCTACACTTTCCAAAGCTTTTATGGCTACCAAACTGAGATAAACTAAATGTTTCATCATATTAATACATTATTTCCATGACTACTTTTAAGAGTTTCATGCTAAAATCTTTTTCCCCCTAAAAGAAGCAACCATGACCTATCTTCTAGAAAACAACTTACTCAGAGTTCTACTATCCCGTAGACTTGGAAGATTCAGGTTAAGTTAAAAAAAAAAAAAAAATTAAGGAAATCTGTAACCACCCCAAAGGACTCTAACTCCAAGCATTCTTAATAGTCTAGGTCTGCAAGAAGTCTTCTACCTCAAACATAAAAATAAAACTCAATCTTTAGGGAGCTCCTAATTGGAAACTGGCCTAGATTCAGAATGGTTACATTAATTTCAAGAGGCTATCTCCCCTCAGTATCCCTAAACTAAACACAACCATCTATCCATAAAACAACCCCTTCTAGAATATATCATAATGCTAACAGATAAGACTAGTATTTAGGGACTTCTCAAGACAGATAATGATATGTAAAGTTGCTGGTAAAGACTAGAAATGCCACAAGCATGAAGAGAAAAGGGACTCTGTACAGGCAGAAAATTCAGGAAAGTTCATTCAAGAGATGGGACTTAAGTACAGTTTGAGGAATGAGTAAAACTAGAACAAACAGAAATGAGGAAAGGCAGATGGACTTGGCTACAAGTATAAGCATAGTATGTATAAAAGACAGGAAATTTATTTAATTAATGCCGTTAGATGGTAACAGGGGAAATGGAGTGGTGACAGGTAGTATAAGGTTCTGAAACTGACACAGAGAAGACTGGAATTAATGTAGCAAATGCTTTTCAGGCTTTGAGGTTAAAAAAATCATAATGTAAGGCTTCAAGTTACTATCTGCATGAACCCAAATCTGTTCAGATTGAGAAAAATCTCAAATTCTAACAGCTCACAGAAGAGTATCACCAGAGCTCATATCGCCCAACTGAAGTGAAGAAAGAGTACAAAAAAGTCTAAGTGAAAGCGAATGGTCAGTCAAAATTAGAACAAATTATGAGGAATTATGTAGTATAAAATATTCAACAATTTCTAAATATGCTAACCTCCAAAGAGATGAGAATTTCACCAGTTGGCTTCTTAGTTGTTATCTTTTTTTTATACAGTTCTTTATACTGCTTCATTTTTTGCCTATGTTCTCTAATATGCTTCCATGACCACATCCGTAACCGGGGGCAGACATTTACTTCAAGAATACCATGTATAGCATAAGCCCACCTAGTTAAAAAACAAAAACAAAACCCTACACTTAACACCTTCAGACCAACAGTACAAAATATAAAATTACTTCTATACCAAAACAACATACATACTACAGAGACTATACTATAGTACAGAGACTATGAAAAAGGTGTACTATCTGAGCACTTGATCCTCCCCAGCCTTGTTTGTATTAAGACTACATTAATTATTAATCTCATCTCTTTCCTGAGTGAAAACAAACAAAATCACTGAATTTTGTTACAAAAAACATAGCTCTACAGAAAGACTATTGAAGTACCACTTGGCAATAGCACTTTAGTCACCTGAATAGTAATTAAAAGTCAACTATAAGAGTAACTGCAACTTCTAGAAAACCACAAGAGCTTAATAAACAGAATAACAAGACTTCTGGATTTTAAAAAGGGGCTGTACATACCATGATTTTCAACTTTAATCATATAGGTTTAAAATATCTAATACAAAAGCTTTAATTTTTTTTAAAAAAAGACATTACCAGACACAAACTAGGATATAGTTCTTAAATAACCCCAAAATACAGTTAATTAATGATATTTTAGTATCTCCATTTTTAAATTTTGTTTTAAAAAATCCCTTAAATCAATTTTATTAACATAATAAGCAAAAGCCATAAATCAAATGACAATTAGTATCTGCCCTTAAAGAGTATCTTAAAAAATTATTCTTAAATTCAATAAATTCACTTTTAAACTGTATTTTATAAATCTTAAAAAAAATTAAATCAAGCAATTCTACTTCTGGTTATTTATCTGAAGAAAATGGAAACACTAGCACAAAAAGATACATGTTGTTCTCTAACATTAAATGCAGCATTATTTCAATACAATAGTCAAGATACAAAAACCACCTACATGTCCATCAATGAATGAATGAAGAAAATACGGTATATAGATATACAATGGAATATTATTCAGTCATAAAAAGGAATGAATCTTACTATTTGTGGACAACATGGATAGGCCTGGAGGACATTATACTAAGTGAAATTAGACAAAGAAAGAAAAACATATGATCTCACTTACATACGGTATCTTAAACAAAAACCAAAAAATTGAGCTCACAGAGACAGAAAACAGACTGGTGGTTGACAGAGATGAGAAATAGGCAGTAGGTGAAATGGGTGAAGGGGATTAAAAGGTTCAAACTTCTAGTTATAAAATAAGTACGTAATGAGGATATAATGTACAGCATGGTCACAATAAAACTATACTGCGTATTTGAAAGTTGCTATCTTAAAAGTTCTAAAGAACAAATCTGTCCTTATACATGGTGATGGACGTTAACCAGACTCACTGTGATCAGTTTACAACATATACAAATATCAAATCACTATGCTATAAACCTAAAACAAATATGTCAAATTATATCTCAATTTTAAAAAAACGTAAGTCATTTTACCAGTCTCTGGCATGATAGTGAAGAGGTACATCAGGTTTGAATTTCCTATAGGGCAGATTTTGCGTCATCATATCAACTGATTCAAGAAGCTCCATAACACTGAAATACTGAAGATGAAAAAATTAAGGCTCTTAAATGTTTCCAATTTTTTGTTCAATTATTAAAAAAAGTTAAATTATTGACTTTTTAAAGGAAATGTTACCATGTAACATTGTGTTTGAAATATATTTAAAATCTTAGTTCTGCTTTTATCAAATTATAACTGACAATTTAAAATTTTGTTTAAAAAAATCACCTGTGGCTTATTAAATTCAATTGCTATGTCATGTAACTCAACATCCAGGTTTATCTTGGGGGCAGAAAAGTCAAAATCTGATCGCCGATTCATCTGAAGTTTGGCATTAGCAGATATGGGGCGAAACACTGAAAAATAATATAAATTTTATAAAGTTAAACTCAGTTATATTTCAAGAGTCCCAAAGTACAAAGGGGATGAAGTGGAAAATATTGATTTTCATTTCTTATACTCTTTCTACTTTCCCAGATTTCCACACTGCTACAATTTGATCAGATGAACTGTCATTTAATTAATGAAGAAAATTCTTTTATCTTTTTCCTACCTATAATTTATATTTTAAGTAAATGAAGACTAAGTGAACTCCCCCTCAAAACACCAACATAATCCGTAAAAGCAGGAACAATCTCAAAGGCAAAAATAGTGTAATAAGATAATCTTAACAGAAATACTTTAAAGGAATTACATTAATAATGCTAAAGGAGAAAAGATTATATTTGACCACTGACTTCCATTATAGAATTATAATTTCTGAATTTCTGATCAGTTTCTATGTATCCATTTGCCCCATTTTAACATGTAAAAGGAGAGGTGAGAAGATGAGTGAGTTAACCCAGGATAACCTTCTTGGCTCAACCCATAATCTAAAATGGATTAAACTCAAGCCTTTATATTTAGTGTCAAAAGAGTAAGAATATTCTTGCAGAGGGAGACCAGAAATAGCAGAATCTATACCAAGATCAACTATTAAATTATAAGCTAATCTATATAAAAAAAACAGTATGTTTCTCGTTTTAATCATTCCCGAGGCATAGCACTTAATTTTTTTACACACTGAGCATTTAAATATGCTGTGAACTTGAAAAGAACAAGAAGATAGTCAACAAATGGAGACTGCTTAAATTCATCAGGATCCAGCTATACAGTAAAGTACCATACAGTGAAAAATGAGAAAAATTTATATATACGTAAGTGGAAGGAAATAGTAAAAGAAAGTTCAGGGGCGCTTAGGTGGCACAGTCAGTTAAGGGTCCAACTACTGGTTTCGGCTCAGGTCTGATCTCAGGGTCGTGAGATGGAGCCCCACAATGGGCTTTGTGTGGAGTTTGCTTGAGTTTCTCTCTCCCTCTCCCTCTGCCGCTCCCCCTGCTTGTGCTCTCTGACAGAGAAAATCTTACCAAAAAAAAAAAAAAAAAAAAAAAAAAGCCTACAGTCCTCCTTCCCTCTCCAGCAGGTAGATATATCAGTTGTCAATTTGTGAATTCCAAATTCATCCTTCATTGCTTAATCTAAAAACTAGATTTGGGCCCTTTAACTATTTTTTTCTTTACCGGCTAGCATAATGCTAGACACTGGAGAGTTACTGCAGGGGGAGTTATGCTTCCCGGTTCTAATGGGCTCATTCCACAGACTCCTGCAGTACCAGGACTTTTCCGCCGCCCAGACACTACCAAGCGGCTCCTACAGAAGGCAGCTTGTCCAGCATGACAGACTTCAGCACCGGCCTGTTGAGGAGCACAGCAGCTAGCAGCAGCTAGCAAATTCTCCCAGCACCCTATGGCAATTTTGCAGTGAAACGCCTATGAGACAACTTCTCCAAGAGAAATGCTATAGTTCCGGAAGGCAAATTTCCAACAAGTTTAGTGGCACGGCACCACAGAGACCTTTCCTGGCAGTCAGCGAGCCCTGGTCATGTCCTTTCCAACAAGGTCTAGATCTCAGTGTTGAGACAGGCAGACCCTGTTCTTTGGGCACTCCATTTAGTCCTAGGGTAGGGGCAGTTCCTTCTATTATTCCTATATTCTTTAGAGTTCTCTCTACTTTTTATTAGCCAACCCCTTGTTACTTCAATCCTGTGACAGTAATTGTTTTTATTAAATTTCCCCTGCTCAAATTACTGTATAGTTTCTCTCTCACCAGACCCTCACTAATGGAGCAGGATATGAGAGTAGGGCAAAGGAGAAATCAGTCAAACCTAAAGTGATAGATAGGAGAATCATCAACACACACAAGACGCAATCTCATCTGTTCTTACTGTTTGCTTTGAGGAAAAAAATCTAGAAAATAAAATATCCATTTCCTGGCTTTGAATTGGTTTCAAGAATGAAAACGGTAAGTCACTTCAAGGGTGCCTGGGTGGCTCAGCTGGGTGAGCACCCATCCTGGTTTCAGCTCAGGTCATGATCTCAGGTGGTGAGATCAAGCCCGCTTTGAGCTCCATGCTCAGCAGCGGGGCTCCAAGCTCAGTGGGGAGTCTGCTCCAGATCCTCTCTCTCTCTCTCTCTCTCTCTCTCTCTACCTGTCTCTCCCGTGCCCATCCCTCCACCCCACCTCATGCACATCTGAGCCCTCTCTAAAAAATAAATCTTAAAAAAAAAAATATGAGCCACATCAGGAAATTAATAAAGTATAATCATGAAGGTGGAAGAATACAGAGAAGAATCACTGATGATATCAGACAACCAAATCCAATAAATACATTATCAATCCATCAATCGGTATTTATTGGTTGCCTATAGGGTAGAAAAAATAGTACTCCTTTCAATTTGCAATTTTAGTTACTCATTTCTAATTATAAAAGTACTACATGTTCATTTTGGAAAATTCAGAAACAGAAAAAAGTATGAAGAAGAAAAATTTTAAATATACATTTTTAAAGTAGTAAGATCACACTACAGACCACAGCAGCTACTAGCCTTATTAAGTTGTATTTGCCATGGAAAATGTCTGTAAAAGATCATAAATCATTACTGAATAATCCTTAGAGATTTACCATGTTTATTACATCCTCTCTTGTTGGACATTTTTCTTTCCTATAGTTTCAAAATATAGCAAAAAGCTCCCCAATAGTGAATGGCATAGAACAGATAACTGGTTTTTTTGGTGATATAAATACCTTAAATTATATGACAAAATTAAGATGAAGCATCACAGTGACATTATCAATATTCATTTAAAAATTATACGGATTACTTTAATTGCACTTATTTTATAAAACATACTTACCAAAATCATAACCTTTCGGAACAATATTTCCATCGACAATGCCCTTCTTCAAGCTGTCCTATTAAAAGACAAACTGCTTTTTATTTATATTCATGTCAATATATCTTTATCCTACAAAATCCTATTATATACAAAAAAATATTTTAAGGCAATTTAAAAAATAAATAACTCAAACTTCGAGGAGGACTTAGCTATGGAAAATATTAAAGTGCTTAGACAATATCCCATTAAACTACTACTATTAAAGAATGATCTAGGAACTACTTAGATATATAGTGTGTGTTTTTACATATTTGTGTACAAGCACATATATAAAATCTGACAAAATTCAACATTCACTTACAATAAAAAATCTTAAGAAAGCAGGTATAAGGGAAATACACCTTAACATAATAAAGGCCATATATGACAAACCCACAGCTAACATGCTCAACAGTTAAAAACTGAAAGCTCTTCCTCTAAGATCAAGACAAAGATGCCCACTCTTACCACTTTTATTCAGCATAGTATTAGAAGTCCTAGCCAGAGCAATTAAGAAAAGGCATCCAAATTGGAAAAGAAGTAAAACTGTCACTGTTTGTAGATGACATGACATTCTTTATAGAAAGCCCTAAAGACTCCACCAAAAACTGTGAGAACTGATGAATGAATTCAATCAAGTTGCAGGATACAAAATTAATATACAGAAATCTACTGCATTTCTATATACTAATTATGCAGTAGCAGAAAGAGAAATTAAGAAAACAATCCAATTTAAAATTACATCAAAAAAAATAAAATACCTAGGAGTAAATTTAACCAAGGAAGTCAGTCGGAGAAAGACAAACACCATATGACTACACTCATATGTGGAACTGGAGAAACAAAACAGATGAACATAGGGGAAGGGGTGAAAAAAAAAAAAGTGGAGGGAGGAAAACCATAGAAAACTGAGGGTTGCTACAGGGGAGGTGAGTATGGCTAATTAGGTGATGGGAATTAAGGAGGGCACTTGTGGTGAGCACCGGGTGTTACCTGTGAGTAATGAATCACTAAATCCTACTTCTGAAACTAATATTACACTCTATCTTAACCAACTAGAATTTAAATTAAAACTTTAAAAAAGAAAATTAACTAAAACTACTATAAAGAAATTCATTATTCACATTTTATAACTCTAGGTAATTAAAACAACAAAACAAAGTATTTTAATTAAAAAAAAATTTTAACCAAGGAGGTAAAGCTTTGTACACCAAAACTGTGAGACACTGAAGAGAGAAACTGAAGATGCAAAAAAATAAAAAAAAGGGACTACATTCCATGCTCTATATTGCAAGAAATAATCCTGTTAAAAAGTCCATACTACCCAAAGAAATCTACATTTTTAATAATTTTTTATTATGTTAGTCACCATACAGTACATCCCTAGTTTTTGATGTAAAGTTCCATGATTCATTACTTGCATATAACACCCAGTGCACCATGCAATACGTGCCCTCCTTACTACCCATCACCAGTCTATCCCGTTCCCCCACCCCCTCCCCTCTGAAGCCCTCAGTTTGTTTCCCAGAGTCCATAGTCTCTCAGGGTTCATTCCCCCTTCTGTTTACCCCCCCCTTCATTCTTCCCTTCCTTCCCCTACAGATCATCCTATTTCTTATGTTCCATAAATGAGTGAAACCATATAATTGTCTTTCTCTGCTTGACTTATTTCACTTAGCATTATCTCCTCCAGTCCCGTCCATGTTGCTGCAAATGTTGTGTAATCACTGTTTCTGATGGCTGAGTAATATTCCATTGTATATATGGACCACATCTTCTTAAGTCATCTGTTGAAGGGCATCTCAGCTCCTTCCACGATTTAGCTATTGTGGACAATGCTGCTATGAACATTGGGGTGCATAAGGCCCTTCTCTTCACTACATCTATATCTTTGGGGTAAATACCCAGTAGTGCAATTGCTGGGTCATAGGGCAGCTCCATTTTTAACCTCCACACTGTTTTCCAGAGTGGCTGTACCAACTTGCATTCCCACCAACAGTGTAAGAGGGATCCCCTTTCTCCACATCCTCTCCAACAATTGTTGTTTCCTGCCTTGTCAATTTTTGCCATTCTAACTGGCATAAGGTGGTATCTCAGTGTGGTTTTGATTTGAATTTCCCTGATGGCTAATGATTTTGAACATTTTTTCATGTGTCTGTTAGCCATTTGTATGTCTTCATTAGAAAAGTGTCTGTTCATATCTTCTGCCCATTTTATGATTTGTTTCTTAATCTGAAGGTCATAATCTGAAGAAATCTACAATTCAATGTACTCTCTATCAAATATCCAATGGCATAATTCACAGAAATAGAACAACCCTAATGATTGTATGGAACCACAAAAGACCCTGAATAACCAAAGTAATCTTGAGAAAAAACACACCTGGAGCTATCACAATTCTTGATTTCAAATTATAATGCAAAGCTATAGTAATCAAAACAGTATGGCACTGGCATAAAAAGAGACACAGAGATCAATAGAATAAAGAGCCCTGAAATATACCCATGCATATATGGTCAATTAATTTACAACAAAGAAGCCAAAAATATATAATGAGGAAAGGAGAGTCTCTTCAATATCTGGTGTTTGGAAAACTGGACAGCCACATGCAACAGAATGAAACTGGATCACTATCATACATCATACAAATCAATTAACTCAAAACAGATTAAAAGACTTGAATGTAAGCCCTGAAACCATAAAATTCTGAAAAGAAAACATAGGCAGTAGGCTCCCTGAAATTGGTCTTGGTGATGGTATTTTGGATCGGACACCAAAAGTAAAGCCAACAAAAGAAAAAAATAAACAAGTGGAACTATGTCAAACAAAAAAAGTTTCTGCACAGCAAAGGAAACCATCAACATAATGAAAAGGTGAACTACTGAATACAATCCAATTTAAAAATGGCAGAGGAACTGAATAGACATTTTTTGAACAGATAGCCAACAGGTACATGAAAAGGTACTCAACACCACTAATCATCAGGGGAATCACATATCAAAAGCATGAGCTATCACCTATTAAAATGGTTATTATCCAAAAAAAACCAAAATAAATAACAAGCGTTGGCAAGGATGTGGAGAAAAGGAAATTCTTATGCACTGTAGTGGAAATGTAAATTGATGCAATCCCTACGGAAAAACAGTATGGAGGTCCTCAAAAAATTAAAAGAACTACCATACAATCCAGCAATTCTGCTTCTGAATATTTATTCAAAGAAAAGAAAAACATGAACTACAAGAGATGCATGCACCTCCCTGTTCACTGCAGCATTAATAGCCAAGATATGGAAACCACCTAAATGTCCATTGATAAATGGATAAAGAAAATAAACTGTATACACACACACACACACACTAGAATATTATTCAGCCATTAAAAAAAAGGAAATTTTGCCATTTGTAACAAGGATGAACCTTGATGGCCTTATGCTAAGTGAAATAAGTCAGACAAATACCATCCAACCAACTTAAACGTAGAATGCTTAAAAAAAAAAAAAAAAAGCCAAGCTCATGCTCACAGATACAGAGAACAGACCGGCAGCTGTAAGAGGTGGAGTGAGAGATATGCAAAATGTGTAAAGGGAATCAAAATGTTAAGAACTTCTAGTTCTACAGCAAGTCAGTCATGGAGATGTATGTAATGTACAGCATGGCAACCACGGTTAACAATACCGTACTGCATATTTCAACACTGCTGAGCGAGTAAATCTTAGAAGTGCTCATCAAAAGAAAAAAGTTCTGTAACTAACTATGTATGATAATGGATATTCGACTTACTGTGATCATTTCCCATTATGTACAAATACTGAACTGTTACAGTGCACACATAAAACTAATATATACTAATGTTGCATGTCAATTATACAAAAAAAAAGATCTATAAATGTTCGTGTACAGGCACATATATATTCACTAATTTCTGTAAATGTTAATGGATTTTTGCCTACGGGAAAAAAAGACACAGACTACGGTATGTTAATAAACAATAATAAAACCTTATGCAAAATATGACACCAACAAAGGTGTACATACACATTTCAAAAAGATTTACTTACCAATGATTCATCATAATCATTAAGGTAAAACAATTGAGACTTCACATTCCAATAGGCAAAAAGGTTATCCAACCGGATTAACTGAAAATAAATCAAGTTTATTATATGTTTCATTTTCTTCTTTAACATATGCTATTTTCAGAAGACTCAAATAATGGAGTCATATGATAGTTAACGCAAGTAAACACAATTCACATAAATACTTTATATATATTAACATTCACCTTTCTAAAAGTCATTTTTATTAAGTCTGGGGATTGACAAAATATTTTACCTTACGAAATAGTTTCTCAGTTTCATCATGTAAACATGGAATCCAGTTTTGATCAGTTGTCTAAAAAGAAAATTAAAAAACAGAGAAAGTGTTATTTACATGTGAAATGGCAGACTTATAAATTGTACCAACCATGCCCTTGACCAACTTCCCATAAAAGTGTTCTTGAAAACATTCAGTGAAAGAACATTCACTGACCACAAGAAAGCCTCTGCTTTCAAAGAGCTCACTGCTGACTGAAAAAGCAAACAAATAAACAAGCAATTACAGGTTAGTGCCACCCTAAAGGTTAAATACACAGTTCTCAGAATAAGGTAAGAGCCTCAGACTTACGGATATAATGGAAAAAGTGATGTCCAATATATGATATATGAATAGAAATTGTTGATTTTAAGGTCAGTAAGGAATATAATTCGGAGTAGGAAAATATACAAATATGCAAAATGTTCAGGGCACTAAAGAAGCCCAGTATGGCCAGAGAACATAAAGCAAAGCAAAGAAGTGAAACCAGATGTTACCTGGGGTCAGATTACAAAACGATTATAAACTATTTTAAAACGAAACTATTGACATTATTCCAATAGCAATGAGATGCCACTGAGGTGAATAAAGTGTTTAGATGATTATTCTACAAAGATGGTTTTCATTTTTTGGTAGAGAACTGAAGAGATGACAACAGTCAAGTTTTCAAACTTGAGCGTGCATCAAAATCACCTGGAGGGCTTTCCAAAACCTAGATTGCTGGGTCCCCACTTGAGTTTCTAACTGAGTATGTCTGGACTAGGACACCAGTTTCCAAAGTCTCCCAAAGGTGATGGTCAACACCACTGCTGTCACAGTTACCCATTACCTCCACAGCCACAGCCAATGGTTAATTCTCCATCCTTATTTTTCAAACTTACGTCAGCATTTGACAGTTTATCCCACCCGACTTCGTTCAATAACGTTTCATTTGGCTTTCCTTATTTATTTTGCTTGTAGTGGATCCATGTTTTAAGAAGAAATTATACACAAAAACCCAACGGATATAACAAATAAAAGCAGGTAATGAAATACTACACTGCAATTAAACTGAATTATGTGTAGCAACACAAGTGTCAAAAACACTGTCAAGAAAAATGAAAATGTAAAGAAAAATCACGTAAAATATTACTTAGGATGTTTATCTCTGGGAAAGGGTGAAGAGTAGACAACAAAACATATTTAAACTTTACTCCTAACAGTTTATTCTTTAAAAGTATTTATAACTTAAGTGACAAATTCCACAACTGTCCATTCTGGATGCAAGCTAGTGTTTCATAATCCTCTATTTGCTCATATACTTTAAAAATTCCTCAATTTGAAAAACTAGACAGGAAGAAAGTTTGCCATAATATTAATAATGGTAGTGAGGAGATGAGTGATTTTTTTTTATGCTTTTCAAGACTTACCAAAGTTTCTGAAATAAACATTCATTACTTTTACTTTCTACCTTTTTAAGAAATGTATTTTTAAGGAAAAAAAGTATCGAGTGTTCTAATTTGCAAATAGGTCCTCATATTTTAAACTAAATTTCATAATCAACCATTTTTTGAAATGCTGAACTACCTACTCCCAATTCCAATCCAGCCTATGCACTTTCTGTACTAATTCTATATCGACAACTACTTCTGATGCTGGCACACACAAACAATAATTAATAGTTAGATGAACTATACAACACAAATATGGTTAAATTTCTTTTCAAAGTACCTGCATGCTGAGATTTTGAAGGGAAATACCAAATGACAATGGGTTGTCTCGATTTGTGATCTGAAGAGAAAAGAGCAAATTTTACTCAGATTTTTAGTAGTTAAAATTCATTTTATCAAAAAAGTTCATTTTCTGGGAAATATTCTATTTCAAACATTCAAAAACATTTTACTACTTTCTACAACAAATTATACTCCTGTATTTTTCCAAATCTAATTAAAATATCAAGTATCGATGTATTATTGTACAGTAAATCTGCATGTCTTCCAGTTTATCAAAAAAGCTTATTGATAAATTGACTTCACAATAGTACTTTGAGAAGTCAATAATTATTCGTTTCAGAGAGAATACAGGATCTATTTGAGATAATCTAAATCTAGCTCTACTGATTCCTACACCAGTATAATTTCCACAAGGTAAATATAAAGCATTTTAAAATACATAACTGCTAAATTCATAATGCCCAACTATCAAAGATGATTGTAATATAAAAAGGCATTTTCCTCCATTATCTGATTTTTGAACATTTCAGGAAAGTGCAATCAAGGCAATAAACACTGCAAATAAAAACTATAATTACAGAAAAGAAATATCAAGTCATTTTTGGCTCTGTGTCCCTCCACTTCTCAGCATCCAATAGGCTGACCACTAAAGCAAACATAAAAATAAGTTTCACCTATTAAAATACTTACATCATCCTCATAACGAATATGGATGTTGGAAATTTTCACTTGAAGATTTTTTATGATCTGAGTAATTAATTTTTCTGTAAAAGTGTCCTGTTTCTCCACCCGATGTTTGTCTACAAGAGTAAACATTTTTTTAACTTGAATGAAAAATACACTGTAAAGTATTCACATTTCAAGGTAACATAAACATCACCATGTTAAAGAAAAAAATCTGTATTTGTAAACAGAACACTAAGAGTCTGCTTTCCCAAAGTCTTCCATACCAATAGACTTTTCAAAGGCAACCAGATATAAAGTTTTGAAAACCTATTTTTCTAATAAAACTAACGCCAACCACGTAAAACTTACTGCCATTAAATTTTACAACTTCTGTTAACTATACCTGAGTACATAAAGATTTGGAAAACAATGAAGATTATTAGATAAAAATTATAATGGGCTTAAATTAGAAAAGCCAGAAATAGCAGGAAATAGGAATCTCCCTTAAAATTAGTGATACTATCACAAGTTGTACGCTGTTTGATATATAAAATAGTTGAATATGCTTCTCTTCCTGATGAATCCAACATGAAGACCTAAGATTCTTTCCCTTTCTCAAGGGAATGAAATTCATCATTTGTTTCATTTTCTAAAAAAGGTATTAACTGTTTCCAGTTTCAAAACTTTCCAGGGGAACAAAAGAATAAAGGATTGAGGTTCCTAATTTCTTTTTTAACATGCCTTTGAGGGGCGCCTAGATGGCTCAGTTGGTTGAGTTTCCAACTCTTGATTTCGGCTCAGGTCATAACCTTGGGGTCCTGGGATCAAGCCCTGCATTGGGTTCTGTGCTCAGAGGAGAGTCGGCCCAAGGATTCTCTCTCTCCTCTCCCTCTGCCCCTCCCCCTGCTAAGATAATAAATCTTTGAAAAAAATATGCCTTTGATAACACAAGTTACCATCCCCTTCCCCCATTTGAAAATGCCAATGAAAACTATCTCATTTCCTATTTCTAGTCCTGTTCCACCTGTACATACATATTATCTGTCTTTTCTTCTAATTATGTACTACTTCCTAATTCAACTGGCCCAGGAGGACAAGCCGATGAAGATATGTTTACATCAAATCCAAGATTCAGTTAACAGATCAGTAATTACACTTAACTACAAAAGAACTTTAGAATTAATAAGTAAACAAAATATAAGCTCTTTGAAGACCGAGCATTTTAACCTTTGATTACCACCACATCCTAATAAAATCGTTTGCTCTATGAATCTATTCGTTCAATTCAATGCAAAATCTTCATTTCCCTATCCAGTAGCTTCCTTCCGAATTCCTTATCCCGCTCAGATTCCATAACCTAGTATTTCACCAACACTTTAAACTCTTTTGTTCCTGAATAAACCCAACTATCTACTTTTCATATAAACATGTTTACACCTGGCCAGTTGAGGACGGGAGGAGACAAATCACAACAGGATAGATGGTAAAGTCTATAAATTAGGTATCACCAACTTCACCCCAATAGCAAACTTACATTACTCCACTCCACTTGTTCACACACTCCAGAACAATTATGTCAAAATTCTGATTCTCCTCAAAGGTCTAATGACCCTTCCACTGCTCTCTTTACTCTGAGAGGACTCGCCTTCAACTTAGGAAGAAACAGAAGTTCCTTCTCTATAATCATCACTCAAGGACCCATGATATGCATGACATGAATAAAATTATTTCTTTATCCTCACTTTACCTGATACCTCATTGGGATCTAATGCATTCTTTGCTTCCTAAAACACTCTTTTCCTATGAAATTATAATCCCTCAATTTCTACTTATCTCATTACTCTTTCTTGATTTTCTATGTTCCTCCTCTAATACAATCATTAAATGCTGGATTTCCTTAAGGCTCAGTCTCAGGATTGTTACTATTCTCCTATACCACTGCTTCAGGGAATCTCATCCACACTTTATAGCTTAAACTATGTTCCTAATGCTGGTAACTCACAATTGAATATTAAAGTATAAAGTGAGATATAGTCACAGAGAAATTGATACATTCAACAAACTACAAATAGATAAGTATGGCTAGAACAAAGAATAGAAGAAAAAGAAGTGGGGCCAGTAACGAGGCTAAAGAGGTAGACAGGATTCAAGTCCTATGAACTTTTATGAATCATGCCGAACAGTTTAAACTTCTACCTGATAATAATAAGCTACCACTAATAAATTTGAAGCATAATTAAATATTTCTATTTTAGACCTACATAAAAATAGGAGGGACTTCTGATTAAACATAGTGGGTTGTTAACCATTTCTTCACTTCTCAGTAAAACCCCACCAATGCAAAAGTTAAGGAGAAAAGTAAATAAATCCCCAAGGCCAATAATAAAGATGAGTCGAAAACCAGAACCCTGCAAAGATTCAGAAACTAGAGTCCTCATGGGGTGCCTGGGTGGCTCAGTCTGTTAAATGTCTGCCTTCAGCTCAGGTCATGATAGCAGGGTACTGGGATCAAGCCCCACGTCATACTCTCTGCTCTACAGGAAGTCTGCTTCTCCCTCTCCCTCTGCTTGTGCTCTCTCGCTTGCTCTCCCTCTCTTTCAAAAAAAATAAAATCTTAAAAAAAAAAAAAAAAAAAAGAAGAAACTAAAGTCCTCAGAAAACATAAATGGCAGGAAGAGGATGATAATACAAGTATTAGCTTAAGTCTGTGTAATTAGTAGTTAAGACTTCCAGGTATCTTCCCGCCCCTAGTCCACATAGCCAAGCAATTACCCCTTTTCATTTCTAGTGCGAAGCATGAATTTATTGTGAAGAAAATAAACGTGACTATAGACTCTGAAACCATGTACTTAAAGATACAGGGAGATCCATCATATCGAAACCACATTAAGAAAAAGTTCTATATAATAAATAATCACACCCACATTCACCCTACTATTGCCAAGTAAATAAATAAAGGTGTGCCACAAAACACATGTAATCAGAGTATATATACTATTTGGCTCAGTATTAAGCACTTAGACGTAGCCATGATAATATAAACAATGAATATTGATTTAACCAAGCATGCAATTATACTGGAAAGACAGAAAAATGGGTCGACCTTATAGTCCATAAATCAAGCAGTAGAGGTGTAATCACCTTAGGCAGCAATACAGAGATAAACACAAAAAACACCTTAAAACTTGAAAGCAGGTCTGCACGGAGTAGGCTTAGGGGCTAAGCCAGAAGACAGAATTTTTTGTTTTAATTATGGGTACTATATTACTTATTAACTTTAAAGCTATATATATTATTTTGATTAAGGTGAAAATAACTTTTAAAAGGCAAAAGCCTAGGAGACTTAGCAAAGGAAGGACTGGAAAAGAAGATTCTGGGGAAAATGGCAGAATAGAAAACAACAAGAATCTGTGTTCTTAGTTAGATAACAACTGAATAGGCAAATTGCCTAATGTAAATATTCTGGAACTCTAGAGTCTCTTTGAGGACTTGCAACTTGCAGAAGAAGGCTTGAAAGTAAACTAAACTTCATTTACATCAATATTAGGTCTTAGCACAGCAGCAGCTCTCCATCCCCTATCCTCAGGCCCGTGGCAGTGAACTGTGCACTTACTCCTGGAGCAGCTTGCACTCAACTTGCCGGAGCCAAGGTGGGAAAAAAAAGGACCCATCCTTCAAATATTTGGAGATCTGAGCTCTCAAGGCTGATTGCTCCTCCAGATCAAAAAGAGAAGGGTGATCCACAGATGCTGCACCTTTCTCCACTGTTGCAAGCCCCTTCCTCTCCAGTTGATGAGACATCCAGGGCATTTAAAGGACTCACAGTCTTTTTTATTTTTGCCCCCCTTCATTATTCTCTTCTCCTCTTTTGTAAGCAAAAGATTAAAGACTAGGACATTCAAATGCAACTTCATACACAGGGAAAATAAGAATGTGACCACACATGTTCAGGGAAAGGAATAGGCTCAGGCTTAGAAAAGACCTGAGAATACCTTACATTTACACCTCAGGCTGATCCTTGGACTAGGGAATCCTATGATAACAAAAAATAACAAAAACATAAAAAAAAAAAAAACACAGAAAACCACAGGAATAGGGGTGAATTTCATTTCCACAGGTACCACATTATATCCAAATACCCAGATTTCAGTGAGAAATCGCAAGGCATACAAAGAAACAGGAAGGTATGGCCCATTCAAAGGACAAAAAAGTAAGTTAACAAAACTATTCCTGAAAAAGATCTGATGACAGATCTACTAGACAGACTTTTTTTTTTTAAGATTTTATTTATTTATTTGAGAGAGCTAGAGAGCTAGTGAGAGAGCACAAGTGGGGTGAGGAGCAAAGGGAGAAAGAGGCTCTCCACTGAGCAGGGAGCCTGATGCGGGGCTCAATCCCAGGACTCCGGGATCATAACCTGTGCAGGCAGACACTTAACTGACCGAGCCACCCAGGCGCCCCTCTACTAGACAGATTTTAAAACAAGTATCACATAGATGCTCAAGAACTGAAGGAAGGTGTGGAGAACATCAAGAAAATAATATATGAATAAAATGGAAATACACATTTCCTAGAGTAAGCCGCCAAGGGGTTTAGAAGTGAGGAGGGGTAGAATGGGTGGGTTATTATTTAATGGGTATAAAGTTTCAATTTTACAAGAAAAAAAGAGCTATAAAGATGGATGGTAGTAATGGTTGCACAACACTACAAATGTACTCAATCCCACTGAACTGTACACTTAAAAATCGTTAAGGTGGGGGGCGCCTGGGTGGCTCAGTCGGTTAAGCATCTGCCTTCGGCTCAGGTCACGATCTCAGGGTCCTGGGATGGAGACCCGCATCAGGCTCCTTGCTCAGCAGGGAGTCTGCTTCTCCCTCTCCCTCTGCCCCTCACCCAGCTCATGCTCGCTCTCTCTCTCTCAAATAAATAAAATTTTTTAAAATGGTTAAGATTGTAAACTTTGTTATATGTATGCCACAAAAAAAATATAAAAGAAAAAGATGATTTGGGTATAGTGGTGAACAACTACACAGGATATGAAAGAACTGAGAGAAGTAAAAACAATTATAAGAAGTGTTGCCAGAAATTGTGTTAAATCTCCTTTAATGTTTTTACCTCTTTGTCAAAACGGAAATATTTATTATTGGATTTCATTTTTTTATTAAAAAATAAATGCATGGCAAGGTTGGTGATATAAATATACAAATATTTTTAAGATGATTAGCTATTTATTAGACGAAGGACAGATGAACAGAAGATAAGCAGATAACTAGGTTAGGAAGATCATTTTGTGTTTGATAAGACAGGCTGCAGTATATTTACATACTAAGGAGAAAGCTTCACTAGCGAGAACCGAGTACAAAAAGTACCTGGTGATAGTGACCACTACACAAGGGGAAAGGAAATAGATTTCTACAGGACAGCTCTTCCACTGAGAAAAGTAAAGGGTTGAAGTAATGGACTATTTGGTCTAGGCTGAATAGGAAAGAATACGAACCCACAGAGTAAACAAACAGATTTGGAAAAACATAAAGATAGCAAGGGACTAAGTACACCCAAAAGATTAAGAATTGATATAATGGGATTTTTTTTAAAGCTAGAAAACAAAATATAATTGATGAAATTAATTATTATAGTTAAAAACCCTACCCTTATAAGCTACGTATATTACTTGTCATAAGGTAAGTTTCTATAAAATTTCTGTAAACATAAAATACACAAACCACATTAAAATTTCCCATAATAAGATTCCCCGTAATAAGATTCCCTCATACTTGTTAAATAATGTCATTGTTTCCAGAGAAAAATAATACTCAAATGTGATATTTAGGTCTTTTCTCCTTTTCTTATTACCATTCTTATTTACTGTTTCCTTTACCTTGATCAGCTACTTTTTGTTTTGCTTCTTCTATTCGTTTAAGTTCATGTTGCTTTGCTTCCAAGAGTTGTTTTTCTTCTTTTAAAGGATCATATTTTATTTCTACAGAAAGCATTATAAAGAATATTTAATTACCTTAAGTATAATCATTCTAAAATATATCCTTGAAAATAATCACTAATTCAAAGTCTGCAAAAATTTAGAGTAAAAATCAATCTGAATTTCCAAATGCTAATTTAAATATAAAAGTTACCTCAAAAATTCATCAAAAGTATTTTGAATATAATTATCAAATATAAAGATTTTTCCACCCACAAATAAAAGTACTTTAAGTTATAATGTTTAAAATTGACTTACTAGACGAAGGCACTATGAGTAAATAAATGTCTCCCAGGACAGCTTCAACTGGTTGAGTATACAGGTTTTTCCATGGAATTGTAAGATTAAGATTACCTACATGAATTTTTAGAAAAAGGACAAAAAATATTATTCATTCAACCGCATTTACTGCCAGCCTATTTTCTGTCAGACATTAGAAGAAATAAAGTGACAAGCTGAGTCACTTTACAGAAAGCTATTTTACAACCACAAACAATAAGCCTTTGTTGTGATGATTTGAAATTATGTCTATTAGTACTGTCGGAAAATCTACTAAATGATAGTCTAAAAATTTACAAGTTTCTACTTATGGCAATCTGTACCACAAACATTAGTATTCTTCCACAATTAACCAACTACCCTTGATATTATAACTTTGATTTTCCTAATTCTTACTCTAAATCACTGTATTTATATTACATTTTCAAAAGGTAAACTATAAAATTGAAGGGTGTATTTTTCATATAGAGACTATATATATACATAATATTTATGTATGATTACGATTATAAGTGTATGTATGCACAGATTTCTATGGTAACAAAGACATGGACAAAATTAGAAAATCATTCAAACTAATGAAAATGTTTTACTACAATCTATTAGCAAAGTATTTTTTAAAGCATTAGATTTCTTGAATTAAAATATATCATGTAAGGTATTCATTATACTGATTCTAGTCTTGTGAATTTAGAAAATTTCCATAATAGAGGTGGGGGGGGATTAAAAAAAGAAAATTTCCATAATAGTTTTAAAATATTTTAAAATTTTTTAAAAAGCATGAGTCAATTGATTTAGAAATAGTTACCATAATTGGCAAGGGAATGATTAACACCACAACGGCTGCATTAACTGATTAGTAATTGGGGAAGGGAAAAAAAATCTACACAGATTTATCTCATTACATAACACCAAAATTCCATATTTAAAAAAATCCAAATTGAGAAAAAGATTTCATCTTACAATACCAATCCAGAGAAAAAGAACCAAACTATCTGATTTCTAAAAGACAGATGACTTTCTAAGTTTTAAAATCAGAGAAGATACGACCATTTCAAATTTGAGTACAGTACAAAATATAAGCAGAATGAGCACATTAATTGTGACAAATCTGATACAATTTATAAATGTATCAGACTGCTTATACACATACACATAAAGAATCCAAAAAAGTAAACAAGAAAACAGAGAACAGTGACAAAATAGCATTAAACAATCAAAGAAACACATGTAAAGTTAATAATATATCATTTTCACCAGTAAATCTTGAAACAAAAAAAAATTTTCCTCTCAATATAAAGTACAGACTTTTAGAAAATTTGGAAAATACACAAAAATATAAACAAAGGTAATTCCAAAATATAACTACTTCTAAAATACGTATATATTTATACTTGCCATATATGTACTTTTGCATGCTACATGAAGGAACTTTGAAAGATCAATAACATTACCAACACCCAGTAACAGCAAGGGAAGGGGTGCCTGGGTGGCTCAGTCAGTTGAGCGTCTGACCCTTGGTTTTGGCTCAGATGATGATCTCAAGGTCATAGGATCAAGCCCCACTGTGGGCTCTGCACTCAGCAGGGAGTCGGCTTGAAGATTCTCTCTCTCCCTCTCCTTCTGCTCCTCCCCAACTTGTTCTCTCTCCTCTCTTAATAAATAAAGTCTTAAAAGAAAAAAAAATAGCAAGGGGAAAATATGTTCCTATAAAACTAGCTGTAACGCTATACTGCTCATTTGGAAATGTATACTACTTTCACTCAACAAATTGTGTGACAGGTATTGTACTAAGCGGTGAGAATAAAAATTAAACCGACTTAAGAAACTTACTCTCTAGAAGAAAAAAAATAAATAATGATATAAAAGAATGACAGGTGCTAGGACAGAGGTATGCAAACAACCTCAGAAACTAAGTTTCTGATTCGTCCCTAGCCACACTGCCTGGCTGATGCAGAATTGACTCCTTAGACCATATACCCATGATCAATCAAAATACAGCAGTAACTAGTCAGAAACCTAAGAAACCAAGAGAGTTATGCTATTAAACACATTGGCTCTCAATGAACTCATTTTTAACACCTAACAAGATGTATAATTTTATAGTTTTTTTAAACAAGGGATATATGGACCACATGGTATTTTTAAGTTACACAACTAAGTTCTACCCAGATGAGAACACATGATTTTCAATTACTGCTCAGAAACATTAAAAATATCACATTAAAAAGAGACTAGCATATAATTCTTACTCTACATCCAGCAAGGAGGACATTCAAATAATAAGCACAGCTTACCTATATGGCCAACTTTAACTTTAAATGGTACATCCAGCTGACTCTACAAAAATATCATATATAAAATATTAGTACCTATACAGGCCAACAAAACAGAGGACTATTTTTTTCTTCCCAAAAATTATTTAAAGGGTGAACTTAACGCCTTGTCTTTACCCTCAACACCTATTTAAATTTTAGATACATAACTGTAATATTCTCAAATCCACAAAATTCAGGGAGGCTGATCATTTTTAAATGAATAGGGGGAAAGTTCTACAGTAATACAGACCACCTAAGTTACCCATACCAAAATCATACTGCTTTTACATTGTACGGGGGGAGGGGAGAGGAATTTCACTATCAGTTTGTCCTCACAGGGAGGTTAAAACTCCATTTTGCAGGGGCGCCTGGGTGGCTCAGTCGTTAAGCGTCTGCCTTCGGCTCAGGGCGTGATCCCAGTGTTCTGGGATCGAGCCCCACATCAGGCTCCTACGCTAGGAGCCTGCTTCTTCCTCTCCCACTCCCCCTGCTTGTGTTCCCTCTCTCGCTGGCTGTCTCTCTGTCAAATAAATAAAATCTTTAAAAAAAAAAAATCCTTCCTTAAAAAAAAAAAAAAAAAACTCCATTTTGCAAAAAGTATCCTCAAAAAAATTTCTCCCCATCCAACAGGGAAAAGGACAACTTTTTCAGTAAGAGGTGCTGAGAAAACTCAATATCCACACACAAAAGAATGAAGTTAGACCCCTACCCTATAACCATATATAAAAATTAACTTGAAATGGACATAAGACCTAAACATAAGAACTAAAACTATAAAACCCTTAGAAGAAAATATATGGTAAAATCTTGACATCAGATCTGGGAATGATTTCTTGGATATCATATCAAAGACATAATCAACAAAAGAAAAACATAGATGAAATTTCACCAAGATTAAAAACATTAGTACATCAAAGGATACAGTCGACAGAGGCATAAGGCAACATAAAGAATGGGGGTAAGTTTTGCAAATCATAATCTGATAAGGGAAAATATTAAGAATATTTAAAGAATTACAATTTGAACAAAGACGTGATTTAAAAAATTGGCAATTTTCACTAGACATGTCCAAAGAACATATACAAATGACCAATAAGCACATGATACAATGCTCAATCTCACTAGTTATGAGGGAAATGCTAAGAAAAAAACAAAATGAGACACCACTTTATATCTATTAAGATGGGTATTATCAAAAAACAAAAAATAGTACCTGGCTGGGTCAGTCAGTAGAGCATGTGACTCTTGATCTTGGGGTCATGAATTTGAGCCCAACATTGGGAAGACTATACTTAAATTTTTTTTAAAAAGAACATTAAAAAATAAATGTTAGCAAAGATGTGGAGAAACTGGAAACTACATGTGTTTGTGATGGGAATATAAAATGGTTCAGCCACCATGGAAAACAGAGTGGCAGTTCTTGAAAAGGCTAAACATAAAATTACCATAAAATCCAGCAATTCCACTAATAGGCATTTATCCATGGGGACTGAAAATGGTAACTGAACAGACATGTGTATTGCCAATGTTACAGCAATATTATTCACAAGAGCCAAAAGGCAGAAACAACTCAAGTGTACATCAGTATATGAATGGATAAATAAAACACTGCATATGGATACAGAGGAATATTATGCAGCCATAAAAAGAATACTGTTCTGATACAAACAACATAGACAAACCTTAAAGAAATTATGCTAAGTGAAATATGTTGAACAGAGTATGACAAACATAGCATGGTTCCACTTATATGAGCTACATGGAACAGGCAAATTCAGAGAGTCAGAAAGTAGATTAGAGGTTAACAGGGTCTACATGGAACAGGAATGGGCACTTATTTATTAATGGTTATAGGGTTCCCTCTGACCTAAGGGAAAAGTTACAGAAAAAGATATTGGTTGATAGTCATACAAATTCATACATGTAATTACTATCACTGAATTCTTGGGTAAGAAAAGGCTACCACAGCATTAAAAAAAAAAAAAAACAATTCTTGGAAAGATCAATTAACCATTTAAAATAAAATCACAGAAAAGAATTAGGAATATTTTTAAATGGGGATAATTACACTGTCAAATTCTGCTTTTTAAGGAAATGAAAAGTCCACTTTGTAAAATCCACATTTTGCAAAAATTGTTTTCATAAAGTTTTCTCAAAGCTTGAATAATTTAAGATGACAAAGTAAATCAAGAAGTCTACATAGTTATAAATGCACTGACATTACACATTTTTTTACTCAAAACCTACGAGAGGGGTGCCTGGGGGCTCAGTCAAGTGTCTGACTCTTAATTTCAGCTCAGGTTATGATCTCAGGGTCATGGGACTGAGCCATGCATCAGGCTACACACTCAGCACGGAACCTGCTGGAGATTCTCTCTCCCTCTTCCTCTATCCCTCCACACCTTACACGCTCTAAAATAAACAGAACCTAAGAGGCAAAACAAAAAAACAAAAACCTACCAGAGCATTTTCTTTAATTTCAAGATTCTTCAAGGCCACAGCTCCTAAAAAAGATTTAAAAAATAAAATTAAAATACTAAAATATTTTTCATTTTACAAAGGCATACTTCATCCTTTAAATATTATAAATGAAAGAAAAATTATAATGTGCATAATGGAAAACAAAATAATCTATAATCTTATTAGCTCACCCTCATTCTTCAACTTAGTCTAAGATTGTATGTCTGACCAAAACATCATTTAGTGTATATTTTCACCTCAATGGTTATAGCCCACTGTAATGTAAACAAACATTTTAGTCAGACTTATAAAAATAACAGGACTCTAGTAAAGATGCATAAAATATGAATATACAAAAAAAATGAACTGCATTTAAATATACTTGCAATGAACAAGTGGAAATTTGTAAGATCCAATATCAGTGAGCTTCAAGATACATATATATAAATTTCCCAAACTGAAATGCAAGGAGAAAAATAAAACAAAAAGTAACAATGTCCAAGAATTGTAGGACAACTGTAAAAGCTGTAACATATGTATAAAAGGAATACCAAAAGGAAAAACAGAGAAGAAAAATAAATATTTGAAGTAGTATTGGCTGAGAAATTTCCAAAATTAATGATAAAAACACCAAGCCACAGCTCCAGAAAACTCAGAGAACACAAGGCAGGGAAATAACAAAAAATCTACAACTAAGTATATCATAACCAAACTACAGAAGATCAAAAACAACAACAACAACAACAACAAATTTGAATATGATCCAGAAATACCTCTTCTGGGTATAGAAAAAAAAACAAAAAAAACAACACAGGATATTGAAAAGATTATCTGCACTCCAATGTTTATTGCAGCATTATTCACAATAGCCAAGATATGGAAACAACCTAACTGTCCCTCAACAGATGAAGAGATAAAGATATGATACTGATATAAATGCACACAACGGAAATTATTCAGCCATGAGAAAGAATGAAATCCTGCCATTTGTGACAACACGGATGAACTTCGAGGGCATTATGCTTAGACACAGAAAGAAAATTACTATATAATATCATTTATATGTAAAATCTAAACAGCTTGAACTCTTAGAAACAGGGAGTAGAATCCTGGTTACCAGGGGCTAGGATGTGGGGGAACTGGGGAAATTATGTTAGAAGATACAAAAATGCAACTAGGAGATGATTAAGTGCTGGAGATCAAATGCACACCACAGTGCATTATAATCAACAATACTGTACCATATATTTCAAAGTCGCAAAGACACTATAGATCCTTAATGTTCGCACCACAAAAAAGAAATGATGATTACATGACATGACAGAGGTGCTAGTGAAGCTACCATTGTAATCATCCTGCAATATACAACTGTAGCAAATCAATATGTTGTGCACCTTAAACTTACAAAATGTTATATGGAAATTAGGCCAACAACAGCAAACCTTGAAAAAAGGGTAAGAAAAACACACATATTCCCCAACAGAGGTAGAAGGAATAACTCAATTGAAAAATCCAAAGCAGACTCCAACAGACAAAAGAATGAACTAGCAAACTTGAAAACAGGTCATCTGAAAATGCGGAGTGATGGGGAAAAAAAAAAAAAAAAAGAATAGTGAACAGAGGCAAACAGACTTATGAGACATCTTCAAATGGATCAATATGCACTATGAGAGTCCCAAAAGGAGGAAAGATAGAGGCAGAGAGCTTAGTTGAAGAAGTAACATCCAAAAATTTCCCAAATTTGAGGAAAGATACATGTATATAGAAATCCAAGAATCTAAACCAACAAACATGATCATCAACAACAGTGAATATTAAAAGCAAAAGTGATTTGAGATCTACACAGGACCTTCAAAAAGATTATCAGATTTCTCAGCAGGAACCTTACAGAGAATGATATACTTAGAGTGGTGAAAGAAAAAAAAAAAAAAGTCAACTAAGAACATTATATACAACAAAGTATTATGTCTACTTCAAAAATTAGGAATATTTTAAGATACTCTCAGATAAACAAAAGCTGAGAGTTCATTAACAGTAAATCTGTCTTATAAGAAATCTTAAAGAGAGTCCTTCCAGTTGAAAAGAAAGGATGCTGGGCATGGGGCACCTAGGTGGCTCAGTCAGTTGAGTGTCCGACTCTTGGTTTTGGCTCAGGGCCTGATCTCATGGGTCATGGGATGAGCCCAACACTGGGCTCCGTGCTCAGCGGGGAATCTGCTTGAAGATTCTCTCCCTCTCAAATAAATAATCTTAAAAAAAAAAAAAAAAAAAGATGCTAGGCAGTAACTTGAAGCTATATGAAAATATAAAGTTCTCCAGTAAAGACTAGTGCATGGACAATATGAAAACATTCTTATAATTTTACTTTAACTCAATTTTTGATTCTGTTTTTAAAATTTAAATTTAATTTTTTCATTTAAAAAACAAAAGAACTTAAGAATTATAAGTCTACATTAATAGGTACATAATGTGCAAAAATGTCATCTATTACATCAATAACAAAGTTGGGGAGGCAAGCTGTAAAAAGTAAAGTTACTGTATGGGATTAAAGTTGACATCAGTTTAAGATATATTCTTATACATTAAGGTATTATACGTAATTCCTGTTGAACCACAAAAAAAAAAAATACCTACAGAATATACAAAAAGAAAGTAAGGAAATCAAAATGGATCACTAAAAAAAAAAACTGAACACAAGACAGTAAATTAAAACATGAAACAGTTCTAAGACATGCAGAAAATAATTAACAAAATGAAAATAGTAAGCCTTCCCTATCAGTAATTAAGTGTAAATAGTTCAAGAAAATATGGTGTGTGTACACACACACACACACACAATGAAATATTACTCAGCCATAAAACCGAATGAAATCTTGTCATTTGCAAGACATGGATGGAACTAGGGAGTATTACACTATGCGAAATAAGTCCGTCAGATAAAGACAAATACCATATGATTTCACTCTTATATGGAATTTAAGAAACAAAACAGATGAACACAGGGGTAAAAAATTTAAAAATTTTTTAAAAAGGCAAACCAGGAAACAGACTAGTAACTATAGAGAACCATCTGAGGGTTACTGGAGGGGAGGTGGGCAGGGGGATGGGTTAAATAGGTGATGGGGATAAAGAAGGGCACTTGTGATGAGCACTAGGTGCTGCATGTAAGTGATGAATCATTAAATTCTACACCTAATGCTAGCATTACACGCTATGTGAACTGGAATTTAAATAAAAATTTGACAATAAATAAATGTAAACAGTTTAAATTCCCCATTCGAAAGACATAGGTAGAAGGTATTTAAAACCAAACAAAACATGATGCCCCTACAACTCTAAGAACATACACAGGTTAATATTTAGGTGAAAAAATGGCAAAAGATTTCCCATGCAAGTAACAAGAGACCAAATATGGCTATACATATATTAGACAAAACAGACTAAGTCAAAAGCCATTAGAAGAGATGAAGAGGGACATCATATAATGATAAAAGTGTCAATTCACTAATTATAAACATATCATGTCAATTGTAAACATATATTCACCAAACACCAGAGTGTGCAGTATGAAGTAAACATTGACATATAAGAAGAAACAGCTCTACAATAATGGTAGGAGGCTTCAGCACAGAACTTCAATAATGGATAGAACCACCAGACAGAAGATTAAGAAGGAAACAAACTGAATTTTAAAAGCATACCTGAAACACCTCAACAAGAGCAGAATACACAATTTTCTCAAGTGCTCATGGAACATTCTTCAGGACAGGCCATGTATTAGACAACAACAACAAAAATATGAATTTTAAGAGACTGACATCCTATAAGGTATCCTTTAGAAGACATCACAAGAAAGAGGAAATCACAAAAAAAACTTTAAAACTTAAGAAAAATTAAAATAAAAGCACAACATACCAAAATTCATAGGCTGCAGCAAAGACAGTCCTGGGGAAACTTAGCTATTAAATGTTTACATTAAAAAATAATAACCCAAATTAACACCTTAAATTTGCACCTTAAAGAAATAAAGATTAACTAAGCCCAAAGCTACCAGAAAGAATAATAAAGTTTAGAACAGAGATAATTAAAATAGAGAAGAGAAAACCCAACAGGGAAAACCGATGAGACCAAAAATTGGTTCCTCAAAAATCTTTAGCTAATAAACTAAGAAAAAGAGAGAGAAGAATTAAACAATTAATATCAGGAATATAGGAGGGGATCATGCTACCAATTTTACAGAAAAATAAAAGATTATAAGAGAATACTATGAACAACTGTACATCAACAAATTGGATACCCTAGATGAAATGGATAAATTCCTAGAAAAACATACCCTACTACTAATGAATCCTCAAGAAATGGATAATCTGAACGGATCTGTAAGTAAGGAGATTTACTCACTAATCAAAACACTCCCAAAAACAGAAGTCCAGGACAAGATGATTTCACTGGTAAATTCTACCAAACATTTGAGAACACCAATCCGCCTCAAACTTTTCCAAAAAACTGAAGAGAAGGAAATATTTCCAAACTCAGTCTATGAGGTCAGCATTAATCTGATATCAGAGACAAAGATGCTACAAGGAAATTACAGATCATTATCCCCAATGAATACACAAAAATCCTCAACAAAATATTACCAAACAAAATTCAACAGCACATTAGAAGTATTATACACCATGACCCAATACTATTCCTGGAATGCAAGTATGGTTTAATATAAGAACATCAGTATAATACACCACAATAGCAGAATGGGGGGGGGGGGAACCACATCCCAAGAAAAAGCATTTAAAAAATTTCAATACCCTTTCTTGACAAAAATACTCAACACATTAGAAATCAAAGGAAACAACCTCAATTAATAAATGCCACATATGAAAAACCCACAATGAACATCACATTCAATGATAAAAAATTTTTTCCTCATCAGGAACAAGATGAAGATGCACACTTTTGCCACTTTCCTTCAACATAGTACTGAAAGTCCCAGCCAGAGCAATTAGACAAGAAATAAAAGGCATCCACATTGGAAAGGAAGAAGTAAAATTTTCTCTATTCACAAACAACATAATCTTATATGAAGAAAACCCTAAATTTCCCATCAAAAAAAGCATGTTAGAATAAATGAATTCAACAATGTTGCCAGATACAAAACAAAACACAAAAATCAGTTGTGTTTCTTCCCACTAAGTAGTCCAAAATAAAAATTAACAATTCCATTTAAAATAGCAGGGAAGGGGCGCCTGGGTGGCACAGCGGTTAAGCATCTGCCTTCGGCTCAGGGCGTGACCCCAGCATTATGGGATTGAGCCCCACATCAGGCTCCTCCACTGGGAGCCTGCTTCTTCCTCTTCCACTCCCCCTGCTTGTGTTCCCTCTCTCGCTGGCTGTCTCTATCTCTGTCGAATAAATAAATAAAATCTTTAAAAAAAATAAAATAAAACAAAATAGCAGGGAAAATAATAAAACACTCAAGAATAAACTTAACCAAGAGAGTGAACGACTGGTACCTTCAAACTATAAAACACTGCTGAATGACATTAAAGGCACACATAATCAGGAAGACATCCATACCATGTTCATCGACTGGAACACTTAATATTGTTAAGATGACAATACTACCCAAAGCAAACTACCGACTCAATGCAATCCACATTAAAATCCCAGTATTTCTTGCAGAAATAAAAAAAAAATCCATTTTCAAATTCATGTGGAATCACAAGGGACCCCCCCCCATTGTTAAAACAATCTTTTTAAAAAGGAGGGGGGGAGAAAATGAAGTCTTACTCTTTCTGATTTCAAAACTTAAAAACATAACAATTAAAACAGTGTGGTACCAGTATACAAACACATAGACCAATGGAACAGAACAGAGAGCTCAGAAATAAATTCTCACATATATAGGCAAATGATTTGATAAGGCTGCCAAGATCACTCAATTTGGAAATGTCACCAAAAACTGTTGGAAAATGATAATCACATGCAAGATAAAGCTGGATTGCCATATACCATATCCAAAAATTAACTGAAAGTAGATCAAAGACTCAAATTTCAGATCTAAAACTATAAAAATCTAAGAGGAAAACCTAAGTGAAAAATTCTATGATAGTCAATTTGGCAATGATTTCTTTTGGATGGATATGACACCAAAAAGCACAGGAAACAACAACAAAAAGATAATCTAGGCTTCATCACACTAAAAGCTTTTGTGCATCACAAGACATTATCAACAGTGAAAAGGCAACAGTATTTGCAAATCACGTATCTGATAAAAGGTCAATATCCAGGATATATATATAGAACTCCTACAACTCAATTTAAAAAAATGCAACCCAATTAAAGGATGGCCAAAGACCTTCAAAGACATTTTTCCAAAGAAGAGCTATAAATGGCCATTAACCAATGAGAAGATGTTCAAGAGCACTATCATCAGAGAAATGCAAGTCAAAAAGAATGAGACCGTTACTTCACACCCATGAGGACGGCTACTATGAATAAAACAGAAAATAACAAATGTTTCTGAGAATGTGGAGAAATTAGAACCCTTTTGCACTGAGTGAAAATGTAAAATGGGACATCTGGAAAGTAGGATGACACTTCCTCAAAAAAGTAAAAAGAATTACCCAGCAATTCCACTTGTGGGTATACACCAAAACATTTGAAAGCAGGGACTCAAAGATACACTTGCACACTGATGTTTGCAGGGCCATGATTCACAATAGCCAAAAGGTGGAAGCAACCCACGTGTCTATTCACAGATGAATGGAGAAACAAAATGGGATATATACATAAAATAAATATTGTTCAGCTTTAAAAATGAAATTCTGATATACGTTGTAACAGATGAACCTTGAAGACATCACGCTAATACTACGTGAAATAAGCCAAACATAAAAGGACAAATATATGATACCACTTATAGGAGGTACCTAGTACAAATTCAGAGAGAGAGAAAATAGAATAATGGGTGCCAGTAGCAGAAGGATGGGGATATGCATAGTTATTCCTCAACAGGTACAATATTTCAGTTTTGCAAGATGAAAGGAGTTCTAGGGATGGATGGTGGTGATAGTTGCACAACAATACGGATACGCTTAACGCCTCTGAACTGTACACTTGAAAATAGCTAACATGAAAATAACAACTGACACCATAGAAATGCAGAAGATTCTAAGAGAATGAAAAATTACATGCCAACAAATTGGACAACTGAGAAGAAATCAATAAATTCCTAAAAGCTACAATCTTCCAAATTAAATCAGAAATAGAAAATCTGAATAGACTTATGACTAGTAATGAAATTGAATCAGCAATCACAAACTCCCAACAAGCAAAAATGCAGGACCAGATGGCTTCACAGGTGAATTCTACCAAATATTTAAAGAATTAATAACCTGTTCTCAAACTATTCCAAGAACTGGAGTAGAAGGGAAAACTTCCAAATTCATTCTGCAAGGCCAGCAACACCCTGACACTACAAAGGAAACCACAAGCCAATATTACTGAACACCAATGTAGAAATCCTCAATAAAATATTAGCAAACCAAATCCAACAATACCTTAAAAAAAAAAAATCACTGACCACAATTTGGTTATTCCAGGGATACAAGGGTGGTTTAATATTCAATAAATCCATCATTGTAATACATCACATTAACAAGAGAAGGAATAAAAACCTTATGATGATCTCAGTAAAGGCAGAAAAAAAAAATTTCACAAAATGCAACATCCATTATCAATAACACAAAGCGGATTTGGAGGGAACATACCTCAACATAATAAAGGCCATATATGAAAAACCTGCAGCTAACATCATACTCACTGGTGAAAAACTAAGTTTTTCTTCAAAGATCAGGAACAAGACAAGGATGTCCATGCTCAACACTTTATTCAGCATAATACTGGAACTCTTAACTACAGGAATCAGATAAAGAAATAAAAGGCATTCAAACTAGCAAGAAAGAAGCAAAACTTGCACTACTTGTAGAAGCCCCAATACTGTATACAGAAAACCCTAAAAACTCCGCCAGAACAACTATTAGAACTGATAAATGAATTCATTGAACTTGCAGGACACAAAATTAATATACAGAAATCTATTGCATTTCCATACACTAATAAGAAAGTAACAGAAGGAGAAATTAAGGAAACAATTCCATTTACAATTGCACCGAAAAGAATAAAATACCTAGGAATAAACCTAACCAAAGAGGTGAAAGACCTGTACTCTGAAAACTATAAAACAATGATGAAAGAAACTGAAGATGACACCAACAAATGGAAAAATATTCCATGCTCATGGATTAGAAGAGTATTGTTTTAAAATGTCTTTACAGGGGCGCCTGGGTGGCACCGCGGTTAAGCATCTGCCTTTGGCTCAGGGCGTGATCCCGGCGTTATAGGATCGAGCCCCACACCAGGCTTTTCCGCTATGAGCCTGCTTCTTCCTCTCCCACTCCCCCTGCTTGTGTTCCCTCTCTCGCTGGCTGTCTCTATCTCTGTCGAATAAATAAAATCTTAAAAAAATAAAATAAAATAAAATGTCATTACAAAAAGCAATCAATAGGTTCAATGCAATCCCTATCAAAATACTAACAGCATTTTTAAAGAACTAAAACAAATAATCCTAATATGTGTACAGAACCACAAAAAAAGTCCAAATAGCCAGAGCAACCTTGAGAAAGAAAAAGCTGAGGGTATCACAATCCCAGATTTCAAGATATACTATGAAGTTGTACTCATAAAAACAGTATGGTACTGGCACAAAAACAGACATACAGATCAATGGAACAGAAGAGAGAGCCCAGAAATAAACCGGTGCTTACATGGTCAATTAATTTGTGACAAAGGAAACAAGAATATACATAGAGAGAAGACAGACTCTTCAATAAACAGTGCTGGGGAAAGTGGACAGCTACTGAAAAGGAATGAAAATAGATGGACCACTTTCTTACACCATACTTAAAGATAATTCAAAGTGGATTCAAGACCTAAATGTAAGACCTGAAACCATAAAACTCCTGGAAGAAATCACGGGCAGTATTTTCTTTGACATCACCATAAAAACATTGTTCTAGATACATGTCCTAAGGTAAGGAAAACAAAAGGAAACCATCCACAAAATAAAAAGGCCAACTACAGAATGCGAAAGATATTTTCAAATGATTTATCTGACAAAGAGTTATTACCCAAAATATATGAAGAATGTATACAAGGCAACACCAAAAAAAACAAAAACAAAAACAACCTAATAATCCGATTAAAATCGCAGAAAACCTGAAGAGACATTTTTTCCAAAGACGACATACCGATGGCCAACATGAAAAGATGCTCAACATCACTCATCATCAGGGAAATACGAATCAAAACTACAATGAGATATCTCACCTCCTACCTGCCAGAAAGGTTAGAATCAAAAACACAAGAGTGGGGGCGCCTGGGTGGCACAACGGTTAAGCGTCTGCCTTCGGCTCAGGGCATGATCCTGGCATTATGGGATCGAGCCCCACATCAGGCTCCTCCGCTATGAGCCTGCTTCTTCCTCTCCCACTCCCCCTGCTTGTGTTCCCTCTCTCGCTGGCTGTCTCTATCTCTGTCAAATAAATAAATAAAATCTTTAAAAAAAAAAAAAAAAACACAAGAGGGACGCCTGGGTGGCTCAGCTGGCTAAGCATCTGCCTTCAGCTCAGGTCATGATCCCCAGAGTCCTGGGATCAAGCCCCATGTCAGGCCCCCTGCTCAGCAGGGAGTCTGCTTCTCCCTCTCCCCCGGCTCATGCTCTCTCTCTCTTGCTCTCTCACACACTCTTGCAAATATATAAAATCAAATATATATGTCATTTTATATATACATATACATATATATGTGTACACACACACACGACAAGAATAACAAGTGCTGGTGAGGATGTGGAGAAAAACGAACCCTCCTACACTGTTAGTAGGGATGTAAATTGGTACACCCACTAAGGAAAACAGTATGGAGGTTCATCAAAAAATTAAAAATAGAAATACCATATGATCCAGTAATTCTACCACTGGGTATTTAACCCCCCCACAAAAAAAGAAAAAAACCCAAAACACTAATTCAAAAAGATGTATGCACCTCTACATTTATCGCATTACTTACAATAGCTAACATGTGGAAGCAACCCAAGTGTCCACCAATAGAGGAATGGATATATACACCCCCACCCATACACACACAAACATACACAGAATATTACTCAGCCATATAAAAGAATGAGACCTTGCCATTTGCGACAATATGGATGGACCGAGAGGATATCATGCTAAGTGAAACAGATCAGAGGGAGACGATACCATGATGTCACTTACATGTGGAATCTAAGAAACAAAAAGCAGACTATTAAATACAGAGAACAAATTGGTGGCTGCCAGAGGAAAGGTAGGTGTGGGGGGGGGGTAGGCAAAATAGGTGAAGGCAATTAAGTACAAAATTCCAGTTATAAAATTAAAAAGTCACAGAAATGAAAAGTACAGCACAGGGAATATAGGCAATAATGTTGCAGAAATGTTGTTTGGTGACAGATGCTGACTACACTGAGGGTGAGCACCGGGTAATGTACAGAATTGCTCAATCAATACGCTACACACCTAAAAGTGAAAATATTGTTAAGATGATTAATATTATGTTGTATTTTACCACAATTTTTTAAGTGGTGATGTAAGAAAGAAATACTTTCTCAGATAAACAAAAACTGATGGAATTTGTTGCTAGACCTCCCTTGCAAGAAACGTTAAAAGCTTTCACAGAGAAGGAAAACAATATAGGTCAGAAACTCAGCTATACGAGAGCATTAGAAAAGGAATAAAGGTAAAATCAAGCCTTTTATTTGCCTCATTATTAATGATCTAATAGAACACTATTCAAAATAATAGCAACAGTGCACTGGTAAATACGGCTTATGGATAGGTAAAATTACTGACAGCAACGTTATAAAGAGCAAAAGGAATGGAATGAATACTCTTTCTAATGTACTTCCACTATGAAGCAATATGGTTTTGATTGGACTTAGTTTTAAATGCATACTGTAATTCCAAGGAACCCTCCAAAAAATTAAAGAAGTATAACTGATATGTTAGAAGAGGAGAAAAAACAAAATTATAGAAAATACTCAATTAAAACCAGAAGAGGCAGAAAAGGGGGAAGATTTTAAAAAGCAAAGACACACATGCAAGAAATAGAAAAGAACTACAAATACAATAGATATCCATTAACCTAACTATATCAATAATCAGTTCAAATATAAATGGTCTGAATATACCAATTAACGACAAAACTTGACACGCTGGATAAAACAAAACCCAACAATAAGATGTCTGCAAGAAACCCACTCTAAATATAAAGGCATAGACAAACTAAAAATAAAGAGATCTAATTAAAACTTATAGAACATTTCTTACAACAATAGCAGAATACATATTCTGCTCACACAGAACATTCACCACAGTAAACCAAACTTTGGACCGTAAAACATATATTAACAAATTTAAGGGAATGAAAGTCATACAAAATCTGCTTTCAGGCTACAGTGGAATTAAACCAGAAATCTGAAACAAAAAGAAAGCTAGAAACTCCCAAAATATCTGAAGATTTAATAAATGTTAATTTAAAATAACAGGCCAAAGAAGTCATCTCAAAAGAAACCATAAAGTATCTTGAATCAAATGAAAATGCAGTTTTCAAAATTGGACATGCAGCAAAAGCAAGGCTTAGAAAGAAATTTACCATTGAATGCATATATTAGAAAAGAAGAAAAGGGGCACCTTGGTGGCTCAGTTGTTTGAGGAACCAACTCCTGATTTCGTCTCTGGTTGTGATCTCAGAGTCATGAAACGGAGCCCCAAGTCCAGCTCCGTGCTCAGCGCGGAGTCTGCTTGGGATTCTCTCTCTCCCCCCGCCCCTTCCCCTGCTCACACTCACACTGTTCTCTCTTGTGCATGCATGCACTCACACTCTCTCTAAATAAAATATTTTTTAAAAAAGCAAAAAAGATCTAAAATCAATAATCTAAGCTTCCACCTTAGGAATCTAGAAAAAGTGCAAATTAAGTTCTAAGTAACCAGAAGAAAAGAAATAAGAATTAGAGCAGAAATCAATGAAATTCAGTAGAGAAAAATCAAGAGAAAAACCAATGAAAGCAAAATATGGTTCTCTGAAAAGATCAATAAAATGGGTGACTCTCTAGCCAGATTAGCTAAGAAAGAAAAAAACACAAATTACTAATATCACAAATGAAAGGAAGGGCCTTCATTACTGATCCAGTAGACAATAAAGGATAATAAAGGAATACAAACATGTTCACAAGTTACAACAATTCCTTTAAACATATATTTCAGCAAAACTCACAAAGAAAAAATATATAATTAGGCTTGTATCTATTAAAGATATTGATTCAATAATTAATAATCTTTCAAAACTGAAAGCATAATACCCAGATGGGTTTCACTAACATTCTACCAAACATTTAAGGAAAAAAATGATACTAAGCCCCTACAATTTCTTCTAGGAAACAGAGGATAGGGAACACTTCCTAACTCATTTATGAAGGTCAGCATTACCCAAACCAGATAAATATGTTGCAAAGGGGGAAAAAAAAGAAAAAAGCTACAGACCACTACTTCTCAGCGAACATAGATGCAAGAGATGCAAAAATCCTCAACAAAATATAAAATTGAATCCAACAATATGTCAGAATAAGTATATACCAAGACCAAGTGGGATTTAGTCCAGGTATGAAAGGCTCATTCAACATTCAAAAAATCAATTAATGTAATACATTACATCAACAGGCTGAAGAAGAGAATCTTATGATATCAATAGACACAGAAAAACCATTTTAAAAACCCAACACACATTCTTGAAGGAAAAAAAAACCAACTTTCAGCAAACCAGGAATAGAGGTACATATGGTAGAACAAAAGCAAAACAAACAAAAAAAAAAATCAGAAAATTGGATGCCTCTGGATATGGGGCAAAAAAAACTTTTGAGTGTGATGGATACTTCTGTTAACGTTGATCATGATGACTGTTTCTCAAGAGGATATATACATCAAAATTAATCAAACTGTAGACTTTAAGTATGTGCATTTTACCATGTCAATTATTATTTCAATAAAGCTATTAATGCATAATTAGTAGTACAATCTAGATTGTAGGTATATGGACTGTAAAATCTTGAAACATTCTGTATGTCTGAACACTTTTCATAATAAAACATTCCCTTTCAGCTCTAATGTTCTATGAAAGTTTCTCAAAATGTAAAGGTAAAAATATTTAAGAAATTAGAACTGGCAATTACCACTAGACTTAAACAAAAATTTGTTTGGCTCCCCCAGCATATTCCTGTCACAGGACTCCTTCCAATCAGGAATTGTGCCCTGAGAGGAAGGAGTTAAGATTGCAGAGTAGTGGGGGGACCCTGGGCTTGCCTGTCCCTCGAACACAGCTAGATCGGCATTATGTCATTTTGAACAACTAGGAAATTGATTTGAAGATTAAGAAAACAGTCTGCACAATTAGAGGGAGAGAATGTGGTGGCTGCGAGGCTTATCTTAATAAACAAATCAAAGCACACCTAGTTAAAGGCTCAAACACTCCCCACTGCAAGCAAAGACGAGAACTCCGCAGAGGACTGACCTGTGGGAAAAGGCAGCCAAAACAGAACAGCAGAGTGCACATGGCATACAACAGAAAACACTTCCTGAAGCACCAGGCCCTGGACAGTGTATGACCCCTTTCTAATACAGCATTACTCTGAGGAGCAGGAAACATAACAAGCTTTCATAACATGCAAAAGACAGAAATTTAGCCAAAATGACAAGATGGACGAACTCTCCCCAAAAGAAAGAGCAAGAAGAAATCACAGCCTAGGACTTGGTCAAAACAGATAGAAGCAATACATCCAAATAAGAATTTAGAGTAACAGTCATAAAAATACTAGCCAAGCTTGAAAAAAGCATAGAGGACACCAGAGAAAACCTTGCTGCAGAAACAGAAGACCTAAAAACTAGTCAGGCCAAAATAAAAAATGCTATACCCGAGATGCAAAACCGACTGGATGGAATCACAGTGAGGATGGAAGAAGCAAAGAAGCAAATAGGTGATATAGAAGATAAAATTATGGAAAATAATGAAGCTGAAAACAAAAGGGAAAGAAATTGTGCCCGAATCTTCATTTTCCTACAGAACCACTGGTATACTGGGGGTATGCAACAGGTGGCCACTGAACATTAAAGTCTACTATAAAGAGAAAACTGGCAACATTTCAAAAACAAAATATGCTAGTTAAAAAACAAACAAAACAAAAGCAAGAAATCCAAGTTTCCAATGTTCCATAACAATGTCGGGTATAACAGCCACCACCAAAAACAAAACAAAACACAAAAACAAAACACGGAAAATTTATGAGTTTTTAATTTTAAAGAAAACGAGAGAAAGAGATGTAAGACAATAGAAGGAGCTATTAAGTACAAGTATTCTTTGCATTGCAAATGATAATTGTATCACACTGCTTCTGCTTCTGAATTTCTAATACTTTTGCCCCGAAAGTGCTCTAAAAATGCACCTAGCTGTGCATCACAATCCTGTGTCATTGTTTAAAAAAAAAAAAAAAAAAAAAGGATTTTTGTGTACTACTTGACATAAATGAATTATAATCTCTGGACACCAGTTCAGAAATCTGTATCTGTAACAAGCACATATGGCTGATTCTGATGCAGCCTAGCTCTTGAAGAAAACATGATTCTAGATTGCTTAGAAAAGTTGGGAGATGAATCTCAGAACTGTCTATGAAGTACTACTACCTCCCTAAGTAGATGACATATAAAAAGGGTGGAGAATTATAAACAGCAGTGCATAAGAAGTATACGAACATCAAAATCCACCACTAGTGTGAGATAAAGTTCAATTCCTCTATCTCCCTCACAAAAATAGATTTTTGCTGCACTCACCCCACTTCCTGTAGGGCCCACTACTGTAGCACTGTTTGGCTACATTATAATTACATAGATTTTTGGAAATTCTTCATTCATATATAACAATGTTTCCAAGGAAAAATGGATTCTAATTTCCAAAACAAGTGTCTCAAACAAATTTTCAGAGCACTTCCATTAGGTTTGAAAACATCTGTGTAACTCCTGAATACTAATTAACACCATTAATATGCTAACAGTGAAATTGTTACAGACACCTAGCAAAAACATACATTTAAAACCAAAAGGACCTTCTGACATTAGACCATAAAATATTAGGTCTTTAACAATTTTCTCATGCACCATCTAGTCTCTATTATTGAAATTTTCAAATATTATTAAGTTTATCAAAATTACTGCTTTTTAAATTCTCAAATGATTTTTAAACACTAAAAACTATTAAAGCTTCACTTATCAATATATAACCAACTTCTACACATAAAACACTGATATATTGTTTTAAAAATTTCATAAACACCAAAGTTGAAGGGTTCATACTCCCTGATTTCAAGACTTACTATAAAGCTAGTTATGAAGACAAGTGTAATATTGCTGAAAGAATGGACACACATATTATCAAAACAGATTACAATCCAAAAATAAACCCATACAATATAAAGTCCAATTTTTTACAAAAGTGCAAAAATAATTCAATGGAGAAAGGATATTCCTTTCAGGAAATGGTGCAACAACTGGACATTCGCATCCACATGCGAACAAATGAACAGCAACTTTCAACTTAAACCACACCTTATACAAAAATGGATCAGAAATCTAAATATAAAATATAAAATTATAAAACTTCTACAAGAAAACAAAGGAGAAAACATTTGTGACTTTAGGGAAGGCAGATTTCATAGAAACCCCAAAACATGACTCATGAAAAGTTTCTGCTAAAGTGGACTTCAGCAAAATTTAAAACTTTTGCTTTGCAAAAGACAGACTTGGAAGAGAATGGAGGAAAATATTTTCAAATCATATTTCTGACAAAGGACTCATACCCATAACATGTAAAGAACTTTCAACATTTAACAATAAGAAAATACTTTGGTAAAGAGTTTGGCAGTTCCTTTGTAAAAAGTCAGCGTTACCATATGATTCAGCAATTCTACCCCTAGGCATACACCCAAGAAAATTTTTAAGAATAACTTAAATGACCATCACCTGACGAATGAACAAAATGTGATCTATTCATACAATGGAACATTAGTCATAAAAAGAAATAATGATACATGCTATAAGACAAAGCTCAAAAAAAAATTTTTTTAAGTGAAAAAAGCCAGAAACAAAAGGCCACCTACATTGCATGATTACATTTAAATGAAATGTCCAGAACTGGCGAATCTACAGAGACATAAAGTAGATTAATAGTTGCTTGAGGTGGGGTTTGGGGGATCAGAATTTGAGAGTGACTGCTAATGCTTATGGGTATGAGGTTTACCTGGGGGTGTTGAATATATTCTGGAACTAGTGGTGATAGTTGCACAATTTTGTGACTACATGAAAAAACATTTAATTGTACATTTTAGAAGGGTAAATTCAAGAGGAAAAGTACAGCAGACGGAATGCAGTAAATACTGTGATAATGTTGTAAGGCGACAGATGGTGACAACATTTATCATGGTGAGCATTTCATAACCTTTAGAATTGAATTCACTTTTATACACCTTAAACTAATACAACACTGTATGTCAACTACATTAATAAAAAACATTTTTAAAAGGGTGAACTTAATGGTATGTAAATTAAATCTCAATAGAAAAAGGGAAAAAAGCCAATTTAAAATAAGATTTGAACAGACACTTCACCAGTGGAAGTATACAAACAGTAAAGAACATGAAAAGATGCTCAGCATCTTTAATCATTAAGGGTATGCAAATTAAAACCACAATACTTTAGCACTACATACCTATTAGAATGGCTTAAAAAAAGTTTAAATGACAACACTAAATGCTAGGGAAGCTGTAGAACAACTATACACTCATACAAGCTGGTGAGACCGCAAAATCGTACAGCCGCTTTGAAAAGCGGCTCCACAGTTTCACAGAAATTAAATATTCATTTACCATAAGACCATGCGATCCCACTCTTAGGTATTAACCCAAGGGAAATAAAAATTTATGTTCACACAAAAATCTGTACGTGAATGTTTATTAGCAGCTCTACTCATAATGGCCAGGAAGGGAGGCCAGCAGACACATAAATGTAATACATCCATTCAAAAAATACCACTCAAAATTATAGGAATGAAATACTGATGCATGCAACACATGGGTGACTCTCAAATTCATTTTACATAAGAAATGGAGTGAAATTAAGTAAAAGCAGTCAGACCCCCCAAAAGCTATCTACCATATAATTCCATTTATATGGCACTCTCTAGAAAAGAAAACTGTAAGGATGAAAACAGATCACTGGTTGCCAGGAGATATGGGGCTGGAAACGGTGGACTGAAAAGGGGCAGCAGAGGGAACTGGTGTGCTGATGGAACTTTTTGGTATCACGACTGTGATAGGGGATACATTCCTTGTCATCATCCTTGTCAAGAAAGACAACCGTACATCACAAAAGTGAATTTTACTGTATACAAATTTTAAATATTCAACCATAATCACACCCTACACAAACCTCGGCCTTGAATGCAGAAGCAACCTTCCACTACAGATCAAAGCACACTACAAAATGTTTTCCAGGCTTCCTTCTGAGTTGTGTGAAGACAAACTGTGTTATTTTTACTCTGCAAGTGAGAAGCAAAACAAATAAAACAATCTTCAAGTTTCTGATACCGTTCAGAGGTGCAGAGCTAGCACCAACGTCCCTGGTTCTTGCCGTCTGACTCTATCATGCTACCAGATACCAACGGCAGTAACAAGAGGTTCTCTATCGAGCTAATTATCTACTCACACTCTTTCATAAAGGAGGAAAAGCAAGATAAATAAATATCTTAGAAGAGGGTGCATATTAACAGTTAAGTCCAAAGTCAAACAAACAAAAAACCCTAACTTTGGCCTAGGAGATTCACTTCGTAGGGAAAAGGAATCTAATTGACAACCGGTGCTTAAAATAAAGGGTAGAATACAAAACAGATGGAAGCACTAATAACGACGCTCCAAATAAGGGAGCGCAACAGAGTACACGGATACCATTGTCAAGCTTTGGTCCTTCATCTAAGTAACCTAAGCGCATGTTCATCCCCGCGTTCGTAGGTCTGAGAAGTTGCAAAGCGCACCCAGTTTCTTTAAAAAAAAAAAAAAAAAAAAAAAATCACTCTGACCCACAAAATTCCAAAGCCTTACAAACGTGACACACTCCTGGGTCAGGCTGTGAACTGAAAACCACCAGCCAACCATTTGAGTTGATTGTGCACAGGAGTTTCTCTGTTATCAGCAGAAACCAGGCCAGCAAACCGAATTCAGCTGGGGTGGCTGGAAAGGGGAGCCGAGAAGACACTACGGTTCAGCCACACGCCCGGGCTGGGGAAGAAGGCAAGGAAGAGGGCGTCTTCGATCACCGGCGCCTTGCCTTCACGTGCGAGGCAACGTGCGCCACTCCGTGGGCTCTCCCGAGCCTTCGTCATAACCCAAGGGGTACAACATGACAGGGACGGGACCAAGCCCGGGGGCATCTCGTGGCCTCCCCCACGCCCCGCACACCTGAAGCCGGACAGCACGGGGCGACGGGCAGAGAATCTGCCCTCCACGCCCTCGGAGTCCGCCGCGGGTCCCCTCAAGCCGCCCGGCTCGGAAAAGAGGGACTTTTCATTCCGCACCCCCGACACCAACCCCAACCCCCTGCTACCAGAATATAAACAACTCGCGGGCAGAGGCCCTGGAACCGCCGCCCGGCTTTACGTAATTTAACCCCGAGGCGAGCGGCGGCAGGTGGTGGCGCCCGGCGAGTGAGGGGCCCGAGGCCCCGAGAAAGCAAAGGCTGGCTCCGACAACCAGGGGCCGGGAGGAAAACGAGATTGAGGGGCGGCGGCGGTCTCGTTACCTCCCCAGATGCCCAGAGTGAGCTGAGACGTGTCCAAGTTCACCACATAGTCCCCCAAGAACCGGTTCAACACGTCCACGACCACCGACTCGAACACCATTTTCCTCAGCCGCGGTGGCCACGGCAGCCGCCCCCCCGCGGTCCTTCTTCCAGCGCCTGACCTCCCGCGGCCTCCCTCGAGACCGCTCGGTTCACCGGCTCCCGGGCGGCTCCCACTAGAAATGCCCCGGCGCGGGACACGCAAACCCTCCGCGAGCCCTGCGAGGGGCGGAGGTGGCCACTCGCTCCGCGCTTGCGCACGGTGGACTCCAGGGCGGGGGCGGAGCTCCGCGCCGCCCCGCGCGCGCCTGCGGGAAAGAAGCAAGGGCGGCTGCGCGACCGCTCCTCTGACGCGTGCCCTTTCCATGCAGAACCCGCCTCCTTTTACTTGTTGGCCCCGCCTCCCCCTCATCACCAGGCAACGGGAGGAGCGTAGGAGTGGCCAGTTTTTTTCCGACCCCGCCCTCACCGGCCGACCAGTGTCCTGACCCGCGACGGGGGCGGGGCCGGGCGCGGCGGTTACACCTGCCAGGGAACGCCCGTCGCCCTACATTGGAGGCGACCCCGCACGAGGACCAGTAGGACCTGCACCTAAGCCAGGCGTGGGCAAATTCCAGTCCTTTCGCGGTCAGGCCGTAGGCGTCTCAAGGGAGGGTCCTAGGGACCCCCCTCCCCCCAGGTTCCTGCGTCCGGCCGGCCTGTGTCTGGACGCCTGTAACTGCCCCGCCCGGTGCTCGGAGCGCGAGGCCAGGATGCGCGTCGGGTGACTTAATTTAACCAGCTGCAAATCGTCCCAGGAAGGCAGGGGGGAGGGCAGTGAAGAGTAATGCCACGCCCTCCTTCCGGGCATCTGAGATGGCACTCTTTTTTTGGTCAAATTATTCACAGGGAGCCTCCTTTCAACCCTTAGAAAGTTCTTTCAGATTCAGAGTTAGTCAACCAGTCCAGAAACTGCTGAACGCCCTTCAGGAAATACTGTGATACCTAGACTCAACCCTTGAGCCTTATGAAATGACTGACGTAAACTAAATAATAATTAGAGCTCTTTCAGCCCCTTCGCACCCCCATTTGACCTTATATAAGAAATAGGACCAAATGCCTGAGCTCACAGATGCTGGATGTTAAGTATGGAGAACTATAATTAATCACCGCCCTCTTAAGGATTTAAGATGTAGGAATGTACTTTGAACTTTTTCTCTGTGCATCCTTTACTTTAAAGGGAAACCTCAAGGGGACTGGCAAGGCTAGAAGGGGAAGCTAGGGAGTCTTAGTACTCAATCACAGGAAGAATTGTCAATTATAGACCCTCAACAGAAGAATCTCCAGAGGAAAGAATCGTCAATTACAGGCCCCAACAGGGAAAGAGATACATTACATCTCCTGTAAGAAATCAACTACCCCTGAAACTCAGCTGATGAGAAACTTTCATCACCCTGAACTCTTGCTTCTCTCCAACTGACTTGCTCAAAACAACCCCTCCTGGGGCTCCTGGGCGGCTCAGTCGGTTAAGTACTTGCTTTCTGCTCAGATCATGATCTCAGAGTCCTGGGATCAAGCACTGGGGCAGGGTCCCCGCTCAGAGGAGAGTCTGCTTGTCCCTCTGCCCCTCCTGGTTCCCCCATTGTGTGCTCTTTCTCTCTCTCTCTCTCAAATAAATAGATAAAATCTTAAAAAAGAAAAAAATACAACGCCTCCCAAGTTTCGCCTCCATAAAATAATGTATCTCACTTTTGTTTTTTAGACTTGCCTATGGTTTTGAGATAGCTTGCTCGTCCTATGTTGTAATTCTCTGCTGTTCCCAAATAAACCCAACTTTTGCTGGTAAAATAACTGGCAATTTTATTTTTAAGGTTAACAGTATCACCAATAAATAATGCCTCTGATGACTTTCTGTTAATTCCTGTATCATTTTAGTACGTTTTGTATGCAGTGACCCAATTTTTTTTTAAGGCTTAAGGTTTGTCTTTGCAAGTAAGAATGCCTGGCAAAAAAAAAAAAAGTATAAAATCTTGTTTTACATGAGTTCATAAATTATTTTCATACAATTTCATATTTGAAGGGTCTTTATTATATCACCAATTCAATCTCTTGATCTTGACAATCACGAAGCGTAGATGTTAGGGATCGATCTAAGGTGACATAACTAATGTTCTGTAGAAACAGAGCTGGAACCTGGCTCCTCTTACTGACTCTGCTCTACCACCCAACCAGACTACCATAGAAAACTGTACCTAGAAACTGATAGAGGCTGAAATGCCCAGAATAGGGAAAAGCCCATAATGAGGTATTTTGCTACTGTAGTATTATTTAGAAGAAGCCAGAAAGAAGCTACAAATTCCACTATTAAATCTAGCACCATAAATTTAAAGTGGAAGAACTCCAGAACTCAGTGCAAAAATACATTTTAAATAGCTTGCAAACACTTCATACTAGTTTTCTATAATCCTGAAAAATCCTCTGGAATCAGATGAAGGAGGAGTGTAACTGCTGAAAATTTAGAACTATAAGCATTTCATTGATAAAGAGAGTAATGAAAGAAATTCTGCTGAGCAAGTGTTAGACATATACAAGAAGATGCATATTGTAACTGTATTCTTCTCTAGTGTTAGGTGCAATATCATGAACACACATTTCCTAATTAGTAAAAGGTACAATGTTACAGTCAATCCTCTTGTTGCTTAATCCATCTGAGGAAATTTGTAAGCAAAAATATAGTAATGTCATCATGTAAAAGATAATTTCACTAAACCATTAAACAAAATACTTGCGGAACCTTGAAAAATAAGTCCAAAGACTACCAAAAAAAAAAAGTGTTCTAAGTTTCAAATTAGGGAATATATCAGTGTAAGGTGTTTTTTGTCCTCCAGATCAAAATTTAAATGCTATACTTCATTGTTTGATCAGATTTAAAAAAAACTTTTTTTGAGTGAACCCTAACTGCAATATGATCCAACTTTCCAATAAATCCCTAACTTTGCAAGTAGGATTTGCTGTCTTCTGCTTACTTGACAAGCCACAGCTTTCCATCTTTGAAGTTTTGTCATGCTGGTAGTTATCGTGGACATTTTTTTCCCCTAATTAATTCCTCTGTCCACAAGTAAGTATCATTTGTCCTGACCTCATTCCCCATGTGAGGTCAGCACTGTGGGAGCAGGCTGGACGGCCAGATAGCAAAGCCACTGAAGCAGACCACATTCCCAAATACGTTCGGCTCCTGGAGGAAGAGTTCTAGAAGATGGCCATGCTACAGGAAAAGTTTTACTGACGTAGCTTCACAGAGCCCTGGGCTCCCATCTCAGTTAATGGTTTAGAAATTATAAACAATTAAAAGTTATTCGGATTTATGTGTTCCAAAACCTTAAAAAAAACCACACACACACAAATTTGTTGGAAAGAAGATATAAGTAAAAGGTTGAGAAATTTATAAGAACTTTACTCAGGCAGTGTTAGTAAAAATGTAAATCGATGCAATCTTTCTAAAAGGCAGTTTGTAAATATCTACAAACGGATATATACATATTTATGATACATAGGTATATTCATACATACATATACATATGTATGACTTTTTTTTAAGATTTTATTTATTTATTTGACAGAGAGAGAGCCAACAAGAGAGGGAGCACAAGCAGGGGGAGTGGGAGAGGAAGAAGCAGGCTCTCAGAAGAGCAGGGAGCCCGATGCGGGGCTCGATCCCAGGACCCTGGGATCACGGCCTGGGCCAAAGGCAGACGCTTAATGACTGAGCCACCCAGGCGCCCCAACATACATATGACTTTTGACTCAACAATCCCACTTCTAATGATTTACTCTAAGAAAACACAAAAATTTAAAAAGCTGTCACCACAAGAACATTCATTAAAGCATTATTTATAACAGCAAAAAACTGGAAAAAGCTAAATATCCATAGGGAAGCTGGTTAAGTGTACAGGCACACACAATGGGTTATTATTCAGGCTTTAAAAATGATAATGCAGGGGCGCCTGGGTGGCACAGCGGTTAAGTGTCTGCCTTCAGCTCAGGGCGTGATCCTGGCGTTCTGGGATCGAGCCCCACATCAGGCTCCTCTGCTATGAGCCTGCTTCTTCCTCTCCCACTCCCCCTGCTTGTGTTCCCTCTCTCGCTAGCTGTCTCTCTCTCTGTCAAATAAATAAAATCTTTAAAAAAAAAATGATAATGCTGATCTATACTAATATGGAAGGAAGTCAATAATATATGCTTGTGAGAAACAAGAGACAGAATAGCATCATACCAATATTATAAATTACAAACATGTTTTAAGTGTGCAGAGAATATATGTAAATATAGATATGTATATACACAAGAAAGAAATGTAAAAGTATGACCACCAACTGTTAATAGCAATTATTTTTTTCTCATGTTTATACTTAAATTCTAGTTAGTTAACAAATATGGTAAAACTGGTTTCAGGTGTAGAATTTAGTGATTCATCACTTACAAATAACACTCAGTGCTCATCATAAGTGCCTTCTTTAATGCCGGTCGCCCATTTAGCCCATCCCCCACCCAGCTCCCTCCAACCCTCAGTTTGTTCTTTACTGTTAAGAGTCTCTTATGGTTTGATAACCTCTCTCTCTCTTTTTTCCTTTCCTGTATGTTCGTTTGTTTTGTTTCTTAAATTCCCATATGAGTGAAATCATATGGTATTTGTCTTTCTCTGACTGACTTATTCTGCTTAGTGTAATACCCCTAGCTCCATGGCAAGATTTTGTTCTTTTTGATGGCTGAGTAATATTCCATTCTGTGTATGTATACCACATCTTTATCCATTTATTCATCCATTGGTCGATGGACATTTGGGCTCTTTCCATGGTTTGGCTATTGTTGCTAATGCTGCTATAAATATCAGGGGGGTCGTGCCCCTTTTAATCTGTATTTTTGTATCCTTTGGGTAAATACCCAGTAGTGCAATTGCTGGGTCATAGGGTAGTTCTATTTTTAACTTTTTGAGGACCCTCCATACTGTTTTCCAGTGTGGCCGCACCAGTTTGCATGCATTTTATATGCACTTATTGTAAGAGGGTTCCCCTTTCTCCACATCCTCACCAACACCTGTTGTTTCCTGTGTTGTTAATTTTAGCCATTTTGACAGATGCAAAGTAGTATCTCATCATGGTTTTGATTAGTATTTCCCTGATGATGAGTGATGTTGATCATCTTTTCATGTGTCTGTTAGCCATCGGTATAACAGCGGTTATCTTCAGATGGTGAGACTTTGGTCTTTTTTTTTTTTTTTTATAGTGAGCATGGATTTTTTTCCCCCAAAACCAAAAAAAGCTGTTTTATATTATAAGAGTACTACAAAGGAAGTATAATACAACTTCTCTTATCATACTCATTGAAATGTTTTTAGCCTAAAGCAAATCAGCTTTGGAGATTTTGAACGATGGAAATTGAGTTTCACTACATTCAACTATATATCATACACTTAGAACATTAAAAAAGGAAATATAAACTTAATTTATTCCTCTAAACTGTTGAAGAGAGATCTATCAGAAATGTTATTATATGAATTATATTATATAATTCTTCAGGAAAATTGCTCTCCCAAAATTGGACCCAACAGAAGTTTGTGAGCAAGTTCTCAACCCTGGTGGTGAATTGATGAAAAGATTTGTGTGAACTCTTAAAAGCATATAAGCACAGGAAAATCTGTTCACTATTATTAGCTACTGGGGAAATGAAAATTAAAACTGTAAATGAGATATCACTATACATCAACCAGAATGGTCACAAAAAAAATGTTGTAACACCAAATGCTGGTGAGGATGCAGAGAAACTGGTTCATATGTGCATTCATTGTGGAAATGTGACATGATACAGCTACTCTGGAAAAGAGTCTGACAATTTCTAAAGCAAAATTGTAAAAAACCAAAAAAAAAAAAAAACCTAAATATGCACCTATCATACAAGCCAGCAATTGTACTTCCAGACATGTATCCTAGAGAAATGAAAACCACGTTCGCACAAAAACTTGTACAAGAAAGTTCATAGCAATTTCATTCATAACAGGCAAAACTGGAAATGACCCAAAAACTTTTCAACAGAGGAATAAAAACAAATTGTATGTAGTACAGCCACACCATGGAATACCATTCAGCAATAAAAAGGAATGAACTAGCCATGCTATACACAACCTGGATACATCTCAGGGCATTATGCTGATTCTATGTACAAAAATGTTCTTGAAATAGAATTAGAGATATAAAACAGATTAGCAGTTGCCAAAGGTTAGTATGGGGAGGAGGAACAGGTGTGGCTACAAATGGTTATAGCAGGAAGGAACCTGTGTTTATGGAGCACTTCTGTATCGTGATTGTGGTAGCGGCTAAATAAAATTACATAAAACTACACACACAAATAAGTGCATATAAAATGCATGAAAACTGAATAAGCTCTATGGATGGTACCAAAGTCCTTAATATCCTGGCTTTGACACCACACTACAGTTATGCAAGATGGGGAAACTGGTGAATATACTGGGACCTCCTGGTAATTTTTTTGCAACTTTCTATAAATGTAAAATTATTTTGAAATAATTTTCTTAAAGGCTCTGATAATGTGGGGTCTGGTTAGGTGTGTCCCTGAGAATGAGATGAGCCTGAGAAGTATGAGATTGTACACAATGCTTTATTATCCCTGTGCAGGGTGCTTGGTAAAATGTTCCCAAAGGAAAAGTATCTGACTATGACGCCTTATCAGAACATATCAAAATATCAATTACTCTGTGCTTGATACATATACATTTTTAATACCGTATCTATTGAAAGAAAGAACAAATGTTGGCTCTGAAGCCACAGCCAACTCTCACCACACTGAGCACACGGCCAGGGAAGTAGATTAATACTCCAAGAGCGACTCAACAGGTTTTGCACCTGGTTAGAGGGCGCAAAAACCCGAGGCTGTGATTGTGGAGTGAAGTTGCAGCCCCAAGAGAAGAGACATGGGAACCTCAGCTTGGACTCCCCACTGCTGGGCTCTGGGAGGCGGATGCAGAGAAAGAAAGAGGAAGCATGTGGAAAGCAAGACTCTAGACCCAGAATTAGGTTCCCAGTGGCAGGGCTGTGGTGAATCCAGGGAAGGCAATCTAATCTCAAGAGAGTATCCAGAAGGATCCTCTAAAAACTGTGTCACTTCCATACTCCAAAGCTGCTGTTGTACCGCTCACATCATCATGGGAATGGTCACAGCCCTCACAGTGGCAGATAAGGCCCTCCACAATTGGCCTTCCACTCCACCCTACCCTTATCTAGGAATGCTCTTTCCTCTGGTATTTGCAGACTCACTCTTGTTGCTCTCAGGTCATTTTCTCAGCCCTTTCTTGAATAGCTTGGTTAACATAGGTTGCCGGCTCCCCGCCCCTCAGAACTTCTCTGTTTACCTTCCCCGCTTTATAGCTTTCCTCAGAGCACTTACCACCTGATACGCTATGCTTTTTACTTAATTATTTTGTGTCCGTCTCTCTCTCTCCGCTGTAATGTGTACAATATAATGTAAGCTACTCAAGGACAATTATTCTTGTTTTGCTCATTGTTCCATCCTCTGTGCCTAGAACAAGGTAGGCACACATTCGTGGAAGGCAGGAGAGACAGGCATGCCTGCCGAGTGTTGCATTAATGCCTGTCAGCTCCAAACCCATCCTTCTATTTTTAGCTCTGGCCATGGGGCCGGCCCGGCAAACCACACTCAGCTTGGGCAGCCGGCTCCTGGTTGGGCTCTGCCAAGAGGGGGCGCTAGAGGAGTTAGAGGAGGAAGGAGAGACCCGGTCCTTTCTGTTGGCTCCTTGCAGGGCCGCCTGTCTACTCCCTTTTCTTAGGAGCCTCCCCCACAACCCTTCTTAGCCGGGGCAGCAGCACTTCCTTTAGCAGCCCCTGAATCCGACTTGCATTTTCCCTAACTTGCAGAATCATCATCATCTCAGCATCTCAGGGACTTCAGAACCAACCTCACCGTTCCGCCCTCTCTGTTTGCTCCTGCATCTGGGAGACACGCAGCGAGGCGAATCCCTCCTTGGAGGCCCGAGTTTGAGCTGGAGGGCTCCTCTTCCACGTGTACTGGTCTGTCCTTTTGCTCACTCGTCCCTCGGGGTTCTATCCGCTTCCTGCAGTAGCTACTTTGGTGATAGGTTAAAGCTCTCTTTTCACTTTTTTACTGCTAACCAATTTTGGACCTTATTCGTTGTTCTGTATACATCTCTGTGCGGGGAGCAGAGTCAGGACCCGCGTTTAAGTCCCTGCGGGAGACATGTTCGGGTGAGAGAGGGAGGTGGTATCCCTAAAGGGAGTAAATGTAAACTGTGGGTGAGTAGGGAAGCCAGACTCAGGGCCAGAGAGAGTATTAAGTGTCAGGACTGGCAACAACCGCCAGACTATAATTAGTAATGAATCCAACGATCAAGGACTCTGATCATTTAGAACGGGTCAGGGAATGAGTGTGAAGTGGGTCAAGATGGCGGCTGCAGAAGGCAGGCTGCTCGTACGAGGTGCTGGGGGTCTGTTCTTCAGTCTTGTGGCACAGGGGCAGTGGGGTAAAGTGGTTCACTACAAGCTGAATCCACTATACCACTCCCCTCCGTGTTTATTCAGTCCAGCCTCCCCATTCCTGAGCCCAACTTGATTTAGGCAGTATTTGAAAGATCCCCCCAGATACGTACTCTCTGCCCACCTGGACTTCTGAACATGGAGCACTATCTCCCACTTCTGTTCTCTTTCCTCCCTTTGTAAACCACTGAGTGCACCAGGGGCTGTGCGACTCTGTGTGTTGCTGCTTCTGTGAACCCTTCCCCAGAGCCTGGGCCACCTCAATGTGCAGTTCTAAGGCCAACCTCTGTCACTCTGCCTTGCCTACCCTACCCAGCCTGTTAATGTAAGTCAACCGAAATACCCCGATAGGAGCCAGGGACCAGGATGGAGTAGGAAAGTCCAGAGTTAGTGCCAGAAAGTCATTGTTGAGATTTAGGTGTAAGGCAGTTTAAATGAATAGAAAGGTGTAAGTCAGGGGCACCTGGGTGGCTCATTCAGTTAACCAGCGGACTCTTGATTTCAGCTCAGGTCAGTCTTGGGGTCCTGGGATGGAGCCCCATCTCAGGCTTCCTGCTCAGCTGGGAGTTTGCTTGAGGATTTCTCTCCCTCTCCCTCTGCCCTTCCCACTGCTTGCATGCCTGCACTCCCTCTTTCTCTCTCAAATAAATAAATAAATCTTAAAAAAAAAAAAGAAAGAAAGAAAGAAAGAACGAAAGAAAGGCATAAATGAAATGGAGGTTATAAAGGTAGAATTTATGAACTCTGAAAACTGATGAACTATAATCGATGAGGTAAATAAAATAATACCAAGATTGTGTCCTTCATAGTAACTGGAACATGAAAGCAAGGTATTGGTTTTACGGGTGATGATGAGAAATTCTGTTTTTGGTTGCTTCCATGAGAGCTGAAATCTAGGGGAAAATATCTAGGACACAGTGTAGTTTGTCTAGGGATAGTTAGAAATTAAAAAATGAGGTCCCAGTGAAAGTCCAGGACAATCACAGACACTTGAGACTGCCCTACAAAGAAGCAATTATCCATGCGTCATGTGTGGATGCCACTTAGAAGTAAAGGAATGTAGAGAAAGAAAAGCAGACCAAGGATTGAACAGTGAAGAAACATTCTCATTTAGGGAAGAGCCAACTGAACATGAGAGGGGAAGCTTAGGAAAGAAGTCAGTGTACCTGGAGCGGGACGACACAGACGTCCAAGAAGGACGTACAGGAGGAAGGGTGGTCAACACGATCAAAACTGTACAGATGTTAAGAAAGACGAACACTGAAAAAACACAACCAAATTTAGCTATTTAATGAACACTTACAAAGTCTTTTGTTTCACTTCCCAAGAGATGTCTAACCAAAGTCATTTAAAAAGTAGATTTTGATAACAAAAGTGTTACTAGCAAATTTGAACCTTACGCTTACCAATAGTATGCTTAATTTAGAAAATTAAATTCATGTCAACACCTATCAAGTGCTTAAATGCATATAGCCCCTTCTATATTAAAATAGAGATTCATTTTCAGTGAGGGTTCATTAATTAACGCCATACATGTCCACATTATTTTTTGTATCTTTGCAGTATTTAAACCCTTCTTGTTCTAGTATATGCTTTTATTATCACAATATAACATCATTCCTGGTAAGAATCTAAACTGATCTATAAATAAACCAGTCACCTCCACATATCCTATTTTCTGGCTGCTTTAATCACAGTTTGTCTCTGCAATCTTTATTTAACAACCACTTGGGTGGAAATATGCTAATCTATAAGTAGGTATTTAACAAACTCTTTATAAAACTGTTTTCTAAGTTTACGTACTTCTGTAAGTCTTGACAAGATATTCCATTACCAACACCATAGGCATATATGTGGGGCTATGAGAAAACAAATCCCTTGTTCCCCAGTCTACATACATAGCCACATAGACAGATGTAATGTAGAAGTTGTAGTATGCTCCAGAATTTTAGCAATAATATTGTCCATGTCATGTGGAGATGGCTTATGTAATTTATATATACACATACATAATTCACATTATATATACAATCCACAGTATATATAATTGACTATATATACATATATACATGGTTTACATGTAGCATCACAGATGGAGGATAGATTTTTAATAACAACAACAAAAAAGACTGTTGGTGCATTTGAGCCTCATGTATACCAAAAGTGTTTATATTTAAAATAGTTTTTTAATTCAACAATTGCTTATTACGTAAACCTGATAGTCTAAAGTCTGCTACTGTTCACATATTACAAGACCTTATTTTCTAAGGAGCACAACATAATATGCCCAGAATCTCTTCCTTGAGGGTAATCATGGTATTTTTCTACTACTAATAAAAGTAGTCTCCATCAATTAGTTATCACATTTACACTGTTCTTAGATTATACACTGTGCTTTTTCTGTCCAAGGAAAGTCTGAGTCAGATGCACTAATTTGGTTTTGTTAGTGTTAAATTAGCTGAGTCAAGCATCAGCTACTGAGTCAAATGCTCGGTTTTTTTTTCCTCAAAGCAAGTTAAAAGAGCACCATCTAGTGGAATTTCTGACATACTATCCTTTCAAATTGGTCTTCAAATTTAGTCAATTTTTTAATACAAATTTTCTTTTAACTAATAATGATTATAAATCAACTCTTCTATATTTTCTAAAATAAATCCTAAACATATTTCAACTAAACTGAAGATTAAATATCAAAATCAATAATTCATTTATGGCATTTAACCACATATTTTAACTACTGAATTGGTTTCTCCTTAAGTATTATCGCATACTAAGGAGTTGCTTACTTTTCATGCAGATTTATATCTTTTTATATTTTTTAATTTTTTTAGATTTATATCTTTTTAAAGAAGACTTAATTGACTGCATTTTTATGTTACTGAATGCAAATATGACTTTGTGTTTCCTGCAACATTGCGTGTTAGTGGGTCAGTTCCTAAACACAGAGAAAATGTCATTCTATTCACTAGCTATGTCAGGCATTTGAGCTGGTCTTTGAGGAGGTTCTGACGATTTAGGGATAGAATTCCAACTTACTCTGTTAGTGGCTATGCCCCATACAAACGATTTGACTTTTTCCCCACCTGCATAAAATTCATCGATCCATTTGATCTAAAAAGATAAACATAGTGACTGCCTCAGCTTGAAATACTGATTTCATTATCAGACCAAAGGTCTTGTGAACAATGTGAGCGGTAAATGGTGTGTGTGTCTTTTTAATCCTGGAAACACACAAAACAAATGCATAAAAGTGGTTGCGCAAACATATGGGCTGATGGGAAGACAGGTTTATAGTGTCCACCTGAGTTCTCTTTTCACTTTTGTTTGCTTATTCCCTTACTCCCTTATTTTTCTGTTTTGTTCCTTTTAGTCTCTATTCCTCAAATTCCCTAAATGATTGCTCCTCACATTAAGGTCTCTCTACCAATGCCTCCTCATCAAAGAGGCTTTCCTTGACAGCCCTATCAAAAATAGCACCATGCCTCTGCCCCTACCTCCATTCTGAGACATGATTTCCATATCCTGTCTCCTTACAGTACTTACCATTACTAACTCTTACAATACGTAGTTGTTTATCTTCTGTCGCTCTCTGTAATAATTTCAACATTGGCTCCATTATTTTACCTATCTCTGTAGCTTGTCATTTAACTCTGTAACATTCTACCATTTGACTCCACATTCGGTTGTGTGACTTGTTTAGGCCAGTGAGATATGAACAGATGGGTCGTGCACAGAGTTGGAAGGACGCTTGCTCAGTTGAGCTTGCTCTCTCCCTCGTGGCAATAGAGCATACCTGGACTGGGCTAACAGAGGATGGACAATACATGGGAAAATGCCATGTCACCAGGGTTGCCCCAGCTAGCCTAGTTAAGTTGCCTTTCAGGCTTGTGTTTTGGAAACTCTTAACAATAATGAATGTTCTTTAAGACACTTTTGGGGATGGCTGTTATATAGCAATCACTAACTCATACACCCTCCCTACAGTGTAAACTCCCTGGGTGCAAGGAACGTCTATGTTTTCTTCATTGTTACATCCCTAGCACCCAGCACTGTGCCTGGCAAGTCGCATAAATGAATGGGGTGGTCAGGCCATATGTTATACTACAGCTTAAGTAATAGCTTTTCTGATGGTCTGTCTTTATATCAGGATAGATTCAATAACCTGGAAAGAAAGGGGTAGGCTACTTATCCAACAAGCAATTCTCAAAAATTCTTTTTTCTCTCAATCAAACTTTTGACAAACAGTAAGGAGTAGTGAGTTCAAGGTTATGTGTCTTACCAAGTATTTTCTTTTCTTAAGTAACCTCTCCCCCCAATGTAGGACTCAAACTTACAGCCCTGAGATCGGGAGTTGCATGCTTTACTGATTGAGCTAACCAGGCACCCCTCTTACCAAGTGGTTTCAGTGTAACTATTTTAAGTGCACAGTAAAATGCTATAATAATGAACTCAAAGGAACTGGAGTTGTGACTGGCTTTCTTCTATGATCATTGAGTAGCATAACAAAGAAATTTAAGAAAGCCATCCCATCTCCACATAGAACTGGGCACAGGGTATACCTTGTGATCAAAGGATCATTTTGAATGAGATATACAATGAAAATGAATGAGTAAGCAAGATACAAAGTTCTGTGGTCTGACTACAATATTTTAGCCTGAACATTTTTTTTTAAAAGAGGTATTACCAATCTATCACCTAAGCTTTTCTTTGACAGTGTAATAAAACACTCATTACATGTCTATTTTTAAGAATTTTTACCCCCAATCCAAATTAAATAAGATGTATTACCTTATGTTATAAAGTTATTACCTCCTTGGGACACCTGGGTGGCTCGGGGAGTTAAGCGTCCCACTCTTGATTATGGCTCAGGTCATGATCTCAGGGTAGTGAGATCGAGCCCCTCATCAGGCTCTCACTACTCTTCATCTCTCTCTCTCTCTCTAAAAAAAGTAATAAATTAAAATTTAATTAATTAAAATAATTAGCTCCAAGCCAAGGTTTTATCAACTTAATATGACATTTATATTAACATCTGGGCTGGATATATTAACATCCTGTGCATTGTAGGATGTTTAGCAGCATGCCTGGCCTCTATCCAATGTCTCAAGATATTGCTATATGTCCCATTAAGAGCAGAATCACCCCCAGTTGAAAACCACTTTTCTAAGTTAATAATTATTGGTGGAATAACTACTGTAAAGTATGTTTTGTTTTTAAATGATTTTTAAAACCCTTCTATTTTGATATAGTTGTAGTTCACATGCAGTCATAAGAAATACACAGAATCCCCCCAAATTCAAAGAATTCCATCCAGTGGCAGTGTCTTGCCAAACTATAGTACAAAATCACAATAAGATATTGTCATTCATACTGTTAAGATCCAGAGCACGTCCATCACCACAAGGATCATTCATGTCATGTCAAGGATCATTTATGGGCACACTCACTTTCCCTCCTACACATCTGTCTTAAACCACTAGTTTGTCTTTCATTTCTATAATCTTGTCATTTTAGGAATGCTCTGTAAATGGGGCAATACAGTATATAATCCTTTGGAGTTGGCTTTCTTCACTCAGCATAATTCTCTAGAGATTCATCCATGTCGTTGCATGTATCAATACTTTGTTCTTTACTGTTAAGTAGTATTCCGTTGTATGGACACACCACAGTTTGTTGACCATTCATACATTGAGGAATATGTGGATTATTTCCCATTTTTGGCTACTATGAATAAAGTTGCTATAAACATTCATGTACAGGTTTTTGTGTGAACATAAATTCTTCATTTGTCTGCGATAAATGCCCACAAGTGCAATTGCTGGGTTGTATGGTAGTCTCATCTTCAGTTTTTTAAGCCATTGCTGAACTGTTTTCCAGAGTGGCTATCCAGTTCCTTCAACCCCATTTGTTGAAAAATCCATCCTTCCTCCAGTTAATTGCTTTTGTGCTTTTGTCAAAAGCATTTGCACATATTTGTGTGGGTCTGTTTCTGGGTTCTCTGTTCAATACACCTTAAAAGAACATAACAAAACCCAGATTGCACCAATATGACATTACAATGTCCAGCACCCAATAAAAAATTACCAAGCATGCAAAAAAAAAAAAAATCAGTAAAATGTCAGTGTCAAAAAAGAAATTATCTAAAAAGTAGCCAGATATACAAGTTAGTTTCATAATGTACCTGGGTGTCTATGATTTGAATTACAACTCTTTATGCCTCTGTCTCCTCAACTGTAAAATGGGCGTAATAATAGTACCTATCTCAGAGTTAAACTGAGGACTAAATAACTTAATATATAAAGCACTTGGCAGAGTGCCTAACACCTAGGAAACTTCATGAAAACATTAGTTGTTTTATTATTTTCATTACAATGAACTATTTACAATATTGCTTCTAAGAAAAAAAATTAATTGTTTTACTGCTCTGATGCCAGAAATACCGCAATGAATATGAAAGATATTTTTTGAATTTCTGTAGGAGTAATAGCTATGGGTTGTGAAGAAATACAGGGCCAAATACATTTCAAAAAAGCTTAAAGTATCCGTTAATAGAATAAGTAGAAGTAAAAGTTATATCTGTCAATTACACCACAGGAAAATACAAGGGGAAAAAAATCAAATGATCAATATATCAAAGAAAATTAATATCTTTTAAAGAATAAAACAATAAAGCATACTAAGCCAAAATATAAAGTAGGATAGGAAGACTAAAAATAAAATATCCGTCATTATACTAAATGTAATGGATTATTTCCTTTCTTGTTAGCCATAGACTGGGTTAAAGAACCAAATATAAATATAGATATATAGTATTGTAAGATATGCCTCTAAGTGAAAAAAAAAAACACAGAAAGATTGCTATAAAAGGCAGAGTTAAAATAAGAAAATTCAGCAAGAGAAATTCAAGGTGCTAATATTAATGTAAAATAAACTAGGATTCAGATAAAAAAAGAATAGGACAAAGAGAAATGTTTATATTGATAAAAAGTACAATCTACAAAGAAGCTAGGACAATTATATCACTTTATGCACCAAACCACAGAGATTCATAATACATAAACTAATTGAGACAGAGGAGAAGTTGACAGTTCCTTAAATAGATGGGGAATTTTTAACACACTGTTCTCAGGAAAAAAGATTCAGAAGATCTATATAATGACAGAAAATTGATTATCTATCTATGTCAGTATATAGACATATATGTAGGTGAATAATATAATCTTGGTATGTCGGAAGATTCTCTAAGCATGCCACTGAAGCCAAAGATTCCAAGAAAGTTTAAAGACAAATGATAAAGTGAGGAAAGGATTTTCAACATCACAATGTTAAAATTCAAGATAATCATATAAATTTAAAAGAACTCTCCAACAGAAAAGTACATATATGATTTAAATAGCCAATACATGAAAGGAGCAATATAAATGCTTAATAAATATATGAGAAGATGTCCAAGTTTTCAGGTAATAAAATAAATACAAATTAAAAATACAAGAAAACACTTCTCATCTATAAAATTGACAAAGATTAAAAAAATATCGATAGTAGCCTCATTCTGAAGGAAATGGTGAAGGAGAGCCTCGACGTTAGGGATAGCAGTAGAAATTGGTATAATCTTACTGGACAGCCATTTGACAATATATATCAAAAGTCTTTAAAGTGTGCTTAACATTGGGTCAAAACAGTCCACTTTTAGTAACTTTTTCTAAATAAAATATACCATTTATTGAAGTCTACCTCTGAGCCAGGCACTGTAGCAGGTGTTTTACAAACATAATAAGATTTAATCCTTACAACAACTCTGTAAGCAGATATTATCAATTTTTACAGGTGAAGGAACTAATGCACAGAAAATTTTATCAATAAGCCAGATATCAAACAGCTGGAATAGGAGTTTATATACAAGTCTATAAGATTTTTTGAAAAATGCACACATATTCACACCTGAAAGAATAAGGATGTTTACTGCAAAGTGTATCATAGAGAAAAGTAGAAAGTAGTATTCGTTATCCATTAACAGGGGATGTTATGTAAATGGAATCCATTCAAATCATATAAATTTTGAAAGAAAATGTATTTAGAAGACACTGGGTTTTTTAATTTGTTTTATTTATTTGAGAGAGAGAGAGAGAGAGAGGGAGAATGCAAGCACAAGCAGGGTGAGGGGCAGAAGGAGAGGGAGAGAATCCTCAAGCAGCATCCCCGCTGAGTGTGGAACCCCATGCAGGGCTCGATCCCAGGACCCTGAGATCATGACCTGACCCAAAATCAAGAGTCGGAGGCTTAACTGACTGAGCCACCTAGGCACCCTAGAATACATTGTTGAGTTAAAGCAACTGGTAGAAAAACAGTTTCATAGTAATAGCTCTTTTAAAAAAACACTATGTGCTAGGTGTGTCAGACACGTTTATTTCACTCTCTAAGCATTTGCATAGGAAGTAGTCTGAAAGGATTTGCACAATGGCTGTCTCCACGTTGTAGAATCAGGGATAATTTTTGAGTCCTTGTTTAGTTCTTTTTTTTTTTTTTTTTTGAAAGTAACTAAATTTATTTCAATGGGCATGTATTTATTTTGTAATCAGGAAAAAACAAAACAAAACCCTGTAAAAATGAGAGAGAGAAAAAGAGAGAGTGAGAGAAAGAAGATCTTGTAAATTAACCAATTAACTGGAACTTACTCATATTGTACTGATACACGCAAAAGCCAGGAGAGTGTGCTATGCTCCCATCTTTCTAAACCTTCTGTCTTTTTGAAAAGAGCCTTACAATTTCAAAAATGATCATCATATCTTATTGTAGATTCTTAATCAAGTTCCTGTAGTCATGATTTAGTTTTCAAAATGTTTGAAATATTTCAGAAAACCACCAAATGAAATAAAGCAGTCAAACAGGAGGTTTCTGATTTCCTGAACAGATTTATACGTGTAACTCAGAGGTCTTCATTTTCCCCCTTCCCAGAGGAGTACGGATACAGCCCAAAGGATGTAGGTTATAATGACAATAGAGCCTTCTCCCCTGCTAAATTCCTATATCATGGCACATCAGTCCCTACCCATGGTGGGATCCTGAGGGCTCCAGCTCTCTGAAGTAATTTGTTTGCCAGAGACCCTCGTTTTGAGCCCTTGTCTCCTCCCCCTTGCCTTGCCCACTATTGCCTGAAGGATGTAGTTTCTGATGACAATAATGTGTTGTTGAGGTACAAGAGGGAGCCAGGAGCATGATATTACCATGTTTGACTTTGCCACTATCAACTTGCTTACTTCAGGGACGTCAGTAGAATTGTTGACAGTTTTCCCTGAATGGGTCCTAGCAGCTGCTGTCTTCCATTAGACACAAATGAATGGTTAATTTTTTTTTTTTTAAACAGGGAGATCCTTTCTTCTTCCTTTTCCTTCTTTCCTTCCCTTTTTTTGGATAGTAAACTTCATTGTAAAATAAATTATACTTGTCAAAAGTTATAAAATAGAAAATAAAAATATACACACTCATGCATATACACATACATTTTTCATTCTTTTGTTTTTTACAATATCTTATTTTAATATGTCACAATATTAATTAGTATTTTTCCCACCTGTGTTCACCAGATTAGAAATGGTAATGGTCTTCTGACATCACCAAGCTGCCTAGCTATTAAATCCACCAAGTGATCATCTGCATTTTTCTTTGTTTTAGAATATTTTACCTTCATCTTTTCCCCTTATAATCTTGGTAATCTACTGATATTTTACATAAAGGAGGAAACCCAAGTGATATGTTTTGGTGCAAAGATGGCAAGGAAACTGGAGTGATATGGCAACTTTTCAGTTTTTAAGATTTATTTTTTTAAGATTTATTTATTTATTTAATTTATTTACTTGAGAGAGAGAGAAAGGGAGAGAGAGAGAAAGGGAGAGAGCTCGAGCACAAGTGGGGGGAGGGGCAGAGGGAGAGAATCTTCAAGCAGACTCCCCACTGAGTGGGGAGCCAGGTGGAGGGCTTGATCTCAAGACTCATGAGATAATGACCTGAGCTGAAACCAAGCGTTGGCCGCCCAACCGACTGAGCCACCCAGGTGAGCCGAAACTTCTCGGTTCTAAGGGGAAGCTTCTCTATGTCAGAAGATGCCAAAGCTCGTGAAAAGATTCTATGATACCTCTGGAGATGTTCAGTGCACTGATGGGTTTATACATTCTATCTTCCCTGATGCTATTTAGGTTGAGACATATGATACTGTAATGAAATGTGGGTTGTATGGCAGAGTGAGACAAGATGATCTGGAAGAGAATAGAGAGGTGTTTCAATGGGAAAATGTTTTCTTGACTTCTATAAATGTTAATCAACATACATTCCCCTGAGGGTAGGTTGGACATGTCCAATCTTCCCTCTACTACTGGCAAGTATATTGAGGTCCACAAATCTTCTAGACAGCCAGTAAACTAGGCTAATCTCTACTTTTAATGAATATTTACCACTATTTACCAATCTCTATTATAATACTAGAGACACCGTCTTCCTTCAAGGAGCACTGAATCTATAGGGAGGAAGGCACACAACCAATTACGTCACAACGTGTTAATGGCGATGATGGATGCATGTTCAATGTGCCACAGAAGCCTAGAAGGAGTACCTATGGCTCCTTGGGGGAATCAAAAGGGGATGGGGGTTGACTTGCATTATAGAAAACGGAAATAGGGGCGCCTGGGTGGCACAGCGGTTAAGCGTCTGCCTTCGGCTCAGGGCGTGATCCCGGCGTTGTGGGATCGAGCCCCACATCAGGCTCCTCCGCTATGAGCCTGCTTCTTCCTCTCCCACTCCCCCTGCTTGTGTTCCCTCTCTCACTGGCTGTCTCTGTCTCTGTTGAATAAATAAATAAAAAATCTTTAAAAAAAAAAAAAACAAAAAACCTCCAGACTCCAGTTCTAATGGATCCCCCACACTTTAAAAAAAAAAAAAAACAGAAATAAATAAGGATCTCTGCCATAGCATTTTCTCACAAGATGGTTGGCCGGAACTGAGCAGTCTTCCACATTACAGGGATCGAACACAGCTAATGTGGCTAGAAGTCATATCATGAGTCGGCAGAATGGCAGGAAGGGATTGATCCCCACCAAAGGAAACACAGAAGGATACATTGTGGAATTCTACCAGTGAGAGATCCCACCCAGACAGGGGAGAAGCCTGCCTTCAATGTTAAGAAATCATTTTGGATGTAAAAGTCAGGGCCATAAGAGAAAAAGAAAAGTAAGTTCTATCTTGAGGATCATATTAGCTGAGCCAACTCGGGCACTTCTAGATTAAATGACTTCTTATAGTCTTGCTTGGTGAATATATCTCTCAGAAATACAAAGGGCCAAGGCTTTTTATCCCAGAAAAGGAAAACCTTCCCTACACGATGAGATTTCCTAGTGCTCATTTCACTCCCTCATCCTCTGCCTTTTATTCAGTAATCTCATTAGCCATCCTGGCTTCACACTTTCACAGCCACTCTTAGGATCTAAGCCTTATGAGATATCTCACAGTGAATTGGTCCCATGTAGCTGATTTCACCATCCATCCATTATTCATTCAACAAAAACATGTTGCCACCTACAACTACGCAGGAGAAATGTTCTGGGTGCTGAGTACACAAATCAAAGTCCCTACCTCCGGGAGCATTTTCACTCAATTCAATGAAGTATATTATCCTACTACACTTAGGCAGAAGACACATGCAACCGATGTATTATAAAACCAGGAGGGGTGCCTGGGTGGCACAGTCGTTAAGCGTTTGCCTTCAGCTCAGGGCGTGATCCCGGCGTTCTGGGATCGAGCCCCACATCAGGCTCCTCCACTGGGAGCCTGCTTCTTCCTCTCACACTCCCCCTGCTGTGTTCCCTCTCTCACTGGCTCTCTCTCTCTGTCAAATAAATAAATAAATAAATAAATAAATAAATAAATAAAATCTTTAAAAATAAATAAATAAAACCAGGAATCCTTGCACCTTGAACTTTTATACATTGCTGTATGTATACCTAAAAAGGACCAATAAAGATAAAACATGTGGTCAGAGTTATGATGATTTTAATGAATCTCAACCAATCTGGCTGTTTTCTTGCTCAAGAATTTCATTCATCATCATGTAAATCTGAGAAAGTGTTTGCATCCAGTTGGCATAAAGGAACTATTTAACTGAGTTTATTTTCTAGTCTTACATGAGACCAGTCTTTATAAAGGATTAAATTATATGTACATAGTGTGTACATACATGTTTTAATATATGAATAATTTTGAAATTTCCCTTTTCAATATTATTTAAGAAACTGAGTATTTAATCACTATGAACTCAACCATAATTTCCTCTTCAATCTTTAAATTTCTGTTTTCCCAAATGACCTACTTTAAAGGTTTATTTTCAGCATTACGGAAGCCATTAGTCTATGAAGCAATTAAAGAACATTGCTGTGAGATCAATGGAAACCACGGATATGTTCAATTGCCCTCCTTTTAAGTCAATGAACTAACATGGATCTGTAATTAACACCCATATGGTGGGCAAGCTCACCTTGCTTAAAAGACAAGCTACTTCTGTTAGCTCTGATTTCAAAACTAACGAAAATCAATAGTGATTTTTATCTTGGTACCAGAATCATTAGGGCAGCAGGTCGGCAGAGCAGCTGAGAGTTTGCAAGCAAAGCCAGAGGGGCGCCATGCCAGCCATCATTGATGGGAGGTAAGGGACCTGTCAAGGATTAGGAAGTTCTTATGGAAACTTCAAGGAGGCAACAGGGAGGCACCTGCCCCGAGAAAAGATGTGCTTCTTTGTCCCCAGCTGCTTTTTATGACCGGTATCTATCTGCTCTGAACATCTGCCCCTCCAGATACAGTACTTAGAATAAGTTTTGCTTAGTCACTCTTTATAGATAATAGTCTCTTCACCTAAAAGTGCAGAACACATTGAAATATTACTCAGCTCGACTAGTCACAGCCACTAATCCTAGTAATGGTTTACAGCTGCCCTATCTTTGATCCAAGAGCACATAATGAAGGGCCAAAAATATTGTTAGTCCAGACTCACTGAGAAATGAAAATAATTATGAGTACTATGTAACACTTAAAATCCATGACTTATGCCCTAATTCGTAAATGACTAGTAGGATGCTGAAGGGACCTTTCTGCTTCCTCTCAGGACCGAGACTCACTTATTCCCTCAACTTCCGATTAGTGCAGAAGGTTCACAGCTGAGCCCCACTCTGAGCACCTCAGGGCGGCTCACATCCAGTGACTGGCTGATGAGGGGGCAAAAGAATCAGCCCCCTCGTCATGCTACCGCGGAACACAGGCAGGACTCTGTCAGCTCTAGAACTTTCCCGGGGATCAGCTGAGCACTTTGTTGGGACTGCCCTGCAGCCCAGCTTCTCGGCCTCATCCTTTCCCTTCCCTCCCTTACAGGCAGTGCTTCTCCACCTTGAACTCTGTTTTCCAGGAAAACTGACCTAAGACAGCACCTGTCCAAAAGGAGCAAAAGGCATGCCCTGAGCAGGATTTTACTGAGCTAACTTTCATACCCCTTCTGTCAACTGTAGAGTAAACCCAGCTGATCAGAAACCTGAGCTACTAAGTGTTAGAAGACCTAGTACCAGAGAGTTGGTGCAATCTCCTATATTTCTTGAAATACAGTCTTCTCAGTCCCTCTCTCATTGTCCCAGTTTTGTTAGAGATACGATATATCAGTTTTCGCTGCTTTTACCAGAAAACTCAAATAAGTGGCTTAAACAAGATAAAGTTTGATTTTTCTCTCAAGTGAAAGAAGTTACTGCGGACAGTCCAGGGCTGGGATGGTAAGTAGTTCCTGGTTATAAGAGATTCAAGTGTTCTATCTTTTTTCTTCACCATGTTGATCCCCTCACCTCCAGGCTCATGTTTACTCAGGATCCCAGCTAGCTGCAGAAGCTCCTGCCATCTTGTCTGTAGAAGAAAGGAGGGTGGAGGGCAAAAAAGTAATTTCGTTGTGGTTGAGTCAGACATCTTTAAAATATATTCCCAGGGGTGCCTGAGTGGCTCAGTTGGTCAAGTGTTCAACTCCTGGTTTTGGCTCAGGTTGTGATCTCTGGGTCATGAGATGAGCCCCATGTTGGGCTCTGTGCTGAGCATGGAACCTGCTTGGGAGTCTCTCTCCCTCTCTGTCTGCCCCTCCCTCACTCATGCTCTCTCTCTCTTTCTCTAAAATAAATAAATAAAATCTTTTACAAATTTAAAAAATATTCCCAGAAGCCCAGCCCATAGACTTTGACACATACATATCTCATTGGTAACTACTACCTGCACAAGAGCGGGGGAAATATAATTTTTAGTTGGGTCCATGCCATGCCTAATAATATAGGTACCAGTTACTAACTGATGCAAGGGTGGGCAACCAGTAGACTCTGCCCCACATAGGTTAAAAGTATCTACTTAAGGGGCGCCTGGGTGGCTCAGTCGTTAAGTGTCTGCCTTCAGCTCAGGGCGTGATCCCAGGGTACTGGGAACGAGCCCCACATCAGGCTCCTCTGCTGGGAGCCTGCTTCTTCCTCTCCCACTCCCCCTACTGGTGTTCCCTCTCTCACTGTCTGTCTCTCTCTCTGTCAAATAAATAAATAAAATCTTAAAAAAAAAGTATCTACTTAAAGAATATATATATATATATATATATATATATATATATATATATATAGCAAGAATAAGTGACCTCTGACCTCTGGGATCCTGTGGGGAGATAATGGGAAGTAGTGGAACTGTGATGAACAGGAGAGGAGTCCTCTTCTAATAAACACAGCCAGAGCCTACCCCAGCCACGTGGGAATGGAGTCCATGTGGTCTGATGTTCCAATTTTCCAAGAGAAGCTTGGCAATCCAGATTTTTATGTAAACTTTATTTTAAAATCAAGCCCCATATTTTTATAGAATTCTAAAATTTGTAATCTGTATCTAACCTTGTTTGCAATCTCTGATCAAGAAAAGCCAGTTTTGGGGCACCTGGGTGGCACAGTCTGACACTTGGTTTCAGCTCAGGTCCTGATCTGAGGGTCATGAGATTGAGCCCAGCATTGGGCTCTGCGCTCAGTGGAGAGTCTCCTAGGGATTCTCTCTCTTCCTCTCCCTCTGCCTCTCCCCCCATTTCCCACTCCCCACTGCGCACGCGCTCTCTCTCTCTCCCTTGCAAATCTTTTTTAAAAATATATTTTTTAAAAAAGAAGAAAGGCAAGTTTTCCCTGGGGACAACATTTTAGAAAATGTTGTGTTGTGCAATAAGAAATGGACTTCATTGCTTTGCAGTTGAAATTGAGGGAGGAGGAACTCGAAAGGAAGGTGCAGGTGACCAGATACATGGACCACGGCAAATAGTCATACCCTGTGGGCAGGCAGCCCATCAGCCACCTGGCCCTTATCTCCTCTCTGCTAGTGAGAATGGGCTGGCTCTGAAGCTGGGGTGTACGGTATTTTCACAAGCACAACTTTGGATAATTAACCCCTTCCTACCCTATAAGGCTGCCGCACACTCTAGCTCACATGCCCTCTACGCGGTTATCCATTCCTTGCAGCTTTCTCTTTTGACCAGCAGATGGCAGCAAATATCGACCAGACTTAGGCGCTGTTTAACCTTCAGAGCTCATGTGCTTTCCATGCATTTTCTTTGACTTATATCAACAAAAACAATGAAAGTCATTTATATTTGCCTCACTTGTTACTTCTCACACCGAGAAGCAAGAAGGTAATCCATTTTACAACTGGTTTATCCTTTTGGAAGGGTCATCACGAAAGTTCAACTCTTTGAAATTGTGGAGCAAAGGTCTTGGTAACACAAGGATTTGGAACTTTAATATATATCACTAAAAAGGATTACTTATTTAATCTTGACTCTGAAGGCTGCTCCTCATAAAAGACTATACATTTTTAAAAAATTTTTCTAAGTAGAATACAATGACTTCAGGGCATAAACAAAATGGTAAACATTTGCTCTTATTATTTTATGAATAACCGCCACATTTGCCCACATCCATCGTTTTTAAAATTCACCACATCCTTTCAATCACCTGGAGATGGAAATAATGAAATAAATATAAGGAAAAGATACTGAGAAAATCTCCTACATGTCCTTAAGTTAACCTTTTGTTGTATCATCTGTTGCAGAGTAGCAAGGTAAATATTTTTCTATTTCCGTTATGTCAACAATGATTATGGAATAAATAAATGTCCTTGAGGAGAAAAGACAGCCACACTCAATAAACTAACTCAAGCATTAGAAGGGATTAGGTCTGCAGAACAACTATTTTTGCACGTCATGCTTCAAAGTTTTATATAACATAAACCAAAATCTCAATAGTCTTTGAAGCAAGATATATGACAAATGAGCAGTCAGGCTTCATGATGAGTAAGAAAGAGATCTGACTTGAAAAATAGGAATTATTTAGTGCCTGCAAATGTTGACAGAATTTACATGTGAGTTGTTAGGTTTGTTAAGCAAGGCAAAGAAACCTAAAGATAATTGGTAAAGGTGAGTACTTGGAAAATTAACAGACTGAGAAGGATGCTGTGATGGTTCTAAAAGTCATCAAAATCTCTGCGAAGTTAAAAAAAGAAAAGATAAATCACAGAATCACAGAGGTCACGTGTGGAAATTTTCCTAGAGAATCTTCCAGCCCCCCAGAATTCTATGGATTCCTTTCGCTGTATCTTTGGACATGTTTGTCTGGCCTTTGCGTGATTGCTTCCACTGATCCAGAGCTTTTGATATTGTGCTGTAAAGATTTTATTTTCAATCAGCTTTCCTTGTTATAAATTTCCTCTTTGCAGAGATTTGAAACTGGTTTCCCAGTAACATCTGCTCATTGGTTTTCCTCTGCAGAAGAAGTTCTAAAAGTTTTTCTTTGGGGTCACAGAAGGCTTTGTTAGATTTATGAATATTATGGACCATTATCCCAGAAAAATGCATTCCCTGAGCTCATTCATGGAGCTCAGGTTAGAGCGTCCCTACTACAGGGGGGATAAAGCCATTTCTGCATGACTCCTCTTCAGACATGTAAAACAGCATTATGTTCTTAAAACATCCTCACTAGTTTCTTCAATTCCTTCCTTCCTTTCTCTGTCTCTTCATTCACTTTTTTTTTTTTTAACAAGCATATACTAAGTATCTATTCTGTGCCAGATACAGTCAGTGTTAGACACTGGGGATGCAGAGATAATAAGACTTTTTTCCTGTCCTTGGGGATTTCACAGATTTTTCGAGGCGATAGATCTACAAACAGGGGGATTAGGTCAAAGAAGAGACTGGAGTTGTGCATGGCTCTGCAGGGCTGGATTCAGCCAAAGCTGAAGTCCCAGCTCTGCTGCTTGTGAGTTCTGTCACCTTGGGGAAGATACTTAACCTCTAGGGGCCTCATTTGGCTCATATATAAAAAGGATACTCAAAATACAATATATTTTTAAAAGATTTTATTTATTTATTGGAGAGAGAGAGACAGAGAGACAGAGAGAGAGAGCAGGAACAGGGAAGAGAGGGAGAGCAGGATCCCCGCTGAGCAGGGCGTCTGACAAAGGGCTTGATCCCAGGACCCTGGGATCATGACCTGAGCGGAAGGCAGACCCTCTTAACCAACTGAGCTACCCAGGTGTCCCTTGACATACGGTATTGCTGTTATTATTATCATTTGCCAAGCAAGGAATCTGGACTTCACTATGCAGATTTCTGCAAGCTACCAGACCTTTTAGAAGGGGATTAGCAGGCATGTTTTTTTTTTCTTTTTTCCCACTTTATTTTAAGGCAAACCACTCATCATGGGAATATGATGAATACACTGGAGAGTGGGAAGGAGGGGACACTAGACAGGAGACTTGCGATTTAGAGGTGAGCATGCTGAAGACTGGGCCTATGGCAGGGGTCATAGGATGGAGAGATGTCTAAAGATAATTTTGAAGGATAAATTTCAGGACTCGGTGGTCACTTGACAGGAAGAAGGCAGAGTTAAGTACAACTCACAAATTTCTACCTTGGGAGACTGATTGGCTGGTAATTTTATTAACTGAGATGGTGATGACAGTAGAAGACGCAGTGGCAGATGATAATGAGTTAAGTGTAAGGTGCCTTGCACATCCGTAAAGCATTAGAAACATGGCTCCGGAATTTGGGACAGAAGCCTTCCCTGGAAAGAACAGATACAATAGATTTGGAATTTCTTTTCGTCCTTGGTAGTCCAAGTCATGAGAATGGATGAGCTGGCCCAGGAGGGCACACAGAGTGAAGAAAATAGCAGGCGACCAAGAAAAGAACTCAGGGAAACACTAGCATTTAAAGGAAGCTGATGGGGGATGTGGAGAAAGGGCTGATGAAGTCAATTGATAGATAGTAAGCAGTTAGGGAAGTAGAAGAATTTGGGGGATTGAAAAAAAAAGCTATCACTCTTTAAAAGAAATCTACATACCCAGTAAGCCCTGGGGATTCTACTAATTGTTCATATTAATTGTCCCCCATGGAGATAGCTGGTTGCCCATGCGTCCTTCCCCATTGAGCTATGTTCACCCCATGATAAGCCAAGGCCCCACATACGCTTGGGTGTGTTTCTGTGCTCTGTGTTATGCTCTGTGGGTCCAGATGCCTACCTGTGCACTAATGCCACACTGTTTAATTACTCAGGTCCAAAACCTGCCAAACACCTTCCCTTCCTCTAGTCCATAATAAATGTGAATTACTGTCACATATCAGATGGACAAAGCTGTTGGCACATTTTTGGGAATAGGTATCCGCTGAATTACGCATAGCAATGATTTACAAACCCTTTCTCTGTGAAGCCACCTCTAAGATGAAATTAAAGAAAGAGTTAACATACCATATGGTACACTTTCTCTCTTTTCTTTTTTGATCTACATAAATCACATTCTCTTAGACAGTGATTCCCAAACCTGGCTGAGTATCAGAATCACCTGGGGAGCTTTTAAAAAATGTAAATTCCAGAGCCCTGTCCCAGATGCACTGAACTGGATAGGATGGGGCATTTGGGGCCAAGGAATAGGCATATGCAATAAAATACTCCTTAGGTGATTGTGATGTGTTCAGTTCCTGGACTGGCATTGGGGAATCCTTGATTGGGCAGTTCTGAGAACATTGATTAAAGACATTTCCAATAATTTTAGAGTACTGTTTCACAATTAACTTTCAGAAAGCAAGCAATTTATTAATCTTACTGATTTTCTTCTTATTATAAAACAGTATATGTTATTATAAATGTACAAACATTGCAGGAATAAAAAGGAATATAATGTAACTTCAAAATTTCCTCTTCAGCAGCTAAAGGATATGAACAGTGTAGTGAATACTTTGGTTTTTTTTTTCTGTATGTATTTACTAGAGTATTTTTTTTTCTCAAAAACAACAACGACAACAACCAGATCACACTATACTTCGGGAGCCTAGGGTAAGAGCCCGTGCTTGGGACCCAGGGTTCTCTGGGTTTAGGACCTAGCTTTGGCCCTTACTAGAATTTTGGACAAACTATTTAATTTCTCAGAGTCTCAGGTCTTCTTACCTGTCAAATGCAGATAAAGATACTTACCCATATCATAAAGTTCTTGTGAGAATTAGGGGATAATGCTTATAAAGGATTAGTACAACATGCAAAATAAGCTTTCAATAAATAACTTCTTATTAGGGTTATTATTAGTAATACAGTAACTACTACATTATAGGCTGTTAATACCACAGGCATCTTCACCTAATGTATATTGAATATTCTATTAATACAAGATTTTCGTAATGCTTTTAGATTTACATATAGTATTTCCCTACGGAGATGTACAGTCATTTATTTAACGAATGCCCTACTCATGCACAGTTTTTCGCACGCAACTTTTCATATTCCTCAACAATTCTGCAGGGAATATCCTTGTACATGTATCTTTTCATACTTGTCTAAGTGTCTCCCCAATTAAGGGAATTGTTGAGTCAACGATTATGAATATTTTAATAAGGTTTTCCCCGTTAGCGTCACACAGTTTATTTATTTATAAATAAATAAAACAATAAAGTAATAGTGTATAGGAGACTGTTTTCCCACCTACTTGCCCAAACTGGATATTAATAATCTTTTAAGCTGTTGCTAATGGGCAAGGCAAAATGATGCATCATTGTTATGTTATTTTGCATTTATTTAATTATTAGAGAAAGGAAGCCCATAAAAAAAATGTATTCGTGCTGCAGTTTTTTATTTAACTTTGTATTTTCCCACATGCTCCCGGTCGATTTTTTTTTTTTTTAAAGATTTTATTTATTTATTCGACAGAGATAGAGACAGCCAGCGAGAGAGGGAACACAAGCAGGGGGCGTGGGAGAGGAAGAAGCAGGCTCCTAGCGGAGGAGCCTGATGTGGGGCTCGATCCCATAACGCCGGGATCACGCCCTGAGCCGAAGGCAGACGCTTAACCGCTGTGCCACCCAGGCGCCCCTCCCGGTCGATTTTTTAAGACTTGTTTTCCCTTTCCTACCTTACTCCTTCCTTCCTTTTTCTGCCATTCACCTTCTGGTTTTCTCTCTCTCCTTGATTTGCCAATTGCATGGTATTTTATGTCAATGTCTTTTTCCATCTTCCCTTCATTTCCGGTGGTGTCCTTTTTTTCTTTTCTTTAAGTGCAGGGCTTGAACACGTGACCCTGAGATCAAGACCTGAGCTAAGCTCAAGAGTCAGACGCTTAACCAACTGAGCCACCCAGGTGCCCCAATTTTTGGTGGTTTCTAGGTCCCTTTATTTGTTTATTTATTTATTTGTTATTTATTTATTTTTTAAGTAGGCTCTACGCCCAACGTGGGACTTCACATCATGACTCTGAGTTCAAGAGTTGTATGCTCTACCGACTGAGCCGGCCAGGCGCCCCAAGTCCCTTTAATTGATAATCTCTTTATTTTATTTGCATTCTCTAAACAGAAGACTCTAAATGATTTCATCCTATATTAGGCAAGTCAGTGTTTTCTCTTTCCCTGACATCTCACATTTTTTGGAAGAGGGGAGGGTGGCCGCATCACTCCCTGTTCAAAGTGCAAAAGAGCTGGCTCGCTTTGTATTTTCTTCCTTCCCAAATCCAGTTGTCTTCTGTAGCATCTAATTGTTTCTTTGGCTTTCCGGATTCTACCCAATGGCTGATAGAAAATGTCACAGCTTGTGTGAGTGCCAGTCACAGCCAATTATACCCTAAACGATCTGCGTTGGCATGAACAGGCTTGGCAGAACACGCTATGCTCTGGTGAGATGAAAATTTGCTTCAGTCAACTGTGCTTGCATGGGATTTGACTTCAGATGAAATCATGCTGTTGTACGGTCTGAAGCACGGTGGCAAACAAAGTAAACACTAGTAAACCTAGTGGTAAACAACTAGGATAGCACGAATATCTAAATGGTATTTTCAGATATATTACTATTATAGCACATTATATATAACACGATGGTCACGAATAGGGTTCCATTCTTTTTATTCCAGATTCACTACATTCTAGTTTACCAAAGTTGGTATTTTATCTTTACCTCTTACAAAAATAATGTATAGAACTATTCCCAAACAATAGCTACATGCAGAAGACTGAAACTGGACCATTTTCTTACGCCATACGCAGAAATCAACTCAAAATGGACAAAAGACCTAAATATGAGACAGGAATCCATCAAAGTCCTAGAGGAGAACACAGGCATCAACCTCTTTGACCTCGGCCAAGGCAACTTCTTGCTAGACAGGTCTCCAAAGGCAGGAGAAAGAAAATTAAAAAATGAACTATTTGGGCTTCATCAAGATAAAAAGCTTTCACACAGCAAAGGAAACAGTCCACAAAACTAAAAGGCAACCTACAGAATGGGAAAAGATATTTGCAAATGTTTTATCAGACAATGGGCTAGTATTCAAAATCTATAGAGAATTTATCAAACTCAACACCCAAAGAACAAATAATCCAGTCAAGGAAAGGGCAGAAGATATAAACAGACATTTCTCCAAAGAAGACATACAAATGGCCAACAGAAACATGAAAAAATGCTCAACATCACTCATCATCGGGGAAATGCATATCAAAACACAATAAAATACCACCTCACACCAGTCAGAATGGCTAAAATTAACAAGTCAGAAACAACAGATATTGATGAGGATGCACAGAAATTGGTGGGAATGCAAACTGGTGCAGCCACTCTGGAAAATACTATGGAGTTTCCTCAAAAAGTTAAAAATAGAGCTACCCTATGACCCAGCAACTGCACTACTAGGTATTTACCCCAAGTATACAAAAATAGTGATTCAAAGGTGCACCTGCACCCCAATGTTTATAGCAGCCAAACTATGGAAAGAGCCCAGATGTCCATCAACAGATGAATAAAGAAAGAACATGTGGTATATATACAATGGAATACTACTCAGCCATCAAAAAATGAAATCTTGCTATTTGAAATGATGTGGATGGAACTAGAGGGTATTATGCTAAGCGAAATAAGTCAGAGAAAGACAAACACCATATGGTTTCACTCATACGTGGAATTTAAGAAACAAAACAGATGAACATGGGGGAAGGGAAGGAAAAATAAGATAAGAAAAGAGAGAGAGGAAACCATAAGAGACTCTTAACTGTAGGAAACAAATTGAGGGTTGCTGGAGGGAATGTGGGTGGGGGGATGGGGTAACTGAGCGATGGGCATTAAGGGGGGCACTTGATGTAATGACACTGGGTGTTATACGCAACTGATGAATCACTAAATTCTACACTATATGTTAACTAACTTGAATTTAAATGAAGAAAAAAAGAAATATCCCCAAACAAGCACATAACTTATTGATTTAAATTTTATGTTAAATCAAAATCATTTGGTATTTGTTGTATAAGTAATCCGTACCTTCAAGGTATGTTTTCACATTTTCCAAGTTGAATTAAGTTAGTTCACACCTGGGGTGCCTGGGTGGCTCAGTCAGTTAAGTGTCTGCCTTCAGCTCAGGTCATGATCTGCGGTCCTGGGATCAAGTCCTGCATGGGGCTCCCTGCTCAGCAGGAAGTCTGCTTCTCCTTCTTCCTCTGCCCCTACCCCCCCCTCGCTCTCACTCTCTCTTTCTGTCTCTCAAGTAAATAAAAAAAAATCTTTAAAAAAAATTAGTTCACACGTTAGGATTATACTGATTTCAAGAGCCTAAATCATTACAATAATAACTAACTGAAAAAACATTTTTAGTGGTTTGTATCATGTAAGTTCAAATACATGAGGTTTGCCAAAAACATTATTACCATTACATTTAAACTTAAAGTGATAATGCCATAGTTAAAATCAAAACTATATACATGAATGTAATATACAGGCATTGGAATATGATTAGAACAATTATGTAGAGACAAGGAAATATTTATAGCCATGTAAAGTGAATAAAGTACAATATTAAAATATGATTGCAAGATTACATATTGAATCCAATGAAAATATCTCCATCTTATTTTGAGGATTAAGTTTTGTTCATCTTGCTATTTCATTGCCTTCTCAATTAAAAATTCCAGTATATTAATAAGGAATAGCAGGGAGATTGGTAGGAGAAGGAAGGAAAAATGAAGGGGGGGTAAACAGAAGGGGGAAATGAACCACAAGAGACTATGGACTCCAGGCAACAAACCGAGGGTTTCAGAGGGGAGGGGTTGGGGGGATGGGCTACCCCAGTGAAGTGTATTAAGGAGGGCACGTATTGCATGGAGCACTGGGTGTTTCATGCAAACAATGAATCATGGAGCACTACATCAAAAACTAATGATGTACTGTATGGTGACTAACATATCCTAATAAAAATAAATTCCTGTGTAATAAATCTAAACAGTGGCTCAAGTCCAATGTTGATTCAATAATTCAACAGTTCTATCTTTCGTTAAACAAAAACCAGTAACGGCCACTTGACTAATGTTTAGATTATGCAACTCACCTCCAGAATGTATTTTATTCCCTGTACTCTTTTTTCTTTTTTCTTATTTATTTACTTATTTATATTTATATGTTTTTCAAAGATTTTATTTATTTATTTGAGAGAGAGAGAGAGAGAGAGAGCGCAGGAGCAGGGAGGGGAGAGGCAGAGAGAAGCAGACTCCCTGCTGTGGGGCTCGATCCCAGGACCCCGAGATCATGACCTGAGCCGAAGGCAGATGCTCAATCAACCCCCCAGCCCCCCATTTATCTATCTATCTATCTATCTATCTATCTATCTATCTATCTATCATCTATCTATCTATCATCAAGTAGGCTTCACACCCACCATGGAGCCCAGTGAGGGGCTTGAACTCACAAGCCTGAGATCAAGACCTGAGCTGAGATGGAGTTGGATGTTTAACTCACGGAACCACCCAGAAACCCCTCCCTGAATAGGTTTGGCTAAAAAGGAGGGTAATATTTAAAATATTAAAACGTCAATCAGCCAGAACAATCGAGAAGCAGAACGGACACTGCCACACTTGAGCGTAGGGGCTGAACCCCCGTGCTGGATAGAAGTGAAAGTGTGCTTTTAGAAACGGCCTAGAGGGAGGCGCCTGGATGGCACAGCGGTTAAGCGTCTGCCTTCGGCTCAGGGCGTGATCCTGGCGTTCTGGGGTCGAGCCCCACATCAGGCTCTTCCGCTATGAGCCTGCTTCTTCCTCTCCCACTCCCCTGCTTGTGTTCCTTCTCTCGCTGGCTATCTCTGTCGAATAAAAAAAAAAAAAAAAAAGAAAGAATGAAAAAAGAAACGGGCTGGAGGGAACTTTGTTTTTTGGACATCAACACAGCTTGATGAATAACACATTTGGTTTAGAAAAGAAGGCATAGGTTATAGTTCCAACTTTGCCAAATAATCCCTCTGAGTCTGATTTTCTCTATCTACAAAAATATTCAAAGAATGAGATAATAATTTGGGAAACCCACTTAAATTTTAAAGTGCAGCAGAATCCATGATATCTTCACGGTCGTTAATGACATATTAACGTATTTTATTTCTTTACTGTAGACACAACTGGAAATTTTGTTTTTCTCACTTATATCACTTAACGAGTCCAGGAACTAAATTCTGACTAAATGATGCAGATTTCAGATGCATCAGACTTAATAAAAAATTTCAGACTTAATAAAAAAATCTGTCCCTGTGAGCTATAAATGATGACCGAAACTGCCAAATGTATAGGAAATTGTCTTCTTTTCATTATAATAGGCATCTCTGTGTTTGGTGAAATGAGAAGTAGGTGTCATATAAGGTCACAGGCTCAGAGCAAAGACACACAGTTCCTATGTTAAACTTTTCCAGGGCTGACTGTAATTTGCTGAACATTTACAAATAGTGCTGATATTTTATTAATCTTATGGAGTTTCACTATTTTTTTCTCCATTTCTATTTCATGTTTCTTTCCTCAATATTCTTTGCTCCACTGTATCACAGTGGAGTTTTCGATTGGTCTCCTAGACCATTTGCCCTCACCTATGTTATTTTTTTTGGCATATCAACTATAGATTCTCTGAGGTTTTGGATACCAATAAAGCAGTTTTATACTACTACAACCTCTAAAACTTCTAAGCTTTTGATTTACTTTGCACATGCTTAAAAATTACCAGCAACTTCTGTTTTTTAAGTAGATGGCCAGAAGCTCAGGCAAAGTCTTCATAAAGATTGTACTCAATTAAGCTTTGTATGTTATAAAAATTCTGAGCTTCATTTTAGAAAGCTTACTTGTGTAAATGCTGAGAAACTCATCCAATTCTTACTATACTGTATGGACCACCCATCAGTATCAACATTGAAAAAGTACAATTTGAGAGTCATCTCCGGCTGGAATGATAAAATAACAGTAATAGCACTGGGGACAGAATAATAGTTGTAGTAAAGACGATTCTGAATACCCTATAGAGACTGAGGACCCACACAGTGTTTATGTATTCCACATGGTTAAATAAAATCTTGCCCTAAGAATTTTATCACCAATAACCAATATTGTACCTAAAAACCCACAGCTTAAGAATTATGTATGTTGGGGGTGCCTGGCTGGCTCAGTCGGAGGAGCGTGCGACTCTTGATCTTGGGGTTATGAGTTCAAACCCCATATTGGGTGTAGAGATTACTTAAATAAAAATTTTTAAAAACCTTAAAAAAAGAATTATTTATGTCAATTACAGGCCTCATTTATTACTTAGAGCAAATACATGTTTTATATCCTCGAGGGGCTCTTCTCATAAGAATTGTTTCATCTTTCTGGCATTGAAGCAATATGACATCACAGATAGACTCTCATATCACCATCTTACTACAAATACACATACAGGGGTGCCTGGGTGGTGCAGTTGTTAAGCGTCTGCCTTCAGCTCAGGGCGTGATCCCAGCGTTCTGGGATCGAGCCCCACATCAGGCTCCTCTGCTAGGAGCTTGCTTCTTCCTCTCCCACTCCCCCTGCTTGTGTTCCCTTTCTCGCTGCCTCTCTCTCTGTCAGATAAATAAATACAATCTTAAAAAAAAAAAAAAACAAATACACATACAGTTTGTATTTGTTTGTGTTCTTGAAAAAGTACTGACTCATTTTACACACAATGACATACACCATAATAACCAAATTATAATCATATAGTATAATCGTAAATGATTCCTGTTTTCAAGGAAATGATTGAAATGCCTGAGTGGAAACAAAGGTGGGTGATTTCCTACTCTCCCCACCTTCCTTCTCAGGGCTTTATCCTTGGTAGAGAGCATATCAGCACTGCCTCCATCAAAAATAATTAGGTACCATACACACACACCACACAACATTCTATTCGCATCTTCCTCTCTGTTCTTACAAATGTTTTCATCCTCTCAGCTTGAGGTAATTGATACTTACTTATTAACAACCTGTCTCTGCTCTCCGCCATCTTCTGTGGTTCCCAAATCAGGAACCGCTTTACTTCCCATTATTTTCCTAGACACACTCTTAATTGTAATTCAGCCAATTTCCTGTATGTTCAAAACAAACAAAACCCCCCAAAAAACCCCAATTGTTCCATTTTCTTCATTTTTGCTCTGCATGCTTATCAGCTACAAGTTACATGATGTTGGGCAAGCCAGGCTCTCTGAGCACCAGCTTCTCTTCTGTAAAACAACTGTTACAAGACCTCATTAATTGCTACCCTTTCCCCCATACAACCCCTCGCCCCTCACCCCTGGGAGACCATCCCAAAGCACTGTATAAAAATGGCATTACTTCACTGTCAGATTTGCATGGCCTCCATTTGAATGTTTGATCTTAAACTGTTTGCATTCCATTTCCCAAACTCTTATGTTAATCATTTTGCCTCCTGACTGTTGGGTTTGCTTTACTTAGGGTTTTGCCTCGTCTCTCAGACCAGAAACACTTGTCTGCTCCTCTGGGCACAACTCCGATTTCCCTCCAAGTGATTCCTCACTCCCCTAGTCTTCTGCTGTGGCCCCTGTCTATGAATTGGAACCCTGTCTTGGCCACTTCTCTGGTCTTGGACCTTGCCCCTTTGGCAGAAGTTCTTGTGGCCAATGCCCTTACCGGGTTCACCCTGTAAGCAGCAGAAACTTGGAATTGTGATTCTATATTTGTCTTGTCTACAAACTTTTCTGCTTTTTATATAAACGCTATCATTAAAGGCTTACCTCAAGTCCTAACAATTCTATGAAAATTCCTTCTCTTTACTATATCAGCCTTCATTGATCTTTCTCGTTTTGGACTCTTGCAATACCCACCTGCATCACATCTAGCCCTAGATTATAGAATGAATTTTTTTAAATTAAACTTAGAGGTCGTTTAGTCAAATTATACCATGCTAGATTCCACTATCCCATATTCCTCACCAAGCCTTAGCTGGGGTAATTCTACTACTTGGGAAAGCAGCCATTCTGTTTGTGGGAATAACCTAAACATCTCAGATAGCATTTTCTTCTCTAGACATTGGCTCTGAGATGTTACCAATGAATGTGTATCAATTCATTTTAAGAAAACGTGAAATGAATTCCCAGGAGGGGTAAACATCCTGCTGTTCAGAACACACTAGCTTGTCAGCTTTAGGTAAAAAACGTGGCGTAGAAGCATTCAGAATAAGGGGGGAGGTAGACTGTTTAATGAATGGATGGTGGAGATCTTTGGTCTGAGGTCTCCCAGTAGACGACAATAGAGGGGAAAATGCCTGATAGCTTGTGCTTCAGAGGGAGTAATTTCCACATGGATAGATCTCTTTTTTCCTGCTAAATACTTGATGGATGGTGATGATGATGATGCATAAATGGGTTAAAGATCGCTCCTGTATATTGGCCCCTATATTGTTTACTTCTTTTTTTTTTTTTTAAGATTTTACTTATTTATTTGAGAAAGAGACAGAGAGCATGAGCAGGGGGAGGGGCAGAGGGAGAGTGGAAGCAGATTCCCCGGCTGAGCTCCTCATGGGGCTCAATCCCTGGACCCTGAGATCATGACCTGAGCTGAAGGCAGACGTGTAACCAACTGAGTGACCCCGGCGCCCCTATATTGTTTACTTCTTTGCGGCAGGCTAGAGCTATGAGCTCAAAGCCTGCTGACGTCGTTCTTAGTTTTTTTACACAATCTCATTGCTTCAGATATAGTCCCAATAAGCCAATTTTTAGCCATTTAGAGCCTGTTGCTTTGCAAGCTCCACAAAACTGCACCCAGCATCTGCCAGCCATCGCATAAGACAAACCCTACAGCGGTAAAAGACCCCAGACTACAGCTGCCCTTTGGAGCTCTTTGACCCAGAGCCTCCCCACCTTGCGGCTGGGTGACATTGCCTCAAGACATGAGTCCCCTCTCTAATTCCCCTGTCCCCTGAGAATCCTCTGGTCCTCTTCCCCTTCTGGGTAGTGGAGCTACATTTCTGCAAGTTCCCTTCTGTGAAAGACTTCTTCTCTCATGCAAGCCCATTCAGTGCTGCCCCATAACATTTGATGTGAAATAACACCACCTCATGGCCCTGGCTTTTCCTTGATCTGCCCTGAAATCCTCAAACTCACCACAGTATACATGGTAAAAGTTAAAGCAGTACAAAAGTTCGATTCCTTCCCACCTCAGACCTCTGGTCACCCTCTCCAAAGTTAAATATTATCAATATTTCTTGGATGTACGTCCAGAAATATGCCATTTAAATATATGCATGTACATCTTGTTTTAGTCTGCTGGGGCTGCTGTGACAAAATACCATCGACCGGGTGGCTTACACAACAGAAATTTCCTTTCTCATAGTTCTGGAGGCTAGAAGTCCAAGATCAAGGTCTCAGCAGATTTGGTTTCTCCTGTGGCCTCTCTCCTTGGCTCACAGATGAACACCTGCTGACAGTGTCCTTACATGGTCTTTCCTCTGTGGCTGTGTGTCCCTCGTGTTTCTCCCTGTGTCCTGATCTCTTCTTATAAGACATCAGAGGGTTGGATTGAGGCCCAACCTAATGGCCTCATTTTAACTTAATTACCCTTTTAAAAGTCCTATCTCCAAATACAGCCATATCCTCAGGTATTAGAGGTTAGGGCTTCAACATATGAGTCTGGGGGGACAAAAATTCAACCCATAACACACACACACACACACACACACACACACACACACACGTTCACCTTTAGAAAAATACAGATTTTGCCTTTTGCATTTACAATATGCTGCTGGTCTTATCAACAAACAGGGCTACATCTACCTTACTCTTTTTTTTTTTAAAGATTTTTAATTTATTTATTCGACAGAGATAGAGACAGCCAGCGAGAGAGGGAACACAAGCAGGGGGAGTGGGAGAGGAAGAAGCAGGCTCATAGCGGAGGAGCCTGATGTGGGGCTCGATCCCATAACGCCGGGATCACGCCCTGAGCCGAAGGCAGACGCTTAACCGCTGTGCCACCCAGGCGCCCCTCTACCTTACTCTTTTAATGGCTGCATAGTTATTCATCATCTGGACAGTGTATTGTATTTACCCAGAACCCAACTTTTGAGCAATTTGGTTGCTTTCAGTTTTTATTTCTTTTACCAAAAACACTACTACAATATCTTCACAATTATGCTTTCTTTTACAAAGTGGAGAGATAGCTATAAGGTGAACTTTTAGAACGGAGACTGCTCAGTTAAGAAATGTCCATTTTCATTCGCATACATATTATAAATTTCTTCACAAATAGAGAGTACCAGTTTGTATTCTCATCAACAATAAAGGTGAAAGTCCCCCAAACCCTTGCCGTAATTCAACATTATCAAGCGTTTTCACCTTTCTTAATTGAGCCATTGAAAATGGTATCTCAATATAATTTAATTTGGCTTTCTTTTATTGAGAGTGGGGGTTGAACATCTCTTCATGTTCAAGGCTGTTTGTATTTCTTGTAAACTGTCCCTTTAAATCCTTTATTCACTTTTCCCCCATTGAATTGCTGGCCTTTTCCTTAGCGATTTATTTGTTGGAGCTCTACATTAGAGAAAGAAATGAGTCTCTTGTCATATGTGGTTTTATAGGACATAAGGTTGCAACATGGCCCTGGAATTTTCAGGTCTACCCGAGCACCATCCCGGGCAAATGGTTTCTAGAGCCAAAGGATCTTGGTCATGTTAATGTGGGCACAGATAGGAAGCAAATTCCTATCCCCATACCTTATAATCTCCTGCTATGAATAGGATAACACTGAAAAGCTGAGAAAATACAGATAATGAACACATCTTGTTGACTTCATGTCAGGCATTTTCTAGAACTTTAATTTTTCTACTAATCACATGATTTAATCAACTAAGTGTACAATTACGAATTAAATAATGTAGCTCATAACACACTTGTTTCTTAAAAATTAAAATCTCAGTTTCAATCAGTATACCTTCCTGGGAAGTGGAATATAATTCATGTTGTTGGGATCAAAATTGATGGAATATATCTCTAAACTTTATTGACCCAAATAGGACCACATTCCTCCCCAGTGGGAATTGGCCATTAGTCATGGAACATTTTTCCTGCCTGGCATCATTTCTTCTTTCACAACCTAGCTGAAATGCCCTTTCCTCAGAGAAAGCTTCCTTAACTCTTCCTCACCCCCAACCTGATGTAGACCATTCCCACTAGCCTCTTAAAGTACTTTGTTCCTTCCCTTAAGAGCATTGAACACAACTGGAAGTTATATGTGTATTTGTTTAGCACATTGTCTAATGTATATTAGACGTTCAATAAAAAGTTGAATATATAAAATACCAATTCCTTTGGGTTCTAACATTGTATGATTTTATGAAATGTCAAATGCCAAAGAAGCCATAGATATTTCTTTATCTTATAAATCATGAGCTTACTATAAATGCTTTGCAACAAAAACATGCATGTCTGGATAGACATGACTTTCCCTACTCATCCATCCATATTCTTGGGGAGACAAGTTATCCGATTCATCCCGGACTCCTGTTGATTCCATAGCAACTCTTCTCCATTTTGTACTCTCTACAAGTCTCACCTTACAACGCAGAAGTGAAGAAAGTGTGAAAGAAGGCAATTAATACATCCAGAGCTCTGCTCTAGTGTGTAGGTACAGGTAAAATGTCTTTTTTTTATTTTTATCATTATAACAGACTTTACGATTGCAATAAAGATGTGAGTGGTCTCTTCCAAGATAAACATCTGAAACAGAGAGGCAGGTTACATTCTAACAGCCCGTGGCTGCTGTCAGAAATAATTTAATGCTCAGAGCTTTGTTGGCTGACCCAAGTCCTTTGAAGAAGTGAAGCATGCTACTTACACCATCATGGCTGCCCAGAATCCACTCATTTATGTGAGGTGCTCTGTAGTGCTGCTCAATGAAGGCAAGAAGCCTGAACTTAGTAATTGAGAATGAATGTCAAGTAGTGTCAAGACGCCTCAATTCATAAGGCTGATAACTCCTTCTGTGATTGCATTTCCATTTTTACAGCTGCTTCAGTGGCCAAGTTTGTCAGCCTTGTTTGGGAAAGTATATATATTATAGGACTCTTGGCACTGCCTGAGAAGAAGCTAGTATTTTTTATTCATTTCTAAGGGTTGTGGAATTTCCCATTATAGAGGTCGATTTTATAAAATTTAGAGAGATAGGAAGAGAATTTTTTTTCAAAGACAAGAAATAAGGAAAAGAAAAGTGCTAATCTTTGTGCTACTCTTCTAGCAATCACGAATTTTAAAAACTTTTGACATGGGCAATATATTTCCTCAAGAGGAAGAAACTTCTTTAAATAAAATAAAAATACACAAATGATTAAACAATGGTGAGGAATGAAGCCAATTTCTAGAATGTTTTGGAACTATAGTAGTTTAGATAGAAAAAATTCCTCTTACCTTTAGTATAGAGTCTAGCCCCTCTTTCTGTAAAGAGCTAGAGAGTAAATATTTTAGACTTTGCAGACCAGATGGTGTCTGTAGCAACTATCCTGGCATTGACTTCAAAAGCAGACATGGACAATGTGTAAATGAGTGAGCATGGCTGTGTCTCAATAAAACTTTATTTGTAGATGCTAAAATTAGAATTGTCTATCACTTAACGTGTCATGAATATTTTTTTCTTTTTGTCTTTTTAACTATCTAAAGATGAAAAAAATCATTCTTAGCTTACATATTGTACAATAAGTGGCATGCTGGATTTGGCCCACAGGCTGAAGTTTGCTGATCCCTGCTGTAATATTTAGTAGATGCTGGAGTCCCTTCTGAAACACAGTTATGTCTCATGGATGAGCCACCTCTATGGACAGGGATTGAATTATACTTTGCAGGGTCTTTAGCCAGTGCTTCATGCCTTTGTTGGACACATAGTGATGCCTGCTGTTATCAACAATTTGCTACACACACACACACACACACACACACACACACACACACACACCTATCTGGGCAAAGTAAATACATAAAGGCAAGCATGAACTATCTCAAGGACATCACCCTCCCCACCCTCCCCACCCCTCCAAAAAAAATCCCTGTGATTTCCTTGGAGTGATCTGGAAATCAAAGTGAAGCAGAAACCACTGATATTAAGGAATAAACTGAATAAGGATGTTTCCAGTTATCCTGAAGCCAGGGCACCTTCTTAAAGAGTGCAAACGATAAAGAGCAATTTGTAAACCTGCAAAAGTAAAAAGTCGGTTTAACATCATATGGTTTATTACACTTATTTTTTCCTAAATTGTGAATTTCTAATGCCCTCTTTTCTCCCTAATTACATCAGAGCTTTTCTTACATTGGAAGGTTTTTAAAAGATATTTGGGTTTGGGGGCGCCTGGGTGGCTCAGTCGTTAAGCGTCTGCCTTTGGCTCAGGGCGTGATCCCAGCGTTCTGGGATCCAGACCCGCATTGGGCTCCTCAGCTTGGAGCCTGCTTCTTCCTCTCCCACTCCCTCTGCTTCTGTTCCCTCTCTCGCTGGCTGTGTCTTTCTCCGTCAAATGAACAAATAAAATCTTAAAAAAAAAAGATATTTGGGGTAAAAATGCTACATATGGGAGAGTCTTCTTTTTTTCTTATTGTTATATAAATAGTCGTGGTTGGCAAGCAGTGTCGAAATCAGCCAGGAAAATATATTGGCGAATTATTTATCTTTTCCCTGAGAGTTGAAACCCAAGATTTAACTCTAGCGTTGGTGAGATTGAAAACAAAAACAAAACATTAAAGTTATTTTCACAGAGTCATTCTAGATGCCCACTTTGTAAGGTTGGAGCTGCTTTGATGGTGTCGCATTCTAAACCTCTCATTATGCACTGACTGCATACCAAGGGATGGTAATGATGAGAATCATTCATTGAATTGCAAGATTGACTGTCTAAGAAAAGGAATAATACATAAAGCAAATGCAAAATTGTATCTGACATTCAAGAATAAACGCTATTTTGCATACTGAATTCTAATAGTTGGAGAAAGCAGCTTCAAATTTGGGATGTTTAATAATTCAGAAAATACTTCTGAACGGCAGCATATAGCTTTTACAGTTTTATTGTGCTGCTATTCTTATATCTTAGAAAGCAAAAGACAAAAGTCATATTTGTTCTCATGTATTTAATGTGCTTTGGGAGGCCCAGATAAAACTCCACGGAGCGTTCGCCTAAAAGTTTCAGGCATTTATTTACATATTTCTCAATCACAGAGTCAGCGTATTAGATTTTCCTCAGTAACAAATATCTTGATAATTGAGGAGGTCTTTGGTTTTTACTGGGATGTCAGGCATTGTCCAGGTGTCTGAGACTACTTAGCATTTCTATGCCACTTTAGAGATGCTTTCAGACTTTGGGTGGCTAACGAGCTGTGTTTTGTACAACACTAAGGATCTTAATCTGATCAAATGGTGGTGCTGAAAAGCTCCCTCGGTTTTTAATATGATGATCTAATGCTAGGAAATTGCAGTCCCTTGTTATTATACATAGATCAAGACATTCCATTCTGGACATGGACTGTCACCTCTGCAGACCTTATTCTCTTGCTGCAGATCAGAGAATCTCGGGGCCACAGGAGCAAGTTTAAATGTCTTTATTTTGTCCACAAGTATTCCTTCCGCCTACTCCCATCCTGAACACATTTTAGTCCAAAGCATGGCCTTTACAGAAAAATGGAGGATCATGTAGTTTCAATCACAAATCACATTATCAATGGATAACTAAGTAATTCCTTATGAATGACAGGAACTAGATTTATTTTTTTATTTTTTTTAACAAATGGGCTTTATTTTTTTTTAAGACTTTATTTATTTATTTATTTATTTGCAGAGAGAGAGTGAGCACAAGCAGGGGGAGTGGCAGGCAGAGAGCAGGGAGCCTGATGGGGGACTTGATCCTAGGACCCTGGGATCATGACCCAAGCCGACTTCACTGACTGAGCCACCCAGGCCTCCTGAACCAGATTTATTTTTAAATGCTGTTTTGTTGAGAAGCTTTCCATTCACCTTAGCCTTTTTAGATTCTTTATCTGTAGATGTTGGGGCCTGTACACATTGATCATAGTGGGTCTTCACTGTCTTGATTAGAAAGTGTTCATGAGTCCTCTGAAAACTCACATAACTTGGGTGAAAGAGTCAATATTTGGTAGAAAGAAAACCTGTCTTTGATGCCCACGATCTACCTAGCCATTTCTAGCAGTTCTTGTCATCAGGTATTTTTATTTTCAGGTAGGTTCCCTTCTTCTGGTCATTGCAAAAACTCTTTCAGTTTCTCCATCATCTGGGTGATATATATAACATGCTGTATGTTACTACCATATCTTCAGATTAGTTAGATTCAAGGGAGTCCTATTCAAGCAGATCATGATCATTGACAATAATGTCAATCTTCCTGAAAACCAGCTTACCTGAGAGCAGCTAAGTATGTCCTAATTGAAACAAATCCCAATGCAGAGGTTTTTACCTGGTGCATTTATAAACTGGCTCCCCCCTTCCTCCAAAGCTTATTCTCTCTTCTAATCCCATAGTAGATTATTTGGTGATTTAAAAAGACTTGCTTGGTGTGTCATGTACAAAAGAGGATTTTTTTTTTGTAAAATAGAGCTAATCTTAGCATCTCTAAGAAATGAAATAGTTTTGTTTCTTAAAATTCCACAGATGAGTGAAATCATATGGTATATGTCTTTCTCTGACTGACTTATTTCACTTAGCATCATACACTTCAGTAGAAAGAAAAAAAAATTGAATGGCTTTTTTTTTTTTTTGCCATTTCGTTATGTAATTTAGATGGTTTGGGATTTTTTAAACCCTCATATTCTTAGTATTTAAATGTATGCTTTCTCTCTTAGCATCCCCAATATTACATTATAACATTGATACAGTTAACGTGAAATAATAACAACATGGGTTCAATTATGTAGGTAGATCGTGGGCATCAAAGACAGGTTTTCTTTCTTTTCCAGTTCTTCGAGGTGGGCTGGGTTTCTTTTTTTTTTTTTTTTTCCCTATTACAAAGAGAAAGAGAACTTAAGTAAAAATTGGAGGTTGCTGCAGCTGTTAAAAGCTCTCTGAAGCCCATTGAGCAAGAACAGAGCTGTTGAATAATGCAGACAAGATAATGAACAGCAGACAAATGATCCCAGGAGGCTCCCCGCTGGGTAAAGGGAGTATATACTTAGAGGCTAGATTTATTATCCTAACATCTTTTCTGGTGACCTCCAATTTATTGGAAATACCTGTGACATTTATAAACTCTGGGCTCTTCCCCTTCAACCAAAGCCAAACTTGCATTTCTACCATAGCTCCTTGAAGTCACAGAGCAAAGCCTTAAAACCCCAAACTTCCTCTTTGAAAGAAGAAACTGAGACTTAACTAATCTTGTAAAGAGAAAAGAGCCAGAAATGCGATGTGGCTCCCTCGGCTAAAGGAAAGCCTTCTAGAGAGAAGGTTTTCTTACTTACTAGAAATTGCCAATGAAGTTCATCGCCTTAGCTAGATTTGATCGGTAATGCAGCACTTCACAGGTACAATCCATGCCCAGCCACGTTTGGGCCATTTTCTAACCAAGACAAAATTGTGAGATATATGGTACTGTGGAATTACAAATCACCTTTGTTTTAAAATGAGCCTTCCTAAAGACGGATCTTAATGCATAATTTATTCTTTGAACGTAATTCATCAAATTTTATTTTATACAATGGTGGTCAAGTTCAGTGTGCCCTTTAATTTGGGATTGAAGGAATCATTCCATAAAGGAGGAGAAGAATAGTTTCCAAAGCCATGAGTCGTATGGTTTTGGGAATCTGTGAAATAGCCTAATGAGTTCCTAGGACCTGATCCACCTTTTTTTTTTTTTTTTAATTCTACATTGTTGGCTTCTCAACTGCTTCTTAGGAAAAACAAAACCAACACAACCCTATAACTTTAGACCTCAATTGTCCTGATCTCCCAGGACGGTTTACCTAATCGAGGATTTAGAGCTTAACATATACCAAGAATGTCTGTATGTTAATTTAAGATAACAAAATTCTGAAGATCTTTGTTGTTTGAAAGGTACTACTGTAAATATTTATTTGTATTTGTATCCATGATTTCAGTCATATTAAGAAAAAAGTGGGATTTTTAAAGTTAGTGTTAAGTGACAATGTTTAAATCATCAAAAATCTTTTGCAGGGGGCGTTTGTATATGCGAATAAATGAAATGGAAAGGTTTTGGTTGGCAAAAGAGATTGAGCTTAATGCGATGAAATATAAACTTGGAAAAGCTGGGGTTTTCCCTATTCTCCTGAGAAATACTGAAAGAAGAAAATTGTGGTAGCGTCTTGCAGAAGACTGTTGGAAGGGGTGGGATTCTTTTCTTTTTTTTTTTTTAAGATTTTATTTATTTATTTGAGAGAGAGAGCATGCATGAGGGGGCAAGGGGAGAGGCAGAAGGAGAGGGAGAGGGAGAAGCAGACTCCCCACTGACCAGGGAGCCCAGTACAGGGTTTGATTCCCAGGACTCTGGGATCATGACCTGAGCTGAAGTCAGATGCTTAACCACCTGAGCCACCCAGGTGTCCCAGAGGGGAGGGGATTCTTAATAACAATTAGATGAATTAAACTTATTAGAGCTTAGATAAGATGTTTTCCATTATAGTGTGGTAGATGCTGAAACAGCACTGGAATGGCTTAAGTAAGTATATGGCTTTTAATGCCTGGCAAATAGTACCACAGAATAATGAAGCCCATGTCTATATGAATCCTTTTGTCCTTTCTTTCTTTCTTTTTTTTTTTTTTGCCTTCTATAATGATGGAATTCTGAATTCTTGACCAATTGATGTCTAATTATTTTAATCATGTTAATGAATTGATTGGATTGACTACTTAATACTGTCACTGAGGGCACCATGATAATTTCTGAATAGTCAAACTAACAACGCACACAAATCCAATCATAGACATTGAGCAGCAAATTGTATGAAAAGATACAATTAAGTGTCTAGAAGTATATTATGTATACTATGTATATTCCTGCTAATTAAATAAAATGGTAAAATAGAAAAAATTTAAATATGTGTTGAAGTTTATATAATTGTAAAAACTCATTCATTCATTTATTCATCCTTCAATAATTGTTTAGCACCTGCTGTGAACAGGCACTGTTTCAGACAACAGGGATTCTATGGTGAAGAAGATCTGCAGCATCCTTACTCTCATGGAACTTATATTTTACAGTGAGAAAGGACAATAAACAGGTGCGTTTAAAATGGACAGTCATTCATTCAATCAACAAACATTTGCCCCATAACCACTTGGTGCTGAGTACTGGGGACAAAAGAACAAAATAACATCACCGTTCCTGAGGAGTTCAAAATCTCTTGGGGTAACAGGTAGTTAGACAAAAGCATTACAATATTTTGTTAAAGGTACATCTAAGATAAGACTTCTGGTTAAATATGATAAATTAAACATGAGTATTTATCTTATCTTCCTCCTTCTTGGTACCTCAAGAAAATGATAGTAAAGAATGCATAAACTCATAAAAGCAAAGAGAACAGGAGGGAAAAGATGGAAGAGATAACAAGTTTTTTGAAATTGAAGAGAGGAGACATAACCAGTGCTAAGTGATTTAGCTCACCAGAGAAAAGATGGGATCTAAACTCATAGGGATGGAAACCCCCCAAGAGCAGGCAAAGCCCAGCAGGGAACCCTAGAAAGGCCAGGCAATAGGAAACTCCAATTGGATTGTTTGCCTTCTTATTGAGTTGTAAGAGTTCTTTGTATATTCTGGAAACAAACCCTTTGTCAAATATGTGTTGTGAATATTTTCTCTCAGTGGGTGGTTTGTCTTTTCACTTCCTTTAATTGTGTCTTCGGAAGAGCAGAGGTTTTTAGTTTTGATGAGGTCTATTTATATATTTTTTTCTTTTTTGTTTTTTGCTTTGTGTTGCCTATCTAAGAAATCTTTATGTATCCCAATGTTGCACAGATTTTATCCTGTTTTCTGCTAAGCGTTTTATAGCTTTACTTCATACCCCTTAGAACTGGAATGTTCGTTACCATACCCCCTAGCCTTATGTGGTTCTTGAGCACTTGAAATCTGGTTAGTCCCAATTGAGATGTAAATCCTGAAAATGAAAAATGTATGACAAAGAGCAGATTGAATATCTCATTGATGTTTTTATACTGATTACACATTGAAATGACAATATTTTTTGTAAACTAGGTTAAATAAACAATATTGATAAAATTAATTCACTTTATTTTAAAACTTGAAAAAAAAAGTGACCAGAACACTTAAAATTACATATGAGGCTCACATTTGTGGTACAAATTATTTTCTATTGGGCAGGGATGATTTAGGCACCCTTCCTTTCACTTATCACATCTTTTACTCTGCCCCAAGTAGCCAGACAACAACTCCTCCACCATACTGGTAGAAGGGAGTATGTTTTACAACAAAGAGCCCAAATCAGAAAAGCTTTGGACTTAGGAGCACCAAGGCTGACTGTGGGCTGGAATGAGGTGTTGTATTGAAAATAGAGGGATCAAGAAAAATTTGACATATAGAACAATAAACTCCTTAATCCCTTTCCCATGCTAGATTTGTGAATACTGGCATACAGTTATATTCCCCTGTACAGAATGCTGGAGAATTTTTCTCTGAGGAGCCAAACTTGACCAAGGGGAACAAACTTATATATACTGATATTTGGGAGTGGTCACATCTACCCAAATCCTGATCACTGGTCAGTAAAACCCCAAGCCCCACACATTCACACAGAAATTACGATTATCATTTTAAAGCCTCAGTCTGGACAGTAAGAGATCATCAGACATTTGAGGAAAGCCTCAAAGTGAAAGCCAGAGACCAAAATAAAAAGAAATAAATAAAAAGAAATCAAAGGGCATTAAAAAAACCTCACTAGCGAAAGCGTATTCAAAGAACTCCATAATTATTTCCCTCAGAGAAATAAGATACTCCTTCCATGAAACAAGAATAGAAGGCTATAAGAGGAAACATTCTGTCAACAAGAGTATTAAAAATTATAAGCATAGGAGAGACTAAAAACTCAAAGAAGAGTTCTAACTTAAATCTGAGGAAATATTCTAGTTGGTAAAACAAAGAGAGAAAAGAAAAAACAAAGTATCAGTCTATCCACATAGACAATATTTATATAACCTTTAAGCACTTCTTGAAAGAACAGAGAAAAGAGATAGGATGAAATCATCAAAGAAACATTTTTAAATACCTAGACCTGAAGAATGTTAAGTCCAGACTGAAAAATCTATTGAAGGTTTAGCACAGTAAATAAAAAAAAAGACCCACTTATCCCATGTCGAAGCACATAATTGTGAAATTTCAGTACATTAGAAAAAGAAAATTCTGAAAGCTATTGAATGTAACCAAACAAAACAATTCAGAAAGGATCAATTATTAGAATGTCATTGAATTTCACACTGCAACATTGGAAACTAGAAGACAATGGAGGAATGTCTTCAAAATCCTGAGGAAAAATGGCTTCCAGTTTAGTTTTCAATACCCAGAAAAACTATCCATCAAGTGACGGGGTGGGGGGTTACAGATATTGAATGTTCCCCAAATTTGTTCTCATGTTCCCTTTCTCAAAAAGCTCTTAGAGGATATATTCCACTAAAAGAAGAAAGCAAACCAAGAAAGAAAGAGTATAGGATCAGAAAATGGAGGATATAAGAACTAGAAGGGTAAAAGGGATCTCAGGATGACAGTGGAAGAAGATTCTCAGAATGACAATTGTGCAGCAGTCCAGAGTGGAGCAGGAGGAAAGTGAGCTCCAGGAGGGATATATCCCAGAAAAAAATAAATAAATAAACTATATGTCTGATATATTTGGGCATATCAAAAGATTTTTTTATTCTTTTAGAAAGTTTGGGAATGAACTGGTAATTGACTCATAGAAATGAACAAAATATGGACAAAATGATGAAATCATTAACTCTAGGGGGGGAAAGCATGCAAGAAAGGAAAGGTAATCATAGGATTTGATGTACTCCATTGTGAATAATATTTATGTAGGTATCATCATGTAAACACAGAATATCTATCTAATAAAAACAGGATTATATATAATTTGTTTAGATAAAGGAATAAAAGTATATGTTGGAGGGGCAGTGGTGTGTAAGAGAACCAAAATATATAGACTGTCAGTAGATAATACCTAAAGACTGAAATATTAGAAAAAGAGTTAAAGAATTGAAATGATTATCACTGGAAAAGTTTACCCATTATTATCTATGGTCCATATAAGTCAACTCTTGGGGCCCAGAGTAGCAGAACAGAGAAGGATGAAGAGTGAATCTAAAAAAGCAAAGAGAAGACACCAAGTATAGGGAATTCCAGAGAACAGAAAAGATGATTTTAAAAAATGAGTCATAATGATGGGGCACCTGGGTGCCTCAGTTGTTTAAGTGTCCAACTCTTGATTTCAACTCAGGTCAGGTCTCAGGGTCGTGACATCAAGCCCTGTGTCAGGCTCCTCACTCAGTGGGGAGTCTGCTTGAGATTCTTTCTCTCCCTCTCCTTCTGCCCCTCCCCCGACTCATGCTCTCTCTCTCTCTCTCACTCTCTCTGTAAAAAAGAAATAATAAATGAATAATAAAAATTAGAAAAATGAGTCATAATGAAAAGGAAATACTAAAATAATCAGAATTCTTAATCCTGGAGGACAAAATGATTGATAGAATTCCAAAATATAAAGTTTCTAGACTAGAAAATACCTATTTTATATGGTCAAAAAAAGAAAACTTAGAGAAAAGAATTTTTATAATGAAATGGGTTTTAACTCTGTAGATGAGATAACATAAAAAATCTAAGTCAGCAAGACCCATTAAACACTTGAATGATTCCTGGGTAACGTATTGAGCTTTTTGTCATGATACTGATAAATTTCTCCGAGAGTTATTTAAATCTTTCCCCTTTTAAAGGCAAGAAGGGTATACCAAATAACTCTTGCAGTTCTAAAATTTTTTCAATATATAGCCAAATTGAGAGCCACGGTGTTTTTTTGAGGCATTTGTAATATCATTAGTTCTATTAGTTTTTCTGTTGTTATGTAACAAATTACCACAAACTCAGTGGCTTAAGACAACACATACTCATTATGTCACAGTTTCCATAGACCAAGAGTTTGGGCATGGTTTAGCTGGTCCTCTGTTCAGGGCCTCACAAGACTGCATTCAAGGTGTCAGGTGGGCAGTATTCTCATTCAGAGTTCAACTGGGGAAGATTTTGCTTCCAAGTTCATTCTGATGTTACCAGAATTTATTTCCACGTGGATGCATGACTGAAGTCCCCAGCATTTTGTTAGCTGTTGGCTGGAGGTTGCTTTCAGATCCTAGAAGCTGACTCAAGTTCCTTGCCATGTGGGCTTCCTCCATATGCCTGCTTACTTCATCAAGCCAGGAAGGAGAATCACTCACTTGAGTCTGCTAGGATGGAGTCTTACGTAACATAACATAATCATTGGAGGTCTAGCCCATCACCATTGTCATACTCTGTTAGAAGCAGGTCACATGTCCTACCTGCACTCAAGGAGAGGGGATTACATGAAGGCCTGGATGCCAGGAGGTGGGAAATCAGTGGGGGCCCCTGTCGGAGCGTCTTTCACAGAGGTGTATGCAAAATAGAAGAAAAGTTAACATTTGCTAAACCTTGGTGTACAAACGTGTTGCTTAACATAATAGTTTCTCTACTCATACATATTTTAAAGGCAGAAGGTAGTTTATTGACAAAGCACTCAGAAATCCACTTCACTCTGTTCTCTTTGTCTATCTGACTTACAGCGCGATGGAAACAAATTTGATGGTTGTGCGTGGTGTCCGTCTTGTTTTGCATGCCTAGCACAGTGCCTGACTCATAGAAGCTTATCAAGGAGTGACTGATGACCAAAAGAATTCCATAAAATGTTTCAAAATTCACTTATGTATCCACAAATTCTTCTCCAGCCAGACCTGCCACATAGCTAACGATTGTTACTGTTGTAACTATCGCTCCGATACTAACAATAAAAATGAAAATTTATTGAATGCTTACTCAGTCCAACGCAGTGGTCAACGTGCTGTACTGTACATGTTTTTAAGCTTTTCATTCTGGCAACAATGCTAAGAAGGTAATTATATGTTTTAAGAACCTTGAGTCCCTCCCAAAATCCTGTGGTGGTTGGTAAATTTTATACTCAGGAGAGCTGAGATTTAAACGTAGCATTTATCCTTGTACAACTTCCTTTGCGTGAACAACTCGTTCTTTCTTGTTTCCTCTTGCAAGGTGGTGCCTGACGAGGTGAGCTGTAACGGTAACATTAGGACGTCTTTTTTCCTTTGACCTTAGGTGTTCAACAGGTCTTTGCCCGTTGTACAAAAAGTAGCCTTTCATATTTAAAACAGACACGATTATTTTATGCAGATCTTAAAATGTATTTATAAATAATCATGCATTCAAACATATTAAGTCATTTAGAACTGTAATTAGTCATTGTCAAGTCCTGGCAAACAGCAGGATTCTAATTGGAAAGCAGTGTTTGCCCTCCTTGTGCCTCAATGAAACTTTCAGAGAAGGACAGCATGTGCTTCTTAATCTGTTTTTCTAACAGCTAGTAGCAAATCAATGAAGATGAGGCTGGTGGGTATGATAAATTAATATGCACACTGACAACTTATAACCGCACAATTGCTTAGGGAATTACTATGCGACTATATCCAAGTAATTATATGTTTTAAATGATTTATCTCAATTTGTTAACAATACATCCCTAAAATGGAAATAAAAAGAGAGAAAATGCAAATAGCATGTTATACCAACTTTATGTTGAACTTATTAAGAGGTTGCCCTTTTAATAAAGAATTTAATGAATTAAGAGGTTTGTTATGAATAAGCATTCTTACTACTTGTTAAGTATTTGTCACCACAGACCTGTCATAGTTATTCTAATTATGATTAATACCTTATCTTGAATTCCATCTCCATTCACATTTCAGTAACAAATGTAACTTCTATTATATGATCAAGGTTCATGAAAACAGGGTGATTTGCCTATGACCTTATATTTTATTCATTTTTACATTCATATTGAACAGATTTCTCTGAAAGTTAACCTTATGAATCTTTTAATTTTTAAAGTGCATTTTATCCTTGACATGCTTTTCAACCCTTTACGCTGTTCCAAATCATGGTTGTGTACTCAAGACAAATGAAAAATCCTAACATTTTGATTATCCTCATGTATATCTACTTTGAGGCTGCTACTTTGAGGTATCGTTTAAAAATATTTTTCGTCTGCAATGGAAAGAGTACTTTAGTTCTCCAGCTTTGCTAATCTCAATATAGAAGACACAGGTTTATGAAGTTCAGAAAATCATGCATTAGAATGCAAGGTCTGATTTTTATTGCAGTCTATGTACTTAAAATGGGGCAAAAATGGAGGGTTTTTTTTAAGTGGCTTACTATGATGCACAATCCATATTAAAGTATTATATATTACATATTTTTTCTTTTTTTGTTCTTTCTTTTCTTCCTTTAATCCACTCCCCTCTTTTGTTAACTTGTCTTCCTTTTCTTCTGTGTTATCCTATTTCTGTCCCCATTTATTCCCTGTCTGATCATTTCTTCTCCATCTTTATTTTATTCCCTTCTCTGCAGCTCTCCTCTGTCCTCGTTCTGTATGGATGTGTGCTCACCATCTCCTTCCTCCTCTTTGTGTTATTTCTCTCCACCCTTTGCTTTCTAGTCCCATTCACCTCCCTCTAGGGAGTTCGTGCTCTCCACCTGCGTAAAAGACAGGCTACGAGCCATCTTTGCATTTGATTGTTGTGGTTTTAAGAGTCCTTGATTCTTTACACCACCAGGTGTTAAAAACTCTGGAAGAGAATAAAAATAATATTTTCTTTTTCTACCCCTTTATTAAACTAAGAGAGGGTCTCTACAAGAGTAAAATGTGTTACGTTAACTAATAAGCTCTCCAAAATCACCGTGAAAATTAAGACAATTAGTTTTTGGCAAATAAAAAAATAAGAATAATAGTAACAACGGCCTATAAGAAAACCAGATCATTTATCAAACATGAAGTCTGCTCTCCTAAGGGTTGGGTATCACTGAGGGGGCAGCTTCTTTAGCAGGAGGAAGCTCTCTGGTCCCCAGGGTCACTGGATCCTTCTCAATCTCTGGTGTTGTTGAGGAACACTCCACACACACATCATCAAGGCATTTGTAGTAAGCCAGGTAGCACGAGCCAAGTGTATGCAAATCAGAGAAATGAACCCTCTCCTGAGGTCTTCCAAATCACTCAATTCTTGAAGCAATTAGCAGGTAGTCTATTTCCCCTTAAACCAGATGCATTTACATTTTCTTCATCATTTGAAGCATGTCTTCACACATTTCAGGTTCTCCATTATAAGCAGAGATAAGTACTATGCACTTATTGTCGAATCCAGTGGAATAAAGTCAAACACTCGTGGTATGCAATATTCTAATGTTGTAAAGATCTGATGAGTTTTCCCTTCAAAAAAATATCACAACACAGACTACATTTTAATTACATTTTCTCAGAGGTATCTGGGGAAAGGAGGGTCATGTGTTTAAGAGTGTTTAATGTACTTAAAAATTACATCTTCTAGCAGTCTCCAGTACAGATTTAATAGGTCTGATCTTTTGAAATGAATCCTATATCATATTTATGATGATGTCTTATTCGAGAAATGAGGCTAAATCTAAGGAGAGGTGATTCCTTTGCTGAGAGTGACAATTACATCACTTGAACCAACACGCCAACAGTGATCTCTTCTTGCTGACAATTAACTAGTTGCTTTGGAAATAAATGTCATGGTTTTTTTTTTTTTTCATTTAATGTTTTAATCTCAGGTTTTCTGTTGTCATTTGTGAACAGGCAGATCTAACTAAGGTGTGCCCATAATCATGAAAAACAGAGGAAATGGAAAATCGAAAGCCAGAGATAAACCAGCATTCCCCATTCATCATCACTTCCAACTTCTCTAAACACCAAATCTTTCCACTAAATTCGAATACGTGAGCAGAACTAGTAAATATGGAGCCTCTACTACATGAATGACTATGCTGCAACTGACCTTTTTTCAAATCCTGCTCTTTCTTCTACAAATCCACTGTAGGAAGAGCTAGTAAACCTGAAGTAACTAAGGTACCAAAGGCAAGGGAACATGGCAAAGTCCTATGTGCTTCATGACCTTCTGGGAAATATTATAAAAATCTGATTTAATGTTGTGGAGTTCCAGATGTTTAAGTGTTTAACACCAGAAAGACTTAAAAAGCTAACTCTTGGGGCGCCTGGGTGGCATAGTGGTTAAGCGTCTGCCTTCAACTCAGGGCGTGATCCCGGCGTTCTGGGATCGAGCCCCACATCAGGCTCCTCTGCTATGAGCCTGCTTCTTCCTCTCCCACTCCCCCTGCTTGTGTTCCCTGTCTCGCTGGCTGTCTCTATCTCTGTCAAATAAATAAATAAAATCTTTAAAAAAAATAAAAAAATAAAAATAAAAAGCTAACTCTCTGTTCAAGGAAAAGGGTAATGGCAAGCGTAATTCACAGTTCCAGTTGGGCCAAATTGACACAGTACAAAGCCACCAGAGTTGGTAAAATACATACCAGTCAATGAATAATGTTGAGACAACTGGCCAGGCAAATGTAAATTTAAAAACTCAAAATCCTCATCTAATTTCTAATATCTAATTTCTATGAAGATGTTAATAACACTGCAGAAAACATTACGTAAAAGATTGCTTATATGTTGTCTAAAAAACAAACTAAATGGAAGGAGCCTGCCCCCTGATTCACATGCTTACAAGATGGCTATCGTTGATGTTGGCCAGAGAAAGATGTCAAAATGTTGGCCTGCCCTAAGATATGACCAGACATTTCTCCAAAGAAGACATACAAATGGCCAACAGAGACATAAAAAAATGCTCCACATCACTTGGAATTAGGGAAATACCAATCAAAACCACAATGAGATACCACCTCACACCGATCAGAATGGCTAAAATTAACAAGTCAGGGAATAACAAATGTTGGCGAGGACGTGGAGAAAGGGGAACCCTCTTACACTGTTGATGGGAAGGCAAGCTGGAACAGCCACTCTGGAAAACAGTATGGAAGTTCCTCAAGAAGTTAAAAATAGAGCTACCCTCTATTGCAATTGCAGTACTGGGTATTTACCCCAAAGATACAGAAGTAATGATCCGAAGGGATGCATGCACCCTGATGTTTATAGTAGCAATGTCCACAATAGCCTAACTATGGAAAGAGCTGAGATGTCCTTTGACAGATGAATGGATAAAGAAGACATGGCATATACATACAATGGACTATTACTCAGCCATCAGAAAGGATGAATACCTACCATTTACATCCAAATGGATGGAACTGGAGGGGATTATGCTAAGGAGAATAAGTCAATCTGAGAAAGACAATTATCATATGGTTTCACTCATTTGTGGAATGTAAGAAATCGTGCAGAGGATCTAGGGGAAGGGAAGGAAAACCAAATGGGAAGAAATCAGAGAGGGTGATAATCCATGAGAGACTCTTAACTCTAGAAAACAAATTGAGGATCGCTGGAGGGGAGGTGGGTGGAGTATGGGGTAACTGGGTGATGGGCATTAAGGAAGGCAGGTGATGTGATGAGCACTGGGTGTTATATGCAAATGATGAATTTTTGAACTCTGCAGCTGAAATTAATGATATTGGCTATGTGAAACTGAAACTATATGCTGGCTAATTGAATTTAAATTTTAAAAAAATGTTGGCCTGTCCTAAAATCAGATTTTCAAAGTGTGAGACAAACAGTATGTCCCATGTAATTTGTCCCATGTAGTTTGGAAACAGTATGTCCCATATAGTTTAGTGACTCCAGGTGATGCCACATAGAGCAGAACTCATCCAGCCAGACCTTCCCCAAAACTGGCTTAATGATTTCTAAAGAGGTCGTAAGACACCTCATAAAAGATGAACCGATTATCACCTGATTGTTTGATATTATGTGTAAGTTTCAACAAAAACTCTTACAGTGGGAAAAAAAAAAAACACAGTTCTTAGTTTGGAATCAGCCTGAGAACTAAAAAAAAAAAAAAAAAAAAAAAAGAGCTATGAGAAAAAAAGCATTCAAGTTAAACAGGACCTTTTCGATTTTTTTTTTTCCAAAACTGTGACTTGTTTGGGATTTACCTTTGATTTTACAAGTTCAAATTATCTCTGTGCTTTTAAAACCATTTGCCTTGAGAAAGAGGGGCTTAATTAATGATGACATTTAATGGGCTTCAGTGTGTTAGAAATGGACAATTTAATAGGGATAACTTATCCTGATGAAGTGCAAAGCCCCTGACAAAGAGCGGGTCTCCAGAACAAGTCTGTAGGTGCAGAGGAGATGGGCATCATTAGGTCACTACTATCTAGGCCCTGCTGTTGCTAGTAAGTAAAATCCTAAGTATTCTTTTTTTTTTCATATATGTATCTATTTATTAATATCTGGTTAAATAAAATTAGAAGCTGTAAAGCAAGATATGTGTAATGTGTGAAAGATATGTGAAAGGTATCGAAATATAAGACATGCAAAATGCGTTACAGCACAAATCTTGTATCTTGTATAAGTGACATAGATATTGGATTGGTATTATAATATTGGTTTGGTATTATAATATAAGCACATATATCCTAAGATACATTAGAGCCTAAAAATCATGTCTGAAACTTATTAAGTTATATTTTTATTTTTTTAATTAAATTCAATTAGCCTAAGTATTCTATGCTCAACTGCCTTTGCTGGGAGGATATTAGCTTGACGAACATCCCATTGGACTGACACCAGGCCTTAGTGTAATGTGGGCTTGATAAGAACAGAACTGCAAGTCAAAGTGTATCTTACCCTTTTTCTCTTTTTTCTTTTTTTTCATTAAAGAGCCAAGACAATGGCTGCTTTTTTAAATGAGAACGTTGAGAATAAATTTTCTCTTATTAAAATGAAAATTTAGAAAGGCATTTGTTTAATTTTGTAGCTCTCCATTCAAAAGGTGAAATTAGGATATCTGTAATCTCTTAAATTTTTTTATTAGAAGCCTCTTTCCCCAACGTATTGATATTTTATCCATAAGTTCTTCATTGCTCATTAAAATTTTTTAAATTCTTCATTGAAGTATAGTTGACATATAATGTTAGTTTTAGGTATACGGCCAGGTGATTCAACAATTGTATACATTACAAAATGCTTACTGTGCTGAAGGTACTACAATATCATTAACCATATTCCCGATGCTGTACTTTTCATCCCCATGACTTACTTGAAATATATCTTATTTTTTACACTATTCAGCTTCACCACTGCATAAAAGAAAAGAAAAGGATATCCTGCAGGCTTCAGGCAGTTGGAGAAGTCTTATTGGAAAAGGAAACAGAGTAAAAATATCCTACTGTACTGGGACAGAAAGAAACATTTATTTTTTAATGAATTATATATATTTTACTATTCCTATTGAATAGGTTTTTTTTTTTTTTTTAAGTCCTGCATTAGGGCACCTGGGTGGCTCAGTCATTAAGCGTCTGCCTTCGGCTCAGGGCCTGATCCCAGGGTCCTGGGATCGAGCCCTGCATCAGGCTCCCTGCTCCGCTGGGAGCCTGCTTCTTCCTCTCCCACTCCCCCTGCTTGTGTTCCCTCTCTCGCTGTCTCTCTCTGTCAAATAAATAAATAAAATCTTTAAAAAAAAAAAAAAGTCCTGCATTTGTGTATCCTAAGAATGTATATTAATTTAACTTGAAAGAATTTTAAATCTAATAGAGTTTTAAAAAGAATTCAAATAAATTACTGTATGAAAAGATAGAAACATCATAACATACTGTTATATTTTCTCACACCTACTACTTATTTAATTAGTCCTACTATTAATCACTTCTAATTTCACTAACAAGGCTTATCACTGTTTTATTTTTAAATAACAGCATTTATTTAGCATAAAAGCAAATAATACCGAATATACAATTTCAAATAAATATCTATTTTTCATATTCTTATGTTGAAGTAATAAGTCATGGGGATGAAAAAAAGCATAGGGAATTTACATATATTTATTTATTATATATTATGCTATTATGTTTTATGGGTTTTTAAAAATCTGTATATCTGTGCCCTGCTTAGCTCTCTGAAAAGTTTCTCACCCTCCTAGCCGAACACTTACCAGTCAGCTCAGGGCTCCCAGAGTATCTCCCAGTATAGAGATACAGGTGGGAGCTGCCTTGCCTTTTACCACCTAGCCTTGGAAATCACACATTGTCACTTCTGCTGTCATTTCTTCTTTCGAAGCAAATCACCACATGTGGAAGAGTTAGACTATCTTATGATAAGAGGGGTGTCACATTGTAAATATATTTTAAAACTACCACCAAATATGGAGAATATAGTCATTCATCCATGTTTGGTAGGCAAATAAAGTGATACACTCTTTTGGGAGAGCAACCTGGAAATGTCTATCAAAATGGAAAGCAATTCTAGAGACTCCTGGGTGGCTCAGGGGGTTAAGCGTCTGCCTTCGGCTCAGGTCATGATGGACGAGTCCCGTGTCAGGACCCCTGCTCAGCAGGGAGTCTGCTTCTCTCTCTCTGCCTGCTGCACCCCCTGCTTGTGCACTCTCTCTCCCTCTCTTCTCTCTAGCAAATCAATAAATAAAATCTTTAAAAAAAAGTAATTATATTTCTAGGAGCTTAGGGTATGAACATAACTCACACATACACACCCAAAAACCTGCCATATATATTTATTTGAGGTTTCCCTACCCTACCCTGAGTTTTGATTTTGAAAATATTCAAAACTACAGAAACTATTGTGGAAGACTAGACATGGGAACAAATTATTTGACACTCTTCTCATTGACACCAAAGGTTTCTTTTCCCTTTCTTTGAATCTGAGCTATTGAGACTTCTTTGAGCAGAAGAAAATGGCAGACATTACCCTGTAGCAGCTCTGGGCCTAGCTTTTAAGAGGAGTGGTTATTTCTGGTATGGTTCTTGAAGCTCTGAGCCATCACATAAGTTCAACTAACTACCCTGGTGGAGAGACAATGCAGAGAGAACTTGGGACTACAAGGAGAGGTAGAGGGTTCCAGCTAAATCCAGCCTTTCATCCATCCCCACCAAGGTACCAGCCATGGTTTAGATTCTCTGGAACAGCCCATCCATAAGCTGAAAGCCACAGAGGGACTCCAGGTAATGCCACAGAGAGTAGAACAGTCATCCATCTAAGCCCTTCCCAAATTCTTAATCCACAAGATGGTGAAATATAATAGAATGGTGATTTTTTTTTAAGCCACTAAGGTTTGGATTTGTGTGATATACAGAATAGTCACTCTATACCCTTCACTCGTATTCTTCAACTGTCGACATTTTGTCACATTTGTGCTCTCTCTGTCTCTGTTTCTGTCTTTGTCTCTGTCTCTATCTCTCTCACACACACACTGTCTCTCTCTTTTTTCCTGAATCATTTGAAACTTTCAAATATAACAACACTTCAGCTCTAAATACTTCAGCATAAATTCTCCTTCATAATCGTGGTACCATTATCATTCTCAAGATATTTAAGATAAATACAATAATATTATCTAATATACAGTTCACATTCAGATTTCACCAGTTACTCTGATAATGTCTTTATACAGCTTATTTATTTATTTATTTATTTATTTATTTATTTATTTTTTAAATATGTATTTTTTTAAGAGTTTTTATTTATTTGACAGAGATAGAGACAGCCAGAGAGAGAGGGAACACAGTCAGGGGGAGCGGGAGAGGAAGAAGCAGGCTCCCAGTGGAGGAGCCTGATGTGGGGCTCCATCCCAGAACACCGGGACCACGCCCTGAATCGAAGGCAGACGCTTAATGACTGAGCCACCCAGGCGCCCCTATACAGCTTTTTTAAAAACCTAGAATCCAATCAAAGATTACCCATAACATTTAGTTGTCAGGTTTTTTTAGTCTTGTTTTAATCTAGTACAAGAAGCTCCTGCCTTTTTTGTTTTTCATATTACTGATACTTTTGAGGATTTCCAGAGCAGTTGTCTTGTAGAATGTTCCACCATCTGGATCTGAACATTTATTTTCTCGTGATTACCTTAGAGGTAAACATTTGTGGTAGGACTGCAATATGGGGTGATAGCACTTTTCAATACATCATATGAGGAGGCACATAGTAACAGCTTGTCCTATCATTGATAATGCCAAGTTTGATGATGTCATTAAGGTGATGTGCACAAGATTTCTCCATTGTAAAGATTTATATTTCCCTTTATAATTAATAAGGATTCTGTAGCATCATACTTTGAGACTGCATGAATATCATATTCCCTGACAATTTTTCATCAAAAATTTTTTTTTAAAGATTTTACTTATTTATTTGAGAAAGAGCGTGCATGAGTGAAGGGAGGGGCAGAGGGAGAGAGAGAGAGAGAGGGAGAAGCAGATTCCCCGCTGACTCGAGACCTGGAGATCATGACCTGAGCCAAAGTCAGACGGTTAACCGGTTAACCGGTTAACTGACTGAGCCACCCAGGTGCCCCTCATCAAACTGTTTTTTAACATTCATTCATGATCCTTGCTTGGCTCAATTACTATGCAGGTGGTTGCGTAATGCTGGTTTGCTAATTCTGTATTTTTTCTTGCATTTGCTAGATGGCATTCTTCTCTAAAGTTCTTTACCTCCTACCTCTCCTTTTTTCTTATCACAATAGACTAAAGGATTCTTCTTTTCTTTTTGCTTTATTGAGGTAGAACTGGCAAAATTGTAAGATATTTAAAGTGTATAACTGATGATTTGAAATATGTATACATTGTGAAAGGATGCTCCCCATTAAGTTAACACAATCATCTCCTCACATATTTACTTTTTGTTCTGTTAGAAGATTTAAATTTACTCTCTTAGCAAATTTCAATTACACAAATACAATGTTATCCACTCTGGTCACCATGTTATACATCGATCTTCAATACTTAATTAATTTTTTTTTAAAGATTTTATTTATTTATTTGACAGAGACAGCCAGCGAGAGAGGGAACACAAGCAGGGGGAGTGGGAGAGGAAGAAGCAGGCTCATAGCTGAGGAGCCTGATGTGGGGCTCGATCCCAGAACGCCGGGATCACGCCCTGAGCCGAAGGCTGACGCTTAACCGCTGTGCCACCCAGGCGCCCCTACTTAATTAATTTTATACCTGAAAGTTTGTATCCATTTTACCAACCTGTCCCTCTTTCCCCCATCCCCCAGCCATGGCAGTCACACTTTTCTACTCTGTTTCTGTAAGTTTTACTTTCTTTAGTTTTCAGTTTTTAGATTCCACATATAAGTGATACCATGCAGTATTTGTCTTTCTCTGGCTCATTTCAAAATACATCACTTTCTTTGGGCCTCCGTGTTTTCTGATGAGAAATACGCTGTAATTCTGTTTTTCCCTTGTGGGTATGGTGTTATTTTTCTCTGGCTACTTTCAAAAAATCTTCTTTTTTTATCTTTAGTTTTCAGAAATTTAACTATGATGTGTCTCGGTGTAGATTTCTTTGGGTTAATCTCTTTGGCATTCATTTAAATTCTTGAAGCTGTGGGTTTATGTCTTTTGCAAAATTTGCCAAGTTTTCATCTATTATTTCTGTGGGTACTTTTTTAGCACTTTCCGCTTTCCCCTCTTCTTCCAGAATCTGATGACACGTGCTAGATCTTTTGTTTGAGTACCACAGGTCTTTGACGCTTTGTTCTTCTTCTCTAGTCTGCTTCTCTCTGTTCTTCAGAGCGGTGCCTTTTGTTCTTTCTGTCCACTAATTTTTTTCCCCTCTGTCCCCCATCCACTGAGCTTTTTATTCCATTGCTGTGCTTTCATTTCTAAAGTAATCCATTTGGTTCTTCATATTTTCTTTTTTAAAATAACATCTAAAAATTTTTTAAAGTTCTATTTATTTACCTGAGAGAGAGAGAGAGAGAGAGAGAGAGAGAGCAGGGGAAAGGGCAGTGGGAAAGGGAGGGAAGCCTCAAGCAGACTCCCTGCTGAGCATGGAGCCCAACATGGGGCTCAATCCCACAACCCCAAGATCATGATCTGAACTGAAATCAGGAGTCAGACGCTCAACTGACTGAGCCACCCAGGTGTCCCTAGTTCTTCATATTTTCTGTTTCTTTGCTGAAGTTTTCTATGTTTCGTTTGTTTCAAGCATGTTTATAATAATTGCTAATTGAAACATTTTCATCATGGCTGCCTTAAAAGATTTGCCAGATAATTCTATCTCTTTTGGCATCTATTGATTATCTTTTCACATGATTTGAGATTTTCCTGCTTCTTTGTATGATGAGTGGTTTTTAGGTGAACCCTGGACATTTTCATATTGTGTTATAAGACTTGGGATCTTATTTACACCTTCTGTTCCAGCTGGCTTTCTCTGGCACTACTCCAACAGAGTGGAAGGGTGAGCTGCCTCATTACTGCCAGATGAAGGTAGAAGTCCAGTTGGGTTGATACCTGAGTTGGAAGGATTCCTTGTGACTGCCAGGAGGGAATGGGAGTTCTGTCCCTTCCTGTGGTCCTCAATGCCAACCACTGGGGAGGTGGCCTGTTACTGCTGGGTAATGGGAAAAGTCCTGACTCTTTACTAGCATCCCCTGACCTTACCCCATCTGGGAGAGATGAAGCTCTGCATTACTACCATGTTGGGGTGGAAGTCCAGGCTCCCCACTTGGTCTCCACTGACATAGCAGAATTGTGGGGAAGACCTAGTTACCAGCAGCAGGGATGCAAGTCCCAGATCCCTATGTGGCCTTTTTCCGATCCCATCAGGGCAGGTTGCTGAGATGCCTGTTGCAGCCTCACAAAGATGGATGTCTAAGCTTCCCACTCAGTCTTTGCTGGTGAGAGTAGGGATGGGTTAGTCTTCTCTGGGCTGCCTGCTTGAGGTAGGTGGTTATCAGCTAAGAGTTTGCATCTTTCAAGACTATCCCTTTCATGGTCCTTTGGCTAGAGAGAGCAGGCTTTGTTGGCACTTTTTTTCATCTGTACCCATTGGTGTTTCTGGTTTACTGTCTCTTTCAGCTCTAAGTCTGGGTTGTATGAGGTAAAAAGAAAACCTGGGAATTCACCACTGTGCCATTCTATGGTCCCAAGCTCTCTAGCCAGTCTGCCTCCTTCTCTTTACCTTCCACAATCTTCTTATATTTGTTTAATATATAATATCCAGGGTTTTTAGTTGTATTTAGAGGGGAAATAGGGAAAAGCATGTTTACTCTATACTCCTGGAAGCAAAATTCCTTAGTGTTGAATTTTATCAGAAGCTTTTTCTAAATCTATAGATATGATGCTTCTTTTTGACTTTTTGATGTATTGATTTGACCTATGGATATATTATTGCTCAGTAACAGATCTTCTAAAATAAATATGTAGTACCAGTTTTTTTAATTTATGAAACAGATTATAGGAATATGTGTATGCAAATTCGATAAACTTTTAGAAAAGAAGTCTGTGTATCTAAAAGAATAATTACCATTTATGTAAAAAATGGTTTAAATGAAGCATTATTCTCTAGTTCTTACAAAAAATCATTGGCATATATTTTAAAGAGGATTGCTTAGCGGATTTTCGGAGACAACAATGCTCATTTTCTTTTTTTCCTCTTTTCCCTATCAGTTTAAAACTGAATTTTAAATTGAATTTAGAAGAATGGTACCCAGAATATTTTAATACTTGGTTCATTTTTGCTTACATAAGGTCCTCATTAAAATGGCAACCTGATTCTTGCAGTTGCTTGAGGCAGAAATCTTGTAGTTCTCGATTCCTTCCTTTCTCTCTGCCTAATTATCTCTTTAGCTATAGATCCACGTGTCTTGTTCTCCCTTCCTTAGGTCCTCTCTACCCCCTACCAGCCCTGCTCCCAGCCCCCCACATAAAATAGAACTCCCACATCTTTCCCTTTCTTCCTTGCTTTGCTTTGTCTTTTCCTGCCGTACCATTTACCCCTACCTGCCGGGTTCTGTATTTATTCGTTCATACAAACTGTAAGCTATACCAGGGCAGGGAGTTTGTTTTGTTCACTCTTTTATCCTAGGTCTCAGAACAGCATCTAGCATGTTGTAGGGACTCAATAAATATTTGTTGGATAAATGAATTGATAAAATGATGGAGACTATGGTGTATAAATGACTTCAATGAAGATCAGCTGGTCTTTGTGCTTTTCATTCTAATTTGACATCCAAATTTCTTACATTGCTTCCTCCTAATGTTACAAAGCCAAAAATTATGCTTCAACATAGCAAATTAAATTCCCTAATAAGAGAGGCAGACTCTCAGGTTTGTAACTAGCCACCAAAATAAAGGTTTGTCTCCACCTTGATATGGTATGCATTATTGACCATAATTATGGTACATCTTATGGACAATATGCTAATGAAGGGCATGGCAAAGGATGCATGCAGAGTTTAATTGCAAGTCACCATTGCACTTGAGTCCAACCTTTCTGCGTTGAGCCATTCATCATGAGTGACAGCCAGGAGAAGGAGAAGATGCGGATTCTTCCACAGACCACTCTCCCGCCTGCTTGCCTCATCCTGTCATTCCATTTACAGTCTTCTTTGTTGGCTGCAATCATTCCCAGAGGATGTATTTATCACCATGGAAAAAAACCCGAATGACATCAGCAGCAGCACTTACAACTCTGCGCTCTGATCCAATAAATAATGTGTGCTCAGTGTGTGGATGTGTTGAAGTAGCCCCTAATGTTATCAAAAGCCAAGAAGGGTTAGCAAGCACTGGTCTCACCTGTGAGCTGAGTAGACAAGCAGAAGCTCAGACCTCACCCAGACCTGTGTTTTAACGAGATCTCCGGCAATTCGTATAAATATTGAAGTTTGAGAGACATTGGTCTATAGAAGATCTGACTAATGTCTAAAGCCACCAACTCTTTACGACATGATTTAAACCCCTCATATCACAAATACAATTTAACTCAAGTGAGAAAACAAGGCGTTTCACTTCTCATCCAGGAGATGTAAGAGAAACTGAAGTTGAATTAACACACTGAATGGGTGTGTAGTTTCCAAATCTCTTATATGAAACTCTCATTTCCTTTGCTGGAAGGTGTGTATTATCATTACTGTTTTTGGTGGAGCAAGCTGATATTCAGGAAGTGAACTGACTTTCCTAAGGTGACAGAGATAGTAAATGGTATAAAAATTGCCAGGACCAATTTTTAGATAACTACCCCCCCCCAACCCCAATCCAGCTCTCTTTTCCCTCATCATAAAACTGCCTTCCTTCCTTCCTTCTTTCTTTTTCTTTCTTTCCTTCCTTCCTTCCTTCCTTCCTTCCTTCCTTCCTTCCTTCCTTTCCTTCCTCCCTCACTTCCTCCCTCTCTCTCTCCCTTCCTTTCTTGGTAAAGGATAATATATAAGCAGCAAAGCACCTTCCCCCCCTTCTCATAACTGAATCCCATATCATTCATTCATTCATTTAATGGCCCAGCTCTGAACAAATCAATTTTTGATGATTCTTTGCAAATCATTTATTTGAATCTATCTGAAAGGTCCCCGTCTCTTGTGAATGTTGATCGTTTGGTTAATGTTATATAGATAAAGACTAAGTGTGTAGTTGGGGTCAGCTAAGTGAGTGTTCAGCATTGTAGCAATCTGTAAAGAGATCCCTAATTAAATGGTATTATTTAGCTTTAATTTATGTTCATGAACATTTTTGCTGCTACAAAGAAAAAAATTTAACCTAATTCTGGGAAAGAGGAATAAAATGTAAGGCTTTGAGAAGAGTGAGGGACATATCCAGTAGTTTCCTAAAAAGATCTTTTACAGATATATGAGAAAGAAAGTATCCCTATTTGACTTAAGATGTGTTTGTGGTGGGGGTTAGGGGTGGAGGTAGAGGTGGGGGGAGTTATGGGGAGGAGGGACAGACGGTTATGCTTATACACACACATAATTAGATCACAATACCCACTTAAATATCTTTCTTTGCAGCATTTTAGACAGATCCTATACATTTTAGCCGGTATCATTGCAGAAGACTGATAATAACAGCAATGAGTGGATTATACACCTGTAAGCAAAATTACCAGTAATTAAGTCCGAGTATACTTAGATGAGCTTGAGAATGTCATGAATACTTGCATTTTTAAATTCTTTCAGCTCTCTTGCAGACTCTTTGCTGAAAATAATGGAACTGCTGAAGGTTTTAAAAGCATTGACTCCTCCACAAACCTCACATTAAATGGCTGTTGGGGAGGGGTACACAAAATATTAAATGTAACAGATTTATAATGTTTGTTTATTTTAAGTGTCCGAACCAGTTGTGTTTGGGAATCTGAAATCCAATTGGAGAAGACACAACTCGGGTAGCATCTGTGCTCCCAACATGCCAGAGGGCTGTAAGTTATGAAAGTATGGCCAAGAAATACCAGTTGGTACTCTCTGTACCTGCACCAGCAGGTCTCAAGGGTCCAAGCAATACATATTGTCTATCCACTGGGTACATCGTGTGAATTCTCTACAGCATCTGTTTTTCCATCGGCCATACTTCAACAGCAATCATTAAATGAAAATTGGAGCACTATAAGAGGTTCATAGCTTATTGCCATTATTTAATATTTGTTTTATGACCATCCAGGAAGGGGTTGTGGAAACCAGCAATTTTTCTCTTGGGGGAATAGATACAATCAGAACCACAAACCCCAAGCATACATAAAACAGGATCTCAATCACATTTATCTCCCACCAGAGAACCAGAAACACAGTGACTATGTCTCCAGAATTAAAAATTAATGGCCATAAAAGGGACTATAAAAGAGGTGAAAAGGATGTAGGTTTTGCAACAATGCACAAGGAGCACCTAGAGGACAATTTATTTGCATTTTGGAGCTAGAAAGTTACAAAGATGGTCAATTCTGTTTAACAATTTTTAAAATGAAAAATGCTTGTTTGCAAAAACCAACTTGAACTCAGTTAAACTGTGTTTTGAAATGAGAGACTTCTAGTCTGAATTTCCTGTTCAACTGACAATGAAATGCAACCAGATACCTGCAAAATCTATTTTATAATGCTTGAATACAGTTTTATTGGAATAATATGACTTTTTGTTCCAATTTTGTGGTTATTTGTAAAATCAAATATTGACTCTTTCTAAGGGAAAATACCTCTTTGATCTTAAAATGAAAGGCAATCACAATCTTTTCTAATTCATTTCATAATATCTTAGCACAAGGTCACTTATTTATCCATCTGGAGATATTTTCACTCTGCTACATTTTTAAAGAAAGAAGACCACATTTTTAAAGAAAAAAGACTTGTCCATTTTATTTAATAAGAGAGTCGGTACTCTGTGCTGGTAAAATTAGTGGTATTTCACAGAATAAAATTCCTTGTATAGTTGTATGTGAGAAGGATTATACTTTATATTTGTAAATACGGTATTTACATCATGTATTTCCTAAGAATTCCTACACTTTGAGATCTTGACAAATGTTTGTTGAATGACTAACCGCCATACATTGCTCTCCCACACAAATGAGTGTCATAGGATGAACTGCATAGTATTCAACCACACTGGCTGATGATGAACATGAGAAAAGAGAGGTCAGATGTTTGCCAACATAATAAATTTAAACCATGCAATATCTTTTGGCTACTAGAGGAACATGAAGTAGAGAGAACGAGGGAACAAGCTAGACCCGAGTTGCAGCTCACCTTTGTCTGAAGGAATGAGAAGCCACTTCTTACCTCAATCCACACAGATCTGATTACTTCAGGAGAGTGGCTGTCAAGTCTCTTACAAACTGCCTTTAGGGGCGCCTGGCTGGCTCAGTCGGTAGAGCGTGTGACTCTTGATCTCGGGGTTTTGAGTTGGAGCCCACATTAGGTGTGGAGATTACTTAAAAAAAAAAAAAAGACCTAAAACTAATTGCCTTTAGATTTATATGTTTCATTTACGGGTCCAAGTGTATGTCTTTCAAACAAAGAAAGAGTTATGGCTGAATCTTTCTTGCCTTGGACAGGATTATTGGTCCTTAAAAAATTTTGTAAAAACTATTTTACAAAGGTCAAGAATTTATCAATGTCAAGAGCGCTTGGATTTAAAACCCAACTATGTGGTTCATCGGCTATCTTGGGGAAAATTACAAAACCTCCATGTGCCTCAGTTTCCTTATCAGCAAAATGGCAGTAAGAAGATTTGCTAGACCATAGGTGGTTGTGGGGATTAAATGAGCTAATTCTTAAAAAGAACAGAATAGGGGCATCTGAGTGGCTCTGTTGGTTGAACGTCTGCCTTTGGCTCGGCTCGTGATCCCGGAGTCCTGGAATCAGGCCCTGCATCAGGCTTCCTGCTCGGTGGAGAGCCTGCTACTCACCTTACCCCTCACCCTGCTCGCACTCTCTCTCTCTCTCTTGCTCTGTCTCTCTCAAGTAAATAAATAAAATCCTAAAAAAATTACAGAATAGTGCCCTTCACATATAACACTGATAAAAGTTAAATATTACTAATATTTCTCCTGACTTTGCTTGGTTGTTCTTACTTTCGGTTGTATTTTTCTTTTAAATTGGAAAGACACATAGACTTATTGCAATGCTTTGTTATGTTTTATTTGCAAAGACAATATTCAGAAAAATTTTCAAAATTCTCTAATGCTAGCACTATAACATAACTATTTTTGTTTGTATATATTTCCTTCTTTTTGTCATATGCATGCATGTTTCTACTAAGTTGAAATTAACCTACAGTCAAATAACAAATTGCATGTTTGTAGTCCCCTTTTTCCACTTACCATAACCTATACACATTTGATATATTTCTATAGGCTTAGTAATAATTTTTAATGGCTACAGAATATTTCACTCTTTCCACTTTTATGGATAATGGTATAATAGACAATTTTGCTTTGTTGAAATATTTTCATAGTAAAAATTCTGAAGAACAAAATAAGTAACGGTAATAATAACAACAACCATCACCTAGCCTTGTATTTCCATGCTGATTTCTGGTTAGAGATTCTTGAGTCCTTATATTCTATAGTCCCCTCCAACCCACACCCCACTTAGGACCAAAGTGCCTTCATAGCAGTCTAGGTATGTGCCTGACAGGGCAAGGTAGTGTTCTGGGTTGAAAGCAAAGGAGTGCTGATATACCGGCTCTCTCAAAAATACAAACCCTGTTCTGTAGCATTTGCCAATTTCTATGGTGTAAATATCCCCTCCATGACGAAATTGCAACCACCAATTGTGTTAACAACTGGCTTATGAAATTCCTGAAAATTTAGCCGCCTCTTTGGAGCTGGTAGGAATTGGCTCCTGCTTAGCAGTGGACGTGGAGTTGAAGCCCTTTGGGAATGACGTAAAACAAAGATATTCAACGGGCCAGTAACCTAAAAGATCACACAGTTAATCCTATTACCTGCACCTTTGCTACTCAAAGTACAGTCTGAGGACCGGCAGCTTCAGCATCACTAGGATGTTGGACAGAAAAGCAGAATCATGGACCCCACCCGGGATATGCGGAATCAGAATCTGCATTTTTATAAGACGCCAGGGTGGTACGTGCACACGTTCATGTTTGAGAAGCGCTGCCCCACCTACGACAGCGGCTGACTATGCGCATCTGAAAGGACTCAGCGCTCCAGAGAGCTTCTCCGTCCAGGCATATGCAGTACTTGGGTTAGTGCAGTACAACAAAGCCAGTCTCTTTTCAATGAAAGAAAAGATGAAGAATTAATCTATTTATTAACACCTCCTGAAGGGTGACAGCTGATATCATACTTACTTGACATCTAGTAAAAAAAATCACACATGGGAACCCTGCTTGAATATTCATTCTAAATAATGAACACTTCATTGGCTGTGTTCCCTTCCTTTTCTTCTCCATTTTCTGCTCTCTACCAGTGTTTCCTGAAATCATGTCCCACGTAAACACTTTGTACATGAATCCTTGACTCAGAATCTGTTTCGGAGGGAAATCTAAACTAAGACCCTGTTGTCTAGTCTGGGAGACACGAAGTGCTACTTTATCTGAGAAGGCGAAATGACTGTCCAGCTGGGTTATGGCTTGAGTTGGCCCTCAGAAACCTGCCAGGATTTCCGGAAGTGAAGATAAGAAAGATGAAGGAATCTCCTATTGAGAAGAGAAGGGGGAACAGCCTAATGTATGCTTAGGAAAAAAGGAGATATGTATGTTTAGGAAATGAGTGTTTATTTAAAAAAAATAGTTTAAAATTCAACCAAGTGTGTATTTTGGGGGCAGTGCTCCTCAAAGATGGGTTTGTGGATTGGCAGTGGTCCTCGAACTGTTACCAGTCCCAAAAGGTAAGTACAAAAAGTGACAGTGTCAGTCTAGAAATGTCTATAGCAGAGTGACATCATTGTGACAATTTTATTGTATTTAACAAAAATATTAGTTCATAGTGAATAAGGGTGGGGGGAGCCTGGTTTTTCACTACAGATGCTTTGAGAAGCACAACTCTACTGTCTTTAACCCTAGGGGAAAAAAAAAAAATCTAGCATCTGAGAACTAAGTTATAAAATGGTTTATTGATAAATACTCAGAGAGGAAAAGTTCCCCAAAGAGCTATGTTCACTTAGGCCTTGCAGAAGGCACAGTATGAAATACATATTAAAAGAAAGAATGTGTCAGTCTGGAAAGGGTTGACAGTTATACCCACTAAAGGAAAGGAGCCCATCTAACTTCAATCCTAGAGGGAATCTCAGCCCTTGGTGCCTCGTCGGTCAGTTTGTCAAGGATGGCTCTTTGGAGGAGATCTGTAAAAATGCACAACATCTAGCTCCCCCAGCTCTGGGTGCACAAGCACCAAACAAGCTTTGGGCTCTAATTTGGTTTCCCAGGTAGAGTACCCACGTGGAGCCCACTCCGGTCAGGCAACATGAGTTACCTTTTTCTGTATCACCATAGTATTTCCCATGGTTTGGTTTTATACATCAGGCTCTGGAGCTCAAATAAAGTGAATCCCCCCTGACAAAACACTAAGTTTCTGAGTTTGAGTCTTGGTGAATTTACCTAAGGAAAATGCTAGATGTAAGGTCTCGTGCAATATGGCTGACCCATCTTCCCCTGAGAGGGTCCCCTGTGCTGAGCCTACCCATCTGAAATTCCTACAGGAGGACAGGATCTCTATCATGGAGGGTCCTGGGTCCTAAGTCAGCTTGTTTAATAAATGCATTCAGATCTGTAGAAAACCAAAGAATAAAATATGTGCTAGAATGATCCATGGCTAGCCCTATGGATTGTAACTCAAGTTTCTGAACCTCTGTCTCCGCTCTGAGGATTCAATCAGATTCTCTATGCAAGAATACTAACTTCTAGCATGTATTAAGGTAAAAATTCTTTAATTATAGCCAGTAATTATTAAGTGCACAGCACTGGTGACAATCATTGTATTTAATGCTCCCAACAATGCTTTGAAATGAGAACTGTTATCTCCATGATACAGAGGAGGGCACTGAAGAACGGAGAGATTAAGTAATTTGCCCAAGTTCACAAAGTTAGTAAGTAAGCCACCTGGGTGGCTCAGTCGGTTAAGTGACTGCCTTTGGCTCAGGTCATGATCCCAGGGTCCTGGGATCGAGCCCCTCATTGGGCTCCCTGCTCAGTGGGGAGTCTGCCTCTGCCTCTCCCCCAGCTCATGCTCTCTCACGTGTGCGTTCTCTCTCTCAAATAAATAAATAAAAGCTTTAAAAATAAAGTAAGTATTGAAGACAAAATTCAAACCTAGGCTCTCTGACACAGTCTTGCTCTTGGCCACTGTTCTGTTCTGCTGCTTGGTTTTCCAATACTAGTTTTTTCTATTGAATCAGAAAAACTGAGGAGCATAAAAGTCTTTGTCTCAAGGAACAAAACCCAGATGATAATGAAAATGGAAACTCTTGTCTTTTGTCTCAGAGTAAGTCAGTTCTGCTCACTGGACTTGAAAGAATTCACTTTGTGATTTTGATTCACATTCAGGTGGGTGAGCATTGGTTGTTAAAAAACCCCAAGTCTAGGGGCTTCATCTAGACAGCTATAGCCACACCCATGGGATTTTTAAAATGTTATACTCCCAGTTTCCTAACCGTTTAATTTTTCTTCAAATTATTAAAGAAACACATTCTTATGATAAAGTACATTTTGAAACAGTATGAAAGGCTATTAAGTGAAAAACAGGAATATCCATTTCTCCCATGTTCCCCACCATCCTATCCCATTTCTTAGTGTTAACTACTGTTACCCATTGCTTATAGGTACTTCTATAAATGTGTCCAGGCATTTACAACTAATGTTTTTTATTACTATTACCACACTATATATGATATCTTACCTCTGTTTTTTTTTTAACAATACATCTCCCACATAATTTCTACAAATATATATAGATTTATTGAATGTTGCATTGCTTGATAGGAACTGGCAAAGCAGGGGCAGATAAAGGAAAGGAAAGGAAAAGGGGTGACTGGATGGCTCAGTCGGTAGGATGTCCGACTCTTGATTTCAGCTCAGGTCATGATCTCAGGGTCCCAGGATTGAGTCCCACATCAGACACTGCTCTCAGCAGGGAGTCTGCTTGAGGATTCTCCCATTCCCTCTTCCTCTGCCCCTCCCTCCCCGCTCCCCACCAGGCTCTCTCTCTCTCTCTCTCTCTCTAAAATCAATCAATCAATCAATCTTAAGGGAAAAAAAGGAAAGGAAAGGAAAGAAGCAAAGAAGGAAGAAGGGAGGAAGGAAGAAACCAACGCTGATAAATTTATACAAAGTGTGTTGCAAGATACTTTCAGAATCTAAAAAAATTCTAGAAAGAAGCTGTTTTGATTTAGTATACGGGCGTTTAGAGTTTCGTGATTTAAATTTATTTTAACTTGGAATTATGTGTTGGGGGAACACCATAATATTTTCAATGTTTAGGGCTTTAAAGTCCTTAAACCATCTCTGAATCTAACTCATTATTTTTAATGGCCCCATCCATTTCACAAGGTACAATATTTATTTAACCAGTCCCTGTTAAGGGGCATGTGCAAAATTTAAAATTTATGGTTACAAACAACATTGCAATGAACATCTATATCTGCATCTGATCATTTTTGCTTACCTGTATGCACACAACTGTATGGATGACTATAAATTTTTGCAAGTCCGATCCCATTTTATTCTGAGATTTTCTTGACAATTCAAACATTTTCTGGAAGAAAGAAGAGAAAACAGAATTTTGTATGAGAAGATCACAATATTAATTAAGGTTTTGGATATAGAGGAGACCATCCCTTTTGTTGCTTTAAAATTTAACTTCAGGATATCTTGTTGCAAGAACACAACAAATTTTCTTGTACTTGGTAGAAAAAGTTAGAGTCTTTCACACAGGTATAGTTGGTGGAATTTAGAATCTTCCAGAAAAACATCACCATTCATTCACCAAATGATTCAGCATTTTCATCAGTAAATACTATCATTACACACTTTTCAATTTGCATATTTTTCATTTTCACTGCACACAGTAGCCCATAGATACTAAGAAACGAGGAGAAAAAGCAAGACTCCTCATTAGCATTTTTGTTTGTTTGTTTGTTTTTATTAGAACAGTCCTGTTGAGATTCATTGGCTTTTTCACTAGAATGGTGTAGGGGCCATTAATTCGGACAGAGCCCTGAGTAGTAAGACAACCTCAGAAATGAGAGTCCCTTTTCCTTATTAAGAGATTCTTGTAAAAGTTCAGCGAACAGGAGCCATTCTAAGACTGCTGTTTGTTCTGCCTTCTGCTGAATTCTACTTTAGAACAAAATACCCATGATAATGCAAGATCCTATTATGTTTTACAAGCCAGCATCGATCTTTTCCTTGGAGAACATGCCACTGTATTAGGCAATTTGGACATACACAGCAGAGGGCAGAATTGGGCTTGGAGTAATTAATTTCTAATTAGTCATCTAAGGGTGTGTGAGCATGAATGCACATGTGCAAATATACTCATCTTCGAATGTTCACCCCGAGCCTCCTTTGTAGATGACACTAGCCCAGCTGCGTGAAAGAGAAAAGCTAAACTGTTAGAATTGTAGAACTCTTAGAATTTCCATAGGTCACCATTTTTCTTACCATGAAAAGACTTTTTTCCAGACTTCATTTTATATTCACTCCCATTTTGAAACTGGATCGCCATGTTGGAGCCCCGCATTTCCTGGAGCATTTGCTATTTGCACAGGGCAAAGGAGCCCTAGATCCCTGATCGCCTTGTGAGGAGCGACTCCCCAAGATTATTTAGTCCTTAGCACACGTAGTTTACCTGCTTAGTCGCCATTAAAGCTAATGTAAGACAAATACTTATCCTGTGAGGAGAATGCCTGTAACTTTAATAATGCCCCCGGGAACATGATGACCTCACACCTCCAACCCAGACATTGTTTAACCCTACCCCACAACTTGTGAATTTCAATTATTTGTTCAGAAGGGCCATTCATAATTGCCTGGCGTAAGCCTGCCTTTAGGATGCAAAGCAGAAGACAATAAAAATGCTACCCTGCGAATTAGGGCAGCGGCACTTAAACATATAAATTAACTAGGCTGCTTTTCACATCTCTCCCCTTCTATTCTGAGAGGTTTCAGTCTGGTGACATCAAAGACAGGATTATGGGAGAAGATAAAAACTTGATCTAATGTCCATGTTTGAAGTCATGAAAGTCCTCCTCTCTCCATGGCAAAATAACCCTCTTCATAACACACACACACAAAAACCAGGGTCCAGGTGCAAAGGGGTTGGGGGCGGGGTGAGGACGGGGAAGGCTGCATGAAGGCCTTGGCTTCCCGAGGTTGTAGTAATAACTGGGTGTTAGAGCCCTGCATTGCCAAATGTGCTAATAGATTGTTTGTAGGCTGGGGTGGGCTTTGTTCAGCAAATTAATATGTTAAGTCTTTCTTTTAAGCCCTTGCGATGTTGAGATGGTTCTTTAATGAGATTTTAACTAGGTTTCCCTTACTACCAGCAAAGACCAGAACAGAAATTTTTCTTAGGTGAGAGGAGAGTGATCTTTAACTTTATCATCATTAACAGATCTTTCCTTTAATGTCATTTGTCAATCAAATTTCTTGCCCCATAGCAAACTGTGGTCTTTGTGTCTACCACACGCTGGGATATAGAGCATACGTATTCACATGAACTAATAGGCTTAAAAATGTTCTGACAAATAGTTTCTTTGGGGGTGAGAGTTTGCAGGACGACAGTATACTATAATTTGAAGACTTTCTCTTGGGAATTCACAGAAATCGTTTGCGATGAATAGAAACCTTGGCCCTTTAAAAATCTACGCAGCCATAATGCCTGGCATTGCAGCCTGAAAGATTTATTTTCTAAACTCTGCAAGCTACAGCCCCATGACTTTTAAAGTCTTTACTCCTTTAAGCACTAAATCAGCATTCAAGTGGCTGGTTAATCTCCCAAGGGCCAAAATGAAGTGCTCCAGCCTAGTGTATGACACAGACTGACTGTTAGAAAACTCTTTCTTAGCACCAAACCTAGTAAGCATGGAGTATAAACACAGCTTTTGTACAAAATTGCTGGGTGGGCTTCCCTCCTCACTTTCTCCTTTGTTCATACTTTGTAGACTCAGGTACACTTGAACCAAAAAATAGAAGAAAATAAGATATTTTTGTGGGGAGGGAGGTAGTGGGTATTATGAGTTCGTCTTACAAACTTAGTAGTTTGGGTTCAATAACCATGAAAACTCTTAGTTCCTCTCTGTATTCCCAGCCTTCCTCAGGTGGAAGTCTCAGAATCTTTATTACTGCTCTCCATATACCATGACTGCCGCACCTGCAAAGGGAAAAGGCAGCCCATGACAGCAGGTATGTTCCATTCCGGACAATGGCTCTGCCTAAGATTTGAAGAGGTCTTTAATCTCCTTGTTTCCATCCAAGTATAACAGTAAAATTACAACCTCCTAGTTGACCCAAAGGATGGGTCTTTGCGATGTGGTAGTTGGTGTGGGTCTCACTGTTTTCTAGAAAAGACAGCTTTAAAGAAGGAAACTAAAGGAACCCAACAGCTTAGAAGTCTGAGCAGCCAAAGACTTTCACCAGCCTCAGTTTTGCCTCCCTACACACTCCTCAGTTTTATGATTTTATATTTACCTTATGTTATTTGATGAAATGTGATAAAGGTCAATCATTTATTCTCTTGAAGAAAATGTGCCAGGCTCCTAATTTCTATTTCCAACGGCGTTTGAGAAAGTTATCACACACAAAGCTTGAAAATTCATGCAGACAAGTTACAACAATGGTCTACAATTAGTGTTTAGAGTGTAAGTCACATACTAGAAACTGGTAAAATAGACTCTTCTCTAAGAAACACTTAGTAAAGAAACTTGCCTTTTGCTCAGTGCCAAAATTCACAGATTTCTCTCTTACATCTTTAAAATCCTTTTTTTTTTTGGACTGACCTTCCAAGGTACAGCCAGACCTATGTAATTTCTATTTATTTTCCTCAAGCCCCTCCATGGCTGGTATAACAAATGAATCAGTGTGCCTTGAGTGTTGACTATCTCATGGCCCCAGGTAAGTGTTCAGCCTTTGTAGACAGTTCTGTTGGGAACCCACGGCTGCGATGTGTGTCTGTATGCCCTATTGTCAAATCACAACCATGGGTCAGGCATTCTTTCCCAGATGACTCATACACCAGCAAACACACTCCCACCTATTTCTTCTAGGCCTGGTGCTTGATTTTTGCTAATCAGTAAGAACAAGAGAAGATGCATGATGAGATTTCCATATTTCTTGAATCATGGGAATAGGTCTGAGATGTAAGAACTTGAACCAGAGTAATTTAGAGGAGAGCTTCTGGACTTTCTAATTATCATAGAGTTCAATCTTCCATTAGGGCACCCTCTTCCAGTCTGCTTTTTGGCATTATTGCTACTGTGTAAATTCCTGCAGCATTAAAGTCGAAGGTTTTCATTCCCTGGTGGTGTTCTGGAGACCTTGGTAGGTGATTCCCAGGACACTGAAGGAGGGAACAACTTTAATTCTTCAAGAGGTCCTTGAAGGTCCTTGTGGCATGGTAGTTCAGGGTGGCCCTGCTGAATATTTTATGCTGGTGATGGGGTCGCTTAAATGTTCTTCAGTTGGCTCAGTTCTTAGAACAGGTCTCAGTGAAAGTGACCATTTGATTGTTTAACATGTTCTCCATATCCTGAATTGCTGATTATGCAACTTTCATGCTCTTGTTTTCCAAGTTCTCAACCTATCAGAAGCTGAAAGACCACGTAAAGCCCATTCCATGCCAGACGTCAGGAAAGGAGTAGGATTGGTCGTCAGAGCAACTGGAACTTAAGCAGAGAAACAGCAGTTATCATTAATAACATTTGCCTCGCTCGCTGATTCTGTGTGTTTTCTGTCTACTTCATCAATCATTGAGGGAGAGGCATTGAAATATCCAACAATAACTGCAGAATTATCTGTTTCTCCTTTCGGGTATATCATTTTTGCTTTATGTATTTTGGGGTTCTATGTATTTGTTTTGAAGAGCAAATGTTGTTTTCTTAGGTTATATTATCAATGTTATTGGAAAATGCAGATCCAAGTGTAGGAACCTTGACAAGGAGACTAATGTCAATTAGAAATTGATCACTGTTATCAAAATCTAAAATCCTTTTTTTTAAAGGCTAAATATAGTCTGTCTGTCTGTCTGTCCATGTGCACCAGGAACAGTCTTCTCCATTTGAGTAACAGTGCAAATAAAAGTTGCCAGAGATTCTATCGTAGAAAGTTTGAGTGAAGGCACCTGGGTGGGGCATTCGGTTAAACAGCTGACTCTTGGTTTCACCTCAGGTCATGATCTCAGGGTCATGAGATGGAGCTGTTCTTCGGGCTCTGCACTCAGCCTGGAGTCCACTTAAGATTCTCTCTCCCTCTCCCTCTGCCCCTCCCCTCCCAAATAAATAAATAAATCTTTAAAAAAAAGAACATTTGTGTGACTTCCACTGTTTCCATCAATAAGAGGGGATACATTTTATATAACATCAAAAGATATGAAGCTATGAATCCATTTACTTCATTATAATCTTTATGAAAAGGGATAAAATTGGATTTATACCTCACACTCTGTATTATCTTTATGTGTAAGAAAGGAGGGAAAATAGTGCATATATGTAGTTTCTTAAGTTTGTAAAATGAAATTTCAGAAAGATAAATCAGAAATGAATAAAAATAGTTACCTATTAGGATAGAGGGGAGAGGGATGTGAAGTGAGATTTCTCTTAATTATACCTTTTCATATACTTTTTTTTTTTAGAGAGAGAGAGTGAGAGCACACAAGCACATGTGCGTGCAAGTTGAGGGGGAGGAGCAGAAGAAAAAGGAAAGAATCTTAAGCAGACTGGGTGTGGAGCCCCACGGTGGGGCTCAAGGTGGGGCTCAATCTCACGACCATGAGATCATGACCTTGAGATCATGACTTAAGCCAAAATCAAGAGTCAGCCACTTACCTGACTGAGCCACCCAGGCACCCCTTCATATACTTTTTTTTTCTATTTTATTGAAGCACAATTAGTATGTGAAAAGCTGTGCATATTTAATATATACAACTTGAAGAGTTTGGGGACAAGTATACAAGTGGAACCACCACCATCAAGGCCATAGATATATCCAAAACCTCCCAAAGTTTCTTCCTACCCCCTTCATGATGATGATGATGATGATGTGTGTGTGATAAGATTACTTAACATAAGGTCTACCATCTTAGCAAATTTTGAATATGCAATACAGTATTGTAGCTATGGGTACTAGACTATCTAGTAGAGATCCTACTTACTTATTTTGCATAACTGAAACTTTGTACCCTTTGACCGCCATCTCCCCATATTCTAGTCTCCTTAACCTCTGATAATCATTCTACTCTGTGCTTCTATGGAGTATTTTAGATTCTACATGTAAATGAGATTATTCACTATTTGTCTTTCCAACTCTGGTTTATGTTATTCAGAGTCCTCCAGATCCATCCACATTGCTGCAAATGGCAGGATTTCTTTCTTTTTTTAAATGCAGAATCATATTCCATTTTTTATGTATATATTCCATTTTCTTTATCCATTCATCTGTTATTGGACATTTAGGTTGTTTCCATATCTTGGTTATTATTCATAATAACAGATTTCCCTTCAAGACCCTGCTTTTGATTTTTTTGCACATATACCCAGAAGTATGATTGCTGGATCATACGATAGCTCTATTTCAAAATTTTTTAGGGCCCTCCATACTATTGTCCATAATGGCTGTTATCAATTTACATTTCCTCCAACGGTGTATCAGGGACACTGTTTTTGACATCCTTACCACCACTTATTCTGTTTTATTTTTATAAAAATAGCCAACCTTACAGGTGTGAGATGTTATCTCATGGTTTTAATTTGCATTTCCTTGATGATTAATGGTGTTGAGCCCCTTTTCACATCCCTGTTGGTCACACATATGCTCACTTTGGCAAAATATATATTCGAGTCCTTTGTCCATTTAAAAATTTATTTTTATGAAGTTTTTTTGTTGTTGCTGAGTCGTAGGAGTACTTCATATGTTTTGAATATTAACCTCTTTTCAGATATATGGCTTGCAAATATTTTCTCCCATTCCACATGTTGCCATTTCCTTTTGTTGATTTTCTTTGCTGTGCAGAAGCATTTTAGATTGTTTATTTTTGTTTATGTTTTATTTTGTTCATTTTTGCTTTTGTTGCTTGTGCTTTTGGTGTCATACCCAAAAAAATCATTGTCAATGCCAATGTCAAGGAGCTTTCCCTCTATGTCGACTTCCAGGAGTTTTATGGTTTCAGTTCTCACATTTAAGTGTTTAATCCATTTTGAGTTGATTTTTGCTTATGATGGAAGATAGGGCCCCATTTCACTCTTCTGTGTGTGGTTATCCAGTTTTCTCAACACCATTTATTGAAAAGACTATCCTTTCCCCATTTTGTATTCTTGGTGCTGTTTTCAAAAATTAATTGACTGTATATGTGTAGATTTATTTCTGGACTTCCTATTTTGTTCCATTGGTCTAGCGTCTGTTTTATGCCAACACCTTACTGCTTTGGTTACTATAGTTTTGTCGTACAGTTTGAACTCAGGAAGTGCGATGCCTCCAGTTTTGTTCTCCTTGCTCAAGATCATTTTGGCTATTAAAGGTCTTTTTTTTTTTTTTTAATTTGGGGTTCTCATATACTTTCCATACAAAAATAGGATTGTTTTTCTATTTCTTCGAAAAATACCATTGGAATTTTTAGAGATCGCACTGAATGTGTAGATAGCTTTGGGTTGCATGATCACTTTAATAATACTAATTCTCACAATTCATGAACATGGACTATCTTTCCATTTATTTATTTCTTTTTCAATTCCTTTCATCAATGTTTTGTAGTTTTTAATATAAAAACCTTTACCTCCTTGGTTAAATTTATTCCTGAGTATTTTACTCTTTTTGATGCTACTGTAAATGGGAATGTTTTCTTACTTTCTTTTTCAAATAGTGCGTTGTTAGTGTATAGACATACAACTGATCTTTATGGTTGCTTTTTTGTCCTGCAACTAACTTTTTTGTCCTTATCATTTCTAATAGTTTTTTGGTGGTATCTTTAGGGTTTTCTATATATAATACTATGCCATCGTGAACAGAGACAGTTACTTTTCCTTTTCTGCTTTGGATGCCTTTATTTCTGTTTCTTGACTGATTTCTCTGGCTAGAACTTCCACTACTGTAGTGAATAGAATTGGCAAGGGTGGACATCCTTGTCTTGTTCTTTTTTTTTTTTTTAAAGATTTTATTTATTTATTCTACAGAGATAGAGACAGCCAGTGAGAGAGGGAACACAAGCAGGGGGAGTGGGAGAGGAAGAAGCAGGCTCATAGCAGAGGAGCCTGATGTGGGGCTCGATCCCACAACGCCGGGATCACGCCCTGAGCCGAAGGCAGACGCTTAACTGCTGTGCCACCCAGGCGCCCCCCTTGTCTTGTTCTTGATCTTAGAGAAAAAGTTTTCAGCTTTTCACCTTTGAGTATGTGGTTAGCTGCAGATTTATCAAATGTAGCCTTTGTATATTGAGGTACAGTCCTTCTATACCTAATTTGTTGAGAGTTTTTATTATGAACAAATGTCGAATTTCGTCAAATGCTTTTTCTTCATCTATTGAGACAATTATATGATTTTTATCCTTCATTCTGTTATGATAGTGGCTCGCATTTATTGATTTCCTTAATGTTGAATAATCTTTGTATCCCAGGGAAAAATCCCACTTGGTCATGGCTTATGATCCTTTTAATGTATTGTTGAATTTGGTTTGTTAGTATTTGTTGAGGATATTTGCATCTATGTTCATTTGGCAGGGATATTGGCCAGCAATTTTCTTCTCTTGTAGTGTCCTTGTCTGGCTTTGGTATAAGGGTAATGCTGGCCTTATAAAATGGGTTTGGCAGTGTTCCCGCCTCTTCAATTTTTTGGAAGAATTTGATAAGGTTGGGCTTTAATTCCTTAAATGTTTGGTAGCACTCACTGGTAAAGCCATCCTGAGTCTGTATTTTTAATTTAAATTAATTTAAATTCAAATTTAATTTTTATTTTTAATTTAATTTTTTATTTTGAACTTAACATTTTTTAAAATTTGAAACATTTTAATTTTGGTAAAATACATATAATATAAAATTTACCATCTTAACCATTTTTAAATGTATAGTTCAGTAGTGTTAACTATTTTCACATTGTTATGCATTCAGTATTCAAAATTCTTTTCATCTTGAAAAACTGAATCTGTATCCATTAAACAACTTCTCATTTTCCCCTTCCCCCAACCCCTGGCAACCATTATTATACTTCCTCTTTCTATGAATTTTTTACTTTAGGTACACCTCATATAAGTGGACTCATACAGTATTTATCTTTTTGTAACAGACTTATTTCACTTATCATAATGTCCTCAAGTTTCATCCATGCAGCACTGGTCAGAATTTTCTTCCTCTTTAAGGCTGAATAATATTCTATTGTATGAATGTACCACATTTTATTTCTCCATTCATCCATCAGTGGGCATTTGGTTCCTTCCACCTTTTGGCTACTGTGAATAATGCTACTATGAACACGGGTGTACAAATATCTGTTTGAGTTCTTGCTTTCAATTCTTTTGCTATATGTATTTTCATATACTTTAAACTTCGAACTCTATAAGGGTTTTTTATATAAAAAGGAAAAACTCTAAAATTGAAATCAAACCCCCAAATTAAAAGCACATGAACCTATTAAGTCGGTGTCATAATCACATGTAGAAAAATAATTATTTCAAACTCTATACAAGAATGAAAGCCAGTCAATGAAGATGGAATGGTAGATGGAAGGACCATCAATGGATTATAAAGCCATTAAATGAAAAGATGTAGTGGAACAGTGTATTCAAATGATGCCAAAGTATAACCCCATGGATTTCTTGCTAATGTTAAAGAGAAAGAAAAAAATTTTTTTTCTCAGAGAGAGAGAGAGTGTGTGTGAGCTTGAGCTGGAGGAGAGGGGCAGAGGGAGAGAGAGAGAATCCTAAACAGACTCCATACCCAGCCAGAGCCTGACACAGAACTCAATCTCACAACGCTGAGATCATGACCTGAATCAAAATCAAGAGTCAGACACTTAACCTACTGAGACACCCAGGCGCCCCAAGAAATATCTTTACAAATGCAAGATCTCTGTTAGATTAGAAGGAATGACACACCTGACATCATGCAACCCAAGTCCAAAAGCATCACCTATAAAGTACTTCAGCCAAAATCTATTCAGACCCTTAAACTTCTCAGTTTATAGGAATTATGAGGGCTAGAGGAAAAAGTTAATGACTCCAAGAGTAAGCAAACACATACGGAATGTGGAACATCATACAAAAACTTCTTACGTTCCTTAAAATTTTGGTGTCACACACCAAATAGGGAAAGATTCTTCTAGAATAAAAAATACCAAGTGATACAACAAGCAAATGCAATGCATATACATTGTCTTAATGCTAATTTTTAAAAATCAGCCATAAGAAACAAGTTTGGAACAAATGAGGGGGTTTGAATTTGGACTAGGTATTATATGATATTAGAGCAATAATGTTAATTTTCTTAGATATGTTAAGGGCATGTGATTATGTAAGAGGATGTTCTTATTCTTAGAAGATGTACACTACAGTATTAAGTAGCCAAGGGTCAATATAAATAAATATGTTTAAATATGCCAAAATATGTTAACAACTAGGTAGCAGGTATATGGGTGTTGAATCTAGGTGGTGATGGGTCGATGGCAGTCCATTGTACTATTTTTAAAGATAGTTTCATCTTCTCTGTATATTTAAAATTTTTTATAATATACAGTTGAAAAAAGTAAAAGATGGAGTTTTGAGAATAAGCACAAAAGACTATATACGGATCACGTGCAGAGGCTCCGCATTGAAACTCCACATCAGGGAACTGTCTCAGTTGAGCTGTGGAGAGGGAACTTCAGACCTAGTGATGGATCTTCTTCCCCAAAAAAGAGACAGGATTCAGTGACTAAGTTTTAATTCTAGGCCCCCAAGCAAAAGTTTCAGAAAGGGACCTTTTAGCCTTCGCTAATTATAAATTAATCAGCTCTCCAGTGGTGAGAAGGCCCCCTTCTCTCTGCACCCATCCCCCACTCCCCAGTGTTTATGCCTAGAGCAAGAATGAAATATTTTATAAAACATAGAGAAGCTCTTAGAGAAGATGATATGGTTACTGAGTTGGTAGTGATGAAAAAACACTGGCATAATTATAATCTATGACATTTTCAATGATGATTAATACTTTTTCCTTTATTGAGTAGAGTGCTTGGTAGAGCAGTGGTTAAGATAGTGGGCTGTGAGTTAGACTGCCTGGGTTCAACACTGGACTATGCCACTTAGCCCCTGTGTGAAATAGGATCTAGCTAAATCATTTTTTATACTTGTAAATGAAGATAGGAGAACACCCAGCTCAGCGTCATATGATAATAAAAAAAATGATAAATAATGCACGCAGCATTATCAGCACAGTACCTAGCAAAGAGTAAGACCAAAAATGTTACTGATGATGATGATGATTACTCACAGAAGGGAAGTGAACATTTAGGAACAAGTTGAAAGGTAAACCCCTACCGGGGCTGCAGAACATCCACAGGCAAAAAGGAAATTTGTGGCCACTCAGTAACTTGAATCAGGTTTACTGTGAATTTAACTATTTCTATGAGTTTCCTGAGAATTCTTTCAGCACGCATCTGGCACCAGCTGTCCATCTCCAGATCCCAAGGAAAGCTGGGATCAGGAGCTGGAGAGAGCTAAGAACCACAACTGTCCTTTGTCACTATAGACCAGTGGTGCCCACAAAGCAAGCTGTTAACCTCTCTCAGTGGTAGTACTCCTTCCCAGAAGGTGCTGAAATGTAAAACCATTATTCAATTAGCTGATGGTCATTGGAAAACAAAAACTTTCCTTAGATATGTTTTTTCATTTCTTATCTGAGACACTATGTCAAATGCTTTGGTGTTCCTGCCAGTTGAGATGTGATTTTACTCTAAGACACCACTTTAGCTTCTAAATTTACTTAATGTATTTTTAAAAATTTTAAGTGGCCATTGACACCCATATATTTCAGAGACTGGTGAAGTTTTGTTTGAGGTGGAAATTACTTAGTAAAAATCGTTAATGTAAGGGTTATCTGAAAATCTGAGACCTCTCTACTTGGTCGTTAGCCTTTGAACTTCTGAAGATGTCTTTGGTAGATGATGAAATCTATGGAAATCATTGATGATGAAAGAAGACGTCTCCTTGTAAATAATACAAGAATTTAACACTAAGATAAAATCCAACTTTTCAAAGAAAGTTGAGTATCAGAATGGTACTAGTAACAGAATGGTAATTCTGTGATCCTTAGACTGCGAAGGCCTGATTATAAATCCAAATTGAATAGGACCACCTCTTTATAACTGTCTTGCTAGAGAAAGAAGGGTTATATATGATAGAAATAACAAGAAAGCTGATGTTTAAAAAATTATGAAGAGTGCTAACGTCAATACAATATAATTACTGTAAATAAGTTGCTAATTTTGTACAAAATGTCCTTTCTTTTCAACAGTTATAGATTTAGAGTCTGGCTTCTCTCAAGTGTCCTACATTAAGAAAGTACTTTTTGTATATCAATGGTATCAAATGGTATCATTTGAAGGCTAGTTGTATGTTACACTTACAATTTTCTTTTGTCCGCCTTTCACACCACAATCAGAAGGCTGCTGGTAATTCTACTTCAAGAAGAGAAAGCACACTTATAAATGAGTTTATTATATCATCTCTCTGGCCACAAACCCAGTAAAACCTGCTTCAGTGTAAATACAGACAATTCCTAAGACTATATTTTCAAACTTAATTTTGAAGACGAATGTTCATAAGAAACTTTGATGATACTAGATTTGAAAGCCTTATATTCCAAACCATGATGGGTTGGCCAATTTCCTTTCATCTAAGCAACTGAAGAGTAAAACCCTTAAGACTGACATAAGCTTTTTTTTGGTGTTTTTTTTTTCTGTAAAAGACAAATACTACAATAAAGTACTTAAATATCACACCTTGTCTTCTATATCTTTACTATACTGCAAATGCAGTACTTTTAAAAATTTTGCCAACTGAAGCCTGAAACTGTCGATAATTTTGGGTGACTATAGTTTGATCACATAACTATGTGTTTTGTTCTCGAACTGCTACTGCTGATTTCTTTGAATTATAGCTGGAAGTCTAAGCCTCTGCAACAATAGAGTCTCTGGTGATTTAAACGCAGCAGTTAGGAAATTTAGCTGAATCTGCTTCTTTTTGGTATAAACGAAAAGTTTGTACTCAATGTCTGCCATTTTGGTCAATAAATGTATTTGAACTGATGATGTAAAGTCCATTCTAAGTCAAAGAAGAATATTATGTAATGCCAACCTCTTCAGAGTATTTCTATGAGCTGTGGTAAGGTCTTGATTCAAAATCCAGTCCTGAGTGTTGGCAAAATCACACTTGAGATGGTGTTCCATATACAGGTATACATTCTGTCCTACCCCCCTCCCAAAAACCATGTTGGTGCTCTATTAGACATGAAGAGCCCTTCACATACCTCCACTGAAAAGAACTACAAGTGCTTTCAGTCTACTTTCACTTATGGCAACTTTCTCTCTTTAGATATGTCTTACATTGGCAACAATGAGTTCTGAAGTCAGAAGACTAACTTGGAACATTATATACCAGGACTGTAATGCAAGGAAAATCTTCAACAGAGAGTTACAAATGAGGTAGAATATGGATCCTTCATAAATTTCTCAATTACTCTACTTTAAGCATTCTCAGTATCTGGAGTCATGGCATTAGTTAGCCTCTAATTTTAAGCCTTTCTTAAACATTGTCCTGTGCTGGTAAAGTACAGGATTGGTCCTGGAATGATATCTATTACTGCAAGAGTAAGTTGCTGTTTTTTTTTTTTTTTTATCTTTGTATAATAGCTTAGCATGGGCTAGGGTTGTCTTTCCTATCCCTGGAGGGTTATTGAGAAGCAGATAGGGCAATCAAACTTCATTGACAAGTTTTTGAATGTTTCTCAGGATGTCCTGATGAGAAATGTGGGTGGTATTTTTCAACGCAGGTCAGTTTCCTACTTTTGTCTGCCATGGAGGTAACCAGCTCTGAGGCTCCAAGGGGAATTGTTATATCCCTAGCATGTCTGCACAGCTACAAATGAAAATCTGACTCTGGAAAGTTCATATTAGTGTTGTTATACATTTAGAAACATTTGTTATTATACAGTACTGGTGGCTTACAATCATTGTAAAAAAAAAAAGTTATATTGATAACCAAACAGAAAATAACCTCTCTTGAAAGCCTACTGCCCAGAGATTGCCATTGTAAATATTTTGTTATATATCCTCCCAAAATTTTCCAAATAACAGTTGACTCACATTCTCATGCTGTTCTATTACCTTCTTTTTCTACCAACATCTCATGAACATCTATTAAAAAATGAGTATGCATGATAATTTTCATGGTTATATAACATTCCCTTGGGTCACAATTAATTACTAATAACTAAAACTTATTGGGAGCTAATAGTCGTGTCTGATTAGCTAATATGTAGCTGTCTACCTTGAAGAAAGTGACTACCGTGCCTTCAGAGAAGTCCTGCTCCTCACTTTCCTGGGGTCACCTTCCCAATATTTATCATGTCTTTTTGCCCATCCAACAGGACACAATGGAAAAAGGTATTTCCAAGTTTGGCTCCAGAAACTTCTGTCATAATAAGACATAAGCTAAAGTAACTGTAAAATTAAACTATTTTATCTCATTCTATTTTTCATCTTGATTTATTTTTTTAAGATTTTATTTATTTATTTGACAAAGGGAGAGAAAGAGAGCATGAGCACAAGCAGGAGGAGCGGCAGGCAGAGGGAGAAGCAGACTCCCCACTGAGCAGAGATCCATCAGGACTCTGGGATCATGATTTGAGGTGAAGGCAGACCCTTAACCGACTGAGCCACCCAGGTACCCCTCCATCTTGATTTATTTAAAATGATTTATTTATTCTACTCTTCCATCTGGAGTTATGCCTGTTCAGTTGTCCAGTCTAGCTCTCTAGGAATATTGTGTAAGTACAGCACCAGAGCATAGCACAGCTAATGCAACACCAATAACACAAATGTCCCCAAGTTTGAACATTCCTAGGGAAGAATCTGTTTCTTTGACTTTACCAGCTTCTAGAGGCCACTCGTATTCCTTCGCTCATGACCCCCTTTCTCCTTCTTCAAATCCAGCAATGTTGTATCCCTCTGACCAATCTTCTATAGTCATATCTTCTTATCACAGCTGGGAATGGTTCTCCACTTTTAAGGACCCAGCTGATTAGATAATCCAAAATAATCTCCCTATCTCAAAGTCCTTAACTTGATTGCATCTGCAAGTTTGCTTCTGCCATATAAGGTACCAGGAATTAGGTACTAGTCACAGGTACCAGGAATTAGGACATAAGCATCTGGAGGTACCATTATTCTGCCTGCTATAATGGCCGTGAAGAGCATGTAGCAGTAGTCAAATATATGCTTATTGTGTAATGTCCAAGGGAAAACTATTATGTATACTTTACTTTTATTATTATTGCTATTATTTTTGCTATATGATGACAAGTATTTTTGAGATAAAACACAGTAAAAATAAGACTAGAGGTAATTATACCAAACGGAACTCAAAGACACATACTGGCGGTGAAAGTGAGCGATCTCACTGGTTTGGAGAACTGATATGCACCTTGAAAAATTCCTTCCACATGAAATATTAATGTGTTTTTTTCTTCTAAAAGCTGCTCTGCCTCAAGGCTTCAGGTGTTTCTTCTGCTCAGGTCAACAGCAGGAATTTTCAAAACTAGTGGGTTTAAAACTGAGATAAGCTTTTAGAAAGCAAGCTGCAATTTTTTTTTTAAGCAATTGGGAATTTTGGTTATTCACTTTGCTTTAAAACTTCTTCTCTGCCTTGCGAACTACAATCCATGGGGGAAAAAACAAAAACTTGCATCACTTAAAAATTTCACTATGAACAAGGACACTTTCGGTTCCAAATGATCCTCGTTTCCTTTTAACATCTAGATTAGCTAATTTCTTTGAACTGTAAATTTTGAACAATAAATAAATAAAAAAGAACAAGAAGAGAAAGTAAATGCAAACTAATGAGGAATTGTAGGGACCCAACTGAAGGTATAGTTCACCCAGGTGCCTTTGTGTGGTTTAATTTGTTTTGTGTGTCACATAAAAATGTGGTTCTCATTTCCAAATGACAAGTGTAATGGAGTGCTTTGTGAAAAACAACTGCATTATAAATGGCGCTTTATGAGAGAATCTCACTGACAACTCATAGTTATCAGACAAAGTATACAAGTATAAATTAACAAATATTTTAAAAATATACATTTGGGGGAGGAGGTAGCTTTGAGCTTGATGAAATCTCTGACACCATCCACCTTTTAGCCCAACTCTAGGAGTTGAATGGATTGGAACTTGGGAGGATACACGTAGGGGGGTACTTCAAATATGGTCCTGTTTTGGGAGATCCTGCCAAGACTCAGGTCGTCTACCTCTCTGGAGGGGGAGTAGAGCTTGAAACATTGAAACGTTTTAGGAAATTTTTTCATGGACAGCTGTTGATATAGAGTAGGGCCTCAACGAACATTAGCTGAATAGAAATCTAAATGTATAATGATCATCTTTCCAGTAGAAATGCAGCACCTCAAGATATTATAATGGCTTAATCTGTAGTGGTCACAAGTACAGACTTCATCACCAAGTATGAATCAATTTCTAATGACTTCCTATTGCTTCTCACTCAACAGAGTTCTGTGTTGTTTTCTCTGCTTCTGCCAATATCTTATTGTATTCCTTCCTTGCCATTACAGTGGTCAGTGGCACTTGCAGGGAGTTCTGTCCTTTATGGATGATTCTCATCATCAGAAAGATTGCTGACCCTTTGTTTGGTCATCAGATAATGGAGCGGGGGGTGGAAGGGAGTGAAGCCCAGCCAGGGTGATTGCAAAAGTTGAGGAAGTCTCAAGCTGCTATCTCATTCAGTGATTATGCACAATGTCACATACAAGTAAGAGTTAAATTTCATAACTTAAGTTCTGCTAGAAAATGAGCTTCATAATTTATCAATCAACAATCAATATTATTGAGTGTTTGCTATAAACAAGATCAGGTACTAAGCCCTCTGAAGTTTACAAAAATAAATAAGGCAAGGGGAGGGGCACCTGGCTGGCTCGGTTGGTAGAGCATGCCACTCTTGATCTGGGGTCATGAGTTCAAGCCCCATGTGAGGCATGGAGATTACTTTAAAAAAAATAAAAAGTAAATAAATAAGACAAGGGGGAAGTTCTGATCAGATTTGCAATGTAATAACATTGTTTTTGCTGCATTTCAAGAGAAAGATTCTGGTTGGGAGAAAGAAGGGATTGATAGGGCATTGGTTTGGTTATTTTAATGGAAGCCAAATAATCATGGCTTCCATAAGATGAATTCTTTTTCTCTCTCATTAAAGTTTGAGGTGGCAGAAAGTCCAAGGAGATAAGTTTCCTTTTATCTTGTGGCTCCTTCATCCCCTAAGGTTTTCACTTGTAAGCCCGAACTTGACTCACACTATCTTGTCACAATCCAGACTGCAGAAAGGTGAAAGAAGAGGAAGACAAACATCTCTATTTTACGAATGTGGTTCAGAAGGTGCACATGTCACTTCCGTTCTCAGGTTATTGACCAGAACATCCTTGGCCGGGTGACATTGCAGCTTGGTCATATGAAGGTGCCAGGGAGGTTGGGAAATGTGGTCTCTAGCTGGGAGGCATGGTGCTCATTTCTATCACCAAAAGGAAGAAGAGGATGTGGGTATTGGATATAATTAGCCATCTCTGTTGTAGGAGACAAGACTGGAGGCAAAGAGATTAATTAAGATTAATTAATTAATTAATGCAATTACAGTGGCCTGAACAAGGTTATTATTCATGATAATAGGAAAGATTAAAAGAGTATTTGGAAGGAAGAATTGACGGGACTCAGTAATTTATTGAATGTGAGGAATAAAAGAGAGTAAGGAGTAATTAATTCATTTCTTCACTATGTAATGAGTCCCTACACTGTGCCAAGCATCACCATCACTGTTGTGAACAGATACTATTTGTGCCTTAAGGAACTTAGACACTGAAATGTGATGTTCAGATTTGTATTAAAAATTACACTGCCATCTATTAAGATACAGAACACAGAAGAAAGAGCAGTTTGAAGGAAAGTGATAAGTGTGTGATAATCTTAATAAACTTGAGGTACCTGTGGGACAACCAGTTAGTGATATTCAAGAGATGGTTGAATATGTGAGTCTGAATCTCAAGAGGGAAATTGGAGTTGAGATACTTATGCACTGGGGAGCATTTGCAGTCATACGAGCAGTAAGACTGCCCAAAGAGAGCGTCAAGAAAGAAGAGAGCCTCAGACAGAACAGCTTAGAGCATGGTAGAAGTAACATCTGAACTGGGCCATAAAGGATGGACAGGTTGGAAATAGATTAGATGGAAATAAGATGACTTATTTTATCTGAAAGCAATAGTATTGTTTTGGTCTGGATGGGTAAATTGGGTACAGATTATAGAAGGCTATGAGAGTAGTAATAATAATAATAACAACAACAGTTACTTTTTTTTTTTTTTGGCGCATTATGTGCCAGAAACACTAGGCATTTAATAAATCACAGAGATTTCTTCTTGTCATCTCCACTTGAATTCCACAAAGGAACTAAAATTCAGCACACCTATAAGTCAACTCTTGATCTTCCTCCCATATCCCACACCTGGTCTCCTTCTAGGGTTAATTTCAGGGAATAATGTACCTACCATTCATCCAGTTGGACAAGCCAAAAACCTAGGAACTGTTCTCCACACCTCCCTCTCCCTAATACACGAGATCCCATCTGTCATCAAGTCCTGTTGAATTTTGCTTTTAAATACCTTCCTCCATTTTATCTTTTTTCCACACCTCCTTAATCCAAACTATCATCATCTCTCCATTGATCTACTTCCACGATCCCTTGATGAGTCTCCCTGACATTACTCTTTGTTCCCAGTGGATTCTCCCCAAGGCAACCTGAGTGATCTTTTCAAGATACAACCAGACCATGTCATTCCCTTCATGTCAAACCAAAGAGGTCTCCATTAAGGTCTTCCCTTTGCTCTTAGTTATCCTAAGGGACCAAAATTCTGAACATACCTACAAGGAACTCCCCCCTGCATGCTCCACTCCAGTGACTTTCTTTCAAACCTCCTACTTGAAGTTGTCCCTCCCAACACTGAAATGGCGTCCTCTCTTATATCATTTTTCCTAGCCCCCCTCATCTGTAAATTCTTCCTCTGCTTTCATGTCTCTGATCATTTGTCTCTTCTCAGAACTCCTTTCCTGGCTCTTATAACCACTTTCCTAACAACCCTTAAGGGGAGGCATTTTCATTTTCATTCTACAGATAAAAAAAAACCGATGCTAGAGAAAATCCCCAATGTAGAGCTGAGGATACAGCATTTGACTCTAATTCCTGTGCTGTTATAATTATATATTCAATGGTAATCCTACGTTAATCAACATATCCAGTTTTAACCTTCTTTTGTAAAGAAGTTTAGATCCAAGGGAAGGTAGAGAAAACAAGACTCCTTTACTAAAAAGGATCTTTTCTTTTTAATGTACCTAAGGGCCCCCCCCCACACACCCACTCTAGCAGCTCCTGTTCTGCCTGCATACTTGTCTGGAGATGCGACACTAGCAGAGACATTTATCTTTCACCAAATATCCATGTGCTCTGACACATTTCCCAGCTCTAACAGATAGGCAGAGTCGTGTAACTAGCTCCAGCCAAAGGCCGTTAAGTTGAAGTGATGTGTATCAATTCTGGACTAAAGCATGTAAATGAAACCCTCCAGTTCTTTCTTCTCCTGTGTGGCAAGCTGGGGGTCTCATATTCCAGATGACATAGGAACAAAATGAAAACTGCCTAGATCCCTGAATCACCACTTGGAAGGGAACTGGTCTGCAAGATGCTGGACCCCAGCCGATTTTGTGAGCCGAAGAAAAAGATCTATGCGTTAACCACGCCCATGTTAGAGTTGCTTCTTAGTCCAAATAGGCCAAAGTATGCTGCACTAACACAAGCTCTGTAACGAAAGAGCTCTCTGGCTATGCAGAATTCTACTTGTTTTCTGAATCACTAGAAACTATTCTGTTAGCCATATCCCTGACCTCAGAGTTAGAAGTTGCTGCCCTGGGGTGCCTGGGTGGCACAGCGGTTAAGCGTCTGCCTTCGGCTCAGGGCGTGATCCTGGCGTTATGGGATCAAACCCCACATCAGGCTCTTCTGCTATGAGCCTGCTTCTTCCTCTCCCACTCCCCCTGCTTGTGTTCCCTCTCTCGCTGGCTGTCTCTGTCTCTGTCAAATAAATAAATAAAATATTAAAAAAAAAAAAAAAAAAAGAAGTTGCTGCCCTGAGGTGTTATTGCTGTTTAACACTGATTAAATTTCTAAATTTAAGTGCTTCCACCGCCATGTTGTTCCTGTCGATCATGTTCATGCATGATCTTCAATGGTTGCCTAATCTGTTTGCCCTTAAGGTTTATTAATTGGGGAAAAAAACAGAACAGAACAAAACAAACTTTGACCTACTTTGAATAGTTAACGAGAGGAATCACTAGTAAAAGAATGGAAAGGTGCTTTGAATTGAAAGGATATGAAGCTGCTAGGTGCGTTATTGATGGGTGCCACAAGAAGGCAGATCATTTCTTTCTCTTTGAAAGTTCTCAATACTTTAATGATAAAACTAGCAATTATTACTCTATCTTAACACTTGCTGCAGGGTCTGTTGGAGGGATGGGTTTGAGATGAAGTTGCATTGGTTACTTCACCGAAAATTTTAAACAATGTTCTTAGGAAAAACTATAACATTTTGACCTCTAAATCTTAGACTAGAGCATAAAGAAAGACATTTCTTCAAAATTACTTATAAAATAGATATAGATAAAAAGTGGTAAAATCAAACCATTTGGTAAGTATTAAGGGCTCTTGGAGTTCGGACAGGAAATTTTGAGCTACAGGTTGGTCTTCAGAATTTCTTTCTGGGTAAATAACCTTGCTGGACCCACAGTAGCTCTCTTAGTAAATATCAACTTGATGTAGGTCTGCCAGGTATCTTGCATTTGCTCCTCAGCGTATAATCTTCATTCTTGTCTACCCCACTTCCTTGCCCAGGAGACTACTGGGGGGATCTGTGGATTACACAAACCGACTCCCTAGCCTACTGATTTCCTGTTGGGTTTGGCCAGCGGGAATCCTTCCCAGGAGACTAGAGAAAAAAAAGTGAGGTCAGATATTTAGTTTCTCTTCCTCTCTCTGCAGGCAGGCCTCAGTCTGGCTGTGTCCCTCCATCCAAGGTCATTACTCAGGTAAAGGTGGCTGCTCAACGGAACTCCCTCCTTCAGGGTTCTGGTGACCACTGCCTTCCCTTCAGGCCAAGGAGGGTTGTAAAAGTTCTGCTGCTACTAACCCCAGGTTGGTGTATTATTCCTTGTGGTTCCCTTAAGCTCCCTATAAATATCTAGTCCATTTATAAATAAACGCTCCGAATTACCTTATTTAAAATGTGTGATCTGTTTCCTATTGGACTTTCATTTGACATTTTATGCATCCTCCAAAGCACAACACTCAACGTTCTGCTCCTGTTTGTTTTCAAATGATTGACAATGGCTTCTCTCCTATCTTCTCCCAGCCACAGGCAAAGACCCAGGGTAAGAGCCAGATGATGTAAAGCAAGAGATGACATTAAGGGTGGGGTACCAAGAGATAGGATTGGTCTTCGGAAGGCAGTGAGCATTCAGGTTGGGGTGGGATTCAAAGATTAAGGTTAATATATTCTTTGCTAATAGAAATAAAATGTTTACATTTTGGAGAGATCTAGATTGAGGTAGTACATAAAAATTCACATCCTCACCTTTTGTCCATAGCATTTTAGAGAGCTGGAATAGAATTGTCATTAGAGTATGAACTTCGGAATCGATCTTCCTAGTTTATTTTTTATTTTGCCACTTACAAGCTATTTGACATTGGACAAGTTATTTAACCTCTCTCTCCGATTCCTTATTTGTTAAATGAGGGTACTACTACTACTTACTTGTTAAGATTTTGTGAAGATTAAAGAATTTGGTATATGGAAGTGCTTAAAACATTGCCTAGCCCACAGTAAGTGCTCTGTAAATATTAACTATTAATATTTGGAACCAGAATAAATCCTAGAGTTTATTTAGATTAATTCATGAGACAAAGAAATACAGGCACAGAGATCAAATTGCTCAGCCAAGTTCAAGTAGCAAAGATCAATCTCAGGTTTGTTCATTGATTTATTTGTGCAGCAGATACTTATCTCACCGGTACGGAACAAAAGTTCCATTAATTTGGCCACATCTATGTTGAATGGTTAGAGCCAGAGTGAGAACTACGCAAACACACGGCAATAACAACAAGCACAACCACAACACAAAGCCCTGGTTCCCACCTGTTCAGTTGTTTCTCTCCTCATCATGCTACCCTTGGGGCTGTCTAGCGGCAACAATGCCCACTTTGGATTTTAATCAGTTCCTTGTGTAGCACCCTTCGGAGAATCACCTACTTCATATGTGGGGCTTATGATACTATGTTTGGCGCTTAGATCTTGGTTTTTGGCCGATATGCAAAAATGAAAAAGAGCAAGAAATCTCCCCAGAGACTCCACAGCTGTGCATGTAAAAGCACACAAATCTTTCCAACGAAGATCTAGCAAAAAAACCAATCAAAACTAGAAAAAAAAAAATCCTCAAAGTAACTGATGCTCTAAGATTTCCCCCTGGATCTGCATTTTCTGAAAGTCTCATGTATGTTTTATGTGTGCGTGCTAATTTCACCCTTATTGGTCAAACCATCTTCTTCGGGGAGTGCAGAAGTCCTCTGGTTGGGGGATTCTCTCCACCACCCGGGAAGGCAACGTCTCTGTAAATCCTCATTTAACTGTGAAGACAGCTGTAAGCCCTTTAAATTCATAGGTGAAATTAAATTGCAGAATTCTGTAGGGTGGGTTTGATGCTACCCAAAGATTCCCCAAGTGCAAAGCTAATCCTTGAGTTTAAAAGTAGCAAATCTGAATGTTTCTATTCAGGATAGAAGATTCCCTTGACTGCCAGGGAAAAGGGTTGGATGAGACTTAAATAATAAAACAAAACAAAATCCATTGACAACTAAGTTTGGGTCAACATAGGACAGGAAGAAGTGCACAACTGAAGTAATTTTCCAGGGAATTTGTGTTCGAAACAATGTCATGGAAGACCAAAGAGGATTAATCTTTTTTAACATTTTAAATTTGCAGTTAATATCTTAATTTTAAAATGTTCAGCTTTAGGGAGGGAAGTTAGTATATTTTTCATGATTTTGGTTGGAGGTCCAAAGTCTGATGTCAGTTCACTGTGCTAGAATTGTCTGCTGGTGTTTTGGGCCAGCCACTCATTCATCTTGTGCCTCAGTTTCTCCATTACTGGAAATAATGTATAATCTTTGTGGGATCTGCTTTTAACACAAGCACACCAATTTCTTTACATCGTGGGAGTTTGGGATTATTAACATTCAATTTGGGTTATAAAAATGTAGTTTATATTTTAAGAACACAACTATTGAGACAAATGGAGTATACCATCCCATACGATTATTGGAAAAGATATTTAAGATTGTTTTGGGGAGGACCGTGACACTTGGCTGCTTACTTGGTAGAGTGTGCAACTCTTGATCGCAGGGTCGTGATTTCAAGCACCATGTCGGGTGCAGAGATTACTTCAAAAAAATAAACAGATAAATAAAAATAAAATTGTTTGGGGGGGAATCCTATTTGGAATTCAAAACACTTTCTCCACATGCCCAGTAATGACAACAGTGGAAAACTGAGATTTAAGTTAACTTTTAGATGCACAGATCTGTGTTACTTGAGCACATGTCATAAATCTTCTGGAAAATAAAATAGCCTCCTGCACAATTTTATAAGATAAGGTTTGCCTTATTACAGACATCTGCTTGTCATATGGTTTATAAAGGAGTCACCAGGTATTAGCACCTGAACCCCTGAAATTTATAATTAATATTAACACATGCATAGATTTTCTTTAAATGAGGAAATGTGAAGATCCTCAGGTGTTAACAGTGTAAATCTCTACCTTTTCACTGAAGCGAGGAACAGTTACCTTCACCAGTTTTTCCTTGAACCTTGCTACTTCTCTGCATATCAATACTCGGGGTGGATCCGTGGTTCTCAATCCCACAGGGATTAAAGGCAGACTTCCCCCTCCTCCAGCCTTCCCCCTGTCTCCCCCGCCCCTTAAAGGGATGAGATCCTAAAAGCTGGAAGGATCAAACTCTCCCTGTCTTGTAATCTTCACTTCAAAGGTCAAATGAAGATTTCTCCTGTGATAGATTTGCATTTGCCTAGCAAAGTGAAATATCTATTCTTCACCTTAAATTAGGCTGTTAAGGGCGCTTTCAAATACATTTTATGGTTATACTGACAGACTAGTCAGATTGTCTACACTTGGTCTAGGTATTTGAGGACGCATCTCAAATATCTAGTTTAAGGAATTAGCTATTCCTGGAAAATTGTATTTCTTTTTTAGGAGATTGTTCTGAATCAGATTTCAGATTTGACTTTTTTATATTATGTTAGTATCAAAAACTGAAAGAAAATTGTTCCAGGAGGAACCACCTGGATAAAGAACTAATACATCTCCACTGAGTATCTCTTGTTTTGTTTACTCCGGAAGATTTTCAACACGGGCTGGCTTTCATTGGCTTTGGGTGTGCTTTTAATTAAACATATGGAGATTGAGGGCAAGCGAGGGATCTCTTCAGAGATAAAATCATCCTGTCCTCAGTTAATCTAAGAAATATACAATGGGATTTTTATATTTATTACTTTCTTTTTTTTAAGTTTTATTTTTAGGTAATCTCTGCACATGGGGCTTGAACTCACCACCCCAAGATCAAGAGTCACATGCTCTATGGACTGAGCCAGGCAGGTGCCCCAACTTTCTCTTTTATTCTATTTATTCCCTCTCATGATCTTGAATGCCAGCTGCTCTAGTTGGAGTTCTCCATAGAACTCGCTGTTATAAACAAATCAAGACATGGAATCAAAAGCTGTTTTATCATTAGGAAGTCTGGGTGAGGTCCATACAAGCCCTCAATCATGAGTGATGCATCTGGTGATAGACAAACTGCTCCCCAACATGTCCACATCCTAATCCTCAGAATCTGTGAGTGTTCATTTACATGGTAAAGGGGATTTTTGCAAATATGACTAAATAAAAGATCTTGCCATGGGGTGACTATCCTGGAGGATCTTGAGATGGGGATATATCTTTATGATAGTATCATTGTAAGTGTCCTTGTTAAGAGAGAGGCAGAGGGAAATCTGACTACAGGAGAAAGTGATGTGATAAAGGAAGCAGGCTTTGAAGATGAAGGAAGGGGCCATAAGCCAAATACAGGTGGCTACTAGTGGGAAAAGGTAAAGGAACACAATCCTAGTCAGAGCCTCCTGAAGGAGCCAGATCTGCTAAATACTTCCACGTTAGCCCTGTGAAACTGATTTTGGACTTCTGACGTCCGGAACTGCATGGTTTTAAGCCACTGTGTGGTGATCTGTTACAGGAGCAATAGGGAATGAATATATCTGGCATTAAGCCCTTGGATTTGCATTTATACAAATAATTTTGAACTCTTATTTTAGATTCTTATCCACACTGATTATATCTACAATGACACATCGTTACACAAAATGAAGCGGATATTTGGCTGCCGAGTTCTGAATCTTGGCTTTAGTACAAATTATGATATGATACACATCTAGCTGTCTAAGTTAGAAATTCAGGAATCTCAAGTACGTTTATTTAAAGAATGACAGTAATAGAGTGCAATGACTTTGGGATTCTTTTTAGAAGCTGTATTGATACCACGTGAAAAAAATGAGAGATAAAAATTTCTCATGCCTAGATTTTAATCTCATTTAACTCAAGGAGCAAACTAGCGTGGATGTCAAGTATTTCACTTTGCTCTTTTACGGCAACGAGCACTCAGTGTACTAAAAATAACAGTATGTGGAGGGGCAAGTTATCAGTTCCGGGACTGTTTTTTCCAGTGAGATGCTCTGAAAATTTTCAGCCTGTAAATTCCATTGAGCAACTTAGAAAATTACTGAAAACACAGCAGACCCTTTTATGTCTGAGTTTCTGCCTAACTTTGCCTGGGATCTTGTCTGTAATATGTGTTAAGCTGCTTACTGACACATGTAACTGAGATCTCAGGAATCTAATCTCTAAGAACTTGAACTCAATGTTTGTATATGTTCTGTAGGTTCCATGGAGCAACGTTCTAGTAGATCAAGGCTGACACTTCCCCCATTTCCTAGCCCATGCCCATGCCCATGCCCATGCAGGTTTTGTTTGCCTCTTTGAAACCCTTGGCAAGTCCAGAAGAGCTGCATCAACCCTTTCCTAAACCCAGGTTGGTGGTGATTCTCAGCATCCTCCTCCTCATGGCCATCACTGTTGCTACCCTCATTACCAAAGTTGGCCTCACTAGTATCTTTCACACACTTGGCAGTTCACAAAGAGCTTCCGTTTGCATGACCTCATCAGCATAAGACTGACCAACCCCTGGAGCTGAACAAAGCATTTGAGCACTTCATCTTGCAAAGGTTTTATAAAGGAACCAGGGCAACATTATCCTCCTTGCACACCTCCCAGCACACTGTGTGTTACATAAAGAGTGCTTGATAAATGTTTGCACAACTACCATTTGTGAGTGAGGATACGACATTTCAGAGAAATTCTGTAATTTTCCCAGTGTCGCATAGGCAGAAAGGGAATTGCACACACAAGAATGAGGGTCCCCTCATCTATTACCTGAGGGGAATATACATAGAGAGAGAGAGAGAGAGAGAGAGGAAGAGAGAGAGAGATACATGATTTTATATATATATATCTCTCCACGTCTTCTCAGTTGAATAAGAGTTGGGGAAAGGATCAAAAGGAAATGATTCAGCAGAAAGTGTATATTCATTGGCCTTATCTCACCATATGTGAAGAATAAAGAAGAAAGAAATGAAAATTGATGATGTACCAGCTTTTAAAAAAAAATCAACATCAGAATGTTGTCACTGGTTGTTGGTCGTTTTTACAGAAAAAAAGGAGGGTACTATAGGTCCTTTGTACTTTCTTTGTCCATTATTTTTCTCAGTGGGAAGCAGGAGTAAGATTTCCTCTTCTTTGTGAAAGACAGTTTCCCTGCTAGACCTTAGTTTTCCTCACCAGTGTCCTACACAGCTAACCCATCTTGGGTTGATACATATGTAAATTCACACAATTGTTTCTATTTGTGAAGAGAAAAGCTATTGTCAATAAAATGTGGCAAGTGCTCTTTTAAAACCCTCAATCATTCACAGCAAATGTGTTTAAATTGCTGAGGACCAAGGAAGGCATCTTGCTCCCTGTTGGAGACCCAATTCTGCATCCACTGAACATCTGGGTCATTGGGAAGTCAATAATCAGTTAGAAAAACACGGGGTGGAATTTAGGGCATTACATGGAAGGTTCCCTTGTTTCTACCAAAGATCTTAATTTAGATAGATGTAGGTTGATGAAGTTCCACAGATCCAGGTGAAAGGAAGCTAATGTTCATTGGACTGCTGTCTCAACAACCCCATGAAATAGAAATTACTTCTTTGGTTTTTAAGATGAGAAAATTTAGAGAAGCTAAGGAACTTAATGAAGCAGTATCACTTGAAGAGTTGGGGCTTGAGTTTCATTGCCTTGGTTTCCACTCTTGGTACAACCATTAGCTAGCCACGTGACGTTGGGAAGAAAGTTGACTCTCTGGGATTTGGTCTAGACTAACTGCCTTCAGTTATTTTGAGGATTAATGGTAAACTATAAATATTCAATCAATTACTATCATTAAAGCAATTGAGGTAGTAAATTTCAGATATGGGGTTCAAAGCTTAAGTGCTTCTCATTGTACCATGTTGCCCTTTGGATGTTCACAAAGGTCAGAATTTCTCATAGTGAGAGGTCTAGGGTTAGAACTTTAAAATGATCTTCCTGGTCAATTTAAATCTGCTATGGAGCAAGTTGCCCACCTACAGTTGGGGCACCTGTTATGTTTTAAATTGAGCACCCTCAGTGGTTACAAGAATATGAGATGGAGACCATCAGTCCCACATAATTTCAGGTTGCAGGACATGGAATGGATATCAAGAGATGTCCAAACAGAGTTGGACAAGAGAGAATTTACCTGTCTCTTTAGAAATCAGCTTTGAAGGAGACCAGCCAAGAGTAATTCTCTTATCCACACACACATTAATTGAGTACATACAGCATGCAGTGAGAAATAGGAAGATTTCCATAAAGATGAAGTCCATCCTATTCTATAGTTCATTTTGGCAGAAGAACCGGCGACAAACCCAGCCCAAATCAAGGCACACTGTGTCATGGATTTAAGAAGCTCCAAGAATGAGGAAGAGAGATTAATAGCAGAGACCAGAGGAAGGTAGAGGAAAATTGATAAGACTCCTTGGAAAAAAGGAAAGGAAATACTGTGTTCCTGCAATCCATTAGGCACTATAAGAGTTGGTTTTTAGTTGGGTTTTGAAGGAAAGACACAATTTAATAGTTGGATATAGAAAGAATTGAGAGCCCAAGAGATGAATAGAAAAAAAATATGCCAGGGGTGCTGAGAGCGGTTATGATTTATATGGAACATTGTCGCTCATCATCTTGGGTGAGTCCATATTTTCACATGAACTTTTAATTATGGTTGGTTTCAAGGTTCGCCTTCTTGCCATGATATATTCTAAAATTTCATTCTAAATAATGTTCAAATCATTTTACAATTTTCCCGTTAGTATACTTTTAATATTTTCGAAACAAGGAAGAGTTACTTTTAAGTAAATACCATATAATACCAAAATTAATTTTAAAGCCAGGAAATTGTTTCTATAAATATGGTTTTAAAATCATCACATAGCTTTGAAAAGTTGTAAGAAATATTGCCTGGATTTAGTTTAAAAAAAAAAAAATACTGTCCAAAACAATTTCCCCCTTTCAGCTGTCCTCCTTTACTAAATCATACTAATTTTTAGGAGAGTTTTTTTCCCAATCTGTCTCCAGTTACTAAGAAACATTTCTCAATTGGTTTTTGAAAATAGGAATTTCAATTTTGATTGTCAACAAACTCGATTTTATTTATTGGTTAAATTAAACCTAATTAGGTAAGTATTCTTTGTCCAGTTTTACAGATGTGAAAACCAAAACACAAAGAGTTTCAGAGACTTTTTGAGGCAGTTTAAGACTGTGGATAAGAGGGGCGCCTGGGTGGCACAGCGGTTAAGTGTCTGCCTTCGGCTCAGGGCGTGATCCTGGCTTATGGGATCAAGCCCCACATTAGGCTCTTCTGCTGTGAGCCTGCTTCTTCCTCTCCCACTCCCTCTCCCACTCCCTCTCCCACTCCCTCTCCCACTCCCTCTCCCACTCCCTCTCCCACTCCCCCTGCTTGTGTTCCCTCTCTCACTGGCTGTCTCTATCTCCGTCCAATGAGTAAATAAAATCTTAAAAAAAAAAAAAAAAGACTGTGGATAAGAACTTGGTGTGAGTTTGGCGGCCCTGAGACCCAATCTTGGCTCTATCACCAAGTAGCTAAATGACCTTGGCAAAGTAGCTGAATCTCAGTCTCTCTTGAAGCAATTTCAACTTACTAGGATTTAGTTATCTAAGGTTTTGTTTTTGTTTTTTAAACAGTTAGGCAGATGGTCTACACATCTAAATATTCATTAAATCAGGATGGTGGAATGTATTAACTAAATTCTTCTTCCTCTTCAACAAACCTTTAAGAACTTACATGAGTCAGGTGTTATATTAGTCAGTAGAGATACAAAGATGAAAAAGATAGCTTTAGAAACTTTCAAAAAGTTTCCACAAATATTAGTATCAAAGCAGCAAAATAGTTGGTAGTTGGCCAACTTGTTCTCTGACATCAAAATAAATCTGGCACGGACCCTATAATGCTCAAATTTCTCTTACACTCCTCAATAGCTATTTGGTTTGTAAAGCACTTGAATACTCTGTCAGAACTACTATTTCTAAATATATCTTTGCTGCTCTAATAGAAAACCATACAAAATTCCCTGATGTGTGTTTATTCCAACTTGCTAATTATTTTATGGGACGTTCTTAAGGGGCTTAAGGTGAGCCAGTATCCTTCCAGTGAAAAGCTCTGGCTTTGGCTGCTAACTACTTACTTTTATTATTGTAACTAGTTTAAAAATTCAATATCCTCATATTACATCTATAAGCAGAATTATCAAATTCAGAAATTTCAAAAAACACTCTATTTACCTTCGACCTAATCGATTAGTTTTGACCTTATTTGATTGATTGTTTGTTTGACCACTTTGTCTCTCTAGCCTCCTACCTTCCCGGGAGCATTGGATCATTTTGTTCCTTGACTCTTGGAGAGTGGAGATCAAACAGTGTGGTCTGGAGAAGCCTCATCCTGGGGAATTAGCTGCTGGACTGGGTCTGTCACACTGCAATCACAAAAGTTCTCTGCAAATCCATGCCACTTTTCAAAGCCATGTTGCAATGAAGTCCTGCAGGGAACACAAGGTTATGCTACTATAAATACACACTTTAACAATTTTATTTTAAAAGAGTATATTTTATTACTCGTAAAAGCGAAGACATTTTAAATGTTTTTCTTCGTTGATATGTATTAGCATATCTATGCCTATGCATATGGTTTCATATTATAAATTTGAACCTGAACTTTTTCCTCCATGCTTTCCTGCACTTACTTTGTATCCACCTTTGTCAGAGGAGCCGGTCTACTGCTTCAGACTATTGGGTTCTTTGGGGCAGATGCATCAAAATCCAGCCAGGAGACAGAAACCATTCCAGTTATTTTTACAAACAGAATTTAATATAACAATAGTTAACTAGGTGTAAAGATATTAATAACTGTGTAGAAAGAGAACTCTAAACTATCACAGTCGTAGCAAGGCAGAAAGCAGCTACCACACCTAGACTGGAGAGTACAAAGGGAAGAAGTTGGAATTCTTAACACTTAGAAACTCAGAGGCGAGCCTTATGGAGCTAAGCCTCAGAACACAGGGGGCACCTGCTGACTGGTGATGGCGTCTCTGAGGTGGGGCGTGATGAGGCTGCTTCTGCAAGCGTTGGGAAAACTTCCAACTGGATTCAGCTGCTGCTATAGGAAGAAACTGCAAGGTGAAGAAGTTTTGCTGCACGATGCTTTCGGGAATCACAAATAGAAAGGAAGCCCCAGAAGGAACAAGCAGAAAGGAGCAAATCCCTTCTTCTTTTTCTACTGTTGCTAACTACCACTAGAGCCCCATATTACCAGGACTCAACATATAGCCAGCAGGCAAAGCAGAAACATGGTTTGCAAAGTCCCAGCTCCAGCATCCCAGAGCAGAGTAGGGAAGGGTAGGTTTGGAGATGAGAGACAATAGCTTAATAGTTGACGCAGCAGGGAACATGTCTTTTTTTTTTTTTTAAAGATTTTATTTATTTACTTGACAGAGAGAGAGACAGCCAGTGAGAGAGGGAACACAAGCAGGGGGAGTGGGAGAGGAAGAAGCAGGCTCCTAGCGGAGAAGCCTGATGTGGGGCTCAATCCCAGGACTCTGGGATCATGCCCTGAGCCGAAGGCAGACACTTAATGATTGAGCCACCCAGGCGCCCCGGGAACATGTCTTATAGTCAGCACCTGGCATAGGTCCCGCCCTAGAGTATGGAATAAATGCTGTGGGATGAAGATGTGTGGGTAGTTAGATTTAAAACTGTGATTTTAATAGCTAACTCGTAGCCCCTCTTATAAAAAGAGCTGTCTTCATGTAGGAAAAGAACTTGATAGACCACTTTCACTGTAGAAGACGAGGTCCCAATGGTTACAGTCTCCAAAGAGAGAAAGAGAATTAAATGGTCCCTCATAAGAAGTTAGTGGGAATTGGGGTGGAGTAGGGTGAAGGGCAAAGTAAACAGGTGGAGAGGAGGGGAGGGGGGGTCAACTAGATCAAGAAGAGAGTCAAGGTCAAGCAAACTGTCAGACGAGACTGGATGGCAAAGACGATCAGAGAAAGCCTGGCTAGATGATAGAAGTACTTTTAAAAATAATAAATATTTAAATTCAGTGAAGTAAGGTAAACTCAAATCTTCAAGACATTGGTGTTTGCTTCTCATGCCCTTTACCCCTGGAATGGTTGCAAATAAAGGAGGCGGAATGCTTTTATGTGGAGATGATCCAGAAAGTGAACCAGGTCTCTGGGAGCTAGAGTTAAACGTCAGAGATAACAAAGCAACAAAGCCTCTATACCTTCTAAAGTCACGGACTATAAGTCCCCAAAGAGACAGGGGTGTGAGTCTGGCACAGAACATGGGATAAGACTATAGAAAATTTCATGAACTCTCAAGGATTAGAGGGGATGCTAGCTTGAGTCCTGGTAACATTTGTTTTGTTAGCATGCGCACTATTGTGTTAGATTGCACACTGTGAAAACAACGCAGTTTTGTAAATATTTGGCTGAATGGTTCCATTTTTAGGCAGAGTGTGAGTTCACTAAATTGACTCCTCATTCGAACATCTCCATGAGGTCCATCCTCCAAATTTTAGACATAAGCCTGCGTACATATAAACTCGGAATAAAACCTATCTCCCCTATATAAAATAGTAGACATAAAGATAAAGCATCAGGGGAAAGTGTGGTCTGTGAACATAATTGCACCACATTAAGGAAGTGAAGTGGCAGCTCCTTAAGCCCATTGATTAAAATGCTTTTGTAAAGGGGTTGGCTTATGACGTAAAGATGGGAATAGCAAGAAGACAACTGACTTCTTTTTATTTATTTAAGATTTTGTTTATTTATTTGAGAGAAGGAGGGAGAGCACAAGCAGGAGGAGAGGCAGGCAGAGGGAGAAGCAGACTCCCTGACTTGGGACTTGATTCCAGGACCCCGGGATCATGACCTGAGCTGAAGGCAGACGCTTAACCGACTGAGCCACCCAGGTGTCCCATGACAACTGACTTCTAGCTCTAGTGTTTACTAATTTGCTTTTTAAGTAGCTGCCACCTCAGTCGCCTCCTAGATGAAGAAGACGGCTGCTTTCCAACCTGACTATTCTGTCCTCACGTGACTGACGGTGGGGAGTGCTCCAATTCTGGGGCATGTGGGGGTTTTCTGTTTCCCTTGTGCATTAGTGCATAATACTCAGACAGCTGGGAAGGGGATGGGTAAGTCTGATAGGCACCAGTGAGTTGGATTTTTCCCCAAAGATTTTATTTATTTTAGAGAGAGATCAAGCGAGAGCAGGAGGGGTAGAGGGAGAGGGAGAGAGAATCTCAAACCGACTCCTCGCTGAGCACCAGCCTGACTTAGGGCTTAATCCCCTGACTCTGAGACCACCACCTGAGTCGAAAGCAAGAGTCCAAATCTTCACCGACCGCGCCACGCAGATGCCCTGGGACCCGAGAGTTCTTGAGAGAAAAAAAGGTAGGGATCTTAACTAATGTTCCAAGTTATTTGGGTATCGCTGATGGACTGAGATGGCTGTTACTGAGGTAAACTGATGAAAAAAAAAAAAATCTCTTTTAGCCAAGAACTTGAGTGTGGTCTGGGGCCCAGCGACATCAGCATCACCTGGTAGTTCATTAGAAATATATAATCTCAGGCTCCGCTTCACACCTGCTGAATCAGGATCTTTGCAGGTGGGGGTGGGGGGGCAGCGGAGTGTGTTTTAAAAACCTCCCCCAGAGATTCACATGCATCTCAAGTTTGAGAGGCAATGTTAACAGACTGATTCGACTTTACATTTTTTTCTTGGTAAGGTGGGAGTAACCAGGGCTGAGTCAGCCTGGGGTTCCCTGTCAGGGAAAAAGATGTTTTCCAGGAATAACTGGGAAGAGGGTTCAAAATGTTTGTATACCAAAGAAATAGGATGTGATTTTGTTCTCTAAGCTGGTGAAATGAGATATATTTGATCATACTTTCATTCTCTGGCTCTCTTGGGTTAAAAATTCAGTCTTACAATTTCAACAACTTTAATCTCCAGTGCAATTATTTAAAAACCCAAATCTCAGTGCCCTGTGGCCATTTTTAGAAGTAATCAGGCTTCTGGCATAATAGTTGAGGCATGTTTAATCTTCTGAAAATGTGCATATTCTGGGTACTTGCAGACTTTTGCATTTTTTAATTTTAAAAAATTTTTAAAAAGTAATCTCTACACCCAACATAGGGCTCGACCTCATCACCCCAAGATCAAGAGTCCTATGCTCTACTGCCTGAGGCCAGCCAGGTGCTCCAGACTTCTGCATTTTTTGGAAAAGAAACAACTTCAGTGTAGACAGGGAAGACACAATACGGGTTTACTTGAACTAGTACAAATAGTATTTAAATGTTCCCATTTTTTAAATTTTATTTATTTATTTGAGATAGAGAGTGAGAGAGAGAGCATGAGCTGGGGGGCAGAGGGAGAAGCAGGCTCCCCTCTGAGCAGGGAGCCCAACTCGGGGCTCAATCCCAGGACCCTGGGATCATGACCTGAGACCTGAGCTGAAGGCAGACGCTTAAACAACTGAGCCACCCAGGCACCCCTCAAACATTCCTCTTGAAAACATTGTGACTACACAAAAAGGAATTGCCAACTAGGAAAAGGGGGAAATTATATTACTATTTTGGAAAACTGTATATTATTTTTCATTTTGGGGGAAATGCCTAAGCTAGCAGAATGTACTTCCTTAGCGCCCATTATCTGCCTAGTTTCAAGAAGACTTTGAGGCTACTACAAAACTTCATGCAATGTGGAAGATGAAAAGAGAGAAAGCTAGTAGAAAAAGGAACAAAAGAACACAAGATCTGGGGCGCCTGGCTGGGTTAGTCAGAAGAGCATTTGACTCTTGATTTTGGGGTTGTTCGAACCCCAGGTTGGGTAGAGATTACTAAAAAAAAAAAATTTTTTTTTTTTGGTTGTTGTTTTTAGCAAGCCCTCTTTGTAATTTCAACTATTTTGCATTTTCCCATTGTAGTTTTATGGGACAGCAATTTTCACAAAATTCCCCCAGAGTCAAAACTTAAAAGTGACAGCTCCTTTTCTTCCCAGCAGAAGGATCTGCTGCAAGGGGGTCTTGTCAAAGGCATAGCAGGAGGACAGCGAGATGTGTGTGGTTCCATCTCCTCTGCAGCTCTTTGCCTTTAAAGTACATTTAATCAGTCAGTTCTTCACCCCTCCCCCACACTTAAGATGCTACATTAAAAAAATAATAATTTCTGTTTTGTTGAAATGCTAGTTGTACTGCCTGAAGAGACCTTTGAGTAATCTCGCCCCTGGTTATAAAAGTAAAACACGATCGGTGTAGGCAGACAATCCAAAACAACCAAGATCATATGGAAAACAAGAAAAGAAGATGACTTAACAATTTCACCAATCTCAACATACCGCTGTTTACAGCTGGTGCATCAACATTTTCTATATGAGTAAAATTTCACAAACATTATTTGTGATGGCTGCATGATATTCCATAGTATACAAATAGCATCACTTAAACATTTCCCTGTGGGGATATAGGTTAATCCCTATAAAATAAATTGCAACAAAATTAATGGTGCAAAATTCTCCCCTGAGATGAATTCTTAGGGAAGACTCTAGCCTCTTCTTTTTAGGCAATAAATAAGGTTGCCAGCTAGTGATACAGTGCCTTGTCCTCTCTAGCTAAGAAACATGTTTAAGAGAAGACGGATATTGCTTTTAAGCCAAGATTATTTCAGGTAAGTAGTGTTACAGACACGTACGTTGGAAAAATTGATCTATAGTTTCCTGAGATAAAGCAAAGCAATATTTGGTCAGAAAATTATAATTCCTTTTTTTTTTTTGCTTTGTCAGTATTAGATGCTTACATCTGCCTCTCTCTCTCTGCTTCTTTCCTTGCTTCCTCCCTCTCTCCCTATCCCCTCTCCTTTCACCATTTTTTCTTTTTCTCATCTGTGTGCTTCAATGTTGTGGATCCTTTCTGGAATGAATCTAGCTCAGCTGGGCCTGGACTACAGCTCTCCAGCTCCCTTCTTACTAAGCATTCATCCGCAGTAACAGTAAAAACACGCTGTCTGTGAAGGTGCTGACAGGGCTGGAAGTGGCTCAGATGGGAAAGCTTATTTCAATGCATTTTTTAAATGATGCCACAGTAATGAGATCTGTGACTTACAAGCAAAGCCTGGGTGTCTCGTGCACACAAAAGACCTGCTCCTTGTGGCAGGAAACAACTATTTGGATCACAGTAAGCATAATCAAAATACCTTCTTAGCAGTATTCTTTTAAAAATAGTCTCATGGGTCACGAATTTCGCTTCTCTGAATTTTTTGATAATTTTATAAAATCCTTTTTTAATATGACATTCTCAGCATGGTTCTTCAGTCTCAAGAAATGTTACTATAATAATACAACTATAGTTCTCAGATGCTTTATTTTCTGCTTAATGATATATGTGCATATCATGTGACTGTGCTGTAGATCATATGAATATATTATAGCTTAAAACTCAGAATTTGAATTTCATGGACCATGCTAAAATTCAATAAAACTACATTTGGATGCAAGGGGGAAAGAGCAACATGTGGCTTAAATTTTCCTTAAAATACACAGGGGATAGTTAAGGGGGAAAAGTGCTTGGGACAGAGTACATCTGGAGTTTTGCCAGACTCATACCATTTAAACAATGGTTTAAGACTGAATTGAAATCCCAAGCAGATCTCTTCAATCTCCCCCAAAGTGTATAAGGTAGCATTTCAGCTTTGACAGATAAAGTTAATGAAAATACTTTAAATGAGCAAAATGAAAACGTTGGACTTGAAGAAACTGTTTTGCCCTTTGGAATTCAAGGACTTCCCACCTCCACTTGAATCTGCACTCTGCCTTTTGACCTACAAAGAGGTTATCACTGGCTTTTGAAACCCTTTCTTTACTCTCCCATTTCCAATGCCACCCCCACCCTACTCTTACACCCCCACGCAGAATCGCATCCCCATAGTCTGCTTAACACTACCACCACTTCAAACCTTTGCCTCGTCATCCAAGCCAGAGTATGCCCCCAGACTATCTTTTTTGCCCATTCCATAGTTAGGTACAATGAAGAACGAGAATTCTTGTCCAGTGGTGGAAGCAAATCCCGCCACAATTTACCAAGATCTCTGTATAACTTTGTGGATATCAGAGATGGTAATTTTTGTCAGTGAATGGAATTTAAGGGAGAATTGGTGGTTTTGAGGATCAATTTTCCCCCCCTCCTAAGGCATTCTGTTTCCATACTCTTCTGGAGTCTTTCTGTACTAGTGCCAAGCAGGCAAATGTCACCTTTGAATCCCAGGAGGACATGTGTTGATCAGCCTTCCAACCGACCACCCCCCCCCCCCCCCGCCCATGCAAAGATGCTTGGAGTTCAGTGGTACCCCTGCCAGCTGACTGGCTCTGATTCCTCTGGATGCTACCAGCCCTCCTCCCTGACTGGACTAATGCCAGTCTACTTAAGGAGATAATTGACCACAAGCCAGCTTGACTGACAGGCTTCCTAAGTGCCAGATGCCAACTGTGCCGATCCTGGCCTTTGCAGGAAAGCCTGTTCTCCTAGAGACCACAGCTAAAATAGCTTTGTCCTCCCTCCGCCCTTAGCTCTTGTCTCAGCTTCCCAAGGAAATACAATCAAATGGGTGATTCCAAGTTGTTTTCCTCTTACCTTTATTGTAAAGATATCTACACTGAAATCTTTCTCTTCTCTCATTGCTTCTTCCCTTCTCACTCAGGGTCCTGTGCATTCAGATAAGTGGGATACAGGCTAAGCAAGCCCATTCTTTTCTATCATCCTGGAAAGCAAGAATGGAAGTTCATGTTCTCTCGCCTAGTATTTAGCATACCAGGAAGGATTTTATTAAACATTTGAACTGAGATGGTCATACATTTCTAAGTGTCTCTACTTGCATCTCATTTGTATCCAGAATTTACTTTCCCTCTATCTCAACCTGTCGCTAGTGAGAAAATACTGTGAGATCAGAGGAGATCACATACTCAGTTCAGAGGGTTACCACAATATTACCATCAGTTTATTATTCTGATTAGCTTTTGTAGTTCTCTGTATACTTTGATTATTACCAGGCCGATACTTTTTTTTTTTTAATGGCTTGACCTCTATTAACATGTTTAAAATAAGCACTGAATCTGGCTCCAACATCTTTGAATGGATGTTTTACAGCACATAGGTATGAAAATCTGATTCTGGTGATGAGCAGTGAGCCTCAGGCCCAGAGTCCTCCCAGTCCTGGTATCTCAGAGGTCTGCCAAGACTAATCCTGCCAGTTTCCTGGCTTGGGAATGGGGTGGTGGATGCTTAAGGGGATAAAGCCCCACACAATAGTCAGACGGGCGATCCCATTTTAGTTAAGAGGGGTCTTCAGGACGGTATTAGTGTCTGGGGCTTTAATTGGGACCTCTCTTGGGATCCGAGTTTGGGCAGAAAGCTCCCCCACCCTTGTTATTTGCATGAATGCCCAGGTTCTCCACTCTCAATGCCATGAATTGCTTCCTTTGGGTATCTGGATCTCCTCCTGGATAAAAATTTGGGTAGAATCATCTCTAAGTTCACTTGGCCTTCCTTTCTTCTTTTTCTCTTTCCTTCCAGTAAATACAAAACACCCTTGTTTTCCACACAGAGGTAGGAGGGGGTTTAAGGGACTTTGCTAAGAGGGTCCAGGAAAACTGTGAGGATCAATTGCTCATTTCTTGCTGCGGTGGCCCACAGGCTCCTTTCTTCTCGGGAGGGGCTATCACTAAGGCCAGCTCTCTATGTGCTAAAGGAAACTTTGGGCTGCACCCCTTTCCTGGAAGTGGGGCCCTGGGCACCGCTAAAAAGCACACCTTTTGGGCAGCTGGATCAGAAGGAAGGGGTGTTCTTTTGAACAAACCCCTGGGATCCAGTGCCCCCCTTCTTCCAGCCAATTGACTCGCCTAAACTAGGGGTCCTTTTACCCTAGGACTTCTAGGCACCCATTCAACCAGAGAAGGACAAAGAAGCCAGACTCTCAAGTCCCTCCAAATCTGTGACCCCCGTGTCAGTGTCCCCCCTTCTTTTCTCTCTTTCGACAGCATCAGACTAGTGAAGAGGAAAACCCGGCAGAAAACCTCAGCGAGTCTCAAGTTGAAAGAAAGGGAGACACTGGAGTTGTTTCAGCTCTCAAGGAGTTAGTGACCTAAACTGAGACCTTCCACGGAGAGACCAAAACTAAGCTGCACGCTGAGATGCAACTTGAAAATAAGGGATACGTGGAAACACCTATTTTAAGATATAACCAAAATTCCCCCGTCCCCTCCCTCCCCTCAGTGTCATTACTGTGTGCCGGTCATCTCGCTGGCCCTTTATTTTTTTCTGATGAAAGGTTAGAGGAGGCTGCCGTTCGGCCTGGCTGGGCAGAGGGAAGTCGGTTCAAGATGGAGCGCTGCGCGAGGTTGGAGAGCAGAGAGTGGGCCGTGGCTTCCCCGCTCCAGCCGGGTCCCCCGCACCGGGCCGGGCCGCCTCGCCAGCTCCCCGCGCAGCTCCGCAGCCGCCGCAGCCCGCAGGGTCCCTCCGGGAAGAGCGGACTGCGGGCCCGGGGCCTTTCGCCCACCCAGCGCTCTGAGGCTCCGGGCCCCAGGCTGACGCCGCCTCCCGAGGCCCTGCTCGCCGAGGACGCGCCCCGAGCGGGTGCGCAACAGGTCCCCCAGGCTTCGGTGGCGGGGCTCGCGTTCCTCGTCAGTGTCGGCCGCCGTGGCAGTGCCAGAGACCTGGCCTGGCACCAACTTCCCCGCCCGGGTCTGCCTTCCAGACTTAAGGGGGCGCCGCAGGCACCTACCCAAGGGTACGGAGTCCCCGGTGTGGCCCGCCCTCCAGGCCCTCAGGAAAGGGAAAGGGTGTTGGGTGGTGGTGATGGTGTATTGAAGCGAACCTCAAGTGGGGACAAAAAATTCCCTGTTGCGGGTTTTTGCTAATGCAGTCCCCTGCACTGAGGCAGGCTAGAGCTCAGGAAACCAGCGTAAGGACGGGTGGAATTCCAGGAGGTAATCGCGCCAACGGATAAAAGGAGCAATGGAGGAAGCTTGTCCCTGGTGGTGGTTCTCCTGTGAACTCACCCTTATGAAGCTTTGAAGTTAAGAAATAAAGGGGAGGGGGAGGATCTGTAAAGTCCCTTGACCGCCCCGTGAGCGCTCAGACTGCCGCCTCCTCTCCGGAGAAGCGAAACATCCCCACACCCGCAGCGGCATATCCAGAGAGAAGCTTTAATGGAGAACACCGCGTACAACACCGGCAGACATGAACTTGTCACAAAGTCACAACCCGAACGCGGCGCGGACACAAGCCCAAGATGAGTTAGAAGATGAGGCAAAGGGCAGCTGCCTCCTCCCTACCCGCCCCCCTTCGTTCCCAAAAGTTTGTTGCGAGTAAAGTGCTATTCCTGGGGCTCAGAAAGGGGGAAGGGGCAACAGCGGCAAGTTTCTTTCCCATTCACGAACTGAAACCGAAGAATTCGCCTGAGAGTCGTAGGCACCCAAACAGCACTGGGAATACCAAATCGACCGCGGCGCGCCGAAGTGACGGGGTCATCCTCTCGCATCTGTCCGGAGGCTGGAAGCCAACCGCCAAGAAACGCTCCTGGAAGCGCTAGGAGCAATACTGTCGGGTGATGTGGCGGGGTTTCTTGCGTTCATGATTAGAGGAACAAAATCCCATGATGCAAGTGATTTTTTTTTCCCCTTTAAAATTCCGAATGGAACGGAGCGTGGGAATTAACATTATTTTGGGGCTCCTTAACGGCCTTATCCGATTGATACACAAACGAATTGCAGGTAAAAAGCTGCCTTTATTGTCTCTCTTTGGTTGTGTTTCTCCGAACTTTACTTTTGGAATCTGGGGCTTTGCTCTTTAAGCCGCCGCCATTCTGTTTTGTGCAAACTAATTGCTTTAGCTGTTCCTTCTATCCTTCTCGACCCCCAGGTCAGAGCAAGAAATTGAACTGTTTCCCAAGATCCTTCGTGGAGTCGCTGCTGCCGCCCCCCGCCCCAGAGCGACTTTATTCATGACACCGTGTCCTCGCCCAGCAAGATAATGATATGAAAATGCTCTCTCTTTTCCTTCTTAATAAAACGAGATTTCCTTAGTGAATAGCACTTTTGTCTTGGATGTTCACGAGAGGCCGCTGCCCGAGGTGAGAAACTTGGTGGCTGAGGTCTGTTTTAAGCGTCATTCTCTGTTGGATTTCTCCCCGGGAGGTTTAGCTCCGCCAGCTTCTGCTCCCAGGAATGAGGGTCTAAATCCATTTCCAATTTGCCAGCGAATGAGGCTTCCCAAACTCCTTCGCTCCCTCCCCCCCATAACTTTTTGACTTACAATATTAATTACAATAGAAACTCTTACCTGAAAATTGCCTTTCATTAATCTGATTGTACAACATGGTATAAACACAGACACCAAAAGTGTTATATTTATTCAGACCACTGGAGAATCCGCTTTCGGGTTTGTCTGTTCAAAGACCTTCCTTTGCCGCAAAGGCTCAGGCTCGCCAGATCTGCCCAGCCTCAGGGCGCCTTCTCCTCCCGGGCTGACCAGGGCCGGGAGTCCCTGCACGCATTCGTCTCCCCCGCCCGCCGTGTCCCCTAGGAGTGCACCAGCACCGAGTGTAGGGAGCTGCCCTTGCTCTCGGCCGCACTCGGGGCGGTGGGCTCCAGAAGGGAGGCGGCAGGCGAGGCCGCAGCAGCAGGGCACACGGTGGACGGCGCAGGTGGCTGCTGCGCGGCCGCGGGGACAGTGAGCGTCGGAGGCAGCGCGGCCACGGGCGGCAGCGAGGGGGTGGGCTTGATGGGCACCGGCACCGCAGGCAGGCTCTGACTTGCCGAGTGGCACAAGGCCTTGACCGGCACCCCGAAGGCCCCGTACTCAGGGCCCACAGGGACTCCCGCCGCGGCTGCGGCGGCGGCCGCCGCTGCCACCGAATCCATGACGCCCACGTGCGGCCACACTGAGCTGACGACGTTACCTAGCTGGCCCGGCACGGGGTAACCCAGGTGGTGCATGACGGACGCCAAGGGCAGCCCGCCCGCCTGCAGCACGCCCTTGTAGTCCCGGCTGATGATGTTCTCGATAGCGAACGGGTGCTTGAAGCCCGACGTGGATGCCGCTGCTGCTGCTGCGGCGGCGGCCGCTGAGCCCAACCCGTAGGGCGGGAACTGCGACAGGCGCCCCACGCTGCCCACGGCCGCCGCCGCCGCTGCCGCCGCCGCCGCCGCCACCGCTGCCGCCTCCTGCATCTTGCCCGGGTGGGACGGCGGCTGAGGCTGCGACTGCTGGGGCGGCTGCTGCGGGGGCTGCGACGAGAGGTGCGGCGGCGGCTGCGGGGCGGGAGGAGGCTGCTGATGGAAATAATGCACCATGTGCGGCGGCGGCGGGGGCGGCGGCGGCTGGGGTGGGTGGTGGTGGTGGTGGTGGTGGTGCGCGGCCGCATGGTGGTGGTGGTGGTGGTGGTGCGGGTGGTGCGGGTGGTGGGGGTGAAGGTGCCCTCCGGGCCCGGCGCCCGATGCACCCTTGGTGCTTCCCGCGTGCAGGTGAGTGTGCTCCGCGCGCAGCACCTTGAAGCGCTTTCGGCGCCGCAGGAAGCTGCCGTTTTCGAACATGTCGCCGCAGTCGGGATGCAGAGCCCAGAAGCTGCCCTTGCCGGGCTGGTCCGGACGCCGCGGGATCTTGATGAAGCAGTCGTTGAAGGAGAGGTTGTGGCGCAGGCTGTTCTGCCAACGCTGCGTGTGCTCGCGGTAGTAGGGGAAGCGCTCCATGATGAACTTGTAGATGTCGCTCAGCGGCAGCATCTTCTCGGCCGAGTGCTGGATGGCCATGGCGGTCAGCGAGATGTACGAGTAGGGCGGTTTTTGGTCGCTGTAAGAGCTCTTCCCCGGCCGCGGCATCGCCCCCGGCGCCTCCACCGCCCTCTGGCCCCTACTGGACGGCAGTGTCGCTCCGCACCCGGTTGCCGGGCCTGGCTGTCTCCACTAAGCCCCACTCCGCCCGCCCAGCCCCGCCACCCTGCCCTCTCTGTCCCCAGACCCTCTCGCCGTCTCTCTCCGGCCTTCTGCCAGCTGCTCGGGGGGCTCCGCGCCTGCTGCCCTCTCGGGCCAGCTCAGCTCTCCGCTGCTCGCAACTTCTGGCCCGACGGTGGCCGACCCGCGCGCAGAGTGGCGGGAGGGGCGAGCCAGCTTCCCCGCCACACCCTCCCGGCAGCTTCCCCCAGGTGGTCAGAGACCGAGTGCTGGAGCTGGCGTTGGAGACCTCGGCAGGGCCCTGTTCCCTTCCGGCGTCCTCTTTGCTTTTTCTCGGTCCGAGGGAAGCTCAGGACCAGCGGGCTGGGAAGGACAGGACAGGCGGGACTCTGGCCCTTTAAATCCGAGTTGGCTCTCGAGTTCCCGGAGGCCGGGGCGGCGAGACTTGCAGCGCCGGGAGGCTGCCCCCTGGTCGGGCACCTAGCCAGCCCGCCCCGGAGTTGTGGTTTTCCTGGAGGCGAGCGGCGAGGTAAGAAGGAAGCTCAGCTCCTGGCAGCCCGCGTCTCCCTGTTCTCTGGCCGCTCGCAGGGGAGCCGGGGAGAGAGCTGTAGGCAGTCGCTGGGGGCGAAAAGTTTGGTTTCTGCAGCAGCGGCGCGGGCGGGCTCCGCGGCGGGGCGGGGCGCTGGACGCGGGGCGCACGCTGCGGGCCCGAGGGGGCGGCTGCGAAGGCCGGGAGGATGCGAGGCTAGCCTGGGCCGGCTCAGCGGTCCGCGCCGCAGCTGCCGCCGCTCTCCCGGGCCCGTCTCGAGCTGGAGAGGCGGCGGCGGCGGCTGTGGCAGCGACGCGCTCTCCTGGCTGCGTTTTGTAATGGTCCCCGAGACGCCGGAGACCCCCGCAGCTCGCGCTTCGAGACTATCACATGACCGAGGCTGAGGGACTCCGCCGCCGCCGCGTCTCTCGCTGAAGAAGGGGCACCAAGGCGCCGCGCCTCGCCCCCGCCCCCTCCTCCGCCACAGTTCGGGCGCCCCCACCCCCAGCACTCACCGCCCGCCAGGAGGGGCGGGGAGCGCAGGCAGTTCGCGGGGAGGGGCCCAGCGCCGGGTGCGGTCCCCGCGGCTGCACCCCACCCGGGTCGCGACGCCCGGCAGAGGGGGACAGGACACCAATTTCTTTCTCCTCTCATGCATCTCCCGCCTGTCCCCGCCCTTTCACTTTCCTGTTTCCCACCTACCTGCTCTGAACTAATCGCTCCTTACGCTACCTTTTTCCTGGACTAGTCACTCTGGGCCACGTTCGGGGCACCGTGGCCTCAAGGCCTCTTCTCTGCAAGAAATCCCAATGCCCAGAGGGTTGGAGGGAAAAGCTAATGAGGAGAAGAGCCAAGGGCATTTTCGTCAAATGCCAGCTTCATCACGATTTTCTTGCGCACCAACTGTATGTCTGGCCCGGTGATCCGCTCCAGGTATAGGGAGGCAGGAGACGGCTCTTTGCATTCCACGACCGCGGCCTGGAGGGGGAGAGAGACAGTAGTCAGGACATTAGGATAGATAGTAAGGGCTTGGTGGATCGAGGCTCCACCGCGCTTCTTAGGAGCGGGTAGATGGGGCAGAGTGAGGCATTCCTTTGGGGTGGTGACGTCTGAGCTGGAGCCAGAAGTTGGGAGCTCACAGGTCCCCTCACCTGGGTGAGTCCTAACGCGGCCTTTGCTATCCTCAGCACGTTGAGGGAAAGCGAGCTGATTGCAATTAAATAGGAGGTCAAAATGATCAACCCACAGGGCCCTGGTGTGACCCGTGAGAGAAAGCTGGATGAGCGGCAGCCAGGAGGGCTGGGTGCTGGCTGGGGCCCAGGAAGCAGGTTCCTGCTCTGCACGCATGGGGACACCCATGGGCAATCCCAATTGACCACAGGGAAGTTACATTCTGGTTTTGGCTGCCTTTGCCGGTTGGCTGGGAGGAAAAGCAGAGTTTAGGAGGAAAATATACCGTCTTCCCGTCTCTGGGCCTCAGTTTCATTATTTGTAAAATGAGGTATGTGAAGTTGGAAATTTCACGGGTGCTTCAGTTCCGCCATTTGAAGAGAAAAGAGCAACTAGGGGCTGTGTCTCATTGGGTTTTTAATTTCTTCTTTTCCCTACCTAAACCCGAAGGCAGAAGGCTGTCGGCCCACCCTGCTTGGGAGCCTTCTTTTTACCCTCCAGCCTTGGCGACACGAGGTCTCGTGTTTTTCCGCATCCGACTTTTGGTGAGCTGCCCGAGGGCAGGACCATGAGAGGGACTGTCTGCCTGTCGGGCGCTTCCTCTTCATAGGAGTGCAGTGAGTGGGGCAGATTAATTTTCATCTTTAGTCAGGAGCTAGATTTCCGGCTAGTGCTATTTGCCCAGTTTGTACTAGGCCAGCTGACGTTTTAGAATGGGCGTTAAGGTGAAGAGTGCAAGAGAGCCCCCGGGGAAAAGAGCAGCCTCTCGGCCTGTCCTAAGGAGAGGAGATGATCTCAGAGGAGGATGCTTTCGCTGTCACTCCGTGCTGGGAACTTTCCTTCCACCAATGGAATTTCTGCGGGATTTTTAGTCCACTGAGGTAGTTTAAGGAGCCAAGCGGCAGTCGGCCTCCTGGGCTCACGAAGCCACGGAGGAATTCCACAGTTAAAGCGACAGCTAAAGCCAGGGTGTCCCCTTCTCCCTTGCCCGACGTGGTGCGAGAACAGCCCTATCCAGGCCCAGGAGCCGCCCAGAGGCCGCCGGTGGGAGCTCAGCGTGCCGAGTGCCCTAAGCGCTCTAAGGCTCTGGCCCTGAACGCAGCGCGGGCAACGGCGGCTTTTGTGGACGCCTTGTGAGAGTTTGTTTTCCGCCGGCTCCTGGAAAAGCAGCGCCTCCTCTTTGGGAGCAGCTCCGGGACGTCCCCGACGGGCCAATGGGCTCCGCGGCGTCTGGGGACAGAGCAAGGGGAGGGGCCTTTCAGGGGCGCGCCGGGCAAGCCTTAGCTGCGCCTAACCTGAACTCGAAAGCCGTGAGCTCGTCGCAGACCCGGGCCACCGCGTCGGGCTCGGCCCTGGGGACGCGAGCCGAGTGGCCAGAGCCTCCGGCTTCGGCGAGCCAACTGCGTTCAGCTGGCTGAGCGGCTCCGCGCCACCTGGACCAAAGCAGCGCCGCCAAGGTGGAGAGAAGCGCTTCACGCCCCAAGCTTTCGCGTTGCTCGTGGCCTGGGCGAGGGTAGACGGCGCTCTCCGACGCCGAGGCCCCAGCTGGCCGCGGCAGTCGGGGCTGCAGTTGCAGCGCTGACAGGGAGCGCGGGACGTGTGTCCATTTTGGAGAGGGGCCGGCTGCCGCCGCCGCAGAGTATTCTGGGGGATTCTCGGTGAGGCGCAGGGCCCGGCTGGCGAGCTTGGGCCGCGGGGGGGGGGGGGGGGGCGGGGGGCGCTCTCCCTCTCTCCCCCCTCCTTCCCGTGAGGTTGATTTAATTCCGACAAGTTTTGCAGGCGCGTAGCAGCAGCAGCGGGGGCGGTACGCGCGCGCTCCAGCTGCCTGCAGACCCCCGTTCTAGGAAAACAGATCATGTAACCATCCTGGCACCAACCAGTCGGTTTCAAGTTTCTGCGAGTAATTTTTTTTTTTTTTAAACAACCCCTACACTATCCAAATATTGGCTGGCGCTGAGGACCCTGGCAGGCAAATCATTGCCCCGGGCTTAGTGTAATTATCTCAGGCGTATTTGGTTTACCCCTTAGGCAATTGTTGGCGACGCTTTGCTAGGAAGAGGGACTCCAAGCAAGGTTTTATTGCGTTTAATTGGCTCTATGGAGGGGAGTAAAAATTTGCCAGAAAAAGATGTGGAACTTTAGGAGCGACTATTTATTCATTCTCTCTCCTCCCCCCTCTCCCCCCGGCCCAGTCCCGGAAGGTCCCTCACACTCCTCAGCCTGGATCTAGGCCAAGCGGTCCCAAAGCTTCCGCGGACAGCTGTGCCCAGCGTGAGGAGGAGCGCAGGTCGTCGACGGGGCTAGGACGACGTGCAGAACTAGGAAGAAGGTAAAGGTTCTTGTGCACATCTCGGTTTTCATGGGTTCTGTCTTTATCCGCTGATCTTTGACGTGGGGAAAGTTGCCGGGGTTAGTTACGTTTGGGATTCTCCCAAGCATCTTTACTGTCGTCGCATCCGGCCTCTCGCCTGAACCCCCTGACTCCTCCGCCCATACCTTTCCAAGCCTCAGCCTCTAACGTGAGCTTGAAGAGGCTGGGAGGAGGTCGGCCCGGAATACGGGACACGTGCTTTCCAGCCCCAGCCCTGGCATCACTGTCTGGGTGACCCTGGAGGCGCGTTACTTCTCGCTTTGGGCTTCATTTTCTTCCCTGGAAATATGCGGGAGTTGGAACTGCGCCTTCGAAGGCCGGGCGCCCCCAAGGAGCTGAGGTTTGAGGTTGTGACCTCGATAGGTGGTGTGTGGGGGGCGCACTCCAGGGAATTCAGGACCCCTGCTGCTCGCAAAGCTGGGGCAGCAGCGCCGCCCTTCACCCACAGCGTCGCCCTTCACCCACAGCGTCCTAGGAATCCGTTGTCTCTAGCGTCGCCACCCGGCCCGCAGCCTCGTGAAATGCACCCCTCCCTGCAACGTTTCTGACCGTTCGCCCTCCTGCCCCCCCCCCCCCCCGCCCCAAGCCTGGCTTGCAGGCGTCGGGGC